>NW_027223773.1:5916995-7195581 GCF_028538775.1 Myotis yumanensis | reverse complement strand
GTTACATGCAAAGTAGTTTCAAAATGGTTTACCTGTACTCAGGTGAGAGACACCTAGAATAGAGTTCTTTTTCTTGCTTTTAGTCTTAGCATGTAGTCAAAGCACTGTTTTTCAAGGTTTCTCGATAAGTTCCCCCCTTCTCCCCAGTGCTTTCAGCGAAGCTTTGTCAAATATTTGTACTACAGTTAAATTTATTTGTCATGATCTTTATTATTCTTGGGTTCTCCTGAACATCCTGGTTGATTTTTTTTTTTTATAAAAGTTTCACGTAGTTCACTCTTTGTGTTGTGCGGTTTTATGGGGTCTGACAATTCACAGAGTCATTTACCCACCTCCCAAGGACCATAAAGAACAGTTCAAATTTCCTAAAATTCCCTGTGCAACTCCTCTGTCGTCATTAGCCTTCACAATCCCCACTCACCACTGATCTCTTTTCCATTCCATTCTCACGCAGCATTGTGGGATTGGCTTGCTTCAGGGAGAAATGTATTTAGGGTTCATCCATGGCATTATGTGAATTAATATTTGTTGAGTAGTGTCCAGTCGTATGGATGTACCACAGTTTATTTTATCCATTCAGCTGTTGAAGGACCTCTGGAGTGTTTCCAGATTTTGGAAATTATGGCTAAAGCTGTAATAAACGTTCACATTCAGATTCTTTTATGGGAAGATAAGTTTTTAACTCACTTGAGGAAATATCTAAGTTTGGGATTGCTGGGTTGTATGCTAAGTACATGTTTGACTTTATGAGAAACTGTCAGATTTTTCCAAGGTGGCTGTACCATTTGGTATGACCATTAGCAATGAATGAGAGCTGCTGATGTTCATCCTTTCTAGCATTCAGAGGTGTGTGTGTGTGTGTGTGTGTGTGGGGGGGTGCGTGCGCCATTCTCATAGATTTGTAGTGGTATCTCCTTGTGGTTTTAATTTGCATTTCCCTGATGACAATGGCATTGTTTATTTTCTTGTTGTTAAGTTCTAAAAGTTTATTTTAAAAAACATTCAGGATACAACTCTTTTATCTGATGTGTGATACAAATATTTTCCCAGCTTTGTGGTTTGTCTTTTCTCTCAACAGTTTTTTCTTTGCATAACAAAAATTTTCAAAATTTTGATCAAGTTCCATTTATGGATTTTGTTGTTGCTCAGGAATTGTGCTTTTAGTATGTTATATTAAACTTCTAATGTGCTCACAAAACACCTTTTGTTATAACATATCTAATTTATTGAATAACATGCTATATCATGATGAGCTCTACTATGTTTTTAATATTTATAAAAGCAAATTCATATTTCTATCCGTGCCCTTTATTTCTTCATGATATCTAAACATAAACTAGATGTTGCTATTTATTAGTGTCTCTTTAGAACGTTTTTTCTATTAATTCAGCTGCTGCTTCGGCGGGGGGGGGGGGGGGTGGGGGGGGGGGGGCACGTTTGAATGGACTTAGGGAGAGAAGGAGAATTAGGCCAGGCGGGCATCCACTCTGCCTTGGCCCGCTCTGGGGACTGGAGCAAGTATAGTCACTTCACCTCTCTAAGGCCCTAGTTTCCTCATGTGTTCTATTCTCACCTCCCCTGGTTGTCATACAGATAAAACCAGGTGGAAGCTCACATGCAAGCAGTTTTTTTTATGTTTCTGTGTTTTTATTTCTATCTGACCCCAGTCTCTCCCATATTACACGAGAGATCAGAAAACAATGAAGTAGAGCATGTTGGGAAATTCTGTGGTACATGGGAATGTCACCACCTCAGAAGCACACCCTGCTGTTCCACCCGCCCCCCCCCCCCCCCAACCTGGTGGCCTCAGGGGGCGGGGGCTTTGGAAGGGCCCCACCCATCTCCTCATGGGCGGGCTCTGGTCCCTCCCTGATTGGCAGGTCATGTAAGATTGACTGGGATAGGCAGCTTACCTGGGGCTTGCCTACCACCACCAAGTCCACTTTTGGTTATAAAGCACAGAATGGAGACCATTAAGTACACAGCTTTTCTGGGTGGTTCCCCTTTCTCCTGTCACGTAGGCTCATACAAATCCTGGAGTATTATTTCTGGAAAGGACTTTGGAGATAGATGACTAGATTTCCTAAGCCCTGATTTAAAACACTGGGGATAGAGGCTCCCCGAGGGGCAGTGGTGTGTTTCCTGCAATGTAACGAGAGGCTTCTTCACTCCCCCATCATCCTGTGCTTTCCTACCCCCAGCTTTGATCCTGGCAGGGCCCTCCCATTCAATGCCTTCTTTTTTTTCTTTTCTTTTTTTAAAATATATTTTATTGGTTTTTTTACAGAGAGAAAGGGAGAGGGATAGAGAGTTAGAAACATCGATGAGAGAGAAACATCGATCAGCTGCCTCCTGCACACCCCCTACTGGGGATGTGCCCGCAACCAAGGTACATGCCCTTGACTGGAATCGAACCTGGGACCTTTCAGTCCGCAGGCCGACACTCTATCCACTGGAGCCAAACTGGTTAGGGCAATGCCTTCTTTTAAAAAAAATATTTTTATTGCTTTCAGAGAGGAAGGGAGAGGGAGAGAGAGAAACATCAATGATGAGAGAGAATCATTGATCAGTTGCCTCCACACACCTCACAGTGGGCATCGAGACCACAACCCGGGCATGTACCCTGACTGGGAATCGAACCATGACTTCCTGGTTCCTAGGTCGATGCTCAACCATTGAGCCACACTGGCCAGGCCGGATGCCTTCTTTTCCATTTTTTCTTCTCTTGCTGAACTTGTTCAAGATTCTGCTCAAATATGGTATATTCTCTCTCTGACCCTCCACCCATCCCTCACCACCAAAAAGAGCAGCTCTCTCATCTGAGTTGACACTGCACCTTGAGGTAGCTGTTTGGCTTGTGGTAAAGGTATGCTTCTACGCATGTCTCCCTGGCTAAGGCATCAGCACCCGAGACACAGGAAGGATGCTTCTTCCCATCCCAGGGCCAGGTGCGAGGAAGGCTTTCATGAATACTCATCCCTTTGAACTTGACTCTACTCCTTTCTTGTGAGGAAGCGAGTGACTGGCAACATCCCCTTTTCAAAAGTTCCCTTTTCCTAAAGATGCATCCATCTGCATTCAGTCCCCTCAGGAGTGGATGGTCTTTGCTAAATTATTTCTTTGACTTCTTTTTGGCATAAAGAGCCCACAGTTCTTCATTGTGTGAGTTAGTGCTCGGGACTTAGGTAAGCAGACCGGGAGGATGCAAGCACAATTGTGCTTCTGGAAGCCCAGCTGACCAAACTACAGGAGGCCCCCCGAATAGACTGTCTAGGATTTTCCTGTGTGTGTGGGGGTGGGGTGGGGTGGGGGGGACACAATTAGATCTGCAGAACATCAGTGTCTGGAACAAAGGCCGACAGTGCGATGAATAGGCTGTTGCTACAGTTTCATCAGCGTCCCTACAGAGAGACCCACATTCTCTCATTCACTGTGTCCAGAAACCCGAAATTTATAGATCTCTTCCTTTGCAAAAACTCCTAAACCAGGTTTATTTCCATGGACTTGACCCTTGGCGGTTAGACTTTCCCTCTATTGGCAAACCAGGGTCTTGCTTTCCCTGCAGACGGCCATGTTGGCTGTCTCCTTAGCAGCCTGAGGAAAGAACCAGGAGCCTCCATATGGAGACCTCATCCCCGCTGCCTAATGGATTCAAAAGACATCCTGAATATTCATCATTTCTCCTTTTATGAGCACCTTGGCAATTCCCTGCAAAGGGGGAAGGCCGCAGTAAATTCAGAGTGCCATTGAGCGAATACCAATTTATTTTCAATTCAAGTCTCATTTTTTTTTCCTGCTCCTCAGCTCAGCATTGGGCTTCCTCAGATGGCAGTGAATGTGCGGCATTGTCTGGGCCCCCGAGGAGGCAGGATCGTGGTGTGCAACCCCAGGGCTTGACGCCGGTGTCTGCTCCCAGCCTGCTTGCCTAAGCGCCTTGCACTTACTCTGCATGTCAGCATCCCTCTCCCCAGGCCCCCCCCTCCAGAAGCTGAAGGCTTCGGGGGGATGTTAAAATCACACTGGAGTGCTCGCCTTGGTGGCAGGCCTTTCATTAATAGTGTAAACTCACAAATATTAATTTTCAGCTGTGTTCACGGAATTCCCCGTTGTTGTACTACGAATCCATCATGGTGTTCTCCATAGCTACTGTTCCCAGGACAGGTGTGGGCAGTGTTCAGTGGAGGTGGATTCAGAGAGAGACAGAGGCTCCATTATTTTTGTTCTTTTATTTTACTTTTAAAAAAATATTTTTTATTGATTTCAGAGAGGAAGAGGGAGGGAGTGAGAGATAGAAACATCAGTGATAAGAGAGATTCATTGATCGGCTGCCTCCTGCAAGCCCCACACTGGGGATTGAACCCGAAACCCAGGCACATGCCCTGACTGGGAATCAAACTGTGACCTTCTAGTTCATAGGTTGATGCTCAACCACTGAGCCACACCGGCCGGGCCAGTTTTGTTCATTTAAAGAGTTTAGGCTGGTTGACCCAGAGCAGTGACTAGAGAAGGTGGTTGTGATACTGCCTACCTCGGCGTCCACTCTGTCCCCCCCCCATCGGGCCTATGCTGGCAGTTGTACCTGTTCTCACACCCACTTCACTATCACCCACATAACTGCATGTGGCTTATCACTTTCCCATAGTTCTCCTCTCCTTCCTGGAAAAATGGAGGCCTGAAATCTCAATCCCCCTTTGCTTTTGTACCTTCTTACTCTAGAGTGGAAACACATGTACTTCGTATTTATCTATTCATACTGATATGCTCTTTCAAAGTGACTTCCAAGTCTATCTCCTAACTTATTCTATGGAGATTATTTCTCAGACAAAATGAAGCAGTTGTGAACCCAAAAGGCGTGGGCCAGCCAGTGCTGGCTGCCTGCCCAGCGCTTCCCCGGTGACCTACCTTTCCTCTGCGCAGGTTGTTAAACTTCCCTCTCAGCTGGGAGACCATTGTGGCTTTGCTCTTTCCCCCTTCATGCACCCCAACTGTCTTCGGGAATCCAAATAGCTCTTCACCCTATCACAGAATTGCAGGCCATGGCTCCCCGGCCACCGCTGGCCCCTGAACATGTGTTCCTTGGCCTTCACGCTGCTTCGAAATGTTCTTAGTTAGTTGCCAACATTTACAAATGGGGACACTTTGCATTAACATATCCAGGCTTTATGGGAGCCTCATGGAAAATCTAAAGATCTGGACATACTGGCCCTTGCATTTCTATTCAACAATTGGCTGGAACGGAGCAGATGTGGGAGCCATAGGAGCCCTCACAAGTTTGCCTCAATCCCCGCCCCTGTGAGTTTCATACCTGCTCGGCTACACAGCCCACCGACCTGTCTGGCCTCTGTTGACATCGGAGTTTGTGAGATCTGGGCTCATGCAAGAGAGAAAGTCTGCGTAGGAAGGTTATACTTCCTGATTTGTTGCCTCTCGCCCCTAGTTATTCTCAGCGGAGGAAGGGACTCAGTAAAGAATGTGACTTTCACTAATTTGGGGGACCTGTTGTCTGTGCGGAAGGCGGGGGCGAAGAGATGAAAGTCTCACTGCAGACATTTTTTTCACGCTCAGAGGCAGCAAATGGAGTTAGTTTTAGGCCTTAGGATTCTGCAGTTTTCCAGCAGGACTGTAAGCAGGTTGATGAAGTGGGAACAGACTCCAAGTAGACCACTGGGGAACAGGACTGAGAAGCAATCCACCTAACAGAGCAGGGAACGACACAGGCCTCAACTCCAGCTGGACAGGAGGGAACTCCTTCTGATTAAAACAGAATGCCCGCCCGGCCGGCGTGGCTCAGTGGTTGAGCATTGACCTATGAACCAGGAGGTCACGGTTCCATTCCCGGTCAGGGCATGTGCTGGGGTTGTGGGCTCGATTTCCAATAGGGGGCCTGCAGGAGGCAGCCCATCAGTGATTCTTTCTCATCTTTGATGTTTCTATTTTTCCCTCTTCCTCCCTCTCTGAAATCAATAAAAAAAAATTAAAAGCAAAACAAAAATGCCAATTACAGTGTGAGAGAAAATAGATAAAAGTGGCCAATTACCCCAACAGAAAGGTTAAGGATGTTAAAATGCTTTCTAAATCAGGGTGCTTTGTACAATTAAAGGGTCATTCTTCTTGTTCTTTGGGTTGATTAAGAAAGAGAGAGATGGCCCTAGCCGGTTTGGCTCAGTGGATAGAGCATTGGCCTGGGAACCGAAGAGTCCCACGTGTACCTTGGTTGCAGGCTCGATCCCCAGCCCTGGTTCAGGCCCATGTGGGAGGCAACCAATCGATGTGTCTCTCTCTGTCTATGCCCTTTCTTTCCAATCTCTCTAAGAATCAGTGGGAAAATATCCTCAGGTGAGGATTAAGAGAGAGGGGAGGGGCGGGGGAGGATTGGCTCCTTTGATTGAACAGAGGATGGTAGAGAAGTCGAACCGTCCTCTACATCCTGCAGGTGACAAGCTGGCGCAGTGACATGCATGCCTTTGAGAATGGCGGGTAGTAGGGCGAATCACAGGTGCTTTTAAGCAACCATCTTCAAAATTTTGACTTTTTCTTAGTCTGTTCTTCTGTTGAGGCAAAACATGCACTGGGATCCCCGAAGGTGTCTCAGTAGGGAGTGCTGAAGAGGTGGCTTTGCACCCCTTCCAGAGCTGAGATTCCAGTGTCCTGGGCAGTGGGAAACACCCCATCTCCTCCCACCTGAGCTCTAGGGCAGCGGTCGCCAACCGGTGGTCCACAGACCAGTGGTGGTCTGTGAGGTCCGAAAGGTTGGCCACCGCTGGTCTTGGGGATCTATCAGTGAATGGGAGGGGTTGGGAGGAAGAAATACTTTGTACCTCTCTTGGTGGCTGATCAGATGACAGCTCGAGCAGGCCAACCAAGCTTCTCTGTCTTATTTTTAAATTCCCCGTCATACTCATTCAAAATCCATCTGCGACGAAGTCACGTTTTAAACACAGGCCGGCTTCCTGCCTTTCGTATTTGGGATCATTCAGATGATCAGACAGTCCCCACACTCTCTCTAGGCCACTTAGACCTTTGACTCTAACTCCCCATTTTTTTTTTTTTTTTTTTGGAATGGGTTCATGGCTTCTGCTTCCACTTCTCATTCAAAGTCATGCTCTGGTCCCTCTTGGCTTTTGATTTTAAGTGCCCTCCTTGTAATCCGCGCGGGCTGAGGGAGAACTGAGAAGTCGGAAGTATTTTATGTTCCAGGCTGCAGGCCTTACGAGGTGCTGACAGTGTTCTGCAGGGATATCTGCTCTGCTTTTCCTATTGAAAGCGGTGGAGGGACTGGAGCAGCGTGCTTAACAGGGGCAGAGAGCACATGAAACTGCCTTTGAGATAAAGCTGAGAATGTGACGATGGCGTGGATCAGCAGGGCCCAGGGAGGTGGGGTGCGAGATGCAGGTTGGGGAGATAGGGAGGAAGGGAAGGTTTCTTCACGTATCCATGCAGCAGAAACAGCCAAGGGGGCTGGGACATTTAAGACATAATAATGAACTAGAATAACCTTTATTATAAATATCCGCAGAGGCACTTTTCTGAATATGAGCAAGTTGTGGAGTGGGTCCATTGCAGAGGGGCTGTGGCTGGGGGACCAGTGGTTGGGCTTGTGGGCAGAGGGTGAATTCCTTACTCAGGCTCTTCCCGGTGTCCCTGCAGACCAGTCAGCAACCTCTTTGGGCTTTCTACTTGTAAACCACCCCAAAATCTGTTTGTTTCTTCTTTTGTAAGACAATAACAGCCTGGCCGGTGTGGCTCAGTGGTTGAGCGTTGACCTGTGAAGTAGGGGACCACAGCTTGATTCCTGGTCAGGGCACATGCCCAGGGTTGCAGGCTCCATCCCCAGTAGGGGGCATGCAGGAGGCAGCTGATCAATTATTCTCTCTCACCATTGATGTTTCTTTCTCTCCCTTCCTCTCTGAAATCAATATATTTAAAAAAAGAAAAAAAGAGAAATGACAATAACAAAAAGTACTCTGGAATACATTTTTAACCAGTCATTTTTTTAAAAAAAAAGCTTTTTTTTTTTTTTTAAAGCAGCTTCACATCTCCTACAGAAAAGGTTTTCTGAATGAATCTCTTGAACATTTTGGTTCCTTGATTTCTCCCCTTTTGTAATTACTTTGTTTCTGTAGCCAGAGTCATGTTGATGACATGTCAGTGTTCTGAACCCCCCATTGTGCTCTTGGAGAGAAAGTCCATCCTGCCTCTTAGTCATGTTCTCTTTTTATCTGGAGCTCTGGAGGGGCCTGCACCGCAGTCATGTATCTGGAGACAATCAGTAAGCGCTTTATTTTCTGGCAGAAATCACGTCTTCATGACCATTCAGCATCAATGATTATTGGTTTCGACAACAAATACAACTATTGTAAAGTGACTTGGAGGACCGTACTATACTTAGTGCATCTCAATAACTATTTGTCTGTTGGAACACTCATTCATAAATGAATAAATCTACTTTATGTCTGGGCCTGGGATAGGCCCTGGGGACATATCAGGGAATTCCTTGTCCTCCTGGAGCTTACAATTGTAATTTTCAGATTATAAATTAGCACCTTTATTTGGGATGGGAGATAGCGTCTTACCTGTCAGGACTCAGCACCGCATGGGTGTGTAAGGGACGTGTCTTAACAGGTGTGGACTGACTGGTGAACCCACCTGAACTTGAACGGTTCTGCAAGAGCTGGGTTTCTCTTTGTTGGTTTCTAGTCTGTCTCCATGATCTTTAGCGAAGAGTTGCCACTGAGAAGCTACTTACGTTGCACTTCCTCATGGGAGTTCTAGGTTCAGATCACTCTATGCCAGCGGTTCTCAACCTGTGGGTCGTGACCCCTTTGGTGGTCAAACGACCCTTTCACAGGGGTCGCATCCTGCATTACGTTACATTATGATTCATAACAGTAGCAACATTACAGTTATGAAGTAGCAACGAAAATAATTTTATGGTTGGGTCACAACATGAGGAACTGTGTTTAAAGGGCCAGAAGGTTGAGAACCACTGCTATGCTAACCTCCTAGTCCTGACGTTACTATAGCAACTGCACTTTTGAGCTTCAAGCCTTTATAGGCTTCTCCACTCAAAGGCTCCTCGAAACTTAAATTTGGAAATATCACTAGCCCAGTGTGTTTTGCAAAGGGTGCAATTTATGCTAAGAGATGTTTCATGGACAAAAGCGTGAAACATGAAACGTGTCATTTATGCTAAGAGATGTTTCATGGACAAAAGCATTGTGGGCTCGTGTAGGCTTGGGAAACACTGGGTATAATTGTCTTCCCAGATTTCATTGGTGTGAGACGTCTCAGAGTCTATGGACTCATGTATATTATTGTACGTCTTTAATTGGGTGAGAACATAACAGAATTTTCCAAGAATTTTTGGCCACGCAATGTTTATCTAAAGAGTTTCTTGAAGCGTTTTCTGTGGGTCTGGTGGTTTGTGAGATCCATGTTGGAAAGTAGTGCATGGGCCCACACTCCATTGTACAGACAAGAAGCTCAGAGCAAAGATTCAGGCGCTTGCCGAAGGGTCCAGGGGCAGCTCATAGCTGCTGGGTCCGGAACCTACATTTTCAGAAAGCCAGGCTAACGTTCTTTCCACCATGGCATTCTTTTAAAAAAATCCTTACCCAAGGATATGTTTTTATTGAATTTTAGAGAGAAAGGAAGGGAGGGAGGGACCGAAGGAGGGAGGGAGGGAGAGAGAGAGAGAGAGAGAGAGAGAGAGAGAGAGAGAGAATGAGAAGAGAGGAGAGAAACATTGATGTGAGA
Source organism: Myotis yumanensis (assembly GCF_028538775.1). Classification (NCBI taxonomy): domain Eukaryota; kingdom Metazoa; phylum Chordata; class Mammalia; order Chiroptera; family Vespertilionidae; genus Myotis; species Myotis yumanensis. Next base: position 7,185,825 of record NW_027223773.1, on the reverse strand, counting down.
GAGAGGCACATCATCAACTGGTGCCTCCTGCATGTGCCTCGACCGGGAATCAAACCTGCAACCTTTTTGGTGTACAGGGCGATGCTCCAACCAACTGAGCAACCTGGCCGGGGCGCTATTGTTGATTTATTCCTCCCCACCTCTATGGTGTCAGCCTACCAGTACCCCTTTATGTTTTCAGGGATATTTGGTTCCCTGTGGAAGAGCAGGAGTTGGCCCTTTCAGTTCCTTGGGTTCTGACTGGTGCTTTTCCTCCAACGCTCCCAAGTCCAGCGTTGCAGCCAGCTCCAGGCAGCACCTCCACTCCCACACCCTTACCCTGTCCTGGGACAAAAAGCCAAAAAGCCTTGAACCTTACAGATCACTTGTTAGCCCTTCCGCTCCATGTCCTGTCTTCCTACTTAGTTCCATCAAGCAAGGCATACTCTTGGGAAGGACTATGATATAATTTGAGGTTTGCAATATTTATATTTACCCCGAGCTCCATTTTCCTTAAAGGATTTTGTCTGGCTATAAGCAGGGGTCTCCTCTTCTCTTACCCCTACCTTCTGCCCAATTCCATCAGGATCTAATTTATGTGGCATCCAGCTGACTATGACCATACCTGTCTGTGACCATAAATAAATATAAGAAAAGAAAATTTGAAAATTGGTGTTAAATATTTTGTTAATGTCAAAGGAAGCTTTGGATCACTTATCTCACCCAGTGATTGCCTATGTAGAGCTGACTGGACAATATTGTTTAGTAATTTCACTTTACTTTGTTTATTTACTTAGCTGAAGAATTGTTTTTGTGACATTTCATAAGAGAAAATATATATTGAATGAATTTGTTTGTTGAACTTTTCTTTCCTCAGTAGTTATTGAGTTTCTATCACCCACGATTCCTGGTTTTAATATATTTAGGGTGAAAATAAACTATTATAAATAGAACTATGCATTATTTTAATTAAGCCATTTGCTTAACACATGCAACTAAATTTATCTTCAGGGTGACATGAAATTTCTTCTTCAGTGTTTCTGCTAGAGATATTATCTGATAAAGAAAAAACACACACGCCCTAACTGGTTTGGCTTAGTGGATAGAGCGTCAGCCTGTGGACTGAAGGGTCCCAGGTTCGATTCTGGTCAAGGGCATGTACCTTGGTTGCGGGCACATCCCCAGTAGGGGGTGTGCAGGAGGCAGCTGATCAATGTTTCTCTCTCATCGATGTTTCTAACTCTCTATACCTCTCCCTTCCTCTCTGTAAGAAATCAATAAAAATATATTAAAAAAATAAATAAAAATAAAAAACAGAAAAAAACACCACAACAATCCTGTCTTTATCAGAAGGTGTGATGCCCTCACCTCCGCCCCCCCTCGAATGAATATAAACAAGGCCTTAAGTCCCCACAAATGGATAAGAAATAAAGAAATTATTCCCATATAGCCTGGCTTTTAAAGTAATCCTTTACTTCCCTTTGGAGGAAGGCCGTGTGCATTGGCTGGTCCCACCAAGAGACACATTTAATTGCTAATTCTTTGTTTTTGCTTTTTTGTCAGTATGATATTTATGATTGCCGAAGCTTGTTTAAGGCATTATGGCTTAAAAAAAAAAGTAGTCAAATGTACTGGAGTTCTTAAGACACTTTAATAGGCTATCAAAAACCAGCGAAGATTTATCCAGTGTCTCCCTTCCAGGAAGATAGATTGTTGGTTCAGCTGCAGCTTCTTAGCTTCGTCATATTTTATGCGCTTTGGCCATCGTGGATTGCCACAGGGCCTAGTGCGGGGTGTGATTTAAAACGTGTTCTGATTAAGTATACAGAAGTGATCCTGGTCCCCCATGGAGGAAGGAGGAACATCGTAAATATACATTGTTTAAGTGTGAATTCGACTTCACACTCATAGGTTATACGGCACTTGTATGTTTTATGCTCTGTTGGTCCTTGAAAAGAACAACACATTTCATTTGGGGGCATTTCCCGGGATCAAATCAAGAGCCAGGCAGCAGGGACCTACTTAGAACTCCCTCCTTAAAATTTGTAACGGGGCCGCATAAGGCAAGTAGAGGAAGGAAGTCTATAGAACAAAACTCTCCCATCTACGTAGAATGGGCACAGATCTCAGTCTACCAGTTCAAGGAGGCAAGAGTAGTCACTTTTTTATTTCCTTATATCAAGGCTCCCAGTTGGCCCGATGGGCAGAAATTGTATCTCGGCCACTTGCTGGATTCTCCTTTTTTTTTTTTTCCCCAGGAAGGTCCCAGAATCTGGGTAAAAGGCTCCTCATCTCCGGACTCCCATGTTCACATGGACATCCTTGTGGTCAGGCCACCTGGTGTCCTTGATTTCTGGTGGTTCTTTGCCTCCATGCTGGGGTTGGGGTACAGCCATTCCTGCTAAGCCTGGGATTCTGAGCGTCCAGGGGTCCCTCCCCTGGAAGTCCTGCCCAGCCATGTCCTGGCGAGACCATGCCAATTCCTCAAGCACCACCCCAGAGAGTGAGGGGGTCCTCGGGGCTCTCAGGCCCTTCTTGGCCTGGCAGGATGACTCTAGGACTCAAAAGGCTTTCCCCTCCCCTCAACTGCTCTGGGGCACACAGCACTGCCCCAGCCCTCAGGATGCTTCTGCTTTGAGTTCTGCTCTTCATTCTGCTCAGGTCCCTGAGTCAGGGAAGCCCGCGGGTGTGTCCACCTGCTTGAAATGGGTGGCGATAGTGACAGAGCAAAAATGACGTAGGGAGAACAATAGCACAACTACAGTTCAGTAAATTCTCCTTTTACAGAAGTTTTCCTCTAGGTGAGCAGCGATTTTTAGACCACAGGAAATGACAATGAAAGTGGCCCGAATTGGGAAATCGAGGTGACTAGAGGACTATGAGCACCCAGTAGAACAGTTCATGTGATGTGAGCAGTAACATAAGCAAAGACTAGACAATAAATTAAAAAACAGGCCCTGACATCTGTCTAGGGAAGGGAAATGTAGAGGGCAATGAAATGCAGACCCATGTTTTGGTTTGTGTGTGGGCAACAGTGACTTCCTAAGTGCCATTTGCCAACTGGTCCCATCATTAGGGGATCCAAAGCTCCTTTGGGTTCCTGCCTAATATTCAGTTTACATTCTCAACCCTAATCCTCAAATTCTAGGGACCAGACGCTTTGGGATATTTTCAGTTAATTACAAAGGTAATATGGTGCATGTACCTCATAGTATAGAACACCCTCTGCATGGCCAAGGGCAGCACTTTTTAATAAACGATATTTTAAAGTATATATATGTTATTGATTTCAGAGAGGAAGGAAGAAGGAGAGAGATAGAAACATCAATAATGAGAAGGAATCATCAATTGGCTGCCTCCTGCATGCCCCCCACTGGGGATTGAGCCTGCAACCCGGCATGTGCCCTTGACCAGAATCGAACTGTGACCTCTGGGTTCCTAGGTCGAGGCTCAACCACTGAGCCATGCCGCCCTGGCTAAACACAAGATTTCTTTTTTTTTTTTTTTAAATATATTTTATTGATTTTTTACAGAGAGGAAGGGAGAGAGATAGAGAGTTAGAAACATCGATGAGAGAGAAACATCGATCAGCTGCCTCTTGCACATCTCCTACTGGGGATGTGCCCGCAACCCAGGTACATGCCCTTGACCGGAATCGAACCCGGGATCTTTCAGTCTACAGGCCGACGCTCTATCCACTGAGCCAAACCGGTTTCGGCAAACACAATATTTCTTAAGAAAAATGCATGGATGCTTCTACTAAATGAAATAAAGGCTGTAAGTAGGGTCACATCTGTTTGGATCAGGTTTTGTGGCCAAATATGTAGTTTGTTAGAAGCAACTGTCAGTGCTTGAGGCCTTTTTGGGTTTTGGAGTTGCACACAAGGGATGGTGGATCTTAAAAGAGAATCAAAAGGTGTTCCTCACTGGGCCAGAAGAGAGAATGACATTCTCAATGCATAACCTTTGCTCATTCGGTGTGAGTGTCATCTTTCTTCTCCATCTGTGTATTCATTGTAACAGAAAAATTGTATTTTTTTCATATTATTTTAGTTAAATGGCATCAAGGAACTTGAAAACAAACTAGAGACTTTAGTCTTTCTCACTCCATTTAACGAGTGAGGACCTGCTGTTTCAGGGACTGAAACTGTCCTAAGTGTTGAGGGTGCGAGATCCGGAAGATGGTCTCTGTCTTCACCGTGTCTCTCCCACGTGGTGGGAGACCATGGGGAGTCCATGGATAGTGACAGACAACATAGAAAGTACTAAATTAGGCGACACCCAGTCTCAGGACATTATGCTAAGAGACATAAGCCAGTCGCAAAAGGACAGATGCTGTCTGATTCCTCTCACGTGACGTATCACAGAAACAGAAAATGGAATGGTGGTTGCCCGGGGCTTGGGGAGGAGAGAGAGGACAGTAGCGTTCAGAGAGTAGGGAGTTGCTGTTTCGCAAGATGAAAATTTCCAGATGAAATTATTCCATTGCGCAACAAATGTGATATTTAACTCTATGGCACTGTACACTTAAGAGCGGTTCAGATGGTAAATTGAACGGTATGTGTTTTTTACTGTAATAATAATAATAATAATAATAAAAATAATAAAAACCTTGTTGGGTAGCAAGGGTCTGATGGGTGTGGAGGCTTCCTTGGGACCAGGAAAGAGGCTGTGCTGGAAAGGGGTTGGCAGTCTAGGCCTGGGCAAGTTTAAGGGCACAGACGTGAGGATGGACGAAGAACAGGAAAAGAAGGCCGGAGACAGAACCAGGTCTGGGCAATTTTTTTTTTTAATTATCTGCCCATATACGTGTGTTGTTTTTTGTTTTGTTTTATTTTTTAAATATATTTTACTGATTTTTTACAGAGAGGAAGGGAGAGGGATAGAGAGTTAGAAACATCGATGAGAGAGAAACATTGATCAGCTGCCTCCTGCATACCCCCTACTGGGGATATGCCTGCAACCAAGGTACATGCCCTTGACTGGAATCGAACCTGGGACCCTTCAGTCCACTGAGCCAAACCGGCCAGAGCAGTTCTGGGCAATTTTTAAACTCTGCAAATCCACGCCCCTCCTCCCCCCGTGACTCCTCCCCCTGCTTCCCCTTGAGTCGTTGCCACTACTTCCAGCTCTTAGAGCTGATGAGTTATGAATGGTGGTTGTTTCCCAAGTGCTATGCATTCTTCCTTAATTAGATTGGTTCCTAAGATTACAGCGCAGACCTGCTGGTAGGGCATTTGGCAGCAGGGCAGGTATAAATCCCTCAGCAATCTCCCCACACGCCATTCCTAGGATGTAACACATACTTGCCACCACCCGAGAGCGTCATCTGGCTATACATCCCGCCTCCTCCCCTCTCCGCACACACCCTGCGGACTCAGGCCTTGGTGGTGGATTACTTTGCCAGGCTCAGGGACAGTGGACAGTTTCACATTCCCGAAGAAAGTGAAAAGTAATCTTGCCTCCGTGGTACCCCAGGAAGCCAGGTTGTGGAGAAGGAATATCATGTTCTTTGGATGTGTTCAAAGATGTATCCAGGGAGTTCGAAGACAACTAACGACCGAGGAAACACTTCTGGTTGGTCTTGCCATTGGGAAACTGACGGAGAAAACCACCATGGAACTTGGTGGCTATGACTGCTTGTAGATATTCAGGAATCTCCTGTGTGCATGTGATCCTGGGAGAACCGTACATCGGTGGGAATTGTTTCTTTCCAGCCTTCACAGCCCTCCTTTCCCTGTGGAAGGCCTGACTCTAGGTGTTGCAGGGTGGTTGTGCATTGGGTGGCTTTCCGAGTCCTTCACCTTTGCATGTATCCTAACTCTTCACCTTCCTTCCCTATGGAAACAGGCCTACAGTGGAGCGATATCTCATAAAGGATTTTCTCTTAAAATATAGCATTAAAGTGATAATTCAGACAAACAACTAGGAGCAGGGGATGTCCACGGACCTTGAAAGATGAGTTAGAGAAATGATCAGAAGACAGCATTCATAGATTCCCACCAGCACCCACATTGTCTCCCAGCCTCTCACCGTACGTGAACTATCCATGCTCCTCTCCAAAGCCAGTGTGTCTATGTGTGCTCTGGTCTATTTATGCAAAACCAAGGTGTTGCTTCCACAATTCTTGCTCTTTATTATGTCATCATTTTTTTCTGTTCCAGGTCATTCAAATTAGCTTATGAACATGTTATTGCTCTCATTTAAAAAAAAATCCCTCTTTTGACCCCTTATCCCCCAACTAGCATCTCCCCCTTTTTTTCTTTGCTATTCTTAGCAGAAAAATCTCCTAGAAAGTCTTGTACCTCCTTGCTGCCTTGGATTCTTTTCTCTCATGCTCTCTTAAATTTATTCAAATTAGACCTTTCCCCCCTTCATTCCACTGAGCCTGCTTTGTCAAGGTCACTAATGACTTCCATTTGCTAAATTCAGTGACCCATCAACACTATCTGACACTGGAAATACTTTCTTCTGCCCTGGATACCATTGTCTCTTGGTTTTGTTCCAAACTCATTAGCTACTCCTCTCAGTCTCCTTCGAATGTTTCTCCTCCTCGACCTCTGAACATTGGAGTTCCCAGGGCTCAGTTCTTGGGCCCCTTGTCTTGTCTACTTACAACCATTCCTTGTTGAGTGCATCTGGTCTCATGGCTCTACACACTACCTGTGCTTATGACTATACCAAATTTACATGCCCATCTCAGTCCTCGCTCCTGAATCTCCAGACTCTTGTCTCCAAACTACGTCCTCTGTACCTCCATTTGGATGTCAATTGTATGTTTTGGCCAAAGTTGAACTCTTAATTTTCCTCTCAAGCCCTCAGTCTTCATCAACAGATTCGCCTCAAATCCTCACACAGTCTTCCCCATCTCGGTTGATGGCATCTTCATCCTTTCAGTTGCTCAGGCCCGGAACATTGGCATCATCTATCCCGCTCTTTCCCACGTCATGTTCAGTGTCCGCCAGGAGGTCCTGAGGCTGTTTCTTCACAATGACATTCGGGATCCAACCACTTTTCACCATCTTCACTGCTGCTCTTTTAGTCCAAGCACTGACATCTCTAGTCTTAAGCATTCCAATAGATTTGTAATTGGTCTCTTTGCTTCCCTCTCCCTCCCTCATGGTCTTTCTCAACAGAGCGGGCAGAAAGATCATTATAAAATGCAAAGTTAGTTCCGAGCCAACATCTCCGAAGGATTCCCCGTCCTCCTCAGAATAAAAGTCTAAGTTCTTATGATGGTAAAGGCCCTGAGGTCGGTACTCTCTCCCCTTTGTTACCTCTGTAGTTTCCTCTCCTTCTGTTCCAGCCCCCCCAACTCTCACTCTTCTCCAACCTCATTGGCCTGCTTACTGGATCTCAATATCTCAGACATTTTCCCCACCTGACTTACTCCCTCAGTTTTCCCATGCCTTTGCTCAAATTTCACCTGTTGATAAGGCGTGCCTTGACCATCCTATTTCATATTGTCACCTACCTCATGGCGCTCCCAATCCCTCCTGTTTCCATGTGTTATTTTCCTATAGCTCTTATCATCTTGTAACCTATAATTTACTTATTTGTTATGTTTATTATAATTGTATGTCTACCCCTAAGCCCCCTCAAGAACACAAGCTCTATAATGGCAGTTTTTTAAAAAAATACTTTGTTTACTGGTATAAACCAAGCACTTATGTTAGTACTTGGCACTGAATAGGTTCTTAATAAATATTAGTTGAATGAATGGATGAAAAAAACCATATTAGCATAATATTTTACAAAGTATAATCACATTATCCCTTTCAATCCTCATAACAGAAATGTTGTGAGTATATTATTATTATCATTATTTATTGAGAGGCTAAACAAGTTTTCAAAGATCAAGCAGTTAGCAGGTGGCTGATGTACTGGTGTGCAGAGCTGGCCTCTTAGAAATAAGTCTACTCCAACTGGTTGGCACCTATCTAAAAAATAAATATACCTGCCTGTTCGTGGCCTTATGAACATCTGTGAATACCCTGAATTGTGCCCTTGAAAGTTTCTGCTTTGGTGACAGGCTTTGAGGCCAGGCGTCTCATTAAAGGTTGGCCCGGATGGTCACACATGCCATTTGTAAATGCTTCCATTTATTTCTAATGGAAAGTATTTCTTGAAATCATTAGCAAACTTCCCCGTGATGAAATTCCCAAGGCTGTTCTTACAGACTTTTCATTTCCTTGCGCACTACACATGCTTCCCTGAGAATAAGAAAGTTTCCCTAGAGGATCTTGCAAGATGACTTTCTCTTCATATTGGTTCTCGGCATCCGCAGACGAGTCTCCAGAGCACGCCTGGGCTTCCTTTTGAAGCAGGAAATGCTCATTTCTTGAGGTAGTAAATCTGCATATGATATTAAAATGAGTTCCTCTGGGATGACTGGGAGGTGCTGACTCAAGGCACCATTCAGCTGAGTACTTGGTGGTTGCGACAGCGTCAAAGGACTGCTGATGGAGAAACAGAGTCTTAGGTGCGGTCATCAGGTGGTGAGTCACTGTTTGGGATTAGGCCAGGAAACGCTCTCTACCGCTGTCTCCTGATCCTTGGTGTCACTGGCCTGCTGGACCAAGTACTGGGATGTGTCCTCAGAACCTATAGAACCTGATTATGTGTCGAGTGGAGAACTTAGGGACCAGGTACTTCCTTAGACTTCTTGGAGAAAAAGCATATGATTTTGCTCTAAACAATGGCTGATTGGGGGTAGTTTGGGAGGGCAGTGAGGGGGAAAATCATGGTGTTAACCTCACATGAAATACACAGCTTTCGTGAGCTCAGCTTTAGAGACTTATTGGAATGGCCTCTCTAGACGGACTCTGATGCAGGGAGTTCAAGGAGAATGGACGCGCTGAGGCCAACTGTGTCTTGACTGGCTACTCTCAGTGGAGGTTTATGGGATGTAGAAGCCTCATTTGCAGGAGCAGTTGGCCTTTGGGGCCAAGGAAGAGCTTAAAGGAACACCTTTATTTTCAGGGTATGCTTTCTCATACGCTGTAAGTCTCTGCTGCAGATTTAAGAGCTTTCTCATTTCAGTGGATCTCAGATACTTTTACAAATGGAAACGTCTTAGGGATCATCTAGTCTCATCCCTTTACTTTCCTTTTTTAAATTTAAATATGTTTTTTTAATTGATTTCAGAGAGGAAGGGAGAAGGAGAGAGAGATAGAAACATCAATGATGACAGAGAATCATTGATCAGCTGGCTGCTTCCTGCACACCCTCTACTGGGGATCAACCCTGCAACCCGGGCATGTGCCCCGATGAGGAATTGAACCGTGACCTCCTGGTTCACAGGTGGATGCTCAACCACTGAGCCACACAGGCTGAGCTCTTTATTCTATTTTTTGTTTTGTTTTGTTGAACTTTGAATGAAGGGGAAGGCCTCCACACTTTGGCCTGTTCTTTATGCTCTCTTGGAGACTTCAGAAACAACTGGCATTTCCTTGACAATGTCCCAGGACAGAGCTGGTCGTCTTTTGAGCAGCTGATCCCATCATGAACAGGATCCGAAAAGCTATCTTGGAGGAGGTTATTTTATTTTATTTTTGCTGCGGTTAGATAGGACAAGGGAAATGATAGATTTGAGGAACACAAAGGAAGCAGTGCTCAGTGAGAGCATCTATCCGAGTCCTGCAGGTAGAAGAGAGGAGACAAGGCCTTGGGCTTGGATGTCCATCATGGACCATCAATGAACGATGGAACCTCCACATCCCAAGGACCCAGGCAGAGCATGTTGTTGAAGGACCACAGCTGGGTTTGTTTTACACACCGTGTCTGTGTTCATTGGCCCGAGACCAGCTCTGCCACTTAACCTGTCCTTGCCCCACAGCCCTGGTGGTTTGTGCATGAAAGCATGCACCCTCTGCTTTCTTGCAGAATCCTGTGTCCTCGTAGGGAACGGCGTGCGGTGGGCTCGCAGTGAAGTGCGAGCGAAATGTGTACACAGAGGGCCCCGCTGAAAATGACTTTAGCACAGAGTTTATTTAATACATCCTCCAAATTGTATTTTGAAGCCTCTGTTAACAAGAAAGCACTCTCTCTCTCTCTTTTTTTTTTGGAGCAGCGGGAGTGTTTTATAAATGGAATTTGCAGACCGGCAACGCTCCCATTAATTCTCCCTGTCTACAATTACTATCATTACATTCTTAAAGCACTTTTAAAATAAACTACAGCATGATGTAATGTGCACACTCCGAGCTCCAGCGATGGGACAGCGAGGCCGCAGCATCTGGCTTTTGGAGGGCTATCTGCGAGGGAACATCTTGATGGCTATAATTACTGTCATGTTATGGGAACTTGAAAAAAAAAAGGCGCCAGAGTTCCAAATAAAACATAAAATGGCTTTGATATAATAAATGTTACTATCATTGTTTAAACATGTTGTGACCCGTCTGCGAGAGTTTCTGAGAAAGATTTTTTCCAGCGCTTGGTAGTCATTCTCTCTCTCTCCCCCCACCTCTCCCCCCCCATTTAGTACTCTATTACCGCAGATAAGGATAAAGAAAATCCTTAGGACAGACTGGTTTTAAATCAGCGTAACACAATGCCAGCATTGTCTCTCTTCAAGATGAACTTTGAAATTAAATTTGGCATGAGCTTTGCCAGAACTCCAAACATCTTTACTCCAGAGACACTTTATCCATCCTATTAGGGAGCATTAATAATTCAGATGTTATGGTTGTGGTTAATTGCGCTCATTAGGATAAGGCAGGGGCCGGAGCATTTTCCTATAGGACACACTTGTATGCATTACACCCCTCGCCGAGGCATCCGGGATAGCTTGGGCTCAATCCAGAGAATCAGGATGACACAAAACACACATATGGTGTACATGTTATCATCCCACGGGAACCAGTTTTGGATGAGTCTGTGATGATCTTGGACCCAGGTATTGGACCAATTTCTGTGGAACGGTATGAAGAATCACTTATATATGGAAGAAGTCATTATTACGGGTACTGATCTATGGAAGTAGTCATTGGGCTTCCCAAGAAAGTTTTATGATGTGTGATTCATTCAACCTTGTGAAATCAAAGTTATTGTTTCATAATGAGTACTAGCAACTTGAAGGAAGCTAGTGCATCTTACTTAGGCACTTGATTAGCTTTGGCAGAACCCAAATGGCGTAATCTGTTCTGCTGGTCATTTTTTCTCTACTGGTTTGCTGATCATATCTTTCGTGTTGAAGATGGACCATCTGATGAAAGAGTTGGGACTTAACTAGGAAAAATTTATTTGACCTGATCTGGATTTTGTCATAGTCAGTGAGCTGGTAATTTTTTTTCACACGGCTCACATGGATCGACTAGCTGTCTCTACATGTTCTCTTGGGTCATGACTTGTTTTTAATTCTTTATGTATCATGTTTCCCTTTTTCTCAAAGTTTTGTCCATATGTCTTCCCTGTGGCTGGTTAGCAGTTAGACCACAGAATTGAGGAGGAGGATGGTTCAGTCTCCAGGTGTAAGTTTCTTTAGCCTCAACCTACTTACCTGGGTAAGTTCAGCAGTCAGCACTGGCCAGCTCACTGGAGAGAGCATAGGAGACCATCCCACTTCCGGAAAAACCAATCCAAGCTGAGGCTCTACTGATAACCTTTCTTTAGGTAGAGTCCAGGGAGTATTGTTAACATCTGTGTTTCTAAGCCTGCTGTCCAGAAGACCGTATTCACCAGATCAGAGATTTTCAACCTTTTCCAGCTCATGGCATACATATGATTACTGAAATTCTGTGGCAGACCAAAAAAGTATATATTTTTTTGCCAATCTGACAGAAAATAGGTGTAAATAAAATAGGTATAATTTGGATCCATTCACACTGGATGACTATTGTTATGTTGGCTGTTGTCATTTTTTTATTTGACAAATCTAAGGGAAAAGAGGTTAGTCCCCTGACTAAACCGTCAGGTATTGCATGTTTTAAAAATCCTTGTTGCACACCCGTTGAAAATCTCTGCACCAGACACTTTCTGAGGCCTGTTCTTCCTCAGAAGTCGGACTTTGTTGTCACAATCCACTGTCATGTTAGGATGGAGAAAAATTGTTTGCAGGGGATATGAGGTCAGTCAATGGAGGGCTGTCTGCATGCTACCCTAAAGTCCAAGTCAGGTCTTCGTGGCTTTGGTGATTCAACTTCGAAAATGCTCAGTTCTTGACTTTGTCTCATAAACACACTTCCGTTCTTTGAAAAACAGCTTGATCTTTGTACTGCTTCGTCCACCCTTGACTGTTTGCAGTGTGGCTCCTAAGCACTGGATACTCAATGGTAGTCCAAAGGGTATTTGTGTAAATGGTCTTTCTAGAAAACAAATGGAACCTTCTCGTTGAAACAATATTGTGCCGTTTCATCATTGAGTAGGACTTTCTAAACAGACTTCACCAACACGCACTGAACATTCAAACTACTTTCTGTTTGTTGAGGCGTTTATGGCTCTTACTCAAGACAAGAGGAATAACAAGGAAACGACTCTGAATACAGAACATTTTATTACACAAATAAAAAAAATAAGAGCATATCTGTTAGCTCTTGCCAACTTTTGAAATATGGGTTCCATTTGTCTTTATTACGGCCTATTCCCACAGTGCCTTTTTCCTATTTATTAATTTTTGTATGTTACTATTAAACAGAAATATGTGCCTACTGAAAATAGAGCTATTGCAAGAAACATGACAAAGGAGAATATATCAACTTATCTTTTTACTATTCTGTCAGTAAATTAAGAGGCATGCAACTGTTGTAGCTTATCATTCCTTTTAAAACAGTCATGCGCATTATCATGGTAAAATCTATAATAATCACGATGACTCATAGATATGTGATTCCCCTTATTAAGAAAAAAAAAGACAGGAAATCCAATATAAATGAGCTGTTTTCCTCAGTAGTGTAATAAAACTTGGATGCCGGTATATGAGTTTTTGATTATATCATCCACTGATAATCTGTGGGCTCATTTCCTCCCAGGGAAGAATCAGTCTCCTTCCTCCCCCACCAGCCCCCACTTGGCCACTAACATTTCAGCTGGGGAGGAGGCCTCCCAGTCACAGCCACCACAGTCTAGTATATTTTAAGGGCTGTAAATTCTCACCGTCAGATTTGAGCCAGGGGTGTTAAGCTCCAGAAGATACACATCTGCTTCCTATTCAAATGATCTTTTGTTGTGCTTCTTGGTAGAGAACGAGCTGTAATGTCACAAAGATAAATCCCTATTGGGGAGGGGTAAATTAGGGTGTTTCTCAGCGGATGAGCTCAGTGGTTGAGTGTCAACCCATGAACCAGGAGGTCACGGTTGATTCCTGGTTAGGACACATGCCCAAGTTGGGGGCTTGATACCCAGTAGGGGGCGTGCGGGAGACAGCCAATGGGTGATGCTTTCTCATCATTGATGCTCCCATTTCTCTCTCCCTCTCCCTTCCTCTCTCTGAAATCAGTGAGAACATATTTTTTAAAAAATGACTATAAATGTAGCTGGCCTTAATTCTCTTCCTAAATGATTTATTTGCAGAGTTATGTGATAATTTTTTCATGGCTCCTTAATGAACAGGGTGAGTCACCAAGAAATTCCTAACGTGAATAATTATTTTGTAACCTGAGTCACAACTCCTGCATGTATCCGGCTTCTAAGTTTGGATTTCCAAATGTCAGGTTTTCCTAAATAGGATCACATGAATATAGAGCCAGGAAACAAAAGAAATGCCTAAGCAACTACTAGGAAGGGGTGCCTGTAGTCCCTGCCAAGGCATCGGCCCATGAACATTTATTAAATACCCATAACGGTAACCAAAGAATACTTAGCGTTAGAAGTATATTTATGTCCTCTCTATGCAAATACCTCACCAACATGAGGGGAAAGACGATAGACCAATTTTACAACTAGCAGCGATGTGAAGACATAAATATAGTCAGCCTTCACTTTACTGATGGGTTTTGTTCAACTCTTTTGGAATTGCCAAGCGTTTTCGAATAGACACACATTTATAAAGGGTAGTTCGGTTTCCCAGCCAGCCCGCAGAATCCGCTTAACCCATGTACCGCTGAATACTACTATGAAAGGAGTTGCTCACCAAGGTTTTGGGATTTATTTATTTCAAAATGTGCTGAGTACTTACTTGGTGGGAATACACAGGCGACATAGGTCCCGGATGGTAAGGTCATCACGGTTGAATCAGGCAGTAACTTTCCATTTCTTAGTCTAAGTGCCGAGGTGGAAGGTAGAATAGCGTGTGTGCGAGTCCATGAGACAGCCAGCCGAAGGCGAAGGGGGTCAGGACAGAGCTCTCAGAAAATGTCTGAGCTCATTTCGTTTTGCTGGAAGACAAGGTTGGAGTCAGGGAAGGGAGGGAACGTGGGAGTTTCCTTGGGTATGCGAAGGGGCCTCAGATCTGAGCCTATTGAGGATGGGCGGGGAGGGTGATTACCACGTACGCAAGAGGGAGATCCACAGGAGTTGACATAAATGGGTTTGTCTGCCCATTTGAAGATGAGACGTCAAGTAAGGGACTGACATGATCCTGTTTTTACTCTAAAACTTCGTTTGGTCACGTGTTAATACTGGATGGGAGGAGCTGTAAATACAGGGCACCTGTTACAGGACTGGCTCATGTAAGTTGGGGCTGTCTATGGGTCTTATTTTTTATTATTTTTAATTTTTTTATTGATTTCAGAGCAGAAGGGAGAGGGAGAGAGATAGAAACATCAATGATGAGAGAGAATCATTGGTCGGCTGCCTCCCACACGCCCCCTACTGGGGATCGAGTCCACAACCCAGCATGTGCCCTGACCGGAAATCAAACCATGACCTCCTGGTCCATAGGTAGACACTCAGCCACTCTGTGTCTTATCTTTCCAGTTGAGTTCCAGCCCCCATGGACATGCACGTCTAAGAGGGAACTACCTTAAAGCGGAAAGCAGGCCGACCAATGTGTCTTCTTTCCCCCCAGGAATAGCCTCCCATTTTGAAAAGACAGAAGCTCCCGGGTGGTAAAGGGGGTCAGTTTGCTGCATGAGCATCTCTTTGTTGTGGCTTCCAGATCGCAGCCTGGTTTCTGGGAAACGAGAAGATGTGGAAGTGAAAGAGCCTCTGGGCCCCACATGCCCAGCGGCCACGGAGCTGTAAGTACACACGGGGCGCGCTGCCTATTTAAAGGAGAAAGGAGAAGTGCGAGCTGCAGGCAGGTTGGCCGTTATCTCGGGGTTCCTGCCGTTCCTTCTGCTCCGGAGCTACTCGCTCTTCAGTGGCTTGTTGAGAGCTGGTTCACTGACCCAAGCAAACAGACAAACTAATGATTTGTGGGAAGCGACCTTGTCCCATAGCTGCCTTTCCCTTGTTCTGAGCATGCTCACATAGATCCCTTGGGCAGGAATTACTCACCAGGGCCTGTCTACACAGCACATCCCTGCAGAGAGAGGTGGCCACGCTGTGGAAGTGTGTTAGCTGTCATTCCTCCGCTCCTCTGACGGACCGAAGGATGCTTTGAGTTGTCCATGTTCTCACGTGCTTTCTCAATCACTGTGATTACGTGAGCAGAATGACAAACCATGTGGCCTGCGCGGCAGTGCTTTGCAGGTCTCTACAACTATTGGATAAGAAAACATGTTTCCATGGTCAGAAATCCTGATTTAGGTGAAGGACGGTTGGAATCACCTTGACGATCAATCCTTGGGAAGCGCCTCATTTATTTCATCTTGTTCGGTAGGTCTTGGCACAGGTTACTCCAGTCCGAAAGACACTTTAATGGAGCAGCTACTGAAAGCAGGTCTCTGCGTAGGTTCTCAGGTGTGCGGGTTAAGGGATCATTGTGGGAGTAAGTCAGAGGAATACGGAACTGTGAGAAAAGCAGAGAAACCCCATCAGAAAACAGATGACCTGGTTCCTGGCCTTTTAGGGAAAATGACAAAATTAACTAAAGATATTTCTGAGAAAACCTCAGTGGGAATGAATATAGTGCAAACTGTGGACATGTGTATTTGAAAGAACGCTTTGCTCGATACTATAGGATAACCTTCGTGAGTCGGGACTGGTCTGGGAAGACATGGTAAAGAGGTGAAGAAGAGGAGGGAGGTATTTCTGTATGAGGGTGGGTTGTGTAGGCAGGCCAGAGTGTGCATAGAGCGGTAATTGGTTATTGGTCAGAAGACAGGGCTGGGGAAGGCAGGACAATTTTCTAGTGAGAGTGGTATTGCCGTAAAACTCTGCTTGCTACTGTTTGAAGTTAGGTGTAAGGCAAGGCCATCGGTCTGCTTCTATTCCTCTGTCCAGTTTGCCTGAGGTGTCTCATAGGAGTGATGATAACCAACAGTCATCAGGCCCTTAATGTACCCACATGCTGTGTGTGAGTCATCTCATGTGATCTTCAGGCTAACACTGGGTGTTACTGTATGTCATCATCATCGCCATTTTATACACAAGGCATGCGCCAATCAGGATGAGTTAGGTTATGATATGTAATGAGCAACCCTCAAATCTCAGTGGCTTAAAATGTACCCGCTACCATGGATGGGTTACATTCTACATGGGGCAACAGAGGGGGCTTGGCTCATTGAAGTCATACAGAGACCCAGGCTGGCAGTGGCTCCATCTTGAAATACTTTTCTATTCTCTTTGGAGGAGGGGGAGGGGGAGGGAAAATGAACCTGGTGACCTGGCTCCGAGTTTTTGTTTGAAAGTGATACATGGTATTTCAACTAACATTTATTGGACAAAGCAAGTCGTATGCTTATGTGTAACTTCAAAGGGAAGGGATATTCTGGCATGTAACTGGGAGGAGAGAAGAGTAATATCCGCCAAGGCTGTAGTAACTTACTGCAAGGAGCCTTAGGCACAAAGAGGGGAAGTGACTTATCAAAGCTCTCTCAGCTAGTGTGCTTTCGAAGCCCTCTCCTCTGCAGAACCTACATTTTGCCTTATATACAAACTGGGGGGAGTGAGAGGAGATGGTTGATGGAAAGACTGTAATTAGAAATGAGATTCACTTCTTAACCTCTTGCTCTCTGCTTCTAGATTGTAGTGATCAGCATAGAATATTTGAAAACATGATTTCATAGGGTGTCTTTGGCCAAGTGAGAAAGAAAAAAAAAAAGAGATCGAAGGTGTAGAATGCTGAAACTGTATTCAAATACTCCATTTATTTGTCAGAAATGCTGTGGACTTGTCCTTGTTGGAGGATATTGGAAAAAACAGTCATTTAAAAATAACAATGTGTCACAGTTGGCCTCCTTTGACCCTTAAGATGTTTAAAAAATGAAGAAGACGATTCTGCCGCTTGCTTATTTTGGTTATCTTGATGCCTGAATTACTATAAAGTTCCTTAATTCAGGCATCCATTGCTGGGTCTCGGATAGAGGAAACCATCAATGAGAATAAAAAGAGAGAGAAAGGCCTTGAAGGGCCAGGAAGGCTCACAAAGAGAAGTACATGTTGGAGGAAAAGAGTGGAGAGTGTGAAACAAGGGGGTGGGGTGAGAGTATGACATGAGTAGGCCCACCCACATTTATATTTTCTCTTCCAAGAAAACCAAATTTCTGGGATAGAAGATCAAAAATAAAAAACATCCTCTGAAAAGAAGCTGTTAAATC
Organism: Myotis yumanensis; assembly: GCF_028538775.1. Lineage (NCBI taxonomy): Eukaryota > Metazoa > Chordata > Mammalia > Chiroptera > Vespertilionidae > Myotis > Myotis yumanensis. The sequence goes on along the minus strand of NW_027223773.1, from coordinate 7,168,267 downwards.
ATTGGGCCCAGCCAAGAATTTGAGCACTTCTGTGATCTAACCCCGCCTTGTTGGGGTTGGCAGACCCTCTTTCTGGAGCACTTCTGCGGAGTGACTAAAGCATCCGAGGCCAGAGAGAAGTCAGTGTAGGAATTTTATCCTGCCTTCTACTCTCTGAGTGAGGCGCACAAAGGCTCACATGGCTTCCTGTGGCCCGTGGGTCCCCTGGTGTCCAACATAACGCCCAAAATAGCATTTTGTTTTTAATGGCCACGGGTGAAGAACTATTTTCTGTTCCAAGAATTGAGACTATGTTATAATTGGGAATTTGCAGTAGGGCCCCTTCCAAATATGATATTGAAACCTAGATTTTAAGACCAAATATATATATTATATGGGTGGTACTGCTAAATTTTGTGAGCAAAGTGAAAAAATATTAAAATAAAAAAGGAACTTTCTCTGTGGTGTAGCATAGTCAGAAATTATTATAAATGAAGTAACATTTGCATGAATGAGATGGCTTTATTTTATGGAAGAATTTTAAAGATTTTAAGGAATGATGCTTTATTGCACTTGCTATACTGACCTCTCTTCCTCTTTTCTTTTTGATGGTAATATTGAAGGAACTTAATTTAGGTCAAGCATTGAGGTAAAGAAAAAAAATTAGTCGACATTATCGGATCACTTTTCTTTTCTTTTTCCTTTTCTCCTCCTTCCCTTCCCTCTCTTCTTTCCCTTTCTTTTCAGGACCGTTTGAGAGTAAGTTGCAGTTATAGTACCCTTACCCCTAAATACTTCAGTATATATCTCCTAAAAACCAGATTATTCTTGGTTGAGGAAACGTACCATTGGTGCAATACTATTTTCTAAAATACAGTTGAGATTCAAAGAGAAAATAAAATAATGAAAATAAAATAAATAAAATAATTTATTTCAGAAAATAAAATAATGCTCATTTAAAAAAATGGAATAGGGTAATAGGAAGGGAGGTCTTCTAGAACTTTCCACACCCTCCTTTCTTTGCCTTTTTCTTTTAGATAACCCATTTCTTCTCAGGGACTGGCACCATATTGTTTTCCATCTCCACTGGTCAATGCTTTTAACCATCAATATTCCGTAAACTTCCCCACGTACCTTCAGGGCTCTCCAGGGTCTGGTGCTGAGTCTTTCTGGCCTTATGCTCATGGATGATGCTGCTGACTTCCTATGACTCCATTTCCCGGGGGCCATTAGCAGTTTTTTCAACAACCTTCAGAAATGTGGACACTTTATAAAGATCTCCAGGAGCAAGGAAAATTATTTAAAGAGAGAGGACACATGGTGCCTTCTTACCTTATTGTAGTAGGTTTCTGCCTGTCTGTAAGCAAATATGTACAATTTAAAGCTGTTTAAAATTCAATTGGGTTTTACCAGATTGGGGAAGCCAATATTTCTTTTTAAAAAAAATACATTTTTATTGATTTCAGAGAGGAAGGGAGAGGGAGAGAGAGATAGAAACATCAATGATGAGAGAGAATCATTGATTGGTTGCCTCCTGCATGCCCCCTACTGAGGATCAAGCCCACAACCCAGGCATGTGCCCTTGACTGGAATCGAACCTGGGACCCTTCAGTCCGCAGGCCAATGCTCTATCCATTGAGCCAGACCAGCTAGGGCAGGAAGCCAATATTTTCAATGAGTTTATAAAAATCTTTTATGAAAAATAAAGCAAAGAAAAGCAAGTTACAGAGCAATGTTTATGGAATGAGTTCATTATTATAAATAGAGATAATTTCTCTCTCTATGAACATACGCTTGTATGAACATAGAGAAAACAATAGAAGGATATACATGAAATTAACGTCAGTTACCTTAGAGAAGTGGGATTGGCTTTTAAAAACATACACTGCTATACTTACACAGAACACACATTCTTTTTGTAATAAAAAATGAAAGAATAAACTGATGAACAAAATAGATCCAGAAACTTAGAAACATGGAACAGACTGTTGAATTACAGAGGGAAGGCAGGGGAGGGTGGGTGGGAGGAAAGAGATCAACCAAAGAACTTGTATGCATATATGCATAACCCATGGACACAAACGATAGGGTGATGAAGGCCTGGGGGAGAGGGTGGGGGTGGGCTAGAAGAAGTCAATTGGGGGAAGAGGGGAAATATGGAATACTTTCAACAATAAAGATTAAAAAAAATAAAACAAAAAGATTTTGAAAAGCAAAGTATTCAGAGAAAGCACACAGACCTGGTTTATTACAAAGTTTCCAAATACCAAAAGAGGAGGCTATTGGTGGGGCCTCAGGCAAGCACATTGCTGGACACATAGTGATTGATTGCTGAATGAATGAATGAATAAGTGATGTGGGATTGTACTTGCTCTATTCGAAAGAACTACATTTTGTATAAATCCATGTCTCTAGAGAAATCATCTTGGTATTCTTCAATGCGAGGTCACGTTTTGCTGATCTGAGAAGAGAAGCAGATTTGGAAGGAAGTAAGATTTCATTTTGGAGAAATAAAACTTGAAAAGCCCATTTTCAAGAAGTGAAATGAGGCTTTCTAGTTGAATGCTAGGAAAGGCATGAGCATGTGCCCTCTGGGTTTTCTATATTGTTGCCCCCAAGTGCCCTCTGGGCCTTATTACTTCTGGATTCCGAACACTCACCTTCTAGCAGCATCCTCTTTTTTCAAGATGCTCTAAATGCCAGACTGTGCCCCAGGGCACCACGCTAAACTGTTAAAATACAAATTGTTAAAACAGCCTTGCTTTGTGTTTGTCTCTTCACAGCACAGATTCCAGTAAGTCTGTTCCATTATCCAACGAAGAAACCCTTCATCATTGGGTTCAGTCGGCCTCTATGAGACCCTAGCTTCTGTTTGAGTTCAGTCTTGGAAACATCTGACTTGAATTTTCTTTAAACATCAGCTACATTCAATGGAAATGACTTCTTTTCTCCTCTCTCCTTTCCTCATCCTACACTGGGCTGGCCTTCAATTCTAGCTTCTAATTGTAACTGCTTTGAAGTCAGCTCATTGGGGGCCTCACACCAAGGAATGGGACACGTGGCCATGTCAGAAAGGCATCAAGCAAGGAGGGGTCAGTGCCTGAAGCCCACATCTCTCCCCCCTTGGAGCACCCCTCACCACCACCTTAGATATCCCACATCACCGCGAGGGATAATGTAAGCCATCCGATACTCCTTCATACCTTCTCAAATGCTTCAACACAGGCCTGGAAAATCTGCGGGCTCCTCGCACGTTCTCAGATACATTCCTTTGTGCCTGGCTGAGGTGAAATGATACAGGCTCAATGGAAGAGTCTGGGCCATGCCAGCGGGTGGTTTGGGGAGTAGTGAACGCCCTCTCGACTTGGCAGCTCTGACCACCCTGAGCCTCCAGGAAGGCTGGCTCAGCCGCATCCCCTGTTAACCTAACGTTCCGCGTGGGGCATTAGTACACTCATGGCTGGAGCCTCGTAGTTGGATTGTGAGCATGGCTGTGGATGAGGCACAATGCCAGCGACCTGGTGGCATTGACAAGGCCTGGCATCAGCATGGTTCAGTGTGTGGGGCTGAGGAAACCTCAACTCTAGTTTTTTTCCTACCACCCCTTTGATACAAGACCTCAGAAAAGTCCTACGCCCTCTGCTCACCTCCACCCTGTCTACAGTCAAGGGCAAATTCCATGGAAGAGTGAAATGCTCTCAGTTATAGGGATGGGAAAAATGATACTCTAATGATCCGACATTCAAGTGAAATGTAATGAAAATAACTTTAGCTCGTGTACTTTTAATACATTTCATATACCACACAGCAATTTACTGGGACGTGGATTTAACACACCACACTAACGGCAAGATAAGAATTACCGAGTTGAACGTGGGTTCACTAAATATGTTGGAACCCTTTTATGGTGTCGACTCTGAGGACCCGGCCTAACACCTCTTTATGGACGCATTGAGAGGAATTGGACTTTTACTGTGTGTAGTTGTTATGTTTCAAGGGACATGATTTCACTGGTAGCTTTGCCAAATTTTTGCAATAACAAGATTCTACCGTATTTCTATTTTAGCACCACAGTATTATGCACTGAAGTTTATTTGCAACAAACTCATAAAAAAGGAATGAATTTCCACGAAACCAAGGTTACTCAGGGTTTAAGTTATAATCCAGCATGAGGATTATGGCAACTCTTTGCTTCTCTTCTTCATCTTCACTGTTTGTCGTTTTAGGTACATGCTCCCGCTTAGCAGCTCTTTCCCCAAGAGGAGTTAGTGGAATCTAATGAATTAATTTCTTGTGAGAAACACTGCCTAGATGCTTTTATATTGTGTGTGTGTGTGTGTGTGTGTGTGTGTGTGTGTGAGTGAGAGAGAGAGAGAGAGAGAGAGAGAAGGAGAAAGAAAAGGGAGGCATTGGTAATATTTCTGATACCTATACAGTTAAATGCAGATTACCCAGACCTCATAATCACTTCTTCCTTTAATCCATTTTAAACAGATCATGAAGAGATTGTTGTATTTTATCATCATATACAGACTATTAAGGACAGGAATAATCCATCTGTAGGCTATGAGTAACACACCATATGTGGAGAATGTGTACAAACCTTGAGCTAATATAGGGGTTAAGCTGTCTACAGAGATATCTCAGCTTTGGGAATACATGTAAGCCTTCTGGAAAGATGATTAAAAAGAGAAGAATCCTATTGTCAAAAAGAAAATCTTAACTCGGGAGAGTGAAATTGGTGTGGGGCTGGTGCTATCCATTTGATATGACATTGGGATTTCCTAACTAAGAAGAAAAAAAGAAAAGTTGCAGAACAAAGTAGTTGCTCAGTCCTTCCAATGATTTGTCTACATTACGTTAAGCATCAGTATGTTTGATTGAATTCTTTGTCTTTGGAATGCTTACCTGGGAAGAAGTCCCTGTTTCACTGGAAGAGACTGACCCCCTTGGGCTTATACACAAAGCTTAACATTCATCCAGTTGTACCTTGGTGTTCATCTCACCAGTAAGCCTGCTTTTATCTTTTCAACCCAGTTGCTACTGGGTGTTGGGCCATGTGGACTCTCTCCTTTGGATGACACGAGGGTATGTAAGCACTGAGCACTCCCAGTCTCGGCCACTGCCTATAAAAGCGCTGACCCAGCCGGTTCTCCACTGTGGGGGGAACCAGCCTGGACTCTGATTCGGCACAAAGCAGATCAGACTCACTCAGTGGCATGATTTGTTCTCACTTTGCCACTGGCTGCTTCGGTGCTATTGCCAATACGCCATGATCATCTCAGTGTTGGGTGGTTAGCAGACTCGCTAACAGGCACCCCCCTCTCCACCTCCTAATGAAACTTTGGCTTGGTCTCCTAGGAACAGCTCCTTTGAGCCCAGTGGACAGGGAAGTGGATTAATAGCTGTGAAAAAAAAAAAGAGTACACTTTAATGGAAAAATGAGGTATTTTCCATTGTGGTAAAGTGTCTTTTTTCAATCATAAAATTGCTCAAAAGAGGAAGCAAAAAGAGGAACATGTATTCATTTGTTTTAACTTGAGTTCGTAAAATGAGTTCTTGAGAAAGCTAGTAGCCATTTATTTCGAAGAATGATGACTTCTTTTTGACATCTAAATACTGTATCATTTCTAGAATATAATTGTCTCCCATAATGATCGGAATTTGTAAACATGATTATAGATCAACAGCTAGTAGTCCTGTGGGCAGTTTCACATGCCAACATATAAAGAAAGAAGGAGGGAGGGAGGGAGAATATTTGCAGATTTTGAATATTCAAATGATAAGATCAGAAACTTAAGAGTAAGATGAGACCCTCCTATTGTGACCAGTTGACTGATACCAGAAGAGTATTGTGCTAGCAGGTGGGGAGATATTTTCAAACATGGTGTTTCTCAATAGCCCTTGTAGTCCAGAACTGTGTATGGATGTTCACGTTGGAACACATCCAGGGAGCAAAGACAGAATCAGACTTGTTATTCAGAGGCCTCCCATGTTCCCAGGACTCCCTGGTTGGGGAGCTACTTTGATTACAGCTTATTGCTCACAGCTGTCCCATGGAGAGCTAAGCTTTGGGCTACAGACTGTGGAAAACCACCGCATAGAAGCCACCTACAACATCCAGCCGCCAGCTTGCCACTAGAAGCAGGAGGGAAGGAGAAAAGGAGGCAGAGGTGCTCGCTAACCAGTTGGAAATTATGGTCCTAACAAGACTGTGAGTGAGGTAAATGGTAGGGGTGTGGGGTGCTATGGTCTCTCCAGAGTTCTGTTTTGAGCCCTCCCAGCTTTGGCTGGAGACTTCTTCTTACTATACTAACTCTCCAACATCACAGTGACTATGGCAGTGTCAACAATAACACCCCAGCAGCCATTTGGAAAGTGAGCCCTTTCCTTCTACACCTGCACCTGTCTGCTTGGCAGGGTTCCCCCTCTTTTCCTCTTCCTTAAGCAGATTTTTCTCCGAGTGTGAGGCTAAGGAGAGGACAGCCACACTTTCTAGGTTGCGTGTAGTGGGGCACGTCTTTAAAAAGCTGGGGATGACTTGAAGTGGCATCAGGAATCTGCTCAGGAGTTGGTTGTCCCTGCTGGTAGTTCTCCAAGTTCATGTGTAAGGAACTCAGAAGAGGGGCTGGGGAAGGGGGGTAGCTCATCAGCTCGCAGAAGATCAGCTGACCATAAACATGAACTTGTCATGGGGGGTCAGTAGCATAGATTGAGCTCTTTCTATGTGCTATGTTCGTGGTCACCATCTTATTCAACCCCAATCCATCAGCAACATTTCAATGAAGATACTGTTATCCATAAGAATGAGGGCGGGACTTGGGCACACTTGTATACGCTGGACACCTGGCATGTTTGCGTTTTGAATGATTTAATAGATATTGTCCTTACAGCTGAAGAAACAGAGGTTTGGTGAGATTTAATGCCCAAGAAGCTCACCCAGCTGGGTAATGACAGAACAGGGAACACGCCTAGTACCTGGTAGAGGTTTTATGCTGTACAAGGAGCTGTGTGTCCCACAATCCCCATTCCTGTGGCCCCAGATTGGGGTTGGGCAATTTACATGAGACTTGGAAGGTAGGATGAAGCAGCAGCCATTGTGCTCAGAGGTGGGGCTTCCCCAGTTCCCATCTGATCTCCAGAAGGTTCTATGAGTCCTGGGCCAGCACCCCGTGCAGCTTTGTGGCAAAGGGTGCCAGTTCTTCTGCAGGTTATCTGTATTGTCAAGGTCAGAGAGGGGAGCCAGACACAGGTTCCAGGTTGTCCTTCGTCTCCCGGCTTCAAGTCCAGCTTATCTCCCCCATCGGGGACTCTGCTGACCTATCGCAACTCCAGGGTCACTAAAAGAGGCAGCGGTTCAGGCTCCCATAGACGTCTTCGCCGGCTCCTGCAAAGGTGCTGGTCTGATCCCTGCAATAAAGCCTTTACTTTACTTCACATCGCAGTTGGTGGCTCTGCTTTCCCCATCAAACCTTAGCTGTGACCTTCCGTCAGACTCCAACATTTTAGAACAGCAGTTTTCAACTTGTGAGTCGCGACCCCTTTGGGGGTCCAACGACCCTTTCACAGGGGTCGCCTAAGACCATCCTGCATATCAGATATTTACATGACGATTCATAACAGTAGCAACATTACAGCTATGAAGTAGCAATGAAAATAATTTTATGGTTGGGTCACAACATGAGGAACTGTATTTAAAGGGCCAGAAGGTTGAGAACCACTGTTCTAGAACATGGTTGTAGCTAGGACAATAGCGGGGTGAGGGGCCGAGCTGGCTCCAGTGGGATTCGAGCCATCTGGCTCTGAGAAACTGAGGACTTCCCCCCAGTCAGATGCTCCGAGGTCCCAGGTGGGGTGCAGTCAATGCAAAAGAGAAAATTAAGAAGTCATTTCAGTGTTTCTGTTCAGCCAGACAGAGTGCGGAGCGCGTTGTTCCATGGCGAATCCTGTTTTTCAGATGGGCTACAAATAGATGGGTGAAAATATTCACTGGCCACTTGTGGGCAAAATAAAATGACACCCCCCCCCCCCCCCCCACATACACCGATTTCCCAATCAATGCTTTTCAATATCTCAGTCACAGGCTTCATCTACACGCCAGTCATCTGTGGGGAAAGCTAAGGCGTTCTCTGTTCCCAGCGCCATGAACCACCTGGGGGATGCTCGCTCCCTACTCTTCATTCTTTTGGTGTCAGGGAGATCCAGGCATCAACACGTGTCTCTTTCCCCTTAGGCTCTTTTTCAAGGGTTATTTTATTTTTTTCGAGTGTGCTTTTTCTGGAAAACAATTTTGCAAGGTGCAAGCGACTCAGATGAGGTGCTGAAACCTTGGCCGGAGGAAAAGCTAAGCAGAACCGACCAACACATACTTCAGCCCCAACGGCAACAGTTCTGAGGTTTACCCTTTGCCATTCTGCACGTTCCTCTGCAGCCTGCTTGCACACTGCGGACCCCGGGACTTTCCTGGGTTTTGCTACCTTCTGCTTTTGGGGTAATATGGGTTTGACCGCCTTAGAAAGGTCCAATTTTCTTACATGGTAGCAGCAGGGCTTTAGACAATCCATTGTTTTGCTCAATTTGTACGAGCTTTCTCTGGCTCCTTAGAGCATCTCTCCTCAGCCCCAGATTCCCTGTATCTCTACCCACAATCCCTTCAGTCTGTACACTGTCTATCTTGCGTGAGACAATATGCCCACAGATTGGCCCTCTGTGTTCTAAGTGGGTCAGGGATGCCCACTAAAATACAGGAGGTGCAGTGAAATTTGAACCTTATCCAAACTAGTAATTGTTGGTATAAGTATATTCCAAACTCTGCATGGGACATACTTATGTTAAGAAAAATCATGGTTGTATAGCTGAAACTTAAAAATAATTAAAATGTTTTTATTGATTTTTCACAGACAGGAAGAGAGACGGGGAGGGAGAGAGAGAAACATTGTTTGGCTGCCTCCCACACACCCCCCTACTGGGGACTGAGCCCACAACCCAGGCATGTGCCCTGACTGGGAGTCAAACCAGTAACCTTTCGGTGCATGGGACGATGCTCAACAAACCGAGCCACACTGGCCAGGGTCATAGCTGAAATTTAAATTTAACTAGGCGTCCTGCATTGATTTCACTTACCAAGTCTGGCAACCTTGGTGGGGATGTTTCCTGCCTCCCACGCCCCCCAAGGCCCCCCACTTTCTAAATCCTACACACGGACAGGAGCGCCAACAGTAGGCCAAGGTCTGGACAGCTGAGGGGGTTCTCCGTAAGGAATGTGTATTTGCCCTCAAGCCTTTGGATGTGTTTCTTAGTTCTGCCACCAAAATAAAACATTAGTTTGATAGGAACCTTAGTTTTCTAACTGCTTTGGCTGTGGAGCTGGAGTTAGAAACATCCTACAAGCAGCAACCAGCTTTCCCACTTGACAAGCAGCTGGAAGGCTCTCTGGGTTACACAGCTTTTCTTCTGTTTCCTTCCTCTTCTTTTCAGAGATGCTAGTCCCCTTTTTTGTTTCTTACCAAACGAGTGGTCTTCTCTGTTCAACATCTGAACGGGGCCGAGCATTTGTGCGTCCAGATTTGGTGACTTGGCAATGGCTGGCTGAGCAGTCCATGGAAGGCATTCCTGACTCTTATTACCCAGGTCATGCAGTATAGACAGAGAAAGGCTCATGAGTCACTGGGGCAATCATGGCAATAATTTCTGAAGTCAATTGTAGGTGCCATTTATTAACACTTAGCAGGCTTTTGCAGATTCTAAAACATATGCTCATGGTAGAAAAAAAAGCAAACATACAAAAAACACAGAGAACAAAATTTTTAAAAAAATCATTCATATATCTGACATCCACAGATAACCTATCTGCTAGTATTTTTGGTGTGAGTTTTTAATATTTTTCTATAAATATATTCTTGGAATAAAAGCATGCCACACAAAAATATTTTGTGACTTATTTTTCTTTAACGATGAATTGTGAATTTTTTTTCAGCATCAAGTTGGCTTGTAAATCACTAGTTCTCAGTGGTGTTGGGTTGCAGGTCTCAGACAAGAAAGTAATGCAGGTTTTGAGCAGGTACCCAGATACTTTTGGATGCAATTTCAGACTCACACAATGAATCTGTAGTTCCTACAAGGCAAATAGGAGTTGTTTTAAAATATCACAATGGATTTTAACTAGGACCAGCACATGGGACATTTTGAGGCTCCCAGTAAGAATTATTTTTGAACCCAGTTGGTGTGGCTCGGTGGTTGAGCAGCAACCTGTGAACCAGGAGGTCACAGTTTGATTCCCGGTCAGGGCACATGCCTGGTTTTGAGCTCGATCCCCAGTAGAGGGCATGCAGGAGGCAGCTAATCAATGATTCTCTCTCATCATTGTTTCTATCTATCTCTCCCTCTCTTCCTCTCTGAAATCAATAAAAATATATTTTTCAAAAAAATTTTTTTTATAAGCTAATGGGCAATTTGCCACATTGAGACCTTAAGTGCTGAGCTTTTTGCCTTTGTTTTCTTAGAATCTAGGTTTAGCTTATGGTAAAGAGGAACCATTAGCGAATTTGCAGACTGTCCTCTGTTTACATGTAAGCTCTGAAGTTGTTGAGCTGATGGGTCTTCTCTTGGTCACGAGCCAACAGCAGTCATGAGCGAGAAACCTTGTTTGGATTTCGCAAGAACTTGGTCACAAGTCTCGTGTTTCCTGTAGGAAAGCTGAGTGAGCCAGCGCCCTCACTCTAAGGCTGCAGCTCGCTCTAGGCGCACGGGCTCCTGCTGGAGATAAACACTCATGCTCCTTGGAAACACAGAGTCAATGCGTTCATCCCTGAGTGCTAAAGACGTCAGCTAGTTCTCTTCTCTGTGTAACTTTTAGCCTGTTTCTATAGTCAGGAGGAGATGAGGCAATTTGGGAAAACACAAGAAGGTGTAAGTTCCCTAAATGAAGATTATTTGGTCCTACTGCCCCCCTGCAGGTCTGGGAGAGGACCGTGGGGGTTTCTGTAGCCCACACAATGCAGCAGTACGGCTGCTAAAATATTATTATTACTATTATGAACTACAGTGATAATAGGTGGTATTTATTGGGCACCCATTACCAGTGGTTCTCAACCTTCTGGCCCTTTAAATACAGTTCCTCATGTTGTGACCCCCAACCATAAAATGATTTTCGTTGCTACTTCATAACTGTAATGTCATGTAAATATCTGATATGCAGGATGGCATATCCTATCTGATAGGCGACCCTGTGAAAGGGTCGTTTGACCGCCAAAGGGGTCGTGACCCACAGGTTGAGAACCGCTGCATTAGACACTGGCCATTGGGTTGGGGGCTTGACCTAAATGACTGTAGATTCTTACCGCTCTGAAGAGTAGGGATCCTTTTTCTCTTACATGGAAGAGGCAGTGAGCTGAGTGGTTAAGAGCCCAGACCTTGGCTCTCCACAATCTGGATTCACACTTGTTGGCCTTGTGACCTTCAGCAAGTTACTTAACCCCCTTGGGACTCATTCCTCTCATCTGTGAAATGGCGGGTGAAATAAGGATTTGAAACCAAGTCGGCCGGACTCTCTATGCTACAGATACCTCAAGGGTTCAGAAGTCAGAGCCATCTTCTCCTTGTTCTTAAGCACGTGAAAGCGTTCTGTGCAAATGGAAAAGCTGCCAAGGATGATGGAAATAGCTTGAAATAGGTAGCGAGAGGTTTGAGTCCGGGCTCAGTTACTAATGAGCTATGTGGCCTTTGACCAGTGGGAGTGATGTTTACTCTGCCCACTTTGCAGGGCTGTGGGAGCTATTAAATGAGATCGTGTAGGTGAACTTGCTTATAAAGACAGCAATTACTGTGCTTTTTGTCGCTGCCATATCTGACTACACTGTTGGCTCTTGGCAGAGAGGGAATATTTATTAAATTCTACTCTGCACTAAGTTTGGCATAAACATCTTCGCTTCTGCAACAACCCCTGGCCTAGGGAGGGTCAGTACTTTGCCAGAGGCACCATGGTTGGTCATGGAGCCAGAGACTGCAAATGGAGACTACGTCCCCGTGTGTCCCTACAGAACAGCTCTCTATTGCATCAGCACTAAACACATTATTTTCTTATTTTTAAATCTCTGAAACCGAGGTTTTCTCTAAGACCTAATGTGAATAAGTTTTAAGACTACTTTAGCATTTTATTTTTCATATGTTTTTCTTTTCATGTGTGCACACAAGTTTATATGATACAAAAATCCACATAGAATGTCTACAAAAAGCACTTTCAGTGTGATAAGAAAGCAAAGTGACATAGTGTCTCTGGCAGCATTTTGTTCTTTCTTTTGGGTTGATAAAATAAAGGTGCATCTTAGGATGGACAGTGTGCTATTTCAAATGACATAAAATGATTACTTATTTAATAAATGCCTAAGAAGTGTGAGATGCTTTACATATATGATCTCTAGTCTATTGAGATTAAGTAGATAGCATCATTACTGTTCATTTGTTACAGATGAGGAAACTGAGATGGAGAAATGATAAAACTTGCCCAAGACCACACACCAAGTACATAGAACTAGAAATAAAACTAGATCCATCTGGTTACAGAGCCTGGGCTCTTTTCACTATACCATACTGCTCTTTGCTTCCAGAGGGAATATAAATTTGGTAAAGTAGTCAGAAGTACTGACTTATTTAGTATCCGGCCTCATATAATCCCATGACCACATCTGAAACCAAAAATTGTTATCCGAGACCTGATATCTGTGATATGTTTGGACAACTGGACAGACTATTTTGGATGGGAATCCAAAATCTCATATTGTGGGTTGTATATTTCCTCGCATATCCTCACCCCTCAACCGTAAAGCCACAGGACTTTCTCGAAGGCGCCGGGGAGGCTGTGCAGCTGGGATGGGATGGAAGCTACAGGCATGAACAGAAGTGGCCTCTGGGTTCTCCAGCCTTTTGCTCCACAGTTGAAACCACTGGGCCTTCAGAGCTCATGGGCTTCCAAAGGGAAGCGGCCTTCACAGCATGAGGGTCCTATGTCCATCTTAAGCACACCACAGAACTGTTGCTATAAACAGGACCTTTCTGAAGGGTGTGGTGACTCTCACCACCAGGGGGACAGTAGTGAAGTTGTTGGTGCAGATTCAAGAACTCTGGGAAGGTGGTTGCAGGCCACATTCATTCGTTCGTTCATTCACAGTCAACTATGCGTTGGGCACTGGGTATCTCAAAGCAAGTTGGAGGCAGCCTTACCCTTGAAGAGCCCACATCTAGGGAGATAGAGGGAGATACTGGTAGAGCTGAGATCCAGGGTTTCTAGATAAGGCAGCACGGGAGGAACTGGGTGAAGGAGAGACTCATTCTTGTCGGGGCTTCTCAAAGTCAGTCATTGAGCAAGGCTAGCTTGGAGATAGGAACAGAAGAACTGAATTTTGATAAGGCCTATTTCTATGGCCTTCAAAATCATATCGCAATTAACAGTACTCATTCATCTACACACATTGGTTGAAGAGAACTATGACTAAGAAATATCATACAGTCTTGGGCTCAAGTAATTGTGATCTAGTAGTCTTCTGTTACACTTCCTAAAATAATGCCTTGGGAATTACGTAGAGGGCCCAGGAAAGCGGACTTCCAGAGCCATTCCTTGACTATGTTATAAAGGTGTCTTGGATTCATCCCTTCACCCTTTCTTCTCTGTGTGGTATCCCCTCTGCCCACCCTCACTAGCCACATCTCCCTCTTCCCCACCTTTTCTTCACAATGTGCCCTTCCCTGTTCCCAGGCTGCACAGAGAAGCCTGCTCTCAAGAGTGAGCACTGCTGAGAGAGAGGTACGTGATGTGATGGGAACATGACAGCCAGGGGATTCTTGGGACCCCGATGCCTTGGGGAGACAGGGAATCATTTTCTAATAGAATGATGTCTGAAACGGTGACAGGAGCTGCAGGAGAGATCTGGTGGCAAGTTCCTACTTAGTGCTCCCCCCAAACGCACAACACCGGAAGGGACCATCCTACTTTTCCCTGAGTTAGTTGGGCTTTGATCTGAGTCTGGAAGAAAATCCTGCTCTCCAGCTTCTCTTTGGGATCTTACCGTCCCCCGAACAACTGTCCTTTTTTAAAGGTGAGAAATGGAAGAAAGAAAATCTTGAGGTTAGAGGATAAACAAGCCTGAATTCTTGTGGGTGAAAAAGCATATAAAAAACTCACTTCCCCAGAAGGAGAGATCTTTGAATTGAGTTCTGAATGTAGCATTTTAGGATGAAATTCCCACAAATTCTGCAGGCATTGCTTTTTGTCTTGTCTTCTGGAATTCAGAGTTGCTACTAAGAAGGGAGATACCTATCCAATGCCCAATAAAATAGTTCCCAAGAACTGTTTTCTTAGAAACTTTTTGCCCGATGTTCTAAAATTTCAAAATATTCTTGGGCAGTCATATTTCTTATTGGACTCTTAGTGGGCATTTCAGTCTGGATGCTCAGTACTTGGACATTTCCTCATATTATCTTTTTGCTAATTTTATATTATATTTTTTTCTGTTCTCTTTGAAACTGATATTAGTTGGATGATGAACTTCCTGAATGAATTTTCTCATTATCTTTTATGCCCTCTTTTCTGTCTATCTTGTGGATTTTCTTCTGGAAGAATTTCTTTATTTTATTGTCCTACTCTTCTATTGAATGTTCTTCTGTTTCTGCTGATATATGTACATATATATATGTATATATATAATTTCAAGGAATTTTTCTTGATCTTTGAATATTTATTTTTATATAGTATCTTGTTTTTTGTCTCATGAGCACAATATATTATCTCTCTTAGTTATTAATAATAACATTTTTTGAGGTTTTTGTTTTATTTTGTTGTTCCCTGCATTCCTATATTTCTGGAATTCAGGCTTCAGATTGAATTCAGGTCTTCTTCATGTACCTTTGTTTTGGGCCTGGGATAAGGTTCAGTGATTATTTAAAACATGTTCTCACATGTAATATCAAGGGAACACAAAAGACCAGGCCCTAGGAGCACTTTTAAGGCATCTGCTCACATCACATCTTCTCATATCCCATTGGCCAAAGCAAGTGACATGGCCAAACCCAAAGTCAGGTGAGCAGGGAAATAATATCTGGTAGATACTATTTAGACTATGACTGTGAAATTTTAGGACATCAGGCAAAAAGAGAAGATAGGATCTTAATGATAAAAGATACACACACGTACACACACACACACACACACACTAACATGTAAGCACAAGTCATAAAGTATGCATATTTATATGTCTTTAGCTTTAAGGATTAAATGTGTTTGGTTTGGCAGATATGGGCCATAAGAATTGCTTATTTGGTTTATAAAAGGACAAGAAAGAGGAATAACTTCTGCATTTTAATTTTCATGGTGGCCATGGTAAAGGTTATTATCTTATCAAAGTTCAGAAAATGGGGGCCCCTTCTCTTTGTTTATCAAGGTTTCCAGGACACCATTTGTTTTCCAAAAACAATCTCTCTTCATTTGGGTTCTGATCTACTATTATATCTTCATATTCATTGAATTGACCAAAGAGTCATTTCCATTACTTGCGCAGTAATATTTTTCCTTCAACCAATGCAAATTGGAGCCAATGAACACACTCTTTTATGGGAAGAAACCTACTAGGGCTCATGTAGGTGGCACGGTGGGTGAATACCCAGCCAGCTGCTTGCCCTTGGAGGTCTTGTTGGAAAGCTTGGCCCAGCTTCCGAGTGGAAACATGTCTAGTGGTCTCATCCTCTTCTCAACATCTGTTCGCTTCACTAAAACCACTGCAGGTCTTGGCACCATGTCCTGGCTCGTCGGGCGAGGCCCCCGGAGTGGTAGGCGATATATTCTGTACGTTAGGAGTGAGGCATGTGGGGAAGAGTTTATAGTGTCTGTCCACATTGATTTCTCACAAGAGCATCTGAAGGCCCGCCTCTTTCATGCTGTGAGCTCTTGATGGAGATAGAGCATCCTGTCTCAGAGTATAGATTTCAGAATGAGATGGCTTGCACTTTGGACTCTACCTAAGATGTGTGAAACTTAGGCAAAACATACATACACACACACTCGGTGGGATAAAGGAACATACCAGAGTTTATGAGCATTGGGATTGAATTCTGGGAAACCTTGTTCTTTGGCATCTGCCAATACACCCTCTGGAATGTCTGATGTGCCCACAATGTCTCTCCCACAGCCATGCTTCCCTGTTTCCACAGTCACTAGTGTAATTTCAGCCCTTGTCACCTCACACCTGTATTATAAAGACAGCTTAGTCCCTTGTCTCTCTGGCTCCAGTCTTCTCCAGTTCACATCTTTGATTGATGGAAGAAGACTCCAAGACATGGCTCTTATCACACCCCTCTCTCCTCCGCCTCTGCTGAAGAACTCCGCCACTTCTTCACTCACAAGAAGGTGTTGTTCCTGCATCGTTTCACCAGGCCCTTGGGGGGAGAGGGGACCCCAAGAATGTCTCCTAGTTAGGATCACCTGGGATATATTAAGACAGGCAGTTTTCTATCTCCCTTCTATTGATGGGACTATGGGAGCCACATTTTTAAAAAATCTTTTCTTGCCTAGTCGGCATGACTCAATGGTTGAGTGTTGACCTATGAACCAAGAGGTCATAGTTTGATTTCCCATCAGGGCACATGCCTGGGTTGTGGGCTGGATCCCCTGTGTGGGTTGTGCAGAATTGATGTTTCTATCTCTCTCTCTCTCCCTCTCCCTTCTTCTCAGAAGTCAATAAAAATATCTTAAAAATATTTTCTTGAAGTCTTATGTATTGATAGAAATGTGACAGCTAGGATATTTTCACCTTGCATCCAGCACCCAGATCAAGAAATAGAAAGCTAACAGCAAAAAAGGTAGCCACTATGCTGACTTCTAAAAGAAATCTCTGTATTTTTTTTTTTTAAAGCTTTCCAGGTTATAAGCTTGTTTTTTGGGGGCAACTCATTGTCTCATGAGAGTTAACAAGGAATAGTCTGTGGCGTTGAGGTTATTTCCAGATTCTTTTTTTATGTGCATATGGTTTTTGCCCAACCAAATAGTAGGCTTTAAAGATCAAGAATTTCTTTCATTTATTTCACATTCATTCCATTACTCTTTCCTGCGATATACCATTAAAATTGTTCTTGCCTTTGTTGACTTATTTGAGACAGACTTACTGTGATTATTATACATTGGTTCTAAATACAGTATGTATACATCTATTCTTAGGCATATTGGATACCTGATACATCTTTAACAAATTGACTTATTCCCTCTGTATCTCAGTAAATGGATAAAGAAGGGACTCACTCATGGCTGTGAGTTCGAGGCAGTCAAGTCCCAGTTCAGGGACCCCTAAATCCAAGGCTGAGCCTCCTGCACCGGGTTCTGCGCCCCACAATTTGAGGCTTCATTAGCATTTCTTAGAAATAGTTTTAAAAAGTGGAAATGACATCTAATACAGGGCTAGGCACATGGTATACAACCCATACACATTTACTGAATGGAGGAAATTTGAGAGAACTCATTGAAATAATGCTAACACATTATCTCTGATTGAAAAAAAAAAACCACACACAGCTCCTTGCATGATGTTTTAGTGACCGAAAGGTATGAGCTGATCATATTATTGCTTCCAGTGATAACTATCCTTTGCCACCTACCTGGTCTTCAACTCGATTGGCTATTGTTGTGCGTTCACGTGATGAAAACAATTTGTTCTTTCTGGGGTCTTAGGAAGGTGGTCACTTCCTCTCTGAGACATCATAACTCTGCAGTCAGGAACTGGGCATGAAACGGATAAATGTTGGCTCAAAACTAGAGGTCATGTTTGTAGCGATCTCCGTCATGTTGGAACAAATGAGACCCCCCCCCCCCCCAAAAAAAAAAATCCTGGTGGCAGGCACCTTTTTATATCATACAGAGAGATCGGGTGTTTACAAGAGCCACGGACAGGAGATGGTCCCTGTAAAAAGGAACTTAAGAAGCCACCGTGAGGCAATAGAAGATGAGTGATGAGTGACACGCTGGCCCAGGGCACAGAGACTAGAAACATCAGCTCTGGCTGGAGAGAGCCAGGCAGCTCCCTGGGGAAGATGATCCTTGAAATGGATCTGGAAGGATGGTGATGCATTCCACAGGTGGTGATGGGGGAGAATACGACGACAGGGGGTGAGAAAGTGCAGGGCAGTTTTGATGGCGAGCTTGGCTGGAGCAGAAGATTCAGACGGGGCCTTCAAGGTAGAGAAATCTGACGAGGTAGCTGGGTTGCAGACTGTGTGAATTCTGGGCCAAAAGTTAGGAAGTTTTTGCAGCGGCCACGTGTGAAATAGAAAAGCTATGACTTAAGGTGCAGTAGTGAACATCGAAGGAAGTTTACTAATCTTAGACGAACTGATTTGGAAAAATTCCATCAACTTGGTGATTGCATTGTAGGCGGTGAGGATTTTTTTAAAAAATATATTTTATTGATTTTTTACAGCGAGGAAGGGAGAAGGATAGAGAGCTAGAAACATCGATGAGAGAGGAACATCGATCAGTCGCCTCCTGCACACCCCCTATCGGGGATGTGCCTGCAACCAAGGCACATGCCCTTGACCGGAATCGAACCCGGGACCCCTCAGTCCGCAGGCCGACGCTCTATCCACTGAGTCACAGGTCAGGGCGGCGGTGATTTTGAGAGAGGATTTTGAGGTATTGAAGAGGCCTAGGTTTTGAGCCTCGGTGCCATGCACAGAAACCCTCCATGTTTTCCTGTTACAGCCATGCTTCTGGAGACCATTGTCTATGTTTACTGTCTTCCCTTTCATCTCAAATCACTGCTCCATCTGCTGGCATCTGCCCTCTCGATCTCATTTAACTTGGCTTCCAGCCTGCCAGATCTGACGGGCACGGTTCTGTCTTCAAGCATTGATCTCTTTACTCTCTGCCCCACTGATTTTTAGGGTTCCTTTTCAGCATGAAAAACACTGCAAACCCCCCCACCCCCAAAAAATCAGCAAAGGAATCAAAGGTCTTTAGCATAACAGAGCCAAGCACAGTGCCTAAAGCAGGGGTCCTCAGACTTTTTAAACAGGGGGCCAGTTCACTGTCCCTTAGACCGTTGGAGGGCTGGACTATAGTTTAAAAAAAAACTACGAACAAATTCCTATGCACACTGCACATATCTTATTTTGAAGTAAAAAAACAAAATGGGAACAAATACAATATTTGTATTTGCATGTGGCCCGCGGGCCGTAGTGTGAGGACCCCTGGCCTAAAGGGCAGGATGTAAGCTGTCTTCTCTCCAATGCATGAGTGCAAGGTCTTTTGTTTCTTTATAAGAAAACTGGAGGACGGTGAGTATAACCCCGAGTTTGCAGGTATGACAATGTCTAATTAATGAATTGCCCTAAAGAGACACCAGAATGTATGAGGTGCTAAAACACATTGTGCAAGCAGAGATTACATTGGACCGAGTGATTTATTAGACGAGCCCAGCAAGTGATATCATTGACTCAGGGGAGTAGCCCTGGGCTGGTTTATAAGATCACTGAACTTGGAGCGATCGCGTTGTAGATATTTATTGTTGTTTTAACTGCAGGAACCCAGCGTAGCTTCTAGGTTTCCAAACTCTGGAATGTGACGTTTTAGGAGGCCTGCAACTCCAGCGAAAGCGATGGAAGATAGTAAGCTATCATGGCTAACGGAGGGAGAGTAAATAGATGTTCCTGCCGCTGGTTTTATTGAGCTGCCCTTTTGTATACACATTCGAGCCCATGTTTATTATTTCCCTTAATGACTGCTGTATCGCATTCTCAGTTTGCAAGTTAAAACACTCCCCCCCCCCCCACCCCCCCCCACTGCGGCCACATGAAGCTCGCGTGGGACTTCAAGCCCAGCTGCAGTCTCTCTGTCTGTTACTGTGGCTTCCAAAAGCAATAAAGATTTCACAGTGAAGTTCAGGTTGGAGATCTTAGTGTTGCCCAAAGTGGCAGAAAATCAATCTCTCTCTCTCTTTGTCTCTCTCTCTCTCTCTCTTTTTTAAAAAATATATTTTATTGATTTTTTACAGAGAGGAAGGGAGAGGGACAGAGAGCCAGAAACATCAATGAGAGAGAAACATTGATCAGCTGCCTCCTGCACACCCCCCACTGGGGATGTGCCCGCAACCAAGGTACATGCCCTTGACCGGAATCGAACCCAGGACCCTTGAGTCCGCAGGCTGACGCTCTATCCACTGAGCCAAACCGGTTCTGGCATGTCTCTCTCTCTTAAAATAAACAGAGACATGCTGATCAGAGGAGATAAACTTGTATCTGGTTGCTCTAATAAAGAAGCAACTCCAGGAGCCACTGGGCAGAGGGCAGGCCCACCAAGAAGACCATCCTGGGAACTGCCTGAGAAATACGTTTCCTCTATACAAATTGGTGGACTTCAGCCTCCAGCCCGGGTTTTGGAGCCTTGATTTCGGAGTATGAGGTTTTCTTTTCATTTACCTCGAGGGGATGTCATGACCTCCTCAGGTTCAAGTGTATTTACAAGTCACCTCATTTTTCAGATGAATATAGGCCTCGTGGAAGGTTTACTGTTTTTCTTTCTGGCATATGTGAAAAGCGGCCCGAGAAAATGCACCAGAATTCAGCCCCTGGGCAGAGAGTAGGGGATGGATGAAACCTCTTTGTTTACAGTCAGCAGGGAATGGGAACGGGGTATGATTAACTGTTGTCTCCATGCTGTATGCTAGATGTCCAGACTTCACTCATTCTGCATCACCGGGTCAAAATGAATAAAGTTTGATCAAAAGGAATCAAAATGAACGTTTCTCCATTTCTTTCCCCATTACCCAGTCCTTGGTAACCGCCATTGTGGTACCAAGTAGATTACGCAATATGTGCCTTATCTGTGTCTGGTTTATTTCACATAGAATAGGTCCTTCAGGTTCATCCATGTTATCACAAATGGCAGAATATACTTTTTAAAGGCTGAATAATATTCCAGTATATTTGTAGTTATAGTTATAATTATATATGTATTTATATGTATGCATATATCACATTTTCATGTGTATATTGGCTTTATACACAGTAGTGAGATTGCTAGATCATGTGGTTGTCCTATTATTTATGTTTTGAGAAACCTACATACTGCTTTTCATGATGGCTATACCAATTTACATTCCCACCAACACTGTACAAGAGTTCCCTTTTCTTCACATCCTTGCCAATACTTACCTTTTATCTTTTAGCAGGTGTGAGGTGATGGCTCATTGTGCTTTCATTTGCATTCTCTTGATTAGTGACATTAAGCATCTTTTCATGTACTTGTTGGCCATTTGTATGTCTTCTTTTGAAAAATGTTTACTCAGGTCCTTTGCCCATTTTTTAATTATTATTATTATTTTTAAAATATGTCAGTAGTGGAACGATCCACCCCTTTTACTTGCAAAGTGTGAACAGAAAGCTACTATATTTCTCTAGAACATTGCCCATTTTTTAATTGGGTTGTTTGTTTTCTTGCTATTGAGCTGTTTGAGTTCCTTATGTACCTCTTTTGGATTTTAACCTCTTAGTAGAGATGTGATTGGCAAAGATGTCCTCCCATTCTGCAGGTTGTCTCTTCACTCTGTTGACGGTTTCCTTTGAGTTCGATGCAGTCCCATTTGTCTATTTTTGCTTTTGTTGCCTGTGCTTTTGGGGGTCAGAGCCAAAAAATCCTCACCCAGACCAATGACAAGAAGTTTTTCCTAGTAGTCTTACAGTTTCAGGTTTTATACTTAAGTCTTCAATCCATTTTGATCTGATTTTGTATATGGTATGAGATAAGGGTCCAGTTTCATTCTTCTGCACATGAAGATCTGGTTTTACTCAGACCGTTTATTTATTTTTATTTATTTTTTTAATCCTCACTGGATAATTTTTTTTCATTGATTTTTAGAAAGAGTGGATGGAGAGAGTAGAAGGGAAAGATGAAGGAAGGGAGGGAGGGAGAGAGAGAGAGAAACATCAACGTGGGAGACGCATCAATTGGCTGCCTCCTGCATGCGCCCTACCAGGGCTGGGGATTGAACCATGCCCTTGACCCGGGAATTGGACCCAGGACCCTTCAGTCCTCAGGCTGATACTCCAACCACTGAGTAAAACCGACCAGGGCTACTCCATGTATTAAAGAGAGTATCTTTTTTCCCACTGTGTGTTCTTGGCAAGCAGGCACACAGTTTATGAAAGTTCTTGTCCCGCTGGTTTCATGATTTCTCAAAGTAAAATCTCAAACATTATAGACTTTTAAGAGAGGAAGTAGTTTCAATACTAAGACGTCACTATTAAAAAAATTAGAGCTTACTAGTGTGCTGGGGAACATGAGACATTTGAATAGAGCTGAGTGCTCTAATGGAAAGTCAGAACAGTCTAGAAATTTCTTGGGATTCAGTGAACACTCCATAAATGATTATTAAAAGCATAACAGACCCTACCAGGCATCAGGATTGGCCATAAGGTTTATCATTGGGTTGTGTATGAGATGAGAAAACGCTAAGATTCTGTGCCTCATTTTTTTAATTCAAGTAACAAATTAGCTAGTGGCTGGAGCTGGTTGAGTAGGGTAGAGAGAACAACTGGCTGTCTATCTTAGTTATGTAGCAAACACTCTTTTTTGGGGTCATTAACAAGGGTTGCTCTATGGTGGAAAACAGTTATGGAGCAATTTGTAATTTTAACAGTATTTTCCCAATCCTGGTCTTATTCGTTCCTTACAGTGACCCTAGTAAATCATAGACTGTATTAGCTTGGCTGTAGAATCAAGCAGCATGAGGGAGGAACCGTAGCTCCAACCATGATTGGTTATGTGACGTGGCACAGATTACTTAAATTTCCTGAACTTCTGTTCTTTTTCTCTATAAACTAAGATAATCATATTTTACTGTGTTTGAGCACTCTAGAAATTAGTTAATGACAAATGCTTAGCAACATTGCGGGTGTCCAGCTTACTGGGGACAATTATTGTCGTTATTGTTCTGGACATCACTGGGGAGGGGTCAGTGATCCCGGGTTTATAGACCTGGACGCCCACATTGTTGAAGTGACTGCTGCTCTGTCTCAGGCGCACACAGTTGCACCCTGAGCTCCAAGAGGCAGCAGCTGAAGAGGGAGAACCTGGGCCCTGGCAATCTCATGCGCCACCTCGATGGTGGCATGGCTGACTTTTTGGATAGACGGTCTCATCGCGATGCTAAGACCTCAAAAGACCTTGGGCTTCTTTTTTAACTCATGTTGCTGCCCGGAAATATTATAGAACCCCTTGATATGATCACTTTGAATTTTCTTATTATTTCAGACACAATAAAAAATTCTAGTAGCAGGTTATTAGAAGGTGATCGATCATGTCTGCTTTGTGATCATTGTATTAAACACTAGCCTGCTGTGCAGTGAGGACGGCGGGGGTTGGAACTAGTTAGTTATTGCCCTGGGATTAACTATCCAATCATCTGAAAACTGAGTAACTATCATGTGGCAAGCGATTTATTTTTCTTTGCGAAAAAAAGTTTATGTGACTCAAACATTCTCTGAGATCAAATTTTAGGACTCTTAAGAACCTAGAAAAGGTGATAAATATTTGTGGTTCTTGACTTATTCCCCAGGAGGAGAAAGCCTTTTTACAATCACAGCTGAAATGGAGAGGAGTGGTATATCGTTTCCATCATATAAGCCATTGGTTTGGACCCACTAACATTTTAGGCTGCTTCCCTGGATCCCCAAGTTCAAACGAAGCCTGGTTTTGTCCACCCACTTAGAGGAAAACGTAGGAAATGAGAATCTAATAGTTCCTGAATTTTGCCTCAGGGAGCTCACATTTTTACTTTAGAGCAGCTTGTCTTGAAAAGTCAGTGAGTGGGGTAGTCCTCCTCTGATGTTTGCCTATTTTCCTAAGAAATGTATCAGTAGTGACGATAAAAATATATTCTGTTTATTAATTCATCTGGTCATATAACGAAAATTTCTTAAAGTGCCTACTATGCAGTGGGGTGCCAGTAAGCCTACTCTTTGGAACAAACAACCTTGATTTTCAGCATTTGGTGATTTCTGGGGCTGATTTCAGCTCTCAATGTAATATCACTGATCACAGAGTTGGAAAGAGGCGAGGGAGCAGGACTGGTTCTGCCAAGCTGGTCTGAGCCAGCTCCAGCCCAATCCTGACCCTATGTGTCACATACCTTAGAGATACATACATACATACATACATACATACATACATATCCCTGTGTGTGTGTGTGTGTGTGTGTATGTGTGTTAGTACCAGATGACAATGGAAAAATTCAGCTAAATATCAGAAAGAGAGAAGGTGGTTTGATTTATTTTTTTATTCAGGTGATAAATTGGAGTCCTAATCAATTAGAGTGTGAACGAAAACTGGATGTTTTAAATTAGTTCTATACACTGTCTCCCTTTCCATGATCAATACAGATTGCTCTATGGTTTAAACTAATCTGTAGAAAAAGAACTAGTTCATAATTTTTAGCCGTGTTTGAAAAGAAGGTGAAAATGGAATTATATATTTTATCCCTTGGACACAAGCCATTGAACTGTGTGTATCTATGGTGTGGGTTCAGTTAGAACTGTTATGGTGGTGGGAGGAGCGTCATTACATTATTACAGGTATATTCTTCATCTCCGTTGGACAGAGTGGTCTACTAAAGTTAAAGCTCTGGCCCTAGCTGGTTTGGCCCAATGGAAAGAGCCAGTCCTGCAGACTAAAGGGTCCTGGGTTCAATTCCGGTGAAGGGCACAGGCCCAGGTTGTGGGCTCAATCCCCATTAGGGGCATGCAGGAGGCAGCCAATCAATCATTCTCTCTCGTCATTGATGTTTCTATCTCTCTCTCCCTCGCCCTTCCTGTCTGAAATAAAAAAAAAAACCACACCATATTTTAAAAAAGAAAGAATGGAAAAATTTAAAACTTTACTCATATGATAGACAAAAAGTGGTATATCATTTTAATTTGCTTAAGAGTGCTAGTGAAGTTGAACTTTTTGGAATGTTATTTGTTCATTTGCATTTCCTTTTCTATGAATTATCTGCTCATATCCTTTGCCTATTTATTTTTGTAATTTAAATTTCATTTTCCAATTACAGTTTATGTTCAATATTATTTTGTATTAGTTTCATGTGTACAGCATACATACATTAAGCTTACATATGACTTGGGGAAGCATTGTCTGAGTAATACCCCTTTAATATCAATGACAGCAAAATTATTTATCTTACAAGTCAAAGCAAAAGGAAACCCAAAAGTTGAGGTGTTAGAAGGGCCATAGAAGACCATGGAAGTGCATGGAGAAACTAAACTTGGGTCAAGGTTTACTGACAAATTTATTAGCTGGACAGATCCCTCATCTGTAAAATGGGAATGATACCTTCTCCTGCTTACCTCGTAGGGTTGTTGTGAGAATGAAGGAAGAGATCGCTGATCAATGCCTTTTAGGACATTGAAAACACGTATATATTTTTGATCCCTATAAAGTTCAGTATTCTTCTCTGGTGAACACACCCTGAAAAATACAACTGATTTTCATTTCCTTCAACCGGAAAATCTATAAAACATGTTCACCATCTACCTAGTCCTTTAAAAATCAAATTGGCCAATATTTTCCCTTTCCCCACTACAGATGCAGGTCAATTACAATGACCAAAACGTTTTCATGCTGCAAAGAATGCCTTTGTATTTTAGAAGCAGGAGGCCTGTCAAGCAAATTGCTCTTGGCAGGAAAGCAGATCATATATCTTGAGCTTATCTACCTCCGGGAGGCAGTGGCCAGCCCTGAATCTCCCTTGGATCCGCACACGGAGCTGTGGCAGAGCCTCTGTGCCGTCTGGGCTGGGGCTGCCTGGCCCCAGGCATCTGAGGAGCCCTCCCTTCCTCCCCAGCCTGTGGTTTAGGAAGCTCAGCCTCTTCCCCTCCAGCGATGACTTTTCTGCTGTCATTTCCAAACTACCTACTACTGTTTATTTGGAATCTAAACATCTGGGAAGCTTTAAGAGACCAAATTTGTAAAGGGCACAGTCTGCACTCTAATTTTCTGTGCGCGAGACGCATGGCAAGTAAACATGTTGATAGCGGGATTTATTAAAATGTAGCTTCTGCAATATCATCTGGGGTTGGGAAGACTTAGTTCAATCTCCCATGGCACCATTTGTGATGGAATTTTAGGTCTGGAAGAGACAGAATGATCGCCAGCTTAACCCTTTCATTTTGCAAAGAAGGGGCCCAATTCAGAGAGATGGTGGCTTTTCTATGGGGCAGTGTGAGTCAGTGGCAGGGCTGGGAGCAGAAAGGAATAGCTTCTTACTAGTAGATTCTCTCCAGTGATTGGTACTGCGCCATTCTGAAGGTGACACTGATGCAGTGCAAAGAGTTAAAGAGTGAGCTTGAGCCCTGGCTGGTTTTGCTCAGTGGATAGAGCATCAGCCTGTGGACTGAAGGGTCCTGGGTTCGATTCTGGTCAAGGGCACATACCTGGTTTGCAGGCTTGATCCCCAGTGGGGGGCGTGCAGGACACAGCCAGTCAATGATTCTCTCTCATCATTGATGTTTCTCTCTCTCCCTCTCTTTCCTCTCTGAAATCAATAAAAACATATTTAAAAATCTATAATAATAAAAGTATAATATGCTAATTAGACTGGACAGCCGAACGACCTTCCAGATGTCCTTCCAGACGACCTTCCAGATGAAGCTAGGGCTGTATGGCTGAGCCCCTTGCACGAATTTTGTGCGTCAGGCCTCTAGTAAATAAATAAAGAGTGTGCTTGACAATCCAGGAAAAGGCAGAGCCAGGGGCAGTCTCCTAAAAACACCTGGCTCACCAAGTGCTCAAACCCGTCTGCTAAACGTCTGAAAGGAGTGGGACCATTGGGAACGCCCGGTTTGTACCTTGCAGAGTCTCCTCTTGGGTCTTGGATAGTTTCTTTCTCATTTATCAGAAAATATTTAATAGGAATAAATGTTTTTACTTTGGCCGAGAGTGGGAAATACTGGATCTGATCAGAACCTGAGTTTCAAAAATATAAATAACCAGCCCTGTCCTGGTGGCTCAGGTAGTTGAAGTGTCGACCTCTCTACTAAAAGGTTGCGGGTTCAATTCCCAGTCAGAGCACATACCTGGGTTGCTGGTTTGATGATTCCCCAGTTGGAGCACGTATGGGAGGCAACTGATCCATGTTTCTCTTTCACATCGATGTTCTCTCTCTCTCTTCTCTGCCCACTTCATCTCTCTCTAAAAATCAATAAAAAAAACCCAACAACAGAAAAAGAGATATATACAGATTTTACCATCTTCTAGCCAGTCTGACCAGTTCTGTAGAGTGGTTGTCATTAAACTTGGGGACAAAGAAGATCTACCTGTCCATATCCCTTTGGCTGGTTTCTGGATTCTTCTTAACCTGCCCCCATCTGACTTAGCAACTTGCAGGCAGTATCTCCTTGTCCCTAATAACAAGCCTGCTTTCAGGGGATTCAATTCCAACTTTGCGAAGTCTTCCAAACCTTGCGAATTTTGGTCTCCAAGTCTTGTTCATGCCCTTCCTTCCCTTGGAATATCCAATGTCTTCTTCTCAAAGGCAGCGTTACTCAGCTCCGGCCTCTCCCGGTCCTCAACTTCCAGGGCCCTCCTTCCATGTCCCACATTTCACGGCCCCTGGCCTTGTCTCTCCCAATTCAGTTTGAACCTTGGAAGGCTAGGAAATGCAGAATCTTTCTCATGAGCAGCCGGAAGACCAGTAGGCTACTGTAAGGGGCATGAGCGAATTGAAAAGGAGAAATGCAGTTGAATGTAGGAAAGAGAGAGGGGCAGGTTGAGTGGCTGCTACTGCTTCCTGTCCCAGAGCTTGTGGCAGTCAGGCCTGGAGCAGCCCTCTCCATATTGATTCTTGAATTCTCATTACCTCAAGTTCAATGACAGCCCTGGGGGCTTCTCATTCCCAAATTTCTCTGGCTTATTTCACGGTCTCTTTCCTCTGAATGACCTTGTTTTTTCTTTGCCTCATGGCAACAATTACTGGCTATATATATTGTCCCTCTCACCTCAAATAGTTTCAGGTGTTTACTTTCAAGATCTACAAGGACTATTGTAAGAAAAACAAACAAGTACAAGTTTGCCAGAGGTCAACTAGAAATGCCTCTAAGCTTGTCATTCCCAATGACACATCTCTAACACAGCCAGTCACCTCGTATGATCATGATCTGTGCCTGTGTTTTCCTTCTCCCAGGATTCCCTTGTGAGCTCAGCGTTACGGAGCTTTTACCTGCTGAGCACCTAACACAGGGTCTGGTGTAGAGCAAGCCCACAGTAAATGTGTGCAGGACACGAAAGACATCTTAGATTTCTTCAGTATATGTGCTGCCGAAGTGAGCACAATCTTAGGTTTCTTTAAAGAAATGTTTCATAATAAGTGGAAAACTTTTCTTTCTTTCCTCCTTCCCTCCTTCCCTCCTTCCCTCCTTCCCTCCTTTCCTCCTTTCTCCCTTTCTCCCTTTTAGTAGTAGAAAATAAATAATGATCTGGATACCTCAGGAACAAAATCGTGTCTTTTTTCTCCACCCCACAACCTGAATATACCCTCGACTTGTTCTGTGTGCTTTGTCTGCATGGTGGTGAGCATCTGTCCTTTCTATTTAAGGTTATGTGTGTGACTGTTTTCTTCTCTGGAAAAGAGAAGGCCTAAGCTTGCTGCAATGGTTTGCTGAGGCTGGTGAAATGGGTTGGTTTTGTTGACAAATAGCCTTGGTCTGAACTGCTGACATTTCTCAGCCCTCTGCCGGGTTGCACAACATTGTGTAACCTTACGTGGAAATAAATGAGTTTATTAGCAATGAGCTGTGTGTTTGTGGCCGGGTCGGTGCGCGATAATAAGCATCTTTTGTGGGCACTTACAGCAATAATGACACCGCTCTTTTCCAGCTCACCCTTTACCATAAACTGTGCCATTATTCATTTCAGTGGGAGCATCTAACCTCAAAGAATGTTATGAGAGGAGCTCGTTGAAACGGAGTAATGGACAGTAGGTTCAGCGTAATCCTCTCCTGGCAGGCCCCTGTGCTAGCTGAGCAGCCGGCTCCTGCTCTGTTGGTGGTCTGTCATATTTCTACTTTAAGCCATTCACATCCAACGCAGCTCTGCCACGCTGGACCCAGGGGTTTTCAGTGACTGAAAACAGCACTGTGTTTTCCGGAGGCGGCCCTGGTCACTGGGGGGTGAGCTGTACCCCTAGGGTGGGCTGCTTGAGGAGACTCAGCTGAACCGAGGTCCCTGCCCTCTCTGAGCACACGATTCGGCATAACTGAGCAAGCCACTAAAGGTGCTCAACCCCCCAAATGCAGGAGCCCAGAAACAAGCACAGAACCCCTGAGCTCAAGGATGGCTGGAATGGTTGGGCTGTGTGGGGTGAGGTAGAGTTAGGGAAGGTACGAGAGAATGGGAGGTCTGGAGATTATGGTCTACAAAAGGGAGTAGAGAGAATGTTCTAGTTTGCCTGGGGTGGGTCAGATGGGAAGTTAAGGAGGAAGGAGCAGTGAGTTGTGGGAAATGGAAGGGAAATGAAACCATTACATAAGCAGACCCGCTAAAATTCCCTCAAGGGAAAAAAAGAAAGTGTCATCACACTCTGTCTGAGTCACCAAAGAGTTATCGAGGTAAGACATTCAATCAGAAGCAGAGTCTGGGCTCCGTTCAACAGACAGTGATTATGGAAAGGAGTGATAGGTACCAACATCATTGTGTGTTTGCAATTCTGAAGGAGCTGGAAATGTTAGGACATGGAGGAAGAGAGGAAGGAAAGAGCCTGACATTTATGGCTTTGAGGCTAGCTTCATGGTGATGCCTCCAACTACCCTTGGGTCTGACAAGTTGAGGCTCCTCATGGCATCTATTCTAAAAGAAGATTGGTGCCCGGCTGGCATGGCTCAGTGGTTGGCCATCGACCTATGAACCAGGAGGTCACGGTTCAGTTCCTGGCCAGGGCACATGCCCGGGTAGCTGGCTCGATACCCAGGGTGGGACGTGCAGGAGGCAGCCGAGCCATGATTCTCTCTCATCATTGATGTTTCTATCTCTCTCTCCCTTTCCCTTCCTCTCTGAAATCAATACAAATATATATTTTTTTAAATAAAAGAAGACGGGCAGTGCATCTACTTCATCCCACCCACTGGTGGTCTGATTTTCAGAGGAGTGGAGGGTCCTCTAGGTCCCAGCTCCATCTGTCACGGGTAGCCTTGTCACCACAGGCAGGTGAGTGAGCCTCTGAGTTTGGTTCCTCACCTGCAGGTGACGGTAGTGATGCCTGCCCTAGAGCAGCGGTTCTCAACCTGTGGGTCGAGACCCCTTTGGGGGTCGAACGACCCTTTCACAGGGGTCGCCTAAGACCATCGGAAAACATATATAATTACATATTGTTTTTGTGATGAATCACTATGCTTTAATGATGTTCAATTTGTAACAAGGAAATTGGGGCTCACCACAACATGAGGAACTGTATGAAAGGGTCGTGGCATGAGGAAGGTTGAGAACCACTGCCCTAGAGGATGCTGTGAGGACCACGCTGGAGGTGGATGTGACAGGCCGGAGCACGGTGCTCCCAGTGGAGGGCATCATTCCTGAGATGTCTCTCCATCCATTTTCTCTGCTCAGCCCTTTGACCCGCACGGGGAATTGGTGGGGCTTTGTCCCAAAACCCCTCTCACCAGGAATGCTAAGAGAGCAGACACTGGGAACCAGTAGAGACGACTCAGCGTTTCAGAGCATGTGTGTGTGTGGGTTGAGCGTTGAGTCAACATTATTCTAACACCTTTTAGTTCCCGGACTGTTTCCAGTGTATGGTAGTGGCAGACAGAGGCCCAGGGCCGGGCGGGGCCTCCGAGCCCGCGGAATCCCTTCTTGCTGCTCTAGGAAAGCCACAATGAGATTTTCCCCCCCTCCTCCTGGCAATTTCTTTTTTTTTTTTTTTTTTAGGTTGAAAAATTTAAGCAGATTTCATTGTTTTCTATTAAAACGTGAAAGGAATCAGGAAATCTTCAAGAAAGACATTGTTTGCAGTTCTGTATATGGGAAAGTCAAAATGAGGCTAAGAAAATGATACTTACCTCCCCCCAACAAAACAAAACAAAACAAAAAGTTTCCTATAAGCCACATGGCTCAGAGTTCACAGATGAGAAAGAGACAGAAGTTCCTGAAAGGCCCCTGTGACTGACATCAATTCCCCTTGGTGACTGTAAAAACTCCTGCTGACCTCGGCCAGTGTTTGGTTCTTCCAGAAGAGCTAGAAGGTTCCACATGAATTTTTTTTAATGTTGGAAAAACCAGTCAGGAGAAGAAAAAAACAAAACAAGCAAAGTTCTTTTCCCCTCTTCTTTTTAATATCGTTTTCAGTAGCACAATGCATTGAAAGTAAGGCATAGTTTCCTCAGTGTACTATGGCCTCAGGGCATGATTTAGATGGAAAATTTAAGTAAGATTAATGCAATTTATTATCCGACAGGATATCCCTACAAGCCACACTATTTGGCTGAATTTTAGATTCCCGATCTAATATTTCAGATGAGATTTCCAGATGGGTGTCTTATTCCTGTATTCGTTTAGTCAGGGTGATATAGAGTTTGTAAAACAGGAGAGGTTAAACCAGTTTTCACACTTGATTCATCATGGAAATTACTTTGTTACTGTTTGAATTCATTGACTTTTGTTTATTAAGTAACTCCCTAAAAGCCAAAGCCAACACAAACTAGAGGCACATTTCCAGCTTCGCTAATTTATTCGATGACTTCTTCAAAGGAAGCTTTTGAAAAAAAAAAGCAGGAAATTTATGGGTGCATTGAAAAGCTGCTCAATGCTTGCTCCTTGCCCCGAGAGAAAGGAAAGACTGGGTTTATAAGACTGGGACACACACACACACACCCCAAACCCATTCTAATTTCCTGGAACATTTCGAGGCAGATAAATCTTTACAACAAATTGGATGACTAATTAACAGAGCTTTTGCTACTTCCATCAGGAAAAGGATGGATAGCATACACGCTGTCCGAGGTGACTAGCCACTCATATATTCTGCCATTTTATAAACCACGAGCAAGTCTATTAAGGGAGGCGAATTCCAAAGCACCCAGTGGGGCTACTTTGAATGGAGGGACAAGCTATGGGGAAAGTGCCCTGTAAACAATCCGCCCTCCACAGCCCGCTCTCAGGGAGCCATGGGGGAGGAGGCCAGTTGAGAAGGGAGACGAAGCCCCACACCAGCACTGCTTTCTGGGATATGAAAATTTCCTGAAGTCTGGGATTGTAAATTGATTACAATCTCTTTTCAGAGGCCTATCAGAGCAAAGTCGTGGGCTTGCAGACATAAATTTGAATTCCAGAGTCTCCGACGAACCCAACTCATAAATGAATTCCTAAATGCTGACTGAGCCAGAAGACCCAGCTTTGGAAAACCACTTGGCAGGAATCATTAGTTTCAAAATGAGATGAACTGCTCTATTTAGGCCTCATTCAAAACTTTACAGAAATGCCAGATTTCCATAAACACAGGTTTCCTTGAATTTCCAGGGCTCTGATGAACTGGTAGATGAGGGTGTCTCACAAATGGAGATTTGTATGCAGCATTCAACTTGGACGGGATGGGAGCGGGAAACCCAACACAAAGCATGCCCTCTTCCTAGGATGTTGACTCTTCCCTTGTTCCCCAGAAAGCTCTTTTTGTGATGAGAAGTTTGGAGAATTAAAAATCAGCCTATGGGTTAAAAAATGTGGCTATCGGTCACTTCCATGTCATTTCTGTCATCATCTGTTAAGCTTTCCATGGCTGATCGGCAGCCCACTGCTTTATGGTGTGTCTTTAATGCCCCAAAGGAACGAGAGAATTAAAAAAAAATACGCTTCTGTCTCTGCTGAAAAAGTCATAAAGTTGTGGCTTCTCCCAAGTAAAGAGCTTGCTTGCAAAGAGGTATTTTCTTGTTTTAATGTGTTTTTGTTTTTCCCTCTTATGGCTGCTTTTCTCCATTGATCCGGGCACACTGGGCAGAGAACCTGCAATTAATGCCACATAGATCCCCAGTTAAAACTTTGGTGGTTGCTTTTTTTTTTTTTTTACTTCCATATTCAAGTCAATAAAAACAAAATAAATTTGGAGGGTAACTAGCCCATTTTTTTGTATTCTGAAAAGCTGTTTCCTTCCAAGGGAGTTAGCTTGGAGCCCAGGACTGACTTGAGTTAGCGGATGTATTGCCTCCCTGGACTTTTTTCCAAATTTCTTTCAATGTTGGTCATTTGTCTGCAGGGTTTTAAACATCAGAGATTATAAAAGAAGAAAGTATTAGTTAAGCTAGTTAGACTTCTTCAAACAGGTTGACTGTTTAGTTTTTACTAGAAGGGCTAAACGGTATCCAAAGACCAGATTTATTTATTTAAAATATATATTTTTATTGATTTCAGAGAGGAAGGGAGAGGAAGAGGTAGCGAGAGAGAAACATCAATGATGAGAGACAATCATTGATCGGCTGCCTCCTGCATGCTCCCTGCCGGGACTGAGACCACAACCCAGGCATGTTCCCTGACCAGGAATTGAACCGTGACCTCCTGGTTCATTGGTCGATGCTCAACCACTGAGCCACACTGGCTGGGCCAAAGACCAGATTTATGAAGTATAGGCTTAAGCTTAATTTACGACAGGCTGGAAACACCCACAGTTATGAGCAACTTGGGCTTCGGTTTAAACCTGTTTCCGGGTAGGAGACATTCACATGCTTGTGTCTAGATGAATTAAATCACGCAGATGGTTCCTGTTCTGGATGCAGAAGGGAGTGAAAGAGAAGTCACCCTCAGAGCAGGCTGCAGGATCGCAGGAGCGTTCCTGAAGGCGGAAAGGTGTGGATCTAGCCCCAGGGATAACTGAGCAGCAGTCCGTGTAGTAGTTTTCCCAAGCATGAGAGGTTCAGGACTTTGCTCTGAGATTTGTCATGATAATGACACCACCTCCTCAGTGTTTGACTAAGGCTGTGCCCGCAGTACCTGGAAAGCAGCCTAGAGCTAGCATAGGGGTCAGGCGCTGTTCTTAGATCCATACCTGTTGTGTTCCGTCTCCTGCCGCTCACTCTCCTCTTCCTCATCATAAACATCATCATCATCACATCACTCCCTGCCTTTAGTGACTAACTTCGAGATTGACCAAGGCAAACACAAGTTAGCCAATTTAACGATTTTCTTCTTCTCTTCCTCTCTCCTCCCCCCACTTTCCCTTCTCTTTCAAGAACCCAAACCAAGAAGATAAGTTTTCAGAAATGGTCCCCGTAGAATCCAAGGCAAACATCTATGTGTGAGGGGCTTGGCCCCCGTGGGATAAGCAGATGCCGAGTCCTTGGCAAGTACTCCTGGGTCAGGCTCCCTTACGGGGCTTCTGGGATTCGCTCTTGGACCCGAACAGTGCAAAGATCCTGAGAAAGCCCACCCCTTCATCCGACAGAATGAGACGCCATGGAACTGAGGGTTTGGAGTAAGGACAGCAGAGGCCTGGGAACACTGGGTGAAAGGGGGTGAGGAGTGTGGGTGATGAGAGAGCAGAATCCACCCAACGCTAAGTCCCAATTTCCATCCCACACCATGGGCAACATTCATTTGATCGCAGGAACAAGAGGCGTTGCCAGCAGAGATCCTGTGTGTGTGTACTGTGAATGCAGAGGGTGTGAGTTCTATATGAATGCATTTCCTGCGACTCGGTAATTTTTCTCTGGATCCAGGATACTTCTCATGTCCCATCCTGTTCCTTTCCTTAGGAGTTCCTCGCCGGCTGCTGCCTGCCAGCTACTGGACAATGGTGATCCGCCACCATCACTGCTGCCTGTAATGTCCAGAAGGGAATGGCATTTGCACTACAGGTAACGCACAGTGGTTCCTCTCTATCTCCCTTCACTCCTTGGAAGTTCTTTTGTTGTTATGGTTGCAGGCTTTCTGCCTTCTAGGCACTGTACTGGGCACCAGGAATACAGTGGAATTTGTCATCTGTAGAGGAGACTGACTCAACCAAGTCTTATTACAGAAATGTAACTTGCAAGCGAGGCGAATTCTGGGAAGGCAGACCCCATGGCATAGCACATCACCATGCATTTAGCTGCCCAGGAAGGTCTGGCTGTGGCGAGGGAGCGGGCCTGGGTGCAGAGCAGGAATTTACCCGGGGAAGAGGGGAGCGAAGAAGGTTCTGGTGAGAGAATCGGGTTGTGCGAACGCATGCGTGCTCCCAGCCAAAACCGTGCTGTGGTCTGCGTGTGGATGTGGAGAGAATGTCCCTTTCATCACCTCGGAGCTGAAATTTGTCACCTGGATCTTGGAACCAGTTCTGCCACCGGTGCTCCAAGTTTTAAATGGCCTCTTAGGTAAAGGGGCTCTTTCTCTCCTGGATCTAAACCTTTACTATTTCTCACTCTAAAAAAATAAATGAAATCAGTAGGAGGAGTAGGGTTGAAACACAAAAAGCCAGCAGGCACATCCGTGCTTCTTCTTCCATGTTCCAAAGGAGTCCACCTCTCCTTCCTTCAGACAAGCAACACCCCCGCCCCCCATCCCCTACCCCCCCACCTCCTACCTCCCACCAGCCTTCTCGTAGATCATTTCAAGCTACAGAAACACGAAGCGTTCAGTTGAGTTTGCCTTTGGGGACATTGCCACTTTACTCTGTAGGAAGTTACATTGTCCTCCATTACAGAACCCCCCAGATTCCATCTTCTTTGTCTTAATGCCTTGAATCGGAGATTTGACCTATTTTATTGCTTCTTTCCTGGCAGCTTCAGTTCCTCTAACATTCTGACTCCCCACCTCAGACCACACCTTGTGTAGCCTTGAGTAACGTGCCTTCCTCCCACTCTGATCCATTGCCCTGGACCCCTGTGTCCCTGGAGGCTATTTTAAAACTGGCACCATCCATGGTTCATCTCCAGGGAGACCTGGGCACCCATCTCTCTGTGTGGTGACCCTCAAATCATAATGTTAGGAAGAGCAGCTGTTAAGTGTTTTTTAATGAGGTCTTTTGTTGTTGTTCTGGTTTTAAAAATAGCATACTAGCTTTAGAAAATGGAAAATACAGAAGTAAGAAATAGTAGTATTTAAAAAATCATCCATACATGCAGAAATGACTAGTACAAATATTTTTGTGTATTTTCTTTTAGCATATGCATATATATTGTATTGAGTTGTAAGAGTTCTTTATATAGACTATGTGCCAGTATTTTTATGGGCTAGAAGATTTATAAATCTTATCTTTCAGTCTGTAACTGGCTTTATATTTTATTTGTGGTGCCTTTTTTCACATAATTACCATTTTATTGTGTGTGTTTTTAAAATCTTTATTGTTGAAAGTATTATATATGTCCCCTTTTTTCCCAATTGACCTCTTCCAGCCCCCCGCCACCCCCCCCCACCCAGGCCTTCCTATTGTCTGTGTCTATGGGTTATGCACATATGCATACAAGTTCTTTGGTTGATTAACAGTGTCTTTTGAAGAACAATAGGTTTTTATTTTTAGGCAGTCCAACATATTATATATGTTATAAATTATAAATATCTATTATTATATATGATATTTTATGCTTATTTAAAAAATTTTGCCAGATCCAAAGTAACCAAGATTTTTCTCCTTGTCTTCTTCTGGAAGTTCTATAGTTTAGATTTCTACAGATACTTCTATGACTCATTTTGAGTTAATTTTTATGACATTGTCATAATAGACCATTTATATGTATATTCTGGACTCTTTACTTTTATATCAATGCAAATATCATACTGTCTTGATTACTGTAGATTTATTCTAACTCTTAAAATAAGGTAGTGTAAGTATTACAACTTTGTTCTTTCTGTTCTAAAACTATTTACTTATTCTAGGTCTTTTGAATTTCCCTATGAATTTTAGAATTTTTGCCAATTTGTACAAAATGGCCTGATGGTATTTTGATTGTGATGATTTTGTATTAGTCATCAATTTAGAGAGAATTTACATCTTAAAAATTATTTTCTTTTTTGCTATTATTTGCCAGTGAATATCCTCTTATAATTTGATAGGATCAAGTGATGTCCTGTCTGATTTCTAATATTTGTAGTTGATATAGTCTCACTTTTCTCTAGATGTTTATCAAGTTTGTCTACCTTCTCAAAGAACCTGCTTTTGATTTAATTAATTTTAATATTACTTTTCTGTTTTCTATTACATTGATTTCTGCTCCATTTTTTTATTATTATTACTTAATATTTGTTGTTCTTTCCCTTGTCCTTTAAGGTGGATATTAGAATCATTGATTTGAGGCTTTCTTCTTTTCTAATATAACTATTTAAAGCTATACAGTTTCTTTTATGAATTATTTTAGCAGAACCCCACAAATTTTAATATGTTTTCTTTGTCTTCTATTTTAAACACTTCTCTCTTTCTGTTGATTCCTCATTTGACCTGTGGGTTATTTAAAAGTGTGTTATTTAGTCTTCAGATATTGGGAGATTTTGCCAAGATTTTTTTCTGTTACTCATATTTTATTTAAGTCTGTTATGATCAGAGAACATATTTTGTATGGTTTGAATATTTTTAAATTTATTGAGACTTGTCTTATGGCTTAAAATATTGCTGATCTTGATAAATGTTCTGGGTACACTTGGAAAAAAGTGTATTTTGCTGTTGTTGGGTAGAGTGTTCTTTAAATGTCAATTAGGTTGTTTGATAACATTGTCTGTCTTCCATATACTTACTATTTTGTGTCTGTGTATTTGTTCTATCATTTATTGAGAGAGATGTTGAAATATCTGACTATATTTGTGAGTTTATCTATTTCTCCCTTGACCTCTCTGAGTTTTTGCTTTATGTATTTTTGAATCTCTCTTACTAGCTGCATAAATATTTAGAATTGATATGTATTCCTGATAAATTAACTGCTTTCTTATTATGAAATTACCCTCTTTATCTCTTACCAGAAATCAACTTTGATATTGATATAGCCCCCTCCATTTTCTTTGATTAATACTAGAATGATACATCTTTTTCTATCCTTTTCCTTTTAACCTGTGTCTTTATATTAAAATTTTATTTTTTATAGTTGGCAAGTGTCTTTTTTTTAACTTGTTTTATGTTTGTTTTTCAATCTATAACCTCTGTCTTTTCCTTATTATGTTTAGATCATTTACATTTAATGTGATTGCTGTGTATTTTCTATTTGTCGCATCTGGTTCTCCACCCCTTTTCTGCCTTATTGTGGATTGGTTGCATGTTTTTTGTTCCATTTTATCTTCAGTATGGACTTATTTGTTACATCTCCATTTAAATACTTTTAGCTTTTTGGTTTACCATATATAACTTTAGCTTATTACAGTCTACCTGCAGGTCATATTATACCATTTTGCATAAAGTGTAAGAACTTCATAAGAAGATACTTTCATTTCTCCTTTCCTCCCTTAGTATTATTATCATCATACATTTTACTTCTACAAATGCTATAAGCCCAACAATGCATTTCAAAATGATTTATGCTTTCAATAGCCAATTTTTAAAAAGAGAGTTTTAAAAAAAATCCTACCAAATGATTTACGGTGAAACATATATTTTGCCTTTCTGGAACTCTAGTTCTGCTGTGGCCCTCAAATGTGTTGCTTAAGGAGCTTCTAGCCCTGGAAGTAATTACCACAAGTGAGGAGACCATTGACCCAGATGAAGTCGAGCAGCTGGAAATGATGGCTTCCCCTTGTCCCCTCTAGAGCAGGGCTTTCCCTGCCCTGAGGGACGTCCATCCAGGATCAGGGGCCTTAGGGGCAGGCGACCAGCCACTGGGCAGAAGGGGCTGCCACGATCACCTGTCTCCACGCTGGCCTTGCACAAGACCGGGCTGTCACTCACATGGCAGCATTTATATTTTCTGTGCAATAAGCCTAAATCCCAAACATTGGAAAATACGTCCTCCAGGAACCATTTTATGAGCCACCGAAGAGAGGGAGGCAGGCTGTGCTGCCGCCCCAGAGACCACAGATGGGGCTGGCCCTGCAGTGAGTCACTCATGCCCAGGGCTCGTCGACCCCTCGGAGGACAGAGGACGGTCAGTGCAAAGTGCCCTCTGAGAACCGAACCATTAACGGTTCTGCAAAGAATGCCGCTGGGTTTCTGGCCAAGCACCGTGCTCTTTGGTTGGAATGGAGATCAGCGGGGGGCAGGCGGTGGCAGTCCGGAGTGACTTTCACTGGGAACTAGCCGAGCATATAATTATATCATGAGTCAAGCTCTCTCCAGGGAAGTAAGATGACCAGAGGAAAATGAAATAACATTCTATCCCACATGAATAGAGGCCCTGGCGGAGAACGCTGACTCCTGAGAAAGATACTCAGACCAAGAAATTTCCCAGCACTCACAGCTTGTCCTTGTGCCCTTCTGTGAAACGTACAGGGAGGATATGGGCACCATTTATGTCCCAGCCTTAAACTTGGAGAAACAAGGGACCAGACACTAAACCATCAGGGACAGACATCACTGATAACAAACTGAAGCCATTTGGCTGGAAAACTCCTGATTCAAGGAGTCACTTTGAGCTCCAACAGGGCGCTGCTTACTCAGGAAGACATCAGGCTGACTAATATAGTGGGAGTGAAAAAATGTTTTCTCCTCGCTCCACCACTTCCAAAGGTAGATTTTGATGGATCCAAGAATAGCAGCCTGTTTGTCTCGCTGGTGCGGGTTCTCCCTCTTGTTCCTTTTTGGTCAGCATCCAAAGAGTTAGCCTCTTTGCACAGTGGCGACCTAGTAGCCGAAGCCAAAGAAGTATGAATGGCACTCGCTCCCCTCCGCGAGATGATATAATTAGCCAGGGGACTTTTGATCAGTTCACCAAAGAAAAACAGTCACGGGGCAGCCCCGGCCTGGGCTGTGTGGTTAGAGACATCAAAATAAGAATGATACTCTTTTAAGATGATTTCCAAAAAAGTATGATTTTTTTTTTTTTTAAAGACAGAAACTGCAAAAACAAGGACACGAACGCTCTGAGTGGGAAAAAAGAAATAGATTTTGCAATTGACCTGCCTTCGGTCATCAGCCATATTTCTGAAGGTAACAAGCAGCCAGATGGCATTTGTGGGAGAATCTGGGCGGTACAGTGCAGGGCCGGGGAGTTGGTCAAGGTTAGAGGTCAGTGTCTGTTCCGTGTTTAGTGTTCAAGGTGAACATAAAGGTCATTGACTTGGACCTGAAGTGTTGATATAGAAAGAGCAGCATTTGAAACAGACTGTGAGTTTCGCTTCATGTTTACCCCTGAGATGTGGCTGTCCTGACAGGGGACAACTTTTCCTTTCGGTTAGAAGTGGGTGATAGGTTCACAGGAACACACACACAGGTCCTCACCCTCAGGAGTAAGGATGGAGGCAGCTTGGCATCAGCATTGTCCCTGTGTTGCCTGGCCGGCCTGGCTCAGTGGTTGAGTGTTGACCTATGAACCAGGAGGTCACAGTTCGATTCCCGGTCAGGGCACATGCCCAGGTTGTGGGCTTGATCCCCAGTGTGGGGCATGCAGGAGGCAGCCGATCCATGATTCTCTCTCATTATTTTTTTAAAATATATTTTTATTGATTTTAGAGAGGAAGGGAGAAGGAGAGAGAGATAGAAACATCAATGATGAGAGAGAATCATTGATTGGCTGCCTCCTGCACTCCCCACACTGGGGATCGAGCCCGCAACCCAGGCATGTGCCCTTGACTGGAATCAAACCTGTGACCCTTCAGTCCACAAGCTGACACTCTATCCACTGAGCCAAGTTGGCTAGGGCTCTCTTTCACTCTCTCTCTCTCTCTCATTCTCTCTCTCTCTCTCCCCCTTCCTCTCTGAAATCAATAAAAAGGTATTAAAAAAAACAAAGAAAAACATTGTCCCTGTGTTAATATCCCTGAAATGATGGTACTGAATCACCCCGTCAACAATCATTGGCAGCCTGTTTAATATTCATGTAATTATTAGAGGGTGAAGTAGAGTGTTGTAGGGGTTTGAAAAAGAAGGGCCTTGTAAGAAAAAGCTTGTTGTGGTCCATGCACAGTGTACTGTTTCTGAATGAGAATGTTCTGCTCCCTTCCTCACTGCCTGTCCAACCTACACTGAGCATCTTAATGATGTGACGAGTGTTTACAATGTGTAGCTGTCTGATCTCAATGGATCGTCACGTGGGGCACCATCTTCACTTCCCTCCTCCATGGACCATCGCGGTTCTATTCTAATTCTAACCATTAGAGACTCAGTCTTTTGAATCTAGCAGAAATTTCTTAGTTTTCAAAGACATCTATTACCACATTTCTTCTAAGATGGTTTTTTCCCTCTGATCGTTCACATTTCTGAAATTGGGATGCATTTTGAAGTGGATCTGTATATTTAACCTGGAAGTTGTTTTCATCCCCCTTGTGTGGTTATGAAACTGAGAAAACTGAGTTGATATTGAGAATGTAAAATAAAAGGTAGAGAGGTTTCTAGGGTAAAGGACCTTAAGATGTGTTAGTCACTGAATTGTGTCCCCCCACCACACCCCCTGCCATTCATATATTGAGCCTCTAACCCAGCCGTGGGCAAACTACGGCCCTCGGGCCGGATCCAGCCCATTTGAAATGAATAAAACTAAAAAAAAAAAAGACCGTACCCTTTTATGTAATGATGTTTACTTTGAATTTATATTAGTTCACACAAACACTCCATCCATGCTTTTGTTCCGGCCCTCCGGTCCAGTTTAAGAACCCATTGTGGCCCTCGAATCAAAAAGTTTGCCCACCCCTGCTCTAACCCCTAGTACCTCAGAAAGTGACTGTGTTTGGAGATGTCTTCAAAGAGGTAAAATGGGGTCACGAGGGTAGGCCCTCATCCAGTGTGACTGATATCCATATAGCAGGTGGTCATCTGGAAGCCAAGGAGAGAAGCCATCGGAGGAAACCAACCCTGTTGACACCTTGACCTTGGACTTCCAGCCTCCAGAACTGTGAGGAAATAAATGTCTGTTGTTTGAGCCACCTGGTCTGTGGCACTGTGTCACGGCAGTGCTTGGGAACTAATACAAGGGTTTCTTAGTTAAATGCTGGAGGGAAGAGAGCTTGATCACCAGTGGCCAGTGGGAAGAGACCCACGAGGCCAGGACGACAGGGTGAATTGAGAAATTTAGAAATTCTTTATCTAAGTGTCAATGAATGGCCATTTCCCAGATGTCAGATCTCTCCACAAAGAGGAATCCCAGCTCCTTCTCTAACTTCATAACATGACAGTGGAGTTTGGTACCTGCATGACCATCCTTAGTTTTGTCATTGTGTTTTCTCATCGAAAAGAAACCCTCCCTCGTTTCCAGAACTTCGTTCTGACTGGTCAGATTTCAACTCACGGTTGGCTGTTTCTATAGAAAGCCAAACTAACAGGCCAATTCTCAGTCACTTGGGAAAATAGATCCCTGAGATTGATTGGTAGCTAACAACCAGGCACCATTGTAGACACTGTCCTGAAAAGAACCCTGTTTTTTTTTTCCATCTCCCTTTTCTTTGTGGAGTCAAAGCTCCCCCTTGAATATTATCTTTGAAATATTGTCAAAGCAGTATTTATAGGATCTCTGCAAAATAGCTTTGGAAGCTCTTGGTAGGGGAAATGTGGTAGGGAATCAAATTAGATTGGGTCACAAGGGAAAGTGTCTGTAAGAAATACGAATGGGACCCCGGGGAAATGGAAATTGAAGGGAAACCAGGCTCGAGCTGCAAACCCTCTCTTTTGCCAAGTTGGACTCGGATTATGTCATCATATGTAATTTCAAGGAATGGGCAAACCAACTTGGATAAAAGTAAAAGTGATCTGACTCGTTTTCTCAAACATGAATTGAACCAGAGAGAGAGAGAGAGAGAGAGAGAGAGTGAGTTTTAGTTTTCTTTCAGTTCTGATGCCCCCCTCTCCCCCTCTGTTATTCAGTCTCAGAAGCTTCATTGCTTTCCATCCTAAATGAGATGCAAAAATGCTATAATTGCTTAAAGATAATCATGTCCGGGTTATGTACAACTTCCTCATACCTTAATATTAACGTTCTCATATTGCATTCAACTAAAGGTGAAATTGTCCTTATTAACAGCTGCAGGATATAGACGGCCTGTGTATGTCTTCTTTTCTCACTAATAATCGCATGTTGCATTTCTTCTGTATTTCCCAAAGGGCATAGTATAGTCCCAACTACTTTGTAGGTGTATCAGTTTGTTATTGCTGCGTAACAAACCAAGTCAAAACTCACTGTTTGAAATCAATACGAAATTATTTGGCTCATGATTCTATGGCTCAGCATTTTAGGCTGGGCTGTCTTGGTAGTACTGCTGACCTGTACCAGGCTTGGCTGATCTCAGCTCGGGGGGTGGTGTAGCGGGGTGGTCCATTCATGCTTTTGCTGTCAACTGTTGGAATAGCTGAGGGCTCCCTGGTTGTGAGTGGAAGGTCTCGGGTCTCCTGCAGATGGTCTCTTCACTGGCTGGATGGCACAGGCTTGTTTCCATGGCAGCTGCGTTCCAAGAATAACAAGCAGACATGCTTTAATGTACAAGTGCTTTTCATGTCCCTGCTAATATCCCACAGGACCGAAGAGGTCACATGGCTAAACCCAGAGTCAGTGTGAGAGGGCACTGCCAAAGGGCACGGACAGAGGAACAGGGGGGCATTGGGGCTGTTGCTGCAGACAGTCCAGAAGAGTAGGTATTTTACAAAAGGCAATGTTCCCCACTTTCATCATTCATTGTGCAAATAAATGGAGTAACTCTCACATTGCCAGGAGGCATATATGCCATTATTCCAGTGGCATTTCTTCTTCTTTTTTTCTCCCTGAGAGCAAGAAATTACAGGAAACAAGCTATTGATTGAATGTGTCCCAACAAATTCATATATTGGAGCCTTAACTCCCAATGAGGCTGGAGATGGGTCCTCTGAGGACGTAATTAAGATTAAGGGTGGGGCCCTATTCTGCTAGGATTAGTGTCCTTATAAGAGGGGGTACTAGAATTCCCATTCATTCCGTCTCTCTCTCTCTCTCTCTCGCTCTCTCTCTCTCAGTGTCCACATGAAGATGCAACAAAAACGCAGCTATCTTTAAGCCTAGAAGAGAGCTCTCACTAGAAACCAAATCTGCCGGCACCTTGATCTTGAAGTTCTATCAGAACCTCGAAAATGGAAGTGTGTTGTTTAAGCTACCCTGTCTGTGGTGGCAGCTCTAGCTGACTAACTCAAAACAATAGAGGAGAAAACTTCCTCTTCTTAGACTTTGAACAAGATATAATAATTTGAGAATATTTTAATTTTTTTGATACAATCCATCAGTCCACCAACCAATCAATGACACTGAAGCCACCTGTACTCTGTTCTATAAAAGCAAGTTACCTCAAACATACACACTGTTATTGTTATGTGTTATATGTAAAGGTGATATGTCAATAATACCTCAAAAAAGCTGGAAGAAAAGTAACAGCTAACATGTATTATGTACTTAACCATTTACCTGGCATTGCACACATATTACAATCTTTTATCTTCTCAACAAGCTTGAGATAATTATTATTCTTACAATTTTACAGATGAGGAAGCTTAGGTTTACAGAAGTAATTATTTGTCCCAAATAACGTAGCCAATACGTGGCTGAATGGGCGCTAAAATTGTGGTCTGTCTGTGTCCAGTGCTGCTCAGAGCTCACTA
Source organism: Myotis yumanensis (assembly GCF_028538775.1). NCBI lineage: Eukaryota > Metazoa > Chordata > Mammalia > Chiroptera > Vespertilionidae > Myotis > Myotis yumanensis. The sequence goes on along the minus strand of NW_027223773.1, from coordinate 7,123,631 downwards.
CTCACTATGCATGTTGTCACTCCCAGAGCTGCCAGCCTGTACAGGAAATAACATTTCTACCGGAGGGCTTCCTGCACCTCTTACCTGAGCGCCTTCTTCTCTCTCCTTTCTATTGATGCTTTTTTAGATGCTAATTTTTTGTTGGCTCCTGGTCTAGTTGACCAAGAGTTTGACAATGCTGAGTAGCTTTGGCTAGGGATGAAGTTAAACATTTCTTTTCAACAAGGGTCAAGTTGACCCTTGTAACCAATCCAGCAGAAAATGACAGTGAGTCAATGCTGAAATTTTTCATCAAATGTGGAAGGCATTTTGAGGGTCAGTGGGAAAAGAGGAAGCTTTGACTCACGGTGTCTACTGTAAGCCAAGTAGCATTTCGGAGAGTAAATGGTAATTAGTTGATAGGGGCATCTGAGGTTTAAAAGGGAAGGGGGGCCCTAGCTGGTTTGGCTCAGTGGATAGAGCATCGGCCTGTGGACTGAAGAGTCCTGGGTTCGATGCTGGTCAAGGGCACATGCCTGAGTTGTAGGCTCAATCCCCAGTGGGGGGCGTGCAGGAGATGGCCAATTCTTATCATTGATGTTTCTGTCTCTCTCTCTCCCTGTCTCCTTTCCTCTCTGAAATCAGTTTAAAAAATTAAATATTTTTTTTAAAAAGTGGGAAGGGGGGTGGCTAGAAGGAGATGGCTTTCAGGGTTTTAAAATATCTTACCTATGATATTCTGAGTTCTCGGAGACATTTCAAGTAAGTCCTTTACATTCTTCTATGAATTTCAACCAGGGCGAATTCTCCCCTTTCTTGAGGAAAGGGTATATATACCAGGAGGGAAATTTGATGATTAAAACAAGCACCAAAAACACTTGACACTATGTGGAGAAGAACCCACTATTATGGCCATTATGAGGGTCTTTGTCTCCTGCACATACTTATTTGAGGAGCATTTGGACTAAGAGGATGTGGGAAGTCTAAAAGGACACATCATTGTTTACGCTTTAGGGGAAATTGCCCAGAGCAATTACCAAAGCCACCGGGGCAATTAGAGACCCTGAGGGAGCTCTGGTAACATGTTTGGCTTCAGTAGAGAGTGACTGGAAGAAATGAGTCCACCATGGTTCGTCCAGGAAATCTCAGATCTCTTTGCCTTTGGGCACCTCATACCCGCCTACCAAACAACAGTGTCCTAGAGTCTGCATGTGGCAGTAAGTCTGTGTCATTGTTTCCCATCTTCTCGTGTGGCCTGGGAATGTCACTCAGTTTATTATTTAGGAGGAGCATTCCCGGGTTGGAACACCAATTTGCACGATAAGCGACAGAAAACAAAAAAAGAGGTCAACCCGCCTTGTGGGTCTTGTAAATCCTGCGTTGTCATGGCAGCCTATTGAAGCGGTGGTAACTGGGAGTCCCGCTCAGTGAGCTCATGAGAGCCCGGGGCCCCTGAATTTAGTGGCATTGGCTAGAGTCCTGCTCAGTTCATTTTCCTTCTGACCGGGAGACATTCCCTGCAGGGCTCCGAGGCAGCCATCTTGGGATGTGTCCACGGCACTTTTGCTTCTTCCTTCCCAATCTGTATACCTTTTATTTTATGTTCTTGTCTTCTTGCAATAACTAGAACGTTCACTATAAGGTTGAATAGGAGTGGGGAGAGAGGTCCTCCTTGCCTTGTTGCCAATCTAGAGGGAAAGCATCCAGTTTCTTAACCATCATGTATGATATTAGTTGTAGAGTTGTTGTTTTTTAATTTATTTTATTGATTTTTTACAGAGAGGAAGGGAGAGAGATAGAGAGTTAGAAACATCAATGAGAGAGAAACATCGATCAGCTGCCTCCTGCACATCTCCTACTGGGGATGTGCCCGCAACCAAGGTACATGCCCTTGACTGGAATCGAACCCGGGACCCTTCAGTCTGCAGGCCGACGCTCTATCCGCTGAGCCAAACCGGTTAGGGCATATATTAAGGATTTTTATGTCATATTGGAGAACTGACTCCTTTATCATTATGTAATGACCCTCTTTATACCTGATACTTTTTCTTGCTCTGAACTTTCCTTTTCTGAAATTTATAGACCCACCAGCTTTCTTTTAATTAGTGTTAGCATAACATATCTTTCTCCACCCTTTACTTTTAACCTTTCTGTGTTTTTATATTTTAATTGTGTTCTTTGGACAACATATAGTTGAGTCTTATTTTTTGTTTATCCACTCTGACAATCTCTGTCTTTTAATTGGTGTATTTAGCCCACCCACATATTAAGTGATTATTGATATTAGTTGTATTAATAGCTATCGTGTTTTTAACTCTTTTAAAATCATTGCACTTGTTCTTTGTTTATTCTTTTTTCTTTATCTCTTTTTCTACTTTCTCTCATTTTCATTGAGCATTTTACATAACTCTACGGTATTTTTTCCTCTCAGCATATTTATTATACTTCTTTTAAATTTGGATGGTTCTCTAGAGTTTGCAATATACATTTACAGCTAACCTAAGTCCGTATAACACTTCACCTGTAGGGCAGTCACCTAATAACAATGTAGTTTCAATTTCTCTCTTCTGTCTCAGTCCCTTTTAACATTGCTTTTATTCACGTAATTAATATGCTACAATCACACAGTCCCTTGTTACTAGTATTATTTTAAAGTTAACTTTTAAGTCAATTAAGAATAAGAAATATTAAAGGTTCTATTTTACTTTTATTTTCTCCTTTCTAATGCTCTTCTTTTATGTAAACACAAGTTTCTGACTCAGAAGTTTCTGACTTTGTAAGTTTTCATTGTATAACCTTTCCCCATCCTAAAAAGCACCGTTTAACATTTCTTGCAGGGTCCACTGGCGGCTTTGAATTCCCTCCATTTTTGTTTGTCTAAGAAAGTGGTTATTTTTCCTTCATTTTTGAAGGCTAATTTTTGTTTTTGAACACTTAAATATTGTGCTCCATTCTCTTTTTCTTTGCATGATTTCTGATGAGAAGTCCACTATAATTCTTATTCTTATTCCTCTGTAGGCATGGTGTTCTTTCCTCTGGCTTATTTTAAGACTTTCTCTTTGTCTCTGGAATCCCGCAGTTTAATATGATATGCCTATATGTAGACTTTTGGGTGTTTTTCCTGCTTATTGTTCTCTGAGCCTTCTGGATCTGTGGTTTGGTGTCCTCACTAATTTTGGAAAATTCTCAGCCATTATTACCTCAAATATTTTTTCTACTCTGTTTTTTTCTTTTTTCCTCTGGCATTCCAATTATACATTGCTAGGTCTTTTGAAATTGTCCCACACTTTTTTGATGTTCTGTTCTTTTTAAAAAATCATCATTCTTTTTTTTCTCTCCATCTCAGTTTGGGAAATTTCTGTTGCTATATCTCAAGCTCACAGATTCTTTTCTTAGCGGTGTTTGGTCTCCTAATGAGCCTATCAAAACCACTATTTATTTCGATTGCAGTTTTAGTTTTTTGTGTGTAAAAAAAACAGACAACAAAACCAAGAACATCTGGGCTAATATCTCAGGAGTAAACCCCCATTATGAGGTACAGAATTTCTAACATTGCCCATGATTCTTTCTTAGAGTTTCTATCTCTGCTATGTTGTCCACTTATTTTTATCCATTGTCATTTTTCCCCATTAGAACTCTTAAATATTAATCATAGTTATTTTAACTTCTCTGTCTGGTTAATTCCACAATGTTTGTCATGTCTGAGTCTGTCCCTTGATACTTGTCTGTCTCTGCAGCCCTATTGGCTTGGCTACCACATTGGCCCTTAACATAAGAAGAGACCATGTGACCCAAAAGGAAGGAGGGAAAGACATGGAAGAATTAGGGGAGGAAAGGCCTGTAAGGTGTTCCTGTGTTTTTGCTTTATTCTGTCCACAAAAAAAGAGAGGAAAAGTAGCTGGGGGAATAGCTCCCTCCACTCTTGAGTTCATGTCGATGATGTCTTTGGGTGCCCTTGCCAGCAAGGTGCTATCTAAACGGTCAAGCCCTTCAGATGGATCTGGGCATCATCCTTGGCCCCCACAGTCCATACAGTACAGCCATCTGCAGTGTCAGACTGAGTTATTCCTGGACCTCCACCTACTGCTGTGTGACTCTGGGAAAATTACTCTCTGTGCCTCAGTGCTCTCACTGACAAAATGACCCTCAAAATGGTCTTATGTAGATGAGATGGATATGTCTTTATCTATAAAAAAACAGGACTTGATATGTGGTAATCACTCAGTGAATGTTAACTATTACTGTAACCAGTCCTCCTCCATTTTACACACATCAGTCCTGTCTTCACATGATGAGTTCAGACTCATTTTGAGCTTTCCTGAACGTAGATATATAGCCATAGCCTAGAGGCGAGGGATGGTTTTTGGTTCAGCTTTAGAACCCATTTTATTTTTAAAAATATATTTTTATTGATTTCAGAGAGGCAGGGAGAGGAAGAGATAGAAACATCAATGATGAGAGAGAATCATGGATCGGCTGCCTCCTGCATGCCCCCTACTGGGGATCGAGCCTGAAACCTGGGCATGTGCCCTTGAATGGAATCAAACCCAGGACCCTTCAGTCCGCAGGCCGATGCTCTATCCACTGAGCAAAACCGGTTAGGGCAGTGGTTGGCAAACTGCGGCTCGCGAGCCACATGTGGCTCTTTGGCCCCTTGAGTGTGGCTCTTCCACAAAATACCAACTTCTGCGCATGGGCCATGAAGTTTCAATCGCACTGTACGTGTGTGCCCGCATGTGGTATTTTGTGGAAGAGCCACACTCAAGGGGCCAAAGAGCCGCATGTGGCTTGCGAGCCACAGTTTGCCGACCACTGGGCTAGGGCTATAACCCACTTTATTTTTTTATTTTTATTTTTTAAAAATATATTTTATTGATTTTTTACAGAGAAGAAGGGAGAGAGACAGAGTCAGAAACATTGATGAGAGAGAAACATTGATCAGCCGCCTCCTGCACATCCCCCACTGGGGATGTGTCCACAACCCAGGTACATGCCCTTGACCGGAATCGAACCCCGGACCTTTCAGTCCGCAGGCCGACGCTCTATCCAATGAGCCAAACTGGTTTCGGTTATAACCCACTTTAAACTGCTGGCATCTTAGTTTAAATCCAACCTCAAACTTTTAAGGGTTTTGCTCATTTACTGAGTCCAGCAAATAACTCCTTGTGCCCAGTGCCTACCGGGTGTGGTACAAGATGTACCTTCCTCATTTGGCATTGACTCTCCTGATCCTCTCCTTCCCCTCCCAACGCACCCACCCTCCCCTGTACATGAAATCCTATTCTTTGGCCGTTGCACGTCATGTAATTGTAGGATTTCATCTTGAACCCCTGCCCAGAGACCTGTGGGCAGTAGGCATGTTTAAGAAATCTAATAAACGAAGGGAAAATAAATGTACAGAGTGCAAAGGAAATGGGCCAATACTATTCAGAGCAAAACCCCAAAGTGACTGCCTGCTCGCTAGAACAAGTCAGTAATGTAAACACGGTGAATGCAAACATGCTGCTTAGTAAATAGCTAGATGTGTGCTTTCTGCCTTTCTCTGGGCCTTTGCTTCCTGGGAGGAGTTTTACGACCCTCTTCTGGCGAATAAAGTGCCTTGACCTGAGGCTAAGGTGGGTCAGCTTTCTGTTCCATTCGACTCAGCTCTCGGGTGACCAAGGCTAGGCTGCTACGTGGAGGCTGTGAACTAATTTAATTTTCTTTACTAGCTCCATTGAGAAAAGTAGTGTGCATATCAAATCTACACAGATGGGGGGTGCGGGGGAGGGGCTCTCAATGTGCTTGTAAGCCATCCTTTCACTCCGTTGGCTTTGTCCCTGGATGTGCCTTGGTGGGCTTGGCTTCTGTCCTGCTCCCGCCTTAATGTAATTCATTAAGTGGCTCCCAGAGCAGCTAATCACATGGATACAGTTTCACCCAATTGGCCACCCCACACCAGGGTGAGAAGGCGCTCCTGCCCGTGTCCTTCATGCATTTTACTAATGGATGAAAACCCATCCATCTATCCATCTATACAGTTGATAAATAGAAATAATGCCTGCTTAGGAGTTTGTTCTGTTGGTATAACTCCTCTTGAGGAATAACCGTGCCTTATATTCTTAGGGTACTTTGTATTTGACAAAGAACACGCACACATACAACGGTTACAGCCCCGGTTCAAATCCTGCCTTGGCTAGTGGCTCGTTCTGTAACGGGAGGCAAGTCATTTATCTTTCCCGAGCCCCGGCTTTGCCTGCAGTAATTGGAGACCATCATTATAGAGGATCCTTAAAGGAATGTGTGAGGAATGTGGTACAAAATGCCTGTGAAAGTACTTTGTGAACGGAAAGTGGTGTAGAAGTATTAGTTGCGATTAATCTTTCTGGCCATCTCAGGAGGTAACTGAGGCAAGTATTTTTACTCCCACGAAAAAGGAGAACACTGAGCATAGCAGGCCCTGGCTAGGCCTTTCCCATGTGCCTTTCTTCCATATGGAAAGTTACCGGAAGCTGGTTCTTCGACTCTTAGTCAGCTTCCGGGGTCTCCCAGTGCGAGGGTGTCCTTTGACCTTGGGGCAGGCCAGAAGTACTGGAGATCTAACAGTTCTAGAGTGCTCCCCATTGAATGAGGGACAGGAGTAGGTAGGAGTCACCTCTCGGTGGGACAGTTCTGAGTTGAGTTCTACTTAGTCTTTCAGAGAGTTCTGGGCGGGGTGGGAGGGTGGACGGAGCCCCAGCTGCCCAGAGCAGTGAACAGCTCATTGATGATCCCCGCCCTGTTTCTCATCTCCACGAACGCATAGTGCTTCCCGAGATCGCCTACTGCCACCACCTCCAGGAAGCCCCCCGCTCCAAGGCCATTGTCTCAGATCTGCATTTAGGAGAATCCAGATAAGAGAGTGAGGCTCTCAGGGGTTTAGAGATTCATGCTCAGTCACACATCCCATAAGGGGCAGAAGGGGGTTATAAGCCTTCTCTCTGAAATAAACTACCACGTGCAGAACCCCCCAATACTTTATTTAATTTTTATGGAAAACATAGTGATTAATGAAAATAAAAGAACCCCAATCCCTTTATCCGTAAATTTATTAAGCACATTTTGAAACGACAGGGTCAGAAGCACACATATTTGGCTGGATAGATAAAAGTTGAATAGCCAATAAAAATGAGATCTGAGAGGCAAGACTGGAGAATGTATTAAAATCTTTTAAAAAATCTGCAACCGTAAATTTAAAAACAATCATCTTTATAGTAAGAACAATAAAAGAATGGCGTTTCTGCTTCGGGAAGATGGCCTGACATTAATCAAAGAAAAGAAGGCAAAAGCATTGGAATTTTTGTTTCTGTTTTATTTATTTTTTCTTCAAGGAGAACAGCCTTCAAAAAATGATAAAATTTGGCACTCGCTTGCTTCAGATTACACTGACACTAACATTTGGGGAGGAGCAACTAGGAGGTCACTAGCAGCCCCCAAAGCATTCCTGTCTCAGGCCTAGATACCAGTCAAGCTCAAGTGCTGCAAAAACTGGAAGATATGATAACAGAACCATTTCAGTAATTATCCTCTGACCATGAAGACTTGGAGAAGGGCCCGAAGTTCTGACACATGGATCTGTAATACAGAAAGGATGAACAAATACATCGGAATGTTGTTCTAGATGAAACAATTCTAAAATGGATCATTAGGATACAGTAAGTTGATATTTAGAAAAAGGATTTGGTCCCTGCTAGGAACCAGGGAAGGTTTGCCGAGACAGGTTCTTATGATCAGCCTTATTTTTAATTTGTGACTGCATTATATGATGTGAATCGGGGCTTGATGTACTGAATATTGTTATACGTAAGAGCGTATGTTCACCTGTAGCTTTGCGGTGACTGGCAGTTTTGTTTGTAGATTTGTGCCTTCAATGAAGAAATGTCAACTGAAAGGCACTATCACTTGGTGGACTTAAAGTTCCTCATCATGTCGTTAAGCTCTTGTTTCAAAGCGGGATGGCTATTTTTGCTGTGATTTAGTTGGGGAACAGTGAAGTTTTGGTGTCAGACCTGGGTTCACTTTCAAAGCCAATCATGAAACTCTTAGTTTCCTCCTCTACAAAATAAGGAGGAACAAAAAGTTATTTCATGGTGTTCTTTTGATGAATCCATGCAATAAAGTATGTCAAAGAACTTTCATAGATTGTAAAGCTGCCTGGCTGGCGTGGCTCAATGGTTGAGTGTTGACCTATGAACCAGGAGGTCATGGTTTGATTCCTGGTCAGGGCACATGCCAAGTTGTGGGCTCAATCCTCAGTAGGGGGCGTGCAGGAGACAGCCGATCAAAGACTCTCATCATTAATGTTTCTATCTTTCCCTCTCCCTTCCTCTCTGAAATCAATACAAATATATTTAAAAATATATATTGTAAAGCCTTAAACCAGTGTTAGTGATTATTGTATCTTAACAAAACCATGTTTACATTTCCAATCCTTATGAGAAAATCTAAGTCCAGGTACATCTCCACTTTCTTGTCTGTATCAGAATAAAAATAAAAATAAAGAAAAACCCAACCCATTTTTAGATTAGGTCCCAAATCACTTGATCTGTTTTTTTATGGAAAGAGTGCCTGTCCAAGGGGTCAGCAATGACAGCCCAGGGGCTGAATGTTCTTTAAATAAAGTGTTTTAAAAAATATATTTTATTGATTTTTTACAGAGAGGAAGGGAGAGGGATAGAGAGCCAGAAACATCGATGAGAGAGAACCATCCATCAGCTGCCTCCTGCACACCCCCCACTGGGGATGTGCCTGCAACCAAGGTACATGCCCATGACCGGAATGGAACCTGGGACCCTTTAGTCTGCAGGCCGGTGCTCTATCCACTGAGCCAAACCAGTCAGGGCTGAATAAAGTTTTATCGGAGCACAGCCATACCCATTTAGTGATGTCTAAGGCTGCTTCTGAACTACCTTGGCAGAGTCCAATAGCTGTGACAGGGACCTTATAGCTTACAAAGCTAAGAATATTGACTATTGGGACTTTTATAACACTACGGTGTCGGGTGAATTTCCCGCCAAAATATAAGATGGCGCGGGCAATTATTTAGGTTTCCCGCGCAAAATCAGAGTTAGTTTAAATATTTAAACACGTAATAATATTCACAAAACTCAAAACTAAAGACGTCCGGACACAAGAAGTATTTCTCAATAACTATTCTCTTTGCATGGTGAGATATCCAGGGATATCGGTTATAAAATGAGAAAACAATACATTGGTACCCTAACGGTATTGTACTTGACCAGTGCCATAAAGTGTTCTCTACTTACAAGGGATTTTTATGATACCTATTACCCCAATGGGTATGAAACGGTTCGCATACGCAGGTAGGTATCTTTGTGAACGGCAAACAAACAAATATTTGGTAATACGCAGTTACAATCGGCCCGAGTTTACATGTTTCCCGCACTCCACCGCAAATCTATATGAACCGAGTTAAGATGGCTCCCGCGGAGTACGCGCAATTCACGCGAGCCGACTTAACTCGTTTCCCGCAATCCAAGTGATAAAAATCTTTGCCGACTCCTGGCCTAAACAATATGCATGTAATGTGAAACAGCCATATATAGCCATTCTTAGGAAAGATCCGTTTCAGCAAAGATAAGGAAATTCTGGAGTTTATGAATTACTGTAGTCAGAAATGGTAGTCCAAATATTATAGACAGCATGCACATTTTCTCTAATAAAGTCGCAGGAGAATTATTGAATTTTGTGAGTGTGCAGCCAGAGAGCATAACAAAGAATCGTGACACTGTAACGTGGATTTGAAAATGTCATTAGCGTTGGAATTCAAGGAGTTGGTCTGAAGGACCATTTGGGGAGAAAGACGCCAAAGAGAAACTGAGTGAGCTTTGGGGCTGCCTGGCTATGATTTTCCCTTTCACTCTGATGGAAAGTCTGGACCAGTGTTCTCACCAGTCTAATCATGTGTGCAAGTTTAGGAAATTCCCCCCGAAGCTTCCAGAAGCTTCCAAGCCTTAGGCCACTGAAACACTGTATGACTTGAAATAATAGTTGCTTTGTGCTAACAGCCTGGCATAGTGAACTTTGTTTGGCTTAGTTATAACTGCTGAACCCAGCATATCTCCCTGCCTTTGCTAAAATAGGAACCAATGTCATCCTTTGCCCCAAATTTACACTGCACCCAAACCTTCCTTAAGACGTTTCCAAAGAATTCAATGCATTTCCAAGAGCCTTGCCAAGCAAGCGGACTACTCAGATTTCTAATTCATTGGTCAAGGCTAAATGAAGACATTAAGAAATGTATTTCCTAAGATTTCCCAACCGGCCAGAGATGGCGGTGGTGTGGGTAATGCTGGGAGCTTAGCCATTATCTGCCCTGTTCCAGTGGTGGATTCTGCGTGCGAGTTAGAGGCAGTAGATCAATTATGATAACAAAAACTCTAACCTTGAATTTATTATATAATTTGGGGATGGGTAACTTTTTGATTAATTTTTTAAGTATATGATTTTGTGCTGCTGAAAATAAAGTGTGTACAGCAGCGGTTCTCAACCTGTGGGTCGAGACCCCTTTCACAGGGGTCGCCTAAGACCATCGGACAACACATATATATCCATCTTGTTTTTGTGATCCATCACTATGCTTTCATTATGTTCAATTTGTAACAATGAAATTGGGGGTCACCACAACATGAGGAACTGTATTAAAGGGTCGCAGCATTAGGAAGGTTGAGAACCACTGCTATACAGGGATGTCCATTCACACCACTTTTCTATGTGGGGGACCCAATGAATTGTATCGGGGAGAAAAGGCATCTTTGGGAAGATTCAGTAGAAAGTGATCTTAACCTAGATCTAGAGAAATATGTGTGAACTTGAGTCTGAATAATATTAAACGAAATCATAGAATTTTAGAGTTGGAAACATTGGTAATGGTTCCTGCCAACCTTTCTCAACTTTAACCCCATTTTGTAGGCGAAAAAACTGAGGACAATGAGGTGGTTTTACTCTAGTCAAGCATCTAGTTTCTGGAAGAGCCCAGATTGCAACCTGACCCCGAAGTTTAGCGCCATTTCCTCTACACAAAATTCCTAAGCTAATTGCGAGGGAGTGTGCCTGGGAAGGAATTCACTTAATGGGGTTCGAACTGAGAGGACCATTTTGCATTCAGGGAGCTTGGCCAACGCTGAGGCCAAGACCGAGGTAATGACAGTTTGGAAGGGATCTGAAAGGCAAGTTATTGCCGTATCACAAACAATGCGGACAACTCTATGCTGGTGACTGATTGGAAATAGAACTCGTCGCTTTAATTAGCAAATTCTTAACAGGCTAAAGGTGAAAACGAATGCTAATAAACATGTCTGACATCCTAGAACCTGTCAAAATCCCGTCAGGAACGGGGCCAGTAGAGCTCCTGACAGGGAAGCAGGATGACTTGAATAGTGTCAGATAACATGTATATCTATTTCTACCACGTGATTGAGAAACACTCTTAGCAGCAGGCAATGTGACTATCATATATGTACGTAGGATGAAATCACAATCATAAGTACAAATTTCCACCACACGATCAAACTGTTGAAGTAATTGAAACGGTCTGCATCCTATTTGTGGGAAACTCTCAGCACTGTTTAGTGAAAGCAGTAACACAGACACTGGTTGGTTGTTATAGTCTATGCTACACACAGTGCTGAGTACTTTATATGTGTTATCTAATTTGACATTCACTACAATCCTGTGAAATAGACTTATTACCCCCCACTTTACAGATGAAGCAACGGAAGCTTATAAAGTTTATGTCACTTGTCCAAAGTGCCAGGGCTCACGTGTGGCAGAACTAGGATTTGACATCTGGTCTACCATCAACCAAGGATTGGTTCTTAACCGCAGTGACTTGAATGAAGGCACCAATTTATGTTTCACTCAGGAAACAGATAAAATGAAGTGGTTTAGTGGATTTTTCAGGGAGAATCTTTATTGTCAGTCGTTATGGAGGGCCTAAAGGTATTAAGAATAGCCTAGGAAGATACAGTCCGGAAAATTTCTTTCAAGATGACCAAATCGATTATCGTGAGCAAGTCATCTTTACAAAGTGTCTGGGTTTTGAGACTCTCATGGAAGTAAACTTTGCCTCTGGTTGTTCTCCAACCATATCAACACTAGACTGCTGCTGGGAAGGGCATGGCCAGAGAGTCGGGAAAGATGACCATTTGTCCCTTCTTTGAGTTTCCTTTATTCTCTTGATGGTCATAGGAGGCCACTGGTGAATGAGACTGAGATATAGACAGGGTTCCTCAAGGGCATCCCTGCCAGGATGGGGTCCTTTCAAGGACAAAGTTGCTGTATCTGTCACAGAAGGCAGCGCTGGTGTCTCTCTTTTTTAAGTTTCCCTCAAATTTCACATAAGTATAATTTTAAAACCTGCATTCCAAAAAACTGTTTTTTTAGGAATGCTTTTGTACTTAACACCTCTGTGAACTCTGTGACCTACAGCCTCATCTGGAAGGTCTATTCAGAGGTGGCTGAGCAGGCTGCCAGATCCAGCCTCCAAACCCCATCATTTCTGCATTTCAAATGCCTTTTCCCTCCTCGGAAGATGAAATTACATGTTCAGAGGCATTTGGATTAGACTTGAATTGCTTAGTCAAATCTTAGTCGCCTCTCCACACACAGACATAATCTCTAACCCAGGAGAGGGTGTTTGTTGGAACCCAGGGACTCAACTGAAGCGGGGGCGGAGGGAGGACTTGAATCACAATGTTCCAAGTCAGAGTCAGGTTCAGCTCACTGTTTTGAAAGTGTGAGACCAGGTCGTTGCAGTGTTGGCTAACAAAGGCTGTTGTTTGGAGTGTTCTGCACAAGCATTTTCCCATAAGGAAAGCTCTTCCTGTGGGACTGTCCCAAGTGAAACCTTTTTAAGGTCAATTGTCAAGTTCTAACATACGATGATATTCAGTCTTCATCCTGGTCACACTCTGTGGTTTCTGTGCTTATGTGGGCATATCCTCCTAAAGAACTGATTTAAGATTCAAAAGTTTATTGAGTTTAATGGATATTTACTATTTTTAGTCTGCTCAGTACCTCTAGTACACTTTTGGGAAATTCCACTCCCCAGTTGTACCTGGTTCTTTAAAATAAAATAAAATAAATAAATAAAATAATAAAATAAAATAAATAATAAAATACAATATAAAATAATAAAATAAAATAATAAAATGAAATAAAAAATATATATACACACACATACACACTTCAGAGAGAGGAAGGGAGAGGGAGAGAGAGATAGAAGCATCAAATGATGGGAGAGAACCATTGATCGGCTGCCTCCTGTACCTACCCCCCTATTGGGGATCAAGCCCGTATCCCAGGCATGTGCCCTGACCTCCTGGTTCATGGGTCGATGCTCAACCGCTGTCCCCGCGCGCCCCCCCACCCTCACCCCCCCCCGTTGGGCTGTACCTGGGTCTTGTGATCAGGAGCAGTGTTTGTTACAGCCACCCCACCCCTACCCTGGACCCAGCCACAGCAGTGGGTAATAATGCAGACTGGGCAATCCTGGTCCAATTAAGGATGAGACTGTGGCTCAGGCAGAGCTAGATTACTTCAATTTGGGTAAAAAATATGCACTTTGGCGGTGTGTTGGTGGGTTCTTTGGATATAGCCATATACATACTGGTCTTTATTGTGACAAGGGACATGTGTGATGGCAGAAAAAACAGGAGCTATAAACGGGAAGACCCCAGTGGCAGTTCTTCCCAGCTTCATCAACAAACTGGGTCACGGACTTTCTGAAAGTCCGCTCCCTCGATGATTCTAAAAGGATGATGGTACCCATCCTGGACATCACCAGGCTCTTAGGAGAGTAAAACCCGGTCAACAAACAAGAAATGACTTGGAAAGCCATCAGGTGCTGGATTGGGAAGTGGGTGCCACTGAGGAAAGATGGTGGCCTTTGGATTAGGGAGATCAGGGTTCAAGCCCCAGCTGGAAAGAATTGGGGTCAAATTGCTTAACCTCTTTGAATTTTAGTTTCCTCGTTTCTGTAATGGACACAAGAACATCCACTGCCCAGCTGTAGGAGAAATGGCAAAGCTGGTCGGACGCTTCAACAAATATAAGTGAAGTTCCATTTACGCGAGTTCTCTCTTCCTTTGCAGAAAAGGCGGCAGTTAAGAGCATTGCTTGTTTTCTACTGGAGTCTAGCTTTTCTCGCAGAGTGAGGAAGATGGAGGGGGCAGAGAACTGGCTGTTTGTTCTCTCTGCCCCCCCCTTGGAGTCTGCCAAGCTGAGGAGGACAGATGCTCTCCGAAGCTCCTGTGTGCCATCACTGTTAGGGCCTCCCATCTGCTTTGGTCCTATTGCTGCTGTCGCTGTGGGTTCTCCAGTGTCATTTGTCTCAGACTTGCTTATGTTTATTGGAAATTTTCATGGATCATTTCAGGAGTCTCCCACCTGCCTTTTTCTATATCCCCCTCTGCCCCCGGGCCCCATTTATCTCTTCCCTTGTCTTGTTTTTATTTATCTTCCTATCAGGTGTGTTGTTTGGGTAGAGACTTTGACAGATGTCTTATCTGTTGCATCCATCCTGGATTTCCCAGCTTTGTACCATGAAGACTCTTCGGGTATGAGATATAGTTTCCTTCCCCTCCCCTCCCCTCCCCTCCCCTCCCCTCCCCTCCCCTCCCCTCCCCTCCCCTCCCCTCCCCTCCCCTTTTCCTGACTTTACCCCATCACCTCTTATTGTCCCTCTGACTCTGCACCAAAACTTTCCTTCACCTCTGGGTTAAACGTCATCATCCCGTGATGCCACCTCCAGAATGTACTCTGGCTTCTTCCCAGGAAGTCTTTGCCCTGGTTGGCTCTCCACCACCATCATCCCATGGGCCCAGTGCCCTTCTCATTCCTACAGGGCATCTCCAGCTCACAACCACTGCAGGGGCACTTCTCCTTTTTCTGGGACCACAGGTTGACGTCACCAGGAGCATTTCTTAGGGAGCAGAGCTTAAGGGAGAAAAGTGCCACAGAAAGAGTGGAAACGCACATTCAAATGCGATAACCTGCATGGGACGCCTTAAAGTGGCCGCCTCGTGGTCAGTGGTTAATAGTTAGTACTTTTCAGCGCTGGTTTCTTATGCAATGCTACTTGGGGAGGTTGGGTTGGGAATATCTTGCAACATTTGGAGACTCTGAAACTTAATACTGTGCTGATCTAGCCGCATGATAGTTCAAGCTCAACTGTAGGAACAGAGAAAGAAATATGGCTTTGATGTTAGAAATAGAAAAAGGAATGTTTTGCTCACTATGATTATCAGTCATTTTGGGGCAGAATCGCTGGCTCATCTTTTGGAAGACTTGGTAAAAGTTTCATGCCTGGCTGGAATCCCTCCTTTCTCCTTAATTTTAACTAAAAGCATGCCCCAATGTTCTACTTCTTTTTTTATTTCTAAAGTTCACTGATCATCTTGAACTCGATCTAAAAGTGCGAGAAATAGAGGTATTTCCCTCTGCTGTGTTCACATGGTTTTTCTTTCTTTTCTGTTCTTCTGTTTAACTTTGTGCTTTCATGATAGCGCTTTTTAGGGTCCAGTTTGCTTTTCTTGTATATTTTCTGTCCTCTCTCAGGGCCTGTGGTTTCTGGAAATCAGGAACCACGTTCGGGCCTTTGCGTTTCCCCCAGAACCAACCTAGCACCTCATATGGAGCAGTTACCCTTTAATGTTAACGAAAATTAAAAATAAATCCGTCTGTGCCAAGATGAAGGACCAGATGCCAACTAATGTTCAATGTAAGGGAGGAATTCACAATGTTACAGACACGCTATTGACGAGAGCTCCCGCTGGGGTGCCCGCTCCGGTTTTATGGATGCGGAGAGCAGATGATTAAATATTCAGGAATGTTATGAGCCGGTAGTGAAGCCATTTGGAACTTGACATTGGCTTTGCTGGGACTCTTTACACCACGGAAATCAGTGAAGGCTGCACAGCAGGGTTGTTTGCTTCTTTTGAGAGTCAGTTGGCCGGCACTCCATGGGCAATAACCACAGCAGCGAGCCTGGGTCCCTGGTAGAAATGGCAAAGCTTGAGGACATAATTGAGCATTGGCTGTAGTCAAGAATTTCCTCAATGACCAAACTTTGCAATAGGAAGCCTCACAGAAGTGCAGTCAGTGAATTGTCAGCGGGGCAGTTCGACAGTTTTCTAAACAGTAAGGGTGAAGGCAAGTAGGACAACGTGCTTAGAGCGCCTTCGCTGAAAGGGTCAGATCTTCGTCAAAAACAAAAACAAAACCAGACAACAGCTAGAGAAAGCAAGACAGACAACTTCTCACAGGCAGTGTCCCTACATGGCAAAGCTAGGTCACGGTATTTGTGGGCATTGAGATCTGTATTGTGATCTGTCCTATTGGCTCTGAAGACTTAAGACTCTTATCTTTCCCTGGCACTGACATGATTAAGTCTATGGCAGTGTTAAGGAGCATTAGAAAAATACAATCTTAGCCCTAGCCCCGTGGTCGGCAAACTGCGGCTCGCAAGCCACATGCGGCTCTTTGGCCCCTTGAGTGTGGCTCTTCCTAAGCCTTAGGAGTATCCTAATTAAGTTAATAACAATGTACCTACCTATATAGTTTAAGTCTAAAGAATTTGGCTCTCAAAAGAAATTTCAATCATTGTACTATTGATATTTGGCTCTGTTGACTAATGAGTTTGCTGACCACTGCTAGTCGGTTTGGCTCAATGGATACGTACCTCAGCTGCAGGCTCCTCTGGCCCAAGCCCTGGTCAGCCAATCGATGTGTTTATCTCACATCGATGTTTCTCTCTATCTTCCCCTCTCTCTTCCAGTCTCTCTAAAAATCAATGGAAAATATCCTCAGGTGAGGATTTGAAAACAAAAAATCTTACAAGAAAATGTTAGAAGGTGTATTTGAAGTTATACAAAGCATATTTAGTGCATATCAAAGTAGTATGGGGAAATTCTAACCCACTTGTCATTTTCCAGTTTCTAGCACAGTGGATGCTGCAACATCTGAGCGCTTCCTCAGTGACCCTTACCTGCAAAGACTGTTTAAACATCTTTCTTGTTATCTTACCTGCTCATTCATTAACATTTTATTTTCACAGACCATTGTATTCGTAAAATCCTTCACACTGTGGAGAAAGAAGTGCTAGTCAAGTCCACGTAGATTGTGAGACTGTTCTGAAAGAACGATTAGAAAGCAATTTTAAGATGTTGTTGAAAAGAAATCAAAATATTCTTCACAAGGTGTCAGAGTTGTATATAATCTGAATATAGCAGAATATTGTCGGGCTTAATTTTATTTTTAAAAATCTTTACGGCCTGGCCAGTGTGGCTCAGTCGTTGAGCGTTGGCCCATGAACCAGGAGGCCACGTTTGGATTCCCACTCAGGGCACATGCCCGGGTTGTAGGCTGGATCCCCAGTAGGGGGCGTGCAGGAGGCAGCCAATCAGTGGTTCTCTCTCATCATTGATGTTTCTATCTCTCTCTCCTCTCTCCCTTTTTCTCTAAAATCATTAAAAATATATTTTAAAAAACCTTTATGATGTTGAGACTACAAAATAAATCACAGAAGAGAGCTTAAAGAGATTCCATTGTGTGTAAATATGGTATTTTTGGCTAAAATCTTCTGGCATCCTACAAGCGGTTCACGGGGTGCACTGAAGAATTCTGGGAAGGCTGGAGCTGCCCAGTTGATTCAGAAGGTCACAGCAGTACGCAGCGTGCAGCTTGCATATCAAGCTGGTCGTGACTGTTGAAAAGCGCCAGGCAGGGCCACTCAATCACCCAGTGGCGCGATCTCCAGAGACCTCTCTCAGGCTCCCCACAAGTGCTCCTTGCTTTTCAGCAGTCCTCCGCGTGCATAAAATTAACAACACGCTACCAGGGCTTCTTAGATCTTAAGTGGAGTCCCTGAGAGTGACATTCCTTCCCACACATTTGCAGCCTTCCGGTGAGAATTACTGCTGGACTCCACTTATTCAAACAGAAGGTGTGAGTTTAAAGGCGTGAACAAACAAGCCAGCAATGGATTAGCCGTCTTGACTCACTTACGGATGGATGCTTGAGTCACCCGGGGGCTGCATCTGAACACTTCAGGAACTGCTGAATCTTCACCAGCGCATCTTCGGGAAGCCTGACGTGGTCTGCACCCCTGTCTCCACGGAATCTTTCAGCTGGGCTTTCATTGTCCACCTGGCTGTTTTAGTGCAATGTAGGTCCAACCCTCACCACCTCCTTCTGTGAAGACTTTTAGAGCGAACTCTGCCAAGAGAGAACCAGCTCTTTCTCACCCATTTGGTGTTTTAAATCAGAAAACATAGAGCCATTCAAAGGAAAAACTGAAGCTAGTTGAAGATTCACTTGTCTGTAGAAGAATGACGATGGCGGTGGTGGTGGAGGCTGTTATGATAGACATTTATTAAGTTATTAACCACTAATGTCACTACAGTAAGTCATTTCATCATCACACAGTCCTATGAGATAGGTACTATTTTTATGTCCATTTTGTGAAATGAAATCACCATGTCCAAGATCAAACAGCTCGCCACTGGTATAGGCTGCATTTTAAGCCCAGCAATCTGAGCACAGAGCCTACCTCTTAACGATTACCCTTAAATACTCCAAATGATCCTCTGTGTGGTGCTCCCAGGAAGGACAGGGACAGCCTCTGGGCCAGTATGTCTGTGTTCTCCAAATGACAGACCCCACCCCAAGCTGAGTCTCCTGTTTTTCTTTGCTTTCTGTATCTCACCCGATTTCACATAGGCATATAAAGGAGAGTTTTTATTTGCTTGATTTTTGCAATAAGCTTAGATGTCCACATGTTGCAAATAAAAGTACAGGGTGCCCACTTAAATTGGAATTTCAGGTAAATAACTAATAGTTTTCTAAAGTATGTCCCAAAGATCACATGGTCCATACTTAGATGAAACATTGGTGCTCATCTGAAATTCCAATTTAGGTGGACTTCCTGTATTTAATCTGGCAACCCTATGTAAGCTGAGCCTCAAACCCGGATGTCAACACCATAAAAATCATTCAACGATCTCATAGAGATCGTAGGGGAAAAAACCCCAACACCTTGCCATAGGTTTGTCCGGTTGGGGATGAAGTGCCGGTCAAGTTTGTCTTGGGACTGAGCTAACAGATCAGGCGTGGCATTCCTGTCCATCACAGCTCTATTTCCTGGTGTTCTCCGAGTCCTGCTGCGAGCTGGGGGAGGTGTGCTTAGAGTACAGGTCATTTTACTCGGATAGATGCTCAGCACTAGGAACCCGTCACTTGAATTATAATAAAATTCCTAAATGTTGTTTTAATGATGTGAGCCCCACATTGCAAAGGGTCCTCTTTGCCGTGGCCTCTAAAATAAAGTAATCGACCTTGACGCCATTCAGCGTGGGACCCATAACTCACGTCATAGTCAATTATCTCTGGATGGACGTTAGCACAGTGGGAGCCATTGTCCAGGTAATGACAGGGGCTTGCGGGGCCCCTGTATCTGCAGGGGGCCAAGCCTGTGATTGAGGGCCAAGCCTCATTGAAGTTTGCATGCCCAGCACTTAGCCCTGTGCCCGGCACATTTACATCTATAACAATCACTTACTAAGCACCTACGGTGCATTCACGCGGGGTCAAGGGGGCAACGACTTAGGTCCCTTCCCTGTTCTCATGGAGTTACAGACGGGAGAAGCGGTTCGCTGTATAAGTGAAAACATACTCAGGACAGAGCTCCAAGGCCTTTGGGAACTGGAGGATCCCTTGGCTTCTTGGTACACAGATGAGGAAACCGAGGCCCAAGGATGGTTACGCTATTGGAAAACAGAAGACTGGGGCTTGGAAACCAGCTTCACCATTTAGTCCCTGAGCAAGTCACTCAACTTCCCGTAGCCCGAGTTCGCTCATCTGTAAAATGGAGATCACATTGTCGCCTAGGTTATAAGGTGAAAATGAGAAAAAGGTCTAGAGACCGATCATTATGTGATTGTCAAGGATAATGTTCAAAGACATAGAACTGAGGTTGCATAGTTGAGCACTTGAAGCTACAGATACAACGATGTACAGTCGTTCAGAGCATGGGTGCTGGAGCCTAATGTTGAGGTCCTTCTATTTACTGACCATGTGACCTCTTGGCAAGGCATTTAACCTTCCCATGCCTCAGTTTCCTCATCCGTGAAGACAATCCGGGTCCCTCCCTCAAAAGATTATTGTAAGCATTAATAGAGTTAACACATGCAAATATCAAAAGCACTCAATAAGTGTCCTTCATAATCAGTATCCATTGCAACATCTGGGTGTGGAGGGATAGATTTGTTGTCTTTAGGCCGCTAAGGCCAATTGTCCCTCTAACCTGTCTCCTTCCATTTCAACGAAGAGAGATCCATTTTAGGAATAGAGCAAAAAGAGATGTAAGTTCCACTGTCGGTTTCTGAAATAATTACCTGATCCAGGGATGTTTTTAGGATCATGTACTTTGATCGGGGACTTCTGAACAGCTCCCAAATAAAAATATCAGCAATGGCAAGCGGAGAGAAATGGAAAACTGATTTATTCATTCCCAGTCAATAAAGTAAGCATGCAGTAGCTGGGTTGTAAATACCCCTGCAAAGTGAGATTTACAAGACATAATATTGGAAGACAGATTCATCCCAGCTGAAGGCGCATTGCCATGGAAGCAAGCTCGGTGGAATTTATAAGGCGAGGTCTTTGCCTAAGGAGAGTCCAGAGGCCTTGGGGAGTCGGACGCAGGAGGTGAGCTCAGCACAAGTTGCATTTGCATCTCCAGGAAGGCCAGCCAAAGCGCTTTCTGAAAATATTGCCGGGAAAGGGGAATAAAAAAAACCACACACACAACCCAAGGAGGGGCATCAGCTTTGTCTAAAACTTCCTTTTACTCAGGACTGTTGGGTTTATAAATCAAAATTATGTGTCCAGTGAGGAAATGGGAAGTAAAACTCTTTCCAAAAGAAAAAAAAAAAGAAAAGAAAGCAAGTGATTCATTTTGGCCGAAATAATTGAAAACACAGAAAGTCCAAGTGCTCCTGGCTGCCTGGCCATGAGCTTACCTGTCGCTTTGCTGTTGAGAAGCAGACTTCACGGCGAGGACTTGGAAGATGAGCCATCTGTCGCTGCAGATCTTTAAACTATTTGGTGCAATCAGTTGGAGCCCAATCCTTGGATGCTTACAGGATTTTTGACTTCCTCTTCATGTGGGGCAGAATCCAAATAGAGCAGCATGATTGTGTTCACTTTGTGCAAAAGAAAGAAAAAAGGAAAGAAAATAAAGGAAGAAAGAAAAGAAGGAAGGAAGGAAGGAAGGAAGGAAGGAAGGAAGGAAGGAAGGAAGGAAGGAAGGAAGGAGACCATCCGGGTCCCTACCTCAAAGGATTATTGTGAGCATTAATAGAGTCAAAAGCACTCAATGAATGTTATTTATAATCAGTATAAATAAGGAGGGATGGGGGAAGGAAGGAAATAACTAAGAAAAAATGGGCCAAAGGGTAACTTCTTCGGAGATACAAAGTCAGATTTCTAAGTTGCACACCACAGTGTCTGTTGGGCATTTGGTTGACCTTGAGGGCTGGCTCACTTCTGGCTGCAGGACCCTGAGTGACTGAGGCTGGGGAATGTGTGCAAGGAGCCCTTGGTTCTCTTAGGAACCAAATAAGGAAACAATAGTAGCTGCAAGGCCTATGCCCAGCCACGCCTCTGCAGGGCTCAGCAAAAATTGAGAAGGGAATTAAGACGTTCAGGCTTCGACTTACATGGTTCACTTTTGCAAAAATGGTCTCACCCCGTCATGAGTGAAAGGGAAATGTATTTTCTATAGGTAGAACAGACAAGCTATTTGTATTTTGTTTTTAGGTTTCAGTACCTGGGGGACATCATGGGAATAGGATGGTGATAAAGTTTAGTTAGTGAAGAAGTTTTTGTTTTTTCTTAATTGAACTCATGTCAATTCATAGAATGTTTTCTTCTTCTTCTTCTTTTTTTCTTCTGGTCAACCAAGAGGCCATGAGTCCCAGCTTTGCTTAAGAACTGATTTCTGGCCCAGGTGGTGTGGCTCAGTGGTTGAGCATCAACCTATGAACCAGGAGGTCGAGGTTTGATTCCCGATCAGGGCACATGGTCGGGTTTCTGGCTCCGTCCCCAGTGGGGGGAGTGTAGGAGGCAGCCGATCAAAGATTCTCATCATGGATGTTTCTATCCTTCTCTCCCTCTCCCTTCCGCTCTGAAATCAATAAAAATTCATTAAAAAATAATAAATAATTAAAAAAATAACTGATTTCTGAAGGGATAAATTCAGGTGTGTGTCCCTGAGAGCCAGGAGAGGATGGTGACCTAGACTGAGCTTCCTGGGTCAAGGTTTCTTCATCTCTGTCTCCCCGACTGGAAGTATGTCACACTGTGGCCTTCAATTAAATTTCTTATTAAATGAGGGCGGCAACCCAATCCCAGGCCTAGTGTTGCTAAGGTGTGTGGCGTGAGTTCCTGAAGCAAGGCCTGTGGTGGATGGGTCCCCCAGCTGGGTTTAGGGCCCCACTGCAGTATAGTTTAGATAACTTGCCTTTTTTTTAGAACCGGTTTAATCAAGTGCAACTAACTTCCCCTTTCTGAGTTGGGGACTAGGCAAGTCAGAGCTTTGGCTTTCTAATTTATCAGCCAGTAAATTACAACAGTAAAGGTCTTGTGTAGGCCAGGGATTTTCCACACCGAGTGAGGGGGATCCTGGGGGGCCCGGCAGAACCCATTAGATATATGACTCATGTTTTGGGTAGCATTACATGTGAACTTGGAAAGGTCAAGCCAAGAAAAGCTATTTTCCATAAAAATAAATTAAAATGTTAAAAGCTCTCCTCCGTGACACTGGAATTTTGAACGCTGCTATGAAATTATTAATCAGAAGGCATACCAATTTGTATCAGTGAGGCATATGGGATAACTAAAGAAATGGGAAATAAGGCATATTTTAAAACTCGCAGACAATTCGAAAATAAAGCAGAACCAGCTTAAGAGATCTAATTTTTACATAGCTCACAGATTGTCGCTCAAGGCAGTATCATTTCTCTGTTGTCTAATATTTGGTATAGTTTATATTAGAAAGCAATAATTACCATATGTTTTGTGTGTCTAGTTATACTTCCATTCTGAACGTGAAACATTGGTTTGAGTAATTATGGTTAATTGCATATGGTTAATTGCATGATGGTTTAGGACCGTGGTCGGCAAACCGCCTCTCACGAGCCACATGCGGCTCTTTGACCCCTTGAGTGTGGCTCTTCCACAAAATATCACATGCACGCATGTACAGTGCGAAGTTGACTTAAAACTTTAACGTTTATTAAGTTAATTTTAGGGAACGTTGTGGAGTGAAAGAAGATGTAGTGTCAAGGATTGAGAAAGGTATGTTGAGATGGTTTGGACATATAGAGAGGATGAAGGAAAGGAGATAGACAAAACAAGTATACAAGACGAGTGTGGATGGGGAGTTGGAAGGGGTCGACCTCAGCGAACGTACCTCAATCAGATTGAGGACGTTTTTAGCAAAGGCCAGCTTAGGAGTACCCTCATTAAGTTAATAACAATGTACCTACCTATATAGTTTAAGTTTAAAAAATTTGGCTCTCAAAAGAAATTTCAATCGTTGTACTGTTGATATTTGGCTCTGTTGACTAATGAGTTTGCCGACCACTGGTTTAGGACATTAAATAATCGCCCAACTTGACTCTGAGGTGTGAATAAGAAGCAGCATTAAATTCAGGCATATTTGAAAATGTGGTGCATTTGCATAAAAACATACATAAAAACCTATAATTCAGGAAGAATTCTTAGTTAAATTAAAAGAGATAACTAGGTGGTCGGAGGCCTCTTCCAATTCGATGAGTCTAATGACTTGGGAAGGGAAACAGAAGCAGAAATACAGTGTACATGTCTTCCGATGGCTTTCTGTGCTTCTTGGTTGGCATCTTGGGTGTATGTGTTTCATTTGGGACAGAGGGCATCACTCCCTCTGCTTTGTGCCCTCCAACTGGGTGGCCACGTCCTCATGGCAGCGAGCTCCAAGCCTTCTAGTGCGTCCGGTGAGGTTCTGCACACGGTGGGCAGGAGAGAGGGCTCAGGCAGCAGAGGCAATGGACTCTGATTCGGACCAGAAGACACGCCCAACAGGCTGACCCTTACCTACGAGGTCTGGACCGCTTCTCCAGCAGATCTCGAATCTGACCTCTGACCAGCAGGGAATGAGAAACACAGCTGGTGTCTAAGAAATCTGGAATGAGAGGATGAAAGAGTCAATAAAGGGGCTACAGACGACTCTCAGCTTGGAACTAGAGGGAGGAGGCTCCGGGCCTTTCTGGAGGGGATGTGGATTTGAAACGTGTTCTGTTTTTTTCAAAGAAGCCCAAGTAGGTTCTGAAGAGGTCTCAACAGGAGATGGGAGGTGGCAGGCAGGAGGCAAGCAGTGGCTGAGTCTCTGGGAGGCTGTTCAGTGTAGGATCCGCATTGGTCTTATTTCCTTCCCTTGCCTGAGAGGAAAGAGATGATGGGGCCTTCTGGGGAGATCGATCTCTTCATTTGAAGCACAGAATGTTGGTACTGGAAGGCCATGGAGCTGAGGAAACTGAGACCAGAGAGAAGTTACTCCACAAGTCGGAACAAGAACACTGATATTTGCATTTCCTCGGTCCAGTGTTTTTGGCTTGTTTGTTGTTGTGTTTTTCTTTTTGCCACTTTGCCCCAAGGACTCTTTGCTTGCCTTAATCTTTATCCTGTTTCCCTCGAATCTAAGGATTCTTGTGTGATTTCTTTTTCTCCTAAACCACAGGGTGTTTGAGTACTCACTCTTTTTTTGCTTGTTTTGTTGTGTCCTGTTCTAGCTCTTCTGGGAGATAAGCTCATTCAATTTATCTGCAATTTCAATCATGAGCAACCATCTCTCTTAGATTAGACATGTCTCATCAGAGGTCACCCCGTCCTACATTTCCCCAGTGAGAGTCCGTGCTCTGAAAGGTGACCCCGCGGTGGTGGGGAAGAGGAGCACTGGGGACTCCCATGACTGTGATATATGATGATATTTCTGAAGAAAGTCAAAACCATTCAGAGACCAGGTTTTGATGAATGGCAGGAAATGGCGGCCTTGCAACCATTCCAGATTCCCAGAGGCTGATTGTCATCGGGTGACGATAAGAATTTTAACCGGCGTGTTATGGAACCAAGACCAAGGCCAAGACTCGGTCAGGAGCATTTTGCATGGGTCTCTTGTTATATAGCATTGCCCCTGGGAGAAGTGCTTAAAATAGTGTTGAACTTACCTGAGACTCATTTCTAATTGTCTGCCCAGGCGAAGAATTAGCCAGGAAGAAAGCCTACTGCAAAATACTCTGCTGGGGATATGGAAAATACTCACCACCACCACCACCCCCCCCCCCACCCCTCTTCTAAGGGGACACTTTCTCCAAGGAACCCAACCCTCATCATAGAATCATTAGCTTGGACACAAGGCTGCCAGGGAAAGGACCTACATTTGTTCCTGTGTATCAGCGGGCCTCTACCCTTCAATCATGTTGCTGCTGCTGGTCAAGAGACAGCAGGGAAGTTCAGTTGGTTAGAACATCATCTCAATACCCCAAGGTTGCAGCTTTGATCCCCAGTCTGGCACATACAAGAATCGATCAACAAATGCATCAATAAGTGGAACAACAAATCCATGTTTCTCTCTCTCTCTCGCTCCCTTCTTCTTTCTCCCTAAAAACCAATAAATAATTTTTTTTAAAAAGCAACAGCAGGGACACAACCGAAGACTTTTCATCTTTTGGTGGGAAACCAATCAATACCAAGAGGATATTTACATGAGAGCAATAACACAACTGAGCTGATGGAAAACATCCCGCTATAGACTGTGATCGCTTGGTTTCATAAGCACAGTCAAGGTAATAACTGAGAGGAACAACAATGAACAAAAACTTGGGAAGAGTCTGGCACCCAATGGTTTCCCCTTCATCTGACCCTTTGAAAATGACCCAATCCCTGAAACTCTCATTATATCATTTCGAGGGTGTTGGTGATCTCTGCCATCTCTTTGGTAAGCTCTTCTCCATCTGCCCTTCTGTCAGGCACAGTCTTGGGGACACAGTCCATATGCCGTGCACATGTTTTAAATCGATCTCTCTCTCGGGTGGTAAACCCCACAATAGGATTGTCTAGGACAACACCAGGTCTTCCCCTTTAAACGCAGTTATTATATTATTCAAAGCAAAAGATATTTTTATACAAGGCTGTAGGGTTTTAATAAGGCCAGCTATTTAGGAAGTGGTGACAATGTGCAGCCTTCCAAAAGGGGAAGCCTCGGAGGTGCTGTGGTAATAATGCAGTTACTTAAAGAACATTTAAACTACAAATATCTCTGTGGTTTTTTATTTGGTTCCACGCTACAGTCACTTTGAGAAATTTCTCAAACCTTGGCTAATCACTTTAAAACGTAAGGCTTAGCAAATTGTTCTACTTCCCCAAATGCTCTGGTTCTTTCAACCCCCAACCCCCCACCCCTTTTTTTCCTTGTATTTGATAAAGGTAAGTAATTTGATGCCAAGAACAACTATTGAAGAAAATTGAATGTGAGCAAACAGATGGGAAAATAATAATCGTAGTTCTGAAGTTGCAGTAAAGTTTCAACTATTGATATGGAAAATGAGTAATACATAGTGAAGATACAGGGATCACTTCTGAGGGCCGAACGTTTGGTCCATTGAAATAGGGAGATGTGCTTGGTTTGTGTGATGGAAAAACAGAACTTACTGAGAGGGACCAAAACCCTTGTGTTCCAGCGCGCGCTGAGTCACGTTAGAAGCAGCAGCTGGAAGTGTGTGCCTGCGTGTGCGTGCGCATGCGTGTGTTTGTGTGTTTTAACCTGATTTGGAATGACGTTCACCTTTCTCAGTACCTCTCCATCTGGATGCGCATTGACCTAAAGTGGAAATCTTTTGTGCAACCCGGTGACCGGTGGTATAGTGACATCACATGGTCACTACAGGGAGCCAGAGTTAGGTCATGGGCCAGGAGCCACATGGACGTGAACTGCAAGAACAGCGTAACTATGTCTTTCTGAGCTCTGCGTCTAACCTACAGAAGAGGTGAGACCCAGTGGTCTGCCTGGTCTCACCTTGTTCAAGGTCAGCAGAAGGCACTTACTTAGTTGCTTCATGAGCGTTAATCTTATTTGACCAACTGAATTATGAGTTTCTGGAAGGTAGGGGCTGTGCCTTGTACTTTACAGATGATTGGCACGTCTTTGGAAAATCTGTCTCTGAACCTGGCACAGTACAGAAAAGGTAACTAAGAGATACCTGATGAATGAATGAAGGACAGCTTCAGTTTGGAGACTCTACAACTGCTCTGTTGTCACGAGCTCATTTCCAAAGGGTCCAAGGCTTAGAACATTCGTTATGCCCTCAGGCCTTCTTCCCGGCACTGCCTTCTCAGATGTTCCCCAAGGTAAATCTCCCACACCCACTACAGGAGATGAATGCTCCTGGGTTTAGTATAGTGGGCTAGTGGCTTCTAAATCAGACCATCAAAAGCAAAATCTTTACCCTTCACAGAATCCAGAACCCTGAGCTGGATGGCCTATGGTACTGCTTACACTGAGGTGTGGGTTCGTACAGAGTGAATACAGTTCCATTTCATTGATTTTGATAATAATTATAGTTGACATACTTTAAGTACCTACTATGTGCAGTGGTCCAAGCCTGCACATGCAACATCACTTTTTCTTATAATACACTTTTTATGGGGGGCATTGGTGTTTGTCTGTTACAAGTGAAGACACTGAGACTCAGAGAGACTAGGTTAGTAATCAAAGGGATCATAGCTTGAAAGTAGCAGAATCAGGATTTGAACTCAGGTCTCTCTGACTCCAAAGCCTATGTTCCTGCCACCAAACAGACTGCTGTTCTAAAATCAAACAACTATAAACTCAAACATTCAGTTTACCATGGATATATCAGTGTCTCTCCATTGCTTAAAGAGGTTGCAGGTTTATTTTTATTTATTTATTAAATATATTTTTATTGATTTCAGAGAGGAAGGGAGAAGGAGAGACAGATAGAAACATCAGTGATGAGAGAGAATCCTTGATCGGCTGTCTCCTGCACGCCCCCTACTGGGGATGGAACCCACAACCCGGACATGTGCCCTTGACTGGAACCGAACCCGGGACCCTTTAATCCGCAGGCCAACACTCTATCCACTGAGCCAAACCAGCTAGGGCAAGAGGTGGCAGTTTTAAAGAATGATTCTGCATGCTCTCCTAGACAACTATTAGAATTCCTTTAGTGGACTTACGGTTTTCAATTTTATAAACAACGATGTCTTTTTCCATCTCATTTTATCTTCACAATCGCCTATGGGTATATAAAGCTTAAGTAATCTGGATTCCAGACACACACAAAATGAGGTCATGGAAAAGGAAAGTAACTTGCCCAAGGTCATCCCGCGGGAAAGTGGCAGACTTCATAACTTCTTTCAGGTCTTCTCACTCTTCACCGTTTCATAAACAACCCCCTGTGCGTGCAAGACACTGGCCCGTGTGCCTGAAGGCTGATACGAGCCCGCTGTGGGCTCTCAGCGGCCATCATACAGAAAAGTCATGGAGAAGCATTGCGATCCCAGGCCCTGCCTCCCATCCTGCACTCTGTTTATGACTTTCATGTGACTCTCAGGGTCTACCCCCTCCTCCGTGAGACAATTCATAGCGTTGTTCTGCATGCACATAAAAACAGTGTAGGTAAGGGGTTTGCAATTCAAATAGCCTCAGCGGTTCTCCGTGATCTGCCTTAGATTCCTCTGTTGGGTGACATCTCTGCGACAGCAGGAGGCTTCTGAGCACTCGTTGCAATGGAAACAGGTTCCTTGACTGTTCCCACAATTGTGTCTTCGCAGATGCTTTGCACCCCTAGCTGCCGCGGCTGATGAGCAGTGCCCTCCCCGCCCACATTTCCACCACAGCTTACCCTGGAGCCTGGAGAGGCTGGGTGGACTAGTGGTTTCTCCTTAACAGTGGGTGGCAAAAACCCAGAGGTTTAATCCCAGACCTGTTACTAATTTCCTGGATGGCTTTTGGGCCCGTCCATTAATCTCTCTCTATCATCGTTCCCTTCTCGGGAGGAGATAGCGAGAATAATGGGATGGTTTGTGCATTAACACATTTATGAGCCTGGTGTGCTATGTGAAAGCCTGGTTTTCTGGAAATGCTCAGGGGTAGCAGGTAAATCAAGCGAAAACCGGTTTCTTTTTCTCTAATATGACAGGTTGACAGGATCTATCTTTCTGTGACTGCTGTAGTTAGAAACCAGAGCTGAGATGGATAAAGAGCTTAAGGTATGAGAAGCACTGTATTTTCAAATGCGGGGCCCTGAGCTATCTAATAATAATCACAGAGGTACCTTAAAGAGAGGGTGAGTACATGAGGGGATTTCTCTCATATCAGGACTCATAAAATGAAAATCTCCTCTTTTCCCAAGTGGAGCGTTGTTATTATTCATGGGGAAAGGGGAGCTGAGACTGGTCTCACTAGGACTCTGGCTGGAAGTACTTAATTTTTTTTTAAATACAACAGAGCACTTTGGTTATGAATTTTGCAAATATTTTACTGCATCAGCATGACTTATATGAGACCAGGGAGGACAAAATAACCTACGAGATGTCATTCTGGATAAACTGCATTGCATATTCTCTAAGAAATGTCCTTGCCTGTTTTCTGTCTATAAATTCTTCAGCCTCCTAGGAAGAGATGGGAGAGCTCTAAGGAGAATTCAGGTCCTGTGTGCAATGAGCTTGTGCAAGTAGAAGGGAATGCGGTTGGGTTATAAAGCTGCAGTCCAGGCCCATCTTATTTGTGAGATGTAATTCTACTATTTAAATGCATTGGCTTGTTTTTACTCTTTGGCATTTTCTTGATTCAGGGACTATTGTTTTTGACGTGAGAACTGGGGGGGGGGGGGGGGGGGGGAATCATCAAAAATAGTTCCTTTTTAAAGGAACCAGACAACTCGAGAGGTGTTGCCTTGTAAGGTAAAATGGAGTGTCTGCCTTTTCAGTGAATTCCTAGTCAACTGAGTCTAAGTGGACCATGGGGTGATATGAGAAAATATAACCCAGGAGAAATCTGGAGATTGTCGGGAGCAGACACATTGCCTTTAAAAGGCCATTTTGCAAAGTGCTCACACCATGTTTTCAAAAATCTCCCAGAATGGAAAATGACATGGAGAGTTTTTGTCAAAAAGCCTAGATATTGCATGATGGGTGATACACAGTGTCTGAAATGTAGCAAATGCAAGAGCCCTTTAGAAGTCTATTTTTGTTTTGTTTTGTTTTTCTTCTCTATTGACTTACAGAATTTATTAAAAGCAACTTAAGTTTCTGTTGTGGAATGAAACTGCTAAGAACCATTAAGATAACTGAACAAGATACAGAAATGTCCATGTTAAAATATAAATTTGTGAATATGTCATTTCCACAAAGGCATCAAAATGCCAATCAATTGGCCTTGGTCCACAATGAAAAGCCACATGCATGTAGTAATGATTAAAAGCATATCATTAGCATACCTAATTACTGATGGTGTAAGTTCTTCACATCTGTCCTTAAACATAAGTTACCTAGAATGCTCTTGTCAGCTTTAATGTTTGGTAAATATGTGGAGATTTGATTTTACATTTATTTCCAAACTTGAATAGTTAATTCTTATACCTTGTTTACTTAACTGTGCATTTTAAAAACATAAAATAACATAATTAATACTTGATTTCATAAATATTATATTGTTGCAGCATTTGTTTTAAATAAGTTACACTTACTATTTTCTAAGCCATTTATCTATAAGCCACTTATAGTCAATGTAGTCAAGAATCTCATGTATGATACAGTTGTGAACTTATGTGCAGTACACCACAAAGCTCTTTGTTGAGACTCAGAATATTGTGGGAGGCATACAGTTTAGAATAATTCAAACGTATTTTAATGTAACTTCCAAATAGAAAATGCCCTTTTGTAAGTTATTTCTGCATATTGTAGTCTAGGTCAGTGGCCGGCAAACCACGGCTCGAGAGCCACATGTGGCTCTTTGGCCCCTTGAGTGTGGCTCTTTCACAAAATACCACGTGCAGGCGCTCACATACAGTGCGATTGAAACGTCGTGGCCTATGCGCAGAAGTCGGTTTTCAGCCTGGGCGAGTCTATTTTGAAGAAGTGGCGTTAGAAGAAGTGGGGGGTGTCAGTCGGTCGGGCCGCGGGATACACAGCGCAGGAGAGGTACATTGTTTTGAGGTACGTTCACTGAGGTCGACCCCTTCCAACTCTCCCATCCACACTCGTCTATCTGAAACAAGTATACAAGACGAGTGTGGATGAGAGAGTTGGAAGGGGTCGACCTCAGCGAACGTACCTCAATCAGATTGAGGGCGTTTTTAGCAAAGGCCAGCTTAGGAGTACCCTAATTAAGTTAGTAATAATGTACCTACCTATATAGTTTAAGTTTAAAAAATTTGGCTCTCAAAAGAAATTTCAATCGTTGTACTGTTGATATTTGGCTCTGTTGACTAATGAG
Organism: Myotis yumanensis; assembly: GCF_028538775.1. Classification (NCBI taxonomy): domain Eukaryota; kingdom Metazoa; phylum Chordata; class Mammalia; order Chiroptera; family Vespertilionidae; genus Myotis; species Myotis yumanensis. Next base: position 7,092,061 of record NW_027223773.1, on the reverse strand, counting down.
TTTGCCGACCACTGGCTAGGTTATTCAGATCTATCTTTTTGTCAAAAATGAGAAAGTGCTAAATAAGACATTTCCATTGAAAAATCAACTTAAAATCTTTGAAGTACTAAAAAAAAGAGAGACAGAAAATTCCAGGTCAATTTATGGATGGAAGCCAGTATCCAAAACAATTGGTAGAATATTGGAACACTCAGGCTGTTGATGGCTTTAAAGTATTTGCCAATGCAACACACTTGGACTTTGGATTAGTGGCTAACTGGAGTGAGAGAAACAGAAGTGAAAGCCCACTGTGTGCTGAAGACTAGGAGTTTTATAGGATTCTCTCACTGATTAAACCAGAATGCAAAGAGGTAGGTACTTCGAGCTGAACCAGAGATAAACTCACTCTCTTCCCTTTAATATGAGAGAACATAGGAAAGACTTCATTGGTGCTGAGCATAGCAGAAGAAGAGAATGAAAAGGAAGAAAATAATTAAAACTGGTCCCTGAGATGGGTACAGGCTGGTAACAGATTTATACCCTGGATGCATATAACCTGGGTTAACCCCAGACCCTCAAGCCTTGGCTTGAGGTTGTCCCTAGCTCGAAGTGTCCCAGATATCTGGCAGAAGTAAGCCTCTGTGTTGGAGGAAACTATTCACCCAGGGTTGCAGATTATTTTTGAAGGGCAATGATCAGCATGCACTCAAAAATAACTAGGCACCCAAGGAAACAAGGCAGTGAATAAAGAACTAGCAGAAATAACAGACAGTAGGAGACATGGGTCAGCACAGATACCAGATTTTGGAATTATCAGACATCTATAATAATAAAAGTATAATATGCTAATTAGACCAGACGTCCTTCCAGATGACCTTCCGGATGAAGCCAGGGCTGTGAGGGAAGCCCGTGCCAGCAACCAGGGGAAGGAAGGCCTACTCTTGCATGAATTTCATGCATCGGACCTCTAGTAGATTATAAAACAACTATGCTTTAAATGTTTAAATGCTAAACCAAAAGCTTGAACCTATCTACAGGAACTAGGAAACCATAAAAAGTGACAGAGAAAGATTTAGGGTTTTAGGATATCATAATGTAACTGAAACCTGATCAAAGGTAGAAATGACATTACTTCTCATGCCCGGAGCTTCTTCCTGGATTTTGATCGGCGATGTGATTCTCAACATGGTTAGTGTCTTTGTAAACCTCACTGAATCAGGTAATAGAGTAATATTGCCTTTATTTGGTCTACAAGATAGTCATCTCAGCAAGTCAATGAAAATAATTGTTCACCACCCTTTCTCACATAACACAAACCTTCAAACAACCATAAGCAAACTGAGCTCAGTTTAATGGTTTCTGGCTTATAGTAAGTGGTTATATAAAGGACTAGAAGCCCAGTGCATGAAATCCGTACACGGGTATGGTCCCTAGGCCTGGCCGGCAATCAGGGCCATCAGGGCCTTCCGGCTGCTGGCGGGGGCCTTCCTTTGTTCCACACCGCCCCCAGGTGGTCAGTGCATGTCATAGTGAGTGATTGAACTCCCAGTTGGTCATACTCCCGAGGGGACAATTTGCATATTAGCCTTTTATTATGTAGGATAACTCTTATTTTATTTTTCACCCCAAAGGATATTGTTTTTATGCTTATAGGCAAAAGAGTCTCTTGCATGGATGAAACCATCTTATTAGATAGTCTTTTTACAATTGTCACTAAAAATCACAAAAGAGACTAAGTTCTGCATTCTTGTCACTGAACAGTTCATCTTCTTTTGAGGGTTAATTGTCTATTTTTGAACATCAATATCAGAGTATGTTTTCTGAGCATGTGTATGTATGTGTATATATGTGGCATGCATATATGTGGCATATCTGGTGTGTGTGTGTATGTGGAGTGGCATATGGTTGCATGTGTGTGTATGAGTATGTATGTGAGTAGGTAGTGTGTGTGTGCTCACATGTGTGTATGCATGCATGTATGTGTGTGCCTATAACCTTACATTTCTGAAATAAGACTCACCCCTTGGGTCATAAATCAGGAGTTCCTTTTTTTCTTAGTTTTAGACTTACTGCTGACAGCCACTTGTAACCAAGTTCCCCCAAACACCCACACACAATGGAGGAATGGAGAGCTGGAGAGTTGGGCTTCGTTCCTCCAGGCTTATGGGGAGGAAAGGACTCTAATATGCAATCCCTTTGAGTCTTATCGAAGCTGAGCCATTAGGGATGGAAGGAGGCAGCCTGCATAACTCTAAAAGCCATTTTGGTGTGTGTCCTGAGAAGGCTGAGATTCATGGCATACATTTACGGAGGAAATCCTGATATGCTGTTTCCAAATTCCTGAGCTGTGTGGTGGGAGGAATTATTAGGTAATTTCTACTTTAGATGAACATTAATCTCGGCTTAACAGCAGGTTTAGTGAAATGGCAATTAAAAAAAACACAATTTAATTTATAATTTTTTTACCAGGACCATTAAGGAAGTGAGATGCAGTCATCCAATTATGTGTCTAGAAAGGGTTGTTGAATACAATGTGGCCCATCTCCTGGACAGAGTTATTCAGTGGATTAACATCTAGTCTCTTCAGCATTAGGGTTATTAATAACATTCATCAGAGGATGTCTTCATAGTCTTATGAAGGAGAGGAGAAAGAACAAGGGGAGGAGAGAGGGTAAAGGAATGGGTAAGAAAGCATGGAGGGAGAGGTAGACAGAGGACAGCTCTCATCATGGTCAGCAATTTTACAAACAGCAAAGCCCAGAACTAACATATGTTAATCCGAGTTTAGTCTGTGAATGTACATGGACCTAGAACGAGGCCTGGGGATGCTGAATAAAGGCTAATACTCTCTTTAATTGAAGCCAGTTTTCTGTCCCGCTCTTGTGCCCGATGCCCAGCAATGTCTTTCTAAGTGTGAAAGGTTGTGTGCGCTGCCCCACTTCTGCTTTGCAAATCTTGTGTGAAATATTTGCCTGGCCCAGAGTCATTAGAAATTATCTACAGAGAAGTAGACTCTTGCAAAAGGAATTCCAGCTTAAAGATATCACAGTGCAGCCCGGCCGGTACGGCTTGGTGGTTGAGCATCGACCTGTGAACCAGGAGGTCGAGGTTTAAGTTCTGGTTGGTCGGGGCATATGCCCAGATTGCCGGCTGGGTCCCCAGTCGGGGGCATGCAGAAGGCAGCGGATTGGTGATTCTCATCTTTGATGTTTCTGTCTCTCCCTCCTCTCCCATTATCTCTGAAATCAATAATATATACATATATATTATTGCTCATCATTGTGTGAGCAGCTTTCTGTGGTAGCTTTCTCAGAACTGAATGCTTAGTCACAGTGTATGTGGACTCAGTTTGACTACATAGCATCATATTGCTCACCAAAAAAGCTCTACCTGGCTATACTCCCAGCTAGAGGTGAGAGTTCCCGCCTCTTAGCATTAAACAACTTCTCTACTTTTGTCAACCTGAAATTTTTCCGAGCACCCAAGGGTTTTAACATCACTGCATATCCTTGTTAACGATTAGAATTTCACATTTTTTTATTGTCTTCATACCCTTTGCCATTTTCCTACTAAAATTTCTACCTTTTCCATATGGATTTTTTAGAAGTATTTTTGGTATTAATATATATTGCTTTAGGTGTTGAAAATATATTTTCTTAATTGTCATTTTCTGTGAAATTTGTCAATGGTATCTATTGCTAGCAGAAATTCTAAATTTTGTTGTAATCAAATACACCGATTTTCTACATAATAATTTCTGCTTTTAGGTTACTCACATTTCCTTTGACTATCCATAGGCCTTAGTCTTCCTTTTGGTACTATTAATTTGGAAGGATTTCACGGAAAATTCCCAGAAGAGATTAGATGAACACGAAAGATAAACACCATTTACCTATATATTTTAAAAAATTAATAAATTCATCAACAAAGCAGTTAAAATGGAAATTATAAACCATTTAGAACTATGAGAAAACAAATAAAGGTCCTATTATCTATGGGGAAAAAGCCAAAGTAATTCTTAGGGGAAATTTTATGCTCTGAAATGCATTTACAAAACAAAAAAATAGTCAATGAATAAGGCTTTTAAACTTTCAAAGTTAGAAAAAACAAACAAGCAAACAACAAAATAAACACAAAGCGATTAAGAATAAGGAATAGTAAAGAGAAGAGAAGAAACTAGGGAGTCAATGAAGAGAAATGTAGAAAGCCCCTGTACTTTTAAGACTGAGACTGAGAATTAGTCCAGTTGGTGATAAAAAGCTTCTTAAGACATGGAATAATTACAGAAAAAGATATACCTAAGATATTTTAGTATCAAAATATGGGACAGCAAAAGCGGGACAGCAACTTTCAACCTATCAGTCTACTTTCATTTACCCATATTTTTCTGCAGATCGGAGCTGTAAGTCTTCTGTTTAGCAAGGTCATCCATGGGAGTTCCCCATTGACTTTTTTGCATAAGTCATACCGGAAAGGCAGCATCTCAGATGTCCAGTTTCATTTCCTTTGAAGTGGAGCTACTAGATAAAAGTATTGATGAAACAATATTTAACCAATTGCTCACTCACATCTAATTTTAGCCACTTCCCTTCACCGAGGCTTTCCAAAGCATCAATTTAGGTTTGGTAGAAACAACAGTACTCTCTTTTTCATGCCTTTGGTTTCTGTAGCATTTCATCAAGTTGCATAATATTATTAACCAGGGCAGATACCATGAAAGGATGTGTAAGCTTTCAGCTTAGTTGATGAGAACAGAAAGATGTGGGTGTTCTGAAAATGTTCTTCAGCGTGAATGGGTGTCATTGAGTGTATTTCCAGTAATTCAGTTATGGGGAGTTTGACTCAATATTTTAAAGATGTCAATTCTTCCAAAATTAGCTTGTAATTAATGTGATTGCCAGAATTTTCATAGACCATCATAAACTGATTCTCAAATTCATGTGTTGGAGTTTTAATGAAGATAAAATTGATAGAGAGCAAAGAAGGAGAATGGGTCTACCAGATATCAAAACATATTATGAGTTTATGGTTATAGGTCAGTTACAGCCGTGGGCAAACTACGGCCATCGGGCCGCATCCAGCCCGTTTGAAATGAATAAAACTAAAAAAAAAAAAAAAGACCGTACCCTTTTATGTAATGATGTTTACTTTGAATTTATATTAGTTCACACAAACACTCCATCCATGCTTTTGTTCCGGCCCTCCGGTCCAGTTTAAGAACCCATTGTGGCCCTCGAGTCAAAAAGTTTGCCTACCCCTGGGTCAGTAGGAGAGAAACAGATCAGAATAAAATAGAATAAAAAAATAGATCAGAATAAAACAGAATAAAGAAACAAATTCATGCATATATAAGGATTTGTAATAAAAAGTGAGATGTGAAGAGTGTTCATTTTTATTCTTCAATTTGGCAAAAAATAAGCAAAGATATAAAACGTAAAGAATGACAGGAAGATTGTGGAGAAAAGCTATTCTTATGCTACATCGCTGATGGGAGTATGGCTTGGTATTCCCTTTTGGAAGGCAACTTAGCAGTATGTTCATTAAAATTTAAAATGCACTTCATAAGATATATAGACATGGAATCACTACATTGTGCACCTGAAACTAAAATAATGTATGTTAACTATACTTAAAAATAAGTAGTTAAAACGAACCTCTATAAATTTTTTAAAAATGCACATACCCAGTAATTCCCCCCCCCCTTTTTTTTTATATCTAACCTACACTTGCACATGTGTATAATGAGACAGGTACAAGAACGGTCTTTGAAATAAGTGAATTAACCCATCAGTCGTGGTATCTTGACATTCTTTGCATTCATAAAACACAATGTTCTATAACAGTTCAAAAGAATAGACTGGGTCTTTATGCAACAAAGAATGAACAATAGGAGGACATGTACTATACCCCAAAAGAACTACTGGCGTTTTCCCATTGATACAGGCAGCAATCTGGGGAAACCATGTTGAGTGGATATTAAGGAAGAGCCTAATCCAACAAGACTGGTGTCTTCCAGCCACACACACAGACAGGGGAAAGGCCCTTCAGTATTTATGATTCCCGTAGATTATAATTCTGGCTTCAAATCAGAACCATGTGGAGGGAGGCTTTCAACAGTTCTGTTGCCTACGTCCCGTTGGAGGGATTCTCACTTCAGTAGTTTGGAATGGAGCCTGGGCTTTGGTAGGTTTTCAAGCTTGACCGTGCTCCTTGGATTGAGAACCACCACTGAGTCTGTAACCTCTTGGAGGACGGGGATTCTCCTGGTCATTCCCAGGCCAATCACAGGGCCTGGTGTGCCGGAGCCACTTCCTAGGAGTTGGTTGAGTAAATGAACTCCTTTATTTTGGCTCAGGCTCAGTGTTTCTAAGATACAAAGTCAGGGTGGGCAGAACATTTTCTTAAAAAGGAAGGTGATGCTGGAAGTGACACATTTATGAGGTGACAAAGTCAAGGGTGAGCGTGGCAGGGGACCCTGAATTAGGAAGTAAGCCGACTCCAGTGATAGGTTACTGCTCAGAGTGGGTGGTAGAGGAACCCCCATAGGGATGTCAGGCCTTTTAAAGTTACTGCAAGAGAGAAGCTTTGCCTAGATTATATTCCAAGTAACCCCCTTCTAGCCAGGAGCAGGTTTGAATGAAACAGTTTCTTGTTTAGTCCAGTTATGTATTGGAAAATATTGGATGTACATGGAAGTAGGAAGCCCAACTGACAGAAGTCCAGGCATCATAGCAAAGAGGATTATTGGGCAACCTCTACCACTCTCAGAGAAATTTTATTTTAAATAATAAACTTGCAGGCCAGCCAGTGTGGTTCAGTGGTTGAGCATTGACCTATGAACCAGGAGGTCATGGTTCAATTCCCCATCAAGGCACTTGGCCGGGTTGCAGGCTTGGTTTCCAGTAGGGAACATGCAGGAGGTGGCCAATCCATGATTCTCTCTCTTCCTTGATGTTTTTTTCTCTCTCTCTCTCCCTTCCTCTCTGAAATCAATAAAAAAATATATTAAATAATAAAACTTCAAATGCTGAAAAGATCAGGACAGTCTCTGAGGAAGGCCTGAATAATGAATAAAGAAAGAAAGAATGGTCCATCAAAGCTCTTGGCACCAGCAGGGGCAAGCAGTTACCTGAGAGGCAGGTTGTAGGAAAGGCTACATTGAGTCGGACTTCTGGAAAGATCTAGCGGGGCAGGTCCAGCCCAATGTCTAGTGGCCTGAGGCAGATGCCTGCTGGAGCCAGGATAGCCACTCAGGAGAGCCTATTGGCCATTGTTGAGGAGATCTGTGAGCCAGTTGCTAAACACAGCCATCATTAACATGTAAGTTATAAAAGCGTACACTGGAATAAATTACATGTAAAATAAGCTAATAAGTACTCAAACTCTTTACTTTCTAATTATTTGACCACATTTCACTGCTAGGTAAGCTCTGGAGATTAGTTATGTCTATTATAACTTTTAGGGGGGAAATGCTGTAAAATGGTGTATTACTGCGTACTTTTTTCCTCCTCCGCATTCAGTGATATCCTGGTGGCAGTTTGACATGCTTGGTTTACACCATGGAAACAGAGAAATGATGCAAATAAGAGTTTGATTCGTTGGTTTGTTGACCATCTAGTCTTAGGAAAGTGATGGAGAAGATGTTAATTCATATCAAATAAATATTCAATAAATTCATTTAAAAGACTATGTAGTGTCTTTAACTATTACATTATGAACAGCACAAAAATAGATGCAATAATACTTTGAGGATTTGAAAATTAGGAAAAGAAGTCACTCAAGTAATTGACAAATGAGTGAAGTTCTGATATGTCCTAATTGGTTCACTTTCCTTTGACTCATTAATAACTTGTTAATAACATAAAGAAAGACATCAACCAAGAAAAGCACATTGGTTAGTCAATTGAAAACATTTATTTTTCTTAAATGCTAAGACATAAAAAAGGAACAGATTTGTCTCAGTTGAACACAAAAATTTTGTGTAGTTAATGGATGTTCTGAAAAATGGTAAGACCGTGTGGAATGAATAAGAAGATTGAGAAAAATAGAAATAGGGTTAATAAAACAGAAATATCTGTGGAAATGTAGGTGTGTGAAATAATGCCATATTTTAGACGTAGAAAGATATTTATATAATTATTCTCTTTGGCTAATTCTTGTATCATACAAATAATTGCTTTCGAATGTATTTGTTGTGTATGTTGTGATATTTATATGTCAGTTTTTATTAGATGAGGCAGAGTTTTAGGAAGGACCGTTCTACTTAAAGGAATTTATAGTTCACAAAAGTTATTTAAAATAATATGTACATGTCCAAACAACCACACAATAACCCCTCACTGAGAGAGACTGATAAGTCTTGGATCTTTATTTTCAATGCTGGGCTGATCAGGGTTACAGTAGAGTAAAGAAATTAATAATATTGGATTAGATGTAGACTTTTATGACATATTTAAAAGCTGGGGGGAAAAGTATAGGAAATAAAGAAATGCTTTTTAAAAAAAAAATCAGTATTTTAAAAGGACTTTAAGTGCCTGAAAAAAAAGAAGTTGCTTCTGGACCGTCGGTAATCTTTTTGGCAGACATGGAAAGGGGAGCCTTTATGCCTTTGTATTTTTAGTTGCTAACAAAGGACGACTGTGCGTGAATGGGGAGGACATTAACCCCCATCTGCCCTCGAACATAATCTGCGATCGCATCGGGCCAGCGATACCGGTGAACACCACCAACAATTAATTATCGGAGGTTTCTCAAACATCTGGGCGTTTGGCACCCAGACCCCAAACATCTGGCCGGCAGTCTGAATTCTCCACTTGTTTTCCAAGTCTGACATTGTGTGAGAATAATAATAGCTAGGGTGCCCCGAGCCAGGCTAAATGTTTTACCTGCACTAGCTTGCTTAACCCTCACGACCACTGAACGCGTCCTGAAGTAAGGATACATTCATCTTCCAGATGAGGGTTCTGAGACTCAGGCAGGGATGCACGGAGCCCAGAGGGGAGCCCGTTGGCCTGGTGCTCAACTCTGAGCTGTTCACTCCATTCCGTTTTGCCAGAACAACTACAGAGGGTCAGGGCTGCAATGGTAGATGGCCAACTTGTGGCTACGCTATCTAAAGAAAGGGAGACGGTGTGACATCTAAGTGAAAAGTATTACTCAGAAATGTCACCGCTGTTAGCCAATTTAGGACTTATATATATATTTGTATTGATTTCAGAGAGGAAGGGAGAGGGAGAGAGAGTTAGAAACATCAATGATGCGAGAGAGAGTCATTGATCGGCTGCCTCCTGCATGCCCCACGCTGGGCATGTGCCCTGACCAGGAATCGAACTGTGACTTCCTGGTTCATAGGTTAATGCTCAACCACTGAGCCATGCTTGCTGGGCCAATCTAGGACTTTTGAGGAAGATTGCTCCTTCTCTTGAATTGCTCTGATTGGCAACACAGACACGTTCAAATTCTCCTGGTCAGTGTGTGTATTTTTATGTGTTACACTTCGGGTAAGAACAAAAAAACTAAAAATACTTGCATCTCCTTTGTCAAGTTAAAGAATTAAGAAAATGAAAAAAAAAGTACACAGAAACACATTGAATACGGATCAGAATTCAGGCCTAGGTTAGAGCTGAATATTCAGCACTTGTTCCTAGTTAATGGTTATAGTGACCTTGAGCAAGTTATTTCATTTCTTGAGCCTCAGTTTCCTCATTTTGAAAACACAAATAAATACCACAACCTACGTCATTCTACTTTGCTCAAGGATGGGATAAAATAATACCTGTAAAATGCTTAATGCAGTGCCTGGCTCAGAGTATGGTCTCAAAACATCTGTTACCGCCCTACCTAGTTTGGCTCAGTGGATAGAGCGTCGGCCTATGGACTGAAGGGTCCTGGGTTCAAGTCCGGTCAAGAGCACATGCTGGGTTGCAGGTTCGATCCCCAGTAGGAGGTGTGCAGGAGGCAGCTGATCAATGATTCTCATTATTCATGTTTCTATCTCTGAAATCAATAAAAATATATTTAAAAAAACATTTGTTACTATTATTATAATAGACATACGTTTTCGCTTCAGCTAGTACGGGACAAAACTAGAGTTCAGAGCTACACCTAGGCGCTGCCCTCTGCCCATAGGAAGCTGTTGGAAAGCACAGAAACCTCATGCAACTTCCACCCTCCCTCCTTGTTTATGTATCTTCCCATTCAGAGGAGAAAGCAAGCTTCCCTGCCTCTGTTACTACTGCCCCCTGCTGGCTGGGGAGGGAAAGAAGAAATGTTGGAAATGAAACTCAATTTGCCTTCCTGATGCCTGGTCCCTTTCTCTCACGTCTCTCTACGAGGCCTTCACATTTCTTTAGAAGTTGCACAACCCTAGCTCCTATAAAACTGAGAGTGTGAATGCAACCATTGCCTCTTTAGTACTGTAAAATGTTCTGGTCATGTAGAAACGATGTTTAGAAGAACAAAAAATACTCTGATGAAATTGCTCCGGATAAATAATGTTATGGCCTGAGACACTTTTTTGGTGGTGAGTGGGGGGAGTTAGGGGAGGGGGCTGTATTTTTTGACTTTTCAGCACAGACACATGGTTTGCCCATCCTCAGCACTCAGAGCTTACCGAGGAGCATTATATAATCTCAGTGCAGTTACCAAATGAAATAAGAAATTCCTCATTTGGCAGATGGAGCTTGCGTATCGGGTTCATAAACTTCAGTCCTGCTCCCAAGTCCAAAATCAGAGACGACCTGCTCCCAGGCAGTTTCCCATTTGCACTTAATTAGAGAGTGTGTTTTGGAGGTCAGTGAAAAGCAGTGGAGAGCGTTTTCATAATAACTTTCCTCACAATGAAATTATTTGGGAGGCAGCTCTCCAACTTTTTTCTGGAATGAGGGCAAGAAAAATGGGGACAGGGAGTGAGGTTATTGGATACCTTATCTGGAACTGCCCGAGAAGTTGTCTGCGGTCCAAAGAACACACAGTACCTTCTGGATCCAGGGGGAGGAGGCCAAATGCTTCCTATGGTCCCAACAATTTTCCTCACGGCGCAGTTTCGCACAGTTTTAAGGATTCCAAATGCTGGAGAACAAAAGCTTTCTCAGAGTGGTGATCATGCTGCGCTTAGAGAAAGAAGTAGGGGCGACAAGTATCCCGGCTAAGGAAAGTGTGAGGTGTGGGTTAGAGTAGGACAGGTAGCCAGATGACTGCATCATCCTGTGCACTTGGGATTCTCAAAGATAACACGATGAGCCCCAACTATATTACACTTTGCTTTATAAATGCATGGCGTCATTCAGCTGTAGGAGAGGGTATTCTACTTGTGTCTTGCCCTAAGATATTCTAGAGAATGAGAAGATGAATTCTAAGTCACAAACTCACATCAGAGAGGGTTAATTTCCTTAATAGGTTAGCACAGTGGTCGGCAAACTCATTAGTCCACAGAGCCAAATATCAACAGTACAACGATTGAGATTTCATTTGAGAGCCAAATTTTTTAAACTTAAACTGTACAGGTAGGTACATTGTAATTAACTTAATTAGGGTACTCCTAAGGCTTAGGAAGAGCCACACTCAAGGGGCCAAAGAGCCGCATGTGGCTCGCGAGCCGCGGTTTGCTTACCACGGGATTAGGACGTCGAATTCTGATAGGCTGGTTCATTCTTAGTACCTATTTTTCTCCATAAAATAATATTTTAGCAACTTCTAAATTCTGTTTGGGCTTTACAATTCCCATTCAGCTCGGAGGACAATTATCTAAATTGTGGTAGATAAGCTTTTATTGTAATATAGAGCCTTTGGCTGCAATACACTGAAAAGATCTTTAACCTCATAAACAGAACACGGTTAACCTTTTCATCTTTTTCTTAGACACACGCACACACACACACACACACACACACATGCGTGACTCGAGGTAGGATTGGTTACAGTTGTGCTAAGTCGGTCCCGTGATAAATTGTTCTGAGATGAAGTCTTGAGGCTTCCAAACCAAATTTCCCTCAAAGGCAGTTCATATGTCAAATTGCTACAATCACCAAATGACTGAAGTGTAACCATAACCAATGTAGCATGACCAATGCATCAGAATGAATAGGCTACGTCTCTTTAGTCTCTTAATTTGATAGGGATGATGACAAGGAATTTGTCATACTTTGTTTCTAATTTTTGGCAGATCATCCAGATTACGGCCTTCACAAGTTACCTGGATATAAATCACCCCTAAATTCAGTCCAGCTGGTACTTTTTTTTCCTGTGTTAATAGAAGTTACTTGGTTTTATACATTAATTCTATGAAGCTTTGCTGCTTCAGGCTGCTGTCATGGGTCATATTCTATATGGTAGGCAGCCTCTGACATGTCCACCTATGATCCCTCCTCTGGTATGAATGTCTTTGTGCATTTGTCTTCCGGTTCAGTATGGCTTGAACTTCCTGACTCAGTTCCAATGAGTGGAATATGGCGGACACTTGAGGATGACCCTACCAAGGTTGGGTTATAAAAAGATGTTGGCTTCCATCTTCGGTGCCCTCTCTTGAGCTCTCTCTCCTGTGGATCCCTCATGTTGGGGGAACTCGGCTGCCATCTTGGGTACAATCCTATGGAGAGACCCACATGGCTAAGAACTGAAGAACCTGGTCAATAGCCAGAGAACACCTATCGCCTGCTGACCTTGTGGGTGGCTGCAGCCCTCGCTCACACCTTCATGCCAGTTTTGTGAGAGTCCCTGAGCCAGAATGCACCCAGCTGGGCCACACCCAGATTCCTGTCCCACAGAAATTGTGGGGTAGTAATGATTTATTCATCAAAACTGCTAAATTTGAGGGTAATTTGTTACACAGCGATTGATAACTAATACATATTTCTACCTGTACTGACGGTAAATATCACAGAGGAACTATTCCTAAGCATAGCCAGTGTTCAAATATTGACTATAACGATTAATATTTTTTTGGCAGGCATTGTGAGCCAGGCTTCTCTAGCCAATAGAAGAAAGGCTGGGGCTGTTTGGTTCTAGAGTTAATAAATATATTGTGTATGTGGAAGGATAATACCCCATCTTACATAGGATTAGGGTCATCCTCAAAAGACTGACTAATAAATGTAAAGAAAACTATATCTGAAGTGTTGATATATATACATATATATATACATATATATATATATATATGTATATATATGTATATATATATATATAATTGATTTCAGAGAGGAAGGGAGAGAGAGAAACATCAATGATGAGAGAGAATCATTGATCGGCTGCCACCTGCATGCCCCCTACTGGAGATCGAGCCCCAAACCCACGCATGTGCCCTTGACCAGAATCGAACCTAGGACCCTTCAGTCCCCAGGCTGACGCTTTATCCACTGAGCCAAACCGGCTAGGGCTGAAGTGTTTTTTGAATCGATTTCTGATAACATATCCAGAATTATATTTTTCTGCGCATTACAAAACTTCTGTTCCTATAGCATTACGTCAGATTGTCTTTCTGCAGTCACTTGGGTTATATAGAGACTCAGTGAGAAGGGAAATGAGACTCGATTTGGTCTATCCACTCTCCTACATGACACAGACGTGTCAAAGCACTGATCGCTTAGCCTCCGGTAGTTTCTTGTGAAATAGGGTAACCCCGGGGAGTTCTGCCCAGAGCAGATTTTTTTTTTTCCTTTAGAAAATCGAACAATAAATGTCTCAGGGTCAGAAGGATGCGGTTGATCAGAGCTGGGAGCCCACAGAGCTGGTCGCAGGCGCTTTAAAACAATATTGTTTGTCCTCCCCTTCATTTCCTCGGAGGTGCACAATACTTCTTCCTCCCCGCCCTGCTGCTCTCTTTCTAAAATTGTTCAGGACCTTTGGGGGCCTTCTATTTTAAGCACCGTTATTTGTTCTTTCTTCTGAGTACTTTCCTGGATGTGATAAACAGTGAATGTGGGATCGCAGACATTTCCCAGGGGGCGCTGAGCCCTCCCCCCAGACCCCTTTCTCTCAAGTTCACTGCCTTCTCTCCTCCTCCGTCCTCTGCCTCTGTTCACATTCTCTTTGATGAGTCCCCTCCCCCTTTCCATAATTTGCCAAATTTGGGGTGAAGAGAAGGAAGGGAAAACAACAGCAGCAGCGGCAGCAGCAGCAGCAGAGGATCCAGGAGTTTCTGAAAGATCCAGCAACATAGTTTGGCTGCAATCTTGAAAAATTTAAGATCACAGCTTCCAGGTATAAGCAAGCCCAGTTTGGTGAATTCTTCTAGGTAATTAGTGTCTTGGAAATTTGCTGGGTTGTCGAATCTTTCCCCCCTTGAATCCTAGGAATGTCTGAAATACCAGACAAGCACTCTTCCCACAAAGTTATGCTAAGCGGCTTAATGAACAGAAAATATTGGGTGTCGCACATATCAAAGGTGAAGCGAGAGGTTCGTACCTGGCCAGTCACCACATTGGTGAGACACATCTTTGTTTCTGTGCCCACGACAGAAGACGAAAGGCATGATGGGTACTTCAGTTCCCTTCGCCATCCCGCTGGTCCTGTCATTTTCTCCAGTGGTTATGTTTTGTGACTGTGTAGGACAGTGGTTCTCAACCTTCTCGCCCTTTAAATACAGTTCCTCATGTTGTGACCCAACCATAAAATTATTTTCGTTGCTACTTCATAACTGTAATGTTGCTACTGTTATGAATCGTAATGTAAATATCTGATATGCAGGATGGTCTTAGGCAACCCCTGTGAAAGGGTCGTTCAACCGCCAAAGGGGTCGCGACCCACAGGTTGAGAACCGCTGGTGTAGAGCAAGCCATCATTACAGATTGTTTGGCCTTTCTTCAGTCCACAGGACTTTTAATGTTCCCTTCTTGATTTTTTCAAGGGTTGAGGAGAAGCCGGTTGATTGGCTCAGTGGATAGAGTGTCGGCCTGCAGACTGAAGGGTCCCGGGTTCGATTCCAATCAAGGGCATGTACCTTGGTTGCAGGCTCCTCCCCAGCTTGGGCCCTGGTCAGGGTGCGAGCAGGAGGCAACCAATCAATGTGTTTATCTCACATCAATGTTTCTCTCTGTCTTTCCCTCGCTCTTCCACTCTCTCTAAAAATCAATGGAAACATATCCTTGTGTGAGGATTAAAAAAAAGTCACTGTGCCCCATGGCATCATTTCCTGGTCTGGAAAATGGAGTAGTAATTCCGGTCCTACCGAATTCCCAGATTCACGATAAAGGTAAAAAAGGATGCTATATGTGACGGGCTTATGCAAAAGTAAAATGTACCCAACAAACACGAAGCAGTGGATTGCAGTGATGTCAACATTTGGATATGAAACCCTCTGGTTCAGCAACATAAAGAGAATAAATCTTTTTTTTTATGCTTGGGAGCTTTTGAATTTATTCCCCCCCCCCCCCCCCCAAAAAAAAAAATCTAAAAACTCATCGACTTAGGCTGGGCTGACATCACAGCAGTGGTTAAACTAAGGCAACAGACAGTGGCCTAGGTGTGTGTGTGTGTGTGTGTGTGTGTGCATTTAAGGAAGTGCATGTACCTTTGACCTACTACATATGTTCCTCCAATTAAAAAAGGAATAATGACTCATTAACCAAACAAGGCCGAGGGAAAAAACTATACACATTTAATGCGATCGCAGTGAGTTCCTCACTGTTTCCACTTCACCGCTGCTTATGGGAGTTAAAACAACAGGCTAAATGGAGACTTTCAGAACCCCACGGGACCAATTAATGCCACGTGACTTCCTCCCGGCCTTCCATGAAAATAACTATATTATAATGGCCTGCGATATTAATATCAGCTCTGGAAAAGTCAGGCAGCGGCTCCATAGGGAAGGAAGCGGCCTGAGCAAGAACTGTGGAATGTGCACCACTTGACAGACTGGAGGCACACAGCGTTTTATAAGCTACATCACGTAGTTCAGCGAGGCAGGGGCACCAAATGGGCTTGTGGGTTAATTAGGGTTAAAAGGCCACCAGGGTAGTCCCTCTCTGATCTCAAACTCCAAGAGAGTGTGGTTATTGGCGGAAATGTTGGAAATGAAAGTTCTCAGGACGAAAACCTTTTCCAAAGCGCTTCCCCTCCCCCAACCTCACCCCCCGCCCCCCTGCCCTGAATTGCTCCAGATTTCTGCCCACCACAGAGGCAGGATGTATTGGGACAGCTCTGTTTGTGTTGGAGTGTAGACCTGGGATGAGGTCGGGTGGGTACACCTCCCAAGTGTGTTGAGTTGTTCAGTCGGGTTTTTTAATGACACCAGAATGTAGGGCAGATCCCAAGGGAGTAGGAGCCAACCCATCCGTGGCCTTGCTCCAGGGTCCTTCAAATGCATCTTTGGGGGTCCTAGGTCCATGCCTCACCCATGTCCCATCCCAGACCCATCCCTGCAGAGTCGTGGAAAGATTCGGTGTTCTCCCTGTGGCTGGTCAAATGCTCCTCTCCAGTACATGGCAATGGGCCAGTCACTTTCCTGGTTGTAAATTGCTCTAGTGCATTAACTCCACTCAAGGGTGGTCCGCAAAGCACAATGGAGAACGGAAATTCCCCTGGGATCAGAAGCTTAGTGGTCCATCTAATTATCCAGGAGAGATTGCCAGAGGAAACCATCTAGATCCAATTCCTGGACAGTGGCTAATGGTTTGGTCAGATAATCAGAAGCTTAGACAGAAAAATACTGGAGACCTGGTGATGGGGAAGTTCAGGGAAAAACTGAACAAACTTCTTAGAATGAACCCAAAATATTAGACTATTTATGTGCAATCTTCATGCTCTTGAATCCCAAAGGCCCTCGTTGTAGAGAGACTTTCAGTGACCAGGAGAACAAATAGACTTTCGCTAGGGATGTCCAGGCCTGAGCACCATGGTGTCATGACACCCAGGAGAGCCAGTCCGCTCCCTGTTAGAAATTGATTGCACTGGGCCATTCCTTCATGGAAGGAGCAGAAATTGCCCACTGAACTAGTTACCTGTTTTATGTTTAGGATCGTTTTTACAGTCCCCTTGTGCTTCAGTGAACACTTCCACCAGTGGCATTCAAGTTCTGAAGTATCATCATGAAATCCCTATTCTGTGTTCTTTCCTTTGATCATCATTCGTGATTTTCTTGACATTTACTTTCCAAATATCTAGAAGTCATATTTAAGGACTCCTAAGATATGATCCTGACATTCAAATAAACTTTATTTAAAAAATATATTTTATTGATTTTTTACAGAGAGGAAGGGGGAGAGATAGAGAGTTAGAAACATCGATGAGAGAGAAACATCGATCAGCTGCCTCCTGCACACCCCCCACTGGGGATGTGCCCGCAACCAAGGTACATGCCCTTGACCAGAATTGAACCTGAGACCTTTCAGTCCATTGGGTGACGCTCTATCCACCGAGCCAAACCGGTTAGGGCTCAAATAAACTTTTAAAATAATTTAAACAAACTGACCTAAAAGTAAAATTAAAATTGTAAATGGATTGCTTGTGACTAAGAAACTGGCTTTGCAGAGGAAAAAATAATGGGCTGATGATCATAGAATTCACTGCTGATCTAACCATGTGTCCCATTATCCATAAACAATGGAGAATTGCTTCTATCAGGAGATATTCCATTAATTCTATAAAATTGGGAGTGAAACAGTCACTTGGACATTCAGGGATTCTCATGCCATTGGAAAAATCAAGGAGAGAAAGGACCATGGATACAACCCAAAGACATCTCCTTATACTAGTATTTTGAAGGGTAAAGATGAATAGAAGACTGTTGCAAGCTTATGCCAGCAGAAACACGGGCTCAGATTTCTAAGGAGTGAAGATTTAGGTTTAGGTGGCCCTACTGTGTACTAGGCGAGGCAGAGTGAACATGAAATGGTAGTGAGGAGAAAGCTGTAAGTACGAGCTACCATATATATATAAAGAAATGCCTATTGGAATGTGTTGGTGGTGGTTTTAATTCCTATTTAATCTTCATGTTTAGAAATTCAAGATGGGGTTGTAACATTATGTAGAGATATTTTGGCAAGTATAGGTTTGGGAGGAAGAGTTTATGGGGATATAAGGCAGTCAAAGGGATAGATTATAATAGACTTGACTGTCCATAACCTCAACATTCTCTTTATGAGGGAGGATTCCCCCAATTGGTAGGATACTAGGGCCCCACTTTCCACTAGGAAAACAAAGGAGGCAGATATGTCTTCTCCCCATCGCCTGACATCAGTATGTCTACGTGGCCAAGACTTGGTCAATCACATTTAGGTTCCCACCCAGAACTTTGAAACTCGAGGGACTGATGCACAAACCAAGGGACTGATAAGAAGCTATTTCTGACGACAAAGACATTAGAGTGAAGAGTCCCGGGGTGGGATCAGCTAGCGTCTGGGGTGGATATGGTTACAATGAAAGCAACAACACTTGTCATGAGCTGGTGACATTTTCACCAGATTATCTCAGCTCTGTGATCTCAGCTATGTCTTCGGCTGCCCAACCTTCCTGATTCCCATCCATTTTCTGAGTCAGGTTCTCCAGCCTTCATGTTGATTTGGAAGTTACCCAACATCTTTCCAGTACATTTCCTTTCTGCTTATGGTGGCCAGAGCTAATGCTCGTTCCTTGTGCAGGGGTATGATGGCTCCAGGTGCCACTCATTCTACCCTGGTGACCTCACTGCAGCCCTGTCTCGTGAAATTGGCAGCCACTGTGGTCACTTTGGGATTGGTCCCTGTCTTGGTGCAAGACTCCGCCTTTCACCAGCTTGTCTCTTCTGGCTTTCTGGGTATCGGCTGTCTTGTACTTCATCTTTCAAAGTAAAAGAGCCCTTTTCTCTGACAGCATAGCTTATCTTTTCTTTTCTTTTTTTTTTAGGAACAGTTTGAGACAATATGAGGAAAGCATCCCCATGAAGCAAGCAAAATAGGCCTTGAAGTTAATTCCAGCTATTTTACGGGGACTGACTAGATGAACTCTGACTGTCTTGATTCAAGGTGAGTTTCTTTCCCACCTGGCTAAAGGTATGCTACTTTGCCTTTTATAATGTAAAGTCACTTTCTGGACATAACAATTAACTCCAATACATTGCTACCTTCTTCCCAGACAACCGCTTAGGACAGTGGTTCTCAACCTTCCTAGTGCCGCGACCCTTTAATACAGTTCCTCATGTTGTGGTGACCCCCAATTTCATTGTTACAAATTGAACATAATGAAAGCATAGTGATTAATCACAAAAACAATATGTAATTATATATGTGTTTTCCGGTGGTCTTAGGCGACCCCTGTGAAAGGGTTGTTTGACCCTCAAAGGGGTCGCGACCCACAGGTTGAGAACCACTGCCTTAGGACATTCAACATTTTATCTCCTATTTAAACTCTCCCCCCAATCAAAATACAGGGGATTTGGGAGCCTTAGCCAAAGATGCATAGTTTTAGATAGACAGAGGTTCACTCAGTAGTACAATTTAACTTAGACCTCTTGAACTGAGAGGGCCTATGAAGAATAAAGTAAACACAAAATGTTTTTAATGACAAAAAATGATAATTCATCATTTAAACTTTTCCTTCAATAAATATTTGTTGAGAAGCTATTATACACTGGAGATTTATATATGAACAAAATAAAGTATCTTACGCTTACTTGTGGGATACAGGTGGTAAACATACAATAAAGGAATCTATTTCAATGGTGAGTACTATTGAGAGAAATAGAACAGGGAAAAGGTTTCTGGGTGTGATAGGAATAAGCTTATACATTCAAGGCACTGTGAAAAGGCCAGTGTAAGTAACAGGGGAAATATTAGATGTGGTGGGGAACCAGGACATGCAAGACCTTGAGATCATTGAGACCATTGTAAGGATTCAATGAATGACATTTGAAGGTATGAACAAAAGCATGACATTATCTGACACATCTTTTCACAAGGACAAGTAAATTAAAAAAAAACTTAGGTAAAATTTACTTACAGCAAAATCACAGATATTAAGTATTCTCTCAGTTGAAACGATGAAATGCATACATCCTATGAAATTAGTTATATTTGTCCTATAATTTCTTTTAAATAGAAGTTTATGGTATCTACTCTTACATGGCTGGCTTTCTCTATACAGCACAATGTTTTGGGGAGTCATTCATGTTGTTGTACAAATTAGTTATTCATTATTCTCATTGCTGAATAGTAATGTCCCATTGTATGGCTATGCCACAAGTTATTTATTCATTGGACTTTTGATTGTTGTTTGGATGATTTTCTTTGTTTATTTTTACCATTACTAGTAAAGCTGCTATAAATATTCTTGCCATGCCTTTCTTTCTTTCTTTTTTTTTTTTTTTACATATTTGGATATGTTTAAATTTATTTTTGGTAAGGCATAAAGTGTAGTTTCTGGTCACATGGTAAATGGACTTTAACCTTATAAGAACTGTCTAATAGTTTTTCAAAGAGATTGTACCATTATTTACTCCCATCAGCAATATAAGAGAGCCGGGTGTTCTATATGCTCTGGAAAATTTGATGTTGTTGGCTTTCTGAATTTTACCATATCTTTTACTTCTATACATCTTACAAACCTTAACTTACAAAGCTATTAATTTATTTTCAAATGGCCAATTTCTTCTAAGGGAGTTATTTAAAAATAGGATATTTTATAATAAGCCACTGTTTATCATTTCTGGTACTCTTGATTTCTTCACATACATTCTAGTTTCTATCTGGTATCATTTACCTTTAGTCTTTGGACTTTCTGATAAATAAATTCATTTTACTTATTTGAATGTGCCATTATTTTTCCTTCCTTTGAAAGGATATTTTAATTGGTTATAGAATTCTATATTGGCAGTGTTTTCCCCCCCTTTTAATGTAAAGATGGCATTCCATTATCTTCTCGCTGCCATTGTTTCTGATGAGAAGTCAGTTGTCATTTGTATCATTGTTCCTCTGTATATAACAGTGATGGCGACCCTTTTGAGCTTGGCGTGTCAGCATTTTGAAAAACCCTAACTTAACTCTGGTGCTGTGTCACATATAGAAATTTTTTGGTATTTGCAACCATAGTAAAACAAAGACTTATATTTTTTATATTTATTTTATATATTTCAATGCCATTTAACAAAGAAAAATCAACCAAAAAAATGAGTTCGCGTGTCACCTCTGACATGCGTGTCATAGGTTCGCCATCACTGGTATATAACATGTTTTTCCTTTGTTTGCTTTCAGGGTTTTTTCCTTTATTTTTGTTTTTAAGCAGTTTAACCATGATGTGCTGAGATGTGGTTTTCTTTGTATTTACTCTCAGGGTTTGCTAAGCTTCTTGATCTTTAAGTGGTATTTTTTAAACAAATGTGGAAATTTTTAAATGATAACTTCTCATTCTGGTCACCAAATACATATATATTAGACAGTTTTAATTGTCCCATAAATACATCAGCCTCTTTATTTTTCTTCAATTGTTACTTCTCTGTTCTCCTGCCATTTCCAGGCTGCTATTTTTCTGCCATATCTAACATCCATTGAATTTTTTGTTTAAATTTTTATTCTAGTTTAATTATTTTATTTGATTATTTTAGTTACTTTTTTTGGTAGGTATTCCCTATATTTTCACTTATTAAGGCCATATTTTCCTTTAAAACTTTGAACATATTCTTCTTTATTTCCTCAACAATATTTATAATAACAGTTTTTAAAGTTTTTGTCTGCTATATCCAAAAGCTGGGTTATCTCAGAATTTTATTGTTGATTGTGGGTCACATTTTTCTCTTTCTTTACATGTCTTTATTTTTCTGATTTTGTGCTTAACTTAGTGAATGGTATTTTGTAGTTTCTGAAGAGTGTTGAGTTTTGTCCTAGTAGGCAGTTCAATGACGAGTTGTCTACACTGAACTTGTAAAGGCTTGGTTTCTGCATTATTGTGGCAGATCGATGGAGAGCCCAAAGTGTTTCCCAACTCTAATTTGGGACTGGGGTGGGGAAAGCAATTTTTAAACTCTGTCTTCCTTAAAGCTATTTTTAGGGCTTATTTTAAAAGGCAAGTACAGAGGAGGAATTACTCTAGAGCAGCGGTTCTCAACCTGTGGGTTGCGACTCCTTTGGCGGTCGAGCGACCCTTTCACAGGGGTTGCCTAAGACCATCCTGCATATCAGATATTTACATGACGATTCATAACAGTAGCAACATGACAGTTATGAAGTAGCAACGAAAATAATTTTATGGTTGGGGGTCACAACATGAGGAACTGTATTTAAAGGGCCAGAAGGTTGAGAAGCACTGCTCTAGAGTATAGTCCTTTTTCCTAAATCCTGGCCTTTCTGACATCTCAGCTATTTGCCTGAGGTATCAGTGGGACATTAACCATGTTTCTCTACTCTGGCTGTAGCAGAACTACAACCTCCTCCAAGTACTGCTCATTCCTCTACGATTTTGCTTTACTCTCAAACCCACAGCAGCCGCTCTCAGGAGCCTCCAGTAGTCTTTCTCTGTGCAAGTTTAGCCCAGCCTGCAACCAAGGAATCCCAGGTCCCCTCACTTGGGCTTTTGAATGTTCCCTTCCTCTCTGATGACCTAGTCTTTAGATCAGCGGTTCTCAACCTGTGGGTCGCGACCCCTTTCACAGGGGTCGCCTAAGACCATTGGAAAACACATATATAATTACATATTGTTTTTGTGATTAATCATATGCTTTAATTATGTTCAATTTGTAACAATGAAAATACATCCTGCATATCAGATATTTACATGATGATTCATAACAGTAGCAAAATTACAGTTAGGAAGTAGCAACGAAAATAATTTTATGGTTGGGGGTCACCACAACATGAGGAACTGTATTAAAGGGTCACAGCATTAGGAAGGTTGAGAACCACTGCTTTAGATTGTAGCAAGATCCTGGGTGGACGGGAAATGGAAAAGGAGCTCTAAGTATCTGAGGACGGCACGGGGATGCTATTGGGCCAGGCCTTGTCTAGTTCTTTCTGGAAACTGCCAGTAGATCCATGAGCGTCTCATTTAAGGTGAAGGAGTTGTCCTCAGCCGGCCCCTGTGCCTCTCTAAGCTGTCACACATTCATGATCTCGGATGATACCCGTATCTCCCTGGCCCTCTGTGCAGAAGAACATTTACTTCCAGGCTTGACCCCTTGGCTGTGGTGGCAGAAAATTGAAACGCAGACTGGAAATCAGACATGCCTGGGCTGTGGAGCCTCTGGGGGGTCTCTCTCTCTCCCCCAATTCAGGGTCCTGTTGGGCAAGTTGATGGGGGGGGCGGGGGAGGAAGGCTGCTTCTTGCCTCTGCTCCCTCCTTCCCTCCCCCAAAATGCTCAGTGCCCACCCCTGAGAGACAGAATGTACCCAACCAATCCTAAGTTGGGGGGGGACCTGCCAGTTCTTCCTGTCCCCCACCCCAGGTCCCCCCTTACACAGTGTAGCTGGGTTGCAGTGGCATTTGGAGAAACCTACGGGGAGCTCCTCAGCGGGGCGGCTTTGATGATTTCTTCAGACGCACGGAGCAGACTGAAAAATTGACTTTCAAGTGAAAGGTCATTGTCGAGAACCAAGGGGCAGAGCATCTGGATTCACAATTAAAACGCCTGCGGAGCACAGTGTGCAGCTCCGGCGTCTCCTGGTGTAGGAGGTGCCCTCGGAGGGAGTCACTTGGCGGCGGCATCTGACGCTGGATTGGGATTGGAGAAAATAAAAATTCCTTGTGGTCATCTGTGCGTGTGTGTGCGCGCACACCCGCCATTGTGTGTGGGTGTTTCAAGCGAAATCCTGCTCTTTGGCAAAAGCAAGCACAGCTTTTCTGCTCACTCAGTTCTGCCCCAGATTTGACCTGCATGGTCGGTCCAGGGAGAGCGGATCCTTGGAAGGGCTGGCTGGCTCGTCATGGCGCCCGCCCTTTACAGCTGGGGATGAAAGAACAGTGAGATGGAGTTGGAAGACCATGCTGCATCCCCTATTTCCTCTCTGATCTCGGGCCGGTTGCCCTTTGCAGGCTGCACCCAGGCACCTGCAGAAAATGTATTGGCTTGTCCAGCGTAAAAGAAAGCCGGCCCCCGTCAATGCCTTTTCCTCTGTGTTCCTGGTCAGAGGAACAGTTGTTCTGTTTCCCGATTGCAAAGTGTTTCCACACCCGCAGATATAGGGAAAAACAGGATATTCCTGAAGTGCCTGAGGGCCCAGGACCTCAGAGAGGGCTGTGTGCTGGGGGCCCAGGGCACCCACTGCTTCGCCTTCTCAGGATGCTACCCGGCACTTGCGTCTGAGGCCTTCCTGACATAATTAAGCAGGTAGATGATAAAGCCCTGAAACAACCCCATTCATTACGGCCTGTTTACTTTCCTTCCCCTTTGCAGCAGCCGGCCCTGCAGGAGGTCCCTAAAACCCTCCGTTGACTGATGGGAAGCAAACCTCCCTGCACAGTGGAGGCTGTGCGGTCCGTCTCCCTCCCCGCGGGTCCGGCAGGTGGTTCCACTTTGGGGGGCACTTAGGGAGGGATATTTATAGCTCACTCTTCCCCTTCCTCCTCCTCCCAGGAAGCAGGCAAGATAATGGAACTAAGCCAGTGGTAGAAAGTGTCAGAGGAGGTTTCTAGAAAGACAGAGACAGAAGCCAAGCATGGAGTTTGGAGAGTCTTGATCAGAAAGGACCAGCGGTTTTCAAGTCAAGATCACAGAAGAGGGTTGGAGGCCCTGGCTGCGCTGGTTGGAAAGCGTTGCTTCATAAAGCAGGCCCTGCAGCTCTCCTGCCAGGAGTACAATCCTGCTGCTGTGACTGACCAGCTGTGTGATGTTGGAGATATTATTTAACTTCTCTGTGTCTATTTCCTTTATTTGCAACACAAGGATGATCATAATAAGACCTATCTCACCGTTGTAGCAAAGATAAGATTAGCAATCACACATGAAATGCTCAGAACAGCCTCTAGCGCAAGCATGTCAAACTCAAAGGCTGACACAGGCCAAATAAACAAGGTTTAAGTGTATGTGGGCTGCAAAAAAAGAGCAGCTTCAATTTTCATAGAAACGTAGGCTTATTTCGGTAAAGACATGCTGAATACAAAGGGCTGAAATAAATGAGTCATCATTAAAATATAGAACACTTTAATAAAAAGTAATATTTTTTCTTGAACATGTACTTACCAGACACTGAATAACTGCACAAATTAATAAGCATAATGCAAATAAACCTATTTTTCTTGTTCACCGAAAGCGAAATATTTCCTGTTGCGCACACCAAACAAGTCAGTCCAAGACTAATGACGTGGCCATCGGCTGCTAAAATACTCGCTGCTAGTGTTAGTGGAGAGAAATGGTGCGCCTGCGCGTAAGGTGCGTAAGGGAAATGAATGCAACACAATGATAGTAATCAGTCATTAGCGAACTTTATAGTTCGTTATTAATGATTATGTATAACAGGATATTAAAAAAATTAAGTTATGAAATTTTTATTAAAATGTTCCTTATGTACCGTTATATTGGCTGGGTCACAAAAGTATTCCTTGTGGGCTGCATGTGGCCCGCGGGCCCCGAGTTTGACATGCTTGCTCTAGCGCACAGTAAGCTAGTAAGCACTGCACGAGTCTTGGTAAATATCATTAATTTTCTTTGGGTTCGTTCATCCTCCTCTTGTTACCTGCCTCCTCCACCTGCTGTCAGGCTTTACAGTAACCTAGTTGAGGGAAACGGGGAAGTGTCCTCATTGCCTGCCTTTGACAGATGAGAAAGTAGTAGAAACAGTCTTCTTTTCATCGGCCTTTAGGGTCCTCATTCTTACCTAGATTTTCTCTTATATTTCTCCCCTTCACTCTTAACACTTTCTATGAGATAAGCAAGTTATTTATATTTCTATTACAGCAAACTCGGATTGGATACCTACCATCTGCCAGGAACTGTTCTGAGAGCACATCAGGACATCAGGGTGAATAGGACACACACAGTTCTTGCAGTTCTCGCTCTCAAGCAGTTTATAACTTGGTCTTATCTCATCGCTCCTGTTAGAATCTAATCTCCTGGTAGACAGAATACAGGTCTGATTTATCTTCATAGCCACAAAAGTATTTTGCACAAAATTTCATAGTGAGTACTCAAAAATGCTCATTGATAGAATAGTTATAGCGAGTAGTTCAGTTCTTACTACTGTCCGAGACGGTGTTAATTGCTTTCCATTCATTATCTTGCGAATCCTGTCATGACAATTCCGAGATTGGGCTTCATTTTTTAAATATATTTTTATTGATTTCAGAGAGGAAGGGAGAGGGAGAGAGAGATAGAAACATCAATGATGAGAGAGTCATTGATCAGCTGCCTTTTGCACACTCCCTACTGGTGATCGAGCCCACAACCCAGGCATGTGCCCTGACCAGGTATTGAACCTGGGACCCTGCAGTCTGCAGGCCAATGCTCTATCCACTGAGCCAAACCGACCAGGGCGAGATTGGGTTTTTATGAAGGGAAAACCAATGCCTAAGTCCACCCAGATGTTTAATTAGCCCAAGGACTCAGCTCAGGCTGTCTTGATTCTAGATTTTATGCTTTTTTGACTTTGGAAACAAAGTTGAGATGAATGGACTTTATTAAATTATCCTAATAAGTGAGTCAATGGAACCTCAGAGTTGTTAAGCTACCAAAAGCAGCCTATATCCTTACTACTCTGGCTTTTGTTATTTGACCTCTTTTGTACCCCCCCTCCCCAAGAATGAAATTCCCCACTTGGATGAGGGCATTGCCTGCCAGGTAGTCCTGTTTTCCTGGCATCCAGGTTTGGTGGTAAATTTATGCTCTCTCGCCTCCTGTTGGGAAGGAAGCAGCGATCTAAATGCTGGGCTGTTGCCACAACCCTGGGAAATAAATCATCGGTCATTCCACTTGCCACCCCGCTTGAAACATGGGGCCTATTTTTAGGCTTGGGCAGAGCAAGGACATTAGTAAACAGTAGCTGGCTTAGTGGCTAAGTTATAGGTCTACATTCTGTGAAGACAACGTGGATTTTAAAATATTTATTTTATTTGTTTGACTATCAATTGATTTATTTGGGTCCCAGCCAGTAGGGATTCAAGTATACAGAACTGGTTTTAATGTCTTTGGTTTAGCGGGTAATTTTTATTCCTAACTCTAAGTTATAGGGTGTTCTTTGTAAAGCAGTTTATCTTCAGGATACACTCAAGAATTATTTTAAAAATAAAAAAATGAAAGTATGATCTCCATATCAGTAGCTCTTTGTCGCAGCAGCAGGATACGGCTCAGTGAGCTGTCAGGAAGTCTTCGTCACAGAAGGGATGACTGTTGGCAAATATTAATTTTTATATATGGCATGAGGAATTCACTTCATTACCTTCAATTAATTCACTCACATATTTAAAAATAACAGTAAAAAACATTCTTGTCATAACAAAGAAGCAAAGGGTAGCCATCACAGACTAGAGTCTTATCAGCAAACGTATTTTAATTAATTAATTCTGAGGATATACCTGATTTTGTTGAGTTTAAGGCCAATGGATGGATGACTTTTATTTTTTGAGAAGTTTTCCTAGGCTTTCATTTCAACTGAAACATGGATTTTATTGCCTGTGCCTGTTTAGCCCAGAGAAAGTTGAGAGCTAGCTAATGACAACTCTTTGGGGGGAAGGGAGATAACTTCTTACATCTTAGAAGGGCTTTGGATAGAACCTCTGTTTTCCTATCCTGGGGCAGACACCTTCCTGGTGAGATTTTTTTGCTTCATTGAGTTTTTCCACGGCTGGATTTGGGGTGAGATGTCAAAAACTTGTGTACTGCTGCTTGGAGAGAGAGGCTGGGCAAATGGAAGGGGCTGTTGCTATGCGGTGGTGGAGTGCTCAGAGGCCACAGGAGCTGCAGAGGCAGAGAGATTATTTAAAGGCTTTGGGCCTCCTCTTGAGGGCCTTGAACTCTGTAGGAGTGTTGTAGCCAAAGTCGTTTCCAAAGGGTGGGGTTCGCTGACTCTTTCACCTCAGTATTAAAAAGCATCAACTCCTACAGTTTACAGCTGCTACAGCAACTGGATGCATTTCAAGGGAAAATGACTCATGTTGGAATTCCTGCGGGCAGAGACTCATGTTCAGGAAAGCAATAGTTGGATGGAATTTATCTGACATTTAAATATCACCAGGCCCTTTGATAGGCATAAAATGCAAGTGTGAGAAGGAAGGGTAATAAGCTAGCTACATTTCAATTATCCACACTAATGCTGTAAAATTCCCCAAAGTGATTCATGTTTGACTTTGGAACACATTGCGTGATATTGTCTTTGTTTTGCAACAACAAATTTATCTACCAAATCGTGTTAGGCTTAACTATTATTGAACTGACTTTTGCGTTGTCTGAATACACAGAGCAAAGGAAAGGAAGCCCAGAAGACATTTATTGGCAAATATAAAGTCAACATAGAATAATCATTTGTACACAGCTTTAAAATTTTCACCAGGCCGGTGTGGCTCAGTGGTTGAGCATTGATCCATGAACCAGGAGGTCAGGGTTTGATTCCCAGTCAGGGCAAATGCGTGGGTTGCGGGCCTGATCCCCAGTAGGGAACATGAAGGAGGCAGCTGGTCAATGATTCTTTCTCATCACTGATGTTTTTCTCTCTATCCCTCTCCCTTCCTCTCTGAAATCAATAAATTTTTTTTAAAAATAAATACAATTTCAAAGTACTTTTATATGTGTCTCATTTCATTGCATAAGTAACACTGAGAGGACATGGACATGGATGTCTAACCAGTTGGTTGCGGGGGTGTTATAATCCCTATTAACCTACCAGCAATTCCTAAATAACTAACTTTTCTAAGAAAAGACAATATGTTTGCTGTGCAATCTCAAGTTCAGGACAAGATCCTCTAGCCCTGGCCTTCCAACCTGAGGAACATGGCATCCATGTGGTAACTGATTGCATTCATGGTCCCCATTCTTCATCCTTCTTCTAGCCACACCCTTTGTGACTGTGACCCCTACTGGGGACTAAGCCCACAACTAGGTACTTGCCCTTGACAGGAATCGAACCCGGGATCCTTTAGTCCATGGACTGACGCTCTATCCACTGAGCTAAACCAGCTAGGGTTCTGGTTCCCTTTTATAATTCCCTCTTTGGTGCTTTTTCAACCTAACAAGTCATATTTTCTGCATATTAAGCTAAACACATGAACTTATTTATACAAATATAATTTGCTTACATAAATATAGAAATAGAATATTCTTATGTATTTTCCAGTTTGTTGTCTTTAGCATTTTGACTTTGTTGATTCCTTTTCTACATAATGACATTTCATCTTACTTTTGTGCAGCAAAAAGGCATTATATTTTAAGGTTTCTGAATTTTCTGTTACGGTTGGAAATTATAAAAGTATTCACCCATATATTTTCCTACTGCTTTTCTGTTCCTATTTTTTAACTGTAACACTTGATTCATTTAAAATTTATATTGGAATCAGGAGTGAGTTTGGATGCAGATTATTTATTTAATAAATTACTAACAGATTTTCCGACATTATTTTCAGCATACACCATATTTTCTTCACTGATTTGAAATCCCACCTCCGATGTACATGGAATTTGCAGATATTTTTGCTACTGTTTTTATACTCAGTTCCATTCCTGCCAGAAATTAGACTGTCTTAGGGGCAATTATTTTATAGTTAATTTTTATCTCTGTGAGGATAAGTACCTCCTCCCCCAATTATTTTTCCTTTTCAGAATTTTCCTAATTATTTCTGTTCATTCCTTCTTTCAGCTAAATTTTAGACTCTTTTTTTTTTTCCTTTTCAAATGAAAAGCATTTTGTTGAGGTTTTGATTAGGATTGTTGAAGTCCATAAATTCTTTGTAGATCAATTTAGGGAGAATTGACATCTTCAAAAACTAAAGTTGTAACTGAAAAGTATGATTATTCTACTAATAATACAGTATTATTGTTATTATAACTACTGGCATGTTGCACTTGGGGGAAATTCCTTGGTATCATCCTATATTGTCTTCACCTCCTATCTCTCCCACTCCCCCCTCCTTGCCCCCAACACACACACACACACACACACACACACACACACACACAGAAATTGCAGAAGCATTTTAAAAGGGGATTTTCAGTACTTTCTCTTGAACTTGAGCTTCCTTCTTTTATTTGCCCTGCTCTACCTGCTCCCAGAGCTGGACAGTTATTATTAATTCGCTCTTAATCTTAGTTCCCAGAAGGGGACTGTGTGTGAAACACCAGGTTGGCCCTCAACATCTGTAACTTCCCGGCCCAGTTGTGTGACTAGTCAACGAGCAAGCCACCGGGCACTCTTTCTCCCTGATCTGAAACTTGTTTCATGTTAGCACACTTTTGTTTTACGACTCCATCTCCAAGTTTATGGCTTTCTTGCTTGAGCCGCGTGTTCCGATCGCATCTAATATTTCATCAAATCTGGTAAAGAAACCACGCGAAGGAATAGATGCTCCTCGCAAGCCGCCTCAAGCAGACACCGCCGGTTGCTGCAAAATGGTTTTCCTTTTTAGCCCTTCTGAAGCGTAATATGTTTCTGAGGCCAAATTCTTTGGGGAAACATTATGACTATTTAAGGTCTCCAAATTTTATGCTTCGACACAAAGGGCCTACGGGTGAGGATTTTAAATGGATGAAGTGGAGAAATTTGCACTTCCTTAAGCAAACATATAGCATTTCCTTCCATGTGTCAGAAATGAAAACAAAAAATACAAACTAATTTGTCATGAAATGTTCCCTTTTAGAACTCCCTCTTTGGTGCTTTTTCAACCTAACAAGTCATATTTTCTCTTCTTCCGTGTCAGCTTTATAGCTTTGCTGGTCACAGTTTCAATAACCATGATGGACGATCTTCTGTTCAATATATCATGTACAAGCATTCCGCTTAAAAGTAGCTTTGTGTTCACAGCTTGCTCTCTGTCACCTCCCGGGTTCCTCCTCCCGCCGCATACGCACATGGCGTTATATTATCCGCGCGGAGAGCTTTGGGAGAAAGCTCATATTTAGGAACATTAAGTAAGCACAGGATGGCTGCTTGTTTGGGCTGAGCCTGACCTCACTCTGAAATGAGGCAAATTGTCATATTTATGACTCAGGGTAAGTCCATAATATATTGGCGTTCACATGTGGAAACGCGTTTACTCCCCAACGTGTGGCCTCCACTTTTTTCTCTCAAGTAGTGGTTTGCACCTAAGCATGAGTCTTTTTCGTTGCTGCTTCTCTTTTTCCTTGTTGCATTACTCTTTCGTCCTCTCTCTTTCCGTCCTTTCTTCCCTTTTTCCTTCTCCCTCCCTCTGTCCCTTCCTTCTTCCCTCTCTCCCTCCTTCCTTCCTTCCTTCCTTCCTTCCTTCCTTCCTTCCTTCCTTCCTTCCTTCCTTCCTTCCTCTTTTCATGCTATCTCCCCCGTTTCTCCTTCCAGAACCCCCACTAAACTTGGGATTTGTAGCATTTGTGTATAGCATCAAAAAGTCTTCTGTTCAGATAACTAAAATCATTATTCCCCTTACCCTCCTGTTTCACCCTCTCTTTGCTAGATCCAAGCTTACATACCACACACACACACACACACACACACATACACACACACACACACCACTGGGGGGAAAATGTGGCTGCATAAATGCTCTTCACAACTATGGCCTGGAAATATGATCCTATTGGGTCCCTTGGAATCTGACTCAGTATCATTTGTTTTTCTTGCTAAAATGCTTCTCTGTAAATTACAGCAGGAGCAGGGGAGGTCATGTGGTTTCTGATTTACTGTAGAGAATATCGAGAAGGAAAAAATTATCCGAGGAGTCATTGATAATCAGAAGGTGTAGAAAAACCTCACTGTGAAGTCTTTATTACTTCTGAGTTTGGTCAGCTCTACCTTCCTGTCCCTCGGGGTCAAGGCCCCTGTTATCCTGAAGACTATTTATAACCACTCAATTTTCCAAGTAGGATTCCGGTTGGGAGGGCATGTAGAAAGTCTACACCCTTTTCTCTTCCCCTTCCCCCAATGTATGCTGGAAATAGGGTTTTCTCCACGGTTTTTCTAGTTTCTGCAGGTTTGTGTTGGGAAACCCCTTCTGTCCAGTTTTTCCCCTCCTTTCATTGGGGTCACAGTTTGGATTCTATGGACCACCCTCTTTCCCGGTCATCATGACCCATGGATGGTCAAGGTACTTGTATCAAGAGAACATGTCCTGCTCCGTGAAAGGCCATGGAAATGCTGGTCTTTGCAAGGTGGTGTTGACCTTGATTGTCCCCACCAAGCTGACAGCCGGTGAAAGGTGTTGGCACAGCCATCCAGGCCCTGAGCAGACTTAGCGTTGGTGCTAAACATCATAAACCCCATCAGCCACCAAGTGAAGTCAGCACTTCCTTACTTGCATGGCTCCTTGTGACTGGTCGGGATGAATGTGCCACGTTTTCCGCCTTCCATTCAGGAGGATGGAGTTATTAAAGCCCAGAACTGGGCGCCCGGGCACTGGTTCAAAAAAATCATCCATGTTGCTGCCTTTCCGGTCCCTTGGAGGTTGTCATTTATTTTCCCTCAGCCTCAGCCTCCCAAGCTGTGATTCAAAGGAATTGATTGTCTCTGAAGCCACTTTCTGCCATAGCACATGATGCCCCATCTGTGGGTTTTTGTTTGTTTGTTTGTTTGTTGTTGTTTTGTTAATCCTCACTCGAGGATATTTTTTCCTTGATTTTTAGAGAGAGTGGAAGAGAGAGGGAAAGACAGAGAGAGACATCGATGGAAGAGAAACACATCAATTAGTTGCCTCCTGCACAAGCCCCACCAGGGCCCAGGCCGGGGAGGAGCCTGCAACCAAGGTACATGCCCTTGACCGGAATGGAACCCGCGACCTTTTGGTCTGCAGGCCAACGCTCTATCCACTGAGCCAAACTGGCTAGGGCAATGCCCCATTTGTTTTTATTGCTGTTGTTGTGTTGTTAGGAAGGGAATGGGGTGGGGTTGGTTTTCTTACTACCACGGTTTTCAATTTCTCCTATGACTGGGGCAAAGAGGAGAACTGTTTTCTCTGCGTCTACACGGGGAGAATAATACTCATGAGCGATCTGCTTCCCACAAATGTTGACAAGACAAGGGATTGAGGGACCAAGGCTGTCTCCACACAGCACAAAACAAAGCGAGACTTGGCAGCTCTCCAAATCTCATTTGGTTTGAGTGAAACAGGGGCAGTTTTTTATGTTTTATTTTTGGCTTGCTGTTAGTCGTAGAGTTCTTAGGAAAGTGAATATTGGTGCAATTACTGATGGTTTTAAAGACAACTTACTGTATTGTATCATGCAGCTTAAGAAGCAGGCGTGGTTCTCAAGAATTCCAGTTGTGTGACTAATTTCTACTTTAAAAAAATGTAGCCTGTGGGTAAAGATATCGGACCATAAAGTATATAGTGATTGGGGCTTTAGTTAATTTGCTCGAAATGGGTAATCAGGCTGCGGAAGCTGGGCTACCGCTCAGTTCAGGGACTTAATCAGATGCTGCCCTGTTAAAAATGCACATTCCCTGGCCACACGATCTGGATTTATGCTTTTGTCAATCAGCGGAGGGGGAACTGGAGGGAACTCTCAATTCCAGCCATTCTTCAAGCGGATAGATTTTTAAAAGAACAGATCTGGAAGTTGAGGATCAGCAAATGTGTTCTCTTAAAATTACATCTGTCATCCCTGGGAAAAACATGCTTCTCCAGGGGCACACACGCTCCACCTTAATAACCACTGTCTTATGCTCCCCGTGCCCTCACCACTTAGCTCACTACACACTGATATTTAAGGTGACATCTCTGCTGTAAATTCCTTACTTTCATGATGCTCTTTCTTAGGAAGTGGTTGGTTCTAGGGCAGTGATGGCGAACCTATGACACACGTGTCAGAGGTGACACGCGAACTCATTTTTTTGGGTTGATTTTTCTTTGTTAAATGGCATTTAAATATATAAATATAAAAAATATAAGTCTTTGTTTTACTATGGTTGCAAAGATCAAAAAATTTCTATATGTGACACGGCACCAGAGTTAAGTTAGGGTTTTTCAAAATGCTGACACGCCGAGCTCAAAAGGTTCGCCATCACTGCTCTAGGGGTTACTCATTGCATAGTTCTGTGTGAAGGACACCTTATTCATTCATTATTTCTGTTTATTCATACCCGATAAGCACACCTACTATTTGCAAATCGTGTGGCACAGCCGAAGATAAAGCCCACATAAAATAAGGAGTTCATCCCAGCCGGTGTGGCTCAGTGGTTGAGTGTTAACCTATGAAGCAGGAGGTCAACAGTTCGATTCCCAGTCAGGGCACATGCTGGTTTGCAGGCTGGATCCCCAGTAGGGGGCGTGCAGGAGGCAGCCAAGCAGTGATTCTCTCTCATGATTGATGTTTCCATCTCTCCCTCTCCCTTCCTGTCTGAAATCAATATAAATATATTTAAAAAATAAGGAGCTTGTATTTTATAGGAATGAGAAGGCTCCTACACAAATAACTATGTACATATTAGACAGTAATGGGTTATAGATGTGGGGAGCGTAGAGGAGGGAACAGTTGTTGTGGCTTAAAGAATCAGGTCCAAGAACGATAGTGCGCGTAAAAGTAGACAGATGCGAAGCCATCTCGACTTCCAGAAATGTGATGCCAAGGTCGTGTCGGCACAATCTCACTGTGTGAAAGACAGCACCTTCTTTAAAATTCATAATTCACTTGCTCACACTTACACCCTTAGTGTGTGCATATAAAACCTTTAAAATGGATTCACCTATTTCCTACCTCTGGGGTTGATTGAATCGTGCTTTATTTTATTATTATTTTTTAAAATATATTTTATTGATTTTTATTATTATTATGATTTTTTTTTTTACAGAGAGGAAGGGAGAGGGATAGTTAGAAACATCGATCAGCTGCCTCCTGCACACCCCCTACTGAGGATGTGCCTGCAACCGAGGTACATGCCCTTGACCGAAATCGAACCTGGGACCTTTCAGCCCGCAGCCGACGCTCTATCCACTGAGCCAAATCATGCTTTATTTTATTTTCTGTTGAGGATAGGCATAGAGCATCATCATCTGTCAGTTCCATATTTATTGGGGGAACGCTTTCAGATCAATCTTTCCTCGCGGCCTTGAGAACACATTTACTTGTATTTCATGAACTCTACTTCAACCAGAAAAGTCTCTGATGCTGACTCAGCACACAGAGCTGCATTTTATACCTGTCAGGCTGGATATAGATTTTTATAAGGTGAACAATGGCTGCATTTAAGAACTGATGTGGTAATCATGAAGTCTCCTGGCAGTATCCTTTGGAAACCGAATCCATAAATTTTATTCGTATTAAATGTTTCTAATGGGAGTTGACAAATAGTTGAACGAGATAGCTTTTTTTCCCTCTCCACTTGGCAAAGAGAGAGGGGAGAAAAAGTCCCTATTACACAATGAGAAATGCATTAACGCTCAATCCCATTCATCTCAATTTTGCGCAAATATAATTTAAGACCTTTTACAACTGTTGGTGAAATTACAGTGTGCTGCAGGGAAGTTGCAAAAATTTTATGGGTCTAATAAAATTGTCATTGTAATACCATTATAGGGTGCTGGGACAATATAGATATTTGTAATGCTCCTACCGCCATGCCAGACTCTGAGGGAGATAGTAAGTTTGATTGGAGACAAATGCTAAGTGGAGCCAAAGCCCAAGTTTGTTTGATAATGAAAACCTCCCTCTTAGTGTTTGTGAGCAAATGAAACTGGATGGCTGATTAGACATTTCAGCTGGTTGGCTTTCTAATGGCGCAGATAAACATTATCAAGCACAGTCTATAAAATAAGTTATTGTTGAAATAATCAGGTATTATCTTCAAAAAGAATTTCCAGTTGTGTATTTCCTGCTTCTTCACTCAAGTTTGGCTTCAGAAATGTGCCCCATGGCCTTTCTCTGCTCCCGCTTCTAGCATTCAGCCTCCAGTCTGTCGATGGTCTTTACTCAGACTCAAAGCTTTTGAAAATTCCGGATAAGAAACTCAGCTCCTTTGAGGCATGAGGTCAAAATAAAGAGCCCTTCTTGCTAGCCACACCTCTGGTGGAGTCAGTAGAAAGAGAGTACTCTGAAATCATCCCCACTGAAATCGTGAGGATTGGAAACTGAATGTGTAAGTTGTAGCCTTTTCCATGTGGCCTATCCTCTGAGATCCACTAGCACAGTGGTTCTCAACCTTCCTAATGCCACGACCCATTAATACAGTTCCTCATGTTGTGGTGACCCCCAATTTCATTGTTACAGATTGAACATCATTAAAGCATAGTGATTCATCACAAAAACAATATGTAATTATATATGTGTTTTCCGATGGTCTTAGGCGACCCCTGTGAAAGGGTCATTCGACCCCCAAAGGGGTCACGACCCACAGGTTGAGAACCGCTGCACTAACATGATCCAATGGATCAAACATTCTGTGTCTCCAAGGTGGACAGTAAGACACAGAAAATATGGTCTCTTTCTTCCTTGTATCTTCTTCCTTCCTTGTATCTAACTGTAGCCCAGGGAAATGCTGCAGCCGGCTCACTACAGCTGAGAATGAGGCCGCACAGAGAGGGGACTCATGCTGGGAGACACATCTGAGACAGAGCCAAGACACCTTGTACCTGGGACCTGCCTCCCCTCTTTCAATAGAGTACACATCACAGCCGTCAGTGCATGGGCCAGGCTCAGCC
Organism: Myotis yumanensis; assembly: GCF_028538775.1. NCBI lineage: Eukaryota > Metazoa > Chordata > Mammalia > Chiroptera > Vespertilionidae > Myotis > Myotis yumanensis. The sequence continues at coordinate 7,055,443 of NW_027223773.1, read as the reverse complement.
TGATTCTCATATACACGGTGGCTCTTCCCAGAGTGGTTGTCTAGTTAAGCCTTCAATCATGACTTACAAATTCAGCCCCAAAATACGTTTAGCCCCCGGAGTCATTCACTCTCACAAGGGTTATTTGGAGCTGGCAGGTGAATACATGCACGAATGAGCATTTATATAGAGTGGTCTTTGTATCTCTTGTATCTCAACGGATGTTTTTGTTTTGAAGTGCCTGTTTTAGGGGCTCATTCATGGTCATTAAATTATAATGATGATGATTTTAGCTGAAATATATTGAGGTCTAGGTAGTGCTGAGCACCTCACTCAGTTTTCTCAATCAATTCTCACTGCAGTCCTCTGAGGTAGGAGCTATCTTTGTCCTCATTTTACAGTTTAGTCCCTGGGACTAAAAGTCCTTAAGACCATGAAATGTGTCTAGGACTTGTAGTGTCTCACCTCCCACACTCAAGGTCAGAGCTGTATTCAGGCTGGACTCTAAAGTCTAGTAGATTGGGTGGCAGGCTGGCTGCATTCCTTAAAAGCCTTCTGTTGTTGTTAATCCTTACCTGAGGATATTTTTCCATTGATTTTTAGAGAGAGTGGGAGGGGGAGGGGGGGGAGAGAGAGAGAGAGAGAGAGAGAGGACATCGATGAGAGAAACAGACATTGATTGGTTGCCTCCCAAACACACCCCAACCTAGGCCTAGGATGGAGCCTGCAATCGAGGTATGTGCCCTTGACCTGGATCGAACCCACGACCCTTCAGTCCACGGGCCGCCACTCTATCCACTGAGCCAAACCGGCTAGCCTAGGGCAAGCCTTGCTTTTTGAAAAGGCCCGAGAGGGCTTCCTTTACTTAGCTCTCCAAGGAGGAATAAACCTGTGTCTTTTCAGCTGAACCCTTTCCTGTGATGTTGCCAAAACCAAAACACCTTGGGTTGGAAGCCTGAAAGAGGATCCACTTTCTGTCTTGCGCCTCAGAAGCTCTGAATTTAGGGTTCATTTCCACGTTCCCTTCAATCTGGAGAAGCATAATTTCATTTCAAGGAAAAAGAAAAACAATCGCTTTCATAAAAAATCTTTACGAACAAGGTTCAGAGGGCTCCTTGGACAACAAATGACTCTTACGAAACAACGGCGGCGTGGTGAGTTAAGTGTAAATGGCTCAGAAACACGCAGATTAAATTTCCCTGGAAACACTCAAGGGCTTCCAAAATTAATGGGGGGAAATGCTTGGACAATGTATATTTCAGACATTAGGGTTTTTTTGTTTTTTTTTTCACTCTGCTGATTTTATTTTCTTCTGCAAAACACTTCCTAGGGTGACTTCATCTCTTGTGGTCAGGATGCTGTCAGACCCAGTTGTCATTAATCCTGGTGCATTCTGGGTGGTCCCGCCTGGGGTATCAGCTGCGCTCCCTCTTTTTACAGAGTTGGCTTTCCTCTCGACTATTTGTCTTTCAATATAGGAAAGATATAAAAATAAAAAACACAATCTGAGGTCTGCGCCAAGCTTGGGGCCCCCCGTGCAAGTTCACCATTGTAACACTCGAAGACAAATATGTGAGCTTCTTGCATGTTGAAAACTGGTAAATCTTCCGTGTTTTAACTCAGAAAATACCACCGTGGATATGGATGTGGTTGAGGCAGCCATAAATCAAGATTCGAAGATTCTTAGAAGAGGCTTTTGAACGGCCCTCTAACCCGTTCCCGAGCCTCGGACATATCTCAATATAAAACATGACAGGTACATAATCATCATCCCAATTCTTGACTGTGGCCTTAGATAAATTTTCTTCAACAGGCTGAAGAAAAATACGCCTATGTTTTCTCCTCTGCAGAAGTGCCTGTAAAGCTAACAATATTCCATTCTATGGGAAATTAAATTTATTTATTTTTCCCCGTCTTGGAAGGAGGCAAATTGGGAACATTGGGTTGATATCCATGCCTGTTCCTGCCCAGGCCTTGACCGACGTTAGCCGGAGAAGCTTGTCTGACATTCCTCTCTTCCTGAAGATAACGATACTAAGGATGCTTTTGCAATTCTTCTTGCTGCATCTCCAAGCAATAGATTCTGCAATGTTACTAAAGTGTATTAAACTCTTTCTGTCTCAGGACATGATGTGATCGGGACAAGCAATTTACATTATTTAGTAAGTGCAAAATAGGGTGCCTCCTAGAGTTAGAGTTCTGTTGGGGTTCTAGAATTCATATAGTACATGGCCGTGTAAGGCGTTCAGCAAGTTGGCTCCCCAAAGGCAACTATAAGACTGAAAACATTGAATAAAAACAGTTTCTGGAGCTCACCCGCAAGCATGCAACAACCAGCAAATCCTTCACGCGTGAAACGCTGCTGGAACAGTGGGAGTCGGCGAAGTTCTTGTCTGTGCTGCACCCATTCCCTCCACCCAAACCCCAGCCCAGCTGCACATAGGGCCTGGCAGAGTCGGCAGGCCAAGTAGACATGCGACTTTACCACCACATGGTAAAGGGGTGTCGTTTGATGTGAAGAGGTGGGCAAAGACTGTGCTAAGCATAGTGGAGGAGACTATGTTATTGGCAGCGAGAGGGCCTCCATCTCTACTCGCCAGGAATTGCCATCGTGGTTACATGAAGCCAAAAAAATAGGACATGGTATGGTTAGGTTTTGAGCATTATCCACATACGGTACATATGACAATTAGGGTCCAAATAAGGAGTGAGGTATGTGGCTGTGTTAAAGTCTCATTTTACCAGAATTGTTAGTATTCATCTATCAAGCATATTGTCATCAATTAATATGCATCGAGTCATCTTTAAAATAGGAGCTAATACAATACAGTTTATTTTGCTCATTAGATTCCACCTATGAGTGAGATCATGTGATCCTTATCTTTCTCTGACTGGCTTATGTTACTTAGCATGATCCTCTCCAGGTCCCTCCACGCTGTTGCAAATGGTAAGTTTTTAAGCCATTTTATTTTATTTTTTCCCCCATTCCCATTTATCCCCTCTACGCCCTCTTCCACCTTCACAGATCTTGACATCTTCCTAGAAAAGATGGTGGTTGCATTCTCCACCAGAGGGCAGCACTGGGGCTCAGAGGCCTTCAGCACAACCTCCTCCCTTAATGAATATAAATGAGAAGCTTTAGGCCCCTTTTTGAGACAAGTCAGACGGTTAGTCTCCCTCCTATCTCCCTTCCCCCACCGAGGGCAACCCAGTCCAAGAACCAGCCTTCTAGACCATAATAGACGCTTTTCACGTTCTAATCTCCCGTCCCATTACTCAGCAGTCTCAGCTGGGCCCAGGAAACCACTTCCTGGAGGCCTCCTTTTTATTTGTGTTCATTAGCTCCACTAATACGTTCTCTTGGAAACCACAGTTTAATAAATTTCATAGCCCATGACCAGCGGACTTAATGAATATTAGTCACTCGGAGCCATTCTTGTTTATTCAGCTTCTCTTTCCTCTCCTCCCTTCCCCGAGCCCAGGCCTCACTGTGGAATGATAATACCCCGAGAGCTGGCCAGCCACAGCCAGCTCAAAACAAGGGGTAAGAGGATCTCTCTGAGCTCACACCTGTTTTAAGATTTGTTATCCTTAAAACGAAAAGCTGTAGGGATTCACTCGGCTCCTTCCTTGTGGCTCCCGGCGGACCTCGCTATTAAACCGCAGGGAGGAGCCCAGCCTTCAGAGCACTTAAACGACTTATGTCAAATCCATCCCTTTCTTCCGGCCTCCGTCCCTCCATCTCCAGCCGCAGTTCCCAGGGGCTGGAGCGCATTACAAGGCGTTCCCTTCATCTGAATGGGCACAGACAGACCTTTTCACCATTTAGCCATGTCTACATTTGCAGGCACATCCTGTAGGCTGCCTGGAACAGCCTTAATTTCAATTTGCTGTCTCCCCCAGGGCCTTGCCATTCTCCCGCAAGTGAAAAGCTCAGTGGTCGTTTCTCCTCCCCGACCTCTCACCCCAGCCTCTCTCTCTCCCCCCCACCCCTCTTTCAGGGAAAAAGCTGTGCTGGGGGGAGCATTTTGCACAAGATGAATAGAATGACGTCTTGATGCTTCTAACAGTTGCCTCGGATCTCTTATTTTTGAAAAAGTAATGAGCACGTTGCACCAGATGATCACATGGGGAAAGAGTTCAAAGTCAGCAGGAAGCCCAGTCAAGGCCGTCTTGGGTCCCCCTGGAATTTGGCTACACAAGTGAGGGTCACCTGGTAGTCTAGAAGGCTGGGGCTACTCATACTACATTTTTTATTATGGAAATTTCCAAGTGTACCCAAAAGTAGAGTCAGTAGTATAATGGACCTCCACGAATCTATTCTTTATATGATTTTTCAATTGCAGTTTACATCCGATATTATTCTGTGTTAGTTTCAGGTGTGGTTAGATAACCGTGTGCGTTACCGAGTGGTCCACCGATATTTCAAGTCCACACTCCATGTAACTACCCTTTAGCTTTCACAGTAATCAGCATTTGACCAGTTTTATGGGATCTCATCCTCTTTCACACATTCACATCTTGTTTACATGGGGGGTTTAAAACAAACCATGGATTTTATGTCTTTTTTCTCCTGTAAAAAATTCTGCGTATATCACTAACTGGCAAGGGCTTTTTCTCTCTCTCTCTTTTTTTAAAAATATATTTTATTGATTTTTTACAGAGAGGAAGAGAGAGAGATAGAGAGTTAGAAACATCGATCAGCTGCCTCCTGCACATCTCCTACTGGGGATGTGCCCGCAACCCAGGTACATGCCCTTGACCGGAATCGAACCTGGGACCTTTCAGTCCACAGGCCGACGCTCTATCCACTGAGCCAAACCGGTTTCGGCGGCTTTTTCTCTTTTTAGCTTAATCACATCAGTATTGCACCTCATTGCTTTCTTTGGAATAGTATTATTTTTAACATGGCTCTTTATATCTTTTCATACAACAGAATTATTTCCTTAAGAAGAATAAGTCATCCATTAAATGTGCACCTCCTATAAATTAACTTCTTTATGCCCCAGCCCCTCCTTTGTGAAATGGAAACGATAACAGTACCCACTTTATGGAGGGTTGTGAAGGTTAATAATGTACGTTAATGTCTGCCAGCTATCTACAAAGTGACACAGCAAGCACTCAATAGCTGTTAGGAATTATCTTCATCTCTCCCTGGTGAACTCCCTAGAGTATTTTGGCTGTAAATTATATAACTCAACATTGAGTTGGCTAGTTCTGTAATGTCAGCTATTTTTTTATTGCGTTATTTTCTCCTCAAAGATGCTGTAAGCATGTCGAGAGCAAGCACTGTGGGTTATGCATCTTCGTATGCTCTGTGGCACCCAAACGTATTCTACTAGATAAGGAGATACTTGTAGATTGGTTGATTGGAATCAAGAGCCAACTATATATGACCCCCATGGTTATTCCCTCATTTATGTCTGAATATTTAAAAAGAATCCTGTGCATGCCTGCTACTTTCTCCTGGAATATGACCTAGGAGACGGCCATCTTGGGCTCAAAGTCAAAATTTATGAATCAGCAGAGGGCAAGCACATTCACAGGCTTTGCAAAGCCAACCCTTTTCCATTCAGTACTAGACCGTCACCCGTCACCCAATAATCCAATCAGCATGCACGCCTCCCCTTCTCAGAACAGAATTTCCAAAGGTTATAATCCTCTGTTTCTTACGTTAAGGAGAATCTGAGCTAACCAGTTGCTCCACAGCCAAGTTCTAATGTCCATGATCACCTCACTCTTGGCGAGACGGTTTCAGGGGCTACTTAAAGCCGAGGTGTGGTTCCAGAGTCTAGAGAAGAGCTACAGTCTCATCAGCTTGTGGCCGCAGGGCACCCTGTACCCAGCAATCATCCATCTCCCCAGCTCTTGCCTGCCTCCGGGGTGGAGTCGATCCAACCCAATCGAAGGGGGCCTGAGCCCGAATGTGTGCTTGCCGACGACTGAGATGCCATCTCTGTGCATCTAGGAGGCTGGGTGTTCTTGGCTCGCAGATAAGAAAACGTAGGAGACAATGGTCTGTCTCCAGTTAGCGTTTGGTGCCGCCTAATCTTGGTTCACTTCATCTCATTTCAAGGAATCTGTTTAGTTGACCTGCCTTTGCTGGGGTTGGCGAATGGTCAGCAGAGGGGAGAGTGGAAAAAGTAAAGGCAAGGACTCAGAATAACGAAGATATTTAATTGCAAGAAAAAACAAAACAAAACCACTCTCAGTGTGATAAGTCTCTGAATTGCATCTCTAGATGGATTATAAATTATGCTGGAAGGCTAAGATCTAAGGAGACTCAAATGAGTCATCATACCCAATATTATATAGTGAACCTGCTGCCTACAGGTAAACGAAGCTTTTCAGCGAGAAGCAGGAAGTGTAAATGAAGGTCATGTGCAACTTGAATCATAATTGCTTCCCGTGCCCCAACCTCCCCCATCTCTACCTCAGTCCCCAGCTTCTAAATCGCAGCCCAGTACCATTGAAAACACACACATCAGCACCACCACCACCACCAAGGGCCTGCTTGGCCTGGGAATTCCATGCAGCCAGGCCTGACTTCTGTCAGTTACCCCAGATGCTAAACTAATTGGGTGGATGCCCAGATGAAAGAGTGGAAGACTAGCAGGCAGGAAAAGCCCCCTTCTGTGTCCAAAGCCATTAAATGTCAATTAGAACATAGACAAGGAAGGTGTGGATGAGTCTGGGGTAATTACCAGGCTTGGTCTGACAGCTCAGTTCCTGCAGCCGGGCCCGGAGCAGGTGACTGGGAAATCCGATCCCCAGGCAGCTGCAGATGGTGCAGGGTCCCACCCGGCCAGCCGGACCTCCCCGCTCCCCGCCGGCAGCTCTCTGCAGTGTGTGGCCCTCACAGCCGATCACCGCCTGGCAAGCTGGCCCCACCTGGTCCAGAGGTGGCCGGGCGCACCGTGAGCCACCCAGGGGCACACATCCGTAGACTCCAGCCCAGGAGACCCCCTTCTCTTTATGCTTCAGGTGAGTCAGAAACTAAAGAAAGATGCTGCTCTCCCGTCCTAGGCATTTGAGGATGATGGGCTGCTGTTCCACTCTGTTTTCAAAAGGTTTCCTGAGCCCTTGCTAGTTTGGCTCAGTGGATAGAGCAGCAGCCTGCAGACTGGAGGGTCCCGGGTTCGATTCCAGTCAAGGGCACATGCTCGGGTTGCAGGCTCGATCATTAGTAGGGGGCGTGCAGGAGTCAGCCGATCTATGATTCTCTCTCATTATTGATTTTTCTATCTCTCTCCTTCTCCCTTCCTCTCTGAAAACAATAAAAATATAAAAAAATAAAAATAAAATGCAGATTAAGATTAATGCATATTATTTAAAAAAAAAAAAGGTTTCCTGAGGCTGGGCGGTAGGGATCTTTGGATCCCTACCTCCCTCACTGAAAGTGCTTAACACGGGGCTGGGGCCATTCTTGGTGTTGTGGGCTTAATGAGGTGCCCTCTTGCCGATTCACATGCATGTTTCTAGGACTTTATCCATTTCTTCTAGTTTGTCCAATCTGTTGGGGTAGAATTGTTCATAGTCATCTTTTATGATCTTTTGTATTTCTATGGAATCATTTATAACGTCTCCTCTTTCATTTCTGAATTTATTTTATTAAAACAATTATTTTACTTTTATTGATTTCAGAGAGGGAGGGAGAGGGAGAGAGAAAGAGAAACATCAATGATGAGAGAGAATCATTGATCGGCTGCCTCCTGCACGCCCTCTGCTGGGGATCCAGCCTGCCACCCGGCCATGTTCCCTGACCGGGAATCGAACCACGACCTCCTGATTCATAGGTGACGCTCAACCACTGAGCAACACTGGCCAGGCTCTGATTTCATTTATTTGAGTTCTCTTTTTCCTTGTATGTTTGATGAATGGAGAAGTGTCACTTTCCTGGCCTGTGCTCTCCACCTGTGCTCTGTGCTCATTATTGGCCCTGGAAACAGAAATCCTTCTGTATGTTTCTTTTTCCATCTACAACTACTCCCAGTCAATTGGTTGTTGCCCTTAGCCTATAAATAAATAAACCTCTCTAAACTTAAAACAAAATTCTTCCTTGATCCTGCATCGACCTCTAGTCACTGTCCTATTTCATTTTCTCTTTGTAGCCAACATTTTTGAAAGGAAAATCGACACTCACCATCTCTTTCTTAGCAACAATTGCCTCCTCTCCTAGTTGGACATGCATCTTAACAACTGCGTTAAAACTCTTTGAACTTTTTAAGAGAAACATTTTTTCTTAGGGTAAGATTCACACCCCCCCCCCCCCACCACCACCCTTTTTTTTTTATACTAAAGAGAAAAGCAAGTCATAGTAGGTAAGATTCTTGGTTCTTCTCTTCTGGATTTATTGATTTACTTTCACTTTTATACCAGAATCCTCACATTTCTACAGCATATCCTGTTAGACCAGCGGTTCTCAACCCTTTGGGGGTCGAACGACCCTTTCACAGGGGTCGCCTAAGACCATCGGAAAACACATATATAATTACATATTGTTTTTGTGATTAATCACTATGCTTTAATTATGTTCAATTTGTAACAATGAAAATACTTCCTGTATATCAGATATTTACATTATGATTCATAACAGTAGCAAAATTACAGTTATGAAGTAGCAACGAAAATAATTTTATGGTTGGGTGTCACCACAACATGAGGAACTGTATTAAGGGTTGCGGCGGCATTAGGAAGGTTGAGGACCACTGTGTTAGACTCTTTACCTGACTGTCTCTGGCTTTGTGTATCTTGTGTGACTATCAAATGAAAGCTCTAGGTCTCCAGGGTTCAAAAGTTATCTTTCTGAGAAAGTGGGCATTTGTGTCTGTTTGCCTCTCCGAATCCATGCTTTTATTATGATTGTTTTTTGCTTCGGAGGAATCCTTACTTCCTTACCAGTTCAACAAATCATTTGAAAATATGTTCACATTTCATCCACCATTTGTTTTCAGAAGAAGGCTTGTTCGGGATAATGTGTCAGATTGCTGGAAATGCAAGACCCTGCTGATGTCTCCATATTTTTTCTGCCTTGGCTTGAGATCTCACAATTTTGTTCTCCCTCTCCAGCCACCTTTCTTAGGCTCCTTCATTGGATCCTTTATCTTGCTCATCTCTCAAAGGTCATGTCTCAGTTCTATTCTTCACCCTCTCCATCCTGCTCAAGCCTTTAGCTACTAGCTATAGACTGGTGTCTCCCAAATTATGTGGTGTCCAGACAAATCAATCTTTGAGGATCCAGATCCTTGTATTGAAAGGCCTGCTGTATTTGGCTCTACCCATGACACCACAAGTGCAATGTGTTCAGAGTTGATTTAATCACCACCACCCCCCCCCCCCATCTTCTTTTATTTTTTGTTTGGGAAAATGACACCAACATTCATCTTGTTAACTAACATAGAAATGTGGGAAGCATTAAAGACTCCTCCCTCCCCCACATCCTCCCCATGCCATTGATCACGAAGTTTGTTGATTCTACCACCTAAAAACCTCTCAAGTGTACCCCCCTCCTCTCCACCGCAACCCCCACTTCCTGATTAATTAGCAGCGTCATAATTTCTCTACTGGATTGATGTAAGAGCTCCTAAATGTCTGCCATCCACCCACAGTCCTCACTGGAGTCCAAGTAATCTCTCTAAAACCCATACGTGATCATCTCATAACCTGCCCCTTCCCGAAATCCATCCATGTCTCTCTGGGGCTCAAGATAAAATTCACATTCCAAGTTCCATCCCTTCTATTCCCACCAAACCCCGACTGGAGGCATATTGAAATATTTGCAATTCCCCAAGCATGCTGTGCTTTCTACAGCTTTGTGACTTGACACACAATGTTTCTTCTGCTTACTTCGCATTTTCTCCCTCTTCTTCTGTGTCTGGTTTACATATTCTTATTTAATAGACACATCCTACACTGATACTCCCCCAGAAATCCTCCCAGTCTTCCACCGACCCTACTCTGTTGAGTATTCTCCTTCTGCACCCTTGATTCATCTATTCAAGGAATATGTATTGAACTGTATTATCTATCTCTCTACCTGCCACTGTGGCATATCCTGGGCATTATTAGGAGAGTAATAACAAATAAGAAACCATCCTTATTACATTGTGGTGTAATGAATGCAAAGATATCAGAGAGCACAGGAGAGGGGAACCTGAACCAAGGCTTTCTAAGGAGGTCTGTACATACGTTGATATAATTGATTGCTATTCTGGTCCCCTACCCCTGAGTGTCTCTGAACCGAACAGTCAGTCATTTGTGTCTGAAATAAATGAACATTGGGTTGGTTATGAAATCTTTTATTTTTATAAGTTTCTGTAGTTTAAGTCAGCCTCTACCTGTTATTGACATACCAGATACCATGAAGCTCTGAGTAATTGTGTCATATGTTCTAGGGGGGGCGTTTATCTAACCCTGAAAAAATACTAATATCTGACCCAACAGGATTAGCAAAGACCAAACTCAAGAGAAGAGATAAGCATGTATTGAACTATAATTTTAGATTTTTAAAATACATTCATTCTTATTTTATTTCAAAAAGGTACTGGAGAAGTGCATAAAAATATACATTGCTCAACGGGATAAAATATATTATCAAGGGAACGAGAATAAGGGGAAATGAGCAAAGGAATATCATAAATCTGGGGAATAAGATCAGGACATGAAAGTACTTGAGAAAAGCAACACATTTGACTCTAAACTTCTTAACAGCCAAAACAAAGAAGGACCGTGATTAGTCACAGTTCTCCCTAAGAAAAATAAAACAAACCACTTGTGCCGAAGGAGCACAGTTTTATTGAAAACTGATTCCCAAGGAATTTCTCCCACGAATGCAGCAATGGCCGAGTGACGTGGTAGACAAGGTCCTAATAACATGATCCCTCAAGAGCTCCTCACAGGTGTAATGAGCCTGTCTCATCATGTCCTTTCTTGTGGGTAGTTGGCATCAGAGGACAAGTCAGTAAAAGTTGTTCTACAAGGAGTAAAAGTCAGCAAAGCTCATGGAGAATTCCAAGAATCAAAGAGTTGAGGATTGAATCCTGGTTCATTTAAACACGAAGCGTGAGGACATGATCCGGTGACTTCCTCTTCCGTTCGTTTGATCATTTGTAAAAAATGGTGGTCATACGCACCTCCTGGTCCTGCCGGTAAGTTGAAATTCAGAATATTCTCTAACAATGACCAGCATCCATTAAACCCTTTGCCTATGTCAGGCACTGTTCTAAACACTTGGCTTTGATTATCTGACTTAATCCTCAGAGCAAGTCTGTTATGTGGATACTGTTATTCCCACTTACAGACTCAAAAAGTAAGACCAGAGAAGTCAGGTAACTTGTCCAAAACCTCAGAACCAGGAGGGAGGGAGCTGAGATAGTAGCCCAGGCAGACAGACTGTGGAGTCCAGAAAGCATTCTGTCCTACAATACGATAAAGCTTTAGGCGTCTCTGGATAAAAATAATTTCTCACAGCCAGAGTTTCGATAGCATGATCTTGGGGTGACCTAGAAAACAGATGTTCTCCGTGGCAGTTCGGGTGAGATCTCTTTGCTTGGTCAAGTCCCTCTAATGAACACCAAGGGATGTGAACGTACAGATAGGATAAGTGGCCGGTTCCCCAAGGAGCTCTGAGGCCAGGAAATTAATCCTTGTGTTCTGCTTACTGTCTGCGGCAAGGACAGCCCCTTGCTGGCCACTCACCTCGTTTATTCAGTGGACAGACAGCTGCTGGCTAATTGGCCTGCTGTGTCGCCCCTTCGGCTGGACCGGGGGGCAAGGCGGATCTGGCAGGAGGCCTCGAACAAAGCTCACCCAGCGTGACTTCGGCTGGATCAAGCTCTAAAAATAGAAAGCTCCGCTGCTGCAGAGCCCCGTTGGACGTCCAACCAGTAGATGCTCAGAGATAGGCCTGCCATCTCCAGGATGGCTTGTGTTCCCTCTTAAAACCAGAGTTGGAATGACAGGCCTAGAGCGCTGGAGTCTGAGCCCATGACTGCTTCGTGCAGGGCTGAGTCCCGGCTATAAATCATGGCAGCAACAGCCTGAAACTGAGCGATTACAGGCCCTCAAATCTCCAACGTGTGGCCTGGGGAAGCCATTACGAGAAGCCTGCCTTCTCGGATGTAAGAATTCTGTGCCTCTGTCTATAAGGCACACCTTCCCATAATCCATCCCTTTGTCTCATCCAGACTGTTGTATTCTGGAATTCTCTTCCAAGCGTCATGACCCGATCTAGGGTTAAAGAGGATTCCACATCATTTGAGAAAAGTGGCAGCCTGTCAGAGGGAGGCCGTGTGGACCTGTGTGGAAGTCGCCTCGTCTGGATCCACATTCCGGCTTCATCCTTTATGTAAGGATGTCTGGAGCCCTGGACGAGGTATTGAATCTTCACCTGGTTTCATTTTCACCCTGAGACTCAGCCTCGTTATCTGTAAAACATGGGCCATAAAAGTACCAGCTTCGTAGAGTGGAATTGGGACGAACGTGAGATAATCCAAATAATACACTCAAGGGATTTAATAAGGTAAATCAGAAATTATTGGAATATAAAACTACAATATTAACAAAACTAACACAGCCTTCAATTAAATAAAAAGCTTTTTTTTCTTGAAAAAGGGCAATAAAATAGATAAATATTTACCTATTCAAGTTAAAAAATAAACCATATAATAACTCAACTAGGGGAAAATAAGCAGTCACAGATAATTTTTTTAGAGAATATACTTTAATTAAATTTGGACTATAGATCAAATTGATGACTTTCTAGAAAAATATAGAGTATCAAGACAGACTCCAGAAGACTCTGAAAAGAAGAATAATCACGCAATAATTTGAAGTCATTATTAAAGACCTGCCTATCTTTATAGAAAAGTTAGAAGTGATTTTCCAGTACATTCCAATAAGCTTCAAGAACCATGTCATTTCTCTGTTATTTAAATTCTTTCAGAGCGTGGAAAAATATGGAACGGTTTTTCCTACTCACTTTTTCAAGACTAGCAGACTTCTGACACAATAACTGATCAAGAGAGTATCACAAAGCTATAGGTAAACCTCACTCATGGCCATAGATGTAAACATCATAGTTAAATATATTTAGCTATTTAAAACAGGGTTCTACGCTGTGCAAGAATAGCTCAACTCCGGAAATCTATCAATGCAATGTTCAACATTTCCAGATTAAAAGAGATAACACTACGTGAGCATCTCAATAGACAACCCCAATGCCTATCAAGATAAGAATGGAAAGAAATCAACTTTCGTTGGATAAACGATGTTTACCAGGAAACTATTGCAAACAGCAACCGGCATAGGGAAACTCTAAGCTTCCCCATTGATAGTGAGACCAGGACAATGCCCAGCAGGCCATCAAAGTGATACTTGTGAAGGGACAACTTGTTAATTAGAGAAAGAAAAAGCATTGAGCCAGCCAATATTCCCCCCACACATTCTTATCCTGTGCATAACTTCCACATGAGACCTCTGCCTACCATTTAACCAGAGCAATCACCTGTGTTGGTGACATTGTTAAAAATGCTGCCTTCTAAGGAAGAAAAGCTATTTTTAGGCAATGCTTTTTTTTTATAATTGTAATTTATGACACATTCCTATGGAGCATAGCTCAGGACAGGAGCGGTGCTGAGTGAGTAAATTAATAGTTGGCTTGAGGTGCCTGTCTTATTACAGGAAAGCACTTCAGGTGCATCATGGGACGTTTCTGTGGGCTCTTATGCTCTATGGAGGCCACGCCATTGACAGTGACCATGGGGCCCCGAGTCTAACGTAGTCCTCCTGGGAGTCAACACACTACTGTGGAAAATTCAAAACAAGCCAAAGTCTCCAAGAGGAAGTTGTGGGAACCAGCACAAGCTTTGAGACATTGAAGAATTTTTTGACCTAAATTGAAGCAGTATTAAATTACTGTCATTTAACTGGTTTCCATTAGATCTGTTCAAGTTTTATCCCTCTGGTTGAAAAGAGATATATATATATATATATATATACACATACACACACACACACACACACACGCACATACACACACACACACATACACAAACACATACACACACACACACACATATACACGTATATATTTAAAACAGTGGTTATTCTTAACTCAAGATCCATTCCCATGATTATTTTTATATTAGAGGTCTGGTGCACAGACTTGTGCACCGGTGGGGTCCCTTGGCCTGGCCTACAGGGATTGGGCCCAAACTGGCTCTCTGAGAGGTCCCGGGTTGTGAGAGGGCACAGGCCAGGCCAAGGGACCCCACCAGTGCACGATCGGGGCCGGGGAGGGACCGAGGGAGGACTCCAGGGCGTGTCCGGCCCGTCTCGCCCAGTCCCGATGGACCGGACCCCAGCAGCAAGCTAACCTACCGGCTGGTGGTCAGTGCACATCATAGCGACTGGTCGAACTTTTAAAGACCAGTTGGACACTTAGCATATTAGGGTTTTATTATAGAGGATAGATTTCTTAAGCTCATCAATATCCATATCAGCTCTAGCAATGTAAATATCTTGGCATGCTTATCTACCTCAAAGAAACTCCTTCCCCATTCCCACTCCATTATTTTTCTAAAATTTTATTTCTGATTGTTATGCATATAACATCTTTCTCTCTGTCTCTCACTCTCTTAAAATGATTCCACTTAAACTATTTGATCACCTTTAATTTCTGTATCTCTTACAGCATCCTTCAACATATTTACCCTCTTATTTGGATATTTTCTTTAGTAATTTCTTTCAGTGAGATTGATATTTAAAATCTTGTGAAGCCCATATGCTTGAAAATATTTTTATTATATCCTCATACTTAAGTGACAATCCCTGTGAATACGAATGTCTGAATCTAAGTTATTTTACTTTGACAAAATTATTTAAATTCTTATTTCCAAGTTGCTGCCAAATAAGATGATATAAATTTGATTCTTTCTCCTGTGTTAAGTTTTTTTTTCTTATTTTTGGAAGCATTTTGAATAATTTCTTTATCTTTGACATTCTTAGATTTCATTAGAATGCATTTAGGCATGCTATGAGCCTTTTAAATCTAAATTATATCATTTTGTTAATTCTGAAAAGTTTATCAAGATTTTTGTAATGTTTTTCCCATCTATTCTTTTTGTTTTTTTTTTTGGTAACCTCATTATCTGATACTTCTGCTTATACCCTCCATATATTTTAGCTTTTGCTTTATATTTTGTGTGAAAGAAATTATTTTTTCCTTATTGTCTTCTAGTTACCCAAATGTCTAATAAATCCCAAAGTGATATCATTTCTATTATTGATTCCATCTATTGGATTCCTTATTTCAGCTATTATATTTTTTGTACTTAGTATTTTGTACTGTGATCTCTTTTTCCTGATTTATATTAATATCTCTATCTCTTGGAATATCTTACTTTGTTTTATATGGTTGGTGTGTCCATCCCAATTCTGTTTCAGGAGTTCCATGTTCTTTGGTGGACGGCTTTTGTTTTATAGCAGCCACATTCCTCAGGTAAATCAATATATCAGGCTGCAAACTCATGTTTCCCAAGGTTTGTCACTTCCCAGTCAGGTCGCATTTTCCAGGAGCGGGTTGAGGTTCAACCCCCCCCCCCCCCCCCCCCATAAATGGAAAGGAAGAGAGGAGGATGCGATCCAGTTTGGAGAGCCCTTGACTCTATGAAGACATTAGCAGTCACCTTTACTGGCTTCCATTCCAGCAAGCAAATCCTCTGTTCCTGGATTCACCTTTAACCTTTCTCACGTGATGTCATAATTGGGCCCGGGTGAGGGTGTGGCATGTGGCAGAGGGGAAAGAGATGCAGGAGTGATTGCTCAAGGTGCAAGGTCAGGCAACTCCTGTTCTTCAACTCTTACCACCCCAGAGAGTTTCTTTACTTCTGACAGTTCCTTGACAAGTGCTCCGGGCTGGGATGGCTAATGGTTATGGCCCCGAGAGGAGAATTTACAACCCCTCTGAAGTGTGGCCTCTCCCAGACAGCCACCTTTTCTTCTAACCTTCCTTCCCTAGTACTTTGTAGATAGTTGTCTTCTGCAGCCAATTAACAAACACATTGGACATTCAGAGCTAAGACAGACCGAACTGGTTTCTGATGGCTTCTTAATTTGGCCAGAAGCAAGGAAAGAATTCTATGAAAAGGGACAAGGACAAACAATTTCAGGGACGGAAGGGGCAAGCTTAACTCACAGAGCCAGCCAGTTAAAACTGAGCCTGGGAGCCTGGCCGGCGTGGCTCAGTGGTTGAGCATCAACCTATGAACCGGGAGGTCACGGTTCAATTCCTGATCAGGGCACATGCCCAGGTTGAGAGCTCGATCCACAGTGTGGAGTGTGCAGGAGGCAGCTGATCAATGATTTTCATTGATGTTTCTATTTCTCTCTCCCTCTCCCTTCCTCTCTGAAATCAATGAAAAAACAAACAAAAACCAACCAAACAAACATTAAAAACCTGAGACTGGGCAAGTGACTGGGACATGTCATCTGGCCAGGAATGGCAGGGCAGTTAAATTCGTCCGTAGAACTATCTTAGCCTAGAAGAATTAGTGGGTTGGGGAACAGTTGATGTGGTATGTGGGAGAGGCCTTTCCGATTTATGAAGCGCTTCATACACACATTATCTCTTTGAATCCTTACAATGGTCCTTTGCAGGAAGCCAAGCTGGCAGGAGTCCCATTTTACAGATGAGCAGGTCAAGGCTCAGTGGCTTCCCCTCACCACATCGCTGGCACGGGGCACGAACAGTCCGTAAACAGTGACCTTTCGGCAGCTCCACAGACAACCGCACACTCGCTTTGTGTGAGAACGTGACCTCCCTTATCAACAAGCAAGGAAACACAAAATTGGTGAAGGCTCGCTGACTCATGTGGACAGCGAGGAGTACCCAGAGTGTAGAATCACCCTACAAAAAGTATCTGCCGGATTAGGACCAGCTGGAGAGTTAGCTTAGGTCTAGAGGTGACACACGAACTCATTTTTTTGGTTGATTTTTCTTTTTTAAGTGGCATTTAAATATATAAAATAAATATCAAAAGTATAAGTCTTTGTTTTACTATGGTTGCAGATATCAAAAAATTTCTATATGTGACATGGCACCAGAGTTAAGTTAGGGTTTTTCAAAATGCTGACACGCCGAGCTCAAAAGGTTCGCCATCACTGGTCTAGAGAGGTGGAGAGAACTCAGTGGAAGGCAGAGGAAGGAAAGAGGAAAGAGACAGAGAGAGAGAGAGAGAGAGAGAGAGAGAGAGAGAGAGAGAGAGAGGAGCGCTAGCTATTTTCAGAGACTCCTTTCCTGCGAGTTGTGTCCACGAGATTATAAAAACTAACCCAAGGCTGCCGGTTTTTAAACAGGAAAGCAGGTCCTTTGTTTTCTGACCCAGTCTCTCCCCATCTAGCCCCCCATAATGCAGTTTGCCCAGCACACTAACCTTGCATTTCTTGGAGCAGGACCATCAGACATTTCTGGTCTCTCCTGTGTGGTTTGTTTACTGGGTTACGGTTGGCTTAATCTTATCAGTTCTGCTGAGCAAGATGCTCTGAGCACTCCTCCTGAAGCTTGTCTCTCAGCAGGCAATTCCCACTCCTGCTACCTCATTAGTGTCAGAAATGCCGAGGTGAGGTGCTGGCCAAACTGTGGAGAGAGTGGAGAGAGAGAGAGAGAGAGAGAGAGAGAGAGAGAGAGAGAGAGACAGACATTTCCTGTGGCTACCCACATGTAGCATGTCCTCCCTTTTCTCTCTGTGCTCTCTCCAATATAAGGAGGAATGATGCCCTCCTAATAGATTTCAGCCTAAAGCATAAATCAGAGTCCAGAGGAGAACGAAAGAAACACAGACAAGGAACAAAACTCTTGGACATTATGGTTAAAAGTTACCCTAAAGACAGGTCTTACGGACCGGCTTGACTCCTGCCCTCTTGGTCTACTCGGGCCTGAGGGTTTAGCTTTGTGTGTGGTGGGAGGAGAAGGCCTGTGTTGGAAGGTAGGGGGTGTGGCTGTGAGAGATGGAGGATGGGGAGAGGGGAGGGAGGGAGGAATGAGGGTGGGTTTCTGTCTCCAGTGATGTTATGTTGGATGGGGAAGCCATTGAACACCAGGGGGATGACCATGTCATGGCAAGGGGAGTCCAGTGATCGAGCCCCCCAGTTGTACCTTTCCAGTACCCACGGCCACACCCAGTGCGGAGCATGAGCACTGACTAATACTCGGAGGCACCAGGGTGGGTGCAGCTGGGGTGAACCCTGGATGAATTATAGAGAAAAGCTGGGGGAGCTTGTCTCATCATAGCAACTCCCAACAACCGTCTAACTCTGAGGATGTGTTGGCTGTTATCTTAAAGTCCTCAGTGCTTGACATGTATTAAATCATTCATACCCAATCATAACTCTTCAGGTGGGGACCATCATAGCTCCATTTTACAGGTGAGAAAACCAAGGTGAAGAGAAGTTGTGCCCAAAGACACACAGCTAAGGGTAGGATCGGGATTAAAACTCAGGAACTCTGGCTCTTGAGTGGGGGGTCTTCACACCACATTCCATGACTCCTCCAGGCTAAACAAGGATGTTCATGTTTCTGTTAGCTGCAGTGGTGAGAAGTAAATACAGTAATACGCTTTCAGCAACACGGGAAAATGGTTAAATAAATTAACATACAACCTAAGTTTTAAAGGCAGGAAATTTTACATTTTAAACTGATATTTAGTAGCAAAGGAAAGTCTCTATGAGATGGCATCGAAAGAAAAAGCACAATGTCAAAGAGCAGAGTGTGACACTACTTTGCTTAACAACAAAGACTTTCGTTCCTCTCTCTGTATCGTCTGCCTCAGGACACATAAGCATAGAGAAAAAAATAGAAATATACCCAAATATCTACCATGGTTATTTCCAGACAGTGGGATGAATGGCAAGTTTTATTTTCTTCTTTATATTCTTACATATTTACCTTTTTTTAAAAAAAAGCTGCACATAATATATTTATAATAAAGAAAAAATCCACTGTGTAGGGCAGTGATGGGGGTGAGTCTGAGTTCTTCTCTCCCGTTAAGTGGAGTCCATTCTGAGACCGCCGTCCTCACTGCTGGCTGCTCTTCATGGAGGGATTGGGGGGGTCCTTCTTGCACCCCCCCGACCCATCCCCAGCTTCTCCCCCTCCCCACCCCCGCTCCAAGGCTGTGGTCTATAAACTTACCTCTGTCCACAGAAAGCCCTATGGTGAACTCTGGGTGGTGCAGACTTCTTTGCAATAAGGTTGCTCACCCCCTCCATGATGCCTTGAAGTTTTGGTTTGGTGTTTCGATTTCTGCTCACAAAGCAGAGATATTCCCTGGAGGCTGAATTAAGATAGGCATGATGGTTTATTCTTATTGATTTTAGAAAGGAAGGAAAAGAAGGAGGGAGGGAGAGAGGGAGAGAGAGAGGGAGGAAGGGAGGGAGACACATTGATCGGTTGCCTCCTGTACTCGCCCTGACTAGGGGATCAAACCTGCAACCTAGGTATGTGCCCTGACCCGGAACCTAACCCACAACCTTCCAGTGCAATCAACTGAGCCACACCGGCCAGGGCACATGATGATTTAATTAAATGATTTAACATACATGGTAACAGGTAGAGAATATATTTATATGTGAGCCAAAGGGGGAACAAAAAAGAAGGAATATGAAGCCTTTACATCCAGAAATGTCCATAGACACTTGTTCATTTATAAAGAGTGGATGGATTATGGATGAAAGGCGTGTTTGGGGCTTTTGCACACCGATTATTAAACAGCCTTCTAAGGAAGGAATACTCCCCCCCCCCCCCCCCCCCCCAGCCCTTACCTTCTGTTGAATGTTACCTTGGTAAAGACGGACAAACGATCACTTCGCTCTCCCTGCTATTTGTGGGATTTTCTTTTATGTCATGGAACCCGAATCCTTCCTTCTGTGATTGAAGCACGTTTCGCTCCTTTTCTTATTCAGCAAAAGTAACCCCCGAGGGCAGCCGGCCTTTGCCTGGGGGGCGGGGGGGGGGCGGGGGCGAAGGAAGGCCTGAATGAATGGCTCTGTTCCCCGACTCTTCTAATGAGACATTCGAGTGCATAAACCTTTAGATCAAATAGGGCTCAGATGATCCTAGAATCCCCAAGCCACCCACAAGGGCCTCTGAGGATTGTTGGGGTGACTGCCGTATCCTCCGGACGCCAAAACGGAGGTCCAAGTGAGGAAGAGGGATGGGGAGGCGCTGGGCCAGGGCCCGACCCCTGGTCTGGCTGTGAGCTCCCAGCCCCCTGGCGTCATAACCGCTATAACCAGTTACTTACTGGGACCCCGCACCAGGAGATTGGTATCTTCGGATAGTGAGAAAGAGCTGGGGCCCTGAGGATGGACGGCCAGTGTGCAGAATTGTGTTCCGTTTATTTACTGGGAGGACCGGAATGTCCCACAGCCCAGGCCAGATGTCGGACTGGCCTAGCCGTCTCCGGGCAGCCCCTGAGCCAAAGTCCTCAGGGCCTCTGGGCTCACCGGCATAAATCATCGATTTTCTATGAATTGGGGATTAGTGCGAAATCGTGTGCTTTCTATTAATAGACCGTCATAAAGGCTGCAGGTGCGGCTGGGCTGGTCTTTGAAGTGCCACTTACTCATCCCCTTTCCAAATCCTCATGATCCAACCCTCATAAAAGAAACCCTGGGGGGTTATTGATTGAGAGGCCCTGGGGGACCCCTAAAGGCCTGCGCTCAGAGGCCGGGCTGCCCCCAAGGTGCGGCTGCAGGCCCGGGACTGCAGTCCAGGTGTGGGGGTCCCCGCTGTGACACCTGGGGACGGGGCCAGCTCCTGGGGGGGGGGGGGGGGTGGGGAGGGGGGAGCCTCAGGGCAGAGAGCCCAGGGCCACGCCCCCAGCTCCCACCCCTTCATTCCACCCCCAAAGAGGGTGGATTTCCCCCTTATTAAAGGTCTTGCTTAAAACAGCATTCTTTGGAGCTATACATTGAGGCAAATGCTCTGACTCTGATTGATTAATGTGAATTAAATAATTCAATTTCTTTCAATCATCTTAATTGAGTAAAAAAATCATCTGTAGGCTTACTTAATTTCTTTATTGTAATTACATTTCTGTGCTGGATTTCTGTCCCCCCCACCCCCCTTTCGGGTACTGTCCCTCGGCCACCAGGTACTGTTTCTCCGTCAGGCCACGCCCACGTTGGACAATACCTTCCTGAGGTTCCCACGCCTTCCCCTCCCCTCTAGTCTATGAGTCAAATGAACATGCATCTGGCAGCCTTTATGACTGCCCTTCCCACATGGAGAGGTGCTTGTTCGATGACGACAGGAAACATTGCCATCAGGCTGCCTTATTCCTCGTCCAGTCCATTTCTGCCCTCCATAGTCACTAAAAATATACGAAAGAAAGCGGACTCACCCATGTTCTTTTCAATTGCTGTGATTTTGATCTCTCTGAATGACTTCGGCCCTGCCTGAAATGCCACACAAATGGAGTCACAGAAGCATGTCTTTCCTGGGTCTGGTGTCCTTTGCCCAATAGGTATTTGGAACTCATCCATATTATGTTCTGTGTCAGTAGTTCAGTGATTCCCAAAATGGGCCACCGGGGTTCCCTCAGACCCTTTCCAGGGGGTCCATGAGGTCAAAGGTGTCTATAATTATACAAAAGCGCTATTAACCTTTTGCACTTTTATTCTCTCATGACAGTATGGTATAATCTCTATCTACCTACCTATCTACACACACACACACACACACACACACACACACACACACACACAGTAATATACGTATACCCCATTGATTCTAGTTGTTTCTGTTTCTGTGGCGGACTCTAATGCAGGTCCTCTACAAATAAGTAGAAACCATCTGCACATCTAAAACGCTCTCCCTTTTCTTCTGAGAGAGCAGATGTGTAGTGCCTGCCAAGGTGGTTCAGTGGTCACAGACTTGCTCCTTCACCCACAGACTAAAAGATTTCAGTGAAAGTGGCTAAAAACGTGGCTCAGTATTTGCTCACGTTCGAAAGACTTACACAGTGTAACCTAAACACAATGGTCCAACGGAGAAATAAAACTTGATTCTTGGTTTTTTTTTTTGAAAGTATATCCATGTAACAGCAACGTGCAAACAGCTCACCCCCAAACGCCCAACACCCAACACTCAAGGTTCTTTAACGCTATCTGGCTATTCATACCACCCTACTATGCTGCCAGCGCTCCCCAAATTTTGGAGATAAACAATAGTGCCCTTTGGGGGTCCCTTTCAGCAACATGTTTCTAAGGCGTTTCCTTTAACAGAGTGCCGAGTATGACAAGGGACCCAGGCTCATGTCACTCCAGCTCCTTCTCCTCTTCCCTGTGGACACCTCCTGCCCTGTCATCCACGTAAAATAACAATCGCAGGCCCATTACAGAGAATCTTCGAACGAACCAGTCTCTTTTCTCTTGTCATTGAAGGTGACCTTGACATAGACCCTCATTTCTCTCTTCCCCACGTGGACAGCCTGAGTTCGGAGACGTTTCCACCAGATCTCGGATTCACCTTCATTTTCATCAGGGAGCCCTGGTGGAAAAGGACAGGCGGGGAGACACAGGGGCTCATCTGACCCCGGTCCAGCAGGTGACACGCACGTCTTGGGTTCCGTCCCCACTTTGCACCAGCCAATCCCCCTTCCTGGTGCCAGTGGGACACCAAAGAGCTTGCTCAGCCTGCAACAGGCAGACCCCCACTCCGGGCGTAGATTTCTCCTCGAGCCAACGTTCTCAGAGGACCACGGCTCCCTTTGGCTTCTCAGCTTTCTGTTGTATATTTTTTAATGACGGACTGTTCATTGTTTCAAAGCTTTCTTCCCGTCTGCTGCTGGACAAGGTGTCTGACTAAATTACATTCTGTGACGCACGCTGACCGCAAGCCAATAAAAGAATAACCAGATAAGCAGTGAGTAGGTTTTTCATCAGAAGACTATATTGAACTGGAGATAGTAAAACCCTGCATAACTACCTGCAGATGCTAAAAATCTATAAAGGTATAGCCTGGGTCGGCGTGGCTTACCTCCATAATAATATGTTAGTCTTTGTTTTGTACATAGCTTTATTATTGGACTTAATAAACTATCAGTTTTATGATGTACAGTACATAACTCCTGGAGTTTTACTACAGTAACTAGAATCCCAGCACAGTTGAGAGAGACAAAAGAGATTATTTCATGGGCGGATATTCTGAAATACAAAGAATTAAAGACAGGTTTGTTGAAAACACTTATTTTCACCAAGCAATCTGACTTTTGAAAAAAAAAAAAAAAGGAATATATCACCGTGGAAAATCACAGTTCACTTCTCAATTCCTTAAGGTGGTGTCTTATATGATCTAGACC
This sequence comes from Myotis yumanensis, assembly GCF_028538775.1. NCBI lineage: Eukaryota > Metazoa > Chordata > Mammalia > Chiroptera > Vespertilionidae > Myotis > Myotis yumanensis. The sequence continues at coordinate 7,032,104 of NW_027223773.1, read as the reverse complement.
TACACGGATCCTTGAAACATTGAAGCATTTTAATGGGTAAAACTGTTATAATGTCACCAGAATCAGTGTGAAATGAAACCTAAGGGAAAGACGGGCTGTCAGGAAAAAACGACACCCTCACCCTACCTCAAACTTCTTGTAGAAACACTGGCTACAAATACCAGGAAGGAGAGAAAATATCTGGGGATCTTGATGAATTTTGCAGACTTGCCTCTACTCCACGGTCTAGTCAAGCGTGTCATTTGGGCCTTGAATGTCTGATGTGGTTTAGACAAAAAAGACAGTTGGCTGTCATGCTGCTTGCTGTTATTCTTGAGAATGCTCCGTGGAAGCTAGGGGACGAGGGGAAATCAAGATTTGGGTGTGTGGTACTTGGCGTATTGTATTAAACCAGCGGTTCTCAACCTGTGGGTTGTGACCCCTTTGGTGGTCTAACAACCCTTTCACAGGGATCGCCTAAGACCATCCTGCATATCAGATATTTACATGACGATTCATAACAGTAGCAACATTACATTTATGAAGTAGCAACGAAAATAATTTTATGGTTGGGTCACAACATGAGGAACTGTATTTAAAGGGCCAGAAGGTTGAGAACCACTGTATTAAACTGTAGGGCCATATGCAGAAGGATTACTTACTGGGTTTGTTCCTTTGTGTCTCTGTAAGATGACACGTGCCAGAATCCGACTTTGTGGAGAAAAACCATGCACTTCATGAGGACAGTAGTTAGTGTTTGTTGAGATGTGCTGTGTTCTGAAGACCCTTCTAAGACTCTGGCATGTAGGTAAAATATGACTGTGATATTTTAGACAATAAAATGTGGTTTCGTTGAGTCCTCACAACAGAACCCCAGGAGGAGCACACTGTATACTCTCCAGGTTAAGGGGGGCGGGGGGACTTTGAGACGCAGAGGTTGAGTAACTGGTCTGAGATGACCAGGAAGTGTAAGAGCAGGACTTGAACTCGGGCTGTCTGACTCTGTGGCCTTGAGACATGCAGCCACGCTGAGCTGCCTTCCTCCTCTGAGTGGCTCCGCAGCACCTGGGAAAATGAAACAGGTAAGCGACCAGGACCACAGACACTGGGGGCCATGACGTGTGGTACTTCAGTTGGTATCTCTGTGAAATCTAGGAAGCAAAGGCAAGGCACACCTCTGCTAGGAGACAGCCAGATGGCCTTCCCATGGCCCGAATGATTCTAAACCTAAGAAAGGGGGAGATTGTGAGAGAAAGCCAGGCTGCGTGGCACAAGTGGAGTGATGGCTGGTGGCTTTAGGCACCAGTATTTGTTTCACATGTTGTTTCGCCACCTCCAAGGTCACGACCAGGGTCCAAGCCTCATCACATCTCATTAGGACTCTTAGCATAGCCAGACCCTCCTGGTCTCTATCCTCCATTCTTGCCTCTCTCTGACCTTCGCCTGGACAGTGTCCAGAGTAAACCTTCACAGCCAAGAGAAGAATTCGGGGATTCTGCTGTCCAAGACCCTTCAGTGGCCGCATCTGAGAGTAAATCAAACGTTCTGCAAATGTCCTAGAAAGCCCTACACATCACATCCCTGCTCCTGTCCTCTCTCACCGCCTACCACTCGCCCTGACTCCTCACTCCAACCACACCGGTCCCTGTGCTAGGTCTCCTACGTGCCAGTGGCTGTCTTTGTTAGAGCGCTCTTGCTTTGTACGTTCATGTTGCTTTGTCCCTCCTCCACGAGGGTCTCTGTTCAAATATGGCCTCTGGGAGATGTTCCTCCTAGCCTTGTATGAAACAGCAGCCTCCCTTTCTCTCTCTACTCTCCCCTGCGTCTCCTTTATTATTATTTTTTACATCACCAGCTATAGTACTATAATGCTTAGCATCATATGAATATGTTTATTGATGGTCTGTTGAGATTGTATGCTCCATGAGGGACAGGGACTTTATCTGTTTTATTTAAAGTTGTAGTCTTGCCCTGGTCGGTGTGGCTCAGTTGGTTGAGTGTCATCCCATGCACCAAGAGATTGCTGGTTCGATTCCTGATCAGGGCACAGTTCGATCCCCGGAAGAGGGCATGCAGGAGGCAGCCGATTGATGTTTCTCTCTCCCTCTCCCTTCCTCTCTCTCTCAAATCAACAAAAACTTATTTTTTAAAATTGCCGTCTTGCTGTTGAGATCTTGGCACATGATGGGTTTCCCAAGAAATGCTCGTTGCACGCCTGCTCAGTAAGAGTAGTCTACGCGCTTCGGAGCCCTGCGGTCCTGTGGCCGGCTCAGAATGTCTGGGGCTGGTGGTGAGTGGTTGAAAAGGGGGTTCTGACTCTTTGTCCAGTGCTCCTTCTATCCCTCCCATTCCCATGGCTCCTGGGTCGATCTGGGTCAGGAAAGCAGCTATTTGGGGAATAGAAGCCTATGAGGGCTTCACCAGGGAACGATCTGGGGCCCAAAGCGAAGCTGGTGCAATACATAGGCTGCGCTCCAGAAACCCCACTCTGCCAGCCTCCCACCCTCCCTCTGAAATGTGGCCATAAAATTAGGGACCTGTGGACCGCCCTGGGCAATTACGGGGTGCGGGACTTATGGGCACCAGCTTGTGGCCGTCGGCGCCCGGCCAGCTGGGGAAACTGCCTTCCACGGAGAGGACACAGGTTCCGGGGGATAATTAGGCGGAGTTTTGCCCGAGTTTGTTGATGTGAATGTGCTAGAGATTAGCCTTTTCCCCTCTCCTGGCCTTCACCGCCAGAGGAGCAGGTGGGAGGCTCATGGCGGGGACGTGAAATGAATACTTTGTTTTCTGGCCCCGCCTCTGTTGTGTTTGCATGGAGGATTTCTCTGAATCTTCAAACACATGGCAAGCACCTTTCCCCACCCAGGCCTGTTTAGTTTAGTCTGAAACCTCGGGCCCAAAGGGATTGGAGCCATCCAGGTTTTCAGAAGGAGTCCGTCCCTCCTCTCCTCCCTCCCCCACCCCCGCCTTTGTGGGAAAGGACCCCGCAGCAAACATCTGGGAAATGGAACCGTTAAAAACAATATGAAGTGCAGCCCAAGCCTTTCAGAATAGCCATGAAACCCCAACCACAGCACCGTCTCAGCCTCCAAATGTCAGCTCAGCCTTAGTCCGAGCAGCTTGTCCAAGTTCGAGAGACACACCAGCAGTAGGACTGCAGCCACTCCCGTCGGCGTCTCTATTCAGGGCTTCTGGCATGGCCAGCGATGGTTTTCATATGGTTTCTCTTCCTCATGGGTGCTAAGGCCCCTAGAGCTGACTTCTGGGTATCAGTTGTCAGTCTACGAAAACCAAACAACAAGTGGATTGGTCCCCTTCATATATATATATATATATATATATATATATATATATATATATATAATTTCATATATATATATAATTTCAGAGAGGATTGGAGAGGGAGAGATAGAATCATCAATGATGAGAAAAAACAAAACAAAACAAAAACCCCCATAAGTAAATACATGGAAACATTAATGATGAGAGAGAATCACTGATCAGTTGCCTCCTGCACATCCCCCACTGAGGATGGAGTCCGCAACCCCGGCATGTGCCCTTGACTGGAATCGAACCGGGGACCCTTCAGTCCACAGGCCGACGCTCTATCCACTGAGCCAATCCAGCTACGGCTATGTTCCCGTTCTGTAGAGATCTTGCAGGGTGCTTCACCAAGGCTTTGTGAAAACCCACCTTTTGTCCTTTCCCATTGCACCTCCATCCTATAGGACAGCACCCCACGCTTCCCCCCACCCCCCAGCCCCCCACACACACTGTTTCATGCAGACCCATCACCCATAAGAAAAGATCTGGACGCCCTCTAGTCCCGCTCGTTCAGCTGCAGGGAGGAGTCCAGAGCGAGGCTACAGGGAGACGGGTTTGTTTGGTTTGTTTGTTTTTTTACTGTCTCATCAGAGTCCCGCCCAGGGAACCCCAGCCTTGGCTTCAGCCAGCTTTTCAGCCACTTGTTTAGATTTCAAAACCCTTGTTTATAGGGATTTATTTGGAAAAATAAAGCCTTAAAATAGAAGTCCAGGCTTATCATGTGAAGGCCTTTTCCTACCCACTTATAAGCAACCAACTGCTTGGTTTATTTTTCCTTCTCTGTGAGATGGAGCCCATTCCGACAGGAAACTGATGTCAAGTATTTGGACCAACAGCTAAGATCCGAGGACCAGCTCTCCTGGGGTTGGGGGAGGTTCTTTCATACTTGGTCAGACTTGTGTGCTGCAGGCTTGTAGCAATTATTTAGAAAATGAGAGAGGGGGGTGGAAGAGAGAGAGAGAAAGAAGAAAAAGAAGGAGGAGGAGGAGGAGGAAGAGGAGAAGGAGAAGAAGGAGGAGGAGAGGAGGAGGAGAAGAAGAAAGAAGAAGAAGGAAGAAGAAGAGGAGAAGGAGGAGAAGGAGGAAGAGGAAGAGGAGGAGGAGGGGGAGGAGAAGGAGGGGGAGGAGGAAGAGGAAGAGGAAGAAGAAGAGATGTTTAAAGCCTGGACATGGCAATTGGATGCCGCCACTCCCCTTTCTGGCTGTAGGTCTGTCCTCTGACCAGCACTGCCCAGGAGGAGAAATCACTTCGGCCGTGGCCTAAGGGTTAGGGCTTTGAAAAACAGCAACAATAGCAAAACAACAAGTTATAAACTGAGCCCTGGGGTGCACAGGGCTCCCGGGAGACTTGCCTTCTGCGCTGACCAGTCCCTGGGAGGGCTCTGGGGGGGTCTCTGTGAGGCCCTCTGCTCTCAGGGCGACGTCTCCCTTGTCTCCATAACCCACTTTGGTTGTTTGGGGTGGACTGGATAGAGAAACAGAAATTGTCCTCCGTGGGCCGAGACCCGAGGGGGCGTGGCGGGAATAATTGTCCTGTGCAGGCAGGATGGATTCTGGGTCTCCTCATGAATTGCGTTCTCTGGAGGAGCTTCGGAAGCAAACAAGGGAGTGGGAATTAGAATCTGTGGGACTGGGGACCAGGGGCCTGCATACAAGGCCACCGCTCCTGCCGCCAATACACAATGTGGACAGATTGCTCCGTTCTTTTGGTCTCTCTTCTTTCTCCTAACACCAGAATATTCTTTCCAGATCCAAAAGTTACTAGTTCTTTTCCTTCTCATTTACTCACTTTGACTCCTCCCCCCCCTCGCCCCCCCCATGACACTCCTTTTTGTTTTTCTGACATCAGGATCCAGGAAAACGCTAAGATCTCATACCTAACATATCCACCGGTTCCCCACCTTGTTGCTGGAGAACTGGTGACCAGTAAAAGAATGACAGCTCACCCCCCCCCCCCGCCACCCCCCCCCCCGCCACCCCTCCCCCCGCCCCCGCCACCACGCCCATCGTGTTCAATTCCTCCACTGGTGCTATCTCTTGGGCTGTTCAACACATAAAATGCATTTAAAGCTTATTTCACGTTCTGCCAAAAAAATTTGTTTTTAATTGTATTCGTATCCAAAATCAAGATTGCTTCTCGTAGACACCACAGGCCCCGTGTGTCATATAGCAGCCATTCTAGAAGCATCCTTTAGTCTCCGGGAGATGCAGGGACAGATATTGTAGAGTTCTGGTCTTCACTTTCCCTCTCTGCCACAGAGTGTCATCAGACATGTCTGCCACCAACGGCTGACGCGCCTAAAGAAAATGAATTAGAAGCATATCCCGTGAGCTTCTTGATTGACTTTTGTGAGAGGCAGAAACTATCCCTTGTCTTTGTGATCACGTATCTCTTCAGCCGGGACCTCCTTCCTCCCACAGAGACTGTTTAGTCTTTTCTAGGGCTCTGGGTTACATCTGAGAGAGCACCGGGCTTTATATTAATACCCAGGCTTTGAAACCACAGTGTCTAATGGCCCCACCAGCTGCCTTTCGTAGTCTTTAAGAGTGACTGACCCCTTTTAGGAATAACTGCCACCTAATACCGCCCTCTCAAATACTAGGTCAACAGAGAGTCATTTGGCAGAATTTTCCATCAACAAGGTGAGGACCTGGGGGTTGGCACCAACTGGTTATACACATTTCTCTCCTCGGCCTCTCCCTGTGCCTGTGTGGTAATATTTCTCCCATGAATACTAATTGCCTCCGGTCACAGTATAATGATGGTACTACTCCAATCCTGCCCTACCGAGGAAATACACTGACCTCCTGCCCCCGACAAAAACATATACACACAAGACGTGTGCTGATAGCGCCTTTGTTATAAATATAGCCTCTGGGTATTTCAATAGTTTTTGTGGTCAGCTTCCATCTTCAATCGTCACTCTTTGGTCTTTGCCTAGTTATGAAATGCCTCCGATTTCAGTCAATGCCAAACAAAGCATCCAACCCCTTCGGAGGAGTGTTGGTGAGGTCAAAACTTTTACTCCTTGAGTAACCAGCTTTCTGGGGTCAGTGCGTGGGAGCAAATAGTAGTTGTTGGGCATCTGGAACATGCATCGTCAGAGGGAGTAGCCCCAAGCCAGGCGATATTCCTCTAGGACAGGGGTTCTCAACCTGTGTGTCGAGACCCCTTTGGCAGTCGAACAACCCTTTCACAGTGGTCGCCTAAGACCATCCTGCATATCAGATATTTTTACATTATGATTCATAACAGTAGCAACATTACAGTGATGAAGTAGCAACGAAAATAATTTTATGGGTCACAACGTGAGGAACTGTATTGAAAGGGCCAGAAGGTTGAGAACCACTGCTCTAGGAGAAATTCAACATGAAGTGCATGGGCCCTGGCAGGTGTGGCTCAGTTGGTTGAGCATCATCCCATACATCAAAAGGTCACCGGGTCAATTCCAGGTCAGGGCATATGCCTGGGTGGCTGACTTGATCCCCAGTAGGGGGTATGCAGGAGGGAGCCGATAGATGTTTTTCTCTCACATCGATGTTTCTCTCTCTCTCTCTACCTCTACCTTCCTCTCTCTTTAAAATCAATAACAGTGTTTTTAAAAAACCCCAAAAGGAAGTGCGTGGTTCATCGGAGTTGCTGTCTTTTGATCCTCTGGCCAATGGCCTTCCCAGGGTTTCAGACTCAGACACTAGGAGTGAGAAACTCTCCTTTCTGAGGAGTTGCCTCCTGGCTGCCATCATGGAATCACCGAGCCAAAGGTCATGGTACACTCACCACAAGCACAACGTGGGCTGCCTCACTTTAAACAATTTTCACCATTTATATGTTACATGTGATCAACCACGAATCATTAGTGACTGCATTTATAGGTAGAATTGCCCAGATTTTAATAGCGCAGGCTTTGATGTTGGAAATTTGTGCATCCCGATTTTGTCTCTGCTGTTGGCTAGCTGTGTGGTCACAGGAGAGTTGCTTAGCTGAGCTTCGTGTCTCTCATTCCCAAGATGTTGATAATTAAATCTACTTTATGGGGTTAGTGTGAAGATTCAGAGATGATGTATGCAAAGTGGCAGCTATGCATATTTTAAGCCCTCAACATAGAAGTGCTTTTATTATTAAGAAGATTGATATTTTGCCCTTGCTGGTTTGGCTCAGTGGATAGAGTGTCGGCCTGCAGACTGAGGGGTCAAGATTCTGGTCAAGGGCACATGCCAGGGTTGCAGGCTCAATCCCCAGTAGGGGGTGTGCAGGAGGCAGCCGATCAATGATTCTCTCTCATCATTGATGTTTCTATCTCTCTTTCCCTCTCCCTTCCTCTCTGAAATCAATAAAAATATATTTTAAAAAAGAATATTGATTTTTATGATGATGTAAAAGTGTTAACTTTGCAGAGAAAGAGACACTGAGAGAGACGGTGTTCTGGCCCAGGAGATAGTGTCTGAGATTGAGAACCTCGGAAGCACAACAATAGTGATAACCAAATCCACAGTCATTGGGGTTCCCTTTCAGCTACATGGTCGTGATTCCTCCTAGGTCACTAGGATTTTCCTCAACGAACTTAAATCTTGTTCAAGGGTCTGATAACCTGGGAACCATTTGGCCTTTTGAGTAGAGGCAATACATTATTCTTATTGATAAATATCAAATTCAGCCCTCTCCTTTACTGTGAGACAAGTAGATGTTCCTAGCCTTGATGAAAATATTACCAGTTACCCAGAATAGTTTTCTGGTGACGATGGTTTAGGGCAGTGGTTCTCAACCTTCCTAATGCAGCGACCCTTTAATACAGTTCCTCATGTTGTGGTGACCCCCAACCATAAAATTATTTTCGTTGCTACTTCCTAACTGTAATTTTGCTACTGTTATGAATCGTCATAACAGTAAATATCTGATATGCAGGATGTATTTAGGTGACCCCTGTGAAAGGGTCGTTCGACCCCCAAATGGCTCGCGATCCACAGGTTGAGAACCACTGGTCTAGGGAAAAGACATAAGCAAAAGTCCACGGTGAAAGAGTGGATGGTTACTTAACCAAAGCTTTAGTTTTGAACTACCTCTATCCTCAGAAAAAAAATCTATAATAATAAAAGCGTAACATGCTAATTAGACCCAACAGCCGAACGACCTTCCGGATGTCCTTCTGGACAACCTTCCGGACGAAGCCAGGGCCGAGCCCCTTGCACGAATTGCATGCATCAGGCCGTGTGTATATACACACACACATATATATGCAATATTTTCCACCTATTGTTGATGGGAAATATTGCTTTTATATATTTTTTCTGAGCATAGAGGTAAAAGACTTTTTTTGAGAGTTGGGGGAAGAAAAGAGAATTTGCACCCATGTACACGTTCCCAGTGGAGTAATAATTCTCCTCGATGAGTTAGGGCTGCTTACAAAGCACATTTACAATGAAGCCCCTCCCCCCTTTGTTTCTATGCTCTCACTTTCCAGAGTCCATCTGTTGTAACTGATATGAGGCACCAGCTGCTTTGCCGCACATGGGACTTTAATAGAGGCGAATTCAGATGAAATTGTTCAATCGCGCCAGTGTATTTTCATCAGTGGCAACATCACAGCGTTAACTCTTTTTCCAAGTTGGTGGTGAGGTTAGGCTCCTCGGAATGATTGACAGTGTTGGCTGTGGCCAGGCACCGTGAGCACAGGAGCTGTTTGGGATGCTGAGTCCTCTGAACCCATTCTATTCCGAGAGTTGAGGACCAGTTAGGACCAGTTATCATAAGGAGCAGCCCTCTGTGCAATAGAAGCTCAGCAAGGACGTTATATCTTCATGGGCATTGGCCAGTCCCTCCATGGAAAGACAAGAGGTCCCGGTACACTAGCATAATAAAATATACTCATCCTTTCCAAAGTATTATGATCTTATTCTGAATTACATGACCTTTGAGCAGCTTTGATGGAAAGTCCTCGAACACATGTTGATTCTCTTCTATCTTTGTGCATCATTTGTGTTCTTGGTCAAGTCTCAATCTTTCTGTTTTTGAAATTATAAAACGTCTAGTGGATTCCAGATTCCTTCAAAGTCTGTTTTCTAACCGTCTTTGGTGAAAGTCAGCGTCATGGTCAGGAGGACCTCTGATTCTTTCTTCTGGTTGGACATTATATTGTTCTTTGGGTCGTTCTCTTATTACCAGATTCTGGCTGACCTTTGCCAATTTTCATTACCTTCTTGTTGCAAAAATATTAACTAATAACTCAGGTCTCTTATATTTTGGAAACCACATCTCAGCTTTCCCTGGTAATCCTCTGACCCCAAAGCCAAACAGTTTCTTCAGAATTAGAGGTGAGTCAATGTCTAATTTCCAAAATGGAATTCAAGGAGACATAAGTGTCTGAAACCACTTGTTGTGTTAACATAGATTTTTAGCGAGACCATGTGGCTCCTTTGTTTCTTTCCATGGATGAATGGATAAAGAAGTTATTATATGTATACTAGAGGCCCGATGTTCCCTCTGGCACCCGGGACCTGGGCTTCCCTCGCAGCCCTGGCTTGCTTCGTCTGGAAGGTCGTCCTGAAGGATGTCCGGTCTAATTAGCATATTATGCTTTTATTAGTATAGATTAATTGCTTTCATTATTCTATCATGATTAATGCTGCAGTAAACATGGGAGTGTAGATATTTCTTTGAGATCCTGATTTCATTTCCTTTGGCTATGGTAGTTCTAGTCTTAATTTTTTGAGGAACGTTTATGCTACTTTCCGTAGTGGCGGCACCAATTTGCATTCTCCCCAACAATGCACAAGGGTTCCTTTCCCCTCCACATCCCCACCAACACTTGTTATCTCTTGTCTTTCTGAGGACAGCCATTCTAACTGGTGTGAGGTGATATCTCCGTGTGGTTTTGATTTGCATTTCCCCGTCGATGAGTGATGTCAACCAACTTTTCATCTTTATGTCATTTCGGGAAGTGACATTTGAATGCTTAGATGACTTCTCAGGGCAGATAGCTAACAGAAACAAGGAGGTACAAGACGGAGGCTCAGAGGGGAGGCCAGCACAAGAGAGAAAAGTTTGATATTCGCATGAATGGTCTTAGCCCAGGAGAGAGTGAAGCTGAAGAAGGATAAAGGCGTGACCGAGCCCGGAGCATCCAGAAGAGTTTGCATGGAAAGGAGGGGCCAGCAAAGGATCCCAGAAAGACTGTTGACTAAATGTTGGAGGGGAACCAACAAAGGGAGGAAAACTTTGTTTTGAAACTTCCTGCAAATCCCTGTACTTACCCTGGAACTCTTAAATGCACAATGTATGTAGTTGAGAGCCACAAAGGAGTGGGGGAGGGGTCGGAACAGGCCTCCCGAGATTTATTTAAAGTCCCTAAAGTTTCTGTGGATGACAAATTGGGGTTAAAACACCATATTTGAATGATTTAAGCGTAAATGAGCAGAAACATATGGATTATATTTCCTTCCAATGGCATATGAGTCTCACAATTAAGCACAAAAGGGTGCTTGGAGCGAAAGGCTTTGAGAGGGGGGGGAGCTTTATAAAATCCAAAATTTAAGAGTGGTGGTTAAAGAATTGGCAAGTTCAGATAGTAGCACAGGTTGCCAGGAGACACTGAATCTGGCTTGTATGCTCCCCCCGCCCCCCCACCCCGATCTTGGCAGGTCTCTCTCTGTCTCTGTCCCTCTCTCTGTCCTGTTTTTGTTTGCCTGCCCTGGTCTTCCTCCCCCATCCATCTCTGAGTCCAGGCTTCCATCTGGGTGCTGGTGGGCATCTTGGAAGCACATGTGCCAGCTGCCTAAACGTAAGAGCCAGAGTCCTCTTCGTTTGTCGAATTCCACCAGTGATCTCCAGTCGGAGGGGAGGAAAAATCAGTAGCAGGTGTTGCTGCTCTTCAGGGAGAGTGTTGTTTATGATGGCTATCCTCTAAAGAAAAATCAGGACGCCTGCTACGCTAGAGCATGTGCTGCTTCATATAATTTTGCATTCTCTCTCCCCCCCTTACCTTAGCCCCCAACTTGCTCTTTGATGGACACGCTGGATGCAAAGGAATTGAAAGCCATTTGCCTTTTGTTGTTAAGCATGACTGAGGAATGTGTTCATAACTCACTGAAACACTGCCTGGTGACAGAAATTATATCATGGCTGCGGAGCTGGCGTGGGCTGTGAGCCGGGCGGTTTCCCTTGTTCTAGGGGTGTTTGGAGAAGCAGTAGTGGTGTCTGGGATGAGAGGGTGGACTGAACCAGAGGCCCAAACCAGAACTAAGTGGAATTGTTTTTAATTACTATCTTTGTTTGAAAGTGGAAGGCCTTTCCCTTCAAAATAAACACTATGATTTCTCTAGTATTTCAGAGAAATACGGTAAGCAGTTAGGGCAGTGGTTGGCAAACTGCGGCTCACGAGCCACATGCGGCTCTTTGGCCCCTTGAGTGTGGCTCTTCCTAAGCCTTAGGAGTACCCTAATTAAGTTAATAGCAGTGTACCTACCTATATAGTTTAAGTTTAAAAAATTTGGCTCTCAAAAGAAATTTCAGTACTGTTGATATTTGGCTCTGTTGACTAATGAGTTTGCCAACCACTGAGGGAAATCCATGCAGGCTAGAAAGTTTGAGCAGAGTGAAGGGAGAAGCCCACACGTTGTCCCTGACCTTCAAGGACTCCCTGGGAGTGGCAGCCATGGCATTCTGGCGTGCAGGGCTCTTCATAGGGCACAGAAGAGGCGTGATTTGGTTTGTTTGCCAGAAAGTACCCAGTTGAGTGAATTGCAGAAGTTTTATGAAGTTGTGTAGCTACCACTATAATCAATATATAGAACCGGTCTCTGACCTCCCAAAGCTTCCTCCTGCCCCATTTGGTACTCACCCTGATTCCCAGTCCTAGCAGCCAGAGACCTGCCTTTCATCACTGAAGTTGGCCTGTTTTTAGAATCTATAATAGTAAAAGCGTAATATGCTAATTAGACCGGACGTCCTTCCGGACAACCTTCTAGACCAGCAGTTCTCAACCTATGGGTCGCGACCCCTTTAGGGGTCGAAAGACCCTTTCACAGGGGTCGCCTAAGACCATCGGAAAACACATATATAATTACATATTGTTTTAGTGATTCACACTATGCTTTAATTATGTTCAATTTGTAACAATGAAAATACATCCTGCATATCAGATATTTACATTATGATTCATAACAGTAGCAAAATTACAGTTGTGAAGTAGCAACAAAAATAATATTATGGTTGGGGGTCACTACAACATGAGGAACTGTATTGAAGGGTCGCGGCATTAGGAAGGTTGAGAACCACTGTTCTAGACGAAGCCCAGGCTGCGAGGGAAGCCCAGGTCCCAGGTGCCAGAGGGAAACCGATGCCAGCAGCTGGGGGAAGGAAGGCCTACTCTTGCACAAATTTCGTGCATCGGGCCTCTAGTTACATATAAATGGAACCCCAGAGTATATATATTTTTTCTTGACTTGGCATAATAATTTTGAGATTCTCCATGTCGTAGCATGGATCAATACTTTGTTCCCTTATACTGTTGTGTGGTATTCCATCAAATGAACATACTAGTATATCCTATCATCAGTGGATGGATATTTGGGGTGTTTTTGTTTTGGGCTGTTATGAATAATACTGTTTTAAAAATTCCCTTAAAAGTCCTTGTGTGGACATGATTTTATTTCTCTTCAGTAAAAACTAAGGAGGGGACCAGCCTATGTTTGCCTTTGTGAAATATTGTGGAACTGCTTTACAAAATGGTTGTATCTTTCAGTGTTCCCATCAGCGCTCCATTTGTTCTCCATCCGGTTGTTGAAAAACACACCACTCCCCCCAGATCTGCTTTTCTGCAGGCATTGATCTGCAGGGAGAACAGAACTGACACATAGTAGGTCTCCATGCATAATTGTTAAATGAATGAAATACGGTAGTAGATGAAAATGAAAGCATCTCTCTCCCAACTTCACATGATAATTCAGATGGTCAAGTAAGGGCTGGGTGTTTTAGGATGAACATGACATACAATTTTGCTGGGTTTGCCCAACAATTTTTCCTGATTCTGGGCATGGAAGGAGGCCCCCCCCCCCTTATATATTTATAAATAACACAGCAAGAAGAACATCTGCATGTGACTTGTCATTGTTCTAAGGGCCAGAAAGTTCTGGAAAAGTGCATGGAACAGGGTAGATGCAGAGTTCATGCAGAAAAGGTTGAGGTCCATTTGTGGTTTGGTGGACTGGTCCAAGTCAGGGACTTGAATCAAACCGTAATGTCGGTTACCAGTCATTTCCCGGGACCTGAATCTGAGATTTTAGTTGTTAAGGCTCCTTCAGCAATGGGGCTCCTGGAAATGCAGAAAAGCCAAGGTGGCAGTTTCATCTGACCAGCAGAGGGCAGTGTTCAGACTGACCCCCCTCCCCCCTCCCCCCCCAAGAGAGGACTGGAGGGAGAGGAGAATGTACCCTCGAACTCCAAGCTTCCAGCTTCTCTCTGGACCCACATAACTCCCTTCCCTTCTGAGGGCCCAGCTCTGGGGACATCGCTGAGAAGTCACTGCCCTGGATCCTCTTCACAACCGGACTTGCATTTTGCTACCTGGCAACCAGACCAGTCCCAGCCCTGCCCTGAGCGGACAGGCTCCGGGTCACCCTGTGAATCCCCAGCCCCTGGGAGCCAGCTGGGGCATCCAGGGCGCATCCTGTGGACCAGGCTCTGGTTCCCGACAGCAGCCCCCAGCCAGGGGCTCCGTCTCCTGCATTCCACTCCTGATGAGCCCAGCATGAGAAAGAAACGAGAGGGGACCAGCCCAGGCCTCTGTCTGCAGACTTCAAACACCAGCAGCAGATGGGGCCTGGTGCTGGTTAAGGGCTCTTGGCAATTGCAGCGCCGAGCCTCAGCTGTACGTTTTATGGTTCCCATTATCCGTGCTGCCTGCCTCCCCCCTGCACGCCCTGGAGATGGGTTGCGCAGGCAGACACAGGCCGCAGCACCTCCGTGGGAGACGGGGCTTCCTTGCCTTTGCACGTGGGTCGGTGAGTGGATGTGAAGGGACCACAAGTGGCTGCTCATCGGTTAGATGCTGGGCTGCTTTATCACGGCTCCGTCCAACACTGGGTGGGACGGAGCCACGAGCCCTTTGCACCCTGGGAAGTCTACAGTCTCTACCTGGGGGGTAGAGGGATTCGTGTGCAAAGCTGGGGTCCCACGTAGGAACCTCTCCTGCCAGCAGGGCTGGCCAGAGACAGCCACGTTTCAGAGATGAATGCCCCCACGTTGGGCATTTCTTGCATGGCCTGGATTCCTGAAAAACCAGAGGGCCAACACATTTGCCCCGGCCAGGACAGGATGGACAGCGGCTGGTTGGTCTCCTCCGAGAAGGTGGTTAGACTGGTCTGAGAGCCCAGCTGCCCAGGGATGGAGGACGTATGAGGACTTTCCTTCCCCGCTGAACTATCATTTTCTAAAATTTAGCCAGTAAACGTTGTTACTGAACTGCAGGTCCCCCAGGGAGAGATGGACTTTTGAGAATTCATTCTTATAAAAGATGCCCTTGGGTTCTAAGGGACCGTGGGGCGGGGGGAGGGAGGAGGTACCTACAGCACCTCCTCTGTGGTGGCAGTCGTGGTTGGGGTGCCCCTCTCTGCCCAGCCTCCATCTCAGCATCTGCTCAGTTGGTCACCAGCCTGTGGTCCTACCACCAACCCACGTGACAGCTGGGCACAAAGTAGAAATCACTTAAGGACTCCGGTGCTACGAATGGGCAGAATGTAGCTCAGAGCTCAACTCTGCTGACTTCTAATCCAGCCCCGCCTTTACTGGCTTGGATGGCCCGCTGAGATCTAAAGCGAAGTCAGCCGACACACCACCTACACCCGAGCAAGGTTCTGGCCTCCCCAGCAACTTCTGAGGATTCGCGTCTCAATGAAGAAATGCCTCTTCGTTAGAAATAAAGTGACAGCCGGAAGGAGTCCTCGGTTTGAACGTGGGTAGGACACTCTATGAAGGAGTGTGGTCTGCCTTGCATTTCTGCCCTTATTTAAATCTAGTCCAGTCTGTTTCTCTTTATCTTTCTAAGTCAGAGGCTATGTGGCAGGTTTCATTGAACCAATGAAACTTTCTCTGGCTCATCGACTTTTTATTTTTTCCCACCGAACATACACTTATTTGAAAAGCAAATCTTGACATTTTTGCCGTCAGGCTCACTGCCTGTAAAACCGACTGTTCGCAGAGCCCCTCTTGGGGTTCCCTGCAGGTGCCCAAGGCCGGCAGCTGTGGCATTTACACTCTGACCAATTTCTCAAGCCGAATGGACTTCAGATCAAGATGACCGATGAGAATACACTTTACAACTCAAGCCAAAGCTTATGTTAAAAATTAAAAGGCCTTTATAGGTGGTTTTTGTTCCCCCCCTGAGTCTTCTAAACCAGGAGGACAGCTTGCAGCAGCCTCCCCGTTGGGTATTTCTTGCATGGTCTGGATCCCCGAAAAGCCAGAGGGCCAACACATTTGCCCCAGTTGGGTTTGGAACGAGGCAGGGAGAGGCTGCTAGGAGGGCTGACGTGGAGGTCCGATCCTGCCGAAGAAGGCAGATGGCTTTTCCAAGTGAGTTTTGGCCATCATTGACGTCACCTGCATTTCCAAGCTTCTTTGTGACATATTCTAAGGTGACAGGTCTGACAAATACCACAGCTCATGAGGTAATGTGGGTCTAGCTATTGCTCAAAGTAGACCAAAGAAACCTACCAGCAAACAATTCCCTTGCAATGCAGACAACTTAAACTGTAAGTTGGTGAAGAAAGATGCTCTAATAAGTCGTGATCCCAATGCAGTGGGAACCCTGGTTTGTTGCAGTGATGAGAGGGCGTCTCCACTTTGTCAGCCTGGGGTGGTCATGCTGTCCACAGGTGTGTCAGCCCAGGGTGGTCATGATGTCCACAGGTATGTCAGCCCGGGGTGGTCATGCTATCCACAGGTGTATCAGCCTGGGTCTGGGTGGTCATGCTGTCCACAGGTATGTCAGCCTGAGTTGTCATGCTGTCCACAGGTGTATCAGCCCAGGTCATGCTGTCCGCAGGTGTATCAGCCCAGGGTGGTCATGCTGTCTACAGGTGTATCAGCCCAGTGTGGTCATGCTGTCCATAGGTGTGTCAGCCCGGGGTTGTCATGCTGTCCACAGGTGTGTTAGCCCTGGGTTGTCATGCTGTCCACAGGTATGTCAGCCTGGGGTGATCATGCTGTCCACAGGTGTATCAGCCTGGATGATCATGCTGTCCACAGGAGTATCAGCCTGGGGTGGTCATGCTGAGTCACAGATGTAAGACTGCTAGGTGTACACACACTCCTTCCCCACAATCCAGTCACAACTGTGGCTGAAACAAACATGACTCCTTTCCACCATAAAGCATTGCATTCTGAGAGGGGGAAGCAAAGAGCTGGTGTTCTTCATTTCAAATCTTTTCATCCTTTAAAAGAACCTTATCGAAAATAAATAGCCTGACTGTGAAACAAGCCCCTTCATTCATCAGGTGGCCTGAGACACAAGCTCATCTTTAATGGTCAAATAGGACCGCTCCAAAATTCTTCACAGCACTTTATAGACCACCGCCCATCAAGGCTGAACACATGGGGCAGGTGTTAGCAGAGCGTGCGATGTATCCGGAACATTCTCTGCACAGCAGCCCTGCATGCTGGCAGAGGTCAATCAAGGGAGCATCCCCTTTTCAACAGCACGTCTCCTGAAGACCGTAGGCAAGGGCTTTGAAGAGTTGCATGTTTAGTAGCAGTAAAACAGAGAGCAAGGAAATGTTGGGAAAGGGCTGGATGGCGAAACTCCCAGGAACAAGCGTGTCTAGGTCTGGAGCATAAATTTCCTCCGAGAAGGACTTTAAAGTTCATAGCAATCTGTGAAATCCTAGTAACGGTCTAAATTTGCTCCTCCACATCTGGCTGGGGGGATCATAGCAGCAACAAATGGTATGAAGATGTCCATGCACTCGTGTGCTCACTCATGAACTCAAGGCAGTTTCCTGAGTAAAAGAAAAGGGTCTCACTCAGCACTTCAAGGAACAGAGATGGAAGCTAGTCCTGGCCCTCGAAGACCTTAGTCTGTATTTGGGAGGGAGGGTGGGTCTATAAGTGCCTAATAGTAATATGTGTTGCACTGAGATAAACAACATACGCTGTATCCAATCCAGAGGTGAAAAGATGGGTGATGGCATATTTGGGGGACTGGTCTAATGGAAGGATTTGCATTACAGCTAAAGAAGGTGTTGGGGTTCTATATCTGAACAGGTCAGGAGGTGTAGGAGGGTGTTCAAAGCAAAGGCGTGGCATGAATAGAAAGCATGAAAGCAGGGAAAAAGGCAAGGCACGTTTGGAAACAGTAAGAAGTTGAATTGGATTAAATTATAGGATACTAGAGGCCTGGTGCATGACATTTGTGCACTGGGGGTGGGGAGGGGGCGTCCCTAAGACTGGCCTGTGCCCTTTCATAGTCCAAGAGCTGTCAGGGGGCATGTCAGCAGTTGGACATCCTTAGCACTGCTGCAGAGGTGGGAGAGGTTCCCGCCACCACTGCTGTGCTCACCCACCGCTAGTCATCAGCCCGGCTTATGGCTGAGCGAGACTCCCCCTGTGGGATTGCACTGACCACCAAGGAGCAGCTCCTGCATTGAGCATCTGTCCCCTGGTGGTCAGTGCACATCATAGCAACCAGTCGTTCTGCCGTTTGGTCTATTTGCATATTAGCCTTTTATTATATAGGATATGTAGGAGAGTCATATGTGATGAGATTATACAAGTCATTTGGTGCTGGTCTTACAGAAGATGCTGGATGTCAGGAAGGTATTAAAGCAGATTTAATTCCTCAGCTCATATATGGGTAGAACCATTTGTAAGACAATGCAAGAACAGGGGGGAAAGCGTGCGTTCCTATCTCAAAGAGAACATATTCCAGAGACAACTCCTACCTTTCCCTGTACCTGGATCGCTCTGCTAATCCAATCAGCGGGGTTGCTCAGCCCATGCAGCCCTTCCCTGGAGCTTCATTTATGCAGAATGAATGATCATCTAGCTCTTCAAGGAGCCCCTGTCCCTTCTTCCTTCCTCCGCATCCATTCATGGTTGTCCATCCACCGTCACAGTCACCATCTAGTCCTTGGGCAGCTTCTGCTGACACTCTGCCTCTTCAGTGTCCCCATCTCCAGGCAAAGTCATGAACGCTCACAAGAATGACTGGCTCTAGCCGGTTTGGCTCAGTGGATAGAGCGTCGACCTGCGGACTAAAGGGCCCAAGTAGGGGGCATGCAGGAGCCAGCCAATCAATGATTCTCTCTCATCACTGATGTTTCTATCTCTCTATCTCTCCCCCTTCCTCTCTAAAATCAATAATATATATTTAAGAAATGACTGGCCCAAGATTACAGAGCTAGTAAGTGAGAGACCAAGAAGCTCAGGATAGAAAACTATGATGCCCTTGGATTCCATAAGAAATTGACATCCCCATGATCTATTTTCTTGGCTCCATTGCTTCATTCTTTCACTCATTCATTTAACAAATATTTTACTGAGCACATAGGTTCCAGCACTGAGTTAAGTGCTGAGGATATAATAACGAACTAGATGAACTGAATTTCTACTCACACGGGTATTACAGGCCGTTTGGAAAGGCAGACAGGAAAGTAAGAGTACTCCCTGTCCGTTTCCAGCTTCAGAGATCCAGGGCACCCTCTCGGGCAAGCATTCCTGACCAGGCCCCTCTGTTTTCTCCTTCCCCCAACAGCCTCGCCCCAGAATTCCCTCCTTGAAATTTGCCTCCATTCTGACTCCTTTCCATACAATCAGGTACTCTGTACCTTTCTAGATGTAGCCACTGATTAAAGTACAAATACTGATCCTAACAGAATGGGAGAAGCAGTATGTATGCTTCTCTGGGTGTTTCAGGCTGATCAAAGTGGAAATTTTAAAATGCCAACTCAAGAATTTAGCTATTTGTAGATGAGTTCAAGGGGGCAGAGTAAAGTTCCTCCGGTGGTGTTTTTGCGGATTTAGAGATAAACCAACTGAGTATAAACCTCAAGAGCCACATAAAGAAACTACTGAGGCTAGAGCATGCCCTCAGAAGAAGAGCTGGGGGTCCTGTGGCCACCCACGGGGAAATAAAAGCTAAATAAAGTTATTAAATGATAATTTATTTTTGAAAGAAGGGTAAGTCCTTCCTTTCACACAAACATAAAATGAATAAGCATCAAAGGTATTATTATTTAACTCATTAATTAACAAGGGAACCGGTAAGGTGTTGAAAACTTGTTCAAAGGGAAATTTAAAGAGCAGACACATGTATAGGCAGCCAGGGAGGCTGAGATGAGTTTGTATAATAGATGTAAAATTGGCTTATGATACGGGCACAAGGTTGTATCAATTTCACCTCCATGGGACAAAGCTCACTTGACTGTCTATGGGTAGGAATCATTTGCATCGATGCTAGTTTCCTAAAACGTATAGAACCGAAAAATAGCTCAAAGACCACGAGAACTGCAGACCTCATAGAATCATAGAACTTGGAAGGGTACACTAGATAAGGCCTAGTTCTCCACTGAAAAGCCTCTCAGCAATCTTTTTGGTCCCTTGAAAAGCCTTTCACCATTTTCCTGACCAATTATCACTGTCTTTTCTGATAAGAAAAGGGTCCAGTGGTTCGGTGACATTTGAACTTGGGTCCTTCTCTGTGTTGGGTGACCCACATACAGTCTCATGAGGAACATCAGCCACACCCCTGGGAGAAGACACTTAACAATGCAAATGAATGGATATAAACAAGTTCAAAGGTAGTGCAACCCATGTGCCCTGGGGTTGAGCTGAACCTGAGGGTTTCCTGTTTGACCTTGAGAAGTCAGGAATAGGGCTCCTCTTCACATGGAATCAGCTCACTCACTCACTCAATGAGGGATCTGGAAGGAGTACTTGAAACACGAGTGTGCTGGGCCATGGAAATGACAGCCAAGAACTGGGAGATGTGGTCCCCGGAAAGAAGACCAAACAAAATAAAGCAGGAAGCAGCATCGTGGCCCCCAGCACCGCGTTGTGCCTCGTGGTGGGCGTCTGGGGAGAGAATCTTGTGCACTCCAACATCGAGAGCAGTTGGTCCCCATGTGGTGAACAGGAACGGAATCAAGGGTACTGCATTGGCACACGGGATAACTGACTGTGGACACATGTGACAAACAGATTTCTGAGTCCGACATATAATAAGCTACACACGGAACCTATTATTGCATAATTACATTATTATTATACAACAGAACTAGCAGAAGGCTGCTATGGTTCATCGAGAAGGGTATTGTGCAACAGTAATAATAAACACCTACATCCCCATAGCATTTTGTATGTGGTTTTTCCCATGAAGAACCCCTAGGTGAGATGGACGTGCTGTTATTTCTGTCCTTCAGAGGGAGAGCTGATGTTCAAGCAGTGAATGGATGGCCGGGGCAGCGCTGACCCTGCCTTCCTCTGTCCCATGAGCCAGTCCTCCTATGACACTGCCCTGGTCAGATCCAGCATAGGTTTCAGTGTAGAACCGGAAGTCAGGCGAGGAGGCCAAAATGCAGGAAAGCAAGACCCACCAACCACGTCCGAAAGATCTATGAATATGTCCTTAGGAGACCAGAAAGCTGGGGAAAACGTGGCATGTATCTTGTGGCTGAAATGAATCAAAGTAAAGTGGCCGGCAGGCTGCCCTGACGGAAGAGGCAAAACAAGAAAATAATAACAAACTCCTTAGGAGGATTGGCCCTGCCAGTTACTTTGACTTTCTCATGTATTCTTCACAATAAGCCTATGTGATAGGTGCTATCATTATTATTACTTTTTCAGATGTGGAAACTGAGGCATAGAGATGTTAGCAGAGTCTCCAGGGTGTGCACCTTGTAAATGGTAGAGCTGGGACTGGAACCCAGGTCTTTTAGAGTCTGAATCTGCCACTATTCGCCACACGTCACCATAAAAGTGATTATGGTTAATGAGGGCTTTCTCAGGTTTGAAGAAATGTCTGAGGGAATTTGAAAAAAAACAACCTCTTTGGAAATAAAATTAATAATTAGATCCAGTTTGTCTGACAATATTAGTATTTTGCCTGAAGTGTACAATTAAAGAGTCAAAACAAAGAGAATCTTAAAATCTTAAAAGAATCCTCTATCTTAAAAGAATACTCACATTTTTCTAAAATTCTAGTTGCTGTCATCAGAGGTTGAGGTGACAATTGGGGAAAGAATGGTATGATTGAGTAGAAAATCTGTGTTACACAAAGTTTTGAAATAAATTGGGTGTTATTCTAGTTAATAGCCATTAGCTAGGTAATACATAAATACCAATATGGATGCTATTGAGTCAAATAAGAAAATGAAATCATTGCTGTTCATACTGTGTATGAAACCTATAGAAAGAATTCTTGATTTCTTAAGCAATCTATCTGCACACAGCTACGCTTTTAGATTGAATTCCAACTACACACAAAGGAGTTGCAAGGCTTTCCCAAGTGTGATCTTTGCACGTTACCTTGGCCTTCAATTACCATTCATTCCAAGCCAGCGGCATCCGAATTGGGGATATAGTACCCTTTTCTCACAAACTGCCTCAGGTGAAAATCTAATACAGCTAAGAAGGGTAATGTCCAGAAAAGCCACCTATCCCAGCCGGTCAGAGATGACTCTTATTTTCTTTGACTTTTTCTGTTTCATCCATGTCCCAACTATCTTGGTGGGCTTGTTCCAACCTCTCTCATCGCTCCAACTTCCTGTTCAGCTCCTCTCCACAGCCCTCCATCTACCATTTGGGGGACTAGGGCTCTCACGTGGGCCTGGGATTCCACTGAAACACCAGACCTCTAGCTAGCACTGTGGTGTGAATTTTCTATCGGACCCCATCCTCCATGGCATGTTATTAAGCAAAGTACAACTTCATCAGAGGAAAGCTTGCCTCTGGACTACTGTATTGAAACCCAGTGGTGATACCGAGGCTAATGAGACCTTCATTGACCAAGAGGGCTCACTAAAGCAATGAAAGAGGCCGCCCCACCGAGTCCACGTGTCCACCTTCACAGCCAAAGGTGGGGTGTGTGTTCCTGGCAATTTTTGAATAACCCTTTTGTCCTTCCCTTCCTCCGTCATCAACCATGTAGAAATATTGAGGTCTACCTTCATAGAGCCCATGAAATGGGGACATTCAAAGAACTGTATTAAAAAATAATATTGACATGCCCTATTTTCATGTTTTTACTAGACCAGAAGTTAAATTATTAGTCTGCAGTTCAACCCAAGGCAGAAGGCCACCCTGGTGACAACAGGACTACAGTCCCCCATCACAAAAGCCGCCTTCAGCGTCTTGGTAAAGGGCTCTCCTCCCATGGTGGACCTTTGCCAGGTGGGTGATGACACTCCAGCCAGTCTTGGTTGGAACTTTGTTTCTTTTTTAAATATATTTTTGCTGACTTCAGAGAGGAAGGGAGCAAGAGATAGAAACTTCAATGATGAGAGAGAATCACTGATCAGCTGCCCCCTGCACACCCCCTACTGGGGATCAAGCCCAGGCCAGGACCCTTCCGTCCACAGGCCAACGCTCTATCCACTGGGCCAAATCGGCTAGGGCAGAACTTTGTTTCTTTTGAGAACTGGGTGCTTCCTGGAGGCAGAGGGGGTCGTCCGAAGACCTTGAATTCTTCTTCACCTCCCTGTGTGTGATTCTCTGCTTCTCTTGAGCATCCGCTGGTTCTTGCTTTCTCCCCAGCACTCCATGCTTTCCCTTGTGACTGATTAGGGTTCTGGCATCTTTTCCTTCTGGATTTTCTGAGAGCTCGTCATGGCTGAATGCAGCGGTAACGGTTTCATTTCATTTTCAAAAATTATTTCTGAGCACAATGGAATGGTTCTCATTTGACTCACCTACAACCTTATTATTTTCCAGTAGACATTTGCTTGTTTTGTCTCCCCATTGCCTTGTTTGGCAAAATCCCTGATTTGCCCTTGGCTAATTCAAAGAACAAGCCAAAGAGATATTTTCAGGTGTTCTTAATCTCAAAGTTAATAATAAATTAGGTAGTTATTAAATAGACTTGTCTTGCTGCCAAGCACAAAACAAATAAAAGATGTTTGCTTTCACGGAGATAACTATATTTCTAGTCTTTTCTAAACCTCCCCTGGATCTGTGGGGCATTAGCGCATTAAAGAGCATCTTCGCAGATCATCCTCATTCTACTTTAATCACCGCTCCTTGGGGCCAGGGCTCAAAGGGGGAGCACATTTGGGAAAGGATTTATATAGATGGAAAACAACTGAAGACAAGTTGGTGGAATGAGTCAAACCATCCCGAAGTAACATAGCAAATTATTGGGGGGGAAAGAGCTATAATCCAGGGACTTATTTTCAGTGGTTGTATTGGTGATGAGTTGTCTATTTTTGCTTGCTGTTTGGTTTCTTTTAGGGCATACATATTCCTGCAAATTCCAGAGCTCCATGCTCTTCTTGCACGTGGACTGACCCAGCCCACTCTTGGAGTCTCCCCCTTGCTGTTGAACCAACCCCCCTTCTCTTGCTCAACTCTAAGACCTCAAGATGTAACGTCTATGGGAGGTGGATCAAGCGTAGGCCTAGAGAAAATGACAAACAAGGGGAAACGTCCCTGAGAACTTTCCTGTTTTCAAATCCTGGTCTCAACCCTTAGCGATGTGAGGCCTTGGGGAAGTGTCTGAACATCTGAGCTTCAGTTCCCTTACCGGTAAAACGGGGATAGCGATCGTCCCGGTTTTGTAGGGTTGTTCTAAAGATGAAGTCAACATAAAGTGTTTAGAACAGCGCACCTAAAAACATGCAACAAATACAGGCTTTATTATTAGCTAGTCTTTATTCATAGTGGTTGCTTTATATGAGCCATAAAATATGAAATCATCTTATGTGTCATTAGTTTACTTGTTTATGTTTCCCGCACTCATCTATGATTTTCACGGAGACAGGGGCCTTATCTGTCCTGTTAATAACGTGTTCAAACCGAGCCTGATAAATATTGTGTGCTCAGTAAATAAGTGTTTGATGACAGGATAATCACACAGGCTTCTGATAGGGATCAATCCTCGTTCCTGGCTCTAAGGGCGTGGCTGAGGCCAGCCATTTGCTCGGGATCCACTAGGAATATGCTTAGTGGCCTGGGGGGGGGGGGGGGGGGGGCGGGCGTCCATGAAACAAGAGAGCACCTTGCTGAGAGTCTGCTCGCCGTGTGGGTTTGGAGTACAGTCTTGAGCTAGAGAAGCCAGTGCATCCAAGGGCCAAGGAAACAAAAGCAGGGGGTGTGGCTGTCATGCAGAGGAGGAGGAGGGTCTGGGCTAGTTGTGGAGGGGATGGCTGGCTTCCCTAGGATGCCCAGCAAGGTCAGGGGCAGACAGGCCAGCTCTATTGGAAGGACGGAGCTATTGACCGGAAGCATGGCTAGGACTTGGGTATAGAAATGGATTAAGGAGTAATAGAATTTGAAAGAGTAGAAAAATGGAACAGCCCCAGGAAAAGGATTCCCAGTGCCCTGTCAAATACTTCTTGCATTGAATTTCCCCAGTCACCCCAGCCAGCTTTCTCTGGCTTGTGTTTTGAATAATCTGTGTTCAGTACTCACCCGGACTACTAGCTGTAAACTGAGCTGGCCTCTAACGGGATGGTGTTTCCTCATATTGTAAGACCAATCCCCTGGAAGAAGAGGTAGACCGATTAAATCATGCTTCGAAAGCCATTTGCAAAGTGTTTGTGAATAAATTGTAAGTTGATCTATTCCTGACTCCTCCTGGGCCCCAAAATGTGATTTCCCCAAACAGTTCTCAGTTCCAACTCTCGCTCTCTCTTTTGCTTTCTCTCTGTCACACACCATTACTGTTTATGTCGTGAATTTTAAAGCCACGTTTGTTATCTTAATCTTGGGTTTTTCCATCTGTTTATGTAGATTGCTGTTGTCTAAAATCGTTAACTCTCAGAGGATTGACGCCACGTCTCATTTGCCTCCCTGTCCTTTGAGTTAGCCCAGTGACACTAAGCCCTAATTCTGCAATATCCTGGAGGGATTTTCAGTGATGTCCACTTTTCCTTTTCTGGTGACTAGGTTCTTAAAATAATTTTCAGTGAACTTACATTTAAAAATGACATGTGCCAGCAAGTACTGCTTAAGGCAGTGGTTCTCAACCTGTGGGTCGCGACCCCTTTGGGGTTCGAACGACCCTTTCACAGGGGTCGCCTAAGACCATCGGAAAACACATATATAATTACATATTGTTCTTGTGATCAATCACTATGCTTTAATTATGTTCAATTTGTAGCAATGAAATTGGGGGTCACCACAACATGAAGAACTGTATTAAAGGGTCATGGCATTAGGAAGGTTGAGAACCACTGTCTTAAGGGGTTGTTGGGACAACACAAACATTTGTCACCACGCCCCAAAGGTGGGAAGTGGATTCATGAGAGGTTCCCGGAACTACCAGTCTTGCCACCCACATGTCTGAAAGTGACTTAACGAGTTTGGGGAGTAGGCCAGGCTAGATGCCTCCTGCGGTGAATACTGTTGTTGCGTGATGTGTTCCAGGAGCTGGTCCGCCTCGCCGTTGGATTATGACTTCATTGCCTGTGACTCATGTGGAATGCAACCTTTCTGTCCAAACCTTTTGTTTCACTAAAACGTCCACTTCCAAATGCTTGGCAGTGAGGAGAGCCTCATGCAGGCACGTACACCGTGTACCAGGCATCGCTCTGTACACGCCCTCTTTTTCATAAAAGTGGCTTCAGACGAATTTTGACCTTGAATAAGAACAGTGCTATGTTCTAGGAAAAAAAATTGGAGTCGCCTAGTGCACTGTTATTTCCTTGCCCTGCCCTGAACAGTTAGGTAACCATGACCTTTGGGGCACCGAAGGAGCCAGTTCAACTCTCAGATGCCTTGCTGTGATAATAATCCCCATAAATCTCAGGCAGGCCAAGCTTTACAAATAACAGAGAACCTCCAAGTATTTTATCTCACTTGATCCTAATAGTGATCCCTTGTTATGGGCAAGGCTGATATTCTTTTTTTTTTAAGTATGTTTTTATTGACTTTGAGAGAGAGATAAAGGGAGAGAGAGATAGAAACATCAGTGAGAGAGAAACATCATCAATCGGCTGCCACCTGCATGCCCCCTACTGGGTATTGAGCCTGCAACCTGGGCATGTGCCCTGACCAGGAATGGAACCACTGACCTCCTGGTTCTTGGGTCGGTGCTCAACCACTGAGCCACACCAGCTGGGCAAGGCTGATATTGTTATTCTTACATCCAGGTCTGACTCGGTGCCTAATGCATACATAGTTAGTACTTAATAACGACAGTGTGTTCTCCAAAAATGTATATACACTTTAACAGCTGACAGCTCAATTTTGAAAATGAAATGTATTTTAAGAAACACTGCCTTTATAATTAAGCAAAGTACGTGTGTACATTTTTGGGGACACCCTCTATTTATAGAACTGAAGTTATGGAAGCCACATTTTTCATGTAAGAGTGTTGAATGATTTCCCTACACTCAGCCCATCTTACCCACTGCGCCCAATGGCCTTGCCATTGGCACCCATGAGAGCCCGATTTCCCCCAATTGACTGTTGATCCCAAAGCATAAAAGCTATTGCTGCTGCTACTGAGCTGCAAAGGTTTGAACAGTCTTGAGACTAGACTCAAATGTAATGAGCTACAAGCCAAAGAGAAAAAGAAGAGGGTGTGGGGAGGTGCATAAGGACGGGCAAGGCTTTGGGTGTGGCTCAGAGTGGTGTTTAAAATAAATACAATAAAACTTATCCCAAAATCAGTAAACAGCAATATAATTAGAATTTTTCCTCCTATTTACTTCCTCTAACATGCAATGGGGGGAAGTGAAAAAAAACTTTAAAAAAGCCAAGGACTCCATCAAACAGATGGTTGTCCAGTTATTATTTTCCCCTTGATGTTGTTTACCAGAAGAGATGTGTTTAACAGAACGTGATTCACAGATTCCGGTGCGACTGGCATTTCTGTCTGGGAAGGGCAGAGGAAAACAGTGGAAAGAACACTCCACTCATAAGCTTTTATTATGCACATTATGATGCTTCATTAATTAGCCCGACCACTGTCCTGGTGACGTCCCGGGCTCCCTTCACAGGAAAAAATTAGTCCAGATTGCCAAGTTTAATAGACAATTACAGGAAGGCCGGATTATGCCTACATTGCATTCTGTAGGGGCGCCGAGCCAAACTCATGTCAAATTCATAAGACTGGGATATCCTCACTCAAACAGCCCCGCATGACCGACGTCACGAGCTATTTGACGTCTGTGCAGAGGATGTATTGATCTTGCCTGAGCTTCCTTTCTCAGAATCGCATAATGGGCCAAGAGAGGGCTCTCTGAGCATCCAGTTCCCCGACACACGCAGCTGGCTCGGTCCTTTGTTATGTCCAGTAAAGCACAATGTAGCAGGGAAAACACCCCACCCACCTCACCAGCTCCCGCCGCCCCTCCTGGCTGGTAGCCAGCACAGCCCTGTAAAGACCACTCGGACCTTTGGACAGAACAATGGGAGCTGCTGGGGTAGGTTTTCCACGGTGGGACCCTTCGTTCTGTCCATGATCCTTTCTTTAAAAAAATATATTTTTATTGATTTCAGAGAGGAAGGGAGAGGGAGAGAGAGAGAAACATCAATGATGAGAGGGAATCATGGATTGGCTGCCTCCTGCACGCCCCACACTGGGAATCGAGCACGCAACCTGGGCATGTGCCCTGACCGGGAATCAAACCGTGACCTCTTGGCTCATAGGTTGATGCTCAACCACTGAGCCATGCTGGCCAGGATCTTGAGGGAAGTGTTTTCATTTGAGAAATGGCTGAAACAATTTATTGATTTCAGAGAGTAAGGGAGAGAGGGAGAGAGAGATAGAAACATCAATGATGAGAGAGAATCATTGATCTGCTGCTTCCTGCACACCCCTCACTGGGGATCGAGCCTGCAACCCAGGCATGTGCCCTGAGTGGAAATCAAACCCGGGACCCTTCAGTCCATGGGCTGAAGCTCTATCCACTGTGCCAAATTAGGGAGGACCACATAGATAGGATTTTTGACGTTTTTACTTTGGAAGGCAAACGTTCTCTTTCTTCATCCATTACATCCACAGACCTTCATCCATTGGACTGGTGTTCCCTACACACTCACCAGGCACATGAGACTTATGGGGACCACTGAATAGTCTATTTTCTTCGGGTCCTTCCCAAACAACTCCCTTTGCCAGTAGAAACCTCCAGTGTTGCTGTCCCCCCAAGGGTCTACGCTCAAACCTTCCCTGTCTTTCTCTTCACTCTCCTTGGATGACCTCATGCATTTTCATATCCTCAGCGTGTGCTTGTAGGTGAGCCCCAAGTTTGATTTTAACACCCAAGACCTTTCTCTCTTGCCCAGGCTGAGACCTGTTGACGCTATTTATTCTGGACACCTCCAGGTATCACAAAATTCACTTCAAAATGCAAGTTGTTTGCATCATCAAACTAGCTGCTCCTTAAATGGAGTCCCTTTCCCGGTGGATGACCCTGCTGATGCATATGTTTCTTGGATTCACCCACTTCTTTACATCTTCCCACTGCCACTTCCTTCGTGCAGATCGCTACGTCCCCTCTTGGGGACTGCAGACAAAGCTGATGTCCAGCAAGTACAGCCAGTTCCCTCTTCCCTGCAACTTGCACCTGTCCCTCCCTGGTCAAGTGGCTTAGATTTCCATTTCCACGTCCCCTGTAAAATGGTGGTGAGAATCATTTAGCCCATGGTTGAGCTCCCAAGAAATATGCCCACAGCATTAGGCTGATTTTGATCGTCAGTCTTTGGTGACATGGAAAATGCATTTCATGGATTTCTGCTCTAATCTTTCTTCTTTTTCTTCTGCTGACCTTGGGTTTCACTTGCTCATTTTTCTGGTATTTGTTGAGGCAAAGGTCACTGATGTGAGACACTTCTTTTCTAATAAAGATGTTAAATGCTCTAAATTGCCCTCTGCATCCCACACATTTTGGCGTGTTATGCTTTCATTTTCATTCCGTTCAGGCTGCTTTTTATTTCTCCTCTTGATTATTTCTTTGACTCATAGGTTATTTTGAGTCTGTTATGTAATTTCCAAATATTTGGAGATTTTCCACATATCTTTCTGTTATTTGTTTATAATTTAATTCCATTGGGGTTAGAGAACATTCTTTGTATGACTTAAATCCTTTAATTTATTGAGACTTGTTTTATGGCACAAATTATGGTCTAGCTTAGTCTATATTTCATATGTACTTGAAGAATATGTTTATTCTGTTGCTGGGTGAAGTGTTCTGTGGATGTCAAATAGGTAAACTTGGTTAGCAGTATTGCTCACATATACTATACTAGAGGCGCAGTGCATGAATTTGTGCACCAGTGGGGTCCCTTGGCCTGGCCTGTGGGATCAGGTGAAACCGGCTCTCCAATATCCCCCAAGGGGTCCCGGATTGAGAGAGGGCACAGGCCAGGCTGAGGGACCCCACCGGTGTATGATCGGGGCCAGGGAGGGACACGGGAGGTTGGCCAGCTGGGGAGGGACCACAGGAGGGCTCCAGAGAGTGTCCAGACCTTCTCACTCAGTCCCGATTGGCCGGACCCCAGCAGCAAGCTAACCTACCACTTGGAGTGTCTGCTCCCTGGTGGTCAGTGCACATCAGAGTGAGTGGTTGAGCAACCTTAGCATATCATTAGCATATTACGCTTTGATTGGTTGAATGGACAACCAGATGACCAGACCCTTAGCATATTAGGCTTTTATTATATAGGATCCTTGCTGATTTTCTATTTATGCCATGAATTATTGAGGGGGGCTGTTGGAATACCTTACTATAATTGTGGATTTATCTTTTTCTTCTTTCAATTTTGCTTTCCATCAAATTTTGCTTCCTGGATGTCGATGCTCTGTACATAAATATTCAGGACTATTTCACCCTCTCAATGAACTGATCCCTTATTAATTCCAAATGACCCTTTCATTCATAGTAATAGTTTTTGCTCTGAAACCTAGTTTGTCTATTAATTTAGCCACTCCAGCTTTCTTTAAGTTTTCCCTTCTTTTACCTTATTTGTGTCTTTATATTTAGAGTAGGTCTCTTATAGATAGTATATTGTTAGGTCTTTTTTATGTAATCTGGAAAACTCTGGATTTTAATTGGAATATTTAGACCATTTGCATTTAATGTGATTAAAGTTGAGTTCCAATCTGTCATCTTGCTAATTATTTTCTATTTTTCCCATTTGCTCTTTATATTTTTTAAATTTTTTGGCCCCCTTTTATATTAATTGAGCATTTCTCCAAATTCAGTTTTATTTCTTTTGGGGCTTAGTAGTATAATTCTTCTTTTGTTGTTGTTTTAAGGAGTTGTCTTAGGGTTTATCATACACATATTTAAATTATCAGAGTCCTTCAAGTAGCATTATTCTACTCTATTTCTAGGGTAGTAATCTCACAAGAATGTATTTTCTCTCCAATTGCCAGAGATATCTAAAAGCTGGTCCCACCCTGCCATAGTAGGTTTAATGCCCATCTTCTGAGTATTTCCTTTGAGAATCATTGGTATTGCGTAGGATTTTTTTTCAATAGAGTCGTGTCCTGCTGGGTGGCTAGATTAAGGCAAGCTATTTACAAGGCTGCTGTAAAGGCACGAGGTGAGAGGGATGCTACTCTCACAGCATCCCTCCACCCAGCACCCTTGTGAAAGCCATTATGGCGCCTGTCATTGCCTGGGGCAGAGGCAGTGTCAGAATATGATGGAGATGCTGTCTGGAGGGAGGGACCGCCAATAATTCAAAAACATCTGTCACCAATGTTTCTCCTTTTCATGGCATCTGCAGCTTTCCTGCTCTTTGTGTATGTATCCTGCTGACTGCGTTTCACTTTTTTTCTTTATCTCCTTGAAATATAGGCATTCTGCAACAAGACCTAATTGTATGAAGTGTTTATTTGGGTAAAAGGAATAACGAATGAATACATCATTTAGTATTTTTTAAAATATTTTTTTATAGATTGCAGAGAGGGAGAGAGAGATAAAAGCATCAATGATGAGAGAATCATTGATTGGCTGCCTCCTGCACGCCCCACACTGGGGATCCAGCCCCTAACCTGAGCACTGACTGGAAAGCGAACCATGACCTCCTGGTTCATAGGTCAGCCACTGAGCCAAGTTGGCCCGGGTGGATACATCACTTTTAAACCTCTCCTAAGTAAACCACTAGTTAACTCTGGGATTCTATTTCTTTTTGTAATAAAAGCTGAGACTGGACAGTATATTGTCAATGACTATCTGGTAATATTTTATACTTGGCACATGGACAGTGTTCAGATTTTCTTTAAAAGCTGATCCTATATACTTCCTGGACTATGCATGCCTTGACTCCCTCTGACAGGTGACCTGCTGATTTTGACCAGTGACCCCACAAATGAATGTCAGAATGTCACAAAGAGACTGCTAACCCAGTGGTTTCATTCCCGCTAGAAAAGAGACCCCTCCTCTATCGTTTAATGTTGTCCCTTAGGTCACAGTGGTGGCTTGGCCCAGAAGCCGGCACCAGAAGGAATATCATTGTTCTTCAGGGCAACCGCCTGGCTTCACCCCCGACGCCCCGCCAAGGGCAGTGACAGTGCTGGCCGCTTCCAGAAATGGCATCTCAACAATCGTCTTTGTTTCACATCACTTGGTCATCAGGGTTAATATTTCCTGGTGCCCCAGCAAAGCATCCCGTGCTGATGCGCAGGCTTCCTCTTCCTACTGAGAGCTTTTGCAACTTGTCATAAATTATTGCTCATTAAAGAAGCCTGTCTCTTCCTCACGACCGGCCTGGGAAGGAGGTAGGCCAGGGATCTGAAGGAAAAGCCGCCCCTCTTTCCTAAGCCAGCGTCCTTTCGGCAGAACGGGGCTATGCTGGGCTTCGTTCTGGTTCCTGCTTTGGGCCAACAGTGGGACCGCAGTGCCCCTCGCTTGTTTTTAAGAAGGATGACAGATTTCCTGCAGCTCCTTCTACAAGCAGACGGCTGTGGCTGCCTCATAACAATGAACCAAACCAAACATCTTCTGGGCACCAGGGCAGCTCTTAAAACTTTCATCCTCTCTTTGTTCCCTGCCCTGGGAAGTCTTGCTGAAATAACCCAAGGAATCAAGTAGTATTTCTCATCTCAAGGCCTCACCCTTGGCATCAATAGTGACCTTTCCCCTTTCTCAGCCTCGGGTGTTGTTCACACTGATGTTGGTTATTTGGACACAGCCACCCATTCAGGTTGCAAGGATTTTATGACAATGAGAGAGAGCCTTGAGGACACATATTAAACATAGATTAGATAAGTTTCGGACATAATGCCATGGCACGTAATTCAGTTGGAGACAAGTAAAACTCTAGATTGTGCTTCTAAATTAATGTTCTAACTCAGTCCTCAGTGAAACAACTTTTCTGCATGTTTGGGAAGCATGAACCGTGTCTTTATGACTTGTGCCGGACATCAGTGTATCTCTCTAGCCACTTATTTTATTTTTTAGAGTAAACTGAGGCCTGTCCAAAGAAGTTCCATTTCCTCTTCTACTGCCTCTGTATTATAAAATAAAATATGGGTACAAAAAACAATGCAAAGCAAATGAATGTAGGGCCCGGCCGGCATGGCTTAGTGGCTGAGCGTTGACCTATAACCAGGAGGTCAGGGTTCGATTCCCGGTCAGGGCACATGCCTGGGTTGCAGCCTTGATCCCCAGTGTGGGGCAAGCAGGAAGCAGCCGATCAATAATTCTCTCTCATCATTGATGTTTCTCTCTCTCTCCCTCTCCCTGCCTCTCTGAAATCAATAAAAATTTATTTATTTTTTAAAAAAATCAGCAAATGCAGGGCTTCGTAAGCTATTAATTAGAGGAATGTCCTTGCTACCATCAGGTCAAGAAATGAAATTTGCTACCACCTCAGAAGCCATCCAAATCTTACCTTCTCTACCCCACACCGAAAGTTAACCACAAAAGTAGTCTTATGAATCCAGTGTTTCCAGGGTCATCCTCACAATCTCTCTCCCACCTCTTATCCCTCTGTCCCCCCACCGATACGTGTACCACAGATTCCAATGGATGTGACGCAACAAATAACTCTTGAACTTGGTCACTTCTCTTTGTCCCCATCACTTTTTTTTTTTAATATATTTTATTGATTTTCCACAGAGAAGAAGGGAGAGGGATAGAGAGTTAGAAACATCTATGAGAGAGAAACATCGATCAGCTGCCTCCTGCACATCTCCCACTGGGGATGTGCCCGCAACCAAGGTACATGCCCTTGCCCGGAATCGAACCTGGGACCCTTGAGTCCGCAGGCCGACGCTCTATCCACTGAGCCAAATCGGTTAGGCTGTCCCCATCACTTTAATGCAAACAGTCATCTTCTGTCGCTTGGACCAGCGAAACATTCTATTCAACTTCCTACCAGCACGCCCTCCGTGTGCCCCTCCTATCCCTTCCTTCACCTCAGCCAAAATAATTTCAAAATGTGATTTTGTCAACCTCTTGCTTAAATAGCACCGATCATTTCAACCCTTGTCTTAAAACTCTTCGTGGTCTTCTCATTGCTTGCAAGACTTCGTTACCTGAACTAAAAAATCTGATCTCTCAAACTCATCTCTCCTGACTCTCTCCATTTACCTTAGTGTCAATCACACTGACCACCTTCATCCTCGCCCTTCTTCCTCTCAACACAGAGACTTCGCATGTGCTGTTCCCTTCTTGAACGCCATCTCTTCCCTTCTTCATCCAGTGAACTCCTAACGGCCCTTCAGGTCCCTACTGAATGGAGCGGATCTCATACAGGCCACGTGCCTGTCCTTCAGAGCGCGAGCCACTCATTCATGAAAGTGTGTCGTTAACGCCCCTTTACTCCACTGGACCTTCCACTCCACACAGATGGGATTTTTGTTTACCATCCTATCCCCAGCCCAATGCCCGCACATAGTATTTGAGAAAATTGTCCTTCAAGGAGTAAACGAGTGAACAAATGTGTTTTTTTAAGGTTGTTGCAAAGATAAGGAAGGTTTCCCTTGTGCTGTGAACTGGCCTAAGCCATGTAGTTGTAGGCAACCATGTTGTTCTTTTAAGTGAATCTGCGTAGCCACCAAATTGCTGGACGTGAATGGGGTTAGTTGCTTCCTCCCAACCTCGCGGACTGGTTAGAATGAAGGCAAGTCTCAGATTACATTTGGCAATGAAAACAAACAAACAAACAAACAAACAAAGTTCTTTAAACATGACAGCTCTACAGCCTTCATTGCTTCTTGATTGTGTCAGGAAACTGCTTGGAAGGTACCCCTGAGACAAAACAACAGTATCCCCAACCGGAAATTCTTCATCGATACATAACGTTTGGGCAGACTTTCCTTCAGGTTGTAACAGTGGACTGTGCAGGATCCCAGCGCGCTCTGGACTGTCCTGTCAAAGCCCCAGTGGTCTTGACATTCCTGACTGATTTCTTTGTCTCCGATGACCACTTTGGTAAAAGCCCGGAACTCTAAGATCAAAGCGTGCAATAAAAGCATAAGGCAGTTCCTGCGTATGTGTGATGACTGGAGGAATCGAGCAAATAAGTAGAGAGGAACTTCCCTCATTAAAAAATGTTTTTCCGAAGTCATTGTTCCCTAGCCCTGTAACAGCAGCTCCAAGCGATTCAGAGAATGGTGATTTATAGTGCACATCCCCGGAGCACCTGCCGGCAGAGGCTCCTGGTGCCCGCAATGAATGAGTCACTGTGACTTGTTTGTGCGATCAGAGAGGAACACAAGATCGTATCTCCCCTCACACTGGTGATAAGGAGACACACACTTAATCAAAATAAAGGGACTGGACTCGTTCGAAGAGGCTGCTTTTCAAAGGAATCATTGAGAAGCATCCTCTTGTCCCAGAAAAACACGTTTCAGGAAAAAGGACATAATCAGAGAGATCAGATGAGTGGTTCAAAGCCGAGGGACTGTGGTCTGGCCTGCGTGGCGCAGGGGTTGAACATTGACCTGTGAACCAGGAGGTCACGGTTCGATTCCTGGTTGCAGGCTCGATCCCTAGTGTGGGGCGTGCAGGAGGCAGCTGAGCAATGATTCTCTCTCATCATTGATATTTCTCTCTCTCTCTCTCTCTCTCTCTCTCTCTCTCTCTCTCTCTCTCTCTCTCCACCCCCCTAGTGTGGGGAGTGCAGGAGGCAGCTGAGCAATGATTCTCTCTCATTGATATTTCTCCCTCCCTCTCCCTCTCCCTCTCCCTCTCCCTCTCCCTCTCCCTCTCCCTCTCCCTCTCCCTCTCCCTCTCCCTCTCCCTCTCCCTCTCCCTCTCCCTTTCTCTCTGAAATCAATAAAAATATTTAAAACAAACAAACAAACAAAATTGAGGGACTTTGCTTCTCTGAAGGGCCATTGGTAAGTCTGGGGACATGTTTTGGCTGTCACCCCTGGGCGGGGTGCTGCTGGCTTCTAGTAGGGAGGGGCTAGAGACAAGCAGCTAACATTCTACATCGCACAGGATGGAACGCACAACGAGGGATTCATTATCCTGACAAAATGGCAATACTGATGCCAGGGAGAAACCCTGGGTTAGGTCACCCACGAGGAGCTGCTGGGGCCTGAGGGGCGATACGCATCACCCAGTGGCTGAGAGTCGGGCTAAGCCCAAGTTCTCTGTCCCATCACTCCCTGGTCTTCTCCGCCCTGTTGCCTCCTGTGCTGATAAACGGAAGGTGAATCTGGCTGTGATATAAGACATTCAAAGGAAGAGTCATCACGTGGCTCAGTTTATTTTCAGACAGATCATTACCCTCCTCAGATGGTGTCTTGAACACAGTCTTTCTGATTTGTTCAACATCCTGCCCCCGCCCCCGCCCCTCCTTCTTGCCTTCCCTTCCCATTACTGCTTCCCATTTCAGCTGAGCAGCTCAGCTGGGATCAGAAGAGAGGCAGGGCGAGCATGAGTCTGGATGGAGCAAGTCCCATGGCAGGGATGCCATGCTTGAAGCCGGGTGACCTGGCCCAGCACAGGAGGGCCGTGCCCAGTTGACAGGGACGGTGCCCTAATTCCCAGATGGGGGACCCATCTCCTTTTTTAAAAATTCTTCATCAATTTCAGAGAGGAAGGCAGAGGGAGAGAGAGAGAAAGAAACATCAATGATGAGAGAGAATCATGGATTCGCTGCCTCTGGCACGCCCCCTACTGGGGATCAAACTCGCAACCCAGGCATGTGCCCTGACCCGGAATCGAACCGTGACCTCCTGGTTCACAGGTGGATGCTCAACCAC
Organism: Myotis yumanensis; assembly: GCF_028538775.1. Lineage (NCBI taxonomy): Eukaryota > Metazoa > Chordata > Mammalia > Chiroptera > Vespertilionidae > Myotis > Myotis yumanensis. Next base: position 6,995,479 of record NW_027223773.1, on the reverse strand, counting down.
TGAGCCACACCAGCCAGGCAAGAGACCCATCTCTTTTGTTTCCTGACTTTGTAGGTCCCTGTAAGGGGCAGGCTCACAACCTCAAGGTGTCTTTGAAAGTCTTATCAGGAGTAGGAGGCCTCAGGTGCTAGAGGGCCAGCATGTGTCCCAGGTGGACTCTGCCTTGTCACCAGTTTCAACCCGAATGGGGACAAAGGGCATGGAGATTCTCTGTTGAACCCAGGGCAGAAGGGGGATATTCTGAAGGGAGTTTCCAGACCCAGACTTGGAGCACGTGGTCTCATAAGGAGAAATGTTCTCTCTGGCTCCTTCCAATCAGGACCGTTTCAGAAAACCTGCATGTCCATAATCACTATGAACATATGGGGAGATGTCATGACGAATTAAGTGTTAGGGCAGCTCTCTGGGACAATCGGAGGTTCTTTCTAGGTCCAGGTGCCCCCCCCCCCCCCAAGCCCTCCCTCGATGGTTTACAGCCCAGGGCACACTCAATCGTGCCAGGAAGGGCCAGCCTGGGCCCTGCTCCCCTCGTGCCCCTCCCTGCGTCCCGCTGACCCGCCTGCCCACCTGCCAAAGCAATTGGAAAGGAGACCCAGGTTCGGCAAGGTCTGCGCAAAGTGCCAGCTAACAACGGGGCCCCCGCATGCAGTCATGGAGATTTATGATGGCAATACCCCCGGGTTCTCATAAAGGTGAGCGCTCCCTGCGAGCGGGACTTGGCTTGCATCCCCGGCCTCGGCTCCTATAATCAAAGCCAATAGGCCTCCCTGGCCGAGACGCTGTGACTACAACTGTCCCCCTCCTTGGGGTAGCAGCTCGGCCACAAACATCCCCCCCCACCCCTCCCTGGTCCACCCGGCAGGGTCCACGCTGTCACTTCTGGTTAAAGTCACGTTTAAGATGGAGATGTGAAAAGTCAGACTGTCAGTCTCAGGACCCCAGGAAGGCTGGGCTGCGAGGCTGGGTTTGGCAGGCCTGGGCCTCGGGATGGGTTTGTGGACAGATTGTGTTCGGCCAGGAGTAGACCTTCTCGTGCAGCGAAGTCACAGGACCCTCCAGTCCGCTCGTTCATAACGGAAAACCCGGTAATGGGTTCCATACCGCACACGGGGAGTCTCATACCAGAGCGGCTTCTCCAGCGGCTTGGGCATGCGCCCTGCCCGTGGGCAACCTTGGCAATGGTTGCAGGGGCCTTCTGAGTTCTCCACGCTTTCAGGTCCCCGACGGCCCTGCCTCTGACATTCTATGGGGTGGGGGTCTGTGCTCTGATTCCTTCTGCCACAGACACAGGCTTTAAATGGAATTGGTGTGTAACCACCGTAAATATGTTCATGATATGTGTAATATATCATCCATATATACTGTATGTGTGTGTGTGTATCCATTCTTTCGGATGAAGAAGATAGTTGGTAGAAGGGCCCCATTCTTTAGAAAGAAATATTAATATCATTACGAACAAGAAAAAAACAGTTACAGTCTTAAACCAAACAAAGGAAGTCGGGCTTCAGGCAACTTCAGTCAGTGTTACTGCAAAGCCAGCATTATAGCCTCGCCAAGAGGCCCTTGTTAGAGAGAATGAATGCAGACCTGTCCCGGCTGTGTGACTGGGCACTAGGAGATCTGTAGATATTTTAAGGAGTTTTCTGGGAAATTAAAAATGTAGGGGACTTCTATTTCTAGCAATGTGAGTAGACATCACTTAAAACAATACCAACAAGAAAGTCTTAAAATGCAGAATAAATTGTACTTTATAAATAAGTAAACGTGTATTTGAGTCTAATTTTCTCTTTATATAGTTGTATATATATAGTTATATATATTTTTGTGTGATGAATAATATACACAATATATATTTCATATATATAATTACATGTTATATATTATAATGTATATCTTATATATTATATAATTATAGGGTATATATTTTTATATATCATTATATATAATTATATATTTGTTATTAGATATAATATTTAGCAGACAAAAAAATCTAGTAAGGTTATTATCTAACAACATAACATAGGAAACTACTCTCAATAATTGGAAAAGAAAACTGATTTTCAAGTTCCTGGATTGCTGGGGTCCAATCCCAGCGGGTCCAGGGGTCCCCAAAGGTGTGGACGGAGTCGGCGAAGAAGGAATGACACGAAGACAGCCTTCAGTTGATCAGCAGCCTAGTCAGGACCTATACCCAGGATTTCCAGCCAAAGTTCTGGTCGGAGCTCTGATTAGGAACTGATGAGGATCTGATGTTTATTGTCTTGTTACATTCATATTTATACCAGCCGATTTTAATCCTGTCAATTTCTATTACAAAGGTTAGGGCGTTTCTTATCTCCATTCCAGGGAGTAAAGATTATGTAGCTTAACTACCCGCCTGGCACTTAATTAAGGGGTTGTATCCCCTCCCTAACCTCAGGGAAAGATCCCCACCTGGGGAATCAACCTTTCTCAGAGAGGTGACCTTGGTTAAAACACATGGCGCTAAAGGGAGCAAACATATTAAGAACAGTATGCTATATATGCCAGGTCCCTTGAAACATATGCTGTGCAGATGTTTCTTTCCTGTAGCGACTGTGTCAAGCAGCAAGGATGGACCGGCTTCCGGCACTGGATTATTAACAGAATTTACAAGGATATCAAGCAATTCGAATACATTCCAAAGAAGACATATCATACAGATTCTCTCCTCTAACCACCGTGCTGTTAAGATAGAAACAAATAGTGAATAAAGTGCCGACATTGTCACTTAAGCCAGAAGGAGACTGGGTTTTCCAGCTGGGAGTTTTAAGGTCATGCGGCAGGCTGAGGTCAGACCTTCCTACCAGGAGCCTGAGAATGGGGCCCACCAGAGCTAACAGAGCGATGGGTCCTGGCGATGCCATTGGTCCCCTGAACTCAGCTGCGCCTGACATCTAATGGGGTCTTCACTTATGCGAACCAATCAAGTCTCTTTCTGAGCCATGTGCAGCGGGATGCGGTGTTTTGTTTGTGTGCTTTTTAGCTGTCAAGCATCGTAGTATTTACATAAGAACCCAGTGCTCCTTGTCATGGCACTGAGAACACCATCACATTATTTCCATCGTGCTACTTCTGTCCCAAACACACATGGTCCATCCACACTGTTCTCCGCTTCTTCCCCAAGTACAGAATGCCATGCTATCTGCATTTTCGTGGTATCCTTCATTTCCCCCCACTTCATGGCTGGCCAAAAGCTAGCTATATTCTAAGGCCATGCTCAAGTACATCCTAGTGTGTGATGGAATCAACTATGAGAGCTGCTGGGATCATGTGTATCATTTGAAATTCACAGTGTGGTCTTTTTGTTATCCCATTAGACCGGGAGCCCCATGATGGCGAGAGTCAAGCCGGCTCATTCCTATGCCCGGGGCAGGATGCTGGTTGACCTTCAACAAGCGCTGGTGAGTTCATGAATCACCTCCTTCATTGGAAAGCAGCAAGACGAATGCAAAAGTTTATCATTGGCAAACTCGTCAGGGCTTAGCCAATAGACACTTCCCTAGCCCTGAACGTATCTCACACCAACTTCACAGGGGCCCTCTCTGCTTCCACAAACGTATTTTCACAGCTTTACAAGGTCGTAGAGGCCTGGCTTGGTTCCTTCTTTAAATCAGAAGAACTGGCCCCAAGGTGACATTCTAAAAAAAAACGCAAATTTCTTGCCACCATTTCATCTTGCCTCGTTAAAGAACACACACACACACACACACACACACACACACACACACACTTGCTTGGCCTTTTGACGATTGCTTGGGATTTTCAAGAATGGTTTCAGAGGAGACACAGGGATGGCTTCTCTCCATCTCGTGCTAGCCAAGGTTCCCCTAAGCAGCCGGGCGGTTTTTCCTTTCAGTTTGGGGCTGCTTTTATTTCTTCCCCTCGGTTCATTCATCACCATGGATGCTATGCTTGGAGAGAAAGGGGATTCAGTTGCAGAACTTGCTTCCTGTTAATTCTTCCATTCCAGAACATTTTGGAAACAGATGTAATGACTTAAATACAATAATAAAAGCAAAATAATCATATCCAGGCCACCGAGGCCAAGCGAAAATCTTTTTACCCGGTGAATTTCAGTTTTCCTGTTTATAGACCTGATATAGCAATCCCTGCCTCGCTGCTTGCATCCATCAGGTGAATTAAATAATATTGGAGAGCCCTGGCCGGCGTGGCTCAGTTGGTTGGGCATCGTCCTGTGTACCAAAAGGTTGCCGGTTTGATTCCCAGTCGGCTGTGGGCTGGGTCCCCCAGTATGGGGTGTACAAAAGGCAGCCAATCAATGTTCCACTCTCACATGGATGTTTCTCTCTCTTCCTCTCCCTCCTCTCTCTCTAAAAATAATTTTTTTAAAAAGATTTAAATGCTGTTGGAAAGAGCATCTGAATGCCTTCCACCTCCACTGTAATATGACTCATTATTTCCCTTATTCGAATAACAGTGCTCTCTAAACATAACAACTATATATTTTAAAATGTTACATAACCCAAAACCAGAAAATTGTTCTATACCACAAACACCAGCAGCCCTAAATATTTTCATCGTATTCCATCCGAACCAGGAGTGTAGTTAGGACAGAGTGGTTGAATGTTATTCACTGGTTTCTTTTGAGAAAGGGGAGTGGTTCTGAGGCATTTTCATTGTACCCACAGCATGAAGCTCACAGTAAGTAGTAAACATTGGTCAAAGTCGTCAACAAATGACATCAGAAATGGGGTTAAGAAACCCCAAATCTGGGAGGACACTGAGCTTTAATAAATACGTGTGGGGGCAGAAATGACAGGCCAACAACCCTGAAGAGAACACTAGCCTGAGGGTGTTTCTGTTCCTGCTTCAAACAGCTCCATCATCGCTGCTGGAGAAATAGGGTCTCAGGTCCTTAAAGGCATCAACATAATTAAACAAAACCGAACAAAAACTCACAACAACAAAAACAGAAGTCTTGGGGTTCAACATGGTGCTGATAGTCGATATGTTTATCTCCTCTCCCTGCCACGGCCCCACCAAAACGGCTCTACAGGATAGCATTGTGCTTTCTCGTTCAGCGCATCCTCTGTACTAGCTGATTTTTTAAATTCACATCTACGTGTAATTTCATTAAAGGCATAAATAAGGAACAGCTAGAGCTCTCAGAAACATCTGTGCTTTGACAAGCAAAGGGGGAAAGGAAGAGACTCCTAACCAAATGGCAACTATCAGTTCGGAGTAACTAAAAAAATAAATAAATAAAAACAAAAGTAAGTAAATGAATAAGTAAAAGGAGCGAGGAGATAGAAAAGGTGTCCATGAAACTGCGAACTCTGGTGACCTTTCTTTGCCGACCGCAAGCACAGCACTCCTTCCCCAGGGCGGACCCGAGTGCCTCCGTGGTACTTTCTGGACCATTGCATGTCACTCCCAGTTCTGGGAGGAAAGAAATCACCTGCCATTCTCGCACTTCCCGGGAGAGAGATGCTTCAGCCATGTCAGGGCCAAGGCTTGAGATCGAAGCACGCACTCAGGTAGAAACTGCAGCATCCAAAAGTCACTGCAGAGAGCGGCCGCCAGCTCAGAACGCCATGCGTCTATTTTTAACCAAAAAGAACGTCCCTGGGAGCAGAAACCTGTTTGCACGCTAGGAACCGTGGATGTTACGAACACCAGATGATGAGGTTTGGGAACAGGACATGTTTTTGTGTGTGTGTGTGTGTGTTTTTAAATATATTTTATTGATTTTTTACAGAGAGGAAAGGAGAGGGAGAGAGAGTTAGAAACATCGATGAGCAAGAAACATCGATCAGCTGCCTCCTGCACACCTCCCACTGGGGATGTGCCCGCAACCAAGGTACATGCCCTTGACCGGAATTGAACCTGGGACCCTTCAGTCCGCAGGCCGACCCTCTATCCACTGAGCCAAACCAGTTAGGGCTAGGACATGTTTTTTTTTCCCCACCATTTTCCAAATCCATGATCCACTTACTGCCCCTGGTGAGTTTTTCTGACACCATTAGAAGATAAACACAAAGTCCAGCTGGTTACTCCTGCTTAGATGAGGAATTGAAAACTATTCGGTTTTGGCTTCGAGAATTTACTTCGCATTCGCACAGTTATACTCACTTGGGGAGCATTGCTTTGGCTTCGAAAAGTAATCCTGCAGTTAGTTAAGCAGTAAGTACATTGCACAAGCAGGACTGCTCGTGTGAAGACGGCCACCTGGTGGTCAAGATGGGGAACTGCATCCCAGCAAAATTCTGAGGGTGTCTCCCTCGCCCCCCCCACCCCCTCCCCTCCTGCTTTCTGGGTACAGACTGCTGTTGATGGTGGACAGGCTGCAGCTGTACGAAAGGGAGTCTCAAGTTCAAGTCAGAAGATTTCCAGAGCAGTTACATCAACGCCATGAAAGCTCCAGGTCACAAGTTCTCTAAATTATTTACAAAGCCAACCCGTGTGGCGTGCTAACCATTTTTAACAGCGTCGAAGCTCTCTTCAGCGGGGAAGCCGAACAGGAGCCTTGCTGTTTGGGAGTCAGGTTTAATCTCCACCTCAAGCCTCCTGGACTTCCTCGGCCGGCCGGGCTGACGAGCTTCTGTTTTCTCTTGCCGAGAAAGAAAGAAGCGGCGAGATGCCTTTGGCACCACAAAAGCAAGCATCCTGAGCTTCTAAATATTGCCTTGCCCCCAAACCGACCTTGCTTAGCTCCAAATCCAACTCTGCAAGACAAAAATATGAAACTGGAAAAAAAAGAAAAAAAAAAAGGAAAGCAAAAGCCTTTTTTCTGGCCGCCCCTGGTTCCTAGTGTCGTTCGCTTTCATGTTTAAGTCTGGGGATCAGTTTCTGGGAGCCAATAGAGAGCGGACTAGTCCCCCAGCCTCCTCAGGGCATGCTGGGTGTCAGACAGGGTGAAATCAAACCACAGGCCCTCATTGTAACATTTGCAGCTGGAAAGGAGGAGGAGAGATTTGCATCGGACACAGTGTGTCTTCTAGAAGGATCAGTGACACGCCCCAAAGCTGGGATTCCCTGATTTCCCCTCAAGCTACCCCGGGAGAGAATCCCCCACGTGCTGGGCTGGCTCCCTGACACGTATCCATTCTGTATCATTATGGTGGTGGTTATAGGAATCTATAAAGATGTTAAAATTCATAGAACCGTACACTGAAGAAAGGAAGTCAATGTTAGCATATGATAATTTAAAAGAATAAAAACCTTAATAAGAGCCAACACAGTCCCATTTGACTTTTGTGTTCACCGTTGATTGTCCTTCTCGCCTTTCCTAAACATCCTCCTTCAGCCAACACTGCCCGCAGGACTAGGAGATGTGAGGCAGGTGGGAGGCAGAAAGCCTGAGGCTCAGGGCTCACAACCTGGGCAGGGAACAAAGACCCAGAGGTGCAGAGATGTCAATGAGTTACTCCATACAAGTTCAAGGTCATGGTCGCCAGGGGTTGTAAGCCCCAAGAATGTTTTCTGAACTCTGACCAAGAAGGAATAACTATTTGTGCTGACTGGTTTCTTACCACGTATACTTGGGGGATAATTTTGAAGACTCCCTTGCTTTGACCTAAATATCTATTAATTGGAAAAAAAATCCCATTAGTGATAGGCATGGTGTGTGCTAGATGGCCAGCTTATTAAAACATGTCTATTCCACTTGTATCTATAATAATAAAAGCGTAATATGCTAGTTAGACTGGACAGCCGAACGACCTTCCAGATGACCTTCCGTACGAAGCCGGGGCTGCAAGGCCCGAGCTCCTTGCACGAATTTCATGCACCGGGCCTCTAGTATTCTAATAACTAGTACTCAGACACATAGCAGTCCCATCACTCATGACACAGCTATTAAGTAAATGAATGGAAGATGACACCAACACGGCATTTTAATCATAGCACACCTTTCCAGTGTAATTTTCTATGTAGCTAGCACAGTCACTGGAATAGCCTCTCTCCCAGGCATTCGAAGATGAAGGCTGCATCTCCATCCATGTGCCCCGCCCATGCTCCTGTGTCCGGGGGCACGTCCGCAGGGAGAGTCCCTACAAGTGAGTCAGAATGACTGGTCATGCCCCGTGGCATCAGGGTTGGAAGCCAAAGACCATGGCGTACCCACTCCGTATCTGCAGGAAATAAGGACCAGGAATGCGAATGCGGATCCTTTTTAGAAAACCACTAATCCTGCTATGATAAGTGGCCGGGCAGCTATTCAAGCGGGGTGTTTGCACTGCCATGGAAACAGACAAACCTGGTGTTTTCCTGCGTTCTAAATTCAGCGTCCGCATCCAGATATAAATATGCTGACCGTTAGGAATCCGGTTTCCCAAAGTCAGCCTGACTCGGGGTCCGCATCGGTGACCTGAAGGTCTCTCACCACAGCCCGATGCGAATCCGAGACCATGAAGCTCCTTGTTTGTTGAGAAAGATAAGTCATTGTTTTTTAGTCCTATCTGGGCGAACGTGAAGTTCAAAGCCAAGGTCCCCCAGCGGGGCTCAGCTCCTGCGATCCCGGGTCAGACCATTTCTGTTTAGAAGATACTTTTCTAAAGTAAGTGCTAAGTATTTTAGGCAAAGAAACCCAGCTGTGAAAATACTGGTAACGTTTGCACAGTTGTTTTATATGTGGATTTATTTTTACTTGCACTTAATTCAGTGCAATTTTGGGGAGAGAAGTCCCCTGCACCCCCTCCCTCCATCCCTCCCTCCCCATCGCTTATTCTTGCTGACCCTCCCGGGTCGTCTGAGAAATGACAGTCTCCCTCTTTAATTCTTTGGGGTCGCAAGTGTTCTGCATCACGGCACACCCTCGCTTAATTAGCATTAATAAGTGATGCTGAGAGAAAGAACCCTGGAGAGAAAGCGGGGCTGTTTGTGCCAAATTGGAGTGGACCCAACTGGCGAAACTTTCCAGTGTACTTTCCTCCACTCAGGCCTCCAGTGTGTTCCTGCTGCCTGAACATCCATTTCTGACAGGGGTCCTGGGTGCCCCGTGAGGTCCATGGCCTGTGTGCTCTTTGTTGCCGGAGTTTTTTGTTTTTTTTTGTTTTTTACTTTCTTAGCTGTATGGTGATAAGACATCATTTCTGCCTCCTACGATCCTAAGATACTTAAGCAGAGATAGAGCAAACGTTAACTCATGATTTATTGAGCACCTACTGTGTGCAAGGCATTGGGCTAGGTACAGACAGTAGAGGTTTGCAGAATGAGCGGGATTTCACACACAGTAGGACAGGGCAGGTGTGCTGAGCAGCAGAAGGAAAAGCGTGGAGGCTGAAAAGCAAAAGGACAATTAGAAACTCTGAGGAGTGAATCCGCATGGCCAGTGTGGCTCCCATGTACCGAAAGGTCGCTGGTTCGATTCCTGGTCAGAACTCATACCCAGGTTGTAGGTTCAATCCCTGAGGCAGCCAATCAATGTTTCACTCTCTCTCCTTCTCTCTCTCTAAAAAAAGTCAATAAAATCATATTGAAAAAAAAAAAGAAAGTGAAAAGGCAAGTCACAGTTTGGGAGAAAATATTGGCAAAGCACGTATGTGGTGAAAAAACTGTTTTCAGAATATAAGGAATTTTTACAAATTAATAAGAAAGCAAACCAAAATTCAGGCTGAATATTTTAACAGACACTTTATCAAAGAGCATATATAAATACCAATTAACCACATGAAAAGATGTTCAGTGTCATTAGTCATTAGTGAAATGTAAATTAAACCGTAACAGGATGTCATTTGCATTAGTTTTCCCAAGAACGGACCATGCCTAGTAACAGGATGAAGAAGTGAGTGAATAAATGTGCTACCTGTAGTCAGAAAGAAAAGAAGATACAGTGTGCTAAAAAGTGGTAACAATTTAAAATAATTTCTCAGTTAAAATCGGAATCAGAATTTTCACCGGGGCATCTTTATCCAAACCCAACCCTAAATAGCTGCCATTTTTAAACCAAATAATAAATACCCCTTAGTCCCAAGTCCATTACGGACTGGCAGTGTGTCTTAAACCCCATCCCTGGGGCAGCTCAGGCCTTCGGTCACGCTGCCTGTTCGTGTGTGTGTTCCCTTCAACAGCTCTGAATACACGCCACACAGCCTCAGGCAGAGAGCTGCCCGAGTGGTTATGTTATTTGTTTGGTTTTGTCACCAAAAGAACAAGAAAGAAGGAAAGAAGAAAGAAAGCTTATGATTAAAAATAAATAAATAAATACATAAAATGCTCTTATTCTTGGAAATTAATTTTCATCCATAGGTTTCAAGTAAGAAACCTGTGGGAGTTTTTAATGATTGTATGTTATTTCCTCCCTATAAGGCTCCGAGGACATAAGACACAAAAAAAGTCTCCCACAGATGTTGGAGAGTCCACGAAGCCCATGGCAAGCTCCTGAGGACAATGGAAACCTCCCCTGGACACACAAAGCTCTGGCTTCCAAGAAGAGTCTTGTAGAAGGAAGGTACTGTTTTGCGTCCAATGCATGCATTCTGTTCAGAACTCTAGTCCCAACTCGGGTTTAAAATACTGAGTCCAAAGAAAATTGACATAGTTCACATTTTTAAAATTAAAGAATAATTTTTTGCTCTTTTTATAGTTGGCAAGACTATTGCAGTGCTGTCTCATTAGTAGTGGATAATTCTAGAATACATAAATAGGGGACTTCATAAAAACCTTTTAGCCGGGCTGGTGTGGCTCAGTTGGTGGAGCGTCAACCCATGCACCAGGAAGTTGCTGGTTCGATTCCCAGTCAGAGCACATGCCTGGGTTTTGGGCTCGATCTCCAGTAAGGGGTGTGCAAGAGGCAGCCGATCAATGATTCTCTCTCATCATTGATGTTTCTATCTCTCTCTCTCTCTTTCTCTCTCTCTCCCTTCCTGTCTCTGAAATCAATAAAAACATACTTTTTAAAAGTCAGGTAGATGTAAACCCTGTCCTTAAATTTTAGCATTTGCTAAACTGATCAGAATAACGAAAGATCTCTTTGCTGAGAGCAGGGAAGAGTCCCTTACATCTGGGGGGTCCAGGATGGCTCAAGTGGGGTTGGGTCTCAGAGGATGAATGGGATTTGAATTGGTGTAGATGAGGGCAGTGTACTCCTGGCCAAGAGGATTGAATGAGAACAGCAGAAGAGAAGTGAATCATGGGTGGCAAGTATGCGGGCTTGATCTGTTGTCTTGTTTGAACTCTACGGCTCTGCAACAGAGTATATCATGCTCATTGCACGGGTTGAGACGATGAAACCCACTGAGGGTTGCGGAAGATCCATTGGACATCTGTGTGCAAGGTATGGTGTCGTCATGGCAACTGGAGACTCTCCCCATTGTCAAGGCCATGGCCGTAGTCCAAGGGACAAGCGATGAAGACCTGGCTTGGAGGAGAGAGGATGAAGGCTGGTGTGTGGCAGGGCTCAGGAGCTAGAGATGGCGTGTGAAAGGCAAGAAAAGTAGATGCTAAGGTTTGCGCTTGGATGGCGCTGAGGGTCATGATGCCGCTAACGAGAAGGGGTAGGGAAGGGAGGGCCTTGGTAACGGATTTGGTTTGGAACCTGCTGGGCTCATAGGACAGCCGACTGTAGCGCTACTGCTGACGATGGGGAAGGGGAGGCCAGAATCACACACACAGACACTTGAAAGCCGAGATGTAATAAGAGTTAATAATAGGCCAGTAGCTGACACGTTTCCCCAAACCGGCTACTGCAGAGAGCAGAGTCACGGAGATAGAACAGGACAACGAGACTCCCAAATTCTGTAGCTCTGGGTTTTTTAAAAATTTATTATCATTCAGCCCTTTCACTCAAAATTTTGTTTGGTGAAGACGAATGAAGCAGGAATAGCTGTTCAAGATGCTCATTTTACTTTGGGGGGAGAAACTTTTATTTCAGAGCAATGATGTGTGTGTGTGTGTGTGTGTGTGTGTGTGTGTGTGTGGTTTTCGCTAACAACAAAATAGAACCAAAGCAGTTTTCGTGACCTGTCCTTCAAAATTGAATAACTGGTAGCATTTTTGTTGTTGTTGTTTTTAAATCCCGAAAGCAAATGACTTCCTCTCCCATCCAAAGCATAAATCACAATTGTGCTTGCTTTCTCAGGCTTCTGCCTTATGTCAAATTAACAGCTTTCGAAAAGAAGCACATATTTCCAGCTGACCTGCACTTGGACCTCACATTTCTTCCCCGAAACTGTTCTCAGACTCTCCCGTCACGCGGGAGACGGGGGACGCACTTTCCGAATCTGCTGTGTGTGGCCCGGAATCCGTCCTCCGGCCCCTGGCCCTTTAATCACCCGACGGCACGGGGGCCCCTTTTGGCTAATGAATCCTTCGCTCCAAGTCTCCCTTCCTCCTAATGAGCGCTAATAAAACGCACTTAACTCCACTAATGCAACCAAAAACCCGGCCCTATTTCATTGTATCTACTTAATAAGAGCCTTGTCGCCTATTGAGTTACAGCCTGGGCAGCCGAAGCATTCTACTGGGAGGACTGGGGCCGGGAGAAGGGGGATCATGTGCTCTAATTTGGACATTCCTCTTTAATATGCCCTGCAGTCCTGTGTGATTGCTTCATTCACTTCGCCCCGCGAGTCTGAGCCTTCTGCCAACTGTTTTTGCAGAATTTACTGCAATGCTAGGCAACCAATCCCACCACACAAGCTGGGAATATAGCGTTGCTTTTCCTGGGACCCAGCTCCTAGCAGTTGTTTGGGGAGAGGCGACGTGCAAGGGAACAGATACGGTTACCAAAGGGAAGCGCCTCTGGAGGTACCTCCTTTTATAACTCAGTTACAGTAAATCCGATTCTCAGCGAGCACATCTTTCCCCCCAAAATTGTCATGGTCTAATTTCAGAAGCAATTCTTCCTCTTCTTCCTCTTTTTCTTTCTTCTTCTTCTTCTTCTTCTTCCTCTTCTTCTTCTTCTTCTTCTTCTTCTTCTTCTTCTTCTTCTTCTTCTTCCTCTTCCTCTTCCTCTTCCTCTTCCTCCTCTTCTCCTCCTCCTCCTCTTCCTCCTTCTTCTTCTTCCCCCCTCCTCCTCCCCCTCCCCCTCCTACGCTTCCTCCTCCTCCTCCTCCTTCATCCTCCTCCTCCTCCTCCTTCACCTCCTCCTTCTCCTCCTCCTTCTCCTTAACCGAGGATATTTTCCCATGGATTTTTACAGAGAGTGGAAGAGAGGGAGAGACAGAGAGAAACATCGGTGTGAGAGAGACACATAGATTGGTTGCCTCCTGCACGCACCCCGACCAGAGCCGAGGAACCTCAATTCCTTGACCGGAATTGAACCCAGGACCTTTTATCTACTGAGCCAAACCAGCTAGGTCCAGAAGCAATTCACCTTGACGGTTAAATTTATCGTCAATGAGCAGTGCTGTCTGATCTCCCATTTAGCCAAGCAATGAACTTCTCTGCCTTCTTTTGAACCAGCCCCGCACTCAGGGACAGATACCCGCAGAACACTCTCCATGTAAAGAAAACAAGCATTTTTGCATTGGAATCAATCGTGCTGGAAGGCATTGATTGTAAGGTTTCATGTCGGTTGGGCTTTCTTAAGGTGAAACACATCGATGGTCTCATGAGTGGAAATAGGAGATCAGAGCCTTCGCTGTCACTCTCTCCATCGAATTCAGCGATGATGGCAATGTTCCTGGCCTCCCTGCCCCTTGAGACAGGTCATGTGAATTCGGAGACATTCTCATCTGCATCGATTCTTAAGGTACCGGATTCTCTCCTCTTCGATGGCCTGCTTATTGAACTGGTTGATACACTTCTCTTGGGTTTGTAAAGAAGTTTTAAAAAATTGTGACTTTTCCTTGACTTTATGAAGGGAAAAGAAGTTGGAGGGGAATAGGGAGACTTTCCTTTATCTTTTTGGTTTTCTTAATCCTGACCTGAGGATATTTTTTCCATTGATTTTCTAGAGAGAGTGGAAAGAGGAGGAGGAGAAGGAGGAGGAGGAGGAGAGAAACATTGATGTGAGAGAGACACATCGATTGGTTGCCTCCCGCACATGCCTCTACTGGGGCTGGGGACCTGCAACCGAGGTGCGTATCCTTGATGGGGAATCAAACCCGTGACCCTTTGGTCTGCAGGCTGATGCTCTAACCACTGAGAAAACCCACCAGGGCTCCTTCATCTCTTTTGTTTATTCAGAAAAACCTATAAACGTGAAAAATAGTTTATAAATTGTTCAGGAAAATAACAATGTAAAGGAGTAACAGTGATCTCTCGAGACCTTGTATTTGGTCACCTGACAAGAACAGAGGTGAAGAGGGCAGGCGCCCATTTGCTAGTCGCGATCATCCAAGATCCGTTAAGATCAGAAGGTTATTGTTGCTGAATTTCTAATGAATGGCCTGAATCAGTAGTTAGTTGCGACAAACTAAAAGGTATAACGACTCTCTTCTCTTCTCCCTGCTACTTGGTGGGTGAAGTGAAGAGAGGTCCTGGGCCCTGGCCCAGTGGCTCAGTTGGTTAGAACATCGTCCCGATACCCCAAGGTTGTGGGTTCTATCTCCAGTCAGGGCACATACAAGAAGCAACCAATGGATGCGTCAATAAGTGGGCAACAAATCGATGCTTCTCTCTCTGTGTCTCTCTCTCTCTCCCTTCCCCTCTGTCTATAAATGAATGAACATGTCCTCAGGTGAGGATTAAAAAAATAATATTTAAAAAAGGAAAAGAAAAAAAAGAGAGCCAATATGTAGTGGTTTTTGGTGTGTTTTTTTAATTTTGTTGATAGGAAGTATTAATATGAAAATAGGTTTCATATCATTCATTTTTCTCTTGTTTTGAAACTGTGGTTTTCGATTGTTTATTTATAAACCGTGCTAAATAATTTTACATTAAATCTGTCCAAGGAATTCTATTTCCAGTGTGCTGGGAGAGAACATGTTTCTAAGTAATTTGTGGTTCAGGCTACATTTGTTCAAAGGCCAATGAAAAAATAACCCCATGTAAGCTTTTGAGAAAGCAAATCAGCCATTAGGTTTTTCTTACACAAACAAACCCAGACTCAGAAGGATACCCGTTTAGAAAGCAAGTCTTTTCTGTAAACGGAGGGAAGAGTCGCGTTTGTCTACACGGAGCCGTTGCCAGAAGTGGCTGGGATGACTGGTCTGCGTGCAGAGGCCCCGAGACACCGGGCCATTGGGCTCACGTAACTATGAGAAGGAGCTCAGTTACTCCAGGGAAGAAACTAAACAAGGAAGAGGCTTGCTGCCTCCCTCATGCGCCCAGGCTCCTAAAGGCACCGGGCTCTGTGCGCCCAGGATGAAATGCAGGACCCGCTGGGGCTGTGACCTGAGGGAAGGGCTTCTGGAAAGAACCAAGACTCCGGTGGGGGTCAAGGAAAAGCGATCATGGCCTCTGTTTCAATCCTAGAAAAGGAAGTGGCTTTGTTCACAAAAAGCAGGGAGAATGGCCCTGACCGGTTTGGCTCAGTGGATAGAGCGTCGGCCTGTGGACTGAAGGGTCCCAGGTTCGATTCCAGTCAAGGGCATGTACCTTGGTTGTGGGCACATCCCCAGTGGGGAGTGTGCAGGGGGCAGCTGATCGATGTTTCTCTCTCATCCATGTTTCTAACTCTCTATCCTTCTCCCTTCCTCTATGTAAAAAATCAATAGAATATATATATAATTTTTAAAAGAAGGGAGAATGTAGGCTTAGTTGGTTTTTAAAAATAATTTGTTATTAATTTTTGAGAGAGAGGAGGGGAAGGAGAGAGAAAGAGAGAGACAGAGAAACGTTGATTCATTGTCCCGCTATTGATGCATTCATCGGTTGATTGATTTATGTGCCTGGACCCAGGATTGAATCCGAAGCCTTGGGGTGTCAGGATGATGCACTAACCCCCTGACTTACCTGGCCAGGGCCAGACTCCGTTTAATTGTTGTTTCTTTGGGCACTAACCCATTATCATTCTTGTAGTTGTTAAAAGTCACTGTTAGCGCCCTAACTGGTTTGGTTCAGTGGATAGAGTGTCAGCCTTCGGACTCAAGGGTCCCAGGTTCGATTCCGGTCAAGGGCATGTACCTTGGTTGCAGACACATACCCAGTTGGGAGTGTGCAGGAGGCAGCTGATCGATGTTTCTCTCTCATCAATGTTTCTAACTCTCTGTCCCTCTCCCTACCTCTCTGTAAGAAATCAATAAAATATATTTTTTTTAAAAAAGTCACTGTTAGCGACCCTTCTGGGTCGGGGACCCAAACCAAGGTCCTTCTGCCCAGTGCTGGTCACGCCAATAGAATGAGGCCGAGTTTGGCCAAGCAGAGCAGAAACTTGATTCTTTGACCAAGGAATGGGGAAGGGTGAGCTCATGCCCCAGGGACACCTCCCCAAGGGGAGGAGCCTCCTGTATTCACAGGCTGTGGTGACGGATGGTGACTAAATGCTTCAGGCGTGCTGAGTCATTCTGTTGCACTTGGCCCTTTTGCTCACGGTCCTTTTTGCACACGATACCCCACTGCCATCTTGGTTTTTGCACTGGGCACCTTGGTCTTTGCACTGGGCACTCTTCATGTTGCTGTGGGAATCCTTTTCAGTTCCTGGATGCAAGCATAGCACATGACATAGTTTAGAGAGTAAGAAAGGGTTAGATTCTTTTAGATACTAGTCCAGTGACATCACTACCATCTCCCCCTCCTAAAACCTGGGTGGCCTTCCCAGCCACACTGGCCTCTTTCCGTCTTGTTGTGTTGCTGGAATCTCCGGTGACACCCAGGGATTGCCCCCTGAGTGGCCTAGCTCCTTTCTTGAAGGAGGGACCCCCGTCTGTCATTTCTCTTCCCTCCCGGCCCCGAGAGCCGCACTTTGCATGCCGTTAACGTCCAATAAATGTTTGCTCAATCGCTGTCGCTCAGGGACTTTAATTATTAAAAAGCAAACGCTTTCAGAGAACAAAGAATTCTCGGTCCTTTCAAGTGTCAGAGTCTAATTAATAATCTGTCCGGCAGCTACGTGAGCTTGAGTTAATCACTTAACCTCTTGGGACCTCGATTTTCTCTCTGAGAAATGCAGACGATAACAAGATGAGAGAGGAGGTGAGGAAGCCTTTAGTCAAGTCTACCTGTTGCACCCTAAATTCGGGGGGGGGGGGCGGAGGAGGGTGTGAATAGGGTTGGGGAGAAGTGAAGGGACCTGAATGGGTAGGAAGCATGGGGAAGACTCACTGAGCCATTGCCATACCCCCCCCCCCCCCCATTGCCTCCGAACAGGTGTGGGGATGGGGGGTAGGGATGGGAGAGAGAACCAAACACCTTAGCAATGTCATGGTTGTTTACTGTTTTCACCCGTGTAGTAATCAATCAATGCGAGGTTTGTCATTTTAATTAGTCTTCTTTCAGTGGGAAAGTCAAGCTGGTTAAGTGCTGATAGCGAGCTGAAAAATGACCTGAGAACAAGTGTCCGGCATGTGGCTCAGGGTCCTGGCTGGAGAACGCGGGTCACTGGGGGTGGGGAGTGCGTGACCAGCCCTCCCCCTCAGAAAGGGGGGATTCTGGTTGGTTCCAAGGCTGTCAGGAGGGTGTGGGGGGAGCTGAATAGGTCCTTCTCCCCTTGCTCCTCATGGAGACCCGTGGGCGCCTTGGGAAGGTAGGGCGGGGGGAGAGGAGAAACGAGGGGGTAACCTCTGTGGAGGCTTCTATCTGGTCTAACGTGCGGATGCAGAAATAAAAGATACAAAAGACTTGGGGATCCCCGCCCCCTGAAGTGAGAACAGGGGAAACTGAGTAAAGCAAACCAGAGCTAAGTTCAGCCAAGAAAATGCTGACTGATTTTCTTGCCTGGAAACTCCCTGTGTCACAGGGAAGCCCGTTGCTTGCAATGACTCGGGGAAGACTCCAAGCAAGGCTCTTGCAAAGATAGGGGCTGCACAGCATGCTGGCTGGCTTGTTGAGGGAGCTCGCTGTTGTATCCCAGCTGGACGATGAAGGGGAAATGGCCCGCCCTCCAGACGCAGAGTCCTGGTAGACCTTTCTGGAAGCGGCTTTTTCTTTCTCCAGCAATGTCCAGACTGGTCACTGACTTTCTCCTCATGATCAGATTTGGCAGTAACCAGGCGCCTCTTAGAAGCATCTTTATTCTCCTATTTACTGTGTGTCCGTAGGGAAATCACTCAACATTGTGAGCCTTGCTTTCTTGTATACGATGGAAACAAATACTGATTCTACCACCTCACAGAATTGTTCTGAGGTATGGCAATAGGTTCCAAACTGCAAAGCACAGTAGAACAACAAATTATTGCTGTTGTTGTTGTAATAAAAAGCTATTTCTTTGGATTTTATGGAGCTTCCAAATTTGGAAGAGCTTCTAAATTTCACCTAGTCCAATTCGTCCTCCAGTTCCAATCTTTCTGACCATTTCTTTATGAAATAATTGTCCACCCTTTCCCTGAAACTTCAGGAAGATTGACTGTGCTCCGAGGAAATGTGGGCCACATATGGACAGCTCTACTCCTTTACGCTCCAATTATCAAGTGGAATAGAGATCTTTCACTTCTACCCTTTAGTACTAGCTCTGCCTTCTTGAACCTCAGTTCCGTTTCCAACAGGGTAGCCCTTTACAGAGGCCTTTGCCTAGTTCTGAAATCTGCATATGATTAGGCTAACCTAAGGCTTGGCCCTTGGGACGCCCTCAAGTGGCCAGTCCTAGGTAGGGACTGCATCCTGGGGTCTTTCCTCTCTGTGTGTTAACTTATCCTGCCTCTCCTTACGTTTCCAGAAGGATTCTACATGGTAGATTAGTAGATTAGATTCATGCTCAGAAATATTCACTCCCTCCTCATAACCTCCATGGGAAGAATTTCATTCCCCACCCCCATCGATGGTGAACTTGGCCCCGTGAGTTGTTTCTGCCAATGGTGTGTCAGCCACCAGAAAGCAGTAGAGTCTTGAAAAGTGTCTTCTAAGAGCTGACACTCTTGAGTCTCTGCCATTCCCATGAGGACAATATGCCCAGGACAGACGGTTCATCCCCGGAGGAGGAGGAGGAGAGCCATGAGAGCACAGGTGAATCATCCCAGCTGAGGCCAGCCCAGATCAGCAGGTCCCAGCCGACACCACACGGCTGCAGATCCATGAGTGAGCCCAGCTGAGACCCACAGCACAGCCCTGCCAACCAGCAACTTGTGAGATACAGAAAAGCTTTCTTTGTGTGTTTCTGGGGTTTTGGTGGCTGTTTTATGTGCAGTATGATTGTGGCCATAGCTATCTGAAACAAGCAGTAAACTGACATATAAACGCTGACACGGTTTCATGTTTCCCTCCTCTGAACGACATGGGAAGCCAGTGCTTTTATTTGTTCAATAAATATTTAAGTGCATACTTGTGCCAGGTGCCCGACAGTAGTCACTCTTCCCTTGTATAGGGGACTCTTCTCTGAAAAAGCTACTTAAAGCAGCAGAAAATTATACGAGGGCCCAATCCCCCGTCTTAAAGTCATTACACCCAAAGCGCAGCACGATCTGCTACGCCGCCTGGACTTGTGCTGGTTCCTCTCCTTTGGTCTCTGGACAGCCCTCTGCCTTGGGGACTGTGGGCATCACTTTGTTCCCTTCATTCTCAGGAGCATCCTGGAAAAGCCCCCAAATTTTGGGTGATGAATCGGAATTTTATTAGGTGGAAAGTTATTCTCTCCCCTCCCCCCTTTTTTTGTTTAATCCTCACCTAGGGACATTTTCCCATGGATTTTTGTTTTAGAGAGAGTAGAAGTGAGGGGGAGAGATGGAGAGGGAATCAATGTGAGGAAGAGACATCAAGTGGTTGCCTCCCAAACGTGCCCTGACCGGGGCCGGGGATCGAGCTTGCAACTTGAAGTCCGTGCCCTTGACCATCCCCTTGGCTGGAACAGAACCTACAACCCTTTAGTCCACAGATCAACACTATCCACTGAGCAAAACCAGCCAGGACCCGTTCCTCTTTTAAAAGAGCTTCGAACTTGGCTCCTGGTCTTTCCCCATTGTAGGCAGTTATTCCGAATGAATGCTGCATTATCTGGCCTTTGGGAGCCAATGGGGGCTCGCTGTCCAATGCCGTGGCTCCCTCCCGATGGGCTCGCAGTGGGATTGCTGCTGGGAGTGCACAGAAGAGGGTGCTCTTGTGCAAAGCTGTGGCCGGCTTCCTGCGAGGAGGCGAGGTTTCCTTACTCACTGCCGAGCGATGATTCATTGCTGATGATACTCGGTAAACGCGGTCTGCATTCATGCACATGCAGCCTGCAGCCACAGATAAACACCCAGGCTGCAGAAATGTCAGGAAACTCATTTGTGTCGAGGCTGCACAGCCATCGCCTCTGCTGTTCTCATATGATTTTGCCAACTTTTATCTGCACCCTCCCCTTTGACCCCATCTGCCAGGCCTTCTAAATGGAAATAAGGACAAAAACAGTGTCTTTTTTTTTTTTTTTTTTAGAGTTTTCAAGTTGCTTTCACTCTTTGGGAAATAACTACTTATCCATAAATTCATTTGTCACACAAGTATTTATTAAGGGCCGGTTATTCAGCTTTTAGGAAAAAAATTTGAAGTCCTTTCCTACCAATAAGAATCAAGCGATCTGGTCCCTGATTCTCTCCCCAATATAATCTTATGACAATTGCCTTCTTTTATTTTTTAAATATATATATATATATAATTGATTTTAGAGAGGGAGAGATAGAAACATCAATGATGAGAGAGAATCATTGATTGGCTGCCTCCTGCACGCCCTCTACTAGGGATCGAGCCCGCAACCCGGGCATGTGCCCTTGACCGGAATCGAACCCAGGATCCTTCAGTCCACAGGCTGACGCTCTATCTACTGAGCCAAACCAGCCAGGGCCACAATTACCTTCTTTTGGGCTCTTTTTAGCCTCAGGCTTTTGCTCTTATATTTCATTTTATTTGAATTACTTTTTTTCTGGTTCTTGTTATGCCTGTCTTCTCCCCTCATTTTCTATAGCTCAATACAAGTA
This sequence comes from Myotis yumanensis, assembly GCF_028538775.1. Lineage (NCBI taxonomy): Eukaryota > Metazoa > Chordata > Mammalia > Chiroptera > Vespertilionidae > Myotis > Myotis yumanensis. Next base: position 6,974,573 of record NW_027223773.1, on the reverse strand, counting down.
TTATATTTTCAGAGACTTTCCAGAAAACCAATGGGAGATAAAGGTGGGTAAGTAGATAGATGGATAGATAGAGATGGAGATTTATAATAATAAAAGGCTAATATGCAAATTGTCTCCTCGGGAGTTTGACCACTTGCTGTGACATGCACTGACCACTAGGGGACGGCACAGAATGAAGGAAGGACCTGGCCGGCAGCCAGGGGAAGGAAGGCCCCGATTGGCCCTGGTCACTAGCCAGGCCTAGGGACCCTACCCGTGCACAAATTTTGTGCACCGAGCCTCTAGTTTATTATAAGGAATTGGCTCATGCTATATGGACGCTGAGAAGTCCAAAATCTGTAGTTGGCAAGTTGGAGATCCAGGAGAGCCAATGGTGTAAGTTCCAGGCTGAGTCTGAGACCAAAGGCAGGGAAGACTGATGTCTCAGCTCAAAGGAAATCAAGTAGAGAGAAGGATTTCTCCCTCCCCAGCATTTTGGTCCTTTGTGGGCCTTCAACTGATTGGATGAGGCCCATCCACACTGGGGAGGGCAATCTGCTCTCCTCAGCCTATCGATGCAAATGTTAATCTCATCGAGAAACCCACATGAACACATCCAGAGTAATGTGTACCCAAATATCTGGACACCCCATGATCAAGTCAAGTTGCATCATTACCTAACTGGACTATTTGTAACTTTATATGAGCAGATTAGAGCAAGGACTATGATGTTGTTGGCAGTTTGGCTAGGATATCCTAAGCACTCAAAAATGTTTAGTTCAATGAATGAATGAATGAATGAATGGTCTCATCATTTGTATCCAACAGATATTATCTTCCTAAAACAAAACAGTTTCTACCCTTATCTCTTATGGGCTAGCCTAGACCTTTAAGGTTGTTTTATCTGTTAGTTAATGGGTCCTAGTCCTTTAAGAGCTAATCAGCTATATCTGCATGGGGGAAAAAGTCCATCTTTAGAGATATGTTTCTGGCTATCCCCCACTCTCCCTGCTCTTGCACGCTGAGTGATGTTCAGCCTCTCTCTGCAATTTCTGAATGCAATGTCCCGGGAAGCCCATTCGCACACTTGGCATAAAAACATTGTGTTTGTTCATACAACTGGCTCAGTGAACAAGGATGAGAAATTGAGTTATTTATTCGATGACTCAGGCTTGATTACTAAATTGGAATTTGCTGCTGTACCTTGCGGGAGTGCAGGAGAGAAATCTAATAGATTAAATGAGACTGCTGTGTGTGTCTCTTGCCTCTGCCGGGAGCAGTGTGCATGAAAAATAATTAAGTGCCCAGAAGAGGAAAACTGGCCGTGAAATAAAGAACACAGGCTTGTCATCCATCGTAAGTGGCCAGGTGCTGGGCTACCCAGAATGTTTCCTGTTAACAACCGCATTTTTCTGATCTAGAAATTTCCCGTCACAAACGTGCATATGCCTGTGGGATGACAGTCCCGGGGTTACTCTGTGGTACTCATCCATCACTCGCCATCATTGCAGCTGTGTTTTTCCTTTGTGAGCACAGATAGTAGCAGATTGGTGAGACCCCATAACATGTAGGAGTTTCCATTACTGGGAGGATGCTGTTAGAAACAGTATGTATTCTGGAATGTTGATGATGGAAACAAACGCTGTCACTTCTAAGCGAGGAGCACCTGACACAGGCAGGGCAGGGGTTGATCAATTTTCCCTCCTGTCCATCTGTCTCAAACGTACCCTTGCCTCCCTGCCTAGGACAAACCCGGCAAAGGCATTAGCATATATGCAAATGGTATTTGAGCAGTATTGCTTAGCTATCAATAATGGGGTGGCCAAGCTTCTGTGTATGTGATTATTAGCAAGGAAAGACAGTGGGAACCTCAAAGCAATGTGACCAAATATGCCAATATATCTCATACTCATATCTTTCAACATTTCAGAAAAGATTGCCTTAGTCTGTCTTGCATTTAATCTTGGCATGGCAGCTCTCATAAGCAATCTTTCCTTAATTCTCCAGCTTCCACGCTTAAAAAATGGTTTACAACATGATGAAACATGAATCAGTGCATGTCCCATGTCATCGCCTTGTTGCATCGTCCTGTTTGGCTTAGCATTCGGTATTTGTAAAAGATCCCAGGGCACTGACAGAGGGTGATACTAAATGGAGTCATATATTCATAGTTTTTCTTTAAAAATACAAATGTGTCCCAGCCGGCGTGGCTCAGTGATTGAGTGTCGACCTGTGAACCAGGAGGTCACGTTCGATTCCAGGTCAGGGCACATGCCTGGGTTGCGGGCTCAATCCCCAGTGGGGGGGCGTGCAAGAGACAGCGGGTCAATGATTCTCTCTCATCATTGATGTTTCTATCTCTCTCTTCCTCTCCCTCCTTCTCTGAAATCAATAAAAATATTTGAAAAATAAATAAATAAAATTAAAAACTACAAATGTTTATTGAGCATCTACTATGAGGCAAGGTAGGTGTGTAGCCGCTGATTTTCTACCTGGTAAACGAGTACCTCAAGGCCACTCTCCTTCCGGGGTAGCAAAATGCTACCTCTTCCTTGTCCTGCTGGCCCCGCCCTTTGTCACTGCCTTGTGTTACCAAGTGCTGGACACAGAGGCCCCAAGCTCAAGTGCGTCCTCCTGGCTCCTGGCCCCCCAAAAGCCGACAGCCGGCACCAGAAGGGCGGGGGATGCAGCTCTGTCCTCGGTCTGTAGACCCAGCTGTGGGGCACAGGCTCCCTGCGCCGCCCACTGCACAGGGCCCCTCATCAATTTCACGTGCTGTCAGCCAGCCCCCCTCGCCGGGCCTCCATCACACTGGGGCGCTGAGAGACAATGATGTATTTCTCACTTTCTTTCAGACAAGCTTGGAAAGATCCATTTTCCTCTCCTTTAACTTCTGCCCTAAAAGCAAAAACAACCAAAGAGGCCAACCAAGAACCCATCGGCCAGAACCCACCCCAGAGCACACCCTTGCTTTCCTACCAAACGAAACACCATGCTCTCCAGTTCAATGCAGTTGGCTTCAGAATCGCTTTTAGACCCTTTCTCCTCCTCCTCCCCCTCCCCCTCCTCCTCCTCCTCCTCCTCCTCCTCCTCTTCTTCTTCTTCTGTTCCACTTACTCATTCATTGGTTGACTCCCCCTCTCCCCCCGTTTCTATGAGTTTTTCTTTTTGGTATTTTTTAAAAATAATTCTTTATTGGAAGTATTACACATGGCAGTCTAGCTGTAGATACAGATATACATGATGTGAAAAATATTGCTGACCCAGCACTCATGTCAGCAAAATACTTAGGAACTTGACTTCTTGACGAAGAGGGAGAAGAACAGATCCCAGGGACCTTCCCTTTTGCCTTCGCCTCTCCGCTGAGCGTCTGGCTGTGTTCTGCAGGCCATGCATATCCTTCTGCATCTCCTGCGGACCCCTCCAGGCCACAGGAATTAGCCTTCCAAGCCGAACCCTTCCCCCATTTCTGTTGGAGCCTGAATGGCTTCAGATCAGTTTCATTCCTGCCCCTTCCTTGTCCCAGACACCTGCTCAGTTGTGAATCTGATGGGTCTGGTGGTGAAATAGTTCTCTTTCATTCCCTACCCCTGGTCCCATTGTGGGTCCTCATTATCTCCAGGCTCGGCCTCACTGACTGCCTCCTAATTGATCTTCTTTTGCAGCTCATTTCTCCTGCCTCCCGTTTATCCCACCCACTGCTGCCAGATACAGGGCAGGGGCCTGCGGGTGTCCCTCCCCTGCTCAGAGGCCCTTAAAGGCTCCCCTGGGCCAATGAGTAAAGATCAAACCCTCAGCCTGGTCTCCGAGGCCCTGGTGATCCTGGTGACCCAGCCTCATTGCTCGAAACCCCTTCCCCTGAGGCATTCTTTTTTTTTTTTTTAAAGAATCTATTTTTATTGATTTCAGAGAGGAAGGGAGAGGGAGAAAGAAACATCAGTGATGAGAGAGAATCATGGGTTGGCTGCGTCCTGCACGCCCCCCACTGGGGATCAAGCCCCACCCCGGCCATGTGCCCTTGACCGGAATTGAACCTTGACGTCCTGGTTCATAGGTCAATGCTCAACCACTGAGCCACACCGGCCTGGCCCCTTGGGCATTTTTTATTCAGTGCGGGGGGCTCGCTCATGCTCTTTTACCTCGGGCACTGCCTGCCAGCTGTGAGCTCTTACCCTTTGCTCACCCGTGAGGCCATAGGATGTGATCTCCCTACAGGAGATCAGACTGGGAGCAAGCACTGCCCCTCTGGAACTTTCATAGCTCTTTACCTCTTTTACTGCTGTCCATCATTTTACTGTTTATCCACCCACCCATCCATCCATCCAGCAAAGTAGCAAATGCCTTGATAGTAAAAAAAAAAAAAAGGAAGAAAGAAAGAAAAAGAAAGGAAGAAAAGAAAGTTCAATGAATAACTCTGGAATGAAAATAACCTTCCTTTTTTTTTTTTTTTTTTGCCATTTTACCCCTTTCCCATCTCCATGGAGAAGAGGTGATGAGCTGTGGTATTATGTGACTGTTTTCCTGCAAATCCAATTAGCGAATGACAGCCTGAGGTTGCACGCTCAAACACACTTTGCTGGTTAAACCTTCAGGAGACGTTTCTGTTTCCTCCTCGTTACCGTTCCTCGTGCGAGTCCTGGAGAAAGATTTCGAATGCGACTAACAGGTCCTGTTCCATGGCCACCCTCTCATCGGCGTGTTCCTGCTCCTGTTGCCGCGGGGCCTGCCTGTGGACGGGGTGTGAGGGCAGGCACGCTTGCCCCCCCGGAATCCACGCGGTGCCCTTTGGCCAGGCGTGACTTCAAGGCCCACACACGCCTCCCCATCACCCAGCACTTGTGAAAGCATAACAGCGGGTCACCTTTTCCCTGAGCCCTTCTCTGGGTGCCTTTGATCCTTAAGGCAGGCATCAGGAGGCACCTCTAGTCTTAGTGGAACAGGAAAGATGCAAGAGCCTTTGCGATCTTCAAAGATGGAAAAGCGCGTAGTTCGCTCATTAAAAAGGTGCTTTTCGTTCTTTTTCTTTTCTTTTTTTCCAGTTTTCACTGCCAGCTCCTACAGACAGTAGCCTTTCCGTAGAAAGCAGCCCTGGGTTAACTGGCACCCAATAGAGAAGCATTTTTATTTATATTTTTTTGAGATACAGGATGACATTGGCTTTTATTGTCATGAATATGAATTGACAAACATACACTAACCTATTAGAGTAACAGTTCTAGAAAGCAGCAAGGATTGACATTTGGTTGAGGTTGCCTCTCAGTTAGATCAGTTTACCCAAGCTGGCGGAAAACGGAGCGTTAAGTCACAGTCCGAAGGGTTAGGTCTGCAACTGGCAGGGTTTCAGCCAGAAGCTAAGGTAGGACAGGCAGCCTGGTGACTGAAGGCAGCTGCACTGAAATACAAAGCTTTTTTTAAAATTATTTTCTTTATTGATTAAGGTATTACATATGTGTCCTTATACCCCCATTGCGCCCCCCCCCCCCCCCACTCATGCCCTCACCCCCCTGGTGTCTGTGTCCCTTGGTTATGCTTTTATGCATGCATACAAGTCCTTTGGTTGATCTCTCTCCCTTCCCCCCACCCTCCCCTATCTTCCCTCTGAGGTTTACAAATGCTACCATAATCCATAGCAGCATTGTCAGAATACCCAACAAATAGGCTACATTTAGGCATGATTTCTATGAAGTAGTCCTTTTTTTTTCTTACACTGTCATGATTTCCTAAATATTTTTATTTGCTTTTATTTATTTTTTCTTGCCTTTGAAATAATATAATGTGCCTTCTGAAGAGTCACCTAATCTATTCAGGCACAGATAGTTACGTTTTTATTTCGCTAAAGTTGAGAGTAGGCGCTAAGCTTTCTATAGAGGGCCAGACATACATAGCAAGTCTATGCCCTATAACAGGGGCACATTTTCATTCAACTTTAAATTTGTAAAGGTGGGAGAGCGTCAAACTGAAGGCCGTATTTTTATATGTGATCTTTCAGAAGGCTCTTGGATTCTGGCTACAAGGAAGCCTGGAAGGGCTACTGTTGAGGCAGCTGTCGGGAGCTGAGAGATTTCCGAGCCTGGTGCTGTGGGGAAGTTTGCTAAACTATCCTATGGGGTCTGGATTTGTTTTATTTACTTAATTCTCCAACAGAATCTTGTCAAGCCCTAATTTGTAGAAGTGGCTAAGCTCTGAGGTAACTCTTGGTCTGAGTGACTTCTGATGGCTCTGTGTGTCTTGCCTGTAGGAAATCTGAAGTCATTTTCTCTCCAAAGAGGAGCACTCTACTCAAAATAGTCTAATTCTGCCCGGCCGGTGTTGCTCAGTGGTTGAGCTTTGACCTATGAATGAGGTTACGGTTCAATTCCCAGTCAGGACACATGCCCGGGCTGTGGGGCGTGCAGGAGGCAGCCAATCAATGATTCTATCTCATCATTGATGTTTCTATCTCTCTCCCTCCCCCTTCCTCTCTGAAATGAATGAAAATATATATTTAAAATATCTATCTATATATATAGATAGATAGATAGATGTATATAGATACAGATATATCTCCTAATTTCTGTTTTCCTCCCTGAGCAACGTGGCCCTCGCATTTTCTGGACTTCGAGTGACCTGGCAGAGTTAACATATATTGTTGAGCACCAATTTGGGAGCAGCTCAGGAAGGAAGGAGAGGGGTAGGGCCTCAGTGATGTCGGTGGAAGAACTCAGGCATTCTGAACGTTCTTCATGGGTGGATCTTGTAGTCCCTCTTCCCTTCCCCCAACCTCGCCTGTGGACGTGAGTGGCAAATCACATGAACCAGAAAACAGCTCTGGAAAAACCTGCCGTGTGCCTAGGAGGCCGCAGAGCTGGAGATGAATAGATTCGGGAGCTTTCTGAGCAGAGGACAGACAGCACCCAGTATTTATGGGATCATTAAACTCCCGGGTGCTCTGAACCTATGAATCGGAGAGGCATCATCCAGTCATCCACCCCCAGCTTCACTGGCATTTATCAAAGTCATGGGCCCTCCCGAACGGGAACCTGGGACAGCCAGAGTCCATTTGGAGCTGCACCATCACTCACTCTTCTGTGTGAGCAGACAATTGCTTTAAAAATAGATATAAAGGGTGTCCCAAAATTCACGCAAGATTTGAATTTTGCATGAGCATTAACAACAACAACAGAAAAATAAAAGCCTAATTTTACTTGGTTCATTGAATCAGATTCTAATATCTGTTGCCCTTTGATTTCAATCCCTTCAATTTGATAAGCATTACCAAGTACCAGTTATGGCCCAGGAGCAGGGACAATGAAGACCAATGAAGACCACGGCTTTGCGTATGTGCCAGCAAAGCCGTGGAGGCCATTTACCCGATGTGCTATTCCATACATAACCCTATACTGTATACTTTATGAATCAATAAAGAATTTACAATTTTTAATTATAAACCTGTGTTTTCTATCAAAATTACTTCTTGCGTGAATTTTGGGACACTCTTTACAACTTGTATTTACTCATCGCCGAAGCATCTCTTGCAAGTCTTAAGATCCCAGAGGCCGGAGGACCCCCATGCGGGCTTACAGAAGTAGCGTTTACCTACCTGAGTGCTGCTACACGCAACAGAAAAGCCGAATAAGGCTTGTTGTTTCCATGAGGCCAGAGTCTGAACCCAGGTTGGTCACACAGCAGCTTTCAGGCCCTGGGCTGGTGGTTCATCTCCCCGAGTGAACCTCTCCTCATTCTTCCCATCTTTAAAGTGGGAGCACAAACTCCTACCCCTGTTACTCTACACAGTCTGGGTTCTTCTTCTGTGCCACACGCTGTGCCCCACACTCCAGGGCTACACGTGGCCAAGCCCCCTCTGTTTCTGCTCCCATAGAGTTTAGTGGACAGAGAAAGGCCGCATGTGCATTACGAATGTGGTGAGGGTGGAGAAGGGACAGCACCCCACGGGGCAGAAGCAGGAAACAGGAAGTGGTAACTTTGGGGAGTTGGTGGAGCCACCCCAAGGAAAGGATGTTGAGGTGACACTGGATACTGGGATGTCGGTAAGACTCCAGGCCGAGGGAATCGCGTGTGTGGAAACTCGAGGAGAAGAGGAGGGTGTGTGTTATTTACAACAAGGTGATGTGGGGAAATTAAAAGAAAAAAATGCAATGATGGGCTTTATCAAGTGTCTCTGGACATTCGCCAAGGACCCTGGGGACCTCTGCAGGGTCATAAAAGAAACCCTGGAAGAGCCCTGGTTTGTTTAAATCAGGGGTCCTCAAACTACGGCCCGCAGGCCACATGCAAATACAAACATTGTATTTGTTCCCGTTTTGTTTTTTTACTTCAAAATAAGATATGTGCAGTGTGCATAGGAATTTGTTCATAGTTTTTTTTTTAAACTATAGTCCGGCCCTCCAACTGTCTGAGGGACGGTGAACTGGCCCCCTGTTTAAAAAGTCTGAGGACCCCTGGGTTAAATGCACTTGCTCCCTTTCAGCTAAGCCTGCTAAATGCTTGCTGAGGGTTATTTCTGAGGCGGAGGGGTCATCCAGGCCTGGATCATAGTGACAGTAGGAATAAAACTCTGGTCCTTGCCTGATCTCATAGCCTGACCTGCAGGGGGCGCTGTGGAGGGCATGAGCCATATCAGCTGCGTTAATAAGATAATGAAGCTTTTCCCTTCTGCCATCCACTGGCCAGGGTTCTAGGCCAGACACCTAGAACCCTGCTCCAGTTCATCTCCTCAGGCACACCTGCGAAGTTGGGGGTGGTCTTTGCCCCCTATCTTTGCAAGTATGAGAACCTGCGCCTCAGTGCCACGTCTCTGCACCTCTCTAGGTCTTGTGGATTCCAGTGCATTGACTCCTAAGCATGCAACCTGACAGGGTGAAAATGACACCCCTTTGAAGGTCCAGAGAGTCAAGACTTTAGCTTTCACAAACCACGGATGGTTTCCAGGGCACAGTATTTGTTTGTATTTTGCACCCTTTTAAAAATATCAAAATCCCTTACAGCTCAGCTGCACAGAAACTGGCCACATCCCCTAATCCAGAATGAAGCTGGATCCCAGCCAACCCTCTGAGCTGTCTCTTTCTTTAGCCTCTTCAGCATGAATAATTGTCAAACAGACACTATCTGCCCAATAGAATCCACTTAGTTTTCCGTTTACATAGGATCTTAGGGTCCTTTTGGTGACTTTTGCTTTTACGCTCTCTGCAAGCTAGTAGTTAGCTGCCACAGCTCCGTGAATGATGGTAGAATTCATGAGACTCTGGGGTCAGAGACAAAGGAGAGTTTATTGATCACTGCGACAGCAGTAGCCAGAGCTGATTCCTCGAGTGCCATTTCCACGGGGTGACGCCGACAGGGCCAGCTGATGTCTGCGTCCGTCGTGGGTTGTATCACAGCAGAGGACCGTGAGTTTATGGAACTGGATTCTTTTATAGCAGGCAATAAACATGCTCACAGTTTCTCTCTCTTGGGCCAGGCTCTACACAGAGCAGACCTGCTTCTTGTTCTAAAGGGAGATACTATTTCTATCTTCCAAGGCAGTTTATAAATGTGCTTAAAACCAGAATCCAGAAAAAAAAAAAAAAAAAAAAAAGGGTAAGTTATGCCTTCTTAGTAAGACATGGAGGAACACAAGCGATCCATAGAGAATTGACTTTCCGCAGGCAGGTCGCACTATTCATACTAATGTGACAATCGACCAGTTTTGGAGAAATGAAACATCAGATACGCCGTGTTGGTGTGGGAGGGGCGATCTGTTCCTATGTTCCTATTTCTTTACTTGACAGCTAAGATCCAATCTTAAGATGATCTAGTTCTACAATAACTAAAACCTTTGCTATAGGGATTTTGGCTCCAAGAGCAAAGGGAGGGAATTTAAAAAAAGAAAGAAAGAATGACTCATTTGGAGGATATTCAGGATAGATAGAAGTACTCTCTAAAGAGGAAGTAAATGATCACTTCCTTCAATAGGCAGCCCCCCCCCCCCCCCATGGAAGTGATATACCCCACGTGATATATAACTTGACAGAATTCAAACAAGAAATCAGTGGGAAAGCCTTGAACGTGGTCCATGATGCACGGGGGAGAAGCCAGGGGGGCCAGCAGGCATGAGTGTACGTGAACCAGGGGGAGCCACTAGGAGGTGATGGATGCCTGGGGCGAGAACAGAGTGAAGTATGGGTAACAGGCTGAGCAAGGGTGTCAGTGAATCAGGGTGGCCCAGAAGGCTTCCCTAGCGAAGTCCATGGCCATGCCTCTCAGGTTCAGACTTTTCCTTTCTTTCGTTCAACGATGTTGCGAAAGTGCATTTGAAAGCTGTTGCCTGGTACAAGACAGGTCTCTACAGGTTTAATCCCTGAAAACGAATGTCAGTTGAAGCTTCGATAGTCAAATATGGATTTCCCGTGGCCGCATTCCTATTTCAGTGATGCTCACTCTTCATTTGTTTAGTCATCTTCTTCATTATTGAGTCAGTACCTCAAAGACCCCAAACCTCAAAACCCTCATTCATGAATGCAGTCTCTACACAAATAGGGCCATTTTCTACTTAAACTTCAAGGGGGGAATCTATATTTGTAATAGCACAGTGATGACCCATGAATCATAATGAAATTAATTTCAACTTGAATGCAAAGTTTGCATTCTTAAACTTATAGTAAATAGTCACTAGAAAAGAAAACGTAAGTAGAAATCTCTTTATTTGAAAATGTGGTTTCTCTCTCTCTTTCTCTCTCTCTCTCTCTCTCTCTCTCTCTCTCTCTCTCTCCCCCCCCCCCCCCCCCCCCTCACACCAGGGAGGAGTTTGTGAGATTTGAACAATCCGAGAACTTCCTGGCTTTTAAAGTGCAGATTCTAGAAACAGTTGACTCAGGTTCACATCCTGGTCTCAGGGGATCAAGCTTGGAGAGTGGGTTCATTTATCCGTTCCTCAAAAACTTATTGAAAAGATGCTTTAAGATAATGACTGTAGAGTGTTTGAGATACTGATTATATAATGACTGAAATTTTTAAAAAATTGAATTACAAGCATCAAGAGCCACAATATAATGTTCAATCGAAAAGCAGGAGACACTGTGGCTGTAGATCAGCTGTCCCCTCAACTTCAGTCCGTAGAGACGCTAAATGGTATGTTTCCTAAGGAAGTGGTTCCACCTCCTGTCAGGCAGCTGGATTAGGGCAGACGATCTCCTTGCCATCAGCTGTGGGGCTGATTCGAGTCTGGGTTCTAGACCTTGCAAGGCTCTTTCAACTGCTGGTCTACCCTGCACTTGCGATGCAGCCACCCAGGTTCCCAGTGGAGACCCGGGAGTGTAGGCACCATGCTCCATGGCCTATCTCGAACTCCATTTTATTCTTCCCATAGAGCACTGCTTTCCATTGTCTTTCAGCTTGGCTCTGTAGCCGCTTGCCTTGAATAGCAGAAATGTCTTGGTCTCTCCGGCTGACACGTAAATAAATGAACAACACTAGCAGGCCTGGATGCTATCTCATCCTTTATTGATTTCCTTGAGGGAGACCTTCAGTTTTGTCGGAGAAACAGAACTGACTCCAGACTCAGCCAGAGGGCACCTGGGCCTCTTTTCTCGGCGTATTTCCGGTTTCAGCGCTGGCCAATAAAACGGTCTGCGATGATGAGAATGTGCTAGTCGTGCTGTCCAATCCGGTAGCCACTAGCCACAGGCAGCCACTGAGCACTTACATAAACTGTGGTGAGGGCGCCTAAGGAAGTGGGTTTCTAATTTTACTCGGTTCTAATGAATTTAAATGTGGCGAGTGGCCGACACCACAGCTCTTCACTGTGACTTGAGGTACAGCCGATGACAATTTCCAGGCAATTGGAGAGCATGTTCTAGAAAATGATTGGGGGTCACTGGAGGGTTGACGCTAGCGTGTTAAGGCCACCTCTCCTTGTCAGCTCTCCTGGCCTTAGGAGGGACTTTAATGAGGCTGCTGCACCCTTAACGAAGTCAAGAAACCCCATGGCTGGTGACAGTAAAAGAAGTGAGAGGCAGAAATGTTGGAGAAGATGCTTCCCCATCTCCAGGGCCTTCCTTCTCTTCTCTCCCCTCCTCTGATGACTTATGAAGGGTCCTTAGAAATCCATATCCAATGTGCTTACCTTGTTGCCATTGTTGTTGTCTTAGTGGAATTTTTGTCACTCTAAGACTTTCATGGAACTCCAATATATTGGACAGATTAAAGCAGGGATGCAAGACTCATGCTGACTGTTCTCTCTCTCTCTTTCTCTCGCTCTCTCTCTCTCTCTCTCTCTTTCTCTCTTTCCCTTGGGACAAGGCAGGACAGTTGGAAAACTGTGATTGTAACAGGCCACTTTGACCTTATACAAGAGTACAGTGAAGCCCAGACAAATGAAGTCCTGGCTTGAAGGCACTTGGCTGTTAAAATAAATGGGACTAGCATTCAGGCTTCTCCCAGCGTTCTCTGTGATGTTGCTTCTGCATGAAGCTTTTCTGACCTCATTCGTCTCTTCAGTGCCTCTGAAAATAGGCGTAGCCTGTGCCCTATGACCCAGCAAGTCATCTAAGTTATGACTGGACGCGCCCTGGCTGGTATGGCTCACTTAATTAAGCATCGTCCCATGCACGGAAAGGTCACTGGTTCGATTCCCAGGCAAGGCACATGCTGGGTTTGTGGGCTTGAATCCCAGCCGATCAATGTTTCTCTCTCTCCCCCTCTCCCTTTCTCTCTCTAGAAACAAACAGACAAACAAACAAACAATACAATAAACATCACATCTAAGTTGTGTCTGGCCTTATTCACTGTTGTCTGCTCTGCCTTTCTGTTGTCTCCCTACCCTGTGAGCAGGAGCAGCCCCATCCACTCCCGTTCTAGTCATGGGACACTTGGCAGAAGGTAAAAAGGCCTGCAGTCAATTCCCATTTGAAGGATGGTTCTGGCTGTAAGTCTCTTGGTTGAAAGTTCACTGAATGCCCAGCGGTATCCCAGTGCCTGGGACAAATACAAAATAGAGAAAACAGCTTCTCCCTTCAGGGAGCTCGGGGCTTCGCTGGAGAATCACGAGAGCACAGAGGTATCACGCCAACGGTGTCTTTCCCTAGGTGGCCTGTATCAACCTGCATCAGAATTCCTGGGGTTCACTGAAAATTCAGATTCCCAAATCTCTCCACAGAACTTCAGATTAGGACAGAGCTGGGAACAAGAGAGTCCAGTCCTTCTCTTAGGTTGCCCACCTTCCCTTTGAAGACAAAGCATCAGTCATCAAGTGAACAGCATTGTTTCAGAGAGCGCTCCGTGTCTCTAGCGAGTAAACAGATGACGATGACAAAGATTCGCTTAGATTGGGTTGTTTATTTGGAACCGGGAAGGCCTCCTGGAGGCTGTGAAATTGGAGCTGAGACAGGAATGATGAAGGACTTGGGGGAAGAAATTTGTGGATTGGTAGGAGAGACAGGGACAGTGTTCCCAAGCCAGAGGACGTTGGGTGTGGCCACGAACAAAATAGAAAACCAGCGTGGCTAGAAGGTTTGAGTGTGAAGGAGGCAGACACAGAAGGAGGTCCAGAAAGTAAAACAGGGACAGAATGTGTGAGGTTTCACAGGCCCGGGTAAGGAATGTTGTTATTGTAAGTGCCATGAAACCCCATTGGAGAGTTTGGGCTAATATTTAGTCCAAGCTGGAACACAGCGTGCACTCAATAAATATTTGCTGAATAAATCAACAAGCCATGCATTACTTAACCATTTCAGAGGATATGCATTGCTTCACCACTTTATGAAATAAAAACAGACATTTCTCTATTATAGATCACAAGCTTACTACCTTTAGCTTTCTTTCATTTTATTTTATTATCATTTGAGTGTCTAGCCCCCAAGTTTCTTGGATCAATAGAAAATTCCTAAAAATGTCTTCTTCCAAAAATGCCAGAACACATTCTGTGTTTGATTAGGAAAAACAAAACATGCAGGGTCTTCCTGGGATTTTGAAATAAGATCAAAGACAGCTCGAGTTTGTTTCAGCAAGTCCTCCTTTTAATATTGTCATATGTCAAGTTTCGTAGGTGTACTTTCACAGTACTTTTGTCAGTTGCGCATTTTGCAAGCGTATTACACGCTGTATTAAGTGAGTCACTGATGGAAACATCTTCACGAGCCAATGAGTAAAAACTAAACTCGAGAGTCTTACTTCAGCCAGAAGTACTTCCCTTTGCTAAACCATTAGAGATGTGATGATCTTAAAAGCATCTTGCAGGCTGTTACTGCCATAATGCTCAGACTAGAAAGTACATATTATTATTATTTTTTTTTAATTCTCACCCGAGGATATTCTTTCCATTGATTTCCAGAGAGAGTGGGAGGGAGGGGAGAGAGAGAGAGAGAGAGAGAGAGAGAGAGAGATGTGAGACTCCTCTATTGGTTGCCTCCCATATGCACCCCTACTGGGGCTGGGGAACCTGCAACCCAGGTACATGCCCCGAACCAGGAATTGAACCCTCAACCCTTCAGTCCGAGGGCCAACACTAACCACGCAGACAAACCGGCCAGGGTGACAGTACATACTCTTTTCCCCAAAGTGGGTCCATATGAGCCCCTTTACTTCCTGGGAGGGGAACTGTCAGGATGAGAGCAGATATCTGTGTGGTGAAGGCTCTTCTCCTGATGGAATGTGAAGACCCTGCAAGTCGTGAGCTTCCAGGACAGATTGTAATTCATGTCACTGTCCCTCCTCTTGCCCAGAGCACCGGGTGGATTGGGGTGATGACCCTTCACCCACATTCTCAGCAGATGACTTTCTCTCTTAACTTCACCCCATGACACTTCTCCATTTGCCCTTCTCTCCCACCTCTTCACTCTCTCCCCCTCTCCGGGTTTTCCTCTGGACTCATCCCTTACATGTTGGTATTTCTTTGGGTTTTGTCCGGGCTCTTTGGCTTTTGCTAACACACGCTCCTGTGAGAGCACATTTATACCTGTAGCTTCAGTTCATCCACAGGCAGAATTGTACACCTGAAACCCATGTCATTTTATTAACCAAACTCACCCCAAGAAATTCAATAAAAATTTTTTTTAAAAACCAACACATTTAGACCTAGTCAGTTTGGCTCAGTGGATAGAGCATCAGGCTACAGACTGAAGGGTCCCAGGTTTGATTCTGGTCAAGGGCACATGCCTGGATTGTGGGTTCGGTCCCCAGTATGGGGCGTGCAGGAGGCAGCCAATCAATGACTCTCTCTCATCATTGATATTTCTATCTCTCTCTCCCCCTTCCTCTCTGAAGTCAATAAAAATATATTTAAATGGGCACTGAGTTTGACTGTCAATTCAAAGTGGCTAAAGAAATAAAAAGAAGTGTTAAATTTCATGGTCCAAAAAAGAAAAAAAATTCATCCAAAGGCAGATGACGCCAGGCAGAACACCCAAATTAGCATGGCCAGAGCTGCAATGATCATCTCTCCTCCCCCACCCGCCTGAAACCTCACCTTTACTGTCCTTTAGTTCAGTCAATAACCTCATTAACCGCCACGCTGTTGGGTGTCAGTCCTTGACTTCCTCCCTCGCATTAATCAACCCCCGCCATGAACTTGAGCCCCCAGCCTTGGACGATCCAGCCTTTGCTGACGTCTTCAGGTTTCTTTGTAGACTTGCCTTTCGTGCTGCAAGACGCTACAGCTCTGCTGGACCAGCTGCGGCTCCTCCAGGCTTCGTCTCACACTCCCTTGTCTCTAGGCCTCTGCACACCTTCTTCCTTCTGCCAGGAACACTCTCCCCTTTGCCCATCCCTTTATCTAAATAAGACGCATTCATGTTTTAATCTCTTAATGTAAAAATTGCTTGGTCCAGGAGTCTCTTCTGGATGGTTTAGACTAACTCTGGACCCTCTCTCTCCTCCCCTGCAGTAATTTAATATTTACAATGACTTAACAATCCATCTTCTCCTCTAGCCGGTTAGTCAGCACCGATTCCCCAATTTATGGCAAATGGAAGTGATCCAGGTTCAGTTCTGAATGATAATGAAGAGAGTGAGAGCTTTCCCATGTGCAATGGCCATGCCGCTGCGTCGTTGGGGGCATATAATAGGGACAGTGTTTGACATGGGGTCTGGAAGACCCAAAATAAAATACTTGAAGTCAAACTGTCCAAATTCTTTTAAAAACACTTTAATCCAGATATGGCAGTGCTTTGGCATGGGGGAGGGGGAGGGGGGGTGTGGGTGGGGGGTGGAGGGATCACAGAAGCAACTCCTGAGTCCTTGCTGGTCTCTCCCAATCCCTTTCCCCCTCTCTCTAGACAGGAAAGAAGAAACAACAAGAAATTACCCCCCTTCTTTATTGTAGGGACTCCCACTTCTCTAGGCCTTTATTCATCCCATTACTGTCATTGGAGTTTTAAAAGTAGACTTATTGTCCATCTCAAGAGGAATAAAATATACCATAAATAGGCCATGTGCTAGGAAGAAATCAGCTCAGCTCCCAAAGAATTGAGTCTGTGACTAGATAAAATAGAAATAGACTTTTTAAAATATATATGTTTTTATTGATTACAGAGAGAGGAAGGGAGAGGGAGAGAGAGAGATAGAAGCAGGCTCCCTACTGGGGGTCAAGTCCAAAATCCAGGCCTGTGCCCAGACCCACATCCAACTGTGACCTCCTCATTCACGGGTCAACATTCAACCACTGAGCCACACCAGTGGGGCAGAAATAGACTGTTAAGATATTTTAAAAGTATATGACTATATTATAACCATAGAATTGGATTTTCCCAGTAGAGCACCAAATAATAATAACCAATTCTTACTGAGCTATTGTAAATACCAGGTCCTGTGCTAAGCAGTTTCCAAGCCTATGGATACTCTGATCAGGTTTACTGTACAAATGGGGAAACCAAGGCAACAGGAATTATCGAGGACCTTGTCTGGGATAACAGAGCAAATACATGGATGATGGGGCTGCGCCTCCAGAGGTTCTGCCCTTTACCCTCAAGACTGTAAATCGCTCCCCATGAAAATGAGCTTTTGAAAACACCTGAACAGTGATGAGCTGACGATAGGAGGTCATCGATTGTCAGCAATATTTTCTCCTTTTGAGGGGGATGGTGAGGAGGGTCGTTTCTCAGTTTCATGCAGAGTTCTCCCATCCATTCTGCTCCTGGCTTCATCGGCATGCAACGTGGGAAGTCAGGGCGAGGGAAAACAAGCATAAAAAATAAAAGCAGAACTTAAAGCCTGCTCAATCAGCTGAAGTTGCCATTAATTTCAATAAATATCCAATTAAGTTTGTTGACAGGCAGCTCATGAATCTTGGCGAGAGATGGATCACTTCAAAGAATCTGGGACCTTCCGGAGCCCTGCTGAATAATGTCATCTTTCAATGTGCTTATGCTTAACATTAATTTTAATTGGATGAATATTCCCTGGGCCATTTGGAAAATCGATGGGACTTGGCTTCATAGGTTGTCAGTCCTTTTAAGAGGTTGAAAAGTGTAAAAGCAGAGTTGATTAAAATCCACACTTATTGTACATATACTGGCAGAAAATTGCTCATTCCTCATGAGTTCAAGCAACTGAAGACTCGTATCTTGATCAGGGGTTGCTGTGGTTGGAGCTGGTGTTGTGGGGGTGGTTTGGATGAGCACAGATTAGCCACGCGGCCGGAAATCTCCCCTTTTCTGTCCAACTTTGATATCGAAGCCGGTGCTCGGGACCAAACACACCATCAGCCATTTTACTAAACATCTACCTTTGTGCTGAGTGCAGCCGAGGCCAGGAATCCAGCAGCCCTGCGCTGGCATGTTCACAGTCACTGTTTGAAGTTCCTGTAGCTCCATAAAGGGAGGATGCTTCAGAAGCTGCTGAGAAATACTTAAGTTCTTCATTATAATCTCTCACTGCTCCACAACTCTATCCCCACCCCCCCCCCCCCCACCCCCGCCAGTTTTCCAAAACTGTGTCAGAAGTCCAAGAAGACTTTCAGGGGCTATGCAATCACATTTATATATATATATAATTACTGCCCAGTCGGTGTGGCTCAGTGATTGAACGTCAGTCTATGAACCAGAAGGTCATGGTTCAATTCCTAGTCAGGGTACATGCCCGGGGTTTTGGGCTTGATCCCCAATGATTCTCATCATTGATGCTTCTCTCTCTCTCTTCTCCTGTCAGCTCTGAAATCAATAAAAATATATATGATTGTTTTGTAACCGTCATATATATATATGTATGTGTGTGTGTGTGTGTGTGTGTGTATTGCTAAGTGAAATAAGTCAGAAAGAAAAACACCATATGATCTCACTTATATGTGGAATCTAAGAAACAAACAGAACAGAAACAAACTCATAGGTACCGAGAACAAACTGATGGTTGCCAGGTGGGAGGCGGGTTGGGGGTTGGGTGAAAAAGGTGAAGGGGTTACGAAGTACAAATTGGCGGTTACAAAACAGTCATGAGGGTGTAAACTACACAGGAAATACAGTCAGTAATATTGTCATAACCGTGTAGGTGCCAGGTGGGTACTAGACTTATTGGGGATCCCCTTGTAAGGTATAAAAATGTCTAAAATAAATCTGCAAGGTTAGTTTCCACAAGCTGTAGAAAGGTCTTTCCAGCCACTTCATAATTCTTTCGGGCGTTTGAATGAGAGTGGCCTTGATTGCATGTGGGGCTTTGAAATGCTACAAGCTCTGAATCAGGAAACCGTTGGTGCCTGGTACTATCTGTCGCATTCTGGGGGCAAGCTGAGCGGCCTCGTTATTTCAGCCTTCAAATTTCTAGGAACATTTCTTCCATTTGGCTTGTGAGATACGGGACTTAGCAGAGAAGGGACGAAAGAGCACGGAGGCAACAGATGAGCTGCTTAAACAACGTTTATTGATTCTTTGTGATCAGAAATCTCGTTGACATGAAATGAGGAATAATTCAATTGCATCTTAATCGTGATCTCTCCGAATTTAATTGAATTTCCGCACTAGGGTCAGCGGCTGGCGTGCAAAGGCACTTTCCTCTAGATGGGTTTTTAGATTAATTTTCTTCCCGATTCACAGGAGGGGGAGATGGGACCCCATGTGAATGAACCATGAAGTGCACCTGTGTTAGGTTGTGGATCAGTACATTGTCATGGGTCAGTTTCTAGCGGATTCAGGTGTAGTTAATGGTCGAGGGAGAACTGAAATGTGCAGATGGAGAAGGAGGATTGTTATAAGCTACAGACATTCGCCTCCAGTCACATTTATCTTTTCTCCTGAGTCAGGGGTGGACTAAGTGAGCTGGAGAAGCAGCAGCCTAAAGCTGAGGTCCCCAGGATTAGAAAATACTGGAATGGGAAGCCACCCAAGAGGCCAGCAAAGCTCGTCCAAGCCGCCACATCCTATATAATAAAAGCCTAATATGCAAATCAACCAGATGGCAGAATGACCGGTCGCTATGATGCACACTGGCCACCAGGGGGCAGACACTCAACACAAGAGCTGCCCTCAGCCTGCAGGCTCCAGGCCAGCCAAAGCGGGTGCCAGCAGGGCCCCCCAATTGCCCCGCCGGTTGCCCCATAGATCAGCCCTGATCACTGGCCAGGCCTAGAGACCCTACCTGTGCATGAATTTCGTGCACCGGGCCTCTACTAGAGAGATAAAAATCCTCAGAAAGCCGGGCATCTACCGAGGCTGTGAGGGTAGTGGATTCCGGAGCTGGGTGATCCATGAAGCAACCTGCTTCCTAACTCCAGGTGCTTCCAATTAGACAGAAGAAAGGCCTGATTGAAAGTCCCTGAACACGGAACTCGTTCATGATGGTCATGTGGGGTGTGACTCACTGGCCTTCAAAAGCAGAAGCAATGGATGCCTTTGCTTTGCTGGCCTGGGCACATCCTTGGGGCCTGCTGGGTCGGAGAGCCACTCCAGTGCTGTCTTATTGGGGGTGGGGTGGGGGGTCTCCAGAGTGTTGTCTCTCCTGGCTCTTGGTCCAAGCTGGCAGCCCTGTTTCTTTCCTTTTTTTAAAAAAAAAAAATTATTTTTCAATCACAGTTGACATTCAATATCATTTTAGATTAGTTTCAGGTGTACAGCATAGGGGGCTGGACAGTTATATAATCTACAAAGCGACCGCCCTGATAATTCTAGCACCCACCTGGCCCCGTACGTAGTTATTGCAGCATTATTGACGTATTCCCTGTGCTGTACTTTCAATCCCCATAACTATTTCGTAACTGCTCATTTGTTGATTTGTACTTCTTAATCCCTTACCTCTTTCTTTAAAAAAAAATATATATACATACACACACACACACACACACACACACATTATTGATTTCAGAGAGGAAGGGAGAGGGGGAGAGAGAGAGAAACATCAATGATGAGAGAGAATCATGGATCAGCTGCCTCCTGCATGCCCCCTACAGGGGATCAAGCCCACAACCCGGGCATGTGCCCTGCCTGGGAATCAAACCAGGACCTCCTGGGTTCATAGGTCGAGGCTCAACCACTGAGCCACACGGATGATCCGACTAATAATTTTTTTAAATGTAGGCAGCACTTCTACCTGTGCATTTTTGTATTCTTTGAACTGCCCCCCCCCACACACACACACCCCACTTTCCAATGAGGACGGTAAGAGCAGTTGCCCCCTCCATGTGACAGATGCAGACTCGGCCCAGGCCCAGCAAGAAGGTCTCTGAAGACACCCGGGGTCCTTATTAGCACCAGGAAGAGAGTCCCTGGCTCCTGACTCCACCCTGTGCCCTTTGCTGCTCTCCCTCCCCCACTGGCTCCCTCCCTCTCTCACTCCTATTTCAGCTGCTCTACAAAGTCTTGGCATGAAAACGCTGAATGCGGGGCACTTGGGCAGGGGATGAGAAGACCTCTTCCAAAGGCCTTTTCAAAAATAGGTGCATTTCACCCGTGACCTGGCCTGGCCTGGCCCCAGGAGAGGTCGCTTGAGGGAGGCTGGGCACATGACGGAGACATTTTTGGTCCAAAGGCAGCCCAGATGTTTCAGGCGCCCACGTTGCCCGCACAGATGGCGAGTGGTAATTGGGGCATCCAGGAATGTGGGCCAGGGCCCTGGGCTCCCAGCCTGGGGGGAAATTCCCGACTCAGGAAACTGGTTGTGATTTGGAAGTGTATTACATATGTCCCCGTCCCGCCTCCCCATTGAACCCTCCTAGCCCGCCCCCACCCCCTGTCCCAGGCCTTCACCGCACTATTTTCTGTGTCCATGGGTTATGCATATATGCATACAAGTGACTCAAGCTGTTTAAGAGAATTGACCATTTTGATCCAGCAGACTAGCTGATTTTTCAGAGTGCTCCATGCAACTGTCATACGGACACAGGTGATATGTTGATGCAGGTGATCTTACGAAGCATTAATGCGGTGAACATTTCATCATAGGCTACGCAGAAGGCTGCACGCGGGTCCCTTTCTCAGGCCTGTTTTTAATGAGAGCCCATGCTATGCACGCACTTGCACCTGTCCTCGGCAGGCTCAACAGCCAGCGGCCCATTTATGCTGTTACTGTACGCGTGGCCACACGGTGAGGCCTGGACAGGGGCTGAGGTTGTGTGAAGGTCACCATGGCCACGGCCTTCAGACAAGGACACTCTTAGGAACCACCACCGTCTTACCTGTAGGCACTTGACTCAGAGTCAAACACTAACATCCCAAAGCTGTAATCAGAGTTGATTTTCAGGAAGGAAAATAATTTGGGGTCCATGTGTGTTAAAAAACACACAAGATGCATACATACAAATACATAGCCACATACATATTTAATACGTGCTTACATGTGAAAGATTTAAAGTTATGTATCAGATTTAATAGTTGCAGCCTGAAGGTGGAGGAGAATGGGACTTGGGGAGAGAGGAAGTTGTGAAAGAATATGTTAATTTCAATCCCAGGAACCTTGGGATTGTTTGAATTCTTAACACCTAGAAGGTTTTCATTACCACTTGTGTAATTCTTTAATCTTTTGCCACAGAAGCAGATAATGATCTTAAAGGGAAAAAAGAAAGAGAAAGGAGGAGAGGAGGAGGGAGGGAGAGAGGAGAGGAGGAAGGAAAGGAGCAGAAATGGGAAAGAGAGAATATGTACAAATTATCAAGAGTCCGATCCATGGGCTCTGAATGAAGGGGTGGTTAGAGATGAATGCGATTCGTTTAGAAAGCCTTGATGAAATGGCTGGATTTCGAGCAGAACTAAAAAATAATAATAATACGCTTACTGTCTCCTATAAGACCTTCACTGCAGAAAACTTGGAAAATATGAAAGAGCACAAAGAAGAAAATTGTTACCCTCAGTAATGTAACCTCTCCAAGCAATCCGCAGCTGGCCTGGCCGTGACTTCCCTTCCAGGGTCCTTTGTCGTGTTCAGACTATATTTCGAAGGGTGACAGTGACGTGCCATCACGGAGAGGAGGGAGGTGGGATGGGGAGCAAGAGCAATGGAGGCGTTACTGCTGGTGCTAGGGAGTTATGCTAGGTTATCTGGGAGATCATCTGGCAGTTGTTGGAGGTTTTCTAATGGGTAGGGAGACAGCAGGGATCTGACCTCACGCCGAGGGATGCTCACCAGGCAGTTGCCCATCCCCGCCCAGCCCTCCATCCCAGAGGTGCTGTCCTCGGTGGCCTGGCATTGGGGACATTTGTCCATCTTGTTGGTGGCAGGGATACCGTCACTAAAGAAGGTCATTTAAGGTTCCAGGAACAAGGACTATGACTTTCTGTGTGGGGGGGAGGGGGGAGGGGGGAGGATTTGGGTTGTAAGCATCTCATTCTCTCCTGTAGTGCCCACTCCTCGTCTGGATCCATAGTTCTTAGTCACCTCTCCATTAGAATTAACCCCCCATAGCATGCTCTGTTTCCGAAATGCGGCCTTTGATTTGAGCATCCACACGCTTTTTTTTTTTCTTCCTGTTTTGCTCTATTGCTTGTAATGTTTATGCAGCTGCTCGGGGAGCTAAATAAATATGCAATCAGCGCGATGCCACGATGTTCCTTCCTTATCAGGGAAGGGAGAAAGTGCCAACTCGAGTTCCATGCAGTTTTCAAGAGCTCCGCGATGCGAAGCGATCCGTGCGCTGAATTGACGTGATCTGAATGGGAATCGCAGGGAAACTGGCACGCACGTGGCGCTCAGTGTTGGTGTTTTTAATAGCTCTGTTTGGCTGAGGTTGGACCATTACCTCCCCCTGCTTCCTCAAATGATGGAGAGTTTGTATGTCTAAATTTTGCTGGAAGTGGAATGCTACATGACAGTCTTTTTCTTGTGGTTTTTTTTTGCTGTTAAGCTGTTTCATATGAGTTTTAGATTTTGTTATTTTTTTAAATATATTTGTATTGATTTCAGAGAGGAAGGGAGAGAGAGAGAGAAACATCCATGATGAGAATCATTGATCGGCTGCCTCCTGCATGCCCCCTACTGGGGATCGAGCCCGAAACTCGGGCATGTGCCTTTGACCAGAATCAAACCCAGGACCCTTCAGTCCACGGGCAGACGCTCTATCCACTGAGCCAAACCAGCTAGGGCAGATTTTATTATGTTTTGAGAACAAACTACCATAAGCAGTGTGTGTGTGTGTGTATGTGTTCATGTTCCAGCATTTAGAAGTTCAAGCATAGTCATTCACATTCATTATATCAACTGGCAGTATTTATTTATTCACTTGTGTACTCAATCTTTTATTCATTTAACAAATATTTATTGAGTCCATCTCCTTGGACTTAATTGATAAACACAGGAGATGGACGAGTGAATAAGACTAAAATCTCACCATAGCTGGAGAAATGAACAAGGGGACCATATGCCGTTCCTGGTTTAGGGGTGCGTCTTGGGTGGGGAGACTTTGCAGCTCCGTAGCTGGATTTCTGATAGCCCAGGGCAGGGTGTGGCTGGCTTGCTTTCTTAGTGGATTCTTCCACCCAGGGTCATGGTCAGAAGTAGATTTATATGGAAACAACCCTCATGTCCATCACGCAGGAAGAGCAATGGAGAAGTTATTGCTGGCCTAGGGAGTTATTATTTTTTAAATATATATTTTTATTGATTTCAGAGAGGAAGGGAGAGAGAGAGGGAGATAGAAACATCAATGATGAGAGAGAATCATTGATCAGCTGCCTCCTGCACACCCCACACTGGGGATCAAGCCCACAAGCTAGGCATGTGCCTTTGACCAGAATCAAACCCCAGGACCCTACAGTCCGCAGGCCAACGCTCTATCCACTGAGCCAAACCAGCTAGGGCAGATTTTATTATGTTTTGAGAACAAATTACCATAAGTAGTATCTGTTCAACCAATGAACAGATAAACAAAATGTGGTTGATCACACAGAGACTGTTCTGTTTGACCATAGAAAAGGATGAAGCTGACATAGGTGAATCTTGAAAACATTATGCTCAGTGAAAGAAGAGAGTCCTAAAAGACCCGTATTTATTGCCTCATTCACTGATATGAAATACTGTATACAGAGCAGGGGGATCTATAGGGCCAGAAAGGAGATCTACAGTTTGTCGTGATGTGAGGGAGAAGAGATGGGGGGTAGGGAGTTACCGCCAAAGAAGATGGGGTTTCTTTTTAAGGCGATAAAAATGTTCTGAAAGTTTTGGTGGTGACAATTGTACATATTTGTGAATAAACTAAAAATCATTAAATTGTACACTTAAAATGAGTGAATTGTGTGGTATGTGAATTATATCTCCATGAAACCGCTTTAAAAAGACGTAGATCTATAGTAATAGAGCATTTGTCTTTTGTGCTCTGTTATGATGACAGGTGCCCTGACAGTCTTGGTCCTTCGCCAAGCACTGACCAATGACCATGCAGACTGTCAAACCCTTTCCCTGAAAATCACAAAACCTCCCTGTCTTTTCCTTAAATAAATAGCTTTCTCCCCTGAACTTTTAGAGCATTCAATTCAAATGTCAGACCCACTCGCGATCACTGCCACCATCTCTTTACTTGTCAGTTTCCTGTAATCGATCACTGGCTATCCAGGGCAAGGACTATTGATTTGTCTCTGAATCCCTCGCACCGAGCCTTGTGCCTTCAAAGCAACCAGGCTTTTCATAAAAATAGAAGCAGGGAGCCCTGGCTTGTTTGGCTCAGTGGATAGAACGGCGACCTGCAGACTGAAGGGTCCCAGGTTTGATTCCTGCCAGGCGCACATGTCCAGGTGGCAGGCTCGATCCCTAGGAGGGGGCGTGCAGGAGGCGGCTGGTCAATGAATTCTCTCTCATCATTGATGTTTCTATCTCTCTCTCCCTCTCCCATCCTCTCTAAAATCAATAAAAATATATTTTTAAAAAGATGGAGGGAGGAAAAGAGGAAGGAACTTGGGAGGGAACTGCCATTTCATCAGGAGCAGTCACACCTACACCTGGAATACAGGTGTGTGAGGGTCTCTATCCGAATCATGCTCAGGGTGCCTTCGAGCAGCCTGCAGTAGACTGATGGGTTTAGTAAGTGGGATTTGTGCAGACCCATGGGAAAACGGCAGTGAGCGCTATCAGAATGCCTGCATTTACGCTAAATTAAACTATGCAATCTTGCTTTACACTCACTCTAATATTACTCGTTAACCACTGTCTATTGGTAGCTTACATATTTGAACCCTGGCATACGTATTTCTCTTGCTCTGCGTTGTTTATAGACTCAAGTCCAGAGACCTTAGTTTCTGCTTCATATATGTCTCCCAAAGTGTGAACTACAGAGCAATTTGTTAATAGAGACTTCTTCTCTGAGAAAATGGCTGAGTGATATCTTTAATAATTTTTATAGGAAATTTGACACGGTGCGGCAAGCTTTAAGAGTGAGGTTAAGGTAGTATTTTTTGTATCCACCATTAAGTAAACCACCTGATTCTTTATGCCCTAGAGTTCCAGTTACTCTCACAGGCTATTGTGTGGTATCTATATAATAAAAGCCTAAGCGACCGTTACAGCGGAACGACCAGAGCAACCGGTCACTATGATGCGCACTGATCACCAGGGGGCAGA
Source organism: Myotis yumanensis (assembly GCF_028538775.1). Classification (NCBI taxonomy): domain Eukaryota; kingdom Metazoa; phylum Chordata; class Mammalia; order Chiroptera; family Vespertilionidae; genus Myotis; species Myotis yumanensis. The sequence goes on along the minus strand of NW_027223773.1, from coordinate 6,948,659 downwards.
CACTCAATGCAGGAGTTGCCCACTGGTGGTCAGTGCGTTCCCACAGGGGGAGCACAGTGAGCAGGCGGGCGGTAAGGAGCGAGGGGTCCTGGACTGCAAGAGGGCACAGGCCGGGCTGAGGGATCCCTTCCTCCCAGTGCACAGATTTCATGCACCAGGCCTCTAGTTGACATATAAGGAAACAATTACCCAAAAGAACTTCTGCTATCTCCAATACAAAGAGGTCAAGTTATTGCATCCATAATTCCTGTGGACAGCAGTGGCCAAGTGCAAAGAAGAACATTTTCTGTGGGACCTTGTGACTCCTGGTCCCCAGACACATACCCCCTTCCTGGCCTGGCTGCCCAAGCATTGCACGTGTGATGGAGTCAGGCCCGGCTCAGCGATTGCTTTTGGTCCCGCATGGAAATCATTATCACCATTTAGCACTTATTAAATGTCTCCTTATGTTTGATGCCAGAGTGGATTTTACAGGAGAGGCCTGGCCTGCTGTGGTTTCATGTGCCCTCTCAGACAGGGCAGCTGCAAACCGAATCGGAAACTGGTTTGTTATCTACAAAGGGACATTTTTAGCAAGGACGATAAGAGCCAAATTTGTCACATTTTTTTCACCGGGCACATTTTGGGGAATATGGAGCTAATTATTCAGTCAAAGGGTTTGAAAGTAACAGGTGGGCGTAGTAGAGCTGCCATATTTGTCCTGTATGAGGGAACCCGAGCCGGTGGAGAGACGCTGGGATGGGCTCAGGTCCAGGAATGACCGGTGCTATTTCCAGGGCTTCCAATAACTGAGGAGGGAGCTGGCTTCACTCGGCCTGGGGCAGGGCCAACCGCAGGGCAATGCGAGGCCACCCGGGGTGTCCTGAGGTGGCCTGTGTGTGAGGAAAAGCATGCGAGCTCATGCATTTCTGCATTTGGCATCTCTTCAATACTCCAGGCTTCTGGACCAGGGACATGGAATGGAGGCCTTGGGGGGGAGAGGGGGAGAATTATTGTGACTCCTCCTTACTCCTCGCTAGCTTCTCCACATCCATTCATTTGATTCCACTAGTATTTATTGAGCAGCTACTATGTGCCAGATCCTGTTTTAAATGCTGAGGATACAGTGAGGCATAACACAGTCATGGGACTCATTCTCTGGTAGGGGAGGTGTGCACCTGTGAGCCAAAGGGAGCAGTCTTCACTCAGAATCACATAGAAATCCCACGCCCCACACACAAATTTGGCAGTAATCTGAGACAGAAGTGCATTGATCCAGTTACTTTTCCTGGCAGCTCAAACCACTGACTATCTTACCTACCGGCTTTAAAGAGCTTAAATAACCCCAGGGCTAGAATGATGAAACAGGCCCCAGAATAAACAAATCTCATTTCAGGGTGCAGTGAGTCACCACGGGAGGCCCCTGGGGCACCGGCCACGCTTCCTTACCGACAAGAATGAGCCAGCTCCTACATCCGCCCCCGGGGACCCTCTCCATCCTCTGTCCTGCCCTCTAACCAATGCCCTCAGCTTTAAAGATAGGAGAATATACAATTTTTTCCTTCCTGCAGTGCCAGCTGTTGCTAATCTCACAGACCAGCTTCTGCTGTCCTCAGATTCGTAGACCACCGTGTGGATGCTTACAATCTCAGGTGACTGTATTTATAAAACCTTTTGGGTTGGGGGAGGATAACTGTTAGGCACTCCATGGGCAGAAATTAAAATTCCAAAATTGGAGGAGAAAGGTTGGAAAACCTTTTCTTCTTAGGTGAATAGTTCAGATATAAAAGTAATTCTGGTTTAGTCTTTTAAAAACACGGGAGCCCTGGCCAGCTAGTTCAGTTGGTTACTGCACATTGTCCCAGTACACCAAGGTTGGGGGTCCAGTCCCCAGTCAGGACACATACAAGAAGCAATAATGAATGCATAGATGGGTGGAACAACAAATCAATGTTTCCATCTATCTATCTTTGTAAAACAACAACAAACCAATAAATAAATTAAAACATTTAAAAACATGGGAGTTGGAATCAGAGAAGACCTATGAACGAGATGGCCAATAGTTTGGTGGGGCACTGACCGTACAATGGAGAGTTCTCCAAAGTTCCTTCTACATTACTTCAGAAAATAATCCTCCTATATAATAACATCCTAATATGCAAATTGACCAAACAGTGGAATGACCAGTCGCTATGACGAGGGGGCAGACACTCAATGCAGGAGCTGCCCCCAGCCCACAGGCCCCAGGCCAGCCAAGGCAGGTGGGGTCCCTCCCCTGGTTGCTCTGCTGGTCGCCCCTGGTTGCTCTGCCGGTCACCCCACAGATCAGCCCTGATCCTCAGCCAGGCCTAGGGACCCTACCCATACACGAATTTCGTGCACCAGGCCTCTAGTACACTTTATAAAAGAATACACTGTTTATAAATGCATAAATAAGAAAAATGAGCTAATTTGAATCTTTCCTATGTATTATAAAAGTAAGACAGTAACTGATCCAATAGTTTTGAACTCAGAAAAAAATCTTATTCAGGAAGGACACTGACATTTTATCACCACCATGATTTAGAATTGCCTGCATTCGGTGATAATAAAAGACCGACCAATGTTGAGTCTGATTTCTTACTGCTTTGTTATTTTATATAGACAATACGCTCCTTATTGCCAACCTTGGGCAGACAGCTCTCGCTGCCCACCTTGTGCGCTGCCCAGGTGTCTGTCCAGCTACTTGCCCCTCCGGTGGTCTGTCTATCTCATTTGTGAGCTCCAGTGAAATGAATAACATCCTCCACCGAGGGTGCAGCAGCCTGACACGCGGATGCTGATTGCTCTCCACATGAGCGTGGGCAGCATGCAGGGAGGCTCATTCTAGAAGGTTCTGTGGAATAGAGACTCTGCAGACAAGCTTGATGGATGGGGATTAATAAATAGCCAGGAAGCTGGAGTGACCCAAGGAAAGACACAGAAAAGGGGGGTTAGCAGCCACCAAGCAGATGAACAACAAAAGACAGAGCTCCTGTGACCACAGTTTACCTCCTGATGTTTTCTTTCAGGAGGACTTTGCCCAAATGTTTATGGAGTTGTGACAAAAACAGGACAAGAACCCAGGGGTGCATAGAAGTTACAGCATCTCCCCCAAGTTTACCAAGTAGGCAGCTTGGGGGAACTCGGGGCACCGAGATATAAAATAGTGCACACAGCCTTTCTCCGTCAACTACCACAATATCAACCCCTTGCAGTGACGGCATGGCCACCCCCCTGGCCATTCAGACAAAACCCTGGCGTTTCCTCCCGGGAGTGCGGGTGGGCAGCTGGAGAGAGGCTGCGAATCAAAGAATACCTTTAACTTATTCATCAGAGCTGCGGCCAAGGGGCCTCAGAGTGCTGGCTCCTGTCCTGGAAAATTGGGTAAGTAGTTCTGTGAGCCTGACTTCACCGATTGCACATCGAATTATTGGCCAATAAACTAGACCACCATTCTTGAGGCTGCTCAGCTTCCCATGTTAGCGGCGGCGCGGAAGGCCCGAGAAGCCGTTTAAGAAGGTTTCCTTGCTTCCCATCAAGGGATCGGAACAACACAAAGGGAATTGGAGCAGATGCATCTGGTGTAGGCGGCGGGAGCAGCTCCAGGTGTCTGACCGGTGGGGCCAGACCAAACCTGGGCTCCTCAACCTGGGTCCTTGGGTTCTCACTAGGAAAGAATTCAGAGCAAGACCCCAACTGTCAGAGAACATTTATTGGGTAAATTACAGAGGGAGAAAAAAGTAATTGCTAGAAGAAATGGGCTTAGGAAACATGTTATAGAGGTAGAGGCAGGGCCCTTGGAGCTCCTGGTAATGTTCCTGGGCTGGGGTGAAGGGAGGAGGAAGGAAAGGCAGGGCCTGCTCCCAGCAGGGAGGGCGCAGTGGGTCCTCCATCCTAAGGGCTTTAAGGGTGGAGTCTTTAGGGGGGTTCCAGGGGAAGATCTCCATAGAACATTCGGCAGCTTTCCAGGTGTGTCCTTTCAGGGCTGTGGTCGCCACTGATTGGTTGGTGAGCACGAGGGCAAGGGTTCATTAGTCCGCGCAGCTGGTCAGCCGTCAGCCGTGCGGGTTTTGCTGCTTTTCCGGGCCTGACGCTGAAATACGACTGAGGCCAAATGTTCTCTCTCGGGAGGAAAGGCCAGGGGGTCCAAACCCCAAGACCAGCGATATGCGAGGGGAGGAGAGGTCACCCTGGGGGTGAGGTCCTACCCTACAATGGATTGTCCTTTGCTAGGCACCTGGGGGTGTCCACCCTGGTGATCTTCTCACTGGGCCCACCGTCCTGGCTCTGCTCCTGTCTGTCTAACCGCCTACAGCACATCTCCCTGGTTCAAAGCCTGGATCTAAGGATAAGAAAGCAGGAGGCCGGGTCTTACCAAGCAGACAAAATGAGAAGGATTGTAAACGCCACCCTCGGAGCTCGGGTAAAGGCCGCGAACACAACGCCGAGCGAGCAGGAGAAGTCAGACACGTGAGTACGTACCGTTCTGTTCCTTTTGAATCACGGTTTCAGGACCAGGTGGAACTCCTCCGTGCTCTTCGGAGTCTGGAGAGTGGGGAGTGCTTATCCTTGCTGGGGTTCGTGACCCCGAGGGGCACCAGAGACTTCTGGGGAGCTTGTAAGATTTCTGCTTCTAGAGATGAGTTGCAGGGATGCGGTTGTGTTCACGGCCTAAATATTGTCAAACTGTAATTTGTGGTTTTCTCGCTTTTCTGTACGCATGTTTTACTTCTGCGGACAACAAAGGGGTTCTGCAGACAGTGACCTCACAGGGGGATCTGATCACAAATCCCTAACCGAGCAGGTTACGGGGGTGGGGGAGTAATCACGCCCCAGGCATACAACTTCTTCAGTAAAAGGCTTATCTCTGCCTTCAGCAAGGCCTGTCCGTTGCTTCTGTGCGTCTAGGGCCGTGGTCGGCACACTGCGGCTCGTGAGCCAACATGCGGCTGTTTGGCCCCTTGAGTGTGGCTCTTCCTAAGCCTTAGGAGTACCCTAATTAAGTTAATAACAGTGTACCTACCTATATAGTTTAAGTTTAAAAAATGTGGCTCTCAAAAGAAATTTCAATCGTTGTACTGTTGATATTTGGCTCTGTTGACTAATGAGTTTGCCGACCCCTGGTCTAGGGTAACACATCTTTGAAATGCCCTCTTTCAAACCTCTCCTTCAAAAGTGCAACCACTCCTGAGAGAGCACATGGTCTTAGCTACCCGGCGATCCCATCCCCCCTTGCTTTCTCCGGCCTGGTTTTCTTCCTGGTTTTCTCCCTTAATTCCAAAGGCATAAGAGAAGCTGCAAACTGTTATTCCCCGGAGCATTTTTCTCAGTCTGTTGAGATCTTGTTCAAGAGTATTTTCCATTTGACGCAAATCTTGGTAAGAATTGTCTACAGGTTTTGGATGTTTTTACATCGATATGTCAATCAAATCTGGCAAAAAAGAAGAAAAAAAGCCACACAACTAGTTATAGTTGGGGATAGAGCAGTGGTTCTCAACCTTGGCTGCACATTAGAATCACCTGGGAATCTTTTTAAAATCCTGATTTCTGGGCCTCATCCTCCGGAAATTCTGTTTCTTTGTTACTAATGTTGTGGCCTCACCCCATCACAAAGAAACAGAATTTCCGGAGGATGAGGCCCAGAAATCAGGATTTTAAAAAGATTCCCAGGTGATTCTAATGTGCAGCCAAGGTTGAGAACCACTGGGATAGCGGATCTGGTATAAATTTCTTTTTTTAAAATTTTATTGGGGTGACATTCGTTAACATGGATATATAGGTTTCACGTGTAAACTACTAATTTACAAAATCTGTATATAGGAGCAGGGGCCACCACCCAAAGTCACATCTTCTCCTGTCACCTCATATTAGGAACCCGTTCTCCCCCACCCCCTCCCTCTGGCAACCACCACACTGCTGTTCGTGTTCATAAGTTTCAGTTTCAGACCCCACATAGGAGTGAAATCATATAGTTCTTCTGTATCCAGTCCTCTATCGTACGCACTTAGGCTGTTTCCAACTCTTGGTCACTGTGAATAATGCTGCAATGGACATAGGGGTGCACATATCTTTGCGTATAAATGATTTCGAGTTTTTCGGGTATATGCCCAGGAGTGGGGTTGTTGGGTCGTATGGTAGCTCTATTCTTAATTTTGTGAGGAATCGCCAGCCTGCTTTGCGTAGTGGTTGTACCGTCTGCATTCCCACCGGCAGGGAGTGAGGGTTCCTTTTTTCCACAGCCTCTCCAACACTTGTGGTTGCTTGTCTTGTGGATAATGGCTGCTCGAACAGGTGTGAGGTGGTATCTCATTGTAGTTTTAATTTGCATTTCCCTGATTGCCAGTGAGGTTGAACGTCTTTCCATATATCTATTGGCTGTTCCTATGTCTTCTTGGGAGAGGTGCATTTTCAGGTCCTCTGCCCACTTTTTGATTGGATTGTTCGTTTGTTTGGTGTTGAGTTTTATGAGTTCTTTATATATCTTGGAAATTAAACCTTTGTCAGAGCTACTGTTTGCAAATATCATCTCCCATCTGGTTGCCTGCCTGTCTGTTTTGTTGTCCTTTCCTTTTGCTGTGCAGAAGCTCTTCAGTGATATAGTCCCATTCATTTATTTTTGCCTTTACCTCCCTTTTTGTTAAGGTCAAGCCCATAAAATGTTCTCTACCACCCAGGTCCATACGTTTGGTACCTATATTTTTTCTTATGTCACTTAACAAGGAAGATGGTAATGGGATTGTTTTAAATCCCGACTTTCAATTTTATTTAATTGTTGGTAATAGGGTTAGAGACCAAGAGACAAGGAGAAAAACTTCCCAAACACACAACTTACTTTTCAACAATTATCTGTCAAGTACTCGTTATGTGTTAAGACACTGTGCTGAGCCTGGGACGCAAAAGTAAGCAAGAGGCCCATGATGTCTGCTACCCTGGAGCAGAAACCCCCATGGAGGGACCAGAGAGGGTACAAAGTAAGATGCTCTCTCTTCCAATTGCTATCTGTATGGTGGAGCATTGAGGTTAAAAACACACATTTTTAGCCCTGGCTGGTTTGGCTCAGTGGATAGAGCGTCGGCCTGCAGACTGAAAGGTCCCAGGTTCGATTCCGGTCAAGGGCATGTACCTTGGTTGCGGGCACATACCCAGTAGGGAGTGTACAGGAGGCAGCTGATGGATGTTTCTCTCTCATCGATGTTTCTAACTCTCTATCCCTCTCCCTTCCTCTCTGTAAAAAATCAATAAAATATATATTTTTAAAAAAGAACACACATTTTTGAACAAGATAGACATAGGTTCAAGGACTGGGTCTATTTGCTAAGAGTTACATGACCTTGGACAAATGACATAGGCTCTCTACACCTCCCTAGTCCATGTCACCTTGATCTCTGCTTGTCCCCGCTCCCTGCCATTTACCCATGAGTAGTGAAAACATTTCCTCCAAGTAGTGGGTCTTTGGGCATCAGCTCACTCAATTCAATTTCAGGGCAAAAATAATCCTATAACTTATCTGTATAAAATGAAACAGTATTGTCATTTGATGTAATCTTACTTTTTTAAAAATTTAAATGCTTTTATTGTTTAGAGTATTACATGAGTCTCCTTTTTCCCCCATTGACCTCTCCCCAGTCGCTTCCCCTCACCCCAGCACGTGCCCTCACACCCCTATTTCTGTTTCCATTGGTCATGCTCATATGCATGTATACAAGTCCTTTGGTTGATCTCTTACCCCCCTCATCCCCCGCCTTCCCTCATGGGTTATGCAGTCTGTTCGATGCTTCTATGTCTCTGGTTCTATTTTTGTTCATCAGTTTATGTTGTTCATTATATTCCACAAATGAGTGAGATCATGTGATATTTATCTTTCTCTGACTGGCTTACTTTGATTAGCATAATGCTCTCCAGTTCCATCCATGCTGTTGCAAATAGTAAGAATTCCTTCTTTTTTAGAGCAGCATAGTATTCCATTGTGTAGATGTGCCATGGTTTTTTAATCCATTCATCTGTTGATGGGCACTTAGGCTGTTTCCAAATCTTAGCTATTGTAAATTGTGCTGCTATAAACATAGAGGTGAATATGTCCTTTCTGATTGGTGTTTCTGATTTCTTGGGATATAGTCCTAGAAGTGGGGTTACTGGGTCAAATGGGAGTTCCATTTTTAACTTTTTGAGGAAACTCCATACTGTTCTCCACAGTGGCTGCAGCAGTCTGCATTCCCACCAGCAGTGCATGAGGGTTCCTTTTTTTCCACATCCTTGCCAGGACTTATCGTTTTTTGATTTGTTGATGATAGACATTCTGACAGGTGTGAGATGCTACCTCATTGTCGTTTTGATTTGCATCTCTTGGATGATTAGTGACTTTGAGCATGTTTTCGTGTGTCTCTTGGCCTTCTGTATGTCCTCTTTTGAAAAGTGTCTATTTAGGTCCTTCGCCCATTTTTTGATTGGATTGTTCATCTTCCTTTTTGTTAAGTTGTATGAGTTCCCTGTAAATTTTGGAGATTAAACCCTGATCAGAGATAACACTGGCAAATAAATATGCTCTCCCATGCAGTGGGCTTTCTTGTTGGTTTCTTTTGCTGTGCAGAATCTTTTTATTTTGATGTAGTCCCATTTGTTTATTTTCTCCTTAGTTTCCATTGTCCTAGGAGCTGTATTGGTGAAGATATTGCTATGACATATGTCTGATATTTTGCTGCCTATGGATTCTCCTAAGATTTTTATGGTTTCCTGTCTTATGTTTAAGTCCTTTATTCATTTTGAGTTTATTTTTATGTATGGTGTAAGTTGGTGGTCTAGTTTCATTTTTTTTGCATGTATCTGACCAATTTTCCCAACACCATTTATTGAAGATACTGTCTTGACTCCATTGTGTGCCCTTGACTCTTTGTCAAATATTAATTGGGCATAATGGCTTGGGTCAATTTCTGGGTTCTCTGTTCTGTTCCACTGGTCTATATGTCTGTTCTTGTGCCAGTACCAGGCAGTTTTGAGGATAATGACTTTGTAACATAGTTTGATATCTGGTATTGTGATCCCTCCAACTTTGTTCTTCTCAGGTTTGCTGCAGCTATTCGGGGTCTTTTTTATTCCAGATGAATTTTTGGAGAGTTTGTTCTAGGTCTTTGAAACATGCTGTTGGTATATTAATGGAGGATTGCATTGGATCTATAGATTGCTTTGTGTAGCATGGACATTTTAATGATGTTGATTCTACCAATTCATTGAACATGGTATATTCTTCCATTTGTTTATGTCGGCTCTATCTCTTTTTTTTTTTTCAGCGTCCTGTAATTTTTGATTACAGGTCCTTTATCTCCTTGGTTAAGTTTATTCCTAGGTATCTTAATTTTTTTGTTGTAATGGTAAATGTGATTGGTTTTTGTTTTTTTGTTGTTTTTTTTTTAGTTTCTCTTTCTGTGAGTTCATTATTGGTGTATAAAAAAGCCATAGATTTCTGGGTGTTAATTTTGTATCCTGCTACATTGCTGAATTCATTTATTAAGTCTAGTAGGTTTTTTTATTTTTTATTGTTTAAAGTATTACATATGTCTCCCTCCACCCACCCCCCATTGACACCTCCCCCCTGACCACTCCCAACCTCCAGGACAAGCCCCCACCGCCCCAGTGTCTGTATCTATTGGTTATGCTAATATGCATGCATACAAATCCTTTGCTTGATCTCTGATATCCCCTCTCCCCCACTCCCCACCATCCCCTTCCTTCCCTCTGAGGTTTGACAGTCCATTTGCTGTTTCTTTGTCTCTGGATCCATTTTTGTTCATCAGTCTATGTTGTTCATCATATTCCACAATGAGTGAAATCATATGATATTTTTCTCAACTGGCTTATTTCACTTAGCATAATGCTCTCCAGTTCCATCCATGCTGTTGCAAATAGTAAAAGTTCCTTTTTTATAGCAGCGTAGTATTCCATTGTGTAGATGTACCAGTTTTTTAATCCACTCATCTGCTGATGGGCACTTAGGCTGTTTCCAAATCTTAGCTATGGTAAATTGTGCTGCTATGAACATAGGGGTGTATATGTCCTTTCTGATTGGTGTTTATGATTTCTTGGGATATAGTCCTAGAAGTGGGATTACTGGTTTTGAGGAAACTCCATACTGTTTTCCACAGTGGCTGCACCAGTCTGCATTTCCACCAGCAGTGCATGAGGATTTTTTTTTCTCCACATCCTTGCCAGCAATTGTTGTTTGTTGTTTTGTTGATGATAGCCATTCTGACAGGTGTGAGATGGTACCTCATTGTCGTTTTGATTTGCATCTCTTGGATGATTAGTGACTTTGAGCATGTTTTCGTGTGTCTTTTGGCCTTCTGCATATCCTATTTTGAAAAGTGTCTATTTAGGTCCTTTGCCCATTTTTTGATTGTATTGTTTATCTTCTTTTTGTTAAGTTGTATGAGTTCCCTATAAATTTTGGAGATAACATTGGCAAATACATTCTGCCATGCAGTGGGCTTTCTTATTGCTTTGTTGATGGTTTCTTTTGCTGTGCAGAAGCTTTTTTTTTAATGTAGTCCCACTTGTTTATTTTTTCCTAAGTTTCCATTGCCCTAGGAGCTATATCAGTAAAGATATTGCTATGACATGTGTCTGATATTTTGCTGCCTATGGATTCTTCTAAGATTTTTGTGGTTTCCCATCTTGTGTTTAAGTCCTTTATTCATTTTGAGTTTATTTTTGTGAATGGTATAAGTTGGTGGTCTAGTTTCTTTCTTTCTTTCTTTCTTTTTTGCTTGTATCTGACCAATTTTCCCAACACCATTTATTGAAGAGACTGTCTTGTCTCCATTGTATGCTCTTGCTTCCTTTGTTAAATATTAATTGAGCATAATGGCTTGGGTTGATTTCTGGGTTCTCTGTTCTGTTCCTCTGGTATATATGTCTGTTCTTGTGCCAGTACCAGGCAGTTTTGAGGACAGTGACTTTGTAGTATAGCTTGATATCTGGTATTGTGATCCCTCCAACTTTGTCCTTTCTCAGGATTGCTGCAGATATTCGGGGTCTTTTTTTATTCCAGATGAATTTTTGGAGAGTTTGTTCTAGGTCTTTGAAATATGCTGTTGGTATATTAATGGGGGATTGCATTGAATCTATAGATTGCTTTGTGTAGCATGGACATTTTAATGATGTTGATTCTACCAATCCATAAACATGGTATATTCTTCCATTTGTTTATGTCTTCCTCTATGTCTTTTTTCAGCGTCTTGTAATTTTCTGATTACAGGTCCTTTATCTCCTTGGTTAAGTTTATTCCTAGGTATTTTAATTTTTCTGTTGCAATGGTAAATGGCATTGTTGGTTTTTTTTGGTTTGGTTTTAGTTTCTGTGAGTTCATTATTGGTGTATAAAAAAGCCATAGATTTCTGGATGTTTATTTTGTATCCTGCTACATTGACGAATTCGTTTATTTATTAAGTCACGTAGTTTTTTTATGGCGTCTTTAGTGTTTTCTATGTACAATATCATGTCATCTGCGAATAATGACAATTTCACTTCTTCTCTTCCAGTTTGGATGCCTTTTATTTCTTTTTGTCTAATCACTATGGCTAGCACTTCCAGTGCTATATCGAACCGGAGTGGTGAAAGTGGGCATCCCTGCCTTGTTCCTGTTCTTGGGGAAAATGGTTTTAGTTTTTGCCCATTGAGTATAATGTTGCTATAGGTTTGTCATATAAGGCTTGTCTTAAGTTGAGGTATGATCCCTCTATTCCCACTTTGCTGAGAGTTTTTATCCGGAAAAGGTGTTGGATTTTGTTAAATGTTTTTCTGCATCAATTGATATGATTGTGTGATTTTTGTGTCTCAGTTTTTTTGTGTGATGTATCACATTTATTGATTTGCAAATGTCGCACCAGCCTCGCATCCCTGGAATGAATCCCTGGAATGAAAGGCTAAGAGACTGAGGCCTCTTTGCAGCTTTCTTCCAGGGATGCAAGTCATGGTGTACGATCTTTCTAATGTAATGCTGCATCCGATTTGCTAGAATTTTAGCATCTATGTTCATCAGGGATATCGGCCTGTAATTCTCTTAGTTTGTAGTGTCTTTATCTGGTTTTGGGATTAGGGCAATGCTGGCTTCATCGAAAGAGCTTGGAAGTGTGCCTTCCTCTTGAATTCTAGGATCTTATTTTAGGTCTTCTTCCTATTGGCAAAACCGAATTACCACCAAATAAATGAAAAGAAACAAACGAAACACAGACAGGTGAGCAGACAGGCAGACAATAGCTACGCCCTAACACATGTTCCTGCTTTCACTTCCAACAGAAATCATACTTATTTAACAGCAAATGTAGGCAAAATAAAAACTGCCATCTCTTCTGCACTTGCATTATTCTCGCGATAACCGGCGGCCCTTTAAGAGAGTGCTCGATCTCACTGAGCCAGGATGGATTCCCCGAGTGTGCCACCTAAGGCGACGAGACACTGAATACCGTAACCCCAATCTACCGTGCCACCAATTTGGCAACAAGGGTTGTCCTTAATGGAGTGAAAGAAAGACACAATTTTTCTTCGGTGTCTTTTAAGCCAATTTTTTTTCCTTCTTGAAAGAGAAGCAATGTCACACATTTCATTACTATAATAGAGCTGTCAGGGCTGGCAGGGACATTAAAAGGCACCTCGTCCAAGCCCCTCATTTTACAGATGAGAAAAAAATAAACAAACAACTGACTTGACTTGTCCCAGACTTGACAACAAGCCAGCGACACAGCCAGAAGGGAACCCACCTTCTGACGTTAATGCAGGGACAATGGGGGGGGGGGGGGGGCGCGGCAAGGGGCATGCGAGTTGCCCCTGCAGCCACAGACTGGCTCACAATCCAGTGGAAGAACACTTAGGGGCTCTCTTTCTCTGGCTTTATTGACTCGGGAACTACACATTAGAAACATTGCGGCAGGCGTTGTTTGAGGAACTCAGAATTAAATCTGAGAGATGGATAAGCTTATCGCTGCACGGTGGCCGCCTACCCGTGGCCGGCAAACTGCGGCTCTCGAGCCACATGTGGCTCTTTGGCCCCTTGAGTGTGGCTCTTCCTAAGCCTTAGGAGCGCCCTAATTAAGTTAATAACAATGTACCTACCTATATAGTTTAAGTTTAAAAAATTTGGCTCTCAAAAGAAATTTCAATCGTTGTACTGTTGATATTTGGCTCTGTTGACTAATGAGTTTGCCGACCACTGGCTCTAGTCCATAGCCCCGAGGAAGAGCGAGCTGATGAAGGCCTGTGTCCATCAACTCATTCCCCCAGAGAAGGACACTGAGGCACGAGCCAAAGCAGCAAAACCACAGAGCTGAGGGAGACACAGCTCCAGACCCAGGCTTTCCTCTCCCTGGCTGCACTCAGCGACCCACAGCTTGTGTAATTCTGTAAAGCTCTCAGGATTCAGCGAGGACACCGGCCCAATCAATAAATAATAGGGAAGGCTGAGAGACTGAGGCCTCCCAGCAGCGTTACCAAGATCTATTCAAAGTCATTTCAGCCCCAGCTGGATTGGCTCAGTGGGTAGAGCATTGGCACATGCTCTATCCGGGCTCAATCCTCAGTAGGGGGCGTGCAGGAGGCAGCTGATCAGTGATTCTCTTTTTTTTATATATATATTTTATTGAATTTTTATATATATTTTATTGAATTTTTTACAGAGAGGAAGGGAGAGGGATAGAGAATTAGAAACATTGATGAGAGAGAAACATCGATCAGCTGCCTCCTGCACACCTCCTACTGGGGATGTGCCCGCAACCAAGGTACATGCCCTTGACCGGAATCGAACCCGAGACCTTTCAGTCCGCAGGCCGACGCTCTATCCACTGAGCCAAACCAGTTTCGGCTCAGTGATTCTCTTTTATCACTCATGTTTCTGTCTCTCTCTCCCTCCCTCTTACTCTCTGAAATCAATAAAGATATTTTTTAAAGTAATTTCAGCTCCCTTTGAATTGCACTCCTTATTCTCTCGGCTCTGCCAGGGGGTTTTATTGTACCTGTCCTTGCATTTTGCATGGCCTCTTTGGTGGCTGGGGGATGGATTGGATTCTCTCATTTCACTTGGTTCTGTCCAGCCTGTTTCTGTGCTGGGAGCGGGTGGGACATGGATTCCAAACCTGCAGCCTGACCGGGAGGAGGACGCTCCCAGCAGCCTCCACCCTGGTCCACCCCAGAGGACCAGCGGCTGCACCTCCAGCTGGGCAGGTCCCCAGGAACCCAGGATGCTCAAGTTCCGTTCTCGCTCCAGCCACGCCGACTTCGTTATTCGCTGTGGGACACGGGATACTGTCACACTGGGCAAGTGCTTTTCAGACTTACTCCTGAGGAGAGGGGCGCCTGCTCCTTACACGATTCCAGTCGTCAGTTTTAAAGCCACACAAATCCATCGGCAAAGCCAATACCCACTTTTAGTTGAGCAGCTACTATGCATCTGGCACATGGAGAAGCCACAGAACGAGCCCAGTGGAAACTCTGGTTCAGAGGAACTGGCTCCCACGTCCCTGTTCACACAGACCAAGGTCACACAACCATTTGCGCCAGAGGTTGGGATCAAAACAAGCTAAATCTCCGAGCCCACGGTATGTTTCTCACTCATAGCTCTCCAAGACCTTGCAATGCCAGTGCCCCGGAATGACACGCTATGATGTGCACAGTTTTCTCTGAAATAGCACCTGTGGCCCCAAGGCCCTGCCAGCTGCTCCCCGGAATTGGAGATAGCCTGCACTGTGCCCAGGGTTGCCCGGACTCCAGTGCTGAGAACAGAGGAGAAAGGGATGCTTCGGAGGACCTGGCATGGCCCAGGTTCGCTTGATCTCACCAGTCACAGGGGGTAACGTACCCGTTCCGGGCAGCCACCCCACTCTGCTCACATCTCCTCCCTCGCCACGGCGTGATGGAAATTGGGCTGCTCTGTTTCTTCCAGAGGACGTATCCTTTTACAACGAGAGCTCCCGAAATGTTCTGGCCACTCTACCAGCGGAGGTTGAGAAGCGGAGAGCTGCTGGGCGCTGAGCTGTGGGTCTTTGGAAAGAAATAGGCCATGCTGCAGCTCAGGATGGAACTTGCCAGGCTTGGAACTCCGTGCCTACTTGGGATGCTAAGCATGGTCCCGGAGGGGCTAGAAGCAGATGACCGGGTGCTTTGCCTGTAACCTGGCACCGTATTGTATTGTAGCTAATAGAGGAGGTGTAGGTTTTCTCAAACTACCGGAGCCTCTCCCAGACCAGCTCCTGGTTTATTTCTCAATAGGCAGGAATTCAAGTCAATAACGTGTCATTGGACTAGTGTTCATGAACACCCTTCTTCAAGCTCAGTGTGGCTTTGAAGGCTGCTCACCCTTCAGGCCCTTTAAGTCTTATTGTAGAGTCGATAGTGATGACATCAGGGACAATAGTGGAAGATAGCAAATGACTAAGGGCCAACCTGAATGACTCCAGCAATGCACGCTTGAGAATTTTGAAAAAGAGAAGCTCAGCGTTGAGTATTTGGGGTGGGTTGTTTTTGAGCAAGGCGTTATGGAGAGAAGCTCGAACCCAGCCCAGTTTGAGTAGACAGAAGAGGAAGGTGGAGGGGGCAGGGGAAGGGGGCACCAGCTGGACCGGAGCAGAGACTGCAGGGTCGCCTCCCCTGGCTCAGTAATCCTCTCCCCACGCCACAGTGCTAAAGAGACCCCGACCTGCCTGGAGAACAGCTGGCACGCGTTGGAGTGAGCCTCCTGCAGAAGACACTCAAGGCGATTGGACTTTCACCCTGTCAATCGTAAGAGCTTCCTGGAGAATCTAAAGAGTCAATTTAGATCAATTGAAATAATTGCATTACATGTCAAAGGAAAGAGAGCACCGTTTTCATATATGGATTTATTACGGCCACTGCCTCCCCGTGCATTCATCTTGTCATCTTATCAAAGAGCAACGATCATTAATTAGCTTGGCATTGTTCTTGAATAAAATACTTTTTATGGCTCAGGAGTTGGTTATGTCCTAGTTATGTATGGATTTTTTTCTCTTTAAAGGTGAATTATCACATCACAAAGGAGCTAGATTAGCATAAGTAAGAACCTTAGAGGGAGACACACAAACATGAATCGCAACTCTGCAAATTACCAGCAAGAAACTGACTTTCTCTGAGCCTTGATTTCCCAGACGTGGACTCGGTACTTGCTTCCTAGAAAGGATGGGGCATCAAGGAAGATGCATTTAAACACACTGGACACATGGTTTCTCTCAGTAAAACGAGTAAGTTGAAATATACTTCTGCATCATGCTAAGCAACAAGTACATAATTGTACATACAGAATGAAGACAACTATATATTAAAAAATGCCCAGAAAACATGTGTTAGGAAAGAAACAAAAATATTTCTACTGGAAAGAAAAGGTCTTTTTTTTTTTCTATTTTCAAAATCATGTTTAATGAGCATATACTATATTTCTAATTAAAACTGTGGATGAACCCTGGCCGGTTTGGATCAGTGGATAGAGCGTCGGCCTGCGGACTCAAGGGTCCCAGGTTCGATTCCGGTCAAGGGCATGTACCTTGGTTGCGGGCACATCCCCAGTAGGGGGTGTGCAGGAGGCAGCTGATCGATGTTTCTCTCTCATCGATGTTTCTAACTCTCTATCTCTCTCCCTTCCTCTCTGTAAAAAATCAATAAAAATATATTTAAAAAATAATAATAATAAAATAAAAATAAAAATAAAACTGTGGATGAGCACAGACTTCTCAAGAGAATGGGTCACTACTTAGACATTCTTAAGAGATTTTCCAGCACGTACCTCTCCGGGCCTCCTTCTCTCCACTTGAGGGATTTGATACTACCCATAACCGCTTCACTAGATTGCTGTCAGAGAGAACTTGGGGGAGGAGAGGGACACTATGGAGTCTCTTGTTTTCTCTAAAGATTGAGAACTCACTGGGAGCTTCATAATACGTGTCCAATTCCACGCCGCCCTTGCTCGCTGGTGATGCACAAGAGCTTTGAATATACACGTTCTCACGGTGCGGAGTTACTCATTGGTAATAATGAGTATAGCGTCCTTCATTCGCCGTCAACCTCGATGCTCGAAAACAAGGACTTCACTATGAATGATGGTGACCAAGTCCATGGAGCTTCTAACAAAGACAATGACTGGTACAACCCGGTAGGGAAGCGAGTGGACATTAGGACATCGGACAGGGAATCTGCTTCTCAGACGTCAGATGTTCAAGTTTCTTGGGATTACGAACATTTCTGAGCCTCTTTCCAAGTGAGAGCATTTGAAGGTGCAAATGACACGAACCACCTGGGCCCAGTTTAAGCGACACGGGAGAAAAACTGTCCTGTGAGGGTTCCATGATAGCTCAGAGAAGCCAAGAAAAGAAACGAAGGAAACAAGAGTCAGAAAGTTGTAAGACATCCAGGCAGTCAGCTCTACCCCTCTCGGCTCTGTTCCCCCAGATCTGTTTTCGTTGTTTCCCTCCCACATGTCAGAGACACCCACATCTCTCACATTGACAGAGTGCACGCCCGGCTGCCCAGAGGGAAACTGGCTTCTCATCTCTTGCCTCATTCTAAGTTCTTGGAGCTATGACCCCAAACAGCCCAGCTTGCTCAATTCCCCATCCCCTATCCACTGACCAGCGACCCAACGTGCAGTTACAAGTTCCAGACAGCTCCTGGCTCACAGCGCTGTCAGCATTTGATTTGGGGGGAGAGGCAGCCCCCAGAAAACGGTGCTTTTTCAAGGCAGAGAGCTGGCCAAACCAAGCAACCCAGTAATAGACCGCTGTGCTTTCAAATACGAGTTCACTGCCCTGGCCAGGTAGCTCTGTTGGTTAGCGTGTCGTCCCCATATGCCAAGGTTGTGGGTTCCATCCCTACATAAAGGGGAACAATAAATACTGCTCTTTCTCTCTCTCTCTCTCTCAAACAAATTAAAAAAATAAAATATGAGGCCCAGCTGGGATGGCTCAGTGGTTGAGCATCAACCTAGAAACCAGGCGGTCACAGTTCAATTCCCCGGTCAAGGCACATGCCCAGGTTGCAGGCTTGATCCCCAGTGTGGGGCGTACAGGAGGCAGCTGATCAATGATTCTGTCAACAAACTTGGTAAACCATGGGTTCCAAGCTCTTTTTTTTTCTTTATTGATTAAGGTGTTACATATGTGTCCTTATCCCCCCATTGCTCCCCCACCCCCCTGGTGTCCGTGTCCATTGGTTAGGCCTATATGCATGCATACAGGTCCTTGGGTTGATCTCTCCCCCTTACCCCCACCCTCCCCTGCCTTCCCTCTGAGGTTTGATGGTCTGATTGATGCTTCTCTGGCTCTGTTTTTCTTTTTTCTTCAGATTTTTAATTGGTTTTTAGAGCAAGAAGTAGGGGTAGGGAGAGAGAGAGAGGAACATCAATGTGACAGTTAAACATCAATTGGCTGCCTCCAGCTGGTTCGCACCTTGACCATGAATCGAACCAGCAACCTTTCAGTGCACAGGACACCGCTCAACCAACTGAGCCACACCAACCAGGGCTGCCAACTCTTTCTTATCTGAGAACGCCCTTTTTCTCCCATTTGGATAACTCTGTAGCGTGCGCTTGCTCGCTCTCGCTCTCTCCCTCTCTCCCTCTTCACTGGGAATATGCTATTATTTCTAGCTGGTTGCCTTAATCATCTTTGGAAACTCTAGTGTCTAAGTAGATACATTTTATTATGCTCCCTATAACGAGAAGAGAAATTCTCAGATCGGTAAAATCCTCGCATTGTGCAGAAGCACGAGCCTGGAAATGCCTTCTAGCTGTTACACACACCCTTCGGACCAGAGCAGCCTGGTGGGTTACCCTGTCATTACTTTGTGTGTGGCCCGGACTCGCATTTTCTACTGCACATTCTTTTTCCTCATTACGCTGGAAGAACCCATTGGCGAGCAAGTAATAGGCGACTGCCCATCGATTATAGTCCTTTGGATAGTTACTGGCCAGAGGAAGGGTAGTGGATCATCTGTCCCTTCCATTTCTTTTTTTAAAATTTTATTTTATTGTTTAAAGTATTACAGATAGTAGTACATATGTCTCCTTTTTTTTTTCCCCATTGACCTTCCCCCGGCCTCCCCTACTCCCCAGCACATGCTCTCACCCCACCTCCCGAGTGTCTTGTGTCCGTTGGTTATGCTTGTATGCATGCATACAAGTCCTTCGGTTGATCTCTTACCTCCCTCCCCCCAACACTCCCCAGCCTTCCCGCTGTACTTTGACAGTCTGTTCAATGCTTCTCTGCCTCTGTATCTATCTTTTTGTTCATCAGGTTATAATGTTCTTTATTATCCCATAAATGAGTGAGATCATGTGGTGTTTTTCTTTCACTTCCTGGCTTATTTCACTTAGCATAATGCTCTCCAGTTCCAGCCACGCGGCTGCAAATGGTAAGAATTCCTTCTTTTTTACAGCAGCGTAGTATTCCGTTGTGTAGATGTACCATAGTTTTTTAATCTACTCATCTGTTGATGGGCACTTAGGCTGTTTCCAGATCTTGGCTATTGTAAATTGTGCTGCTATGAACATAGGGGTGCATATATCCTTTCTGATCGGTGTTTCTGGTTTCTTGGGATATATTCCTAGAAGTGGGATTACTGGGTCAAATGGCAGTTCCATTTTTAAATTTTTGAGGAAATGCCATATTGTTTTCCACAATGGCTGCACCAGTCTGCATTCCCACCAACAGTGAAGGAGGGTTCCTTTTTCTCCGCATTCTCTCCAGCACTTGTCATTTGTTGATTTGTTGATGATAGCCATTCTGACAGGTGTGAGGTGGTACCTCATTGTCATTTTGATTTGCATCTCTTGGATGACCTTCCCTTTCTTTTTTGTTTAATATATTTTTATTGATTTTAGAGAGAAAGGGAGAAGGAGAGGGAGATAGAAACATCAATGATGAGAGAGAACCATTGATTGGCTGCCTCCTGCACGCCCCTTACTGGGGATCAAGCCCACCACCTGGGCATGTGCCTTTGACTAGAATCGAACCTGGGACCCTTCAGTCTGAAGGCTGGTGCTCTATCCACTGAGCCGAGCCAGGCAGGGACGTTCCCTTTCTTAATCCCCCTGGTTTCCATCCAAAACATGGAGGATTACCAGTGTCCTTCCCTCCTCGAGGGACTCTGAACTCTGTTTCCCTTGGTCTCCTCCACCTGCCTAAAGCTTTGCTCAGCTTTTCAGCCTCTCGGCTGCCTCTTCCAGAACTGGGAGATGGATTTGGGTCGAGGCATCCCCAAAGTGAAGCTCACCTCTCTGCATTTCCTTCTTCTCCCGGAGTTTGTTTCCACGATTCAGCATGACCTCCCCAGTTCTCTGATGTTTTCAAACACTTGTTGTTTATGCTTTGTCCAGATCTACTAGTAATTTCCAGGCTAAGAATTGGCCAATGGACTAGTCCTCCTAAAAGCCAGACCTTCTCTGGAAGCTTCTAAGGTTTTCTAATTTTCCTTGATATTCTCTAGTTTCTCTATGGTGTATCTAAGTATTAAAATTTTAAAAATTTATCCTACTTGCCCAGCCGGCGTGGCTCAGTGGTTGAGCATCAACCTATGAACCAGGAGGTCGAGGTTCGATTCCCAGTCAGGCCACATGCCTGGGTTGCAGGTTCAATCCCAGTGTGGAGCGTGCAGGAGGCAGCTGATCTATTGTTCTCTCTCATCATTGATGTTTCTCTCTCTTCCCCCCGCTTTCCCTTCCTCTCTGAAATCAGTAAAGTATATTTTTTAAAATGTATCCTTCTTGATACTCATTGATTGTTTTCAATCGGCATCCAATGTCTCCTATCGATTCCTGGACTCTCTACTGCCATCTTTTTGAATATTATCTATCCCCATTGTCTTTAGTCTCTTTTTCTGGAATTTCTATGAGACATTTGTTGGAACCTCTCCTGTTCTTGATATCGTTTCAATTTCTCCTCCAAGTTTTCTACTTATTTATCTTCATGTAGTACATTTTAAGTGATTGACTCAAAATAGATCTACTCTTCCAACCTATTAATATCTCTCCTGGTAAATCTAGCCTACTGTTTAACCAGTGCATTGTATTATATTTAATGACTTTTTCTATCTTTGAGAATTTCTATTTTGTTCCTTCTCAAATGTGGTCTGTTCTCCTTCATAATATCCTATTATTATCTGGATCATTTGCTTTCTCTTATATGTAAACATCTTTCACATGTTCATTCTAAAGTCCTCCTTAATAGTAAGTTGAGAAAATAGTCTGTCATCTTTCAGTAAAATTATTTCTGAACTTTTCCTCTGTAATGAAAGAAATTTTTCATGGCTGTTCTGTGAAAGTTAATAAAAGTTTACACCTACAGCTATATATCATATATATGTGTGTGTGTGTATATATATATATATATATATATATATATATATATATATAAATAATATTAATAGGTGATATACTATTAATATACTAGAGGCCCAGTGCATGAAATTCGTGCACCGGTAGGATCCCTAGGCCTGGCTGGTGATCAGGGCTGATCTGTGGGGTGACCGGCAGGGTGATTGAGGGGCCCTCACTGGCACCTGCCTTGACTGGCCTGGGGCCTGCGGGCTGGGGGCAGCTCCTGCTTTGAGCATCTGCCCCCTGGTGGTCAGTGCATGTCATAGCGAGTGGTTGAGCAGCCTTAGCATATCATTAGCATATTACGCTTGGACTGGTTGAACGGATGACTGGATGACTGGACACTTAGCATATTTGGCTTTTATTATATAGGATTTTAATATTATATATTTTATATAAACATCGAACAGTGCCTGGAGCCTAACAGTTGCTCAACAAGTCTTATAATCCTCCTCTCTTCTATTTAGCTCCTCCCCCTTTGGCTCTGCACTGTCAAGGTATTTGGGTATAAAAGGCAATTGATTGGATTTAATGGTCTGGAACTTGAGGGCAACCTGACTTCCAAATGACCAGCACATAGGAGAGGCTTCCTGAATGGCTGGGAGGGGAAGGGGGGAGGAGTGGAAGGAGAGAGAGAAGAAGGCAGGAAGTCTGGTCCAGGTATTACTTTATGAACCCCGTGCTCAGAAGGACTATCTCCTTCTCCCCAAGGGAAAGCACAAATCAGCTTAGCATTGTGAAATGAGGGTTGTTTTTTTCCTTCCTGCTTGCACTCTGCTGACCAGGGGTTTTTTAAGTGCGTGATCGGATTTAACCCTCGAGACATGCCTAAGGTCACAGAGAGAGAAATCCCGATTTGTCCGATTCCAGAGTCTCCTCTCTCCATGGCATCACCCACCATAATTAAGATGTGACACTTGTTTAACAAGGAAACAGTATTTCCCAGAACTATCAGAGGAAAGATCTGGGTTTTTTTGTTTGTTTTGTGTGTGTTTTTAGTCCCAGATCTGTCATTCGCTAACCGTGTGATCCTGGGGGTCCCACACACTGTTACTTATGGAGCCTCAGTTTCCCCTGGAGAACAACACCGGCTGTTGCTAACCTCACAAGATTGCTGTGAGGGTCTAGTAGGGTGGGCTGTAAAGGAAAATAACCTTTGTCTATTGAAAAGCTTTATGCACGTGAAAACCTATGAGTGACGCTTTTATACTAAGGTGTACATGACTGATATCAGATCCTACACTGCGTAGAGATAGAAAGGGCAGAGCAAGAAGAATTGGACACAGTGAAACGTTCGCACAGAGAGGTAAAAGGGCGCAAGAGCGTCCTGGGGGACATATTTCAGCTACGTCATAGCTTTTCGCAACCAGTGTTGCCCAGACCCAATGGGTCTTCTCTCTGCCAGAGCCTCCTCTCTCCATGGCATCATCTCCCCCCCCCCCCCCCACACACACACACCTTCATTAAGACGTGATGTTTCTCTAACACTTCTTACTCTGCCCCATCCTGTTTCCACCTGAACCTAAGATTCCAGAACCCATAGACTGCCCCTCACCCCCAACACACACACACACACACACCCATCCCCGGGGAAGAGATGGCCAAATATGTACAAAACCAGCCGCCCCAAAGCTGGCTGTGGGCTGGCTGAGCTCAGGGATATTCTGGGGCCGCCAGTGTGCACGCCGATAGGGGAGGATTAATGAGACCGCCTGCTCACCCATGGCAATTAGCAGCAACACTGGCACTGTTCTGGGCTATTTCCATGCGGGGAGCTTGAACTGCCCAGCAGCCGTCCTCGCTCAGAGACCTGCGGTGACGAGGGCTGTGGTACATACAGGAGAGGCAGCCAGGCCCCATCGGTGCCGGGCGGAGGATGCGCTGTGCCCTCCGCTGGCAGATCAAATGCAGGAAAAGGAGGATTTGGCTTCAACCGGCAGGAGTTGGGTGATGCTGAATTAACTAACGCTAAATCAGTGCCCTGGCCATTTAGCCCCACGCGGGCTGTCAGATCCACTTTAAAGAAGTTCAGATTGGAGTAGGATGAGCCCTTATTCAGTTACTGGTGTTCTTAAAGAAAGGAAAAAAATTGGACCACACACCAAGGAATGAAGGCCAGATGATGAGGGAGGCAGAGGTCAGGTGGCGCACGACAAGCCAAGGACAGCAGAGGTTGCTGGGTACCGCTGAGAAAGCACAGGAAAGCACCCTGACATTCAGGAGCCTGGACTGCACGCCCGTTGGAAAGCACAGCTCCGCTCAGCACTGAGGTGGTGCAGTGCGTCTAAACCTCACATCTGACAAGAACAACTTAAAAAAATCATTATGATTTTTTCTCACGCTATTGCTGAGGGGATGAGGAAAAAAATGGTATTTTCTTTGTCAAAGATACACCATAACATTGAGCAAAAAATGGGAGAGAGAGAGAGAGAGAGAGAGGGAGAGAGAGAACACTCATGGACATGGACAACAATGTGGTGATTGAGGGGGCGGGGAGAGGTGGAAGAGGGGTAGAGGGGATAAATGGTGAAGGAAAAAATATGCCACAAATATGTGCGTGTGTAGGTCAATAATTCCATTTCCAATAAGTCTACTTTGTATGAATTGAATTGGATGGCACAGCAAAAACTTAATGTAATTAAATTTTGCTCTGTCTTCTTTAGTGAATGCTTTTGAATTCCAAAGAGATATTCAGAAAACCGTTCGAAGACCTTGGGAAAGAAAGTGCCATTGAAATGCAGAGTGCTGTAATTATAATAATGATTATTTTTGCTGCCGTTCTATCACTGATCCTGGCATTGCCCCTTGGACCACTTCCAATCAGCGGTATTTCCCCCTGCCCTCCAAAGCAAGGGAAGACAGTTTTAAGCTAGCTAAAGACAGAAAAAAAGAATCTTTGGGGTCCTGTCTAGACGACTTAGTTCCCAAGGAAAAAAAATGCTTCTGCTAGACCTAATGGCTCCATGAAACTGGAAGTTGAAACTGCCAGCTGGCTACTTCGTGTTCCTCACGCTGAAGAACCAACAGGCAAAGAATGGGGTGATGCGCTGGCTGGGATGAGGGTGACTATGGAGGTGAAACTCAATCACTATGCACTAGAGGAGAAAGAAGTATGAGCAAAGGACATGCTTATATTCTCCTGTCCCACACACAGGGTGGGTTAAAACAACTTTATTCTGTTACCACCTGGAAGCTGGAATTCCAAGACCCCCTGTTAGCCTTGCTGAGGGAGAATCTGTTCCGTGCCTGGCGGTACCCAGCAACCTTTGCTGTCCTTGGCTTGTCGTGTGCCACCCTGATCACCGCCTCCCTCATCAGACGGCCTTCATCCCTTTGTGTGGTCCAATTTTTTCCCCCTTGTTTTAAGGACACCAGTAACTGGATAAGGGCTCATCCTACTCCAATATGAACATCTTTAAAATTCCACTCCATCTGCAAAAATCCCATTTCCAAGTAAGATCATATTGACAAGGTGTGGGGTGCACAATTTCAAAAGCACCCCTTTTGGCAAGCACAGTCCAATCTATCATATCCTTGTGTTTCCTGTCCTTCAACTGCAGGATATTAAAGGGGAGAGTGGATCTCAACCCAAGGGAAATGAATACCATCCAAGAAAGGATACAAGTAACATGTGGGGCTACATCTCTTCTCTGGGAGAGAGTGTTGGGAGTGTTTTCAACCACAGAAGTGATAGTCGCATCTTATTAGGTGAAAACCTCATTTTCTAACGTCTGCCTGGAAGTTACGCGCGGCCCGCAGGAGAGCAGATGGATGCCACGTTGGCAAGGATGGACGCTGGAGCTGTGGTCCAGCATAGACTTGGCTCAGCCCGAAACCGCACTGTGCAGACGCCCCTTCCTGTCTCGTGCTGGGATGAGGTTAGCCCCCGAGAGATGTGCACGAGCTGTGGGAGGCCTGCGTGCAGCAGCGACCACTGCACTCTGATCGGGGCGCCAGGCACTCTGACCGGGTGGCTCACCTTGACTTGGGAGGCGGCCATGGCTGTGGATGCAGCTCCGAGAGCTCCTCCCAGAACTCCTCCCTCAATTTCGTAAGTTTTGTACCTGGTCCGTGTTCAGGGCAGGGGGTCCTTCTCCAAAGTCACCCTCATGGTGGAGGCTGGTGACAGGCAAACTCCACTTCTAGCTTTTCCTCCCGATTCCATCAGCCTTGCTCTCCTCCCCTTCACACCCAGCTTTTCTCCACTGGCCCTGCTGACCCACCGAGACTTGTCATCAGCAGACACGGAGGTGACACGCTCCCGTTGACTCCTCCTCTGAACCCCAGTTGTCTGACCCCTGGAATAAACCCCTCATTCCACCTCTTCAGTGCTCCTGCTTCTGCCCAACCAGGAACCCCGGGAAGCCTGGAATTCAGTCTGTCCCCTCCATAAGGGCAGGACGTCTTCTACTGACAGGTCTGTTGTGGAAACATTTTCTGATCACTGTATTATCACCCATCCTTAATACTTTTGACCCTCTCTCCCGCCCACATCCATACATAACCGTCTCCAGTTAGCGCTTGAAAGCAAGTACCCACTCCTCTTTCCTGAGATAAGCTGTTCCGTGTTTGGGGACTAAAACACAAATGCAATGTGCTATGGCTTATTTACAGGAGTCTGTTCACAAACAAGGTGACAACCACGTTCTTCATATCTATTCACGCCGGCTTACCAGACATCTCCCCTCCCAGAAGGGCTCGCGAGAGCAATTTACTAGCGTTGTATCTCTGTCAACTTCTGAAGGGTGAGTCAGGTCTTGGTTTTTTACTCTGATAGTTTTTTGTTTTACTATCAGCTCTCATTTTCCCATTTCCCATGTTTGATTACCCTTTCGGAAGGTCGTCTCTCATTTTTCTGTCAACAGATGTGATTGCTGGGCTGGGTACCTTCCGTTGCCTTGTGCGTGTCAACTTCCCCGCGCTACCCTGTGCCCTTCCTGTCATCTAGAAGTAGCTAGCCCAAGCCCTTCTGTGAAATGTGAACTCTACATCAGTGATGGCGAACCTTTTGAGCTCGGCGTGTCAGCATTTTGAAAAACCCTAACTGAACTCTGGTGCCGTGTCACATATAGAAATTTTTTTGATCTTTGCCACCATAGTAAAACAAAGACTTATATTTTTGATATTTATTTTATATATTTAAATGCCATTTAACAAAGAAAAATCAACCAAAAAAATGAGTGTCATAGGTTCGCCATCACTGCTCTACATCCTGGCTAGCATGCATTCACTGCACAGGTATTAACTGTTGAAATCAACTTAGAGGACCTAGAGCTGCTGTTGTGTGGAACTTTAGACGGCAATGCCTTCTGTATCTGTGTTTCTTTTTCTCAGGAGATATATTATAAATTCATTCGATTAAGTCATTCTATTCATTCAGCAGCAGACAGGCTCTGCTGGACTCTGAGCATGATGCATGCATTGGTCAGAGGCTGGCTTTCTCAGGAAGATAATACTCCACGATTTCCCAGCTCAGCCCTGAGGCTCCCAGGCACCCAGGGAGGCCTAAGGCCTGGGGAGTCTGGTTTCTAGAGTGACGTCTTGGCTAATCCATATTATTTTCACAAACTGGTTAATATGCCTCAGGAAGAAATGGAGGCTAAGTAGCTCAGAGCCGATTAGCAAAAAAAAAAAAAAAAAAAAAAAAAAGTCCTGAATTCTGAGTCTCTCAGAATTCTTGGTATGCTGGCTGGCAGGATTCCTGTCTTTCTCTCAAAATTACAAAGTTCAAAAAACATAAATCATGTTCATATAACTAAAGAAAACCTGTATTGATTTTTTTCTCTTTGTTTTGGTTTTTAAAAGAAAAAGGAGACAGGGAATAAGTCTTACATTCTGTCAGAAATTTCACATTTGGACTTAGAATCAACAATTTAAAGAAATGCCTAGTAAATCATCCCACATTTTAAATCACGAATTATAGGTCAACCCCACTCCTTACATAGGCTCGGCCACCAATCCTCAGTCTGAAGAATAGAAAACAGCATGAGAGAGATTTACTTTTCACTTAACACTTTGTACTCAATGCAGATAATGCAAAATTTCTGTTAATGTCCTCATAAGAGGTAAAGTTACCTCTAGTAGAAAAGCTGTTTTTCAAAAATGTCAAAAAATAACGCATTTATAGTAACATTTGTAAGCAAATATTCACAAAACTCTATCAAAAGTAGTCATGTGGAATTGGACATGCCAGAATTCTTCAAGTAGGTAACTGGTTAGGCAAGTGTCAGTGGCTGTGAGTGTCCCCTAAGGCCAAGTCTCTCTAGACATCTGTCTTCATAAAACATAGAAAACATTTGATTTCATTCCTCCGCTGTGCCCACCCCCTCGTCTATGGGTTGGGAATCCACGGACTATAAGCCATGTCCCATATGGATTAGCCAAGACACCACCAGGGCGAGCAGGAAGCTGTGTCTGAGGAAGCCGCTCCAGTTTGCTGGTGAAAGAGCAGGAAATAGAAATTGGCTGTGGTGCACCCTCCACGGTCCATGTCACTAAAAATGTCAAGTGAGCAAGTGGCGATGGAGGGGTGGGGATAACCACCAGGAACCCTAAACAGCAGATTGTCACAAGTGTTTATCAAATAGCCTCTGGGGAGATCCTGGGATTCTAACCAATCAATCTGTCAGGGACCTCATTGATCACCAAAGCTCACAGGCTGGTGTAGAAACCCCTCCTTCCTTAACGTGACTCTTCTTGGAGCTCCTCCGGCCTGAGAGGAATTGCATGTGCAGGAGGAGATGGTGGGGCTGAGGATAGGGGTGACCCCTGAGAAGGCCCATCCTCGAGCTATTCTGCTTCCTTGCTCATTCCCTCTGCATCACGATGAGAATAGAGAACATTTCACCTCCTCACCCGTCTTCCCTATAAAAATGTGTATTTCCACTTATGTGACCAGTTACCAGAGGTAAGAGATGCTTGATCTGGAGCTGAGGAAAGGAGGAGGAAACGACACACGTCCCAAGATGAGTTTCATTTATATAATGAAAATAAACCTTTACACAAATCAACAGAAACACACCCAGTTGTTGTTTTTTGCGAAAAATATTTTTAAATAAATTTTTGTCTTTTTTTTAACATTCTGATATACATATGTAACAAGGTTTATGGCACTGTAACCAGAATCAAATCCAAAAAAAAAAAATTAAAGGAAAAAGGTGGGAAGGAAAAGTAATCGGTTTCATTGAATTCTCTTGACTCTCCACGCTGGCAAATTTGCATTATTTGCCTAGCATCTGGCTGCCCGCTCTAACTCGCTTGCACACTCAAAACACCCTAGTATTGCACAGTGAAGGCATATGGTAGAATGGTCAGTTCCTTGCTAGTTCAAAAAAAAATCTCTTAAACCCAGAAAGGGGAAAAATATAATAATCCAGAGTATGAAACACACAAAATCAACAGTATCTTTGTCTCTTTCAGGAACGTGAAGGGTCCGGAGACCACTTACGCTGCCCTGATTGCACTCGGCACCAGT
The DNA here is from genome assembly GCF_028538775.1 of Myotis yumanensis. Classification (NCBI taxonomy): domain Eukaryota; kingdom Metazoa; phylum Chordata; class Mammalia; order Chiroptera; family Vespertilionidae; genus Myotis; species Myotis yumanensis. The sequence continues at coordinate 6,919,827 of NW_027223773.1, read as the reverse complement.
GAGCAGGTCGGCGCTTGGTGGGGTGGGTCTGTTTTCTACGTGAATGGCCCGGCAGATCCAGGTCTTCATAACCCAATGTCTTTTCTACTGTCTTTTGGTTCTTTTTAAAATTGGTACAAAGTGTATATTCGGTCTATGAACCTGCACAGACTATATAATCATAAACTCTACAAATAGCTTCAAAGGAAAGGGGGAAAAAATAAGTTTTATTACGTGTTTATTGTTGGCTTGAAAAAAAAAAACCAAAACAAAAAACCCACTTCCTTAGCCAGAGTTGAGAGATCCTTATAATAATCTTCCTTATCAGCTCCTGGGAAGTAAATCTCAATGGGCACCAAAAGTTAAATTCTTCTCACACTGGTTAAAAATAAAAAGATTTTAAACGAGTTTGTTTCCGTTCACAAACCTTACCCCCAGCTTAAAAAAAAAAAAAAAAAAACAGGAAAGAAAAAGCAAAGAAATAATCCGCTCTCCTTTCTCTCTGTCTCCTAACAGAGACCAGTGACCCTGACCGTCCCGCCTGCTGTCACACCACCGTCTCCACGCCCATCAGCTTTGGTGTTAGGATTCTCGGTGTCACCCCGTTGTTCAGGTCTTCCTCGAACTCCAGCAGCTGCCCCATGAAGTTGAGGTTTGGGGAAATAATTGGTCGTTTGCCTTTGACGAATTTATAAGCATCAGTCATGGTCATCCGCGTGTGCTTCATCAAGTAGGCGATGACGATGGTGGCCGAGCGGGACACCCCGGCTTGGCAGTGGATCAGGAGCCCCTTCCCACACTGGTGCGCTTCCTCTGGAGAAGGGAGAACGGCAAGAGGTGAAGGCAAGGACACAGGCAGACGGTAAGCGAATTCACTTTCCTCTGGACTTGACCAGGCCATATTTTGTTGAGGAAGAATAAACTAAAATGGTTTTAAACCCAAGTATAATTTGCTAGCTCACTGTGTATGTACACTGAGTGGCCAGATGATGATGACCACCCCATCAGCACAATGAAGTGAATTAGTTATGCAAATAATAATAATAATAAAACCCTGAGAGTATTTGCTTAGGAAGTTTTCAAAATTCAGTATTTTGGGAAGTGTCAATGAAGTACCAATGGGGTGGTCTAATCATCTGGCCACTCAGTGTATATGTCACAACCTCCAGAATGGACTAAAAGCAATCGCTGCATAAACAAGAAGCTACATTCCTGCATTTAAAGAGAAGAGCAGGTGAAGGAATTATTCATAGTAACAGGGTACATCACAGGTGATGGCTTTGACTGACGAGAGGGCCACAACAGTTAATTTCCATGTGAAGCAAGCTACCAAGTAGACCTTCCTGATCCAGGACCTAATTCCAATTGCCAGACTGTGTGACTTGTCAAAACTAGAGTCATTAAAGCCTCTCCTGCCTCGGGGAGAGAGGAAAAACCAGTTCTTTATGCCACTGGTCGGCAAACTGCGGCTCCCGAGCCACATGTGGCTCTTGGGTCCCTTGGGTGTGGCTCTTCCACAAAATACCGAGTTCTGCAGATGGGCCATGAAGTTTCAATTGCACTGTACGTGTGCACCTGCACTTTATATGTTTCAGAGACATTAAAAAGCCCAGAGCAGCTTGTGGGCACTGCCTAACGGGTTCCTCAGGATGTGTCTAGACTAAAGGGCATCCCCAAGAAAGTGTCCCCGAAGGGACACCAGTTATCAGCGGTTCTCAACCTGTGGGTCGCGACCCCTCTGGCGGTCGAACGACCCTTTCACAGGGGTCGCCTAAAACCATCCTGCATATCAGATATTTACATGACGATTCATAACAGTAGCAACATTACAGTTATGAAGTAGCAACGAAAATAACGTTATGGTTGGGTCACAACATGAGGAACTGTATTTAAAGGGCCAGAAGGTTGAGAACTACTGAGTTAGATGAAGAGCAGGAAAGGACAACAGGGTAAGGAGAGTCGTGATTTAACGTACAACTACCAAGAAAAGCATCCTGTAAATTTCCATCTTAAACATCTACAGATCAGGCTTAATTCTCACAGAAGTATTTCAAGAAAGTATCTCCCTCTTTTAATGTCTTCTTTTTGGCACATACTAGGTATCAGCCGCCCCACCAAGACTAGGGTGCACGGCGGTAAGAAGATGAGCTACAAAGCGCTGCTTTGACCACTGGTTCCACTAAACCAGGGGTCCTCAAACTGTTTAAACAGGGGGCCAGTTCACTGTCCCTCAGACCGTTGGAGGGCCGGACTATAGTTTAAAAAAAAACTATGAACAAATTCCTATGCACACTGCACAGATCTTATTTTGAAGTGAAAAAACAAAACGGGAACAAATATAATATTTGTATTTGCATGTGGCCCGCGGGCCATAGTTTGAGGACCCCTGCACTAAACATTAGGTGAGTGATCTTGAGACTCAATCCCTCTGAACCATGGGAATAATGCCTACGAACCAGTCTCGGTGAACATGGGTATAATGTCACCCAACTCAGAAATAAACTGGCATAAACCCTAAACCGAGACTCTTTTTAGTTTCTATTGGACTCTGTGAGTGTTACTGTGTTTATAAAACTTGCTGTGTTTTTCCTAGATCAAGACGACAGGACTTCAGTTTACCCAACAATATGACAATGAAAACACAATCGTGCTACGCAGGCTGGGGTACGGAACTGTTTTCCAGGTGAAATGCTGTTTGCTACGTGTTTGTTTTTCCTTCTACAAAAGCAGGTAAGTGAACGCCCTACAAGAACGTAGGGTGCTTTGATTGCAGTCCTCTTAGAGGAAGCACATTGCATGCTACTCACTAAAGGAACACAATTTCCCAACTTCCCTCAACTGGAATTAAGTCAGAAAAATTGCAGCCGTAACATCATGTACCAACCAGAAAGTTCCTCATCTGCCTGATAACAACAACTATTTCTTCCTCCGGGCTCAAGGTCTGGCTCAGATGTTGGTAATAAAGAAGGTAAGGTCCCTTGGCACCACGTGTTACCGGGCGGGAACGAACAGAGCATGGTAAACACTGGCCCAGCTTATTGTAGAAAAGGCCCCGAGTTCTGGTCCCTTCACTGACACTAAACCTCCGATGACCCTGGAGAAGTCATTTAGCTTTTCTGAGTTCGGTGCCCACTTAATTTCCTTCCAGGCGGGATACTCCGTGGTCCTGCATTGAAGGCACTTTAGCAAGGAAAACAGCGGGGCAGTGAGCTGGGCAGTGGCCAGAGCTGTCAACTCTCCAGCGAGTCCACCAGACCCAATTGGCTGTTGAGCCCAAGGCATTTTTCTAACGGAGGGGCACCTGACATGAGAGCATTCTTCCCGGGACACAGGCCAGTAACAAGCTGCTGCCATATTTAGGAAAAGCACAGGGTCACCCTTTTGTGGCGATCAAGGTCAGAGTCACTGGATCTGCTAGATGCCAGGTGTTCCCCAAATGATCATTTGAACGTTACCACAGTCTGAGGCTATAGAGGCAGCAAAAACTAAAGGTAGAATTAGGGCTAGGCTGGCCATCGCTTCCTTTTGGAGATCAAGGCCTGCTGTTACTAGAATTTTCCTCAGGCTGTACACCTTGATCTTCCTACTTCAGTGAGTCTGGGGTGAACCGTCTAAGGCAGTGGTTCTCAACCTTCTGGCCCTTTAAAGACAGTTCCTCATGTTGTGACCCAACCATAATGTTATTTTCGTTGCTACTTACTAACTGTAATGTTGCTACTGTTATGAATCATAATGTAAATATCTGATATGCAGGATGGCCTTAGGCGACCCCTGTGAAAGGGTTGTTTGACTGCCATAGGGGTTGAGAACCACTGGTCTAAGGAAATCAAGTACCATCTCACCAATACTCACAGTCATGCCCTTTGCTACCCGATGTTTCAGACGAAGCAGGGAGAGGGAAAAACACTCCCCGCCTCCAGTCCTCTCTCTTCTCTGCACGGATGTAATGGGAAAGATGTTGGCCATGGCATTGCCTCCCCTCATGTAAAGAGGCTGCAAGTCCACTGAACTCAAGGTAAGGGGGGCCTGGGTGAGTCTAGTCACTATGTTTTATTTCCTGCAAGGTGCCGAGGTAGACCAGAAAGCCACAGCACCAGCTCTGGTATCTACTGTCCTGCCTTCTACCCATTCTTTTATAGAAATTATACTCTGGAACGCATCACGGCTAACCCCTGCCACTTTCTCACTGAGAAGTTGAGGGTTTCCAGCGGAACACCTCCCAGGCAAGTGGAATTCCTGCCCTTTTCTATTCATCCTGATGGACCCAGTACACTCGGTGGGTTAGGACCTGGTTCAGATATTAGTAATAAAGAATGTAAGGTCCCTCGGCACCACGCCAGGCAGCAGAGCCCCAAAACCACACCGAGCAGCTTTCCTTTAACACCCTGACATTCATCTTGAACTTGACATCAAAGGAAAAGCTGGAGGGGAAAGGAAGGCGGAAGAGGCGAGCTCCCGGGGGAGGTAGTTACCAATGAACTCGAAAGCCTCTTCAAAGTACTGCCGCAGGTTCTGCTTGTTGCTGTCGGTTGCCGGCAGCCGCTTGTAGAACAGGCCTTTCTCGTAGTGGTAGAGGGGCAGGTGCGTGGTGACGTTGATGACGTAGCCGATGTTCAGCCGCTGCATGGCGTCCAGGTCTTGAGCGTCCTGCTCGTTGCCAAGGAACAGGAAGGGCAGGATGGGCGTCAGCTCCGCGTTCTCGATGTCGGGGGTGGTGGGGATGCACTGAGGTAGCACTGAGGCCGCGGAGGCGCCGCCCCCCACCTCCCGGCACTCTTGGAGCTGGAGGGAGTTGTCACAGAGGTTTTCATGGTTCTGCTTAAAACTGCTGAGTCCACCTAGAACGCAAACACAGCGAGAATGACACCCCCAGGCCTTCAAATGGGCAGCAGCCACCTTCCCGGTAGGAAGGAGTGGGTGGTTTGTTGTTGCTATTGTTTTGTTTTTATAATATGTTTTTATTAATTTTACAGAGAGAGGAAGGGAGACATAGAAACATCGATGAGAGAGAAAGATCAGCATTGATCGGCTGCCTCCTGCACACCCCTCACCAATGGGGAACAAGCCCACAACTTGGGCCTGTGCCCTGACCGGGAATCAAACCAGTGACCTCCAGTGACTTCCTGGTTCGTGGGTCGATGCTCAACCACTGAGCCACACCGCCCAGGCAGGAGCATGCGGTTTTTGCAGATGTATATATATTTTATAAAATAAAATTTAAGCCCTGGCCGGTGTGACTCAGTGGATAGAGCGTCGGCCTGTGGACTGAAGGGTCCCAGGTTCGATTCTGGTCAAGGGCACATGCTTGGGTTGCAGGCTTGATCCCCAGTGCGGGGCATGCAGGAGGCAGCCGAGCAATGATTCTTTCTCATCATTGATGTTTCTCTCTTCCTCTCTGAAATCAATAAAAATAAAAAATATATTAGAAAAATGAATTTTTTTTAAAAGTCCATTTGGAGACTCAGGACAGGCTTTGGAGGCTGTCACTGCGCGTGGTACTAGAAATGTGCTTTTTATACAAACTGGGGCATGTTCCCCTTTAAAGAGCGCCCCGCAGCACCCGGCCATCCCCCCGGCAGCTAATTGCTCCTGCCGCCCGTAGCATGTGCTCGGTGGCCTACATAGACCCGTGCACCTTGGGAGCTGACGGAGGCACAGCGCGATGACCGCGGGCAAGGAACCTCTGCCAGCATCTCGGCACCGCGACTGGCACCCGTGGTAAGCTCACCTCACCCACAGTGACAGCTTCCCTCCCGACCCAGCACCGTGGCCATGAGCGGGGACCTGGGAAGAACCCGCTGACCTTGGCTCTCATCCCAGTCCCGCCCCTTCCTGGTCCTGTCGCTTGCTGCAGTTCATTTCTCTGAGCCTCAGTTCCCCTACCTGTGCAGCGAGGGCCAGGGCATCTACCCCGTGGTGTGAGCGGGAGCCTGGAGTGAATGAACACGTGTGAAGTACTCGGCACGCTGCCTGGCTCTCGGTAGCACTCAGCAGGGGTTTGCTACTTCCATGAGAATTATTTCTACGATTGCCCAGGCAGCAGAGAAATGTTTGGAAAAGACAAAAACACAGGGAGGGGAGTTTTCCTTCTCTCTTTTTTGATATTTTCCATGTATTTCACTGACCGTTTTCAATCCCAATTTCCAGCAGGAGGCAGTGTGGGAGCAGCCCGGATCCTTGCGCCCACTTTTCCATCAGGAAACCTCTAACACAAGCATGTCAAACTCACGGCCCACAACGAATATCTTTGCGGCCCAGCCAATATAACGGTATGTAAGAAACATTTTAATAAAAAATGTCTTAATTATTAATAACAAACTACAACGTTCGCTAATGACTGATTACTATAATTGTGTAGCATTCATTTCCCTTAAGCGCAGGCGCACCATTTCTCTCCACTAACACTAGCAGCCAATATTTTAGCAGCCGATGGCCACGTCCTTAGTCTTGGACTGGCTTGTTTGGTGTACAGAATGGGAAATATTTTGCTTTTGGAGAACAGGAAAAATAGGTTTGTCTGCATTATGCTTATTAATTTGTGCAGTTATTCAGTGTCTGGTAAGTTAACGTTCAAGAAAAAATATTTTTATTAAAATGTTCTATTTTATGTTAACGATGACTCATTTATTTTAGCCCTTTTGTGCAGTTATTCAGTGTCTGGTAAGTTAACATTCAAGAAAAAATATTTTTATTAAAATGTTCTATTTTATGTTAACAATGACTCATTTATTTCAGCCCTTTGTATTTGGCATGTCTCTATCGAAATAAACATACATTTCTATGAAAATTGAAGCTTTTTTTTTTGCGGCCCACATATGCTTACACCTTATTTGGCCCGTGTCAGCCTTTGAATTTGACATGCTTGATGTGCACCTTTAGCTAGCTTACAGCTCTGTCCTGCCTCCTAAATGTTCTGGGTCTCGTGTAAAAAGCTGAAAAGTGTACCAGTTTCTCCATTTTCAAAATGCAGGCCTGCCCCTCAACCGCAGGAGCATTACCCATGAGAATGTAGCTGAAGGAAATCAGCTGCATATGTAAGATGTTTACTACGGCATTGTCTATTTTATAGAAAAGGCCAAGATTAAAACAATTTTAAGGGAAGAGTTAATATAATCACCCAATGAAATGCTATGTAGCCACTCAAGGTTGTGAAAAAAGAGGAAAACAAAGAATGTTTGTTTGATATTAAATGAAAAAAAGGCAATTCAAAAACATCCACCATAATAGTGATCAAAAGTTGAAGGACTATGCAAAAAAAAAAAAAAAAGAATACTTGTTTAAGCAAACTATGATCCAGAAATTTCCTAACTTAAAGTTTCCTTTCATATTTGTTAGTTGTATCACACATGTGGATAAGCCCAAACGATTATCATGAGGGTCATATTATACAATATACAAGGAAGGGCTATAGCACCAAATCAGCTCTAATTCAAATCAAACAGAAACAGATGCACTCTGGCCTTTCCTTTGCAAAGAGGGAAATCTCCAATAAGCTGAAAGCTACCCAAACACAGCCTCTCCCCGCTCGGTAGGGGCTTTACGGGAGCCTCCCTGGTTTCAGGAGGTAAAACAGGAAACCAGAGCGCGAACAGGATAGGGCTGTGGTCAAACAAGGACAGGAAGTCTATCTGTCCACTGGCCTCCGAGCCTCCCGTATGTCCTTCAAGGCTCATCTTTAGCAACCACAGCAGGAAGCTCCAGACTGTAACGGGGATCCAGTGTCGGGGCTGCTCACAGCCAGCGCACGGGGACTTGGCCATGTACACCAGGGAGGTCACATGTGACGGTCTGGCAATGACCCCAAGCATATGCCGAGGGGTCATATTAGGATCACTTCACTCCTCTGTCAGGGTCAAACCTCGCTCTTCTTTTTGCAAAGAAAAGCGAGAGCTATCACTTCACTTTAATTGATTTTGAGAATTAAACGCTGCCCTTACATATTATTATTCTGCTATGAAATCATGGGGGGGTGGTTATCTGGGCTCAAAGAGATCATTTTTAAAGTAGACGGAAGGAATGGAAAACCCGAAACACTCCACTAGTGAAAGCATTTAAAGACACTGAAATTACCCACTGCCCCCTCACCAGCTCCACAAAAGACACTGAAAGGATATTTAAAACCTGCCCAGCTCTGGCCCCTACCAAGTCCAAGTAGACAGTTCCACACTGATTCCGGGATGGGAACCTCACTTTTTTTCCCCCCAAAGAAAAAGGCAGTTGTTACACTTTTCCATAAACAATGAGAGGAAAGAACAACTAAATCGAATTCAAAAGTTTCTAAGGGGGTAGGGGGAGAAAACCAGAACGCTCTCGTCTTACGTAGGGTACTCAAGCTGTAATTTGTCTCAAAAGCAGCTGGTTAAAAAAAATGCGCACCAGCAAACCCCCCACGCAGAAGAAAGCAGCCCGGAGCTTTTTAAAATTCTGTCTTTACACCTCCTTTCCCAATGACATCAGCTGGGGGCTCCCCACCTGCCCAGTTGCCATAGCAGTTACACAAAGACATACAATGACATCAGTTGGCATGATATCAACTCTTTGAGTGCAAACAATACAAGAAGGAGGACTTTGTTTAAGGCCTTTGGTGCAACTGTGGTCTGGGGAGGCAGTGATGTAATATGCTAACAGGTGGCATAGGCCTTCCATGTGCCTAATGGGGGGCGGGGAGACGAAGGGGAAGGGAGGAGAGAATTCGAGACAGGCAGAGAGATCCGAATCACAGGGGGGCTCACGTGCAAAATTCTGGGCATGTTGTATGTTTAAGCCATGTGGGGACCGGCTCGGGGAACATGTGGAGACAGAGTGGACAGAGAAGGAAAGAATGGAGTTCAAAGGTATTCGCTGCAGAAGAAAATTCTCACTGAAAGGAGGGAATAAATTGTCTCCCGTCCGAGTGCTAGTCTGATGATCAGCTCGGGCAAGAGTTCCCATGAAGGGCTGTCCCCGGGACGGTGCTTAAAGCAAAAGGAACCAGTGGGATGGCTGTGGTGGTTTTAGAGCGATGTCTGTAGGGACCAGAGCTGTCTTCCCTTGGGAGGTGGAATTAGAAGCTGGGGAGGAGGGAAGGAAAGGAGTGAGGCTAACGAGGTTTGCTCTTCCAAACCCTCTCCCCTACCTGACCCCATCCTATCCCCCAGAGGCCCAGCTGACCGCCCCCATTCTGTGGAGCTGTGATGATTGCATAGTCAGCGAGGAGCTGGGTCATTTCACACTTGTTCTTGCTAAATGAGAACATTACAACATGATAAGCGACACTGAAGCAGAGGCGGTGCGGCTGGTGGGTAGGTGCGGGGGTTAGAGGCAGACAGGCCAGGCTGCGACTGTGATTCTGCCTCAGAGGAGCTGTGAGGCCTGGTGCAATCACTTTCCCGCATTAGGTCTCAGTTTACTGCTCTGTAGAATGGGTGTATTATCATCTACCCACGGAGCCTGGTACCGGAAGCCCAATTAAATCTGTTGCTATGTCACCAGGCGCTGGATAAGTTAGGTCTTATTACCCCAATGTCACCAGTCGCCCCACCTCCCTCCCGTTCACCCATGCGCACCGAAGTCCCGAGGGCCCCACTGCGGGCAGCGATGCTGAGGCCAGGCTGCCTGGGCTGCATCCCGAACACTAGCCACGCCATCACCTGCACAGGCTTCTCACCTCTCGGTGCCTCAGTTTCCCCACCTGGGGAACAGGGATGACAGCAGCACCTGGCTCCCCACTACCGTTTGGTTAGTAAGTAGCAAGTCCTTCGAAACCATCGCTAGCACATATTTAAAGCACATGTTTTTGCAATACTTGGGGAAACTACCCTTTTAAAGATCTAAAAAAGACTGCTTCATATAAAGACTGAATAAGAAGTAAGCCAATGTCTAGAGATTTTGCTCTGAAAATTGTATCCAAAAGAAAGCAGGAACCAAAGCTTAAAGGACACGCTCCTACAGGAAGCAGCAGCTCCCTGTTCCTCAGTGCATGCGCCGCACTTCGCCAGGCAGAGCATCCCGAGCGAGGCTGCGCACGTCTGGGTTCCAGGCTTTTCCAGTGGAGGGAGGACTGAGGGTTTCATCTCACTCTTTAATCTTTTTTAAATTCCCCAATTACCATTCACAATCATTGCTCTGTAGTATTAGTTGCAGGTTACAGCATAGTGGTTAGACAATCATATAGGACTTTTAAAAAAAATATATTGATTTCAGAGAGGAAGGGAGAAGGAGAGGGAGAGAGATGGAAACATCAATGATGAGAGAGAATCGCTGACCAGCTGCCTCCCACATGCCCTGCACTAGGGATCGAGCCCGAAACCCAGGCATGTGCCCTGGCCGGGAATCGAACCATGACCTCCTGGTTCATAGGCTGATGCTCAACCACTGAGCCACGCCGGCCGGGCAGACTGAGTGTCTTAAACGACACTGCTCCCCTCTCTCCCCATCCTCCGAGTCCTCGCCAGGCTGACCACGCTGGGCACCAACTGTGTGTAGTGACCGGAGCAAATAGTTTCCAGGCCCGAGCAGCAGCACTGGGCGACGCATTTCCAACCCTTATCTCAAAACTAGCTACTCTGTCAAAACGAGTTTGGGCAGCACGTGGATGCTGAGTGGCAAGGAAGAACACCCAGCCCCCCAAAGAGACATACACACCCAGCCCCTAAAGAGACACACACACCCAGCCCCTATAGACACACACACCCAGTCCCTATAGACACACACCCAAGCCCTATAGAGACACACACACCCAGCCCCTATAGACACACACCCAAGCCCTATAGAGACACACACACCCAGCCATACAGAGACACACACCCAGCCCCTACAGAGACACACCCACCCAGCCCCTACAGAGACACACACCCAGCCCCTACAGAGACACACACACCCAGCCCCTATAGAGACACACACACCCAGCCCCTATAGACACACACACCCAGTCCCTATAGACACACACCCAAGCCCTATAGAGACACACACACCCAGCCCCTATAGACACACACCCAAGCCCTATAGAGACACACACACCCAGCCATACAGAGACACACACCCAGCCCCTACAGAGACACACCCACCCAGCCCCTACAGAGACACACACCCAGCCCCTACAGAGACACACACACCCAGCCCCTACAGAGACACACACACCCAGCCCCTACAGAGACACACACACCCAGCCCCTACAGAGACACACACACCCAGCCCCTACAGAGACACACACCCAGCCCCTACAGAGACACACACCCAGCCCCTACAGAGACCCACACACCCAGCCCCTACAGAGACACACACACCCAGCCCCTACAGAGACACACACCCAGCCCCTACAGAGACACACACACCCAGCCCCTACAGAGACACACACACCCAGCCCCTACAGAGACACACACACCCAGCCCCTACAGAGACACACACACCCAGCCCCTAAAGAGACACACACACCCAGCCCCTAAAGAGAGACACACCCAAGCCCTATAGAGACACACACACCCAGCCATACAGAGACACACACCCAGCCCCTAAAGAGACACACACACCCAGCCCCTAAAGAGACACACACACCCAGCCCCTACAGAGACACACACACCCAGCCCCTACAGAGACACACACACCCAGCCCCTACAGAGACACACACCCAGCCCCTACAGAGACACACACACCCAGCCATACAGAGACACACACACCCAGCCCCTACAGAGACACACACACCCAGCCCCTACAGAGACACACACACCCAGCCCCTACAGAGACACACACACCCAGCCCCTATAGAGACATACACACCCAGCCCCTAAAGAGACACACACATCCAGCCCCTAAAGAGACACACACACCCAGCCCCTACAGAGACCCACACACCCAGCCCCTAAAGAGACACACACACCCAGCCCCTAAAGAGACACACACACCCAGCCCCTATAGACACACACCCAGCCCCTACAGAGACACACACACCCAGCCCCTACAGAGACACACACCCAGCCCCTACAGAGACACACACACCCAGCCCCTACAGAGACACACACACCCAGCCCCTACAGAGACACACACACCCAGCCCCTACAGAGACACACACACCCAGCCCCTAAAGAGACACACACACCCAGCCCCTAAAGAGACACACACACCCAGCCCCTAAAGAGACACACACACCCAGCCCCTATAGACACACACCCAGCCCCTACAGAGACACACACACCCAGCCCCTAAAGAGACACACACATCCAGCCCCTATAGAGACACACCCACCCAGCCCCTAAAGAGACACACACACCCAGCCCCTAAAGAGACACACACCCAACCCCTACAGAGACACACACACCCAGCCCCTACAGAGACCCACACACCCAGCCCCTACAGAGACCCACACACCCAGCCCCTACAGAGACACACACACCCAGCCCCTACAGAGACACACACACCCAGCCCCTACAGAGACACACACACCCAGCCCCTACAGAGACACACACACCCAGCCCCTACAGAGACACACACACCCAGCCCCTACAGAGACACACACACCCAGCCCCTACAGAGACACACACACCCAGCCCCTAAAGAGACACACACACCCAGCCCCTACAGAGACACACACACCCAGCCCCTACAGAGACACACACACCCAGCCCCTACAGAGACACACACACCCAGCCCCTACAGAGACACACACACCCAGCCCCTACAGAGACACACACACCCAGCCCCTAAAGAGACACACACACCCAGCCCCTAAAGAGACACACACACCCAGCCTCTAAAGAGACACACACACCCAGCCCCTATAGAGACACACACACCCAGCCCCTATAGACACACACCCAAGCCCTATAGAGACACACACACCCAGCCATACAGAGACACACATCCAGCCCCTATAGAGACCCACACACCCAGCCCCTACAGAGACACACACACCCAGCCCCTACAGAGACACACACACCCAGCCCCTACAGAGACACACACACCCAGCCCCTACAGAGACACACACACCCAGCCCCTACAGAGGCACACACACCCAGCCCCTACAGAGGCACACACACCCAGCCCCTACAGAGACACACACACCCAGCCCCTACAGAGACACACACACCCAGCCCCTACAGAGACACACACACCCAGCCCCTACAGAGACACACACACCCAGCCCCAATAGAGACACACACACCCAGACCCTACAGAGACACACACACCCAGCCCCTATAGAGACACACACACCCAGCCCCTATAGAGACACACACACCCAGCCCCTACAGAGACACACTCACCCAGCCCCTAAAGAGACACACACACCCAGCCATAAAGAGACACACACACCCAGCCCCTATAGACATATACTAGTACAAGCAATGGGAAAGATTTTAAAGGAAGAAAAATGGGCGCCATGTCAACTGAACCAAAGACAAATGGAAAACCGAAAAGTCATCAGTAAAATGTTGCTTCAACGGCACGAAAGAAAGTCTTTTTTGCATCAAATTGTGACTGGCGATGAGAAGTGGTTTTATTTTGAGAATCCCAAACGCACAAAATCATGGGTTGATCCAGGTCAACCATCAACATCGACTGCAAGGCCAAATCGCTTCGGGAAGAAGACAATGCTTTGCATTTGGAGGGATCAGGAAGGTGTGGTGTATTACGAGCTTCTAAAACCAGGTGAAATAGTTAATACTAATCGCTCCCAACAACAAATAATCAATTTGAACCACGCTTTGATTGTAAAATGACCAGAATGGGCCAGAAGAGACGGCAAAGTAATTTTGCTTCATGATGATGCACCACTGCACACTTCAAAACCAGCTAAAGACACGTTAAAAGATCTTGCCTGGGAAGTATGAACCCACCCGCCATATTCACCAGACCTTGCTCCTTCAGATGACCACTTGTTCCGATCCATGGCACATGCACTTTCTGAGCAGCATTTCAAAACGGACGAAGAAGTGAACAATTGGGTCTCTGAATGGTTTGCCTCAAAACAAGAAAAGTTCTATTGGGACGATATCCACAAGTTACCTGAAAGATGGGGAAATGTGCAGCTAGCGATGGACGTTACTTTGAATAAAGCACTTTTGATGTTTCTCTTGAAATTACCGTGTTTTGTTTGGATTACAAAATCCGCAATATTAACCGGCACACCTTGTACACACCCAGCCCCCTAAAGAGACAGACACACGGAGCCCACGATCGCCTGTGTCCCCGCCCGGAGGTCAGTGGGTGGCAGTCCCCGTGGAGCCCTGGGTCTGGAGGGAAGCCTCTCTGTGTCCATGCGTGTGGCTGTTCTGGCTACTGCGCCCCCGGAGGCAGAAGAGCCCTGTGATGTGATTCGGAAGCAGTGCCCTGGGAGCAGATTAAAGAAACCACAGTCACATGGGGAACCGTGAGAGATTTCCATCTCCCAACGACGACGGGCAGCGCTGTTGCACGCAAGCGGTGTCCAGCAATGTAATGCAAACTCTCCCTGAAGGTCAGCGAGTGGAATTCACACCCAGAGACGTGGCGGGGGACTGAAAGGAAACTTCTAGAAGCTTGCTGCAAGCGTATTGACCACCCCTGTTGGCTGCCTCGTTTTTCTTACTGGGTGACTAGTCTTTTAAGGTAAAGTGGCACTTGGATGACAGCGGTCAAGAACATGGACTCTGGAGCCCGGCTGGTGTGGCTCAGTGGTTGAGCGTCAACCTATGCACCAGGAGGTCACAATTGGATTTCTCTCTCTCTGTCTCTCCCCCTCCCTTCCACTTTCTCAGGATTAAAAACAAACTAAACAACACCCATATATGCCCAAAACTAAAAAACTAAAAAACAGCAGCTTTTGCTCCTTACTAATCCTATATAATAAAAAGGCTAATATGAAAATTGTCCCCTCAACTGGAAATTTGGGAGTTTGGCCAGGGGGTGGGGCCTGCTGGCCAACTGCCCACGGCCCCTCCCCCTGGCCAACCCCGCCCCCAACTGCCCCGATTGGGAGGCAGAGCGGGCGGGCTGGTCGGACCCCACCCATGCACAAATCCGTGCACCGGGCCTCTAGTCTTTGTATAATTTACAATATGGTTTCAACTAGATTTTTGGTTCTGTGTACTTCTACAACTGATTTCATTCATTAACTTGTTCAGGGGGGCTCTTATTTCTTAGGTTTTACAATATATTGCCCCCTGCTTTGATGGATAAAATCTTTGTCACACACCCAATAGAAGTAATTTTACAAAAAATTCCTGCCTAAATAGTTACCTCAAAAAAGTGAACTGAGCAATGATCTCAGAATGGTGACATACAAAAATGACGCTTTAATGACATGCCTTCCAGGGAAAGCTGGCCCCAGCATGCTCCTGTCCAATCTGAAGCCTCTCCCTCTGCCCAGCCCGCCCCTCCCCCGGCAGCTCAGAAGTTGCCTGGGGCGCACACAGGAGCCCACTGCGGAACTGGTGCAGAAAGGCCCGGGGGTTCAATCCCAGCCCGGAAGTGGCTCAGCGGCTCCCAAAGGCAGTGTCTGGGACCCCACGAAGGAGGCGACCCCCAACACCCCTTCCCATCCTCCCGGCCTTAGGGCTGCCACGGGTGACGTGTTCAGGGGACGGCCAGTGTCATTTGCGTGTATTTGACTAACAGGCAGGGTGTTTGGGAGGCTCCTCCGCAAGTATGTAAATCCGGCCTGTGCCTTTAAATCTGTGACCTCATGTATTTACATTAGAACAGAAAGCACTGCCAGAAGCAACAGCTGATGACAGTCGTGTAATTTTCCACCAAGACAACAATCAAGCGGCTTTGTGTGGTTTCCGTGAACAGATGACACTATGTGAGCAGGATTCAAAGGGGAGAATCTCAGAGTCCCCCCCTCCCCCCCCAGGAACTCCCCCAGGTTGTGCAGAAGTCACTGTGCCTTCAAGGAAGAGCCCTCCTGCCCCCCCTCACCAGGCCAGCATGTCCCTCCTGTGTCCCTCCCTCCCTCTCTCCGATCCTAAACCCTTCCCAAGTGTAAGGGAGAAAACAAGACTCGGGAGTTCTGCCTCGAATCCATTTGATGCTTGAACTTCCAATCGAATCCACAGAGAATCTTTTAAACCTATTTTTGAAGGGTCCAGGGTGGTTTGGGAAGAGTGGCCAGGCTCCCTTCCCTTCCCTTCCCTTCCCTTCCCCCAACACACGATTCATGAGGCCTGTGAGTGCAGAAACCCCGTCTTTCCCTCCACCCTCCCCGTTCAGGCTCCGACAGGTTTCAGTGAGAACCCCTACAGGCAGGGGTGGGCATCAGGGACTTCCCCCGTCACTCCCTGTGCCCGAGGGCCAGGGCGACGCTCCCCATCTCTGGCCTCGCCTGGACGGGCCACGGCCACACACACACACACACACACACACACACACACACACACACCGTCCCTGTTGAGGGGCCAGCCTGTGGGCGTCACTGTCACCGGGGGTTCGTCTGCCTCTCCATTGCGCTTCCCTCTCGCTAACCAAATTGCCAATGAAAGGAAGTCAACGTGTTTCATATTCACGACAGGCTTTGGGGCTCATCAAATGAATGGCTTTCCACTAAGAAGCTGCCTCTCAACGTACAGGCTGGGCATGCGGAGGGAACAGGGCTGACGGGCGGCCAAGTTCAAGCCCAGGTTCCTGAAAGCGTGCAGTTCAGATTCCCTTCTGCCTCCACGTGGAAACTTGACCTCCGTGAGCAGGGACCCAGCAGCTCCCGGGGAGAACGGCTCACCACAAACATTCAGCTCAAGCCTCCGGGTTTTCTTAACAGACACACCAGCTACATTCACACTGTTTCACCTTTACAAGCTCTTTGATCTAAGAGCAAGGCCTTCCAGACAGCTGGGGGCCCAAGTGACATCCTGATGATGTCCCTTCCCCCCTTCCCTTCTCCCTCCCTCCCCACTGGTCAGGGTCCAATGGGTGGAGACGGATAATAAACACATAAGCCTACAAATAAAAGGATAATAATTAATTACAAGGGCCATGGGGTTCCCTCCGGTTCCTGGGTGCTGCGGGAGCAAATTAATTAGATCTGAGTCCAGGGCAGGCCTCTTAGGGCTGAGAGGGGACTGACTGGTTTGTGGGGGGGAAAGGTGGAAGGGAGGGGGTCCCGGAGAACAGTTAAGGCCCAGAGAACCACACTATGGCAAAGGCGGGCCACACGAGGCCTGGGTGACACGAAGGACCTAATGCGGCGAGGCAGGATGAGAGGCAGGGGACACAGTGGGAAGAGGTCATGGAAGTCTGCAGGAGGCCTCTTAGGCACATTATGCAGTTGGGACTTTCAATTCAGTGCCAGCTCCTGACTGTTTAGAAATCCATAAAAGACGATCAATACATGTTTGAAAGGAAGAGGGGGAGAAATAAAGGTGTTGACTGACCAGATGGTGTAATATACCTATACTCCAAAACCTGGGCAAATTCGTCCACTTTCTTTCCCCGAATGCACTTTTTTACATCTTCCATGGACTCAGTTATGCACTATCCCCATTCATACATTGAATCCCCTAACCCCCAATGTGATGGTATTTGGAAACGGGGCCTTTGAGAGATGAGGTCATGAGGGTGGGGCCCTTATGATGAGATTACTGCCCTTACTTAGTATAATAAGAGACCCCAGAAATCTTGGTGTCTCTCTCTCCGCCAACTACCTAAGGACCCAGAGACAAGGTGGCCACCTGCAAGCCAGGAAGAAAGAGACCTCATCAGAACCTAACCATGCCAACACCTTAACCCTGGAATTGCAGAACAGTGAGAAGTAAGTTTCTGTTGTTGTTCAAGCCACTCAGTCTGTGTCATGTTGTTATGGCAGCCCCAGCCGACTAATGCCGTACCTACTTTTAATTTAGATTCTCAGTATAGCTTTCCTTTTTAAAAAAATAGAAATTATAGTTCTTACTTTCAAGGAATAACACCGAAACCTCTGGATTGCCAGAGAACCTGGCCCCTGGGAGCCAACCCAAGTTGGTACCACATCTTAAAGTCAAGCCAGGAACGGTTCAAGGTCAGGGAATAGGATGCAGCCTAAAGGACTCACAAGCCCATAAGAGACAAGACCATGGAGCCTTCCAGATTCTCAGTTCTACTAGCCGGCTGCAAGTGGAGAAGCCCATTCCTTTTCCAAAACACTTACCTCCTCACTAGTTATACCCTCCTTATGAGTCAGCGCTGGCCCATGCCCTCCCTGCAGCATCTCTCTGGGCCAAAGAATATTTCTGTGTATTTGGGAGGCTTCTCTATACCTTCTCTGTTCACTAAAAAGCTCAATACTGGTTAATCCATGAAGATGGATTCAGGGAAGGGGAAAAAAAATCCATGAGCTCATGCTCGAAGGCTGCAGAGGGAAGAATGTTAACAGAAGGAGAGGGCTATAAAACACAAAGCTATATTTTTCCCAAGAGCCCAACTGCTCTCCATCATCGTTTAATTCTCTGAAGAGAGGGGAAACATTCTTTGCTTTTCGGTGCAGAGGTTTAAATAATGAAGCATCGCTAAACAAACAAACAGGGGAAAGCCCGGAAAAGCTATTCATTAAACAGGCCCACTGGACAAAAGGAAAACTGTTGCTTAACCATCCCACCTCCCCTGAGGACCGACATTTATCTTAGACCCCAAATTAAACACATCACAGCTTCACAGCAAAAGTATGTCTCCCAATGGGATTTCAGTAGAGTCCAATTAAATAAATCTCTGGAAATATCAAGAGCAAGCCTCGAGGGAGAGCATATTTCTACTGTGAAACATTCCCAGTGGAAATCACATTCACAGAAGGTCATCTAGAAACATCCATGACAAGAGGAGGGGCAGGAAGGCAGGGAGCAAAGGGAGGTGACACAGGGAAGCCCAGCAGTTCCATCGCTCAGTTGTGTGCAGAAGCGTATCGTGAACAATGCCCTGTGCATCTCAGCTTGCTTGGAATGAAACCTCCGTGTGTCCAGAATAACAGCTTTCAGGGTGATGTGTTTTCATCTGACTAGGAGGTCAAAGGGCTGTGGCTTAGGGAACTGAGAAAGCGGTAGGGGAAGGGATCAAGTGTCAACCTCAAAATGAGGGCTGTGTTTTTACTGAACCAATGTTTTCAGTTCACAAAACGCATAGGAACAACTTCCTCAAGTCACTGAGTGGAATTCTCTATTTGGCAAGAACACTAAGCAAGCCTAAATATTACCGATCAACGGCCAGAACGAGCGGGCATGAGCTCTCCTTGGACAAGGGTTCACCCAGCCGGCCATGCCCAACACTCATGCCATCCCACGAGAGCGGAGCTTGGGAAGGTCGGCCTGAAGCCAGGTGAGGCCTCTGTGCACCGAGAGATAACACAACGTTGAATCATGTCAGCAGGTAGCGTGTCCCCACCTAGCGGACCACCTTCTGAGATGAAGCGGGAAAGAGCCAAAAGGCCAGTACAGCCCTGCGGAGGTGGGCTGGGATTCTACACTGTCAACATGGACTTGAGCTAAGTGGAGGGTCAGCCAAGAAACGGTCAGTTCAGCTTGGGACATGCAGAATGGAGAGATGACCTGGGATGCACCCCACGCCTGACACCATCCCCCCTGAAGCCATGCCTAACGCTGCTCAGGGTGACAGAAGTCCAGCCCTCTTTCCACACTAGAGTGATAGTGGGATCTAGCTCTGTGACCTCTGTTGCCACTTCTCTAACATCCGGGCTGGCATAATCTGTGAGTGTCTCCCAATTCTTGCTCTCTACAGCGTCCACAAGGCTCTGAGAAACCTGACATTGATAAACAATGGCGAGGAGGAGCTCAGCTGTTCTAGGGTGTGTGAGGCCTGGGTGACCTGCTCCTCACCTCAGGGCCTCTGCACTTGCTGTTCCCTCTTCCTGGAACTCTCTTCCCCTTATTCCTCACGTGGGTGACTCGGACCTCAGATCCAGTGTGATTTCCTCATAAAGGTCTTCCCTCACATCCAGTTCAGAGCTGCCCTCCCTGAGCTCTCTTTCATTATATCATGAAGTTTCCAAGTTTTATAACCTTCAAAGCACTCATTACTCTCTGAAACTACTTATTTCTTCACTTGTTTATTGTTGTTGTTATTACTAAAACGTGGAGCCCTAACCGGTTTGGCTCAGTGGACAGAGCTTCATTCAGCCTGCGGACTCAAGGGTCCCAGGTTCGATTTCGGTCAAGGGCATGTACCTTGGTTGCGGGCACATCCCCAGTAGGGGATGCGCAAGAGGCAGCTGATCGATGTTTCTCTCTCATCGATGTTTCTAACTCTCTATCCTTCTCCCTTCCTCTCTGTAAAAAATCAATAAAATATATTTTAAATAAATAAATAAATAAATAAATAAATAAATAAAACGTGGACCCCGTGAATGCCGAGCTGTTGTTTGTCCTGGAACAGGATGGGGAACCTTCTTTCTGCCCAGGGCCATGTGGATATTTGTAACATCGTTCTCGGGCCATACCCAATTATCAACTTAAAAATGAGCCTCCTGTATTTGGTCAAACATTTAATTAACTCACCCCTAATGCTTTGGCAGGGCCAGACCAAAGGGTTTCGCTGGTCTTCTACAGCCTGTGGGCCAGACGTTCCCCACCCCAGTCCTAGAGGAAATCGAGTGTAATCCCGAGTGGGGTTCAGGCTGCCTCCACACCACAGCAGTATGATCCTGGCAAGTCGCTTAGCCTTTGTGTACCCTAGTTTCCTCATGTGCAAAATGGAGCTAATCATAGTACCAACAGGCAACAATAGAGTTATTGTGTGAACCTAATGAGCTAATGCTGGTCGTTATTAATAGAAATGGAAAGTATTCACTGGTGAGCACCTAGAGCAGGGGTCCTCAAACTACGGCCCACGGGCCACATGCAAATACAAATATTGTATTTGTTCCGGTTTTGTTTTTTTACTTCCAAATAAGATATGTGCAGTGTGCATAGGAATTTGTTCGTAGTTTTTTTTAAACTATAGTCCGGCGCTCCAACGGTCTGAGGGACAGTGAACTGGCCCCCTGTTTAAAAAGTTTGAGGACCCCTGGTCTAGAGCATTAAAAACAGACGTGAGTCCCCATTTAACACTGTTGTTAGGTTCAGTGACTTTAAGCAAAGCAACATATCACAAAACCAATTCTACCGTAGGCTAACAGATAGGAACAAGAATTCTGTTCCTATAGCATCTCATCAATGTCATAACAAAGTGATGTTGAAGAAAACGACGTTATTCCAGCACCTAGTGTGCATGATTTGTATAGCAGCTGCTCATTAAATATTTCTAGATTTAAAGAGACGAGAAAGCCAGTTAGTTGTAAAGCACCTATTATGTGCTATTTGTCATAATGCTAGGGATTTGGGAGATTAAAAAATAAAAAGGTATCTATTTCTGGAAGATAAATCTAGTGAGAAAGAGGAGGGTGAAGAAACATTAGGGAAAACTTAGCAAAAGGAAACACGGAAGATCCACCAGAAATGATGCCATCAGCAGTGACTCATGCAAGGCAGGTGTAGGGCCAACCAGGTGAGTTCACCCTGAGGACATGGGACTCCCGTCACCCACCTGGGTGGGAAGGAGGGCTGACAAGCCTCATGAAGAAGAGGCGTCCTGCAGGACAGCCATGGGAAGGGCCTGGATCCATGGCAACTCACACCTGGTGACCGTCAACCTTTCCTCCCGTGTCCATGTCTCCCCTTGGACATTGTGTGTACGTGATGGATGGTGGACATGGATGGAAAAGCAGCCACGAGAGAGTAAAAGAGGTTTAAGTGGGAGCATTCAGTCTGAGCCATGTCAGGGAACAGCAGGAGGGACCCCCAGTTCAGCCCAACACATTTATTCAGCACAAAATATGGGCTGATGTCACCGTATCGAGTGAACAGGACGCAACAAGATCACGTTGGGCCCTGTCCGAGCTAGCGGCCCACCCACTTAGACACGGAGATGGTACCATATGGATGATGCAGAGCGTCTTCCCCACCCTGAGGCCATCTCTTCTGCCTCCTGGTGAAGGGACACGGCACTGGATCTAAAATCAGGAATCCAGGTTCCTCCTGTCCCTCTTGTGAGCCATGCACTGTTGGGCAAACTACCTTAAGGCCATTTTAGAACATGATCATATCCTGACAGCATTTCCTTCAAC
The DNA here is from genome assembly GCF_028538775.1 of Myotis yumanensis. NCBI lineage: Eukaryota > Metazoa > Chordata > Mammalia > Chiroptera > Vespertilionidae > Myotis > Myotis yumanensis. The sequence goes on along the minus strand of NW_027223773.1, from coordinate 6,897,818 downwards.
CACAGGAGTGCCCTCATCTAATGAAGGCTGTCGCAGCCCTTGCTCTGTCACAGGGTGACATCATGGGGCAGATGAAAGACAGACAAGGGGCCTCAGAGCCTCTGGTCGGCCGGAAGGTGAGGTGCTCAGGGGCACAGCACGGAGAGAGAAGAGTGGATTTTCTGTGCCTTTTTTTTTGTTGGTTCTCATGGACCTGTTCTGTCCCTCTTAGGAATGGGACTGACACTCCTACGCTAACTAGAATCATCGGGTGGCAGGCAGAGCTGCTGAAGGACAGCTGTCCTCCCCCGTAACACTGCGGAGCAGCCTGGCACTGTGTGCAGGTGCCCAGAGCTGGCCCCCGCCAGACAGAAATCAAGTCATCGTGGCCATCTCAGCAGGCCTCTTTTACAACGCTAGAACCTTCTTTGTTTTGTTCCTGAAGTTCATTGGTAAACGCATCTGCCCTTGCAAGTACCACAAAGTTCAAGTTTGTCTTTTCTTAGAAATGCCTTCCAGGGTGGCCCCATGGTGCTCTTGTGAAGTCCACTTCCTAGGAGCTGCTGACCTAAGAGACCTTCGCTGGACAAGGACCAGGACTGAGCATGAGCAGAAGCGTTAGGGTTCACATGACCACAGGCAAGACAAATGTCTATTCTAAGCAGGGAGGGAGCACACACACCAAAAAGAAAATGAAAACACGTGGGGTCATGACGTAAAAATCCAAACAAAAGACCCTCAAGAGGAAACAACAATGGATTTGAAGACTGTCGATGAGATGTCACAGCGCACACCTTTCAAAGCTAAGATTCTAGACCACTACAGTGGGGCCTTGACTTATGAGTTTAATTCGTTCCGTGACGGAGCTCGTAACTCAAATTACTCGCATGTCAAATCAAAAAGTGAACGAGTGAGACACGTGATGCTGGGCTGATGTTGTGGCGTTCACTGTGACGTTCGCTGCGCCAACTAGCGGTGGGGTATCTGAAGCTGGCTCGTAACCCGAATTTTAGCTCGCAACTCAAAGCAAAAAATCGGCCGAGAGACGGCTCGTATCTCGAAAAACTCGTTAGTCGGGACACTCGTAAGTCAAGGCCCCACTGTATTTAAAACACACACCTCCAAACACTCCTTAATCATATGCTCACCCTCTGATGCATCAGTTTCCTCTAAGGAACTCAATCTCAACATCAGTATTTAAGAATCTGGTAGCAAAGAGGTGCCAGTCCATGTACATCGCCACCACTCGTGTGGTGCTGACTCAGGGAGGGGACCCCAAGAGTTGCAGGCTGGATTATTAGTGAAATATTGTACTAATATTTTTTTAGCAAAGTCTCTGAGACCCGGTGTGCACTGTCCACTTGTAGCACATCCCGGTGTGGAATAGCCTGTTTCCAGTGCTCAGCAGCCACGTGGGGCTCATGGTGAGAACAGAGATAACAACTGTTGTTTCCCCATTAAATGAGTTAATAGCCAGTGCCAGTTACATTCCCATGTTACAAGTGGGACCTAAGGTGTGTGTGTGTGTGTGTGTGTGTGTGTGTGTGTGTGTGTGAGCGCGCGCACGCACGCACATGCAGAAGCAGTAACCAATGCCCACAACCATCTAAGGGCAGTAAGCTACCGGGGGGCGGTCAGCTCCCATCCAACATCAACAGCCCCTCTCGTCTCAGGAAAAGAAACGCTTCCACGGGGAGCAGAGGCTCTCTGACGGACTATCCAGAGCGGGCTCTCTTATTCCCATCCCTCCACGTCTTCCTGACACACGCCTTCATACTAGCAAAACCAAGGGACCATGCACAGTAGCTCTCAGTGTCTTCCCTTAAAGCACCGTGCAGCCAGGTGGGGAAGCTGGGGGCTCTGAAAGGCTGGGGTGCAGGGAGGAGCTGGACTCGCTGAGTCCCTGAGCACCCCTCCTGGCCCTCCGGGGCCACCATCCAGACTCACCGCCCAGCCACCGGCTACGTGCACCCAGCCAATGCCTCTACTCTTCACTCCCTGGGAAGAGCTTTGCATTGTAAATCCAGAAAAATGCCCAGTCACCAGGAGGAGATTGATTTCAAGGTAATTATTTAGGCAGCTCTGTAGCGTCGGAGTCTCAGTCCTCAAAGCATCCTCCACGTTCCCTCAAGTGATGCAGATACTAACACGAAAGCTCTGTCTCTCATGGGCAAGGCCATGTTCAGCTTCGTGTAAGCGAGCACTGCCCGCCACTCTGTCATTCATTCAAGTCATTCGTTCTTAGTGGAGGGGGGTGGGCTGTGTAACCCGTGGACAGACAATGGGGTGGTGAGGGCAGGGGGGGAAGGGAGGAGCAGGCTTGAAGAGGTTAATGGGGGGGGGGGGCGGGGAAGAGGATCTATGAAATACTGTCAACAATAAAGATTTTTTTTTAAAGAACAAGAGGTTCGCCTAATAAGGGCAGGCGAATGCATTTTTACATAATATGTGAGATTAATTATAACGAATTCAACCCAATTCGTCCACGTTATCAAGGAAGACAAGCTAATTATCTGGTGGAGAATTAGCACCTATTTAAAGGGCGTTTTACCTCAATTTAGCAAAAAGAACTAATGGGAACTGTCTTTCCATCCTGATACGCTTTTGACTGCGTTTGCTTAAACACTCAGATGCCAGCATCACCCTAACACCCGGGGTTTCAAAAAAGGGGGGAGGGGGAGAGGCACACACACATGACACAGCATCTCCCAGGCCACTTCCTTCTGCGGCGAGTGTCGTGATGTCCCTTTCAGAGTGTCTTCTCGACAGTGTGAACGGGAGTGACTCATGTTTTCGACACGAGGTGGTGGCGGCCCCGCGCACCATTCGCTCTCACGGCAGCTTCTGCTTTTAACGTGCCCAGCGGGGCCTCCCCGCCTCCCCCTCTGCCCAGCAAAGGAGAAGCCCGGACTGACATGACAACACTCTCCTCCGGGAGTCCATCAAGACTGCTCTTAAAACCAGTAACTTACATGGGAAGGCGGCTCTTGTGTTCTGAAGCGAAAGGCAGGAATAAAAAGTAAAGAAAGTGGGGGGTTAGTGGGGGGCAGTGGATGAGGCTGGCCTGAGTTTCCACTCCTCAGTGGGGGGTGGAGAAGATTCTAAGCAAGGGTACTCCCTCTCAGAGGCTTCTCCTATACTCTCAAACATTTAGAAGTCATCTTAACCTCATGCATAGGCCATGTAGCCAAGTAAAATGGGACACTCCATAAAAGTAGCCATGGCCTAACACCCAAACATGACAATACAGGAAGCCGAAGCACAGGCAATGAAGAGTGACAATGGATTTCAGTTTCTAGATGAGGAAATCTGCAAACGATGCACATATATGGGTAAAGAATGAAGAGGACGTGTAAAAATGAAACTAGGCCAGGCAGGGGGATTTGTATAGCGTCTGGTTTGTTTCTTTCTCAAACTTTCTTAATATTCCAACAACGGGCAGATGACTGAGTCTTGGCTAAGACTTCATTTGATAAGATTTCCTTACGTAGAAATAGCACATAATTTCCCAGGATGGCACTGATTCAGAAAAAGTACTGATGTAGTGATCTATCCACCCCTCTAGAAACACTTAGGTTTTTCCAAACCTTTAAACAAAACAACCTATCAAGTATCAAAGAGTTCCTACTCATATTGCACCAGTGGCTTGTCAGACTTGTCAACTCATCTTACTGAATCATATCACCCACATACCTCTTGGCTATAGTAGATACTGACACATGACTATGGTAGGTATTTGATATTATAATTATGGTAAATGTCTAATAAAGGTTAGCTATAAAAGGTCTGGCACTGTTCACAGCACTCATACACTTATTATCTAATTTAATCCTCAATCGATCCCAAGAGAAAAAGTGCCATTACCCTCCCATTTTATAGATAAGAAAACTGAGGAAGGGCAAGTTTCATCTGCTCAAGTTCCTGCTTCCAGAGTGGCAAAGTCAGAATTCCAACAACTGCAGTCCGGCTCTGGGACCTGGGCCGTTCACCTCCATCCTCTACTCTCTCTGCTAGAAAAGACAGACATTCTTAATAGGAAGGCTGCGTGCATACACAGAGCAGGGGTGATTCGTTGAGAAGCCACTCACTTCTTCAGCTCCTCGCAAAGGGAAAAGGAAAGCACGGGGTGACCTGGCCAGACACGTGGACCCACAGGAATTGCTTATTCAATAGCAACTTGGGTAGAAACCAAAGGATTATACTCCCGCTGGGATTTTTAAAAAATGACTGAACTGGGAGTTAGGAAACATGGCTCCTCTGCCAGTTCTGCTACCAGCTTCTTCTATGCCCGCAGGTGAGTCATCAGTTTCCATGCCTATGAAGTGGGACAGATGAGACAAACCCTACATAATCCGCTTGAAGGAATGCGGCTCCCACCCGGGCTCCCCGGGGCCATCCTGCTATCGTTCAAAGGTGCTGACGATGCCTTTGCCAGGGTCTGTTCCCGCCACACTCCCAGATGACCTGAGCTGTACGTGGCTTAGACCAGGGGTCCTCAAACTACGGCCCGCGGGCCACATGCAAATACAAATATTGTATTTGTTCCCGTTTTGTTTTTTTTTACTTCAAAATAAGATATGTGCAGTGTGCATAGGAATTTGTTCATAGTTTTTTTTTTTAAACTATAGTCCGGCCCTCCAACGGTCTGAGGGACAGTGAACTGGCCCCCTGTTCAAAAAGTTTGAGGACCCCTGGCTTAGACTATAGAAGGGAAGAAAGGAAGGTAAGGAAGGAGAGAAACGCAGAGAACAACAATAAAGAGTAAAGAGTGTGGTAAGATCCCTGTTCACTCATCTCAGAGAATGACCTTTCCCAAAGGAAAGGGTAAGACACCCTAACTAGAGATTCTTCCTTCACACACTTGAGGGAGGAAAGAAACCATTAAGAATGAGATCCGTGCCTGGCTGGTGTGGCTCAGTGGTTGAGCGTCGACCCTTGAGCCAGGAGGTCACGGTTCGATTCCCGGTCAGGGCACAGGCCCTGGTTATGGGCTCGATCTCCAGTAGGGGATGTCCAGGAGGCAGCCCTTCCATGATTCTCTCTCATCACTGCTGTTTCTCTCTCTCTCTCCCTCTCCCTGCCTCTCTCTGAAATCACTGGAAAGAATCAGACCTGTACCTCACTTGTGAAGCCTGGGGCCGGCCTGGAAAGAACTTGGGCTTTGAGATCAGAAGGACTGGGTTTCAATTCTCATCTCCATTCACTGGTGGATCACAGGGAGACGATACCGAATCTACTCCTCAGATTCTCACCTGTGGGACTGGGGCTATGAAACTTGGCTCACGACGCTGAGCTGAGAACTGAATAAGACACCTATGTGACAGCCCTGTGCCTGGCCCCTAACACTCAATAGCTATTCATGTTTTCCCCCCAAACTACCCTGGAAAATAATTTTCTAATATCAAGAATGATGGGCAGGTCAGCCCCAGAGCAGTTATCTGTGATTAAGTCGTATTCCGCAGTCAGATTAAAATATCATTGCGTGAGAGTCGTAAGACCATCCTTACAAAGTTATATCATCAAAATGTGCTACTTTAATAAGACTAGAAATACAAGACCCACGAACTGTCCCTGATCGCACCAGAGAAGGCCCTCTTCTTACAAGGCTGTGTCTAGTCTCATCATCTGAAGAGAGAAGCAGGCACTGTGATAATGGATGACAGTGACTCACTCTTGAACACCGGAAGCTGGGACCCAAGACCAGGAGCAGGAAGGAGCTGTCCCTGGGACCCTGAGCGTACCCTCTACCCCCCACTGCCCTGTTCTCTCTGCTCCCCTGCCCGCCTGCCCGCCCTCTGCTCCCAATTTATTTTTTCTTCTCACTTGCCAGTATCACAGCAGTAGTAGACCCCGGGGCCATGATTCAAACAACGTGGGATTCTTTCTTCCATCGGATAAACAGAAAAGCAATAATGAACTAGACAGGGATGCTCTGGCCCGAAGTGGCGACTGCCTCCTCACCTGGGGACGCTTAGCTGAGCTGACGTTAACAGTGAGAGGGGTGCGCCCCTCAAGGGGAGGACAGGCCGACAGCACCCCCCACCCCCACCCCCCAATGAGACTGGTCCATCTGCTGCTCACTTTGGGGAGAAATGGGCAACAGGTACCGGCCAGGGGTCCCAGCCCCGTGGGAAGAAAAGAAAACGAAGCCCTTCTTTGAAGTTCTCTGGAAGAGTGTGGCTTTGTTTTGTTTTGCATGAAATGTGAGTCTCAGAGGGCGAACCAATGACCAGTATGCCTTCCCCACAAATAAAGCACTCAGGGCAGTACAGACAGTTGGATGAATCTGCAAACGCTTTGCTTCCTGGGGGGGTGATCGTCCACCCAGCCAGACCCTCCGCACCGGGTCTGGCTTTATCTTATGTGCACGGGCCAGGCACATGCTCACTTCCTCATCCGAAAGCGGAGATAGGCGCACGTTCAGCTATTGCCTTGAAGTTCCATAAAATATGGGTCTTGCTGGGGGGAGGGAGTGAAATGAATGTGTGTGTGTGTGTGTGTGTGTGTGTGTTCCCCAACTTTTAAGTAATAACAGACGATACAGACATAAGCTGGAGGGGAAAGGGATGCTAAGACCTTCCTCTTGGCGAATGGATGAAACAGCTCAAGAGTCAGCTAGAAAGGCCACAACATCAACTTGACCATAACGTCTGTTTTTAATGTTCTACCACAAAATCCAGGCCGTGGCTTGTACTCGCCCTTCCCTCTTCCCTCGAGGCGTTCTGAATGGATAAGGTTTTGCATGACGGTAGCATATGTGTATATGGAAACACAGCCCATTGAAAAATGCCCAGGAGGGACAGGTTCGGGGGAACAAGGCAGCTTGGGAATGAATGGCAGGCCGGTGTCTTCATCCCGGCCCTGGCCCCGACAGGGGTTCCTCATTGCACTTGCAAACTTTCTCTCCTAAGTAGGCCAGCCTTGTTTGTGAAATACAGTTGACAGTGCTTGTTGGCTTAGCACGTCCCCTTTCCAGAGAGGGCACGCAGGAAAAAATACACACAGGCCCCGCTCCTATCGGCAACATGGCCAACACGAGGGAGGCCCAAATGCAGAAGTTCCCCTCCCACGCACGGAGGGGCCCTGTCAGCCCCGAGCTGCGGAGGGAGAGAGAACATATATTTCCTTTCCTCTTAAAAACCAACACATTTTAAAAACAAACAAACATGTCTTTTTGGATCAAGGCGATGAAAGAAATTCTGCTGGCCGGCGAAGATGTGCTTAGAAGGCCAAACTCTCTCTTGCAAGGGGAAAAGGGAAGACAGAAGCCAAATGCACACACACACATGCACTTCCCAGGAGAGTGGCATCTCCAGATGAACCGGCCCCTAAACAAGACCGTGTGGCTGAAGGCGATGCAGAATACAAGCAGGTGTTGATCATCCAGGAGGAAGGATATGAATTACTGGCCTGGTGTGCTCTCAGTCTAGCATTTAGATGACAACGGTTATGGTGGCAGCTTCCCCATCCTGAAAAGGCTTTATTAATATTTGTTGAGCCAATGAATGGATGGATCTCTTTTACCCACAAGGCTCTAAGTATGTGGAAGCCAACCTACCAAGAAGTCTCTAGAAACCTGAGACACTTGGGTACAGCCATTACATTCCCTAGAAGATGGGATTAAATCAACATTGTGATTTGCCCCATTTTTCTAGAACCCAGGTCAATAGCCGGATCCTGAGTTGCCAACTTCAAGAGATCTTAGACTTAGGTCCTTATAGTTCTGGACTGAAATATGGAAATTCAACAAAAAAGCTCAATACTCAAATGGTTGACTGAATAGCCCGGCCAGTGTGGCTCAGTGGTTGAGCATTGACCCATGAACCAAGAGGTCACTGGTTCGATTCCCAGTCAGGGCACATGCCTGGGTTGCGGGCTTGATCCCCAGTAAGGGGTGTGCAGGAGGCAGCTGGTCGATGTTTCCCTCTCATCATTGATGTTTCTATCTCTCTCTCTCTCTCCCTTTCCTTTCTTCTCTAAAACTCAATAAAAACATATTTTAAAAAATTATTGACTAAATATATTGACTTCTTTTAATAAATATATTTTATTGATCTTTTTACAGAGAGGAAGAGAGAGGGAAAGAGAGTTAGAAACATCGATGAGAGAGAAACATCGATCAGCTGCTTCCTGTACACCTCCCACTGGGGATGTGCCTGCAACCCAGGTACATGCCCTTGACTGGAATCGAACCTGGGACCTTTCAGTCCACAGGCTGACACTCTATCCACTGAGCCAAACCAGTTAGGCTATATTGCCTTCTTTTATATTTGCATGCTGTCCATTAGATGCTGTTATTAGTAGTTAATAATACACACACACACATCAAATCTATCAACTTGGCGAGACCTGTGTTAGCACTAAGGACCAAGACTCTAAAATTAATCATGCATGTGACCTTGAACCAGGGATAAACTTCCCTAGGCTCCATGTCCGTAGCAGCATAAGGAGAAGACGGGACGAGGCCAATGGCTCCGACTGCGCTGCACCTCAGAATCGCCTGGGGAGCTTTAACACACCTGGTGCACAGGCGTGGTCCCCACACCAATTTATTTTTTAACGATTTTATTGATTTTTTCACAGAGAGGAAAGGAGAGGGATAGAGAATTAGAAACATCGATGAGAGAGAAACATTGATCAGCTGCCCCCTGCACACGCCCTACTGGGTATGTGCCCGCAACCAAGGTACATGCCCTTGACCGGAATTGAACCTGGAACCCTTCAGTCCTCAGGCCGATGCTCTATCCACTGAGCCAAACCGGTTAGGGCCCCCACACCAATGGAATCAGACTCTCTGGAGGTGGCGACTGTGCATCAAAGGTTGAAGTCATCCCAGTTGATCCCAATGAGCAGCCTGCTGAGAAAACAATTGGGCTAGGGCCGTGGTCAGCAAACTCATTCGTCAACAGAGCCAAATATCAACAGTACGATGATTGAAATCTCTTTTGAGAGCCACATTTTTTAAACTTAAACTATATAGGTAGGTACATTGTTATTAACTTAATTAGGGTACTCTTAAGGCTTAGGAAGAGCCACACTCAAGGGGCCAAAGAGCCACATGTGGCTCTCGAGCCGCAGTTTGCTGACCACTGGGCTAGGGGACCTCCAAGCTTCCTTCTTGTTCTCCAAACTGAGCTTCTTGAGTTTGCAAAGATGACCTCCCTTGGGAGAACGTCCACCCTTCCTGGGTAAGTGTATCCTTATCTTCCCACTTGAAATAAGCTGCCTGTGCACTGCAGACCGAAGCATTTTTATGCCCAAACCGCTACCCAGGGGGGCTCTGGCTGCTCATGACAAGGAGCCTTCGGAAGCAGGGGCTCCTGGTGAAAAGCTCACGCCCAGCTCCTTGGGGCGTGTGAGCCACAGACCGTGGCAGAAGGTTCTTCTGTTCCCGACCCTGCTTTTGCGAATCTGTAGGGTGTCCCAAAATTCACGCAAGATTTGAATTTTGCGTGAGCATTAACAACAACAACAAAAAATAAAAGCCTAATTTTACTTGGTTTATTGAATCAGCTTCTAATATCTGTTGCCCTTTGATTTCAATCCCTTCAATTTGATAAGCATGACCAAGTACCAAGGATGGCCCAGGAGCAGGGACAATGAAGACCAATGAAGACCACGGCTTTGCGGATGTGCCAGCAAAGCCGTGGAGGCCATTTACCCGATGTGCTATGCCATACATAACCCTCTACTGTATCCTTTATGAATCAATAAAAGAAATTGCCATTTTTAATTATAAACCTGTGTTTTCTATCAAAATTACTTCTTGCGTGAATTTTGGGACGCCCTATACAATCATTAGCGGCCCCTGCCAGGAGAGGATTCTCCTGAACTTGTCCTTGACAAGCCGGATGGTTAACTGATCGGAACTGGTAAGGCCACGTGGTTGGTTCATACTGAACAGGCTCCCATAGTGCTGTACTGGGAACAACGGCCACACCCTCCCCAAAGCCACACACCTGATGTCATGTAAGAGGTTGTGAAAGGGAAGCGGGGGTGGGAGCAGGGCCCGGGGGCTGAGCTATGGAGAGCTGCGTGCCAGGCACTTCATCTACGTCATCTCAGTCTGTCCTGGGATGTCGGAATTACCCCGATTTTACAATGGAAAAAAAACCTGGGGATCTGAGGGGTAACCTGAGTTGCCTGAGGACACCTCTAGTTGGGGGTGGAAAAGCCTAGAAGTGGAGCCAGGTGTCAGTGAGCTAAACTCCACTCCGCTGTGCAGCAGCGTATGAGGACCAGAGCAGACGGAGTGAGGGCAGAGAAGGGAGAGACGGAGGGTGACGGGGGGGGGGGCGGGAGACAGGGGGAGAGCGCACATCTCTTTTCACTGACATTTTCATTAAGAAGGAGGGTGGTATGTCCAAGAGCTCAGAGAGGACACAGGCAACTGCAGGTCAGTTCAGGGAAAAGGTCCCGGACGCACCTGCAGGACGGAGCAGGCCTGTCAATGACTTCCCACGCGATCTCCTCCCATCTCAAAGCTTCCAGAACTTCTCCACGTGGCGTGCGCTGCCCCTCCTCCCACCTCCCCTTTTATAGTCAGACTACAATCCCGGCTCCAAAAATAAACGGGGCTGCTGAGGGGCCAGGAAAAGCAACGCGTCACAGCCTTTCTGCTTTCACTCCTGAGTTATGGGGCGTTACGTGGACAAATGTCTCATCGCGTTTTTACCAGTCCCCCTGCAAGTCAATAATTGGAGGGGAGGCCCAAGTTACTCTGGCCTCTTGACCCAGCACGTTTTTGTAATTACCTGGCACTCGAACCGTATGCTACTTAAATTAGGGACCAGTCACCCAGTTATTTTTAGCCCACGGCAACACACACACACACACACACACACACACACACACACACGCGCTGCCGTACCTAGCTCGTTAGCTGTACTCCTTTGGAAAAGGAGCCCAAATTGCCTTTTTTTACTGGCACCATCATTCCTGTTCAACCAACAGTAATGATATTGAGCTGCATGTGCGAGTTGTTAACCATGAGGAACCACTTAGACACTTTGCACACTTCAGTTCCCTGTATTCCTAACGAACGCTATGAGATAGCTACTGTGTCCAGCAGGGGCGGGAGGCAGGAGTTGGGGACTGGGGGGTCTGGGCGGGGAGGGGGAGGAGATCAAGACTAGAACTCAAACCAGATCCCAAGTCCGGCCTGAATTCCCCCACTGCTTTGCTCCAGGGCTCATGTTAGCCATGTTCGGGTGTTAAACAGAGGTTCCGAATGACAACAGCGCGTTTGTGAATCTAGAAACGTCCTCATAACGTCCCCGAGAGGCCAGAGGAAATCGTGTACCCCCTCTCCACTAAACAAAGCTGAGAGAGAAAGAATATACTCCGGGTTTCTGGTCTCTGAGCACAGCCACTCTGGATCTTGCGATCCCGCTCACCGCCCACTGGTTTACTTCAGAACTCCTGTTGACAATGGACGGACGTGCAGTTGGTGCTGCTCACTTCTTAGGGGTTAGGGAGAGAAGTTTTACACTGTGAGAGTCTAACCCCCTATGTTACCCCAATCTTCTCTAGGTGACGATCCCCTGAAGTAACTCTCTCTCCTCCCCCTGCTCCCCAATAAATGCCTCTGAGTCAGTCTTTGTTTTGTGAGAGCCCAGAGCAAGTACAGGCATGGACCCGACATAGCTGAGCAGAACGGGGAGCTGGGGACCCCCAGTTTCCGCCCGGAGCCCTCCACTCAGAGGGAGGGCTGCTTCTCCATGGCCCTGGCCGCCTGAGAGTCACAGCAGAAATTACAAGTTTGGAAAACTTCCCCCAAATGGTCACGTGACACTGCAGTATTGAGTAACAATGTTGTCCATACTCTACTATCAAATACCCCAGCCTTACTGATTTTAAAACATTAGGTTTAAACATCAAACACGTTTAACTACAGTAACATATTGTCTGTTCTATACATGTTTTCAACAAAAGAAAAAAAAAGAGAAGGAAAATAGTACTAATTGTTTAAAATCTGGTGGCAGGTATATGGGTGCTCACTCCACTCTTTCCTACTTTTCTCCATATTTGAAATTTTGTGTAGTAAGCATTTTAAAGGCGTAGACTGTTTTTAAGGAGGAGGTGGCGATGCCTCTTTAGGTAAATGACAAATTATTTCCCTAAACCCAACATCAGGAGCCTGGCAAACACCATAGCAATGATGGTAGCTCTCATCCTGGGAGGCCCAGGACTATCTAGCCTTCTGATTCGGTGTGGTTAGAAATCACATTCAACATCACGTGTGGGTAACACAAATTATACTTCGTTCAAAGATTGTGCAAATCACTAAATATCTCTTCCTTTCTCCGGGCTGGGTAGAAGCCGTGTTTTCTTCGGAAGCTGAGACTAAACCATGGATTCAGCCACAGGTCACGGCGGGGAGGGGATTGTAAATTAGAACAGTAACTTAATCTGCGCCTCTGATCACCCTCTTCCCGACCTGACACAGCATGACTAAAACGGTCCCCGAGCAGCCGCTCCACTTGTCAGGCCGCTCCAAAAATGGAGACCGTGGCTCTGGAACGGGGGACATGAAACTTGGACCGGGAGGGTAGCAACCAGTGTTTACAAACATAACACCAGGGCAGCAGGTGGGCCGGCCATAAATTACCCGAGACTGTACTGAAATCTCTGAAAATACATGAGGGAGGCCTTAGACATTTCTATCCTAGAAGATTCTCACTACCCATTGCCATGGCTTCCCTACAAAACTCACTCGTTCAAAAATGGTCCCACGGCCACTCTTGCTAAAATAAAATCTTGCATCACCAAGGGCTGGGGTTAGTACAATAAGCCTCAGCTGAGCAGCCAGGCCAGGATGGTCTGCTTGACCCGCACAAGAGCCTGGGAGAAGGTGCTGGCCATGCCTTCTGGGGGATGCCCACCCCACTCCGCACTCGACGGTGCTCTGGCATTAACCGTTGGTTGGCCCAGGTCAAAGGGCAGCGAGGGCATCCTGGTATTGCTCTCCCCCTTCTTTCCCATCTTGGTCCAAATTTTAGGCCGTTCCCCCCAAAGAGACCAAAATGATAATGACGATAATAATAAATATAGTAGATTACAGACCCTTTCTGCTCCTGAACTACAGGTTTTCAAGCAAATGCCCAAATAGTCTAAGAAAAAGCCCCCAAAAGCTACAAATCATCCAACCTCTACCACCAGCACGCCTTCCAGGTCCACCGCCGCTGAGGCTCACCAACCCGAAAATGACGAGCCCGCACCGCGGCCGCCCAGGGCGCCCAGTGGTGAGGTCAGCAGCATGTCCGGCCCCGCCCATTGAGGCAAGCTCACTCCCTGACACTGAGGAACAACCCAGGCTGCTGGAGTCTCAGCTGCATCCACAGGACGGAGAGGGGAGGAACCCCACTTTCATCGGTAGCACCCAGGAGACTCATTTCTCAGTGACTGACAAGCCACCCCCATACACAATAATTCCCACGGCCAAGTAAGAAGGGAGGATCTACAACTCCTCTAATCAACCTCAAGTTCAAGTCAACATCAGGGTCAACTTAGTGTGTATGGTTTGATGCCTATCCTCAGAGTCTGCAGATACACAAGGCCTGTTTTTTTCTCAACAACATCTACTCGGCATGAGCAGAGAGACGGCCGTTACGACCATGGACTACCCACTCTGTCTGCTCCCCAAGACAAACTACCACCAACGGGACATGTGTAGGTTGTATTTTCTCATCCAAAAAAGACAAGCCAAGCCAAGATCATGGTAAGAAAACACTAGCTGGTCAACTTACTGGGAATCACACAAAGCCAACCAAACAAGAATATAAAGCCACACCATACAGAGCTACACAGAGGGAATCCGAACATCCCTGTAAACCCAAGAAAACCCAAGAACGACAACAACAAAAAATGAGTGGTTGCTGCCGGCACTCTCTAGATACAACCTCCATGATGTCATCCTTCCCACCAGAGCCCACCAGCCCTAAGAGGAGTTGTGACTTTGTGGTGGTTGAGTCCAGGGAGGGGGCCCTGGAGGGTGGGCAGGCGGGTTATATCACAGGAATCCCAAACCGTATTTCCAAGAATGGTACTGAACCAAAGGCAGAACGCATCGCTGGGAAGACCAGACGGAGAATGGCAGAGCTGCCCTCACAAAGAAAAAACGACCAACTTGCTCACCTCAATGGCTCGTTGCAATTTAAATATGTAAGATGCTCAAAGGGACCCTTTGGTCCACACAGTTCCGGAGGCTGGCTGGTGATATGGCCCAGTCTGTGTACCTTGGCTCGGACGTAAGAGAAGAGAAGAAAGATGATGATGATGATCTCTTAGAATCACCACCACCAGAAAGAAGACCCTGAAGAGGAAGCATGAGGTGCAGTGCCCCCAAAGGATGGTACCTTGGGGCAAAGAGGCAAGATGGACACAGGACGAGGGCCGCCCCACTAGGTCAGGCAACACTGGGTGGAAGGAGCTCCGAGAATAGTGGGGAGTTAATCCCTCCTGCCAGGGCTCCGCCACCATGACCTCCGAGTTATTCTGCATTCAATGTACTGAGGCAAGTGACCCACCGCCCCATCTTGGGAGGAGCCATGATGCCAACGACTGTCAGGTGCAGCCAGAGAGAGCAATGGGGTGGGGGAGGATCTCATAAGAATGACTCTGTCCCTTAGAGCTGCGGCAGAGGAACAGATGTTTCTGATGAACTTACACTGCGGGGCCCTATACGAAGGATCTCTGCCCCTTCTCTATGTCACTGTATAAACCACCTAAAATCCAAGCTGATGGGAGAGGCGAGAAAGAAGAAGCATTTCCCACAAAAAAGAACTGGTACCTGGGAGTTTACTTGCAGTTCACCATCTCAGTTCCACCAACCGGGGCTGAGTCTGAGAGATAATAACTTTCCAACGAGTGATGGATTGGGCGAGGGCTACCAGACCAGGCATGACGTGAGCCACCCTCTGGGGTTATAAAAGCCCCTTCGGGGAAAGAGGGGGAAAGTCTCAGAGAGGTGAAATGACTGGCACGATGCAAATTAGAGGGGGAAGCAAGACGCAAGACCAGAGCCCGAATCTTCTGGCTTCCAGTTCAAGGCTACTTACTGGATGCCTCTCACCACCCCAAACTAATTAAGAAAGGGCCGGGGAGGGCGGACAAGAAGAAGGACTTCTATTCCGGGTCTTTGCGGGGAGGCAGGGTCGGGCGGATGCTGCTACCGCTGTGAGGGAAAACCCCGGGTGACCCCAGGCTAGTCAGGATGTGCCGGGGGAGGGAGCATTCGTTACCTTTCAACACCAGAGGCTCCTTGCCTTCCCTCCTCAGGGACTCGAGGACGATGTGGAGTGGCTGGGAAGGCGTCACCCGGCTCGGCTCATTGGTATTCTCGTCATAAACGATAATTTCTTTGGAAAAGATCCTCTTGAAAGAGTCCTTGCCTTCCCGACAGGAGATCAAGTCTAAGACGGTGATTTTGCCCTGCTGGAGCCTCCGCCGGCTGATCTTGTCGGCGCAGTTAATGTGGACGGCTCCCTGGATGTGGCTCTTGTTGTACTCCATGAAGGGCCTGCAGTCGATGATGACGGGGCCCTGGCTGGCCAGGTGACTCTTGCCGCAGCGGGTCATCTTCTTGGCCAGGTCGTTGGGGTAGATGATTTTGATGCTGGCTAGCGGCCTGGGGGTCCCGGCCGCAGGGCTGCCCACCCCACCGGACGGACTCAGAGAGCCTGCGTTGTCATTGTTGTTGACCATCTGGGTGGCGGGGCAGGTGCCGGAGGTGCCAATGGCAGCGGTGGCGGAGCCGGCGGCAACGGCTGGGGTCGGGGCCTGGGTGTCCTTGTCGTAGGTGGCCACAGTGCAGCAGCTGGCACTGCTGCATCCACAATTCAGGGAGCGGGCAGAGCCGCTGGATGAGGGCATATACGTCAGGTTCGCAGCCTTGAGGGACACGACGGTGGTGGCGATGACCGGAGGGTGGCTGTGACCGCCCGGGGTGGCGGGGCCCAGGTAGCTCGCGTCTAAACAAAGGTTGAGATCCTGAGGCCGGACGGGCCTGGACAGTGCCACTAGTACCCTGTCGTCTAAAGGAGACGGAGGCATGAGGAGGCCGAACACTGGCAATTCAAGAAGAACTCAAGACAGTCTGTAAAGAAGGGGGGGGGGGGGGAAAGAAAGCATGAAGTCACGTGACACACAAGGCCGCCCGTCCAATCCCTTGGAGAAGCCACTGCATCCCTCTGAGCAATGTGGTCCTGAATCCCCTTCATCACGCTGCTCCTGAAGCTGGAGACTCGTGGTGACAGGGTCAACAGGGATGCCGACCTGAGGACGCCCAGCTATTTGGTCCCTGAGTCTGAGGATAAATGTATTGCCTGTGCACACGCTGATAAACAGCGTTTCTTGGACCTACGTCGATGTCCACCCTCAGAGAAGGTAAAGGCACAAAGATACCAAACTCTGGAGTCAGAAAGGAAGGCGCTGCAGAGGTCTCTATTCACGGCCCCGTCTCCTGGGCAGCGCTGGAGCGCCACTATCTGAGAAAGACCCACCTGCCCACCCCTGCTTACTTCCCATGTAATTCCCTACCCTCTGCAAAGGCGGAGGAATGGCCAGGGGCTCGGCCCGGCTCACAGAAATACACCGCGGCTAAATATACACCGGGGCGGATGTCAACTTCCCCGCACATCGGACTGAAAGTATCCCCCTAAGTGCATCTCTCGAGCTGGGAGCTATTCTTGCCTTCCATTCGGCTGAGCCCTCTGAAAAGCACACACAATCCTATTAAGCCGGTGCTTCCTCAGCCTGTTCGTTAGCCTGCGTTTCCCCTTTTCATTACAAACTAAGATGCAGCCTCGAGCCAAGGAGCCAGGTCTGGAAACCCAAGCCCGGCAGATCCACGCCCCTTTGCTCCCTGGCCACCCTCCCCCCCCCACCCCCACCCCCTCCCCCAGGGAAAGGACCGCTTTGACTTCATGGCCCAACAGGCACGGACTAGGCATCCTAGAGCTTCTCTCAGCCGGAGGCGGGCGCTGTGCACACTATTTCAACCCCACACAGAAATCCCCCTCTTGGAGGCGATGAATCCCAGAAAGGTGCCTTCCCAGCCCGCCTGTCCCTGCCCACCGGCCGGCCTGCTGTCTGGAGAGGGCGCCTGCCAGGGGACAGCTCCTTCCTCCTTGAAGGCACAGGGGCGCCCGGCACCCGGCCCTGCCATTAACCACGCTCACGGGAAAGAGACCAAACCCCGGGCAAGTCACTCGTGCACACCAACTTTCAGAGATGTCTGGGGAATGTCATCTGTCACCCGTCTACACACGACCGTCACCATTTTCGGACACGGAGCCCAAGTGTCACAAGCAGGACACACACACACACACACACAAACACACACACGCACACGCACACACACGGGCGCGCAGGCACCCCATCCCCAGGTCCCCGCCGACTCAGGCTCCTCTCCCCCAGCTCTGGATGGGCGCGAGGGAGCCAACCCCTGCCCTCCCCGCTCTCCTCCCTCCCTGGCGTAGTATTTTTGGAAGAGCAAGTACTATTCCCAGCCGGACCAAGCGGCGCAAGTCTCTGCTATTGTGTTACCTGGGAGGCAGCGTCCCGGGATCCCCAGCCCCATCGCCTGGAGAGGGACGCCTGAGCGTGTCCGCGGGGACCCAGGCCGGGCCCCCCAACCTCCAGGCGGGGTGCGCGGCTCACACCCGCACGGGGTGTCTAGCGAGATCTGCATCCCTGCAGCAGAGGGTCGGAGTCTACACGGCCCGCGAAGCCGGCCAGACCGGCCCGGGAAACCTCCCCGAGACACACTGAGCTGCCTGTCTCCCTCTCCCTGGCTGCTCGACCCTCCACCACCTCTAGGCACAGGCTGAAATCGTAGACAATCCAGTGGTTTGAGAATGCTCCCTCCCCGCTCCTGGGGCATCTAACACAGCGCATTGACGAGCCCCAAGCATTTAAAACTGCCGCAAAGCGTCCCAACAAACCTCGTATTTTTTCCCCCTTCGTCCAAAATCCAAACAGACTGCAGAGAGTAAACGCACAGCGCGGCGCGAGCCAACAGCCGGAACCCGATTCAGATTCAGCTCACCTGCCGTGGCTCCCCGTGAGCATCGCCACACTCACACACACACACACACACACACACGCACGCACACACCCTCACACGCACACACACTCACACGCACACACACTCACACGCACACGCACACCCCTAAAGCTCCCGGGCTCTCGGAGCAGCCGCAGGGACTTCCACTCACTTCATAAAGGAGCGCAGCCCTCCACCATCTGGCGCCGCCTCAGTGTGCACCCGCGCACTCAGCCCCCCATTCACTCGGCTTCATTGATCTCCAGCCACAACATAGTTACTTTCTCTTTTGCCAGGACTGTAAATGTACGGCTCCGGGGGGGCGGGCCGGCGGCCGACCGACGGCGCGCCGGGCCAATAAGGAGCCGGAGAACGCGGACCGTTACCTCACCGCAGCCCGCGACCAATGGGCGGCCTGAGGGGGCGGGGCAGGGGGCGGGGCCTCGCCTCGCTCACCAGGGCCGCGGCTCTGCCGCTCCGGGTCCGCGGTGTCAGAACGCGGGCGGTGATGTCATTGGCAACCAATCAACAACTTGCAAAGGGCCGGCCGGGCCGCGCGCGGAGCAGCTGCTCTGTATTTACATGTCAACCCAGCCGGCGGGACGCGCTTAACCCTTTCCGGGGCTCAAGTGTCACCTGGCGGGGCTCGCCGCTGGGCTCCACCCGGCTCTGCCCACTGGACGGGATCCGCCGGGACCCCCCGCGGGGGACAGACCGCGCGATCTCTCTCTGATTCCTTCTCACTCGGGACGGGGATGAAAGTGCCGGAGTAACTTTCTAAAGGCGAGACGAGAGCAATCGCTGTCCCCAACGGGGAAACGGGGAAACGGGGCTCTTGGAGCGGCTCGAGGTGATGGACAGACCCTAACCCCAGATTCCGGACGCCGCCAAGCTGCCCGCGCCGGGACCCTCGTGAGTGCTCAGCCAGGGGCATCGCCGCGTCTCCGCCCGCGTCCTGGGTTCGGACGCCACTGGAAGCCAGCAAGGCCCGCCCAGCTCGCCGAGGCCCGCATCCTGGGAGCCGCCTCGCTCGGCCTCGCGCCGCCGGGAAGCGTCGGCCGGTCGCCCGCAGAGGTCGCTGCCCCTCCGGCTTCCCAACTGCTGTCCCGCAGCGGGGGGCGCGGTGCCCTCTGGCTCGCAGACGCCTGCGCCCCGGTCACGCCCCCGCCTCCTCCGCCTACTTGCCAGGGCTCCGGTCAGAGCACCACCGGGAGCTGGAGGGCTGCTCAGGGGCAGCGGCCTGGGCTCCGGCAGGAAGCTACAGGGGGCGCACCCTGAGCCGTGGCACCGGCGCCACCCGCCTAGGCCGTGTGTCCCAGAGATCCTTGTGCGCACGCCATGACCCCGGGCCCCGGCCACCCCCAGGGCCCCTGGCCAGCCCAGGACAGCCGGCCCGAGGTTCTGGAGTAGCCTTGGCCCCGGAAAGGAACTTGAACTCGGTGTCAATCACCAGCCTTGCGCCGCCCGGGGGTCGCTGGCCCAGGCGCGCGTGGGCAGGACGAGGGGGCCACAGTAGCCCGCCAGCCCCGCCTCTGGGAAATCTCAGGGAAACGGAGGGAAAGCTGTCTGGGGTGGAGATGCGGAGAGGGAATGCAGAGACCTGCATCCCAGAGCCCTGAAGATGTAGGGCCCTCTCCTTTAGCCCTTTCCCGGCTGAGAGCCTGGCAGGGGGAAGGAGTGGGATGCGTTCCATGGCGTGAGCGGGGGAGCCCTGTGAGCAAGACAGAGTAGTTTGCTTTGTGTTTTTTTTTTTTCTCTCTCTTATCAGATTGAACGTGTTGGAGACAAACTTCAGGCCCCAGGCCTGATAAGTCAGCTAAGTGGTGGCGACGCATGCATGTAAATGCTTTTAAGTGCAGATCTGCTGGCTCTCAGAGCTCAACGCACTAGTCAGAGAAAGCCCTTGGCGACCTCGGGGCCAATGCATATACATACACACAGTCTAGCTTTCCCGCCAGTGTTTCCAGTGGAAGTAAACGCATACAGTCATCTCAAACAGGAAAGGGTTTCCATAGTCCCCTCTCCACTCACACACCAACACACACAGGCAGTGGTGAGGGCACACCATTTGGCTCTCACACCTTTGGGGATCAACAGGTCCTGGCCAGGAAAGTTGTGTTCTGGGTACTTGCCACAGACATCAGAAAAGAACTTTCTGGAAGGTCTGTCTACCCTGGGTCTCTTTAGAGCTTAAATAGCTAAGGCATCCTTCATTCTGGATCATTATTGGGGGGAAATGTTCACTAGCTCGGGGTTGGAGCGTTCGGGGTGCAGGTCCTGATTCTGCCTCTCATCGGTTGTGTCTGTCCATCCAGAGTCACTGTGTTCATTCATTGATCTGGGACATAGGAATACGCCAACTAAAAAAAAAAATTAAAAAAAGGGGGGAAAAATTCTGGTGCAAGTGCTGGGGGGGTTGGGGGGAAGATTACTGATAAAAGGCAGTCAGTAAAAAGGCATTGTCCTTGTTTAAGGAAACGGGGTGCATCTATTTAAGGGTACTTAGGATCTATCTATAATAATAAAAGCGTAATATGCTAATTAGACCAGACAGCCGGACGACCTTCCAGACGTCCTTCCGGACGACCTTCCGGAGGAAGCTGGGGCTGTGAGGGCCGAGCCCCTTGCATGAATTTCGTATATCAGACTTCTATTAAATTATAAATTCATTGCTAACACCCCAGTATCTAGGCCCAAACAAAGTAGGGACTTACACAAGAGCTCTTAACAGCTTTTCCTATGAGGCTCAGAAGGAGAAAGGAACTTTAAAAAGAAGTGTAACTCATCTGATGAGATGAGTATTTTATTATAGTTTCAAACTAGTGATGATAATTGACTAGTTGACTAAGAATCTAAGCCTTCCGGGCTAAAAAAATCGGAAACGATGGCAACATTTCTCATCGTTTATCAAACCTGAAACATGAAATAAGCATGTGATTAACATATACAAAGATGTACTTATTGTATTATCAGGCATCTCGAAGTATACAGTTTATATCCCAATTACAGAGTGGCAGAAAAAAATCAGATTATACAGATGGATATTTTTCAGTCGCTACACTTTTAAGCTTCTTTTATACAAAAAGAGGTGATTTTGTTCCTATTTTTTGAACCATAAATGTGAAAATGCTATCTGAAGCACTGCCCTTAGATTTAAATTTGTAATACCAAGCCAGCCAATGACTATGAACCTGAACTATATACAACTAACCAGCAAAGCCTTAATGTTCAATTTTAGTCCCAAAGAAACAGCAAAGCATCTTCGTTGTATTTTAATATTCTAGCCATTATACTCGGCCATATCCTTGTTTCTACAAACAAACATCATAAGGAAAATACTGTTTCTTTCAGTGCAAAGTACCGTGTTAATCCCAAAAGATGAAGGTAACTTAGGCCGACATATAAGACATAATAGGGCCCTGACCAGTTTGGCTCAGTGGATAGAGCGTCAGCCTGTGGACTGAAGGGTCTCGGGTTCGATTCCAGCCAAGGACATGTACCTTGGTTGCGGGCACATCCCCAGTCGGGGGTATGCAAGAGGCAGCTGATCAATGTTTCTAGCTCTCTATCCCTCTCCCTTCCTCTCTGTAAAAAAATCAATAAAATATTTATTTTTTAAAAAGACATAATAGGGCCAAAACCGGTTTGGCTCAGTGGATAGAGCGTCGGCCTGCCGACTGAAAGGTCCCAGGTTCGATTCCGGTTAAGGGCATGTACCTGGGTTGCGGGCACATCCCCAGTGGGAGATGTGCAGGAGGCAGCTGATCGATGTTTCTCTCTCATCGATGTTTCTAACTCTCTATCTCTCTCCCTTCCTCTCTGTAAAAAAATCAATAAAATATATTTTTTAAAAAAAGACATAATAGGGATAATGTTGAACAAACATATTCATTAACCAAGTCCCTTTATGTGCACTCAAATAATTATGTGTGTGGGGTAACAGCAGAAGGTGAGTACTGGGTGAGAATCAGGTTTTCAAAATAATCCTCAAGGTCAAGGGGGACTCCTGGAAGTACTAGAATTCAGGCAGAGAAAGGCTTAGAGAAAACTTAGGAAAAATACATCTCAGGATCAAGGCGATATTCAGTCAGCAAGAAGAGGCTCTGAGCATTTAAGGTTCCATATCTGTGTTTCCCAGGTTGGCAGCCCCTGCCACACGTAACCACTGAACACCTGACATGGGGCGAAGATGAGCTGAGAGGAGCTCTAAGTTTAAAATACGTGCTGGATTTTGACGACAAATAAACACGTAAAGTATCTCCATCACGTTTATGTAGGTCGCAGGTGGAATTGTTTGGATGTGCTGGCACAAGTAAAGTATGTCAATAAAATGAATTTTGCCCGTTCCTTTTTTGCCCGTTAGAAGGTGGCTATTAGGCAACGTGAAATGGCTTGTGCAGTTTACATGTTTCCATTGGCAGGGCTGTTCTGGAACCTAGAATTGCTCCTTTGATTTGAGGTCACTCTGGTGCCAAAGGCAACAGAGCCACAGAGTGTTAGGCCTGGAGGGCACTTGAGAGCTTATCTAGGCCAGTGGTTTTCAAACTGTGTTAGGGATGAGCCGGAGGGAGCAGGACGCTGTGCACGTGACTGATGTGGGAGCAGCCAGAGAGCATTGAGACCTCGCTCCCACCCCCACCCTTGCACACTTGAGATAGATATATATTTCTCAAGTAAGATCTCATTTGAAGAAAGGATTCTGGTTGGTTTCTTATTCTATTTTGTTGTGTGTGGTTTTTTTTTATATAATATATTTTTATTGATTTCAGAGAGAGGAAGGGAGAGGGAGAGAGAGATGGAAATATCAGTGATGAGAATCATTTGTCGGCTGCCTCCTGCACCCACCCCCTACTTGGGATGGAGCCCACCACCCGGACATGTGCCCTGACTGGGAATCGAACCCTGACCTCCTGGTTCATAGGTTGACACTCAACCACTGAGCCACACCCGCGGGGCTATTTTGTTTTGTTTTTTAATCCTAGCCCATCGTTTTACCCATAAGGCAATGTGAGGCCAAGATAATGAAGGCAGCATGGTTAAAGTCATGCTTGACCTCAGACTCGTTTCCTGGCCACTACCAGACACAGCAGAGGGGGTGATGACCAACTGGGGGATGGATAAGGTCGCTGTCTCCGCTGAAGCTGGCACCTTCCCTTTCCTACCATTTAACGTCTCCCTCTCCACTCACCCCCTCCTTAAGACCCCACAGAGGCCTGCTGCTCTCTGTCAAGAGCATCCTGGCTAGGCCCAACTGTGATGCCTGGCGAGGCATCACTGATACAAACTCATTTCCTCCGTGAAAACAACAAACAACGAGCGAGCTGCTGGCCATAGCTCTCCGGCATGCCTGGCTCTGAGACGGATGGCCTCTTAGGATGACGCGTTGTGACATCAAAGACTCCACATCTTCCACCTCGCCAAGCCGAGCAATCATTTTCTCATTAAGACACGCTGTCAGACCCGCGGGCCCTGTGTCGGTGTGGCAGAGTGTCGTGGGTGCTAGATAAAAGGTAAACACCCATGCATAGCATTCCCCCCGCGCCCCCCCCCCTCCCCCGGCAACAGGTCCTACAGGGATTAGTCCAACCGTGCCAGCATGGCGGAGTAGGTTAACACCGCACCGCTTCTGGATATATAATGAGATCCTTTCGATTACCAAGTGTGTCGGAATGCGCCTTGCTTTATCTTTACAATCAAGCACTGAACAGATTCTAAAGGCCGAGCATTTGGGAAAACGTTAGCAGGTAACACGACTACTGAGTGTTTCGCTGTTACCAAGCGCTGTTCTAAGTCATCTACACGCATCAACTCGCAGAAATCTTCTCGTCCGCACTGAAGCTATAAGCAGGCCCTCTTAGTAGCCTTGCCTTCAAGATGAGGAAACAGAAATACAGATCAGCCCAAGGTCACGCGGCTAGAAAGCAGCAGAGGGGACATCTGAACCCAGACAGTCAGGCGCCGGAGAGTCGGCTTTAACCAGTTTGTGTTATTTCATTCATTCTCCGTGTGGGTTTTATAAACTTCTACCCGCCCCCCTCGGCCTGGGGACTGCCAGGGCTATTTCAATGGCCTCTTTGGAAGACTTCACAGTTTTCGCCTCTGCTTTCCCCCCAGTGTCTCTGAGTCCGTCACATCCCCATGTGGTCTCACTCTCCCTACTGCATCCTCCCTGTTTGGAATTTGCTAAAACCTCCACTTCCGTTCCGGAATCCTCCCAATCAATGAGCCTGTGACACCTCTAGTGCCCAGATCTTGTCTTGTTTGCCATCCCGTCCCTAGCTCCTGGCGTAGGACCCAGCACGTAGCTCAGTAAGTTTACTGAATGAATGAATGAAGGAATGATCAATGAATCAATCAATAAACAGACAGCATTTTTATATATGCACCTTTGAATTATTTCCTCCTAGGGGCATGGCCTGGCTCATCTCATAACCTTTGTAGCTATTGCTTTGGGCCATCTGCAACAGCTTAAGGTATAGGGATCTCTAAAGCTGCTACATTCAATCCTCTTCTGAATTCTAAATGCAGATATTCTTCAAGGCCCGTCTCTGGGGAACCCCATTGTTCACACATCACTTAGGTTGTTTGTTTTTACTGTGTTCCCTTGTTTATAGTTTCACTCCAATTCCCTTGCCCCTGGCATCCATGCGAACATCAGCATCTTTCTCACCGTAACCCACCTCATCGTGAGCCATAGCATGCTCGTATCTTTGCATCTGGCAGCACCCTTTGAATGACGATCATCCTCTGTGCTGAGGAAATGTGCCCCCTGCTTGCTCACTGAGATTCAGTCGTATAAAGGTACCCTCCCGTTTTCTCCCAACACCTTCCCTTTTATGACACTGGGGGCATCCATTTCCTCGTGCTCATCTCTCTGGCAGATGGCTGGGCCAATGTTTATTACCCAGCACGTGATGGATGCCCATAAAGAGGTGTTTTTGTTGTTGTTTTTTCTGAAAGAGGCATTTCATTAAGGACCTCTGCCTGGAAGTCAAGTTCACGTTCCCGGGCTCTGGGTGATGGGTGATCTGAGAGGAAATGCTGGTCCAATTCTGGCCTGGATGGGGAGCAGCGACCTGAGAAGTCCTATTTCTAGGGTTCTGTGAAGGTGACCCATGTCCCCCTCGACGTGCCACCCAGGGGGACTATGCAGCATTGGCCCTGATTTATGGGGTGAATGAAGCCACCACTTTAGAAGTATACTCTTAGACCGCAAGGGCCACGAATGTGCAACTGTGGTCCCTTTCCAAGGGAATTGAAACGTCCACTGTGTGCTGAGCACTGAGTCCACAGGATCACCCCTGGCACATAGTAAATGTTCCAATGAATTCAAGTCAGGTCACGTCAAGTAAAGTCATTCACCAGGTACGAGAAAGACCCCTATGGCAACTGACTCCATTTTTAGTTCAAGTAGGGATCTTGGAGAAGGAGATGTTGCCGATGCCATAAGCTTCCAGCTCACAAAAAAATTTAGAACTTGAAGAAGATAAATAGGTTGGATCAGAAAGTGTCCAAGCGAAGTGCTGGAGCGTGATTCATTCATCTGTCGATGCCCAGGGCCTGCGACATCGCAGGTGTGGGTGCCTGAGAAAGTGTGCCACCTTTCTACATTAACACACGAAGAGGGATAATTCGCAGGAAATTCTTAGCCACTTTTGTGCTAGGAAACTGATGCTACTGGATACACCGCTATTCTGAACTTTGAATCGGATGAGTGACCACCACCAGTTCAAGGAAGTGTTTTTTTCTAGTATATTCTTTGCGGAACAGAAAGGCCAACTGATTCCGGTTCCCTTTTCAATCCTCATGTCACACCCGGGTTCTCCGGAACATAGACTAGAAAAGTTAGAGACTTCAAGGTCATCTAGCTGTTAGATGACCTTGAAGCCTCTAACTAGGTTCTAGCATATTCTCCCAATGGTGGCTTCCATTTAACATCTGTGACTGCTTTTTCTAAAGGTCAATTTTCTTTCCCACTTTCCATCCTCTGATCATCAAAATGATCTGTGAATGGAAGAAGGATAAATCGAAAGAAAGAAGGCAGGCAGGCAAAGGGAGACAGAGATGGATGAAATTGTTTTTTTACTTTATAATTTTTTGCTTGTATTTTTTATGTTTTAATGGTATTAACTCTTTGTTGAATTTGTTGCAAATGTCTTCTTTTTTTTAATATTCTTTGTAATTTTTATTGACTTTATTGAGGTGACATTGGTTAATAAAATGATATAGGCTGCACGTGTATGATTTTATAACACATCACCTGTGTGTTCACCATCCGAAGTCAAGTCTGTTTCCATCACCATTGATCCCCCCCTGACCCTCTTGCTGGTATTTGGACTACAGGGTTGGGAAGTGTATGGTTGGGCAGAGGGAGGACGAGGAGTGGACAAGGAGAGGAAATGCTGACAATTCTAGACATTTTTTTGGTTTTACAAGCTAAGTGGCCTAGGACAGCATCTGGCCACAGACAGGGGTTGTCGAATGCTTTGTAGCCAAAAAAATGTGGTGGCCCTGAAGCTCGGTGTGGCTTTCCCCCGCGGCCACTGGGCCCCACTCCTGAGATGTCTGAGTCACCACTGCCCCTGGCAGAGATGCACCAAGACTGGCAGCGACCAGCCGCTCCTGTGCTAGGCCAGGGGGCCTCAAAGATGAAAGCAGTCGCTGTTCCTCTGGGAAAGCGGAGAGAAAGGACATTTGGGGGTGTTCTCGTGGGGGTCCAGAGTCGCTGTATTCTCTGATCCCATAGCAAGAGGAGCAAATTGCGTCTCCCTCCTGGGAAGATATAGAGTTTTACCTTTTGTGTGTTTAAACTACTGGGATCTCACCGAAACCGGTTTGGCTCGGTGGATAGAGCGTCGGCCTGCGGACTGAAAGGTCCCGGGTTTGATTCCGGTCAACGGCATGTACCTGGGTTGCGGGCACATCCCCAGTAGGAGATGTGCAGGAGGCAGCTGATCGATGTTTCTCTCTCATCATGTTTCTAACTCTCTATCTCTCTCCCTTCCTCTCTGTAAAAAATCAATAAAAAATATATTTTCAACTACTGGGATCTCCATCGGTGATGATTCATTGCATGTGTCCACTCAGCTGGCCATGGTGCCTAGATAGTTGGTCAAATGCTCTTCTGGATGTTTCTGTGAGGATTGTTTTTGAATGAGACTGATGTTTAAAGTCATGGACTTTGAGTAGAGCAGATTGCCCTCCTTAATGTGGGTGGGCCTCGTCCAATCAGTTGAAGGCCTTCATAGAACGAAGACTGATCTCCCCCAAGCAAGAAAGCGTTTTCCTGACACATGACCTTCAGTCTTCCATTGCAACATGGGCTCTTCCTAGTCCTCTAGCCTGCAGATCATGGACTTATCAGCCTCCATAATCCCATAAGCCAATTCCTAAAGTAACTTCCTCTCTATCTGTGCACACATCACACTGGTTCTGTTTCTCTGGGGAACGAGGACTAATACATCTTTGTTTCCATTTGTGGACAAGAGCAGAGCAAAGCCTGAGAGATGAGCACAGTATCCAATGACAACGTGTCTCCATTCCTGTCCCGTGGTACTAAAGACACGGAACTGAATGTCTCCACCTCTGAGGGCTTTCATTTCCAACAATTTAAAACGCCTCTGAAAAGGTGATAAACAGTACATCTAAGCTAGAAAAAAATTTTAATTTGAAACATCTAGCCCTAGCTGGTTTGGCTCAGTGGATAGAGCATTGGCTTGCAGACGGAAAGGTCCCAGGTTTGATTCTAGTCAAGGGCACATGCCCGGGTTGCAGGCTCAATCCCCAGTAAGGGGCGTGCAGGAAGCAGCCGATCAATGATTCTCTCTCATCATTGATGTTTCTCTCTCTCCCTCTCCCTTCCTCTCTGAAATCAATAAAAAATATATATATATTTTTAAAAACATCTAAGATAGGATTATTGATACAGAAGGAAAAAAATCCCCCCCTCCCAATTTATCAAGAAAAAAAATAGAAAATTGCAAATGAGGCTTCTGGCTTGGAGATTCTAAAGCCATCTAGAGATTGGAAAGACAAAAATAAACCTCCAATTTGTTTGCGAGCCTCGGATTTGTGTCCATTCAGCCTGAAGAGGAAAGAGATGAAGATATTCACTTTCCCTATATGCATATTTAATCTTTATCTCAACATCCTGAGCGTGGAGCCCATCAGGAGTTGCCAGTACGTACAGATTTGCTTTCCCAATTTCCGGTTGTGCACTAGGAACGCCATTTAGGCCCCAGAATGAATGTGGACATCTCGTCACCGTTATTTATTTCCGGCTACTTTTGCTGCTCCAAGTTCATCGACAAACGGCTGAATTATCACACGATCGCAGCCAAAGGGCTTAAGGAGTGGAGTGCTCAGAATGAAGAGGTCACAGCCCACGAAACCACAGCGAGACAAAAATGTGCTCTATTTTTGCAGCTGCCTGATGTTTTCGGGTTTTCTGGCTCTTTCTCAGGAATGTGTGGAGTGCCTGAGGGTGACTGTGCCGCTTGTGGCTTCCTCCTCCCAGGGGCATGGTGGACCAGGAGTTCCCTGCCTATTCTCTAGACCAGAGCTTCTCCCGCTCTGAGGACACAGGTCACCGGGGTCCCTTGTTCAAAGGGCTGGCCCTGATTTGGCAGGTCCGGGCTAGGATGTTCTGGTGACTGGGCACACGTTGCATAACGAGGCCCACCCCATCCGCGATGGTGGCCATGAGCCACCTGGGGCGATGGGAGCACTTGAACGGTGGCTGGTCTGAATTCACATCTGCTCGAAGTATAAAACACACGCCAGACTTTTGAAAACTCGGTAGGAAAAAAAAAAAGGATCAAATAACTCATTAATAATTTCATATCACAGCAAGCCCTCCATGTCATTGATAGGTTCTGTGACTTTGAGCAAAACGACACATAATGACACCAATGCTACAAGATTAATGTTGATGTAAAGGAGAGTTAACTTCCGAGGGCATCTCACCAGCGTCGTAACAAAACGACGTTGTTTGAGGACCTGCTGTCCTTCAGCCCAGACCCTAAGCATCTAACCCGGACTCGGGCTTCTCAGCGTGGCCCAGGGACCTGCCCCTCATCGCAGCCTGTTGCTGGTCTGAATTCAGAGAAGGGGTTTGCATCCAAAGGCCACCCCACACCACTACACACACCGTTTTAGTTCAGTGGAGTTTCCCTCTCTTTGAAAGGAGAACAGGAATCTACCAGGCTCCCCTTCTCATCCTGCACAGAGTGGGCAGTTTGGGGTAACACTGCCATATACACTCTCCTCCTGAAAGTTCAACCTCAGGGTCCTGTAGGCATCTCTTCCCTCCTAAACCTCCTAAACCATCTTCTGCTCCTTCACTGTCTTCCACTGTGAATTGTGCCTCCCTGGACCAGGTCTCTAAGCCGGAAACACGGGGAAGGATCGTTTATCCTCCAACTTCATCTTCCTTGAGCCATCACATGTAGCTTTCAAAGCCCTCCCTTCTCTCCATCCTCATCATCACCAGTTCAACCTATGCTACTGAAATCCTGCTTCGTTACTGCCACAAGTCACAAGCAAGCCATTCTCCTAGCTGCTGCCTCCTTGAGCTGTCAAAAGCCCAAGTCTAAGTGCTCACTCCCCTGCTTAACCCATCGGTGGTTCCCCATAGTCCACGCACACACCCTGGAGTGGCTTAGGGTCCCTTCCTCGCAGCCAGGCATGCTGACCTACGGGCATTTGCCCTTTATTTGACCTCTGAGTATTCCCCCATGTCACTTCCTACAGAGGTGAGTTTTGGTTTATGTCCATCCCTCATCTCAGTTCCTTACCCTGGGAATAGTCTCTATGTAAGATCAACACCAGGAAGAGGCACCCATTACATCAGTGGTTCTCAACCTTCTGGCCCTTTAAATACAGTTCCTCATGTTGTGACCCCAACCATAAAATTATTTTCGTTGCTACTTCATCACTGTCATGTGGCTACTGTGATGAATCGTCATGTAAATATCTGATAGGCAGGATGGTCTTAGGCGACCCCTGTGAAAGGGTCGTTTGACCTCCAAAGGGGTCGTGACACACAGGTTGAGAACCGCTGCATTACATGTTTGTTGAATGAA
Source organism: Myotis yumanensis (assembly GCF_028538775.1). NCBI lineage: Eukaryota > Metazoa > Chordata > Mammalia > Chiroptera > Vespertilionidae > Myotis > Myotis yumanensis. The sequence continues at coordinate 6,867,710 of NW_027223773.1, read as the reverse complement.
TAAATGAACTCAAGGCAGAAAGGGACAGCTCGGTTGACCTCATGCGGAGCAGAGGTGATGGAAGTGAGTCATAAAATGCTGCCTACGGTCAAGTCGATCTCAGTGCCTGGGCTGGGTTAAGCCTGGAGGTGGAGGCGTGGGGGCTGGAGGCAGGAGGGCCGTCCCTGAAATGCTTCCACTGTGGCTTCTCCAGCTGAATCTAGTACCCGCTGCAAGTTCTCCTGGGTCCCATCAAAGCAGCCGTGGCTGAGAACATCTCCCAAGATGAAAAGCCTACCTACCCCCTGGGCACTTGGTCAGCCACTCTTCATGTCTAGGCTGCCCTGGTTTCTTGCTCTTCCAACCCACAGGTCCTCCCAACTCCCACCAACAACACTACTATTTGGGGTTCTGCCCTTGACTTAGACCCTATTTACTTACCATCTCATTTTTCTGCCTTTGCAATCTTTTAAGCTATGACTGGCAAAATCTGGCCCCAGACTCTAGCACAGCAAGAGATGGTGAGATGGACACAGTTCTGCCATCTACCCTGGTCTTTAGGAGTTCAATTGCTATGTTGTCACTTGTTGCCAGAAGAATGACAGGTAGGACAGAGAAGAGAGGGGAGGTGGGGGGGAAGTAGCACCATCGTTTGGAGCCGAATAAATAGATTATGGCTGGAAACTCCCGTCTTGATTTGGCTCAAGGGCCACGGCTATATTTAGCTGGCCCCCGATTGACATAATTATTACTGCCAGAAAGTAATTTTAGAAAGAACTTAAAAGGAGGACATGGGTGATTAAAGCTCTAATAATAACATTTCTGAAAAGTCTGGGTTAATGAATCTGTAACTCAGGTAAAAGAAAAGAGGCTTCAGGTGTTCAGGGATTGGTACCTGGAACTGAGCTTGGGGAAAAAAAATTCTACAGGGGAGCCAAGTAGGGCAGGGATGGACCACATGCCCCTAAGAAATCGTGGGGAAACAGAAAGAGACGCAGCCAATAGTTCCTCTGAAAAGTGTGTGAGTAAAATGGTTTCCCAAAGCAGGTGATGTTTTCAATTCATTCACCGAGCATCCCATATGCACAAGGCACTGTACTGGGCCCTTTGGAAGGTCCCACAGTGTGAGCAGGGCTGATTGGAGCGGTGGCTGAGGCATTCTGGCCAGTGACAGCCAGCATCTGCTTTGATTCGAGCGACCTGATTGGCCGATTTCCCACCCGTCGTTAAGTATGTTGACTATCACCCTGGGATACAGGCAAGCTTTCTGACCTCAAACAGCTTACAGTTCAGAGGTTGAGATATGCCCACACGTAACTATAGTGCAACGCTGTGTCCTACTCCTGGGTGCAATTGGATTTCACGTTGTCCTTTACAAAATGCTTTCATACACCACATTGCATTTGACCTTCATGAGAGCACTATGGTGTGTGTTCCTATTCTCATTTTGCAGATAGGAAAGCATGGAGTGCAAGGAGGGGAGCGGTCGCTCACATGTCACAGAGCAAGCACCTGTCCACCCACCGTGCCCATGGCCTCCCTACTGGAAACAGAAGATCCATGCAAGTGAACCGCTGCTTACTTCAGGAATTAAGTCTTGGTTGCTCAATACAGATTTTCATACCCAGTAGCCATACACAGATCATCCTTGCAGCCCTGCCATCCTGATAGAAAGTTTTAAAGGCCTTACTCTGTGGGACAAGCTGTTACAAAGCTCAGGTGATACTTTCTGGGGAAGCATGGAGTAGCCTTGGGGCCCTCAACCAGTGATGCGTAAACCAAACAAACAGATGCAAAACAGGACAAAAAAGCAAGGGCAAGGAGAGTGTGGGTTGCAGAGGGAAGAAAGAAAAAAAGGATGGGAGGGAGGGAGGGAGGGAGGGAGGGAGGGAGGACATAGGTGAAATGCTGGAGAAGGGAGTGTGGATGTCTGCAGAAATAAGCAGAGTGCTCTGGGCATTCCCTCAGGCAAAGTCCGCCCTTCTCCAAGGGGTGATGTGCACGTGTGGGCTGCTCTTAAAGCACACGAACCTTTCACATACCTGGTCGCGGACAACACGTGACCAGGGGGGAAAAATATCTCCCAGGTGAGCGATGTCTATAATCTATATAATCATTCGTTCAATGCTCCCGATACAGACCCAGGCTCTCAGACCTGGGACCTTCTGGTTGACCTGGCGCCTTTTCTCCTGCACCCAACACCCATTTAGCCACACTCCATAGGCACTAACCCCCTGGAATGACGGACTCCTTCGTGGAACCTTCCAGAAATACTGGGTCAGGATGGGAAGGGAACTTAGACATGGTGTCATGAGCCCCTCTTTTTGCCAGGAACAGAGCACGACGTTTAGAAAAGTGAAGTGACTCGTTCAAGGTCATAAGAAAGGGGAGTCTCGAAATGAACAATGCCTGGAATGGCCGGACCAACCCAATGACCTGTGCAAGCAGTAACGCCGCCAGGTATCGGACAGCGCCAGTCACAGGAAGTAGGCCACCTCATTAGCGCCTGCTCCCTGGCACACCCTGCTGTCTAACATGAGGCGAATTTCTGATGATGTAGTTCCATGTTGTGTTTACTCGGTGATCTCGCTCTAGCTGCAGTGGTTCTCAACCTTCCTAATGCCGCGACCCTTTAATACAGTTCCTCATGTTGTGGTGACCCCCAATTTCATTGTTACAAATTGAACATCATTAAAGCATAGTGATGAATCCCAAAAACATTATGTCATTATATATGTGTTTTCCGATGGTCTTAGGCGACCCCTGTGAAAGGGTCGTTCGACCCCCAAAGGGGTCGCGACCCACAGGTTGAGAACCGCTGCTCTAGTGCATCCTGGGAAAGACTCCAGAATAGAGGTTTTGTTTTTTTTTCTATGAAGCAAAGGCGCTTGTTCCCATGAATACTCACTGGTGGACTAATTCCTAGGACAGCTCTAAACGTGCTTATCTCCAAGACCCGGACACCCGCCCCACCATCATCATCTCATGCCTTCGGGTCACTGCTGAATTCACTTAGCTGCAAGAGGCCCCGAGTAAACCTCCCCAAGGCAGGAACTCCTGTATTTTGCTTGGTTCTGAATGCCCAGGACTAGACTCGGGCCTGGAACACAGGAGGTGCCCAGCAGCCATCTGATGACCAAGTACACTTGACCCTTGGCCAACATGGGTTTGACCTGCACGGGTCCACTTATACGTGGATTTTTTTCAATAAATTCTGTAAATGTATTTTCTCTTCCTTGTGATTTTTGTAATAACCTCTTCTTTGCTCTCGCTTGCTTTATGGTAAGAATACATATAACAAACCACCCCTTTCCTGCTGCTCTGGCGCCTAAGACAGCCTGGCTTTGCCATCTCCTCTTGGGTGCTGAGCCCTCAGCCCACCAGCCCAGTGGGGCGGGTCCCTGCTTCCTATATCCCATCCCGGCTCCTGGGACCGTTTTCTAGGCCTCCTGGGAGTGTGTTCCTCTTCCTGCTGAAAGCCACCTGCATAGGCCCGCCCTAGAGGATGAGGGCGTTTTCTCCATCCCTCAACTTGGGGAGAAGGTTCCCATTCAATGCCACGTCCACGGTGGCCGGTCCTCTGGCCCCCCACTGCCCACTGGGAACAGAGCTGCCCTCTTTATGCACAGGCACAGCTGAGTTCCTAGGACCCCGGGGAAGTCGGAAAGACCCCCTCCCTGTGCGAAGGTCATCCGGAGTTTCTGGGTACAGCACCGTCACTGGAGGACAGCATGGCCCAATAGTCAAGAGCATGGCCTTGAGAATCAACCGACCCAAGGTCAAGTCTGGCAACTTCTACTTCCTCTGTAACCTCGGGCAAGTGACTTCATTTCCCTGCAACGGGCTTCTTATTTGCAAAATTGGGAAGATGCCAGAATTCATCTCGTCGGGTAGAGTGCAAATTAAATGTGAAAAGTTTCCCAATGCCTGGGACACAGTATAAATGCTCGATGGTATTCTTACACGTCTGAGAAGGAGAAGAAGGAATGATAAGCTATTTTCAGAGGCTGGCCATGGAAATGGGAGAACATCTAGAGGGTCAGATACCCCAGATGAGAAGCAAATAGGCTCTGAGAAAGGTCAGGATGGGGACTGGAGAGAGAAAAAATGAAGAATTAACGAAAGAAGAGGAAATAATGAAAGAGTAAGAGGAGGAAGGTATATTCTAAGCATCTTAGGAAACAGAACTTTGGGGAAGAGTCTGCATGTTTTGAGCAACTTTCCTGACCAGCTTTCCTCATCCCCTAAACCCGTGGTCGGCAAAGTGCAGCTCATGAGCCACATGCGGCTCTTTGGCCCCTTGAGTGTGGCTCTTCCTAAGCCTTAGGAGTACCCTAATTAAGTTAATAACAATGTACCTACCTATATAGTTTAAGTTTAAAAAATTTGGCTCTCAAAAGAAATTTCAATCGTTGTACTGTTGATATTTGGCTCTGTTGACTAATGAGTTTGCCGACCACGGCCCTAGACGATGAGAACATATAGCCTTCCTCTTATTTTGTAATTTTATAATCTTCTGTGACTGGGTTACAAACTCTGCGACAGGAGCAACTCTACCAGCTTTGCTTATTAAGGTGCCCCCAGTCTGGCATGACCGCCCCCAGACTGGAGGTCTGACTGTGTGCATAGAAAGCATCATGTTTCTCTCAAAACGTGAGTTTCAAATGATGACTGAAGAGGTTTAAGTCATCCGTTCCTTTCCTTGCTGCTCTTGCTATAAACACAACAACAACAAAAAAGGAAACCTAGTTACCTGCTTATTCTCAACTTCAGTTCATGTGGGAAGTTAGCCTCCTGTTCATTCATTCACTCAACAATGTGCCTGGTTGGGTAAGAGGAAATGGTCAGAGCCCAGAGAGACCCTGCCCAGTTCTGTGTGTCACAGATGGTGTGTGTCCCCTCCGGGGACGCCCGGGGCAGACAAAGGACAGGCTGAGAGGCCCAGCTTCCGGCCTGACCCCAACTCAGCTTGTTTGAGGTTTTCAGTCAACAGACATCTTTGGGGGACAAGGGGAGAAACACCTCACTCACCATGGTTTGCTATAGAAAAAGAAAAAAATAATAATCAAAAGAACTGCTTAATTGATAGATTATTTTTTGGCATTTTTATGGAGGGTGGTGGAATAGGGAGGGGGCGGGACATGGAAGTACTTGAAATATTATGCTGCCGTCCAGGGAAACCAACGTTCAGCCTTCTTACAGATGATTGGAAACATAAGAAAGGTACCAGGTACCTACATTGGCCATCAGAAGGCCAGTGGGAAAGACTGGTCCAGGAGAGACTATACCTGAAGAAGAAGGGGAAACCAGAGAGAAAAAGAAGAGAAAAGAAGGGGAGAAAGAGGAGAGAAATTACGACTCCCCCCCCCCCCAAGAAGGAAGTGATGGGTCCCATATAGCTCAGGGGTGTTTTGAGCTAAATATGAGCTCTGTGGGTTCCCCCTGTGCCCGATTCGGGCCCCAGGGGCAGAACCCAAGCCTTGAACTTCATAGAAGGGAGAACAGAATGAGGGGTGTGTGGGCAGGAGGGGATTTACCTGTTTCCTGCCCGAAACCCTTTTGCTACAGCGAAATACTGTGCTTTCACTGGTTATACTTGTCCATACCATTCCTCGCCTTGCAGGATGTGTGTGTGTGGTAACGGCACCATCTGGGTTAGTGAAATAGATATTCCCAGGTATCAAAGACTCAACACCGCAGGATGTTCATAAAACTCTTAATCCCGGTCCTGAGGGCCACCAAGAGGAGGCACCGGGGTTACATAAGCAAATTACCAAGTCAGACCGAAACCAGACGCACACACATTTTCATAACTTAAAAAATTCACTCACACCGCAAGAGACCTAAGAAACACGAGACCACCCTGAGGTGCCTTAGACCAGTGGTCGGCAAACTCATTCGTCAACAGGGCCAAATATCAACAGTACAACGACTGAAATTTCATTTGAGAGCCAAATTTTTTTAACTTAAACTATATATATTTTTTTAACTTAAACTATACATTGTTATTAACTTAATTAGGGTACTCCTAAGGCTTAGGAAGAGCCACACTCAAGGGGCCAAAGAGCCGCATGTGGCTGGCGAGCCGCGGTTTGCCGACCACGGCCTTAGACTAACTCTGGCCCCTTTTCCTGCATGGCCACCACCTCCAGGAGTTGCCCTGCTGCCCGCCCTTCTCCTGCCCTGGGTATCAGGGCAACTTGGCTGGGCAACGTTTTCTTTCCAGAACATTCGGTCGCCACACTGTTGTATGGATTTCTACAAAAGGTACACTCTCCTTTCATCTGAAGGCTTTGGGTCCCTTTCCCAGGGGGATAACGAACGTGGTGGGAGAAAGTGTGATCAGAGGAGTCACAGAGGCTGCCATCCGACCCCCAGGCCCAGCAGCCGGTGAGCAGTGGGGTCCTGGGCAAATGACTTTGCCTCCGGGAACAAGTCTCCTCATCTGAACACGGTGCTGGGAGCGTCCACCCCACACAAGTGCTCCGAAGGGAGCACCTGCTTTCGCGTCTGGCACGCAGCAGACATGCCAAGCGGGCTAGCTCTTTCCCAACCTCCGTGAGATCATTGCCCTGGCGATCAGGCCAGGAGGAAGCCAGGAAGCCCGAGATCCCTGCATGGCGGACAGACATCAGAGAGTTATCACGCTCCAGTCCTCACGGCAGGGGTGCAGGGGCCAGGCCAACTCGATGGCGTTCACCTCCTCTGTCCACTCCTGAGCCTCACACCCCACAAAGAAGGCAGGTGCTATCTGCAGGGACCCCAGACAGGTGTGCACTCCCACCCACCTGCTGTCCACGCTGCTCTGGCTCTCCCCAGGGTGCCTGGCTGGGGAGCGGCCTGGTTCATTCCACAGCTCCTCAAAACAACGCTTTGAAGGATGCTCCAGGAACTTAGGAGAAGAATGGAGGAAGCCATCGAGAGCTTAAAGAGATAGTGAGCATGAATAAAGGATTCCCTCCAATCCACAGTCCCTTTGCAGATTCAGTCTGTAGGTAGAAAGAGCAAAGCCTTTTCCAGATGTGCCCGTCTGACAGATAAGGGGACAGAGGAGGCTCATGGGTAGGCAGTGCTGAGCCTGGTTTATGTGAGGGCTCTGCCCCCGGGCTCACTGGCTGCTCCGCGCCTCTGTTCTGCGCATGGCTCCAATTTTCTGCTTCAAGGGCCACAGCCTGGTATTGAGCCACACGTGGCCTTTATGCCCCAATACTCTTGACCCAGTTCGCTTGGGGGAAACAGTGAAGTGAAACCGCACGATGTCATCTGGCCCCAGCCCAGCTGCAGACCGCGCATCCAACACGGTCACCGTCTCTGGGGACGTCACCTGATGCTGGTGGGAGACCCCCGGGGCCGGAGGGGGAGCCAGGGGGAAAGGCGAGCGAGGCAGAGGCCTCCAACCCGCAGCCAAGCGCTGAGCGTGGGCCCTGACACAGGCCCCCACATCGGAGGCCAAACTGGAATCAATAAACACGAGAAATCGTCTCCTCTGCCGTCTTGCGAAAGGGCCTCAGAAATGCAGCATCATCCCCGGTTCCCTCACTGGTGTCCTCACGGCCACGGTGTAAAATGTCAACCTTAAGAGGAAGCATGGATCTCGTACCAAGATACTTTGTCACTTCGGCTCCCTCTCACCCGCTCCGCCCCCCGACAAAATGCTCCCTTGAGCTGATCGCTAGTCTCTAGGTAATTGATAGCCAGGCGAGAGGCAAATGGAAGCAGAGTTGTGGGGACACGATGAGACCACGTGTGGGGAACTCATGACACTGGCTTCCTGACGGGCCTTGGTAAGTAGCAGCGACTACTAGGTCATCAATGAAGAGGATTCTCGTTCAGTGGGACGTGTGCACTTCCCCCACCTGTTTCCATTTCTGAAAGCTACCGGCTGTGCACCACAATGGACGCGCCAATGGCCCGTTCTGTGCCGAGGCCCGCAGGGTCACCGCAGGGTCACCGCTGATGGGCTTGAGGGGCCACGTCTCCGTTGGTAACAACGGAGTATAACCATTTTGCAGCCGACAGAATGGGCGATGCTAGTTTTAGCAACCCTGGGCTGGAGTGCCTGTTTGAACAATCCACCAGCACCCAGCCCAGAGGAGAACAATGGACCCCTGGTAGTCAGTAGCCTGGGGGCCCCAGGGGAGGAGAGGCAGCTGGTTACCTCCCTGCCCCCAGTTCCTCCGACCTCTCATCTCACAGCACAGCTGGGGAAGGGCATTTTGACATCAGACTCCAAAGAGGCATCTGCTTTTCAGAGCCCATATCCTACTTCTCCCTCATTGGGTCTCTCGAAATGTTCTGTTCATACAGAAGACTCTCCAAAACAGGCTGAATGAATGAAAGACTGACTGAATGAATGAATGAATGACCCAATCTAAGATACAAAATGGATTCGGGGTAGATTGATAGATGCTAGCCTTTCTCAGTTCCCGGCGGTTTAACTGGTCATGGGGTTCCTGGGCTGGACCAGAGCCAACATCTGGACTCCACCTGCATGTTCTGCACAAAGCTGTTCCCAGGGGAGAGAAGTGAGCAGCACGGGGCAGGGAGTTCAGTAGTTTGCCTTCCAGAGCACCTGGATCCGCCCGGATCCAACCAGGACCACAGAACCCACTCCAAATATTTACTAGTAAAACAAAGGGAATTCCAGGCATCAGTTACACTGTGGGAGGGGGGATAGGCAGAGGGAGGGATCTGAGAGGGCAGAGGTTTATTCAACGTCGAAAACTCAGAAGGGCCTGCGCAGATCTACTTAGAAAGGCCTGGGAAGCGATAGCCTTGACCTCCATTCTACAGAGCGGCAAAGGCAAGGCCAGTGACCGAAGATGAGCAGAGACTTCCTTGGGTGTGATGGGCTTGCAGCGACCAGGAACCAGGCCCAGCATCACAGAGATATCACCCATGCAGGAGCCCAGACCCAGAACAGAGCCACCAGCTCCCACGTAATCCTAATGTTCCGAGTAGGTAGTAATGCCAGGTGTCCTAAAACCCCAACACACATGGGCCCCCTGAATCGGACCACTTGTTGGCTTTTTTCAAGCATGACAGAAAGGGGTGAGCTCTAAAGACCATTCAAACTTGACAACTGGAGCGGAAATGAGTGGCGCTGTGTTGATGAAGTTGGCCAGAAAAAGTAGAAGCCGAGCTTCCGTTTTTTGCACGTGAGCTTTGATAATCCAGGGAGCTGGGCATTCAGAATGCTCTTCTCTATCGAGAATTCTCATTCAGCATTGGGTCTGCCTTTGTGGTCATGCACAGAAGTATTGCTTGAGATGCATTATTGCTTTGTCTCCGAGAAAACCCCTAGGGAGAGAGCCACCCAGATCTCCAGGCTCAGGTGTGGGCATGCTTTGAATGTGCACAGACTGACCTGCCTCACGCTAGCGTCACCTCCACATGCAGCCACTCCTAATGAGCTCACTTATAAAGCCCCAGGTGTTATATAGATTGAAAGGGGAAAGCAATTTAAATGCAAATAAATATAAATATCTCTGCATCGCACAGATGAATGAAAGTGGTGGTAAGAAAACATGACAACTAGCAGCAGTAATGGTCTCAGAGAACAAACCATGGTTTGGAAGGTCAACAAATACCGCCCTCTGACTTCTGCTAGACCCGTGGTCGGCAAACTGCGGCTCTCGAGCCACATGTAGTTCTTTGGCCCCTTAAGTGTGGCTCTTCTAAGCCTTAGGAGTACCCTAATTAAGTTAATAGCAATGTACCTACCTATATAGTTTAAGTTTAAAAAATTTGGCTCTCAAAAGAAATTTCCATCGTACTGTTGATATTTGGCTCTGTTGACTAATGAGTTTGCCGACCACTGGCCTAGACTACTGGAGGGAGAGAGGCCATCTGAGGCTGACTTGAAGCACCTGAGTATATGGACAGTGTCAACTGAAAATGCATGGATGTGGCCATCTCAGATACTCCAGCCCCAGCCAAGTGAGCAGCTGAGTACAGCAACATGCATGCCCCAGCCAGCACCATGCAGGCCACAAGAACTGCCCAGCTGGGCCCAGCTAACCTCACGAATCATGAGAAATGATAACTTGTTTGGAGTGGTGTTTACATAGCCATAAATAGTTGGGAAGTTCAGATGCCCAGAGATGTTTAACATGCAAGGATAGCCTTATACACAGGAGAGGAAGTGCCCACAGCACCTCAAATGAGGATGTCACTATGCTATCCTGAGGATTCATCCCTTTCGGCAAACCACTGTCTTTCCCTCTTTGTCTTTTTAAAAAAATACAAATGTAACCCACGTGGATGTAGTCAGCAGAAAAGAATTCAAGGAGTCAAGATTGCTAAAGAGAACATTTCTCCTAGAGCTTCAGAAATTGAAATGCGGACCACGGTTTGGTATATTAAGTGTGACTCTTATACTGATGTCAAGAGAGAAGGAGAAATATTGAAAAGGAAAAATTGGAAAAGAATAAAAAGAACGGGGACCGCTGTTTCCAGGGGAGTTCCCAGGTCTCTTATCTTCCTAACCGGAACCGCGACAGCATGATAAACAGCACCTCTCAGCTTCTGAGAGTGACAATGACAGAAATCATGGAGACCCCAGTGCCAGCTTGGATGACATGCCATTGAGGAAACCAGGCTGGCCATCTGATAGCCTGAGTGGATGGTAAGAACAGGAAAAGGAGCCCAGTGATTGACATGAACTGGCAACGGCCAGGGCGGAATCTTGTGGAGACCTAGGGATGTGACCCATCTGGCCAAGTCTGAACAGACATGAATAGTTCGAAAATCTAGGTTTAGAGGAAACTGCACAAAGTAGAACTTCAGCCTTGAGAAAAAGATGCAAAGAGGGATGAAAAAATTGAGTGCTATGGCCCTGACTGGTTTGGCTCAGTGGATAGAGCATTGGCCTGCGGACTAAAAGGTTCCAGGTTCGATTCCAGTCAAGGGCATGTACCTTGGTTGCAGGCACATCCCCAGTAGGGAGTGTGCAGGAGGCAGCTGATCGATGCTTCTCTCTCATCGATGTTTCTAACTCTCTATCCCTCTCCCTTCTTCTCTGTAAAAATCAATAAAATGTATTTTTTTTAATTTAAAAAAAAATAGAGTGCTATGAAAACATCATTTCTCAAAGTATACCCCATGGAACACTAGTCTTGCAAGCAGTGCCATCTTTTAGAGGGCCTATAGTCAAGAAAGTTTGGGAAAGGCTCTTTAAAAATATATTTATTGATTTGAGAGAAATAGGAGAGACAGAGAGAGAGAGAGAGAGAGAGAGAGAGAGAGAGAGAGAGAGAAACATTGATTTGTTGTCCCACTTATTTACGTATTCATTGGTGCCCTGACCAGGGGGGATTGAACCTGCAACCTTGGCGTATCAGGACGGTGCTCTAACCTACTGAGCCACCCCATCGGGGGCAGGAAAGGCTCTTGAATGCACACTCTGGCCCCTTTGCAGAGTTATAACACCCATCAGCATATCCAAGCTCTGGACTGGTCCAGAGCAAAGATGAAGCCAGGGTTTCTAAGCTTCAATGAACCCAGGGTTTCTTTCATCCTGGGAATTATTTTCCCATCACCTCCCATTGCATCTCAAGTGAAAAGGAGAAAACACTCCCTTTCAGTTTGAAGTAAAAGGTCACATTATTAAAAGCCTCATCCCGAAAGGGATCAGTCTCGGATGACAGTCCTCAGGTCTGTCTGTCTGTCTGTCCGCAAGATGTCCAAAGGTGACCACCCCATCCGACCTCCTGCATAGGTTGCTCGGGAAAGACCAGAACAGCAATCAAGAAGGTTGCGCAAATGCAACAGTCTCCTCTCGTGGGTCCTATTAGGGACCCACATCTAGATAAGGAAATGTCACGCTGGAATGATTTCCTTCGTTCAGCTAAATAGCCCTGAAGATAAGGAAGCATTCTTCCCGACATAATAAACCATCCAAATGCATTTATAACAAATCCCAGGTACCCCCAAGTTATCTGTGCTGCTGACAATGGGCTTTCTTCCCGCCTGTCCCTTTCATTGTGTTTCCAACAAAGGGGTGAGGCTATTGCTCTTGCCGTGGCCATGATAGCATTTGGGCCCTTGGAGCTCTGACAATGGTGCTGGCCCGTGTAATTACTCCCAGCTCGGGCGCACACTTTATTAACAGAGCCCGATCAGCCGGGCTTCCTGCAGGTCACAAAACGCCGGTTAATTGAGACTTATTTATAAGGAGTCACGCACACGCGCAGAGAACAGCCATGGCTGTTAACCTCCCTGTGTCTGAGGTCCAAAGATCAGTATCCCTTCCGCACAAGAACTGCAAAAGCCGGTAAGTCAACAAACAGCAACGAAGCAGAAGTTGGAGTGGAATGGGCTTCCTGTCCATCGCTGACACGCTGAGAAAGTTAAAATCGCCCCCAGAGCTGGAAGTGTGGCTTCCTTCCCTCTCAACCCCATCCGTCGCCCTGTTCAGCTGCTGCCCTCCAGTCTGACCCATCCCTCGGCATCGCTTTGAAAAGACACAAACCTTAAATGTCGTATCTTAAAAAAAAAAAAAAAAGACACAATCCTGATGAATCCATGTTGAAATGCCAACTGCTGCGAGAGCCTTCCTCCTGGTCGGCGCTGTACAAAAGTGTATCTTTGGGCTCCAAAATTGATTGCTGATTTTTTTGTTGTTAATCCTCTCCCAAGGGTATTTTTCCCATTGGGTTTTAGAGCAACTGGAAGGGAGGGAGGGACAGGGGAGACAGAGAAGGATGGGGAGGGAGAGGGAGAGGGAGGGGGAGGGGAGAGAGAGAGAGAGAAACATTGATGTGAGAGAGACATATCAATTGGTTGCCTCCTGCATGCGCCCCAACCAGAGCGGGGGAATCAAACCTGCAAGCCAGCTATGTGCCCTAGACCAGGAATCAAACCCATGTCCTTCAGTGGGCAGGCCAACGCCCTAACCACTGAGTCACACCGGCCAGGGCTGATTATCAACTCCTAACCTGCCTGCCAGGAGGCCCCACCAGGAGCTCAGGGCTTCAGCACCCCTATGGCCCCCATAGGCTGCTTTGTTGCTTTGCGGCTGCCCCACCTACATAGACACACGTGTCTACAGGGAAACCCCAGAGTGCCTTCAAACACTAACAGAAGCCCTAGTTGTAAACTCGGGGTTTAAGGCGTGGCCTTCGAAGTTTCTGGAAATGCCCTGTGGACACCCTTCGCTGGGAAGGGGCTTCGGCCAGGGGAGTCGGTTGGGGAGCGTCCCCTTTTGGGCCTTCAAGCTCTGTCCGAGCCACTTTAACGCGAGTCAAACCACTGAGACCAGAGGAAGGGCGGAGGGAAGGAAAGGTGAGTTCACTGTAAGCATGATTTCCTTGTTATTCGACCAAAGACAGCTTACTTTTAAATAGAAGCTGCGCTCTGGGAAATCATGGCCACTGGACTCAAATTCATTTTTTATGTTAAAATACCCTCCTGAGGCAGTCATGTGCTTCTTCCCCCCTGTGGTAAGTTACAAGGAGAGAAGACCTGATGGTTCAGAGGTCCGGGTAAACACGCGGGGCTCATCCAAATTCTATCTGGTGACCTGACCACAAACCCAACCAGGGGGCCTCCTGAGAGCTGGCGTGCGCACCGCTACAAACACTGTTTATCCTCAGTGACAGCCGTTCACCCACTTCACGTCGGGCCAGGGAATCAGAGCAAAAGGCTTTCTGGCAATTCCCGAAAGCCTTTCTCCCAATAAGGAGAGCAACGGGGGGACAGATGGCGAGGGGCACTTGGACACGGTCCCCCAGCAGGGGAGACGCAGAGGCAGGGTGACCTGGGCTCCCTCACTCTCCTGTTCCCCTGTCCCATGGGGCCCCCTTCACCCTCCCTATAGACTCACCGAGGCTAGAGCTGCCATGTCTCAGCTAACATGCGCACCCCGCCCCCCCCCCCCCCCCCCCCCCCCCCCCCCCCCCGCTTAGGAGCCCCATAGCCAGGGAGAGCTTGTGTGTAGAGGTTGGAATGGGTAGGACATACATGTGCTCATTCAACAAACATACAAAAGGAGGAGGGTAAAAGGGAGGGAATTGGGGGACATCTGTAATACTGTCAACAGTGAAATGAAATAAAAATAAATTGAAGCCCGGCCGATGTGGCTCAGTGGTTGAGTGTCAACCCATGAACCAGGAGGTCACGATTCCATTCCCAGGCAGGGCACACACCCGGGTTCCAGGCTTGATCCCCTGTAGGTGTTTCTTTCCAACACTAACATTCTAAGATATAGTCTATTTCATTTAAAAATATTTTGGTGGCCTTCCCAGCTAACCAGTCTCAGAATTTAGTGACACTTGCTTCCTTCTGTCTAAATGGAATCTCCCCGCCCACACTGCAGACTAATTTCTTTAGTTTAGTAAGTCCTGGCAGAATTACACAAGAGTAGGCACTGGCATGATGACGAACCACTGGATGCTTCAAAAAAGTTAACTCTTTTCCCATGAAAGTAACACATGCCTATTGTGTGAACACTTGGAGGTATAGGAACATATAGGAAATAAAATAATGGCTGCTATCAACCCACTGCGAGAAGTAATGATAAGTATTGCTCTCCAACCTTTTCTTTCTTAGCGTGGGATGATATGCCAACGATACTACTGTACCCTGATTTTATAAAGCTTTGTCTCATGAGCATTTTCTCTGTCATTAAAAATTATTTAAACTCATAAATCTTGTTAAAAACAGTGTAATGCTCTCTTCTATAAAAATATGAAAAAAGCCGAAACCGGTTTGGCTCAGTGGATAGAGCGTCGGCCTGCAGACTGAAGGGTCCCAGGTTCGATTCCGGTCAGGGGCATGTACCTGGGTTGCGGGCACATCCCCAGTGGGGAGTGTGCAGGAGGCAGCTGGTCGATGTTTCTCTTTCATCGATGTTTCTAACTCTCTATCTCTCTCCCTTCCTCTCTGTAAAAAATCAATAAAATATAAAAAATATATATATATGAAAAAAAGAGTCCATGGTTGGACTTTTTTTTTGTTGCTGTTCTTTGTGATTCCAGTTGCTTAAAACTAACTTTTATTTTGACCAAACTAATATAAACCATGTACAAAGTTTTTAATTATGTAAAAAGTTACAAGGCAAATACAGAACTTTTCAGAGAAGACAGAAGACCCCTGGCCCCTCCTTCCTTACTCTAGAGCCCTTACTCCCATCTTTTGACTGCCTCTTTATTAATTACCTCAACGTTTCAAAATTAGGGGCTTCTCCCCTCACTCTCAATTTATCAGTGTTTTCTTTTTGTGTGTTTTTTTTACCAAAGACAGTGACTATATTGATGGCAGATATAGTACTCTTATTCCAACCGCTTTCACCATCTCTCCTAATTAGAATAAAATTATAACTCGGTTAAGTCAAGAGTCATCATGGAAATTATGATGCTCATAAAAAAAAATTCCTCTCTGCTGAGACAAGTGGTATGCTATGATTAAATTTAATTTTTTGCATGTGCAACATTTTATTTTTATATGATTAATTGAATATTTCTGTTTTAGTTGTTGGCTCAGCTTTCTACGTATGTACCATGTTTTCTTCTCAAACTTTCCTTCAACTCCCCCCATGGCTTCCATACATCAACTAATCTGAGTTCTGTTAGTTTTTTTTCCTAAAGACATCTTGCGTGGAGTCCTCTATTGTCCCATTCCAATTTCACTGATTGCTTTATAGGCCACGTGCACATCTTTTGTCCAGAGTATAATCACCGCAATCATCCTGAGAATTCTCTTGGCCTTTCTCGTGTTTTGTGTCTCCTATTTTGTTGTGTCTGCTTTTCGTGTCTTGCTCTTTCTTGGTTTGCTCCTGCATTCAGATGAAACATATTCTCCAGGAAAGGTGCATGAGAGGTATAATCCTGAACCATGGCACGTGTGGAAATACCTTTATTTTCCCATCGCAATTGATGGATAGTTTGTCTGGGTATAGTAGTCTTCACAACTCTGAAGACACTGCTTACTGTTTTCTAGCTTCTGTGGTTTTTCTTTTTTTTTTTCTTTTAAGTAGTCCAATACCATTCTAATTTGAGAATTTGTATATGTCACCATTTGTTCCCTTCTCTGGAAGCTTTTGGAATCTTCTCTTTATTGATGGTATTTTAAAATTTCATGTTGACTTGCCTTGGAATGATCTATCCATTTCTATCTACCTATGTATCTATCTATCTATCTATCTATCTATCATCTATCTATCCATCCATTCAGCTAGGCACTTAGTGGATCCTTCCATTACAGAAATTCATGTTCTTTAGTCCAAGAATTTCTAATATATATAATTCTACAATATATATATTGTAGTTGATTCCCTTCTGTTTTTTAAAAATATATCTTTATTGATTTTAGAGAGGAAGGGAAAGGGAGAGAGAGATAGGAACATCAGTGATGAGAGAGAATTATTGAGCGGCTGTCTCCTGCATGCCCCCCTACTGGGGATGTGCCCTTGACCAGAATCGAACCTGGGACCCTTCAGTCCACAGGCTGACGCTCTATCCACTGAGCCAAACCAACTAGGGCCTTTCTGTTTTAAAAATAAACTTTGTCAATTTTCACAATGACACATAGCACAATTTTAATTCGGTTTGGTTTGTTTTTTTTTGAAAACTTAAGTTTGCAATTTTAAAATTCACCGCTGCTTTCTTATTACACACATAACGCATGCATGTATTCACCTTTTACACAACATGAACAATACAGACATACAATGAACACTGTGAAAGCCTTCCTCCGCTCTACCTACATTTCTCCTGCCTCCCTAGGGAACCAGAGCTAAGGCGAAGCTGTGCATCTTTTCAGACGCTGTCTCTCACATGTACCTAGACATGCATTTGCATGTGCACACATACAGAGTCTATGGCCCTCACGCAGCTGAGTGAGAGACATGGGGGGACATCAGCGATGTCAGGGGCAGAAAAAAGACCATTTCCGGTCCATGAAGCTCAGACCTCTCTTCAAATTGAACTGTGCTCTATTGTGCGTCTCCGCTCTGTTGAGAAGGAGCCTTGTCATAACCTGAACCTGCTTCATGGGGGACTGCTGATTTCTAAATATTTGCCTATCCTATGTATGTGAAGTCCCACACCCCCTTCCCCCAACAAAGAGGTAATAAGTATAACCACAATAATGGCAATAATATTTGTATGGCACTTCAGAGGGACCCAGCCCTTCCCAATGCATTACATCACTGGCTGTGCATGATGTATAATAACAACCATGCCAACTTATCTCCATGGCTCCCAGCAGCCACATATGCGTCCCTGCTCAGTCTGGGACTGTATGGCTGTCAGGCAGACAGCCTGGATGAGACCTTCGTCGCCAACGGACTCTGTGGCTTTGGGCCTCCACTCAGCCTACCTTAGCCTCAGTCTCCTGAGTTGGCATTGTATGCCATGTAGTAGAGTTGTTTGATTAAAGAGCATTATGAAAGCAAAGCTTCCATTTAAGGAAATAAACATGCAATAACAGAGAGCTCTGTTTTCCCGCTTTCCCAATCCAATATCTGGGCGGGGCGAGGTGGGGGGACACAGACAGTTTTCTTTTTTCCTTAGTTGTTTTGGGGATTCGCTTCAGCAAAAGAACGCTAATGACGCCTTAGAGACCTCTGCTCATTTTACCAGGCCAGATGGGGAACAGGAGCCGAAGGCAGAAGTCACCAGGAGGGGACAGGAGGGTAGAGTGGGGGGCTGGGGTTGGCCTGGGGGAAAGTGAATGGGGCTCATTTGAATACAGAACACAGTGTGTTCAGCAGAAAGGCTGCTGGGTATCAAAGCTGACTCAGCCATTTATTTTTTCTTAAAATATTTTTATTGATTTCAGAGAGGAAGGAAGAGGGAGAGAGAGAGAGAACCAGCAATGATGAGAGAGAGCCATTGATCAGCTGGCCTCCTGCAGGCCCTACACTGGGGATCAAGCCCGAGACCCAGGCCATGTGCCCTTGACCGGGAATCAAAACCATGACCTCCTGGCTCATAGGTCCATGCTCAACCACTGAGTCATGCCGACTGGGCCTGACTCAGCAATTTAGTGAACGTAGACTCCTACGATCTCCCCGATGAGTGAGCTCCAAACCAAAGACACCTGTAATGATGGGTTTGGGTGACACGGGTTCCAACAGAGCCTGGTTTAGTAGCTGCCTGGCTGTAAACAGTCTTTGAAGGCTGGGCTAGGTGCTCAAGGCGGGAGGAGTGATTCAGGATGACTCACTTAGGTAATTTGTATCAAAAGCCACAAGCTGCTCAGATTCCCACCCCCCACCCCCCCACCTCTAACCCTGTTCTGCTGACACTTTTCTGTCTTCTGTCCTCCTCCCTTCAGAGTATTGTAGGCCCTGACTCCATTGCAGGGGGGAAAAGCCATCTCAGAAATAGCCAGCCCTCAAATGGACAATGAATGGAATGACTGGCAGGTTCTGGTTGCCTTGGGAACCACTTCTGTGATGGTGCGCTATTCTTTCCTATCATTTGATGAGACTGATTTATGATTATTTCCAGTTGGAGAGCCAGGTGACAAGTCCGATTATGGTCTGGCTAAAAAGCCAGGGGAAAAGGAAAAAGGTCGTTCTGGCCGGTTTTATTGGTTTTCGGTGACAGAGGCCAAGTGTGCACATCAGTGGTTTTTAATGACCTATTGATAGACTCAAAACACACAATAGCGATCCCATTTAGTACTCTGATTCAAGGAAACAGTTTTGAAATATGAGCTCAGTTTAACTGATTATTAGCTACGTAGAGGTGTCATCAAGTGCTCCGTTTTCCGCTCGCTCTAGAAAAACTGTCATAATCGAATCAACTTCTTTTCAAACAGGCGTTGATACACAATGAATAAATGAGGGAATGAGCTTCAATGATTACGGGTTTGGGTTTTTCTCAGGAAAATAACATGGTTGGTAAAACCTCATTAAATAAACCCATTATCCATGTGCCATACCACAGACTTGTAAAAAAATAGCTTTATGGGCAAATGACTATAAAAGGTTGCTCACGGCAGTTCTAATTATTGTTTGCTGTTTTCTGCATTCAAGTAATGTTTTCTTGAATGGATAAATTATTAAAAAATTCAGTTAGCAATAGTTTCTAGAACTCTTTAGCCTGCGAGGACTCCATAAATCTTGGAAATGG
The DNA here is from genome assembly GCF_028538775.1 of Myotis yumanensis. Lineage (NCBI taxonomy): Eukaryota > Metazoa > Chordata > Mammalia > Chiroptera > Vespertilionidae > Myotis > Myotis yumanensis. The sequence continues at coordinate 6,848,649 of NW_027223773.1, read as the reverse complement.
TCCACAAACCGACTCACCTTTACTTAGCATTCCCCTCCCTCTTACCTTACTCTTTCCTGTCTTGCTAAGGTGAAGAACCTGAACACTGTTGAGCCTCCCTCCTCGACATTCTGTCTCCGCTCTGATAAATTAGGGACTAGTCATCCACCCGTTTTCAGCTTTCCACACTTTGTTGACATTTCTCATTTGCCGAGAGCATCTTCCCTGTTCTATTTCTTCTTGTTAATGTTTCGCTTTTTTTTTCCTTCTTTCTACTGTCATTTTTAATACAATTTCCAAAAGAGCAGAGATAAATATTTGCATTCGATCCGACACGTGTAACAGGAAGTCCCGTGGAGAGTCAAACATGTGTGCCCATTCGTGAATAACACTGTGCACAGATGTCTCTGCTAAGATGCTTCCAGGCCTGGGCGAGGTTAACGCTCACTTGGTGAAGAGGAGACGGGATGTCACTTGCACTTACCTGACCCCGCTAGCACAGGAGAATTCTTTTCCTTCTCTGATTCGTCTAGCTACGGCCAAGGATATGCAAAAGCAAGTGGCCAACACAATAGGCCAATTTCCCGATCATAAAATGTTGTGCTTGGCTAGGAAGGAAGCTACAGCTGTTCGCTCCAGATGGCAAATAGCTGACTGCTTTTGAACAGGATGCCGTGAGCTATCCAAAGTGAATAGACACATCAAGAAATAGATGTCTGAGCGAAGTTCCTACTTCCCCTTTTTTAAAAAAAAAACACACACAAAACCACCCTTTTATAGTTAGCATTTATTAGATTTTTTTTAAATAAAAAGTTCCCCCAAATCACTGACCCAAGTAGAAAATTTCCAAAAGCCAATTAATTCACTGAATGCTGTGTCCCTACATGCACTCGAACTTGCCTAATAAGGGATCGATTTTTCAGAAATCATCTTTGTACCACGTGTTTCAAAGTCCTCATTACAACACAGATGCGGTACTGAGGACAGATGTCCGCCTGTGTGAAAAGGTGTGCTTCTCTGCCTACGTGTGGATGCTTGCCTTTTCCTGCTATTTTTTTAAAATATTTTTTTATTGGTTTTTTACAGAGAGGGAGGGAGAGGGATAGAGAGTTAGAAACATCGATGAGAGAGAAACATTGATCAGCCGCCTCCTGCACACCACCTACTGGCGATGTGCCCGCAACCAAGGTACATGCCCCTGACCGGAATCGAACCTGGGACCTTTCAGTCCGCAGGCCGACGCTCTATCCACTGAGCCAAACCGGGTAGGGCTTTTCCTGCTATTTTATGTGTGTTCCCTTAGCCTCCAGATCTACTAAATTAGAAATTTCTTAAGGGCAAGAAGGGTGACATATTTTCAGAGTTCTTCTGTTTCTCATGGCAGCCAACCCGCTCCTAAACATGTGGTAGGAATGCAATAAATCCTGGCTGGCTTACTGGCAGAAACGATGTTGTTGAAAGGGGATGTTTGGACTTCTAACAGCACAGGGACTACATCTGGGTCTCTGTGACACAAACAAATCAACTGAGGAAAATGTTGGTTAAGAATTGTAAGTTACATGCCTGCTGGTATAGCTCAGTGGTTGAGCATCGACAACCCATGAACCAGAAGGCCACAGTTTGATTCCCTGTCAGGGCACATGCCTGGGTTTCAGGCTTGATCCCCAATAGGGGGCATGCAGGAGGCAGTCAATCAAGGATTCTCTCTCATCACTGATGTTTCTATCTCTCTCTCTCCCTCTCCCTTTGTCTCTGAAATCAATAAAAATGAATTTAAAAAAGAAAAAAAAATGTTTAAAGGAATTGTCAGTTACGTAAGTCAGTTACAGAAGGACAATCGCTGTATAATTCTACTTCTATGAGATGCCTTGAATAGTCAAATTCATAGAAACAGAAAGTAGAATGGTGCTTACCAGCGCTGGGAAAAGAGCGGATGGGAGTTGGTGTTTAAGGGGTACAGAGATTCAGCTGGGAAGATGAAAAAGTTCTGGAGACGGAGGGTGATGATGGCTGCGTAACAGTGGGCACTTAATCAATGCCGCAGAACCGTACACTTAAAATCAGTTAACATGGTACAGTTTGTTATGCGTATTTTACCACAAGACAATGAAAGAATTGTCAGTCATATCAGCAATGCCTTGGATGGGGGGGTGTCTGGTACCAGAAATGTTTGGAATCCCAGAAAGATGACTTTGCTTGCTGGGGGGAGTTCAGTCCCATCGATCCTACCTCGCTGGATGGATGCACTGAGGCCTGGGAAAGGACAATTCAGTCCCGAATAAAATTCAATGAAAACTTCCTTCTTGTACATTTCAGAGACCGCTCTCTGTCCACCTCACTCCGTCATTTAACCCCTTGGGGGAATGTCATTCCATTGAATATTCTCAGGCCTTGAGCAACTGCTCACACCTTGAGCATCCTAGTGAGCTCCATGGAGCGGGGGATGGGGTGGTAAACGGGGTGAGTGACCCTGGGTCACCGGGTCACCTTTGTACAAATGCGTCTGGGCTGGATGAGACACAGGGCAGGCATATGAAGGTGGCAGCTTTCAGCTCTGGAGCCCCTGGTGTGGAGAAACCAATGTTCCCAGGGAATGTTGTTCCCCGAGTCTCCAGACCTTCCCTTCTTTCTGTCATGACTGTGTGCCTTTGGGGCATCTCAGAGCAGCGTAAGCCATTCCGGGGCACAGCCCTGAGGCCACATAGATATCTGCTAAGTGGGTGGCACAAGTTTGGAAGCGTCAGCAGTCTCAACAGTCGGGGGCCTGTGAAATGTCCCGAGGTTCGAGAAGGTGTCCAGCTTGGTTTGGGGGAGTCGTCCATGCAATGGGGGGACCTGCTGAAGCATCATGGGAGGCCCCTGGATACTGCTCGTGGGGGCCTGTATGGAGGCGCAGTGTTCCCCACTAGCAGCCCTGCATGGGTGACACCCAATGCGACCTGAAGGCCTGTCCAGATTGTGAGCAAGGACGAAGCAGGTGTCTGTCAGGAAGAACAGTGGCGGGCTGGCCGGCACACGGGCTGGCGTCCAAGGCGGTGAACATATGAAGGAATCGGAGGCCCACAACTGGTCGTCGTTGGGGGCAGGGGTGGTTGGTGAGGTAGATGTGATGTTTGCAAATTTCTGGGCAAGATCAGATGCCAGGAAGCAGAGAGAACCACAGCGATGGCAATTCACAAGTACCATGGGGCCACAGAATCACGTCATCGATGAAAAGGAGAAAGTTCACTTCCGCCAATCGGATGTGTTACCTAGGTGACATGAAACCTGTACCCACCTAAAGTGTCCAAGGCCTGAATTAAAGGTCTCACTTTTCCTCCAGATGCCCGGGGACAGAGATCTAACCCGAACGGGCACGTGATCCAAAGAGAAAAGAAGAAACTAGAATTTCCCTTCTCGCCGTGACGTTTGCCACTTATTCTCTCTCTGGGTGTCAACTCTGTCCTCTCATCTTCAGAGATGATGAGCTAAAGGTCACTTCCTGGTTTCACATGGCCAGAGCGCTCAGTCAACTCCCTGCATTCCTTGCCTGATTGCACTTCAACACACCCTCCTTGCATCATGACTCCTGATTTCTTTGCTCTCGAACATCCTCCAAAGCTTCCTCACCCTTCTCTTAACTTTCTGAGAGCCCTGGCATAAGATTCACCCAAGCAGGCTCTTCCTTCCACCAGGGAATGTATAAGAAACACACACACATATACTTGCAAATAATAAAGGAACAGGGACAGATTTCGGAGCTGGGTGCTTGGGGACTGAAAATGTAGCCAATCTTGTAGCTGACGGTGAAAGGGCTCCAAGACCTCATCCTTCAACAACCCTTTGTTTGAAGTCAGTTCGAAAAAGGAGGAAGAAAGAAAATATGAAGACTATCTAATTTTGTGACTCTCCTTTTTCGAACTCAACTCTCCAATGTCCCCTGAGGCAGTGAATTGGGAAGGCAGCGCAGTGATGGCAACGTAATGAAAGGCCCAGAAAAGATCATAGATCACGCTGGCCCGGCAGCTGTCACAGGTAAGGGAACGACAATGACATTATTCTAATATTTGGAATGTTCCTGGCTGTGTTTCATCCTCTGCAGTGACAGCTTCAAACTCCAACTCTGTCTGCCATGAGCTCATCTGTGGTTTCTGGCCATTTCTGCCGTATACTTTCTTCCTGCTGCTTCTGTTTCAAAAATATGTTTAACCACAAAATCTATGCGTGGTGATGTCGTTGTGTCATAACTTTATGTCATGGTTTTAGTCACTTCCCATCCCGGGCTCTCCTATTTTTCAGGCCATTAACTCTGCTCCCGGTTATCTTTGTATAACAGAAGGATGGATCATGTCCGTGTCATTCTCTGGCTTCCCCTTTCCCACAGGATGGGTGAAAACCCTTTGAATGGAACACAAAGACTCGTTTCACAGCCTCACTCCCTGTCCCTGTGGGCCCGCCCTTCTCTGTCCCCACGTCTCCACGTCCACCATGGATTTGCTCCCACAGTCCCAAACATGTGAGACTCATCTGCTCCTCTGTGCTTTTCCTGGAATGCCCTTCCCTCTTCCTCTGCCTGGACAAAGATGACTTGGCCTCCACAGCTTCTCATCTGAGAAGACTTTCAGAGACTCATGCCCAGATCATTGCGCTACTCTTCACTGATACGAGGTCATATTGGATTGTTTGTGGGCCTGAGATCTGTCCCTATTCCAATCCTTCACTCAAAGACACACTAGACTGGGAGCCCCTCACCTTTGCACCCCCTTTTCTTTTAAAGCTCTTAGCTCCATGTGCTCAATTAATTTTTTAAACTATATTTTTATTGATTTCAGAGAGGAAAGGAGAGGGAGAGAGAGAGAGAGAGAGAAAATCATCAATGATGACAGAGAATCATTGATCGGCTGCCTCCTGTAGACCCTCTACTAGGCATCGAGCCCGAAACCTGGGCATGTGCCCTAAGAATCAAACCATGACCTCCTGCTTCATAGGTGGACAGTCAACCACTGAGCCCCACCGGATGGGCTCAATGAATGTCAAATGAGTGAAAGAATAAATGAAGGAAGAGAGCTACTGATTCGAGAGGAGAGGACCAGCATATGTCACCTTCACAGGAGCAAAGGTTAGCTTGGCTCCCGTTATATGCCCGGGTCGGGTGGGCACTCCTCCGTCCTTGCCCTGGAGCTCCCAGACAGCATATTTTGAGAGATTAGCTCATCTTTGCTCTCTTTTCTGATTCATTTCCTATTCAAAGTTCATTTCCTGGTTGTCTTATAAGAGGAAAGTTGACATGCAAATGGAAGAGGTACTTTATATGCCTACATCTAGAGTGTGCTCAGTGCTTCATGTTCAGTTGGGGGACAACAAGGTCCCCAAAAGAGACTGGAGAGTCTCCCCCACATGTCCCGCACACACAGGTTCCCAGGATCAGCAGGTGTTTCTCCTCCCCGACACCCCACACACTGAGAAAGTCACAAGAACAAACGTATCAGTCCTCTCTGCCTGCTGCCAGGAGTGTTCATTACCACAATCCTTCCGAAATCAACTTAGCAAAATAAATCCTCGGCGTTCAAGATCGTCCACCCCGTTGGCCCAGCCATCTCACCCCAGTGACGGATGAAATGCGTACACATAGAGGGTCATCCCACAATCATTTACGGGAATAAATAATTTAAGAGGCAATGGGTTAAGTTAATCACGGGACATGTAAAGATTATATCTTAGAAAAATATTTAACAACATCCCCCAAATGGCCCTGCTCTTTGCTCCTGATCGCTTGTCCAGAATTTGACAAGGGGACACGATCTCTCATGTGTTTATACCCTTCATGTATAAAGAGCACATGCAGAGAAATAATAAATATCCTAAGATGCCAACTGAATAGCAGACAAAGGGTATGAACTGACACTTCACATAAGAGTGCCAACGACAGTGAAACTTGCCATGTTTAAGCTCACGGACGAAAGCAACAGCAAGCGATGAAAATGCAGACACATTTTTTGTAGCATCTGTAAAGGGGACACTCACGTTTTGGGCTCGGAGGCTCTCACACACTGCAGGTCAGCATATGACAAGACAACTTTCTGGAAGGCAATTAGGAAACAGTTGTCAAGAGCTTTAAAAATGTTCCTATCTTTTGACCTAACGACTGCAGTAAATAGATTCCAAATTCTAAACAGATTCTAAATAAAATATTTCTCTAGAAACATATATATATCTAAATTCAAAAAGTAATATTAGACACACTCAAAGAGCTGGCAATAGAAGCAATTACACTGAGACTCAATGGGTGGCCATGAAAAAGAGGCTTGCAATGAATTGCTAATGACTTGACATTTCCATGACAAAAGTAAAATGAACAGAATCCAACATTTTATAGTCAACATGGTTACAATTGCAGTAAATATATATACACACACATCTATAGGCACATAGGATGGGAAGAAGGTTTCCAAAGTTCCAGGTCGTGAGAGTTTAGAGCAGGGGTCCTCAAACTTTTTAAACAGGGGGCCAGTTCACTGTCCCTCAGACCGTTGGAGGGCCGGACTATAGTTTAAAAAAAACCTATGAACAAATTCCTATGCACACTGCACATATCTTATTTTGAAGTAAAAAAAACAAAATGGGAACAAATACAATATTTGTATTTGCATGTGGCCCGCGGGCCGTAGTTTGAGGACCCCTGGTTTAGAGGATTATCTATTTTTTATATTTTTATGATTTTCAAGTTTTAAAACAGTGACATTGATTTTATAATCATATATCAAAATGGACAACTTTCGGCCCTAGCTGGTGTGGCTCAGTGGATAGAGCGTTAGCCTAAGTACTGAAGGGTCCCGAGTTCGATTCTGGTCAAGGGCACATGCCCGGGTTGTGGGCTCGATCCCCAGTGGGGGTGTGCAGGAGGCAGCTGATCAATGACTCTCATCATTGATGTTTCTCTCTCTCTCTCTCCCTTCCTCTCTGAAATCAATAAAAATATTTTTTAATGAACAACTTTCACGAATTTATTAATTCAACAGCTAACGAATCAACAACCTGTTAATGTTTTGATCGACAAACACTTATAAAGTTCTTGACATTAACCAAGCAAAGAAGCATCCTTTGTGAAAAGAAAAGTCTAGTGAAAGGAAGTACTGGTTCTCCATAAAAGTCCCTGAAAGTTTTCATACTCAGAAAGCAAAGGAAGCCCTGACCAGTTTGGCTCAGTGGATAGAGCGTCGGCCTGCGGACTGAAAGGTCCCAGGTTCGATTCTGGTCAAGGGCATGTACCTTGGTTGCAGGCACATCCCCAGTAGGGGGTGTGCAGGAGGCAGCTAGTCGATGTTTCTCTCTCATCAATGTTTCTAACTCTCTATCCCTCTCCCTTCCTCTCTGTAAGAAATCAATAAAATATATTTAAAAATAAAAGAAAGCAAAAGACGGGAATCAAATGTACTTAATAACGGGCAACTGACCCATTATCTGAAGTGAAATCCACGTGCATGTGTTTTCAGGGATGGGAAGTTGTCCATTTCTAGTCGTGGGAATAAATGAAAGAGTCAGAAAGTTTGGAGAAACGTCTGATGCTCGTGAGAGGTCAGATGTGAGGCTTCATGGATTCCCATCTTTGGGGCGGGGTCTCAAAAAACGCAGTGCACGTGTCCTACCCCCTGGGACTTGCTTGGCTCCTACACAGTGAAGGTAACTGGTAACGAGCTCATAGTTAAGATCTTTTTTGAAATGGAATTTTCTATAGAGCCAATTTCTTGGTTGCTCTGTACCTAATTTAAGTCCCATGGGGAGCAATTCTAATCTCCCCCAGCAAACTTTATCTTACATGAGGCTGATCTATAATCCTGTTACATGTGTCTGTGTGTCTAACAGGAAATGCCACGGGAAGCCCTACGTTTCTAAAGGAATACTGTGTGGCTTTAACACCCTCCACGCACTTTACTGGGGGCAAGAAAGTGAGTTGTTTGCCTGGACACACGTCAGTTCACTGTCCCCAATAAAAGTGATGGGAAGATGGTGAGATTTATATGAACTTTGCTTGTTCAAACAATAGGTCACAGTTGCCTGGCAACTTGTAAGAGATACGATGCTGTAAAGCATAGTGATTAATCACAAAAACAATACGTAATTATATATGTGGTTCTCAACCTTCTGGCCCTTTAAATACAGTTCCTCATGTTGTGACCCAACCATAAAATTATTTTCGTTGCTACTTCATAACTGTAATGTTGCTCCTGTTATGAATCGTCATGTAAATATCTGGTATGCAGGATGGTCTTAGGCGACCCCTGTGAAAGGGTCATTCGACCCCCAAAGGGGCTGCAACCCACAGGTTGAGAACCGCTGCTGTAAAAGGAATGAATGAAACCGAGGAGCAAATGAAACGCTGCCTTGAGACTAGCAGGGCATCAGGGTGCAATAATCAGAAAGAATCCAGATGCTGCCACTAGCCAGCGGTTCTCAAAGTGCGGCCCCTGGACCAGCAGTGTCAGCCTTGCTTGTGAACTTGGGCTCCCCACCCCCCAGATCAACTCAATCTGTAGTGTAACAAATCCCCCTGGTGACCAGGATGCACCCCAAAGTCTGAGAAATGCTGAGCTAGACAGACGAATGGGATTTTGCTGAAATGGATGGTTTTCTGCTCCCTGCCTGGTTTTGACAGGCATCTCGCGCCTGGAGTCACGTTCAAGTGACTGGGGGTCACTGGTGCAGTCCTCTTGGGAGAATGACTCGATACTGAGGGACCACTGCTGGGAGAGGGGGGAAGGCACATACTGACCCCGCTTGAGTACTTTCTGTCTCAAGACCAAACTGGTCAGGGGGCTGAGGCCTGAAGTTACGGGGATCCGTGGATCTGGCTGTAGAGGCTGGGAGCCTCCCTATGGAGGGGAGGCCAGGAGGGAAACTGACACTTTTGTGATATGCACTCACCACGAGGGCCTGGGGAGCGGCGGATCTGACCTGGGGACCCAGACGATCATCTTAATTTAGATCGCTGCTCGCCCCAAACCGACATGGGCGTGCACCTCGCCAAAGCCCGCAGACAGCAGCTCTGGCACGGGCACCCACACAGCAGCTGGCAGCCCCGGGACGCGATGCCAGCTCCCTCCAAGATACGCTGAGGGTGTCTGGCTTCATTCTTGGAAAAGTTCTGTTGGGTGAGTGAAATGGGAATCGTCTTGCTTTCCTGGGAAACGGCTGCTCCCTCCGTCTGCTACGCCTCTGGGCAGAATCTTTAGGCTTTCCTCTCTGCTGGTTCTGCCCCTCTAATAATAGCTCCATTGTTAGGAAGAGTGACATAAACTATGGCTCATGATCCTGGGGAGTAGGGGGATGGACCTCGCCTTCTAATGTTTTGTAAGTTCTTTGTTAAAATTGTTCTTTGCTTGGTTCTCTTTGCTTGCCCTCAACTGGATAGAGAAATAGACAAAAATGAACAAAATATTACTATGTCTTGAGCTGCTCTGACGAGCTGTTTTTTCCATCGTTTTGGGATCTGTCCCCACACACACTGTTAAAAGTCCTTCATGCAATGACAGCACCCTCCCTTCGAGCTTACTAGACTTGATGCACACCATTCACAATCTCACCTGACCATTTGGGGCAACCTCTTGTTTATTACCTCATTTTGCATGTTAACAGGTAGGATTCAGGCATATTTACCCCCTTAGGTCATTTTTTCTTTTATGAATTTTTTGGTTCATCTTCCTGAATGTCCACTCTACCGCCAATGACCCCGACTGCCCACCCCACCCCACCTAGCTTCTTTATTCCTCCCTGGAAAGGAGGCAGAAAGGCAAGAGAGTTTGCCATTGAGGAATCTGGGGAGTAAGGAAGGTTGGGGGGAACATACGCTCAATTCTTAAGGGGCAGCAGTTCCTGGAATAACAGTTCCAAGAACCTGGGGCCCCAAACCCAGGGGCTTGTTTCATATTAGCGTCTTAACAATGGCATCTTCAAGTTAAGACGCATGCCATTTCTCTGTCTCCATCTCTCTTGGGAGGCCATGTTCATAGCCACCCACAGCTGTTTTGTGGGCACAAACTAAGGGACATTCTTTCCCAGGTTTGTGGGCCAGGATGCTTCCCTTCTGTGCCCTCCTTCCTTTTGTCACTGAGCTGTTCCTCCTGCCATCACGTAGCCGGGTGGGACAGGACGGGGCTGGGCATGAACCTCTGCACCCTCCCTCCAATATGTGGTTGCCACTCATCAAATAGCTATCAGCTCCCTCAGTTCACACTGTCTCCACTCCCCGTTCCCAGGAGGCTCTCCTCCTCCCTCCATCGCTGTCCATCCACGTCCTCTCTCTGATTCAGGGTTCAACACACGGTCGGACGGTGCCATGAGGTTTTTCTCCCCCCACCCCCCTCTGGTTCTCACTGGCCTCCCTTTTAATTATACTCCTCGGCACTTGTTACAGTGATTCATATCCTTCATGCTCATGTGAATCACCTGGGGAATATTTCAAAAATATAGGCCTTGACCAGACAGACCTAATCAGAATCTCTGTGGGTGAGCTACAGGCTTCTGTGGTTTTCTAGCACTTCCCGGGCCATCCTAATGTACAGCTTGGGCTGAGAAACACACACAATATATAGATGACTAACTTTAGTATTTAATCAGACCTTGCTATTGCTACGTACCTGTTTTATGAGTACATGTTTTGTAGACTCCCAGGGGACATGTCCTACTTTTCTACCTGAGCCAACGTTAGATACAAGGGTGAGACTTTTCCATGACTAGTTGGATATTTCCTTCTGCGAATAGTAAAATCACCTACGAGTTCAACAACCATGTTGAACACCTTTCCTGGGCGAGGCAGGCACCGGAGCTCTAAAGAGGAAAGCAATTAGCCTTGCTCGACTAAAGTCGCTGGCTCAGAGGGACTGGTTGTTGAGAATGTTACTAGTATTTGCTATGATTAACAGGACTGACTGAAAGAGGAGAGAATATGGAAGAGGTCCCTGATTGTGTGAAGGGTGAGAAGGTTCTGAGTATCTTGGGAAAATTCAAATATTTGTGCCATGGATATTCTATACCTCCCAAATGCACTACATCCTCCTGCCCCCAAATTACCCACAAGATGGATGATGGATGGATGGATGAATGAATGGATGAATGTTGATGCTAATTAAGAAGTCCTAGTTGCTCTGCTGGTATACATAGTTGCCAAATATTCCAGAGCCATGATTATTACAGAGGCCCAGATAGTGGTTTAGGGTAGGCAAGCAATGAACTGGCAACAATAAGGGATTCAGTTCAGTAGACGCAGGATGTGTTAATGTACATTCAGGAAGTATGTCTGGGCTTCTTGCTTGGAGACCTCTAGGGCAGACTCTAGTGGTGCAGCCCCTTCTACTTTCTGAGCTCCTGTTCTAAGAAGTTCCTGGAGAAGCAAGAGGCTCCCAGAAGAGGCATGGCTCTTCTCCAGGTCTTCTGCTGTCCACCCTGTTGCCTAATCAAACATTAACTTGAAGACCTGAAAGAGTCACCTTCCAAGAATGCACCTGGTGTGTCCAAATCAGGACAGGCTTCGGGAATGGTTACGTCCACGCCACTTCAAGACCCAGGGAGGTTCTGCATGTTCCCTGCATGCCAGGCTGGTCCTCGCTGGTGTTTTCCTGATACCGGTTCACTCGTTTTCTGGGCTTGCTCCTTGGCGGAGTGCCTCCTTGTAACACTGTGCAATTAACACCTGTTGGTTTGGACTAGAGGCATGTATGGCTGGTTTGCATGAACCCCATTCTTTCCATTTCGGGTTTGGGCCTCTGCCACCTATTGCATCTTCCTACCTTATTAGTGATGATGCAAATAATACAAACAAACTTCAGCGGCCCAGCATAAATCAATGAGGCGTTGAGAAACACTGTCACATAATGCTGATACTCCAGTTCTCTGTTTCTGGTTACCGGAGCCCTCCCACATTCGCCAGGACTCGGTTTAGAAATCCCCAGGCCTTTCCCAACTTAGCTCATGATGATCTCATAAAAATGTGGACTTCTCAGCAGACGCGCTGGAACAATGGGAACAAAGAGGGCTGCGTTTTCCTTACTATTTGACTAACTCTGGACCGTGTCCAGTTTGATGGTTGGAATCTGGTCGAGTCTCTCTCAAAGTCATAGCTGGACCACTGGCGTCAGAATCGGGTGCTTGTTAAAAATCCCCCTCTGGACTGACTCATCAATATCTGCACTCAATGGCCAGGAAGCTGAATTTTTTTATATAAAATATATTGTATTGATTTCTTACAGAGAGAAAGGGAGAGGGATAGAGAATTAGAAACATCGATGAGAGAGAAACATCCATCAGCTGCCTCCTGCACACCCCCTACTGGGGATGTACCCGCAACCACGGTACATGCCCTTGACCAGAATCGAACCTGGGCCCCTTCAGTCCACAGGCTGACACTCTATCCACTGAGCTAAACCAGTTAGGGCAGGAAGCTGAATCTTAAACCAGCTCCCTGTGGATCTGTGCCGTCAGTATCCCTGTAGGAAACTGACTACACACTCGAGTGAGGATAATTCTAGGGGAGTTTCATAAAGGGACCATTTTCAGAGAGGTAGCCAGAGTGAGGGGGAACCCCAAATATAGTGCTCTGTCTTATAACAACGTTGGGTCAGGTTTGAAGGGCATGAAGAGAGAGGGGTGATTGCAACCTGCAGGAGAGGGACTGTCTGGGGATGGCCACCAGACAGGACATCCTTGATGGAGGAAGGATCAGCCAGCCCTTGCTGGCCCCACAGAGAGGGGGCCAGGGGAGGACACACCCCATCCCATTTTTGCTCCTGACCACCCATCTCCTGCCGGGACCCGCATTGGCTGAACCTCATGGGAAGCCAGAGGCAAGAGCCACACAGGTCAGCCCTGAGGGTCGCAGGGCGGGATGGAGAAGGTGGCGAGTGGACAGGCAGGGCCAACAGAAGACTGGCCAGCCCCTGACTCCAGAACACCGAACCTTGAGACGCACTGGATGAAACTTCCGTCACTGTCCCATCAAGGCTCGGTTCATAAGAAAGTGAGAGAGGGAGAGGAGAAGTTGAAGACGGGGGGAAACTGAAAATCCAATTCTGGGAAATTCAGGGAAAGCCAGCAATCCGGGAAAAGGAAAGTAGGCAGGTGGATGGATATGAACAAGTCTGGGCTCTGCTTCCCGGGAGTTCTCCAAATTCCCCTGCGAGCTGCTCTGCAGGTGCCACCTCTCTCCCTGCATCTCTCCCCGGCCTCCTGCACCCGGGCACTGCTTCCCAGACGCTCCCATCATGCACCGGGGCCACATTTTGTGTTTTGACTCTTCCTCTCACATCCAGGATCAGGACACATGGCTTCCCATGTTTCTGTGGATGTTCTCAATGACTCATTCTGGGACCAGACACTATCAATGGTGGGACGTGAACAAAGAGCTGAGGTGGGTGTTGGAGGGATCCTTAGAGAAAGCTTGTTCAGCACTTTTTAAAACTATTATTTTATTTTATTTTTTTAATTTATTGATTTTAGATAGAGGAATGGGCGGAGGGGAGGAAAAGAGAGGGGAGAGAGAGGGAGAGAGAGGGAAACATCAACTTGTTGTTACACATATCTATGCATTCATTGGCTGGTTCTTGTATGTGCCCTGGCCAGGACTGAACCTGCAACCTTGGTATATCAGGACAATGCTCTAACCAACTGAGCTACCTGGTCAGGGCTGTTTAAGCACTTTTTAAAAGACTCTATGGAGAAGCTAGGCAAAATTTTAAGATTACCTAAATTGTCTCAAAATCATGTCTCCAGACTAGGAATGGCTGCCCCTTCTCTAAAAGTGGTCATTTATCTCATGGGTATTGTAGTCATTAACACAGCAGAACCTACCTCAAATCCACCCTTTTTCTTTTTTCACAAGAAAAATGAAGATTTTTTTTCCTGTTTGATGACATATTTTACCCTCCAACTGTATTTTCTTTGGCTAGAGAATCCCCTCATTGCTCTACGTGGCTAGATTCCAGCATCTTTTTTATTGCCGGGGGTCCTTATAAGGCGAGGGAGTAACACAGGAGGTGTAGCTTGACTCTAGCTGGGAAGAACGAGGGCAAAGCATAAAATCTATTAACATACCCTCTCTGCTTCTCACTGGGAATGAAATCTAAATTTCTCTCTGTTCCCTCCACCCTAAACCCCCCGAGTGCACAAACATTTTACCCCAAACAATCCAATTCACAAGGAGAGAGGAATGAGCAATAATATTTACCATTTACTGAGCACAGACTACTGGTATATGCCTGACCATCTTCTAAACACTTAACTCTGGATTCTTTCATCTAAGCCTCACAGTGATGCCACAGGGTGGGTACTATGATGATAACCTTTTCTCAAATGGAGCAGCTGAGGCAGAGTGGGTACGTACCTTGCCTATGGGTACATACCGCCACTCAATCTTAGAGCCAGGATTCCAACCAAGGCAGCCAGCCTTCAAAGTCTGTGCCCTGGGCAGTAAGAGCCCCTATGTTTACATTTATCCCCTCTGTTTCCATTCATTACTCAGTTGTCATCAGTCAACATCTGAAAAGCACTAGGCACTGGCAGTACTCAGCTGGATAAGATTGGTCTCCCTCAAGCAGAAGCATCACGAGTCTACAGAGCAGACGAGGAAAGAGAGGAATCATGGCTACATAGGCGAGAGGTGAATAAGATGCCAGGGAAAGCCAGAGAGGAAGTGACTAACCCTCCTTAGGGAAGTTGTAGAAAACTTCATGGAGGGCGTGATGTGTAATTCTGTGAAACAGCAGGCGTGAGTAAATGTTTGCTGAGTGAATGAGCAGCAGGAGTTCATCGGGCAGAGAGGAGGAGGATAAATGGAGGGAACAGTAGGTGGTAATGTGAGGAGAGTGGTTGCATGCTGTTCGCTACTTTCTCCATTGCTTTATCGAATCTGAGCTTTACCGGGAATGCTGAGAAATTCCCAGTCTGTAAGTCCAGGAGAAATGATCCGGTGACTTCCGAGTTTTCTGCCCGAAAACATCTAGTTTCTATCCTTACTCCCTACAAGGCTGTTTTGCACAAAGACACTCCTTTTCCATATTAGCATCACTCCAAGGTGCCTTGGCTGGTTTTCTGGGGGCTTCTATGAGCTATTCAAAGGGTCAAGTTATTTGTAAAAATCGGCTTTTTCAAGGCATAACTTATGCATACTAAAAACCAATAATTTTGGATGGATAATTCCATGAGATTTTGGCCTATGTATACAGTAATGTAACCACCCCTACAATCAAGTTATAAAACAGTTCTTTTTTTTATGCCTATTAGCAATGAATCCCCTCCCCTAGCCCTGGCCTCTGGGATCCACTGGTCTTCCGGTCACCTTAGCTGTGCCTCGCTAGGATTTTATGTAGATGGAATCAAACAGGAAGTGGTCATTTAGTCTAGCTTCTTTCATTTAGCGAAACGCTTCAGAGATTCATCTCTGCTGTTGCACAAGTCACTAATGCATTCTTTGTTACTGCTGAGTAGCATCCCATTGCATAAATAAGCCATAATCTGTTCATCCATAAAACAAGGAGACGGGCACTGGATGAATGAAGATGCTACAAACATGGACAAGTTTATGTGCACATATATTTTTAATGAGGTATCATTTTATTACTATTTTATTGTATCCCTTTTCCCTACTGTAAATTCAGTTATCTCATTCCTTATAGCCTCTAACGGTCACTTGTATGTGTTAATGTTACTAACGTTTTTATGTTAACCTACTATCTCGCTGTCTTGCTGAATTCTTTTGAGATATTTTATCATGAACTCGCTAGGATTTCCCAAGCATATTATGATGTCTTCTGCATAATCTTTCTTTTATGACTTTTTTTCATAGCCATTGGCCTATAATTGCTTTCTCTAATCTAATTACATTAGCTAGTACTTTGAGAAGAAGGTTAAATGGGCCCAGTGTGGAATGTTCCCAGTGTGAATGCACCCAGTATGACTGCATCTAGCACTACATCATGCAATTGTTTTTGCAATTGCACAGAATGGGATATAGTCTCACCATGAAGCTTTGTTCTCTTCCTCTGTCAGTAAGCAAATCCCATGGGTAATATTCCTTTACTGTCTCTTTTTTTTTAACAGTCTACCCCAGCAACTCCACCTTCCTTTTTCTCTTTTTAAGGGCAGTTCTTCGGGGAACCTCAGATAACCTAAGGAACCCCCGAATGTGTTTCACAGTAGCCCGCACCCTCCCACCCTCGCCGCCAGCACAGCACCCTCTGGTGAAAGCAGGTTCTCTCCCATCATTACCACTCAGAGAGCAGGGGGTGGGATCGTGGCTTGCATCCTGGCTGGCCTCCCACAGCCTGGCCCTGTGGGGCCACAGAGGGCGGCTCCTTCTCCAAGATGGTCTTTAAAGTTCTTGCTGTGCCTTTGTCTCCCTGCTGTGTCGCCTGTCAGCTGTGATGTCTACCCGTCTCTCCTTGGCAGCCTCGGCCTGTGAGGTCATCTTCTCACCGCATGGTTTCCTCCAGCATTTACACTCTGGCTGTGACTCAGTGTTTACAGTCAACATCAACCTGTGAGGAACACGGTGTCGAAGAACGGAGGCTGGCAGCGAGGTGAGCGTGGACAGGCTCCTGGGGGGAGCGGGGGGCTGGGAGCGTGGGGGACACCCGCGTGCCAGGAGGCGCTCTCTTCAGGTCTTGGCAGGACATCAAGTCCCCAAAGGAGGAGAATGACCCGTCGCGTTCGGTCTAGTCCGAGCTGTTGTTTGGAAGGGGAAGCAGCTGTCTGTCTGCTGGCCAGGCTGAGCGAGGGGCCCTGAAGCCAGTGGGTGTGCGTGAGCCACAGTGACCTCGTGCGGAAGGCAGAGCTCTGGGCAATGCTGCCCCTTGTTTGGGGGACAGAAGGGGGGGCAAAGGCAGCAAATACCATACCCACCGCACATCAACCTTGGGAAAGAGCAATAGCAAGTCCTTTCTGACACGGAGGTGCAGACCCAGGAAGGAGAAGGCGAGCAACACGTGGAGTCTCCACACCCTGCAGGACGGTCTTCAGCGAAATGCTGTCAACTTCTAACTCCAGTGACATCTCCAACTTCATTCAGCTATGATGTGGGCAGGCACACCCGAGACACAACTCCTTATTTTGTCTATAACTATAATGGTTTCTTTCCTGCAGGCTCGCCGATGGGTCAGAGGAAGACTAAGTTAGAGCCCTACCAACGTCCAATCTAGTTGTTCTCTGATCATGGAAACA
Organism: Myotis yumanensis; assembly: GCF_028538775.1. Taxonomy (NCBI): domain Eukaryota; kingdom Metazoa; phylum Chordata; class Mammalia; order Chiroptera; family Vespertilionidae; genus Myotis; species Myotis yumanensis. The sequence continues at coordinate 6,831,486 of NW_027223773.1, read as the reverse complement.
GCCCCTTTCATAAATGTTTCGGTCACATGCTGGGCTCTCAGAGGCCTCAGCCTCGGTCCCTCAGAGATGGTGTGTGAGCAGTGGCCGATGCTACCATATGGAGAGGGTGGGGATGGGTCTTCTGGCTTCTCTGCTTCCTACAGGCCCTGGTTATTAACCACCCTCTGCCGTTGGTGTGCAAGTATGAGTCTAGGGTTATCTGGCTCCCTGGGGACCATTTCCAGGTCCTGACCTTGACACACAGGAGCCAAAGGGAGTACCGACAAGCTAAGCTCTAAGACTTCCTGTCACTGGACTCTGCAGTATAACCACGCTGACCTTGACCTTGGTGGGGCTGCACTCCAGCCAGGATGAATCTGTGTACTTGCAGGGTGACTATAGGGAGGAGATCAAGAGCTCCTTCTCCCTCTTCTTCTTCCTCCTCCTCCTTCACCTCCTTCTCCTTCTTCTCCTTCTCCTCTTCTTCCGCCTCCTCCTTCTTCCTCTCCCTCTCTTACAGCACCTGCTCTCTGGGCCTCACAAACTTAGGCACCTGATGTACAAGTTCAAGCTCTAAAGGAGGTAAGAGCAACCCAGAGTGACCGTGTGATCTAGTCCAGCGTTGTTCCAACCCAATTTCAAGACACATTCTTTTTGATTAATAATAATAATCTAACTCGTAAGCCCAGTATGCCAGATGAATGAAAGCAGAGCTGGCCTGTTGGGGCAGGTAAGAAGGGACCAGACCTTGTAGGATATGAACCCCAGGACTTCACAAGTATTATCCTATGGAAACCACTTGTCTTTTCAAACCCATCCTCTCCTAGATAGAGAAGCTGTGGCCTAATGAATAGAAGTAAGTTGCCATGCAGGTTGCAAGTGGCAGAAGCTTAAAACCTTTCTCTGAGCTTTTCACTCCATTATTCCATTTCCCCCAAGCCTTAACCTAATTTTAAAGACCGTATGCTGCTCACGTTCAACGGCAAGCCTACATGCTGATACCCCAGAGGCAATGGGTTTCACTGGTAAGAAACAATTCACCATCAAAAACAAATAGTCTATCAGTCACAGTCAACAGCACAGAAAGTGACAAATTCTAATGTGTTCCAGTCTGACTAGTCGTTACTCAATGACTTGCTTATGTCTGGCCCTCATGAGACATCCCAATAAAGTCTCCTTGAAGCACCAGTCATGCTAAAGTCACAGAGACACAAGCAGACAGCGCCTACTCAGCACTCGGTTTAGCTTAGGTCTCTACTGATTAATATACTACTGAGAAATGAGTGAACAAAGCTTAGAATGTTAACGAGCCCTTTTTATATACTTCCTTAAGTAAAGTTTACTTGAGGTCTACAGAGCAGAGGAGCCAATGAACGACTTCCGGCGTGGTCAGAATGCCCTTCGGAAAGAACACGGGTAGAGGCGAACTCCAAGGAGACACTGAAGAGAAATGTGTCAGACACATTCAGCCCCCTGTCAAGGCAGCTGGCTGGGAGGGATGGGAGCCAGTGGGCCATTTACTGCATGGCCAATGACTTGTAAACACACCTTGTTGCTACATGCGTTCAGGCAATTACGAGTCAATTACACCTGCAAACTACCTGGAATTAAAAGCTGGACTCTCCAGGGGGCTGTCGTTTGGGAAGCAGCGGCTGCTGATGTTCAATGGCGAACCTACATGTTGACAGCTTTCCCACTTCGTTGGCATGATCGCATCCCCCTGGAGTGCACCGTATGCCTCTCGGAGCTGGGAGAGAGGCGATCCACTTATAGAACCACTGAGTCACAGGGGGCAGGCGGCTCTGCTTCTGCGACGGCTCCAAGCAGTGCTTGCCGGGTCCAGTCTGTGGTCATGGATGTTCACTGTCGGATGTTTTCAATTTGTCTTCCAATATGATGTGGACTCCAACACTTGGCAGATTTATAATTTCTCCATGCTCCCCCACCACTCACTCTTCAGTGTGAGATTTTCTCATTTAAGGGTAGTAGCAGTGTTTCACGCTTTCCATAAATCTTCATGACATGTCCGAACCCAACACCTCACCAGTGGAGAAAGGCCATCTAACATGGCCTCTGAGGACGCGAGTGCTTTCATTGTCAACTCTGCACGAATGAATCCCCTGCCCGAGAGAAAGAGCAGGTGTGACCTACTGTTTACATGAACAGTTCTTCCCCCTGGAGAACAGAGTGGAGAACCTCACAGTCTCATCTTCAACCCTGTGTCCTGTCTGGGCGCCCCAACTTTGTCTGACCTGGAGGCAGGAGCTTAGGTTCCTGAAGTTTGGGGTTGCCCTCCTTTCGTTGAATCTGTGGTGTCACCGGGAACCCATTCTGCTGTGTTTGTGTCAGCAGAAGCCTCCTGGGCCGTCTTCGCCCTTGTCATGACTCCGCCACCCACTTCAGCCACCGCGAAGATCACCCCCTCCGAGTTCGTCTAGCTCAGCTGCCTGCTCCCCGCACTCACTCCTGCCCCGCATTGCACTGCCTCCCGCATGTTGAATCTGCTGTTCACGGTGAAGCCACTGAACTCTCCCAAGATAGACAGCGTGGCCATATTGTATTAGAAATCTTCACGTGTGTATTTCAACATCTTTGACAGTGGGGGGCATGGACATATGCTCCCCTAAACACACGGGGGGGGGGGGGGGAGCAGACCAGGATGAACTTTACTAATGCCAGACACAGTCCACTCTCCCTGGGATGCTGCTAGCACAACCCAGACAGAGGGGCATCAGAGTTGTGCTCAAGTTTCTCAGAAGGAGATTAAGAAGAGGCTCGTGTGTGTGTGTGTGTGTGTGTGTGTGTGTGTGAGAGAGAGAGAGAGAGAGAGAGGGAGAGAGGGAGAGGGTTCAGGAGTGCTTTGCAACTTACATGTACATGCTTAGGAAAATGATTATTCTGCAACTGTATGACACATTAAGCTTATACCGGGTGCGGCAAAAATAGGCTTACAGTTCTATGTGCACGAGTTTATTATTATATTATTATTTATTAATTATTGTATTATTTCCCATCTGAATAACTGTAAACCTACTTTTGCCCTAACCATTTATATAGTATATGATATAATTTAATGCTCATTGTTTCCACCCTGTGATTACTTTCAGGGCCCTAAACCCTGCACCGAGGCTATATTTTTTAATCCTTGGGCTACATATACGCACAGTTAGGTCATCATAACTTGTGGTGGGTGCATTCTCCTGGGAGAAAGATGTCGGGGTGAGAAGGTGAGCTTCATGATTCAAAATCTGGTGGCTAACGACTGTCAGACAGAGAAGGATTTTTTTAAATTTCCATAAGCCCAGTATTTTGATCAGATCATTTCATAGTTTTACTGAGGAGTCATCTTTTACAGAAAAAAAATAAAAATTTTTCCCAACACAAAGGATCGCAAAAAAAAAAAAAATGAGACCCATGGGAAACCATTTCTTCACAAGGCAGCTATTGAACTGATCCATTTGGAACCCTTAGCCCATGTTGCTGCACGCTAATTGGAAATCATTTGTAAGCAGAATCAGCTTGGGTCACGACTGACTTAATGCGGTGGAGCTGGCCTGCCCAACTTGGGAGGGAGGTGTGCACGGAGCCCTGGTTTTACAAGACCCATGGAGGGAACGTTAACGTGGATGAGACAGAACAAACTAGAACTCCAGGGATGACACAGACCTTGGCAGCCTTTCTGAAGTGACATGCGCAGTCTTCATTTACTCCTCACATCCCGACAGTGAGCGGGGGGTGGGCCCACAGACTGGTGGTGGCACCTCTGTCCCCACTGGGGCGTTCTCAACCCCCATGTCCCTGTTTAAAGCATGCCTTCTAGGAAGATGGACGAAATAACCCCGATATAACATCCCAACTCCAGATACCCGATGGTGCGCCATGCTAACTCCATCCTGCTGGGCCATGAAGGGTTGTCTTCTGTCTTCTCTGTTTTGGCCATTTCAGAGAGGATCTGAAGTTCGGAATTCTTCGGGGGGGCGGGGGGTGTGAAATGTGTGCACTGAGAGATGACATCTTCAGACTTTGCACATGTGTGAGTATGAGCACCCAGTGGAGAAATAAGAAGGCTGCTCAGGGCAGGCAGACCCCTGGATACGGGGAGTAGTGAGATCATCATGAAGGAGAAGCAGGGGAAGCCTTAGCTGGGCTCCAGGGACCTTGCCCTCCTCCTTGAACATGTACCAGTCATTCATGGTACAGAAGGTGGTCATTCCTTGTACAGTTTTCATGAGCCATGGCTGTTGCATCTCTTGGTAGGATCTTTTCCTTCCATAAACTTACACGCCAAGGCCCTGTGCTCGCTCAGAAAGGACATTTGTCACCCTTTCTGGCGAGAGACACCTTGAGCTGCTAATATGAGAACCAAATTCCTTCAGCCTTTGTAGACTCTGGTAGAAAATGATACTGCACAGCCTCAATTCCCCTTTTCAGAAGCCTGCTTGATGTCCCAAGTCCCCAAAAGGCTAATCCCCACCAGGGCGGCTCAGGGAACATTTGGGTCCGTCTCAATTTCAGACGGGGTCACTGAGGGCACCTAGAGTGAGCCCGGGGCAAGCAAGTACAGCACATCCTTGAACCCCCGCCTTCTGCCCTTGGACAACAGGAAGTTACTGAATTGTCTGCAAACAGCACACTGGAATTTGAAGAAAGTGAACTGGTTTAGGAGAATAGTCGAGTGGGTCTGTGTTTGAATTCAGACGCGACTGTGTGAGGACACGTGACTGGGGCGAGTTATTCAACCTCTCTGAGTGTTGCCTCTGCATGTGTTGGAAAGAATAATGGGCACTTCTCAGGGGTGTTGTAAAGCTTAGTCATCTGTGATGGAAGGGCCTGGCCCCTCGTAAGCTCTCAATACGACACGGCTATTCTTAGGATTGGAGTAAGCAGGGTGTGTTTACAGGTTCTTGGATGGGATGGGCAGAGATCAGTGAGGATGAGGATCAAGTTCTACTCTGTGTTCCGTGGGTCAAGGCCAAGGTGAGGACACAAGACTGTCTTGGCCACTGGATCCCTCCGGCGTTGGCATCTTGCTATTAGGAAGGGTGAGTACTGTGATTGATGGTGAGAATCAGAAATTGCAGGTGAGCCGGGGCCTGGCTAGGTTTATGAGCTCTTCCTGCTCAGCCCACCGAGCTTGGTCCGTCTCTCAGGGACTCTCTCTAGAGGTGCCAAGTTGGTTGTCAAGGCTGGCTGCGATATGACCATGAAAACCAAGCACGTGTGGTGCCGGAGGCTAGTGCCACCTGCCAGAGTGGCATGGGCTGTTTCCCAGAGAAAAGCAAAGGGGCAGCTCATATCTGCCCATGCTGAGCCCTGGCACCCCCTCCATTCCCCCTCACGAAGAGGGTAGAGAGCCATGTTTGGCCACTTGGCCTTATCGTTATTAATAGACACTTTGGTAATGCCACCTGGGCGAAAACGGAAAGCCCTGGCAGAAGAGGCCATGTATTTTAAGACGACACAGTTTATATTTAGCGACTGGAATTATGCCCCTTGGGAGACATGTAAGAAGAGGAAGCGAGATTAGAGCTGAGCACCTGGCCCGGGCAAATGTCATCTCCCAAAGTGGCCATGCTCGTCACAGGTGCACACCCAGCTGAGGGAGGCAGAGAGGGAGGTGGGGAACCCACTGCCCGAGGTGCTGAGGGGACAGTCGCCAACGTCAGGGTTGGACCAGTGAGGGAAGGGCAGCCGTGCTGTACATTCACTGGGCGCAATACCTTCACGCTCACCGCAGACTGATTCGGGACAAGGCAAAGTAAACTGATGGACGTCAGGGCCTGAGATGTATTCCCCCCGCACATGCACCCAGGTGTCCTAAAAAGTGACATCATCATTTGAAGCGGAAGAGAAAGGTGATACACTAATCGGGCATACGCTTATCACTTGCCTGTGGAGATGGTACAATCTATTCCTGCATCATTTTAAAATTCATATTGTATGACTGCCTCCCCTAAAGCCGGTAATCACTGTTCAATACAACAGCAATCAACCACATGTTTCTCAGCTGCCTGCCACTTATGATCTCATTTTATCCTCCTAATACCCATGCAAAATTTGCTAAATAAATAGCCTTGGGTATTTTAATGCAAAAGCTATTAATACAATCATTGTAGAAATTGTTGTAAAACTAGAAAAACCGAATTAAAAATATAAAAGATTCCCCCACCATAGAAAACCACTGTCTATATTTTAGTGACTCTGTTTCCATTGTATTTCCACGCATGTTTTACGCATTTAAAATATTTTGTATGACATGATGTGCACCATTTTTTCAGCTAATATTATACCATAAGTATTGACCGTGCCAAGAGTTTTTCTGTGCAAAATTCTTTGCAAATACCATTTTAAAGCAGCATCCAAGGATGTGTCACAATATCCTTAATAAATTCTCGATGTTTGGAATCTACTGACGGCCAGTATGTTTCTGTTGCGCTGCTTCTGTGGATAGATCGTGGTCTGGGTGAGCACTGGGGAACTTGCTTTTACAAGCACAGACATCTGGTCACCTTGTCCACCAATGCCCAGCCCGTGAGAGTGGAATGACCATTCCACCAGCACTTTCCTCCACGCCTGCTCATAACCAGGAGACAAAGAGATAGATGATCAACCCAGCCGAGGGAACAAAACAATCGGAGAATTGCAGACCCGTGTTGGTACCTGCAGTCCCATTCAGATATACTTGTACAATCAGATTAAAGCTAAGAAAAGTATTTTAGATCAGTGGTTACAGGCCTGGCTGGTGCAACAGAATCGCCTCAGGAGTTTATTAAAGTAAACCCACAGTTCTAAGGTAGAGCTTGAAAATCTGTATTAAACAACTACAGAGAGAGAGAGAGAGAGAGAGAGAGAGAGAGAGAGAGAGAGAGAGAGAGAGAGAATATGAATGAGAATGAATGAGGAGGAGGAGGAGGAGGAGGAGGAGGAGGAGGAGGAGGAGGAGGAGGAGGAGAAGGAGAAGAAGGAGGAGGAGGAGGAGGAGGAGGAGGAGGAGGAGAAGGAGAAGAAGGAGAAGAAGAAGGAGAGAAGAAGGAGAAGAAGGAGAAGAAGGAGAAGAAGGAGAAGAAGGAGAAGAAGGAGAAAAAGAGAAGAAGAGAAGAGAAGAGAAGGAAAGAAAGTGAATGGCCCCAAAGCAGACTTGCTCGCATTGTTTTGAATGCATTTACAACTTCCTTATGGTAATTGCTGGCTTTGAAGGAATGCTTGCCAAGTTATCTGTGCCACAGCCCTGGGATGGTCAGTATCTCAGGGCAATGCCAACAGGGCAGGTGGGCTGGTCTAGAGCGCTGATTCCCTGGTCTCCTACTGAAAGAAGCGCCAGCTGATGGATGGGACGCACAGTAGTCACCTGAGCTCAGGTGGGGGCATGTGCTCTGCAGCTCCGGCCTCCACATGGAGGGGCCTCTCTGGATGCCCGGAGTAAGATCTGTGTTGGGTCCAGGGTGTGGGAAAGGAGCTGGCCCTTTAACCCTGGCTTCTGTGGAAACAGACTGGGAAAGCTAAGCCTAGCCGGAGGCTGCAATCAACAGCTGAGCAAGGTTGGCGTTCAGCTCAGCAGTGACTCATAAGTGTGTTTAGGTGCCACAAAGACTATTCCAACCACCACCATGGTGAAAAGACTGTGCATCTGCTGATATTGTGGGGGTCAACCATACACGTGTAGTTTGGGAGAGTCGTGTGAGAGTCAGATCATGCTCTGGGATCAGGTTGCCTTTCAAAGATGACCTCAGGGTGTTCTGGGCTTATGATCCCCTAACGACTTCCAGACTGAGAGTTCCATGTGCGGTCCGGAGGAGGGAGCGCCCAGAGGCTGCTGCCTGCAGAGCCTACCTGGGACTGACTCAAGCGGCTGGATTCCCCTCCTTCCAACATCATGGTTCATCGTGAAGCAGGCCAGGTCTGCCTGTGAGGTGGTGCAGACAGCTGCGAATGAATCAGCGAGCAGATCCCAGCTTGTTCTCACTTCCCCCATTGGCTGGCGAGCTTGGGCCCTGAGATGGAAATATTGCCTTGCCTTCGGGGTGGCCACGAAGGGAAACAGATGCAATTCCGTCTCACACGGCGAGGCTCTGCTGACTACTAACCCCATTGAAAGATGAGATACCGCCAGGCAAAGTGGGATATGCATTCATCTTGCCTGGAAACGCATCGCCATGGCGCCGGAAGTTACCCTAAGCCAGTGGCATCATTTCAGGGAGGCGGTGTTGAGAGGCGCCGTACAACAGGAAAGGGTAGCTTTCCCTTGTTCAGCAGGCCAAGGAAATGTCAGTGACACCTACGTCCCCAAAAGGAACCTCTCCTGCTTGAGTGACAGGAAAGGAACAATGGGATCCAGAGAAGAAGATGACGAATTAGTTGTGTATCACTGGGGGCCAAGGTTAAGCTGGGACAGGATTGCTGGGAGACATGGTCACCCCTGTTTCACCATGCACCTCCTCAAACAAACAAACAAACAAACAAAAAAGCATGTTACCTGGCAGGCAACTCAGATGCTCTGGAAAAAGTCTTTCCCCACTGATTTAAACAGTAGACTTTCTCTTAAAATTAAAAGGGATAAGAGGTTGGAGTCTTGGGCTCAGCATCATATTGGCAGGGTATGTTTTCCCTTCATCCTCTTCAAGCCACTACGTTAGAAACTGTCGAAGGCTTCTATCAAGCCCACCCCACCATCTTGCCACGGGCATTGGCGTTCCCCTGTGCATTTAGGGGACTGGCGTTTCATGTTCCTTGGCCCTGGGTTTGATGTTGCCATTCTTCCCTTGGGTCCTAGGGCTGTCCGAATGTGTCTCTCTCCTTGCTTTCTCTGTCTCTGGGCCTCTGCCACCTCTAATGTCACTTTTGGATCACCCTCATGACTTCCCCTGCTCATCTTGTATTCCAGGAATTTTGAATTGTTCTCCCTTTCCCCTGGTGATATGGGGTTAGAACTGTGCCCACTGACAGGAATGTTTTCACTCTAAAAGCCCACCATCTGAGATGAAGTAGATACTGTTTCTACAAAGGCTAGGTAGAAAGACCCATCAACAGATAAATAGATAGAGTGAAAGACAGATGATAGATAGATGGATAGATAGATCTATTGATAACCCTACCCCCCACATTATTCAAGGATCACCCGTGTTCTCAATACTTACAGGCATAAACCCTATTATATAATTTTTTTGAGATCTCCACAATGCCCAGGCAAACAGTGAGTCTTGACCAAGTACGTATTGACTTCTGCTCTATAATTCCAAGCATCTCCACCTCCTTCTCTAATAGGTTCAGTGCAAACCACAGTCTGAGTCCCACACAATCATGTTTCTTTTTTTTTTCTAACTCAACAGTCACTTGATTTAACTTGATTAAATATAACACAGGGGGTTTCATTGGAACTTAACTACAAATTAAGAGCAAAGAATTCATAGAATCGACTGCTCTTTAAATATAGTTTAGTCCAGCAAGCTAACAGTTCTTCTACGGGAGATGCCATACTGGGCAGACATGAGACTGTGGTGCACATAGCCAAACAAGCAAATAGCATGTGGGCCTCGGAGCATTTACTGTGATTACGCTATATGAGTAATAAGTAGGTTATTAGTCATTATTGGCTGTGCATAATTCCTAGGCGGTCGGTCCCAGGGCCAGTATAAACAAGCCCCAGATGGCCTCCTTTTGTTTTCTGCATGTGCTCATACAGAAGGGCTGAGAAAAAGCGATCCCCTTTGTAGACATGTGCTATGGCTCACTTACATGTACCTGCTGCATTTGCTACCCGGAAATCTAGGGTGTTAGATGGGTCTGAACTTCAGTGTAGTTCTGGGAGCATAAGAGGAGCGAGGAGAAAATGGCACATTTATACAAGCATCAGACTTAATACACTGTGAGACAGTTTGTCTGATCCTGAGCAAAGACACAGATCTATATGGTCTATATGGTCTCCTCTGTAGATACACGGGTAGAAAGGAGAAGAGAAAGGAGCTGTTCCCTTACCTGCCCGCCCTCCACCCCTAACCCCCACCCCCCGCACTCCCCTTTGGAGCGCATTTTCCTAGACATTTTTTTATAGGTCATGAGGACCTCGGGAAGGCTCTTCAGAAGCAAGTTAATGTTGGCAGCATAGTGAAGACTGCGCTAGAAGGGAGAACGCGAGGGAAGAGAAATAAGTCAGGATTCTCATGAAATAATGCAGGTATAAGGTGAAGAAGCTATAACGAAAAATCAGCCACAGGAGAAAGACCACATTGCAGACACAGGCCTGCGGTGGAATCGATAGGGTTCATTGGTCCTTTGATTATACGGGATGAAAGGAAGGGAGGACCTACGATTGATTTGGATGTTTAGAGGACAGAGTGAATGGTGACACCATTAACTGGGATCGAAGACCAGAGGAAGAAAACAGGATTAAGGAATGATGCATTGGGACCTGCTGTGTTTGAGATTTACGCGTGGCTCTTTAAATACAGTTGAGCTCAGCACGCTAACAGTCAAGGAAGGTATTTGGAAATATGGGTCTGACACGCAGGCCATAAAGCATGGCTGGGATATAAATTTCAGAGCCGTTTGAACACAGTGTATAATGTCCTCACGGGCTCCCAAATTTCATAGAAGTTCTAAGTATCTATATAAAATACCAAAACATTTCACTGCCAAATATAAGACAGCTTAGATCCTAGAAAGTGACATCATCTTCCCCTTCATCTTCTCCAGGAAGGATCTGTACAGCAGCATTACTTAAGGCGGGGGTGGGGAATGCCCGGCCCGAGGGTCATATAAGGCCCAAGATATCATTTGGTCTGGCCCCGCCAAGGCATTAGGGGCAAGGTCATTAAATGTTTGACCAAATACAGCAGGCTCATTTATAAGTTAATACTTTTGTATGGCCCATGAATGAGGTTATCCATAGCCAATGGCCCTTGGCAGGAACAAGGTTCCCCACCCCTGACCTAAGGTGACAGGAGCTGGAAAGCAGGAAGACCTGCTAGGAGGTTCTCCAGAAGACGGTTATGTGGGGATGAGGCCTGGACCAGTTTCCTGGCAGGAGGATTGGACAGAAAGCGTAGGACACGCAGGGGACGACCAAGAACAAAAACACAGAGAACTGGGGACGCAGTCAAGGTTTGCTGTGTCTGAAAGCCGTACCATGAACGCAGACGCCAACATTTCTCAGTGGTCTTTCTGCTGGAACAAGGGTTTTTCCAACCATCAGAGGGGATTAAGAACAGCAGGGCCCGCCCTGACCAGTTTGGCTCAGTGGATAGAGTGTCGGCCTGAGGACTCAAGGGTCCTGGGTTCAATTCCAGCCAAGGGCATGTACCTTGGTTGCGTGCACATCCCCAGTAGGGCGTGTGCAGGAGGCAGCTGATCGATGTTTCTCTCTCATCGATGTTTCTAACTCTCTATCCCTCTCCCTTCCTCTCTGTGAAAAAATCAATAAAAAATATATTTTTTAAAAAAGAAGAAGAACAGCAGGGCCCACGCATCACGGCTCAGTGAGCCACACAGTCCTTCGTTAAAATGCGTCGTTCACACATCTGCTCAAAGTTTCGGGACATGCCTCCTGCGTTTACTATAGCTTGCTTTAGGATTACAATAACAGTCGCGTGTCAACTTGGGTAGTGGTTTGGGTTGGTTTGTTCCTGGAGAACCAACCACATTACAGACTCAGAGGAACACAAGGAGCAATGCTTTCTTCTTCATTGGTTGACGGAGGGCACCCCCATCCCAGGCTACAGCCTTGGGGTGCACTCACCGAGCTTAATCCTGAGCTCAGCCACCGCAGCGTACCGTCCCCTGCCCCGCAAAACCACACAAGCACAGGCCCAGCCACAGGGCCATGCACTCTCCTGTCCAGGTGACGGTGAACCTGAGTCCCTCTCAGCTCAGCAGGACAAACCAGACTCCTAAGGCCCTCCCTGCCCTGCCCACCTGCCCAGAGCTACTCTCCCCCCGCCGAGGAAGGAGCAGGCTGCTAGCTCCTGGGAAGTGTGCCTTCAGAGAAAACCCACTTTGCATTAGGAAGTAAAATAAAGCACCTCTGCTTTGTAACTGAAATACCAGGAATTCTGGAACGAGCCGCTGGTGAACAATGCTGAGTCAGACCCAGATAATCTACAGAAAGCACGTCTACTAAGGGGCTTGGGGTCTTCGATCCTCGAATGGCCACGGCTGGCCTCTAGGCCACGGAGGGAAGGTTAAGCTCTCAGCAAGGCCTCTACCCTGGGCCCAGGCATCAGGCAGTCTTAGGCGATGAGGAGGGGAGTCCAGAGTGAGATTCCCTCCCCCTCCTGAGGACTCCCTCCCTCCACACTTCACTGCCCCTCTCGGCGCCCTGGTCATTTCCAGCTTGCTAGCTCAGTGGCTTTGAGCAAGTGGCTGACATTCTTTGATAAGAAGTTGGGGCAAGAAGTATCAACCTCCTAGATTTACTGCGAGGCAGTGATTTTCAATATTTTCCATCTCATGGCACACATAAACTAATTACTAACATTCTACGGCGCACACACACACACACACACACACACAAAAATAGGTATAATTTCGATTCGTTCATACTGGATGGCTATTGTTGTGTTGGCTGTTGTTATTTTTTTTTCTTTGACAATCTCAGGGAAGAGAGGTCAGTGCCCCTGACTAAACAGTCAGGTGCTGCATGTTTTAAAAATTCCTACGCACGCACACGGGTTGAAGTAGCTGCTTTAAGGAATGAATAGCTACTGTTTGGCAGAAGTCTCTAAGTCAGTACCTGGCAAGGAGCAGGATTTAATACATGCTGTTTTTCTTCCTTCCTTGACAAGCATGGAGCAATCTACTTTGCCTCTCTGAGGCTCATGTTTTTATTCGATAAAAACAGGGGTAAAAGGCATATTTCTCACAAAGGGCTGTTTTGAGGATTTAAGAAGTCAATGCAGGGAAGGTGGTTAGTCTAGGGCCTGGTATATAGTAAGCACTCAATACTGCTAGCTATTATTATTATTACTACTAGAGGCCCGGTGCATAAAATCTGTGCATGGGGGGCGGTCCCACAGCCCGGCCTATACCCAGGACCCCTCAGGGTCCTGGAGGATCAGGCCTAAACTGGCGGTCGGACATCCCTCTCACAATCCGGGACTGCTGGCTTCTAACCACTTGCCTGCCTGCCTGCCTGATGGCCCCTAATCACTCTGCCTGTCTGCCTCATCGTCCCTAACCACTCACCTGCCTGCCTCATCATCCCTAACCCCTCTGCCTGCCTGCCTGATCGCCCCTAACTGCCTCTGCCTTGGTCCCCGCCACAGCGGCTTTGTCCAGAAGGATGTCCGGAATGATGTCCAGAAGGTCATTCGGCTGTCCAGTCTAATTAGCATATTACGCTTTTATTATTATAGATTATTAATTATTAATTATTCAACAAACACAACGTGTCATATTCTGTACTTGGTGTTGTGGGTACAAAGGTCAATAGGTCACAGTCCCGCTGGAGAACTTTCCAATCTAGAAGTGGCTCAATACTTGCATCCATCGTCCTCAGAGAGAAGTCTGCATCAGTAAAGGTACTGACTCCCCATTATCAGCTGTTCATATACAATAACTGATCAACTACTTAGGATGATGGAGCAGACGGGACTCAAACCTCAGAAATGTCCTTGGATTGGATGATCCTTAAGGTCCCCTCTAAGAGTTTCTGATTCTAAATTTCAATGTGGAATTCTATGTCCCATTCCAGGGTCAGAAAATAGGGTGGGGGGGAAGAGGGACATAGAGCTATGGCCCTTGATGAAAGTCCAATGTCAAAGCCCAGCATATGTCTGACCGTGCACAGTCAGTAGGCCCCATCCCATACTTTGTCCCAGGCCCCAAGACAGTGACCTTCCTGTCCAACAGGGACCTGCCATGACTCCCCTCAGCTTGATGAGTATACGAGGGCTCTGCAAGAGACTCTTATGGCCTTGACCTTGCCTATAATATTTTATACCTGCTCCTCACTGAGGTTTGTTTTTCTGAAATTATGGGCAGGGTGGCATGTTCTTGGAACAGCATTTGATGAATGTGTTCCCTGAACTCTCCTCACCCAACAAAAACTCACTTAGAAAAGAGAGTCCGAATTTAGGAAGAAGGTGCGCGCAGTCTGGGGTTTTTAGACTGGTTTGCAGTTTTGCCCTTTGTCTGTAACCCCTTCTCGGGAGCTGTGACCAACAGCACAACATTCACTGCAGGCCAAGGAGAGACCTGCAAATGAGCTTCTCCTACTTCCTCCGCCTAGAAATGCCCTCAACACGGAATCAGCGCTTACCCCGAAATTACACAGGAAAGAATGGTCCTCCTCCCTCCCGTCGGGTGGCAGAATACTTGCGCATACTCGAATTGGAATGAAAAATACATGATGTATTTTTGTATTTAACTTATCATTGGTAATAAATTCAATTAGCACACTGCATTTCACTTGTATAAATATGGTTAATTTTGTGTTTAGTACCCACAGAAGATGCTGCATTGCCATGCAGCTTTGGTATGCATCAATATGCAGATCTCACTAACAGATATGCAAATCCCATAATCCAGACAAACTGAATCACATAATTTAGCATGTGTTTCAAAACCATCCTTCCGTGTTCACCAGGCTTTGGGGATGTTGGTTTTGACCCCTGAACGAAACGAGAGATGTCTTAAAAGTGGGAACCATATTTTCTCATCCTTTGCACCCCATTCCATCTTTATATAGTAACAGCTGGCAATACTGACCACTTTGTCTGGGCCAGGCATTGGGCGAAAGCTTCCTATACATGTATTTGTGTGTGTAACTGAATCCCTGCCACGAGTGATGAAATAGTTATCATTATATCCATTTTACAAAGGAAGAAATTTGAGTTCATAGAAGCTAAGGACACTGGCCCATGGAAACACTGCTAGTCAATTGCACAGCGGGAACCCCCAGATCTGTGGGGTTCAAAAGTTCATCCCCCTACTCTGCCATGTTGCCTCCAGCTCCTGGTGGATACAAAATCTGTTTTCTCTAAGTAACTGTCTGATGATGGTGAAGGCAGTTTCATGGCAAGAAAGCCTACCGAGGCCCACTCCACTGAACATCTGATCAATGAACAGGTTACAGCGGGCAAGAGGAACCTTTGTGACTTCCTGTCTTGGAAGTCCAGGATTTAGATGGGGGAAAAAATTGTAATTATTCTGTATAAAGAATTCTCATTTAGGAGAGGTGGTGAGTTAACTAAAGTGAAGATATGTGTTCTCAAATGAAAATGCTGTGTCCAGTGTTGGTTTAGAAAGATCGAGATTCAAATGCAATGTGTTGGAATATGTTTGAGGGGTGAGGTGGTGATGGTAGGAAAATATATTTACAGAATATCCTCCTTAAGTTAATAAGGATCCTATTATCTGTTCTTCTTCCTCTTTTTTTTTTTTCTTTCAGAAAAACAAACCAAATTGGGACCAGAGATTATTCTATTTGCCTTGAACTTCAGGGATAAATTGTAAGCATACTTTGAATAATTTTCGTTGGGACTATGCAATAGGGCCAAGTTCAGAAGATGGCGGCGATATAGGCAGACGCGTCCCAGGTCTTGTCCCGGAGCAAACGGAGTAAGCAGCTGAAACTAATAACACCCACCCCGAATTGGCAAATTTACTCAGCTGGTGAGACGGCTTGCAGCCTGGAAGGGCAGACCTCCCCTGGAAAGGTTAAAAACCAGGGATCTGGGCAGGAAAGTTTGCCAGACCTGAGCCCAGAGGGTCGGAGGGAGACCGCATGGCAGACAGCCGCGTCTCTTGGGACAGACACAGACCCTGACCAGGGTAAGGAGTTCCGCGGGTTTGCTGGCGCCAGGAGATTTGAGATTTGGATTTTGTGATTGCGGAGAACTGAGACTAAAGGGGGCATCCTGAGGAACTGATCAGACCGTGCAGTGCCCATAAGAGAGGAGCGTTTCCCAGACCATGCAGTGCTGGTAAGAGGAGCGTTTCCCAGACCGGTAAGAGGAGCGTTTCCGCGGCCGGCCGGCGTTTGTCTGTTTCTTTGTTTTCACTGAACCCTGCTCATAGGACAGTTCGGATACAGACACTCACCTGTGCTGAAGAGAGGGTGAAGGTGCAGACGAGGGGAATCTGGGGAGAGGCTGAGGAAAGAGGGGGAGCCGGAGGAGGTGGCAGCGAATTGAGTGCTGAGACCCCCCTGGGCCCAGGACTGGGGCAGCCATTCCTCCAGAGGGTGGAATTCCTCCCCCCAGCCCCCCAGGCAAGGAGCACAGCCACACCCAGATTCCACCCTGTATGAGATAAAGGACTAAAACAAGCTGATTAGTCCCTGGGAGTTACCAGGGTCTGGCCTATAGAGGGATTTTCAGTCCCACCAACAACACAGAGCAGGGTAAGGATTAAAAAAGGATAGAGAAGCTGTATAGCCTCAGAGGCCAACCCAAAAACACTGCCACCCAGAGGTTGAGCCACAAACTGACTCTTAGGGGAATACAAATTAAGGCAGACTGGATCACAAATACGGCCTGCTTTAAAATCAGGACTGTGATTTACAACACGGAGGAACAGTGTAATGCAGGCAACACTCTCCTAAATACCTGGCAGGACCAAGGCGAACCAGGCTGAAGAGTAGAAGAACCGAAAGACCATCACTACTGCAAATTTTTTCTTTTTCTTTTTCTTTTTAATTTTTTCACCTTTTTACTAAGAAACCAATTTTTTTTTTTCTCTTTTTCTTCTTTTTCCATCACCTGATTTTACCCTTTCAATTACCACATTTTTATTTTTAACCAGTATTATTACTCCTACCATTTTACCATTTTTTAAAGTGCCATTTTATTTTCTCTTTATTTTCTTTTGGGATTAGTGTTCTCCATTCTATTTTCATCGTTCCTTTAGCATTAATTTTCCCTATCTCAATTCCACCTCTTTGCTAAAACCCTCTTCCTTACTTTTCCCCTTTTGGTGTCCTGTTTCTCTTACCCTATTCCTGCTCCAGACTTTCCCAATTCCCTCTTTTTACCCCCTGTCTAATTCCACCCTACTTATATATCCTATTTCCAATCTACTGCTCTAAATCCTTATACACCTATTCTTTATCCTTCTTCACTTTCCAACCATTTTTTTTTCTCTCTTATCTTTCTATTGTTTTCTTGATTGTTGAATATATTGGGCTTTTTTTTTTTTTTTTTTCTTTTTAATTTGTTTGTTTGTTTTGTTTTGTGTTTTTTCTTCTTTTTTAGGACTGGTTGTGAGGTTGTTTTTCTTTTTCTTTTTCTTTTTCTTTTTTTTTTCTGCTGGTTTTTCCCTTCCCTCCCCC
Source organism: Myotis yumanensis (assembly GCF_028538775.1). NCBI lineage: Eukaryota > Metazoa > Chordata > Mammalia > Chiroptera > Vespertilionidae > Myotis > Myotis yumanensis. The sequence continues at coordinate 6,814,244 of NW_027223773.1, read as the reverse complement.
ACCCCACCCCAGCTATTTTTGTGCTTCTGTTTTCCCTTACCCCTCTGGATATTATTGGTGGTTTGTAGTTTGCATTCATCTCCAGGGATCTGTTGCTGGAATTTGTTGAGATTAGTGGCAGTTCTATTGGAGTTTGCTCCTCATACGGGGAGTCTCTTCCCCACTTCTACTTCATTCTCTTTTTTCGCTCTCTTTTTTTCCCCCCTCTTTTTTCCCAATTCTATTTTTGCACTCCTTTTTTGTTTGTTTTTTTCTTATTTTTCTTTTCTGTTCTCTCTTTTATCTTCTTCTCTTCTTTCTCCCTTATCCCCTAATTCTCTTAATTCGGGTGGTCACCTTTATTTGGAGTTATTAATATTGTGAATATACTTGTGTTCAGTGCCTGGTACGTTGTGCCTTGCTCTGTTGTATTTTGTGCCTTTAAATCAACGCAGCAGATCCAAGCAACAGCAGCCCCCTGATCACCGCAGCCTCCTGATCACCACAGCCTCCTGATCACCACACCCTCTGTCTGTGGAACAGCAACTGTACGTGAAGCCTCCCCCCACCAGCCAGAAGAGCCAACACAGCTGTGAACAACACCCACCAGAGGAGCTGCTGCCAACTGGAAAGCAGCTGCTACCGCAACCGTCTGAGCAGCAACCACAACCCAAGGAGCCCCTGCCACCCAGGGAGCAGCCACTGAACACCTCAACATCTACATATGTCAGCGAGATCAAACATGGGTAGGCAAAGAAACCCCCAAAGGAAAGAAAAGGAGGACTCGCCAGAAAAGCAGCTAAGTGAGACAGAGATATGCAACATGACGGAAAAAGAATTCAGAATAAGGTTCCTAGAGTACATGCACCACATGTTCAAGAAGCAAGAAGAAACAGATGAAAAACTCAACTACTTATGCAAGAAGCTAGAAGAAACAGATGAAAAAATCAACAACTTAAGTAAGTCCCAAGAAGAAATGAAGAGTGACATAGCTTCAATAAAAAACTCCATTGAAAGTATCAACAGTAGACTGGGAGAAGCGGAGGACCGAATTAGTGAATTAGAAGACAAGGAAGCAAAACACACTCAAACTGTACGGCAAATGGAGAAAAAAATTAAAAGACAGGAGGAGAGCCTAAGGGAGCTTTGGGACAACATGAAACGAAACAACATACGAATAATAGGGGTGCCAGAACAACAGAAAGATGAACATGGATTAGAAAACCTATTCGAAGAAATAATATCAGAAAACTTCCCTGAGGTGGGGAAGAAAAAAGTCACACAAGCCCAGAGAGTCCCAAACAAGGTGAACCCGAAAAGACCCACACCAAGACACATCATAATTACCATGGCAAATGTTCAGGATAAAGAGAGAATCTTACAGGCTGCAAGAGAGAGACGGAAAGTAACATACAAGGGATCTCCCATTAGATTATCAAATGATTTCTCAACAGAAACACATCAGGCCAGAAAAGAATGGACGGAAATCTACAAAGTGATGCAAAGCAAAGGACTGAATCCAAGAATACTCTATCCAGCAAGGCTATCATTCAAAATTGAAGGGGAAATAAGAAGCTTCACAGACAAAAAAGGGCTAAGGGAGTTTATCACCACCAAGCCAGCCATGCAAGAAATGCTAAAGGGACTGGTGTAAAAAGAAGAAATATCAAGCTCAGAAAGAAAACAGCCACACACACACACACAAAAAGAAATGGCTACAAACAAATACCTTTCAATAATAACTTTAAATGTAAATGGACTAAATGCTCCAACCAAAAGACATCGAGTGGCTGAATGGATAAAAAAACATGACCCATACATCTGCTGTCTACAAGAGACCCACCTCATTAGAAGGGACTCACACAGACTGAAAGTGAAGGGATGGAAAAATATCTTTCACGCAAATGGAAAGGAAAAGAAAGCTGGGGTAGCAATACTTATATCTGACAAAGTACATCTCAAAGTGAAGGCCATAACCAGAGATAAGGAAGGCCACTTCATAATACTAAAGGGATCAATACAACAAGAAGATATAACCCTGGTAAACATATATGCACCCAATGCAGGAGCACCCACATACATAAGAAAACTTCTGGAAGATATCAGGGGAGAGATCGACAACAATACAATCATAGTAGGGGACTTTAATACACCACTGACATCACTGGATAAATCCGCTAGACAAAAACTCAGCAAAGAAACAGCAATCCTAAATGACTCACTAGATCAGATGGACTTAATTGACATCTTCAGAACACTTCACCCCACAGCTGCGGAATATACATTCCTCTCAGGTGCTCATGGGACATATTCAAAAATAGACCACATATTGGGTCACAAGCAAAGTCTCCACAAATTCAAGAAGATTGAAATCATAAAAAGCTTCTTCACAGACCACGATGGCATAATGTTAGAAATAAACTACAATAAAAACAACCCAAAATACTCAAACACTTGGAAGCTGAATAGCATGTTATTAAATATTGATTGGGTTACCGATGACATCAAAGAAGAAATTAAAAACATCCTGGACACTAATGACAATGAAAACACAACAATCCAAAACCTCTGGGACACAATGAAAGCAGTCCTGAGAGGGAAGTTTATAGCTCTACAGGCCTATCTCAAAAAACAAGAAAAAATGGTAGTCAATCATCTAACTCTACAACTCAAAGAATTAGAAAGAGAGCAACAAGAAAACCCCAGAGTGAGCAGAAGGAAGGAGATAATAAAGATTAGAGCAGAAATCAATGAAATAGAGACCAAAAAAACAATACAGAAAATCAATGAAACCAAGAGCTGGTTCTTTGAAAGGATAAACAAGATTGACAAACCCCTAGCCAGGCTCACCAAGAAGCAAAGAGAGAGGTCCCAAATAAACCAAATCAGAAATGATAGAGGCGAAATAACAACAGACCCCACAGAAATACAAATGATTGTTAAACAATACTACGAGCAACTCTACTCCAACAAACTGGACAACCTGGAGGAAATGGACAAATTCCTAGAAAAATACAACATTCCAAAACTCAATCAGGAAGAATCTAAAAACCTCAATAGGCCAATAACTATGGAAGAAATTGAAGCAGTCATCAGAAAGCTTCCAGCAAACAAAAGCCCAGGGCCAGACGGCTTCACAGGGGAGTTCTACCAAACATTCAAGGAAGAACTAAAACCTACCCTCCTCAGACTACTACAAAAAATTCAAGAGGAAGGAACGCTTCCAAGCTCATTCTATGAAGCCAGCATCACCCTAATACCAAAACCAGGTAAAGACATCACAATGAAAGAGAATTACAGGCCAATATCCCTCATGAACATAGATGCCAAAATCCTCAACAAAATCTTAGCAAATCGGATCCAGCAGTACATCAGAAGGATCATACACCATGACCAAGTAGGATTCATCCCAGAGATGCAAGGATGGTACAACATCCGTAAATCAATAAATGTGATACATCACATAAACAAATTGAAAGAAAAAAACCACATGGTCATATCAATTGATGCAGAAAAAGCATTCGACAAAATCCAACACCCATTTTTGATAAAAACTCTCAGAAAGGTGGGAATAGAAGGATCATACCTCAACATAATAAAAGCCATATATGACAGGCCCACTGCCAACATCATACTCAATGGACAAAAACTAACACCATTTCCCCTAAGAACAGGAACAAGACAGGGATGCCCACTCTCACCACTCCTGTTCAACATAGTACTGGAAGTATTAGCCATTGCAATTAGGCAAGAAGAAGGAATAAAAGGCATCCAAATTGGAAAAGAGGAAGTAAAACTGTCCTTATTTGCAGATGACATGATATTATACATACAAAACCCTAGAGACTCCATCAAAAAGCTACTAGACTTAATACATGAATTTGGCAATGTAGCAGGATACAAAATTAACCCCAAGAAATCTGAGGCATTTCTATACACCAACAGTGAACTTTCAGAAAGGGAGATCAGAAAAACAATCCCATTTACCATCGCACCAAAAAAATTAAGATACCTAGGAATAAACTTAACTAAAGAGGTTAAAGACCTCTACTCAGAAAACTACAGGACGTTGAAAAAAGAGATAGAGGAAGACATAAACAGATGGAAGAACATACCATGTTCTTGGATTGGTAGAATCAACATCATTAAAATGTCCATACTACCCAAAGCAATCTATACATTCAACGCACTTCCCATTAAAATACCAATGGCCTTCTTCAAAGATCTAGAACGAACTCTCCAAAAATTCATCTGGAATAAAAAAAGACCCCGAATAGCTGCAACGATCCTGAGAAAGAACAAAGTAGGTGGGATCTCAATGCCAGATATCAAGCTGTATTACAAAGCCACTGTTCTCAAAACTGCCTGGTACTGGCACAAGAACAGACATATAGATCAGTGGAATAGAATAGAGAGTCCAGAAATTAGCCCGAACCAATATGCTCAATTAATTTTTGACAAAGGAGGCATGAACATACAATGGAGCCAAGATAGTCTCTTCAATAAATGGTGTTGGGAAAATTGGACAGACATATGCAAGAAAATGAAACTAGACCACCAACTTACACCATACACAAGAATAAACTCAAAATGGATAAAGGACTTAAATGTACGACAGGAAACCATAAAAATTCTAGAAGAATACAAAGGCAACAAAATCTCAGACATATGCCAAAACAATTTCTTCACTGATACAGCTCCTAGGGCAGTTGAAACTAAAGAGAAACTGAACAAATGGGACTACATCAAAATAAAAAGCTTCTGCACAGCAAAAGAAACCATCAACAAAACAACAAGAAAACCCACCTCGTGGGAAAACATATTTGCCAACGTCATATCGGATAAGGGCTTAATCTCCAAAATTTATAGGGAACTCATACAACTTAACAAAAAGAAGATAAACAATCCAATCAAAAAATGGGCAAAGGATCTAAATAGACACCTTTCAAAAGAGGACATTCAGAAAGCCAAGAGACATATGAAAACATGCTCAAAGTCACTAATCATCCGAGAGATGCAAATCAAAACAACAATGAGGTACCATCTCACACCTGTCAGAATGGCCATCATCAACAAATCAACAAACGACAAGTGCTGGAGAGGATGTGGAGAAAAAGGAACACTTGTGCACTGCTGGTGGGAATGCAGACTGGTGCAGCCACTATGGAAGGCAGTATGGAGGTTCCTCAAAAAATTGGAAATGGAACTCCCATTTGACCCTGTGATCCCACTACTAGGAATATATCCCAAGAAACCAGAAACACCTATCAGAAAGGATATAGGCACCCAGATGTTCATAGCAGCACAATTCACCATAGCTAAGATCTGGAAACAGCCTAAGTGCCCATCAGTAGATGAATGGATTAGAAAACTGTGGTACATCTACACGATGGAATACTATGCTGCTGTTAAAAAGAAGGAACTCCTACCATTTGCAACATCATGGATGGAACTGGAGAGCATTATGCTAAGTGAAACAAGCCAGTCAATGAAGGAAAAATACCACATGATCTCACTCATTCATGGATAATAAAGACCATTACAAACTTTTGAACAATAATAGATACAGAGGCAGAGCTGCCTCAAACTGATTGTCAAACTGCAGTGGGAAGGCCAGAGAGAGTTGGGGGGCAGGAGGGAGGGGAGTAAGAGATCAACCGAAGGACTTGTATGCATGCATATAAGCATAACTAATGGACATAAGACACTGGGGGGTAAGGGAGGGTAGTGGTTTGTCAAGGGCGGGGGGGGGAAAAAGGATACTTATGTAATACCCTTTGTAATACTTTAAGAGGAAAATAAAAAAAAAAAAAAAAAAAAAAAAAAAAAATAGGGCCAAGTTCATGACACACTGATGCTCTAAGTACACTGCCTTCTCTCCCCCTCACACCGACCGAAAAGAAACTTGTTCTGTTTCTAAGCTTTATATTTTTGGATCCATTTCATTGACTAGATTTCAGAGACTGCAAGCAAGACTTTTAAAATTATTTTTGAAGCCCCTTTGAAAGAGATCTCACCATAAAAAAAAAAAAAAAAAAAGAATTCCTGAGGGAGAGACCGGCAAATTCTAAAGTATTCTTTTTGGCTTTTAGGTTTCCTGGTGCTGGGGCCTGGCCCACCCTAAAGGTCACGGACACCCCTATATTACACACCTTTGCAAGCAGCAGCCACATCTATGTTGTAAAATCCCTAGAGTGAGAGGCAATCTATTGGCTCTCCATTAAAAAAAAAAAAAAAAAAAAAAGATAATTATGAGAGGGAACAGGAAAGAGAAATTTTAGAAAAAAGTTAAAATTTTAAAACACCAAAATCAAAGGAAATGCAAAAGGAAGTGGGAAGAAGGTCGCAAAAGCTACAGGCATGACCTGTCCTCTGAGCTGAGAAGAAAACATGGGAGGAAGAGGGTGCCTGGGGGACTGAGCTTGAATCGGGGGACTTCTCTAGGGAAGCCCGGAACCCAGTCTGACCCTTGGGCAACTCCTGTTGTCCTTCATGCTACTGATTATGATGTTGTGTGCGCCGGGATAAAGGGAAATGCTAGTCAAGACCATTTAGCAAGAGTCGTGATGTATCTGGTTTCACTGTTGGGGTCCTGAGTTGTGGTTACCATGGCTAGCTGCATAGAAGTATGTGCCTATGGGACCAGCCCTTCATAAAAGCTTCAGATCCTGAGGCAGGAATGGGCTTCCCTGGGCAAAGACGTTCTACAAACGTCTAGAAAAGGATCATATACTGTGTGGCCACAGCTGGAGAAAAACTCAGAAGCCTCTATCTGACATCTCTGGACTCCACCCAAAGTGTCTCCTCTTCCTGCTGCTTTTGCCATGAATCTTGGCTGTAACAAACCTTAACTGCAGGTATTAAGTGAGTCCTTCTAGCAAATCACCAAACTTGAGTTGGTCCCAGGACGCTGAGACAGAAACTCATAGACTGAGCAGCGTAATGAGCCAGAGAAGCAGTGTGACAGTGAACATAGGGCTTGGGAAAGAGGAGGATATTAGGTCTGGCATTCTGCTTTGTTATTTTCTTCTAGGATCATTATAAAATCCTTTCATTTGTTTTAAATCCAATTCGGTCTGTGCTAAACCCGCACTGGTTGAGCCAAGTGCAAAACTGAATCTGTGTCATGACATGTTTGGGGGAGGCTGCTGCTGCTTTTTAATCTCAGGGTCATAGTAGAGTCTAAAGCGGGTCTCGGGGTCTAAAGCAGCCCAGTGTTCTGGAAGGGAACTTTGACCTCTAGTCCACACGAATTACGGCCAGCGTGCTCACTGTCCTCCGAAGGTAGACAGCTCTGCTGGCCTCTGCCAAACCAGGGCACGAAAATAGCCACTTACCTCGTGCCCAGCATCTCTCAGTCCCTCTCCTCAGGGTCTCTCCTGGGAGCCGGGGGTTAGGCCTTAACCCTTACACAACCTGCGGAACCTGCCTCTTCTCCAGAGAGCGCCTTCCCCCACCCCCTTCTAGCAGATTCTATTCATCTCCAGCCCTGGGCTTCCTCCATCCCTGGAAATCTTATCTCTCACCTGTGTAGGCGAGGCTTCCAGTCACCACGGCCTCCTTAGAGAGTGTTGTCTGGGGTCTGGTGGCATCAGCTTTGGTCCCTGTAACACAAAAGCCAGTAATAACTATGTTAGTGTGATAATAAAAAGCAGTGGGTACCTTCTTAGGCTACAAAAGGGGAATAAACTTACATCAGCAAGAACAACACAGAAATTAATCTCACTGCAAATTATCTTGCTACATTAGGAGGACTCGGTCTCTACTTAATAGAGGCAATTAGTCTAGTAGATAAATTACTCTGCTACAAAGTAAAGTAATGCAAGTGTCATCATACAGGTAACATACAAACAGACTAAGTAGTATGGGGGGGACAGGAGGGATTGGAGGACATTGTGGGGGTGCTGCTATGAGGGGTCTCAATGGGCAGGCTCAATTTCTCTGAGCAATTAAAGCCAGAAGTTTATTTCCCCCACGCCAAGACCCAGAAGTATATCTTTACGAAGAGGAAGCAAAGAAAGAATGCCAATCAGTTGGGCTTTATCTTCAATGAGAACATAATGAAAGAGAGACTTGTATTGGGCGTAGAGCAGCGGTTCTCAACCTGTGGGTCGCGACCCCTTTGGGGGTCGAACGACCCTTTCACAGGGGTCGCCTAAGACCATCAGAAAACACATATATAATTACATATTGTTTTTGTGATTCATCACTATGCTTTAATGATGTTCAATTTGTAACAATGAAAATACATCCTGCATATCAGATATTTACATTAGGATTCATTAACAGTAGCAAAATGACAGTTATGAAGTAGCAACGAAAATAATTTTATGGTTGGGGGTCACCACAACATGAGGAACTGTATTAAAGGGTCGTGGCATCAGGAAGGTTGAGAACCACTGGCGTAGAGGAGCTTTCTGTCCAATGCAAGCATCCTCCTTGGTAGCAATCTTATTGGCTCTCTGCAGAGTCGGTGAAAATGTTAGTAAGCCCTGTCCCTTGTGTCTGAAGATTGGCCATGGATAGGCCTATGGTAGAGTGGAAAGGATATCAGCCATGGGATTGGAGAAACCTAAGCTCTACTGGGTGGCTCTGGACAAAATACTGCTCTGAGCTGCAGGTTCTCGCAGAGAATGGAGACCGCTATGTTTATTTTTCAGGGTTCTCATGAGCTTTAGAAGTAACATCTGGCACATAGTGGGTACTCAGTAAATGGCAGATAACCTAATTTCCTCTTTTAGCAGACACAGGCAATTTCTTTGTTTTTAAATATGTTTTTACTGATTTTCTTTTAAGAGGGAGAAGGAGGGGAGGGGGAGGGAGAGGGGGAGGGAGAGGGAGAGGGAGGGGGAGAGGGAGGGGGAGAGGGAGAGGGAGGGGGAGAGGGAGGGGGAGAGGGAGGGGGAGAGGGAGGGGGACAGGGAAAGGGACAGGGAAAGGGACAGGGAAAGGGACAGGGACAGGGAGGCATGGATCGGCTGCCTCCTGCATGCCCCCTACTGGGATCAGGCCTGAAACCCAGGCATGTGCCCTGACTGGGGAATCAAACCGGAGACCTCTCAGTGCATGGGACAACACTCAACTAACTGAGCCACACCAGCCAAGACAACACAGGTAATTTCTTATCTGGGGACAGGGCACGGGGTTAAGTAATCCCCAGTCATCTCTTCCAGGCCCAAGCTTTTAGCCACTGTTGGTGCTAGTCTTCTTTCTCTTTGAAACAACTCAAACTCCTGCAGCCATCCTGGGCACAGTGATCAAGTTTATCATCAGTAACACCTCCTTTCCTGCTTACCGGCCCGCATCCCCCCTGCTACTCTTAGCTTGTCTGAATCTCCGTACACACTGCCTCTAGGCTTGTTCCTCCCTACCTCACTATTTGAGTCCCGTTTTCTCTGACCAATGATTCACTTACTAGTAAGTAGGCGGCACAGGGCTAGTTTGATTCATTTGTCGGTGCCAACGTTCTAATAAGTGCTAATGGGCGACCTGCCCACATGGGTGAGCATCAGGTAAGTGAGTAAAAAATCAAGCTCAGGGGAGCATGGACACCCTCTCCATCCTGTGTTGGGCTGCTGCTTCAAGCACCCCAGGCCCTTAAGTATATACCGAAGGGGGTACAGAGAGAGGAAGAGCCAGCTGACCCCCCAAAATAATGGCCCGAATGAAACGGAGTGCCTCAGGGGACAGATGTCATTGGAGAGTGGGGAGAGAGAAGGAGAAGGAAAGGGAGACAGCAAGTAGGAGGATGAGGAGCAAGAGGGAGGAAGAAAGGAAATATGAGAATTTAGGGGATTTGAGTAGACAGCGGAGACCCAAATGAATGACATGGAAGATCAAGTTGAAGGGCACTCCAAAGCCCAGAGCAAATATCTAAACCTCACCATCAGTCAGACAAAGGGTCTGAAATACGAGTCCCTTGGGGAGCTGGATCGGCCATGCAGCTCCTCAAAACGCTAGGCACGGCGGCCAATTCCAAGGCGAAGAATTTGGGTCTCCTGAGCTCCCGACTCAGATTCCGATGGCGGGTTTTCGCCATTACGTCATCCTGCATCTGGGAGCTAGTTTCTATCCCTCTCTGCCCCGGGCGAGCAAGCTGCAGGGACTTCTGTGTCAGCCACAGGAGCTGGGTTGGGGAGGCCAAGGACATGCGTGGGAAGGGGCAGGTTATTCCCCGAGATCTCCACCGGGAGATTCCCAGGCCACACTTCTCCAGGACCTTTCTCCTCTAGAAATTCTCACGTCAGCTCCAGTTGCCTGCCCACCGGGTCATAGCCTTCCTTCTGCAAGTTCAACTGTTCATTCTCCAAGACCCTCAGACAGACCCCTCGTCCCTTCAAGGGCACTGCCAGGGTGGGTGTGTGTTGTGAGCCACTGGAGGGACCGGGCACCCGCAGGAGCCAGCTCCGTGCCAGGACCACGTGACACCGGCATGGGCATGGTTACTCACTTGGTTGCCCTCCAGCAGAGGTAGCTGGGGATACCTCCCTAGAGTGACTGCAGTGTGCATCACTGGGGCGACTCAGCCCAGGCCTCCTTCTTCCTAAAAAGGGCATCTGAGGCCAGGCCTGGGGTGAGAGTGTCCATCAGACCCATCTATGGCCATGAGAACACAGAACCCGCCCCCAACACACACACACACACACACACACACACACACACACACACCAGGGAAGAATGAAGGATGGGGTGGGGATGGCTTTCAGGCCAATGGCTCAGAAACTCAGAGTGAAACATGAATGTATCCCAGAAGCTTGGGTGGCAGGTGGGACTTGGCGTCCAGAACCCCAAGAGAGATCCGACTCAGCCACCTAATAATAATCTTTTCACTTCAGATTTCCACTCATTCCATCTCACTGAGGGCGCCCCCATCTTGATCTGGTTCTTGTCATTTCTAGGGCCTGTCAATGACTTAACCCCGACGAGAGGAGTAAAGACAGGCACAGTCTCAGGGCCGGTCCCGCCTGGCTTCATGGTCAAGGGCAGGACTCTATTTCCTTGGTCTGAGCAGGTGATACTGTCTGTCCACGTTGTAGAGCTGTGCCTGTCTAGTCCTGTTCGCTGGTGTTTCTGTCACTTATGCGTGCAGTTCTCATCTCTCGTTCGTGCTCCTCCACAGCCTGAGCTTCCTCCTACGGTTCTGAGTCCCATGGCACCCAGGTCAGTGATAAGCACATGGCAGATCCTTACTCAACACTTGTTGCTTGTTCCCAATCTTAAACACCCGAGAGAAAAGGAGTTTCACAACCTGACCAGCTGCCAAATCCAGAATCGAAATCAATTTAGAAAGAGCTTTGGATGGCAACCCTAAAGCCCTCATTTCACATACCATCTCCTACTCGGTTTCAGAAACAACATCTCCAGCGGAATCGGTTCATTTCCATCTGCTGGCCTCCCCGTGAACTCTGAGGTGCTCAGAGTTGGTGTGATCATTATAATCCTTCCTGGAGGTTTACCATCACAACTGACTATCTGTTCAGCGCTTAACCACGTACAATGTGACTTCACAGGTCGGGGTACCTAGTGCATCACACTGTAGCCGGCGTACGTGGGCCTCTCAGGTCTTCACCAGCTGCTCTGAAAACCATGGGTGTTTTCAGTGTGGTCCTACGGCCCCTTAGGCCTCTCCTGGTTCCCTCCCTAGTTCCTCTTATAGGCATTGTCCCTAACAAATGCTCTTGCTCACATCCTGTCTTCACACATCCTATGCTGGCCCCTTCCCTGGGTGTCCAGAGCAACCTGGGTCTCCCTCCTTGAGAGGACCGCCTGTCCCGCCTCTACCTCGCGCTGTCTGTCCCTGTCTATCTCTCTCTTAGACCTGAATCACTAACCGCAATGTAATGAGATCAAGTTTTCACAAACAACTAGCACACACGTGCAAAGTTACATACAGGTGGCAGCCTTCCTAAAGGTCAAGGTAAAGCTGTTTTGTAAGAACTCAGGGACCAGCTTTCAAGTCTGCTCCTTCGTAGAGCCTTCCCTGACTAGGACAGAGTTATCACTCCCATCTCCCACTTACTTCATCTACGCCTCCAAGCAATTATCCATGGCCCAGGGATTTACATCTTTCCCCACCCCCCGCCTCCCAATTAGGAATTCCTCAGGCTGGATCTGGGTCTTCTTTATCTCTGTATCTCTGGCTGAATCACTGGCAAGGTTGTTGAATGGATTTTTCCTCATTGAATCCCTGCCTGGTTTGGACATCACAAAACAAATACTAACACTTATGGAAGATATAACGTAAACACTAGTGCTCTTCACATATCACACAAGCTCCACCATATCTCCCCAATCTCCCTTGCATTTATGATGGGGTCATGTGACTCATTCTGGTTCATGAGTATGAGTGAGTGAAGTGATGCAGTCAAAAGGGGTACCTTGGCCAGTCTGCTCAGTGGATAGAGCGCTGGCCCGCAGACGGACGGGGTCCCAGGTTCAATTCTAGTCAAGGGCACATACGTTGATTGCAGGCTCGATTCCCAGCCCTGGTAGGGGCTCGTGCAGGAGGCAACCAATCGGTGTGTCTCTCTCACATCAATGTTTCTCCATCTCTCCCCTCCCTTCCACTCTCAAAAAAAAAAAATCAATAGAAAAATATCCTCAGGGGAGGACTAACAAAACAAAGAAGGGGGCTGTGAGCTCCACGCATGCTCTCCCTCCTGCCACTGCAACTCCGAGGTAGCAACATTTGAAGATGGTTGCTTTCTCAAAAGTTTCAACACAATTGAAAGGTAGCCACCAAGGAGAGGAGACTGACCCGTATCAGATTTATGAGAATGAGAACTAAGCCTTAGGGATGTGGAGGAGCAAAACTTAGCCTCCCCTGTCTCATACCGCATGTGGGTTTCACAAGTTGAAAACATGGGTAGGAGAGAAAACAGAATATGATAGTGTCATTGGACAGTGAAACCTTTCCATGCCCTAACATTTCATACCAACAGGATGTGTGCCATGGGTTTGATGTCTTCAAATCCATACTCATTTCTGAGGCAGCAGCCTTCCCTGCTATATCCGTTATATATCGCTAGAGAATCCAAGGTACAGGGAAGTTAAAGGGATTGGCTTCTGGAATGATGAGTGCAATTAGCCTGAGAACACAGACCTAAATTTCAACTAAGCTCTTTCTGATCCTAATTCCTAGATGGAATGTCCACTCCCCCAACATCTGTGTCCTCTGGGGTCAGCATTCTAGGAAGAAGGCTGACCTCTTTAGAAATGGCACCGACTCTGCGTCACTAGAGCTAACTCTGCTGAAAAGGATCTGTTTGGAAGCAACATGGTGGTAAAAAGGTTAATAGTGAATTTGAATTTTATTTCCAGGCCGACATCCGGAGCCCTTGGGGAGAGGTTGCAGCTGCCCCGTGACCCAGATAATTCAATATCAGGGTGAGCAAGGACGTCTTAGAACATTCTGTTCCCCCCTGAGACCAATTAAAATCTGTAGGCATCTTTCTTGTTGACCAGGCTGACTTACTAATTGAAACAGAATTGTGATATTTTCATCGGCTTCCCCTGATCCCTCTCTACCTGGCCAGCAAAGAGAAAGCTGGAGGATCACAGGGCTTTGAGCATACGAGGCCCAGCGAACAGATCCGCTCCCACCTTACACCACTAAACCAGCATTATGCACTGAATAAGATCCCAAAAAGGAGGGTGTCAGGTTGGGAGTATGGTGATATCCCCAAATCTCAGTCTGCGTTTATCCAGAGAAGCAGAAGCTAAATACCAAAACACCACCTTCAGGATGCCCGAGGAACAATCAATCTGTCATTTTAGCTGCTGCTGTGCCAATAACCCATCTCTTGGCCTCTCTCTTCCTAATTAACCATCCCTCTGCCTGGCTGGTTGGGAAAACTCCTAGTAACCAAGGACGAAATGTCCGCTCAAGCCCGACAAGATCCCTGGCCTTCTACTGAGCCAGAAGGTATTTCCTCTGGGCCTGCAAACGGCCTTCTTCGCTTTCAATGACCATATTCAGCGTGGACCACACACAACTTGGTCCTCTCCATCACTGAGAGAGATAAAGACCCTCCTCCTGGCATCCCTGCTGTTCTTCCTGCTGCTGCTCTGGGATGATAAGAGGGTGAAAGACATAGTCAGTCTAAGGAACACCAGACTCTTCCCAAATAGGTCCTGTATAAATACCAGCGTTCATTCGTGTGCAGATCTGCAGATGGACCTACACCCAGGGCCCTGGAGCAAGAACTCCGGAATCACTGGTGCCAACTTAGCTTATCAAAATATTTCTCTGTTGAGCAACCAAGCAGCCAGTCTTCAGAACTCTTGGCCGGTGAGGTAATCGTTTTGGCTAAAGCATGCCAGTGTTGCTGCTGGGGCAAATGCCCATGGGCGTGCTAGTAAGTAGGACTCAACAAAACTTGTATTTTGCAGGGTAGAAGGGCAGGGCAAGGGGCATGTCCCTTTGCTATGGAGCTGTTTACTATGCATGTGTTGAATCGCATCATTCTTGTGCCTGATACTGTGAAAGGTGCTGAGGAAAAAGGGCAGGGACCAGTTACCTGTTATGCCTTCAAAGTGTGTCTATACACTTCATTTTGTATAAACTGACAACTTCGAATACATACATCAGAAAGCAAGAAAAAATGAAAATAAATGAGTTAGAGAATCCAACTCAACAAGTTAGAAAAATAACCCCGAAACGAAACAAAAGGGAGAAATTAGTAAAGACAAAAGCAGAAATTAATGTTTAAAAAAAAAAGCCACAGGAAGAACAACAATAGATCCAAAAGCTGGATCTTGGAAAAAATAAACAAACCAAAGAGCAAAAACAAAACTAGATAAACTGCTAGATAAACTAATCAAGAAAAACTACTGGAGCACTCATTAAAAAATATAAAATGGGCATATGGGAAATAATTACAAAAACTAAAGAAAAGAATCACAAAAGCATTTTTTTGTTCAGTTCCATATAAATAAATTCCCAATAAATTCGAAACCTTCTAAATTCATTATAAGAATTGACCATTTCATTAATACCAACAGTACACAAAATGATAACCATATCCTAGCGATACTTATTATTTTAGATGCAACATTCCTTAATAAAATACTAACAACAACAAAAATGAGTAGCATGTGAAAGAATCATACACCATAACCAAGTGGGATTTATTCCAGGAGGTTAAACTATCCCAGGATAGCTTAATATTAGGAAATAGGTTTTAAAAATTTATTATAATCGTAGAATCAAGGAGAAAAGTCAAATGATCATCTCTGATGTTGAAAAGAAATTTGGCATTGCTCAATTATTGATTTGACGAAAGGATATTCCTCAATATAGGAATAGAAAAAGACATATACCATACATATACACGTGTGCATATGGCAGAAAAAATGTGTATGTGCAGACTAGATGTATACCACTGGCTCTCCTTAGTCTCCAGCCTTTGAATGTGGACTGAATTTCACCACTGGGTTTCCTAGGCCTCCAGCTTGCAAATAGCAGATTGTGACATTTTTCCTCCGTCATTGCATAAGCCAATTCTTCATGATAAATCTCATCTTTTAGAAACAGAACCAGCAGGATATCTAAGGATGTGTGTAAAACGGAACAGAGAACCCTAACTAATAATACAGATTTATAAAATAAGACCAATGCCAGGAATGAAAGGGATACATATCAGCATGTCACCACTATTTTTTGACACTGTAATAAATTACTATCCAATGGAAGGAGACAAGAGAAGGGTAAAAATGGAGAGATGAAACTGAAATTATCAGTATTTGCAGTTACGATTGCTTGCCTAGAAAAACCCAACAAACTCAACTGAAAAGGCATCATCTACATGAGAGAATTCAGGGAGGTTATGAGGACAATATTAAGATGTGGAAAACACTGACTTTCATATATGCAAACACCAATAAGTTAGAGCAGATAATGGAATTTCCCATTAGACTAGCAACAAATAGTGATACTATTTCTAAAAATAAATATAAGAAATGTGCAAGGGCTACATATAAAGCACTTTAAAATGTCCCCTAATGACAGAAATATAGACTAAAACAAGTGACTATTCCAAACCATAATTTTAAGAAAACCCATCATCAGAAATATATCAATTTTCCTAAGTCGATTTGAAATTTTAATGTAATTGTCCCTGGGTTGATGAAGCTTCGGGGAAGCAATCTATCTTATACTCTCATACATTGCTCGCAGGAGTTCAAATTAGTACAGCCTTACAGAAGGCAATTTGGTTCATGGTATCTACAAAATTAGATGTAAACATATTCTTTGAATAATGACCCCTATTCAATTCATCTCACAGAGACACTCATGCAAAATGACATGTGCAAGGTCATTCATTCCACCCCTGTTTGTAATAGCAAAACTCCAGAAATAGCCTCCTGTCCATCTATCTATCTATATAAAAGCCTAAGCAACCACTGACCAGCTGACCAACGACTGCCGATTGTTCGGTAGCTATGACGTGCAATGACCACCAGGGGGCAGATGCTCAACGCAGGAGCTGCTGAGAGACAGCAACTTTGCAGAGTGTTCTCTTACACTCCGGGAACCCTGGGGAATGTCGGATTGCGGAGGGACCTCACCTGCCAGAGGGACCCCACTCACTCTGCAGATGCCCTTCGAGCCCCGGCGCCACCCCAGGTGCAGCCGGGCCAGGAGGGACAATGGAAGGTTGGCTCCAGGGCATGTCTGGCCCATTTCGCCCAGTCCCGCCCCGCCGGCCACCTTCTAATTAATTTACTTTCAATGTGCACGAATCCGTGCACCAGACCTCTAATACATTCATAAAATAGAATATAATGTGGTCCTAAAATTTAGTAAAAAAAAAAAATGGAGACTTCTATGTACATGGATAGGGAAGTAACTTCAAGATCAATACTAAGACAGAAAATAAAGACAGAAAAACATACAGAATAAGTTACGTATTCATGTAAGAGTCTGTGGGTCAGAGGAATAAACATGCATATTTCCCGTATACGCAAAGGAAATCCCCGGGGCAGATACACAAAAAGAAATTAGCAACGGTTGCTACCGCTTTAAGAACCGGAGTTGACACTGGGAAGCATAGAAAACAGGAGTACAAGGGGAAAATTTAAGAATACATATTTTGAAAATTTGGATTTTTGATCCCTATGAGACTATTAGAATTCAAAATATCAAAATTCTTCCCACTTATTGTTGACAGTAGTACAGTATTAAAAACCAAATTTTTACAGCGATAGATAAAATAAAAAACTTAAATGTAAAAATTCAAATGGGAGAAAAGTTTGCTTAATAAAGATTAAAATACGAACAACTACTGAGGGCTTAATGTGTGCAATGGTCTGTTTGAGGCTCTTTACATGTAGTTGAAGATAGGAACCTTGATTATTCTCATGTATAGAAGAGCTACTATTATCCTTACTCACAGATAAGGAAACTGAGGCAGAGAGATGTTTCGTGTCCAAAGTCACAACCGGTATATCTCCGAGGCCTGCAGGGTTAACTGCTTGGCTGAGCCACCTCCTGACATACAACATGATATCACGTGGTAGTTACACCACCCACCCACCACCACCTCCACTCCCAAACCCCTGCCCCTCAATACCCCACTCTGCTCACTAGCTGTACAACTGGAAAAGTCACTCCGAACGTACAGACTCAACTCCCTCACTTGTACAATGGAAATGATTCTACCTTCCCTGTCTTGAAATTTCGCCAGGCGCTCATGTGTGTTTGTGTGTGAAGGGAAGGCAGGTGGAAAGGCCCAGGAATCGATTGGAAAAGATGCAGTAATCCATCTTCCGTAGGGTAGGCGCGGGTGGGGGAGAGAAAACAGTTGAGAAGCAAATCTCGTTTTAGCCACTGATTTCCTGGGTCACTCTCGGTGAGAAGTTACAGCGGGTAAAATTCTGGACCCTGGCTGTAGCGAAATAACAGTGAAGGAACGAAATGATGTATACTGGCAAGAAGAAGGAAAAAAAAGGTAACTTTCTAAGAAAATGGCAATGGTCCCATCCAATAATAGTAGCCACTTTAAAAATCATGTGACACGGGAAGAGCCAGGAACGCCAGCTCATGGGGACAGGACGGGACGACACAGCAGCTGGGAGCACAGCGCCGTCCACGCCGGGTGAGGAGCCCATTCAGAAACGGATCGCAGGGCAGTGGTTCTCAACCTTCCTCATGCCACGACCTTTTAATACAGTTCCTCATGTTGTGGTGACACCCACAAATTGAACAT
Organism: Myotis yumanensis; assembly: GCF_028538775.1. Classification (NCBI taxonomy): domain Eukaryota; kingdom Metazoa; phylum Chordata; class Mammalia; order Chiroptera; family Vespertilionidae; genus Myotis; species Myotis yumanensis. The sequence goes on along the minus strand of NW_027223773.1, from coordinate 6,796,056 downwards.
AATTAAAGCATAGTGATTCATCACAAAAACAATATGTAATTATATATGTGTTTTCCGATGGTCTTAGGCGACCCCTGTGAAAAGGTCGTTCGACCCCCAAAGGGGTCATGACCCACAGGTTGAGAACCGCTGGCCTAGGGCTTCATTGGAGTGGGTTTCTATGAAGTAGGGGCTCTGTGGCTGGGGGAAGACCGGTGCCCAGCGAGGAGAAAGCTCTCCGGCCCGGTGACTCCAGGCTGAGCCGGACGTCGCCGCTGCCTGGCCTTTGTGCCGGAGCATCCCCAACATGAGAGGGGTCACAAGTCCCCTCTGTGTCCAGAGGTCACCTGGTGCTCCTCCTCACGGGCGCCTCCCCCTAACTCCACTGGCCACAGGCAGTCGGCAGGCTCCCGCGCCGATTCCCCACGTTTTCAGCTTCCCTGCTCAGCCCCTTGTGAGGTTGTTCTTTCTCCCAGAAGCCCCCTGTCCGGCCACGACCCAGCAGACCCATACATAACAAAGAGGCGTGGCCTGGGCGTGATCGGCCAAGGAACATCCTAGGGTTAGAGAAGAGATTGGAGACAGGGCTCCAGGCCTGACCTCACCTCCTATTGTTGGAGTTTTTCAAACAATCTCTCTCTCTCTCTCTCTCTCTCTCTCTCTCTCTCTCTCTCTCTCTCCACACACACAGAATCCCTAACTTGGTTTGCTTTGGGGTGTGCACATGAGGAGGGTTGCCATGTACACTTGACCCTTGATCAGCATGCGTGCACGGCTGGTGGGAATGCAGACTGCTGCAGCCCCTGTGGAGAACAGTACGGAGTTTCCTCAAAAAAACTAAAAATGGAACTCTCATTCGACCCAGTGATCCCACTTCTAGGAATACATCCCAAGAAACTAGAAACACCAATCAGAAAGGATATGTGCACCCCTATGTTCACAGCAGCACAATTTACCATAGCTAAGATCTGGAAACAGCCTAAGTGCCCATCAGCAGATGAATGGATTGAAAACCTGTGGTACATCTACACAATGGAATACTATGCTGCGGTAAAAAAGGAGTTCTTACCATTTGCAACAGCATGGATGGACCTGGAGAGCATTATGCTAAGCGGAATAAGTCGGTCAGAGAAAGATACATATCACATGATCTCACTCATTTGTGGGATATAATGAACACCATAGACTGATGAACAAAAGCAGATCCAGAGACAGAGAAGCATCAATCAGACCGTCAAACCTCAGAGGGAAGGCAAGGGAGAGTGGGGGTAAGGGGGGGAGATCAACCAAAGGACTTGTATGCATGCATATAGGTCTAACCAATGGACACAGACACTAGGGGGGTGAGGGCATAAGCGGGGGCGGGGCGGGGGGAATGGGGGGATATGGACACATATGTAATACCTTAATCAATACAGAAAATTTTAAAAAATGGATTTTTTTCAATAAATATAGTAAACGCATTTTCTCCTCCTTATGCATTTCCTAACAACCTCTGTTTTGCTCTAGCTTACTATATTGTAAGAATACAGTATACAACACACATAACAGACAAAATCTGTCTCAATCAACTTATCAGTAAGGCTCTGGCCCACAGTAGGCTGTTAGTAGTTACATTTTGGGGGAGTCAAAGTTATGCATGGATTTTCAAGTGCACGGGGTGGGGGTGGGGGGAACCTGACCCCTGCATTGTTCAAGGTCAAATGCATATGGAAGTCAATCATCATAGATGTCCATCTCTTGCTGAGGCTGCTGGATGGACAGACACGCTTCTGCTGGTGAGGGTGATCTTGGATTTTCTGTGCCGTCTCCCCAAGCAGTGCGAGCATTAATTTAGATAATGTCTGCAAGGCCCGCGGAGCTGTTCCGCGTCAGCATGACACAGCATTCTGCTCCTCAGGCTAGGAGCCTGGTGGCAGCCAAGGGATTTCTACCATCGCGGCCTGGCGTCAGGCAAGGAGGAGGGTGCAACTCGAACATCACCCTCACGTCCGTCTCCCTGAGCGCCCAGTACCGACGCCTCGTGATGAAGATGGGTTTCAGCAGCGGTTTCTGTGTGAAGCGTGCGGACGTGACTGCGTCCGGGGAGGTGCGGCGAGCCTCAGAGAGCAGGCTGCAGGGAGCTGTCCCAAACCCCCTACATCATCCATCGCTGGATTTCCAGGAACCATTCACCTTGGAGACCCAGCTAACCACACGACGTTTCTGCACAACAGCTGAAGGAATAAACAGCCCAAGCACATGCACAAAGTCCACCAGACATTTCACAGACAGACAGCCCTGCAAAGGGACAGCTTCCTAAAATGCGTGCGTTCCCTTGATCCTGGGGAGAGATGCTTTTGCTCCGGCAAACGGCCTTTGTATCTAAACCTCCTATTTTCAGACAGGATTGTGTTCCCAGCCCCGCAGCCCTGGGCGACGCAGACAGTGTCCTGCAAGTTCAACCATACACCAGACGGATTCCTTTTATTAAAATTTCATTTCCCCGGGAGTGCTCCTTGGAGAGAGAGATGTGCAGAGGAGCGCTGGGGAACCAGTGAGCCGACAGCACGTAAGTCTATCACGCATATTAATACTCCTGCTGACGCATTCACCGCGCACTCGGCCTGCGCGTCATGTGCCAGGGGGCAGAGACGTCAGCAGCTCCAGGGCTTGGGAGAGCGGTTGTCCTTTTCCTCTTGCCTGCCTCCTCCTCTCTTGCTTTTTACATCTAATACGAGGAGGAGCGAATAGAAGTTCTTATGTCCTCACCCCCTCTCTGCAATGCTGCAGCTTTAAAAGGGCCTTATGTGGTTCCTCTCATCCACAGAGCCTTGAGTGGTCCATGGGACGTAAGCCCTAAGCCGGGGGCACAGGTTTTGAGCAGAAGGTAGCTCCCTGTCCAGCCCCGTCCCAGCACCGGCAGTTTCTGAGGCACAGGCTCCTCTGGGACCCACTCCGATGACCCAAGAAACAGAGTGGTAGCTCCAGTTCAAAAATCAAACAATGTGCCCTGGCCAGTCTGGCTCAGTGGGTAGAGCATCAGCCTGCGGACTGAAGGGTCCCAGGTTCGATTCTGGTCAAGGGCACCTGCCTCAGTCCCTGGTAGAGGGTGTGCAGGAGGCAACCGATCCCTGATTCTCTCATCATTGGTGTTTCTCTCTCTCCCTTCCTCTCTGAAATCAACCCAAATGCATTTTTTTTAAATAATCATTTTTAAAAATCAAACCATGTTAGGATGTTTCATTTTTTGTTCTAAGATTAAAGGGAACACGGTCCCCCATTGTGGCTAGACAGCTGCATATAGCTCATCTTAAAGGTGTGAGGCTGTGGAGAGGGAAGCATGTCTGCGCACATGATTTCCTACAGTCTGGCAAGATTCAGTAGAAACCAAAAACATGCATCCTCCATTCATACCGCTGATTAGGACTTCCTTGTTTTTCATTCATTTAAATGTGTTTCATGAGCAGCTACTCTGTGCGGTGTTCTGAGCCAGGTACTACTGGAGATTCAAAGGGGCTTGTGTTCTGTTACTGGAGGAGGCAGAGGTTACCTTGGCTCAGTGATTCAAGGAAGCCTCCTTGAATATGTTATTTGATCTGGGTCTGGAAGCATGAACAGAGTTGTGCACACGGAAGAGGCTAGGAGGGAGGAAAGAGTGCGGGCAGGAGAATAACATATGCGAAGACCAAGTTAGGGAGCAGGTGGGCTGCGTCGGGAGCAGCACACGTGGTTTAGGGGAAGGAGAGACGCCAGAAGTTAAGCAGCAGATGAACTGGGTATGGGGGCGGGGGGTTTCAAAGTGACGTACATTTACACTGCAGAATACTACGTAGCCGTGAAAAAGAAAGGACGCTTACCACTTGCAACAGATGGAGGGACCTGGAGAGTATTATGCTGAGTGAAATAAGCCAGTCAGAGAAAGCCAAGTATCACATGATCTCACTCCTATGTGGTATCTAATGAACAAAATAAACTGCGGCACAAAACAGATCCAGAGACATAGAAACATGGAACAGACTGCAGACTCTCAGAGGGAGGGCGGGGAAAGGTGGGTGGGTGAGTGGGTAGAGATCAACCAAAGACCTTGTATGCATATATGCATAACCCATGGATACAGACAATAGGGTGATGGAGGCCTGGGTTGGGGGATGGAGGCTAGAAGGGGTCAATGGGGCGGGGAAGGAGGGAAATGTAATACTTTCAACAATAAAGATGTTTTTGAAAAAGTGCCTGACAATTTCATCAGCTCTCTTCGATGGCTTAAATAAGAACAAAGACATATAGGTGGTCCTTCAGCAATATCCAGAAGTGGTCCTGCCTTGGGTCACGTGACACTGTTGTCACCCTGTCTGGAGGCGGCCTCTTAGTATGGACCTAGTCTTCTGTCTATACACCTGCTCCCCTGCTCTCTGCTCACCCATCGCTTGAGCTTCGGTGGTGTTGCCTGGCCCAGGTAGACTCCAGGTAGCCCCGAGAGCAGTGGTTCTCAACCTTCCTAATGCCGAGACCCTTTAATACAGTTCCTCATGTTGTGGTGACCCCCAATTTCATTGTCACAAATTGAACATCATTAAAGCATAGTGATTGATCACAAAAACAATATGTCATTATAGATGTGTTTTCCGATGGTCTTAGGCGATCCCTGTGAAAGGGCCGTTGGACCCCCAAAGGGGTCGCGACCCACAGGTTGAGAACTGCTGCCAGAGAGAGTTAACGCACCACCTGTGTCGCCTCCCCTCGCCTGTGACAGTGTCTTTGTGTCCTGAGTCTAAATTCTCACAGTGAAGATCTGATGGACTAGACTGAGTCCCATGCACACCCCTGGTCCCATCGATAACGTGTTTTTTACATTCGCACCGATATCACCCAGCACTGAAGAAGATAAGGAAGCATGCAATGCACTTTAAAGTGATGATACATGATTAGAAGAAATGGAAAGCTTGATCTTTTACAGAAGCAACCCGCAGTCATACAGCAGACGGCTCCACGGGGAGCATTTATCACCGAACACTGTGGAGTCAATGAGATGTTTCACCCTTCGATAGGACGTGACCTCAGATTCCTCCGTGCAACAGGTGACCTCATTTCCCTCCACCCTAGGATCCCCGACAGGATGCTAACCAGGAAAACCGAATCTTACTTTGCCTCAACCCATATGCATTTATACTCATTGTGTAGTATGAAGATTTTATGTACCCCCTGATATCAACTTATCAGGATTCGTAATAATATATTCTCTCTGGCCAAGGGCAGCGTCTTATTGTTATAGGGTATATAATCTGATACCCAGCATCAGCAAAGAAAGGCATTTTACCTGGTAGTGATTTTAAACAAGGGGAGGGGAGGCGGGCAAATAAATACTTTGAAAAGCTTTTTAGAGCCCGTTAGCTTTTCTTGATAATGCTATACCCTCACGTCCTCTCTGCACACAAAGAGTGCCTGATGATTTTAATGCACCAATATTGACTGTAAGCTCCTTCCCTGGGGCAAGGACACACGGGTCCGAATTGCCACGGCTACATTCAGCTCTTCATCCTCTTTATATAACTAGTGTGGCCCAGCAGTTAATTGATGCAGGAGACATACGGAGTATCACACACATACACACACACACTACACAACAGAGATTCAAGTTTATCGTGTCCATGAAAGTATATGCCCCACTGTGATAGCCACGAATTCACCACTGTTGACTCCTCTAACAGCTCCAAATTTAAATAGGATTCCTGCTTTCCCACCCATAACTTGATGTACCATTCAGTTGGCCTTTGTGATTCTCGAGATACTTGAGAATTGTTGTCTCTCCTTCTTTGGTTAGAACCTTCCACCATCAACTTTCCTAAAAGTGCCAGACCTCCATCCTGCAGGCACCTTGGGATCAGCTAAGTAGGGGTCCTCAAACTACGGCCCGCGGGCCACATGCAAATACAAATATTGTATTTGTTCCCGTTTTGTTTTTTTACTTCAAAACAAGATATGTGCAGTGTGCATAGGAATGTGTTCATAGTTTTTTTTTAAACTATAGTCCGGCCCTCCAACGGTCTGAGGGACAGTGAACTGGCCCCCTGTTTAAAAAGTTTGAGGACCCCTGAGCTAAGGTTTCCTGCTTCCAGTCCCAGGAAGACCTTGAACGCGCAGGGAAAATATTAGTGCCGTAAATACCAACAGCTGCAATTGTCTACTAGTGCCCATGCCAGAATCCACTGGCTGCTTGAACCTGACCTGTTCCCACAACACTTGGAATGCTGGCGATGTCCCGAAACCGGGGTAGCTGGGAATAAGCCAGACCAGAAAGGGAAGAAGACAGAGTTGGAAGAAGCTGTCCCTGAGAGGGGCTGATGTCTGCGACGAGCCACTGAATTTGACTGTGTTTCCTGGTGGCCAAGGCCAAAGGGGTATCACGCTTTGCTCCCAAGAAAGTATGTTTCAAGGCTACAGACATAAAACCAGAGAAGACAAATCCCTCTCCTTCCTCCTCTGAGAGCCTTCCCAGGCTCTGAGTCCCCTCTGGTCATACTCTGAGACCACTTCCGACAGCAGTGACCTAAGCAAGCCTCGCCCATCTTCACGCATCACACGCGGAGACCCAAACTACAGAACTTCATCTTCCGCAAAGTAGGGAGCTGTATGTCAGGAGCCACTGAAATATAAGACCAAATATGCTGCTGCTTTTGAAAGCAATCCCAGCAGATGGCGTGGCCAAAGGATCCCTTTTCCCTACATGCTGGTTTGCACCTGGAAGGGAACATGACCAGCACACCTGTGTGATTCGGGGCTGCAATCAAAATGGAGCTGTCGGGGGCTGTTCATTTAAGGCAGGCACCCCAAGAACTCAGAGAGCCAAAGGGGAAGTGTGTGGGCTCTGGGACCAGCCAGGATCCTTGCCAGCTACACCACTTACTAGGCACGTGGTCTTGAGGAAAACATTTTTTAAAAAATCATATGACCTATGACAGACAGAGTGGCACAGAGGAGCTGGAAGGGAACTTCCTGGGCACTCCCGGCCTCCCCCGACGGGGAAAGGGAACTCCTGGTCCCAGGGAAATAGAACAAACAAATGAACAGGAGCCTTCGTGCCCCCGTCAGACAGGCTGAACACCTGGGGCGACGAGATGAGCAAGCAGATGGCTCACCAAAGGCAGCAGCTGGCTGGAGCCACAAGCTGGGCCCCCTGTGAATTTCACGGCAGTCAGTGGAAGGCTGAACTCCAACAGAGCAAACAAGGAGGCAAAATAGATGCACGCACATTTTCCGTCTCCTCTACACACACACTAGCAGGCAGGCGCCGTGAGGACGGGGTCTTTTCTTGTCTTATTCAGTAACTAGAGGCCCGATGCACAAAATTCGTGCAAGAGTAGGCCTTCCTTCCCCCAGCTGCCGGCACCGGCTTCCCTCTGGCACCCGGGACCCAGGCTTCCCTCGCAGCGCCGGCTTCCTCCAGAAGGACGACCCGTCTAATTCACATATTATGCTTTTATTATTATAGATTATTTATTAAATAACTGAAAAGATGAATGGAGTAATTAGTGGTAAGTATGTCTCAGATGATAGCAGAGTGCTGAGAATGAAGAATCCTTCCAACCCTGGGAGCTCCGTATCCAGAAGGGGAAATAAATACACAATGTGGTTTCTGCTAGAACACACCTGCGAGATGATCCCAGAGGAAGCCAGGCTTTGGGAGTGAGGAGGTTTAAGAAATGCATGGAAGCCCTAGCCAGTGTGGCTCAGTGGACAGAGTGTCGGCCTGTGGACTAAAGGGTCCAAGGGCACATGCCCAGGTTGTGGGTTTGATCCCCCTCAGTAGGGGGCGTGAGGAGGCAGTCAATCAATAATTCTCTCTCATCATTGATGTTTCTATCTCTCTCCCTTCCTCTCTAAAATCAATAAATATATATATTTTTTTTAAAAAAAGAAATGCATGAAGAAGGGGTTGATGATTGATTGGGAATTATTAGAAAAGTAGAAATGGATCAGGAATAGAAGGTTGAGGCTTTTAGGGGAACCGGGTCAGTGTGTTCTCCTTGTACCAGCTGTAACTTTAAGTCCAAGTAATCCATCTGCTACTCTGGCATGTTTGGGGTCAGCCTGCCCCGACCCCGTCACCAGTTGTGTTGTCCTGCCTGTGGTCCTGGGTGCCCCAGGTGCTCTCAGACCCCTTCCTGCTCCTTCTGAGCCCGGAGGACACGAAGCTGACAGCACAGTCATGTGATTCCTGATATCTTTCCACAAACACAGCCAAACTGCCGGGGGCCAGCGGCTGACCATGGCCATGAACGCACTTATTTTGAGAAGGACGGCAAAATGAGTGGGAGACGACGGATCCATGGGCTAATTGTCTTGAAATCACTATAATCAATATCCATCGCCCCAGGGCAAGGCTGCCTTTGCCTGGTCCTGCTGCTGACATCAGTACAACTGGTGCTGGGTCAGCCGGCTCCTTGCTCCAAAGTGATAATGTTATTGATTTTCATCCGGTCCTGTGAGGCCACCCTCTCGCTTCCTGAGGGATCAATGACGGCCGTGCCCACCGTTTGCTCATGCCCAGCCTCCTTAGAAGAAGCAGCTATGAAGTTACCTTTGCAATTTCACACGCTCAGATTCTGTCCACAGCCTAAAAAAATGCACTTTCCCACAAATCAGGCTGCCTGATTGTTCTAAGTGCCCTTTCACAACCTTTTCCATAAGTCAGATTTAAAAAAAAAAAAAATGCCCTAACCAGTTTGGCTCAGCGGATAGAGCGTCAGCCTGCGGACTGAAAGGTCCCAGGTTCGATTCCGGTCAAGGGCATGTACCTGGGTTTCGGGCACATCCCCAGTAGGAGGTGTGCAGGAGGCAGCTGATCGATGTGTCTCTCTCATCGATGTTTCTAACTCTCTATCCCTCTCCCTTCCTCTCTGTAAAAAATCCATAAAATATATTAAAAACAAAAAAAAAACAGATGGAACATTCCAGGCCTCATCCTTGTGCTCCAATGGCCCTGGGCTGCTCACAGCACCAAAGGCGAGGTGTCTGCCCAGCGCTCTCTCCTCTGAGCAGGGGGACGTCAGGAAGATCATGGACTTCGAGGTCAGACCGAACTGGCTTCAAACCATGGCTTCACCGTTGAGCAATGCTACGACCCTAGGTGAGCTACCTAACCCCTCTCTGGGCCTGCATGTCCTCACCTTTGAGAAAGTAAATACTAGTAATCATACCTGCCCCATCACTTGGTTGAGCTCTTTAAATGAGATCATGTGTAAGGAGCCCCAGGCTTGGTGCCTAGCAAGTGCAAGTGACCGTCCTTCACCTTTTCTCCTGCTCTTTCCTGATAGGACCTCCCCAGGCAGGGCCACTCCTGCGAAGTCTCTGTGTGGTCCCTAGCACCATATATGGCTCGGAGGGGAGGGGGTGTACAGTGAGTGCTTGTGGAATTGGGGACAGGAAGGCGGCTATGCTTTTAGAGATGATGAAACTGCCCCTCGGATTAACTGAGTGGCCTGTCCAAGAGCTCAAGATGGAAGTGACTCCACCAGGTTCCAGCACTTTGACCTTCATCGAACGTGTCTCTGATGAAGTCTTGGTGCCTCCTGTTAGTTCCGATTTAATCGGAACACAGCTATGCAGACTCAGTGTAGTGGGTTGCTGAATACCTACTAGTCCTGGTCTTCGTTCACCAGTTAACATGGATTTCTACCACCGTAAATACATCTTCGGCTAAACACAGAAGAAAGGTGTTGGGGCTGGGGAAAGCTGGCTATAGGAGGTGACCAGGTGATCAAGGAGGATCAAATAATATAATAAAGAATTAAGGTCCAGCTGGTGTGGGTTGGTGGTTGAACATGGACCTGTGAACCTGTCAGAGCACAAGCCCAAGTTGAAGGCTGGACCCCCAGTAGGGGGCGTGTGGGAGCAGCTGATCAATGATTCTCTCTCATCATTGATGTTTCTATCCCACTCATCCTCCTCTCTCTGAAATCAATAAAAACATATTTTTTTTTAAAAAAAGAATTAAGTAGAAACCAGCACAGAGTGACTTTTTAAAATGAGACTTCAAAAGATTAAGCATAATAGACACAGAATTAAAACAAATGAGGCCCATTTAGCGTTCTTCTCTGAACAAAATTGAAGCAATTAAGTACAAAGGTAGCATGATAAGCAATCACGTGAAAATAGGCAGATACACTTATGGACCATCATTGCCTCCCTGGAATTCTCTCTTGAACCCCCAGGACACTGAACTTTTCTGATCCCCGTGTCTCTCTCCCTCTCATTCAGTGTCTGCTGAATCCTTTCTGACGTCTATCTTCCCTCCTGGACCTACTTGTGGTTCCCCGAGCTCGGGCCTCAGCCCTCTTCCTCCTCCCGCAGAGATGATGTAGCATCTTGGAACATCACATGTTGTAGAGCCTAAAGCCTGGCCAACTGGGGGACTGGCCAAATTATTTAAACTCTCTGACCTTCCCTTGTCTCATCGTTAAAAACGGGTTAAATAACATACTGTATAGGGTTTTAATAATGATTAGACACACTGCTTCTAAAAGTCCACTGTTTCCCAGAATAGAGCCATGGGTACCAGCATCCTATTCCTTCCCTCAAAACTCGTTGATACCTTCAAATACCCTCTCTCTCCTGGGTTTCTCACCATGCCTCGGCACTGGTTGAAGGATCTCATTGGCTTTATTGAATGACTCATGAACCGGGCGACATCCTATCTAGTAAACAGGGAGGTGTTGTGAGAAATTGTACAAAAATGGAGGGTTTTTATAAGCAGAAACTGGGCAGGACATGCAAGTTATTAGCAAAAGGAAAGAAAAGATTGTTCCGGGCAAGGGCACCTTTTTTGGAGATACTTCATATCTCGCTCGCATTGATCAGGACATTCTAGACTGATTAGTTTAAGGTCACATTCCTGGGAGGGCCCGAAATAGCCATTAAATCTTGGTTTGTTGTCCTGGGTTAAGTGACTCCACCTTGGGTCAGTTGCTTCTCTTTTTAACAGGACTATATTTTTATTTTATTTCATTTTTACTGGGGTCAAATACACGACATAAAATTTACCATCCTAATCATTTGCAAGTGTACGGTTCTGTGATGTTAAGTACATTCACACCGTTGAACAACCAATCTCCAGAACTCTTTCCATCTCGAAAAACTGAAACTCTCTATTCAGGAAACAATTTCTCATTTGCCCTCCTCCTAGCCTTGGCAACCACCATTCCACTTTCTAACTCAATGAATGCGACTATTCCAGGTACCTCCTATACCTTGATTCATACACTATTTGTCTTTTGTGACTGACTTATCTCACGTAGCATCATGTCCTCAAGCTTCATTCATACTGTAGCATGTGTCAGAATTTCCTTCCTTGTTAAGGCGGAACAATATTCCATGGCATGTACATAGCACATTTTCTGGATCCATTCTCTCATACATGGACATGTGGGCTGCTAGCACCTTTTTACGGCTCTGCTAAGTACAGGCCAGAATGGCCAGGTGGTAAATTGTGGTTCAACCACAGACCATAAAAGAAATTGAAACAGAGAAGTTAACTAACTACCCAGAGATTGTGGAGGAAATACACAGCATGCCTAAGGGACCACATGGGGAGGAAAGGGCAGAAGAGAAGGGAGGGACTAGGGCAAGGCTGGACTGGTCAATTCAAACCAAAAAGAGCAGGTGAGCTCCATGAGGGTCTTCTCTAAGGGGTGCCCTGGGAGAGGCCTTGGGAGGCCCTGGAGACTGTTGATCACAAGGGCTGTTGGGAAGTCACGTTAGGAGCTCACATTGGCTTGTTATCTAGGGCATGTTCTTGCCCGAGGAGCCGGTGTAGGTTTAAGATTCCCCCCGGCGAAGCAAAAGGGATGCTGAGGCAGCAACACCATGCAGTAGCTGAGCTAAACTCTCGCCATGCCTCTTGTCTGTTAGGAATAATGCTGCTGTGAACATCGGTGTACAAATATCTCTGTGATTCTCTGCTTCCCATTCTTTGGGGTAGAGACCTAGAAGTGATGTTATTGGAACATCTGATAATTCTATTTTTTATTTCTTTGAGAATCCTCCATACTGTTTTCCATCGTAGCTGCACCGTTGTACAGTGACCCGATAATTCCTTCTGGACACCCCAACCTGTAAAGAGAGTCCCTCTGAAGAGACACCTCAAGATGTTTAGGATGACCGCCCTTTGGGAGGACGGAGAAAAGGGGAAGCAGGTGTTGCTCGTGTTGGGAGAGGCTTTTGCATAGAATTCCCTTGGTAAGATCTCCCCCTTGGAAAAGAAAGAGAAGTCCCAGGCATTATGTTCAGGGTCACATATTGAGTATGCTTTTCTAAAAGATGCGCAATAAATTAGAGGTGATTTTGAACTAGCCATCAAGATCCTGGGAGAAGTTTGTTCTGCTTTTGTGAGTTTGTATCTCAAAAAAAGATAGAATAGTTTAGACCAGTGGTCGCCAACTAGTGGTCTGCAGATCACTGGTGGTTTCTGAGGTCCGAAAGGTTGGCGACCACTCGTTTAGACAGTAGTTCTTGCATCCTACCCCCCATTCATTTGCTGATCACTGAGTAACTTAGGCGACTGCCGACCCCACCCTCCTGATGTCACGGCTGGAAGAGGAAGGCCAGTCTGAGTCAGCTGTGGGTGGGTGCATGGGGAAGATAAAATGCCCGCGATGGAAGGCATGGACCTGGTGGCTGCTTTTGGATGGTTTTATGATGGCATTGTTGGTGTGAAGACACCTATCAATCTACTCCTTTGACTTTCTTCCTGAAAACATCTTTGTAGGAAGGTCTAGGTGGACCCTCATGGTCCAGATGGAGCCATAGGCACAGCATTGGCCTTTGACCACATGTATCTACCTGGAAAAATCCACAGGACTTTCCATTTTATGAGATTTTCCTACCTGAAACAGGGGCGGGAGAATGATAGGTAAAGTACGGTAGCCCCTTTGTTTCCTTTCCTTTGTGTGTGTATGATGCGAAGAATGCACCATTCAGGTAACATATGTGAGCTGGGAGGGAAGGTTAGTATGATTCTGCTCATAAAACATTCTACAACGCCCTCCAAGGCCCACGCTTGCCCCCATATGCAGGCTGACTTACTGCTCCCAGCAAAGGCCCTCCCTCCACTCCAGCGACATCCTCAAACAAATGATAACACAGAGCTCTTGATCATGCAGCTTTCCACACCCCCAGCCCTCCCTCCCTCTCTCCCGCTCTCCCTCCCTTCTGCATCTCCAGATCCCAGGTACCTTTCAAGAGACACCTTTCACGTCCCCTGTGAAAGCATCTTGGATTCTTCCAGTCCACATACATCTCCACTATTTCACAAAATGCCACCCTACCCAGGGCTATCCCATCATAGCTTAACACAGCATTATTCCATAGTAACTGATTCATGCATTGATCAACATTGACTGGATGCCTGCCATTTTCAAATTATGCTCCTTCACCCTCCGTTTATGTTGTACTCAGGCAGATAATTACACCAATAAGGATGACATAAAGTAGAAGGTGAACATATGTATGAAAGAGCCACTCAGGCCCAGCCGGCGTGGCTCCGTGGTTGAGCACCGACCTATGAACCATGAAGTCACAGTTCAATTCCTGGTCAGGGCACATGCCCAGGTTGTGAGCTCCATCCCCAGTGTGGGGTGTGCAGGAGGCAGCTGATCAATGATTCTCTCTCATCACTGATGTTTCACTCTCGCTCTCTCCCTCTCCCTTCCTCTTTGAAATCAATGAAAAGTATTTTAAAAAAAGAATAGGGCACTATAGGCATGGGAAAGTGTTCATGGGGAGGTATCTCACTGGTGGTTCTTCACTGCAAAGCTGTCTGACTGCTAAGTACTGCTGTCCACCATGTGCCACGGAAGGTGCCAGCACACCTGTCTGTGCTTGAGTGGCCATGACCTAGAGAAGCTCCTGGGCTAGAGAAACCCTACAGGAAGCTGATGAAACAATCACTGGAACCAGAGAGAGAAAGCCCTTCCTTCGACAGTACCCCTCCATCGCTTCCTATTGACAACGCTTGGCACGTGTCAGCCGATACAGCACAAATATTCGCAGGGCTCATCACTGTCGCAGAGCAGGAATGCAGGACACACAATGGGTAGCTACAGTGACCAAGACAAAATACCTGAGCTGCCCCCGAAGAGATATGGTTTCTGAGCTTTTCTATTAATTTTAAGAATGTATTTTTTTATATTTTCTTCTAGAGGCAATACGGCTTTAGTTTGAGTGTTCAGTTTGAGGGTCTGTCCACTGGAGAGTTTTCTGTGGAGAAGTGACATGTATATTTTAAAAGGGTCACTCAACAAGTTGCTTACATGCTGCGAGGGGCAATGATAGAAACACAGAGCTCAATGATGAGACCACTCAACAAGCTAGACGAGAAACTGGCTGACTTTAATAACAACTCTGACGGGATGTGGCGAGAAGTGGTTGAATTTTGGATGTGTTGTGAAAGGTAAATTCCTTGACACATAGGATGAGAGCGGGAGAGAAAAAGAGGAGTCAAGAAGACGATAAACTGTTGGCCAGTGCAACCGAAAGGATGAAATTTCACTTTTAATGTGCTGAGAAGAATCAGTGGTTGGAGGGAGAGAAGAATTAAGAGTTAAATTCTAGTCATAGTAAGTTAGAGATGCTTATTAGACATCCAATTGGAAACAAGAAACAGACAGTTGGATGTAAGCACTGGGAGTTAACTGAGATCCAGGCTGGAGCTAGATATGAGGGATCTCAGACTAGTCCTGGTGACTAAAGCCATCAGATTGGATGTTGTTACCAATCTGATAATAGCAGGGGATGGGTAGAGATTGCAATGAGAAGAGAAGCCATCTCTGAGCTCTAGGGCACTCTAATGTTAAGAGGTTGGGAGGATAAGAAAACCCACCGAGAGACATAAATGAGAACTGTGACGGCGCCAGTCAGAAGAAAATCTTGAACGTGAACTACAGAAAGTCTTTCCAAGAGGAGAGAGTGATTAATGGTGACCAATGAGGGAAGGTCACAACTGAGAACTAACCCTTGGAAATGATTACCTGCAGGTCACAGATCTCTGACAAAACACTTTTGGTGAAATGATGGGGCACAGTTTCAAACATGAAGAGACAAACCAAAAAAGGGCTGGGAGGTTGTGAGAAAGGCGAGAGCTCAATACGGTCACAGGACAACTGCAGGGACTAAGGAAGTTCCAGAGATGGATGGACAGAATATTGTCAAAGGCTTTAATTTTTCAGAAGTAAAGTCATTCTGGGTCATGACGACTTCTAGAGTGCGGCCATAGGTTTGCTCATCTGGCTTAAGTGGAGCTGAAGGACTTGGGAGCTGAGGAAATTAAACAACTGTGAAGGCCAACCCTGGATGGGTTATATGTGCCGACACTGATGTTACCCAGGGAAAGACAGGAATCAGAGGAACAAGCATTGAACCCAGCAAAGCAAGACAAGTTCACAGCACGGACAGAGGGCTAAGCATGAGGGCCACTCCCTACAGTGAAGGGAACTAGGACAGACTCTCTAAACCACATCCAAAATACGCACCAGCCATTTTTTTTGCACCCCCCCACCCCCCCCCCCACCCCCGCCTCGAATTACCAGGATGGAGTATGTAAGGAACAAAACAGCTGCTTAGAACTTTATGGATTTACCAAAAGGAACAAGTGTGTCCCTCAGTGCGGGCTGCGTCATGCCATTCCTCAAGAAGCTGGGCTAAGTGATTCATGGGCATGAATCACCCCCGACATCTGTCATCCTCGTTCTCTAAAGCTGGTGTGGGTCCGCATTGAGGTCGCCCTGGCTGGTTAGGTCTCGGTGCGGTGTAGGGGTGTGTGTGCATGCACGCACGTGTGTGTTTTGTTGTATGGTTACACACTGTGGAGTTGACTACTTTTTCATCTAAAAATAATCCGAGATGAAAATCATACAGAATGGATCGGAATGCTTAGATCTGTCTCTCTTTCCTGTCCTTACAGAGAAGAGACAGTAATAAAATCAGGCTCCTGAGCCATGCGCTGGACTTCACTGAGGTTCGGGGGAGCCTTTCGAGGGCGTGTGGGACAGAAGCTCGACAATTTGAAACAAGCGTAAGAGAGAGTTCATCCACTTTGCCTAGGGCGGCCGTGATCGGCAAACTGCGGCTCTCGAGCCACATGCGGGCTCTCGAGCCACATGCGGCTCTTTGGCCCCTTGAGTGTGGCTCTTCCTAAGCCTTAGGAGTACCCTAATTAAATTAATAACAATGTACCTACCTATATAGTTTAAGTTTAAAAAATTTGGCTCTCAAAAGAAACTTCAATCGTTGTACTGTTGATATTTGGCTCTGTTGACTAATGAGTTTGCCGACCACGGCCTAGGGCGTGTACTTCAGTGTGGGAATCCATGTTACTGAAGCAGGTGGATCCTCTGAGGCCACAGGAGCTGCCACCTCAGAGCCATCAATGACCCATGTCAACTGCTGACATAAAAATCACTCAACCCACAAACCTTCAGAGACACAGTGTGAGCTGCTGGGGCATCGGAATGCGACAGGTCAAGGTTTCCGTGTCAACTCAGCCACAGATCGGCCTTCAAAACATGGGCTCTTTGCCTCCCTCAGATCCTACATCGTCTTCTGTAAAAACAGAGATAATCCCACTCAGTTTAGAGGATTGTTGTGATAATTAAATGCATGGACATAAGTGAAATCCTCTGACGCCAGGCTCAGTAAGTATGGTCTCCTCCCCATTTCCCCTCTATCAGTCAGAGCAAAGCCTGTTCTTGGTGCCACAAAACCCCAAAGGGCATTAGGAAATGCCCTGGAAATGGTACATGTCATTGTATCATTCTAATCATTAGGCCCAGGTTGGGCTCAAGTCTCAGCTCCATGACTTCTTGAATGTGTGAGCTTTACCGACTCATGTACATAGCCTCAGTGTCCTCTTCCATATAATGGGGCAATAAGAACCCCCGCCTCAGATGGGTGTCAATGAAAAGTTGCATTGAAAGAATGCATACAGAGTGCTCAGCACAGTTCCTGGCACGTGGCAGCATGCATTCAAAAGCTGGTAGCTAGAGCATCTGCTTTTTAATCATCTTCGCTATCTTAATTTTACCCATTAGCACAGAAGAGAGAAGGGGTGGGGAGGGGGGATAACCAAAATGATTCTGCAGGCCTGGCTTTTGTCTTGGCAACCGAAGAGCTGGCCCCACTCCTTGATCCCATTCTAAGCACCCAAGGGCTTCGTGATAAAAAGTCCCAGGTAATTCCGACACTCTCTCTCCAGTTAAAGCAACCAGTGATAAAATATCAGTGAAGTCATCTCTCTCGGAGAGTCTGTTTAGAAGTAGGAAGTTAAAGCAATCTAGACTCTTCCACGCGGGGCAGGATATTCAACCCACCAGGGCATCCATCGTGCCCGTCACTATTTTTCTACCAAAGCCTGCTCAACGCCTTCTTTTTCCTTCCCCTTATTTCCCTGCCTTGTTTCAATCCTCCCTCTGTTGTTATTCATTTCCCTTCTTCCTTCTCTCCTTCCTCTCAGTCCCTGTGGACACTTGCAGGGCCCCTCATTGTAGCTTTAAGGAAGTCTGCCTTTGTCACAGGCTTATTTTAGTGTCCTCCCAGCCCATGCCCCTCCCATCACTAAGTTAGCACCTTCACTGAGATGCTCTATAGCTGCCTGTTTTCCCACAGTGGGGCAGGGAGAGGTTCACCTGGGCCCACCCTCTTCTCATTGGGGACACATTGTCCTGCCTGGGTGTTCATTCTTCCCAAGTGGTTCTTGAACTTCAAGTTCATCAGGATCCCCTGGAGGGCTGTTGGCACAGACTGCCGGGCCACTCCCCCCAGACTTTCTGATGGGCGAGTCTGGGTCAGAGCTCAAGGATTTACTTCTCTACCGACTTCCCAGTGGACGCAAATGCTGCTGGTGCGGGGATCACACCTTTGGAACCCCAGGTAAAGCGGGAAAAAACGAACTTGAGGACCAAACTCATTTGACTTCCATTCTGAACTTGGCCACTCACCGCAGAGAGCCCCAAGCAACTTATTTGTCCTCTGAGAAGCTCCACTTTTCTCCGCTGTAAAACTATGCTGAGAATATGGATGGAACTGGAGAGCATTATGCTAAGTGAAATAAGCCAGTCAGAGAAAGATAAATACCACATGATCTCACTTATTTGTGGAATATAGAGAACAACATAGACTGATGAACAGGGGACAGATCCAAAGACAGACAAACAGCGATCAGACTATCAGTCCCCAGAGGGAAAGTAGGGGAGGGAGCAGGTAAGCGGGAGAGATCAACCAGAGGACTTGTATGCATGCATATAAGCCAAACCAATGGACACGGACAACAGGGGGATGAGAGCATGAGTGCGGGGGGAGGGGGAGCAGGGAGGTTGGGGGTTAATGGGAAATGAGGACACATTTGTAATACCTTAACCAATAAAGAAATTTTTAAAAAAAGAAAAAGAAAAAAAATGCTGAGAATAACCTCACAGACCCACTTTGAGAATTAAACAAGGTCTTGTCTTTCTGGCTTTCCCTGGCAGAAGGAAAACAGACTAAACAGGACCAGAACCACTGAGCTGCCTGTGTAGCCATCGCTAGCCATGCAGGTGGCACTGGCCACCAAGACCAATGCCATATGGCAATTGTGGATGTGAGGCCTTGGCTCAGGTGGGTAACCACTTAAATGCAGAGTCTCAGGCCCTGGCCAGTGTGGCTCAATTGGTTGGAGCGTCTTTTTCCTGTGCACCAAAAGGTCTCGCGTTTGATTCTTGGTCATGGCACATACCCAGGTTGCAGGTTTGATCCCCAGTCAGGGCACATTCAGGAGGCAGCCAATCAATGTTTCTCTCTCTTCCTCTCCCTCTCCCTTCCTCTCTCTTTAAAACCAATTAAAAACAAAACAAAACAGATCCTTGGGTGAGGATTAAAAATATAATAATAAATTCAGAGTCTCAGAATTAGGTTACCTTCCCCTGACATTTCAGCTCCCTACAAAGGTATAATCTCAATAGTGAAGAAAAGCAAGTCCTTTTCATCTTCCTGGTCCTCATGCCCTCCCTCCCTTTCTCACGCCACTCACTCTGGAATCCGGCAGCTCATTCTAAGGGGTGCATTTTGTTCTAAACAGGAATGCACGGGGCCTGCATTCCTGTGCTCAGAAGAGAGTGTGGTCTCATGGGTGGGAAGCGGGAGTGGTGGGGTGGTCGGTTCTATTTCAAGCCTCCCCGCTGACTCACGGAGGCATCCCAGGGAACTGGCTTCACTTCTGGGCCTTGAGTTTTGTCTTAAAGGGAGGAGAGAGATGCCCTCCTTCGTAGGGTGCGTCTGAGGACAGAAGCGTTAGTGGTTGAGAAGCACTTGGAGGTGGGGAGTCATGTGACCTTGTCAAATACGGAATCCAGGAGGCACATTCTTTCTGCGCCTTCTCATCAGCATGACGATGCTTATGTCCAGTCGGTTGGGCAGGTCAAGACTCGATCCCGACCTATCTGAAGGGCCTGCAGTTTGGAAATACTCAAGAGAATGAGACTTTTTTAAGCACTTTTGCTGTCACCATCCCCCTCTTCTCTGAGGTGTGGGGCCAGCAGAATGGGGGAGCAGAAGAGAGATTTCATGAGCATCACACTGTAGATAAACACGGGGCCGTCCTTAGGCCCCAAGGAACCCAGATGGAGGCCAAGAGGATGATAGGAAAGTGAGGTGAGTGCACCTTTTCATAAGCAGCTGCTTACTCTGAGTGATCAGAAAATGATGACCTCTCCTGTCCACTGTGAGACTCGAGTGACTGACGTCATCTTTGCCTCAATCAAAAATTCACTTCTCCCTCTGCCCGTGTTGCTCCATGGTTGAGCGTTGACCTATGAACCAGTAGGTCGCGGTTCAATTCCTGGTCAGTGCACATGCCTGGGTGGGCTTGATCCCCAGTAGGAGGTGTGCAGGAGGCAGCCGACCAATGATTCTCATCTTGATGCTTCTATCTCCCTCTCCCTTCTAGTCTGAAATCAATAAAAATGTATTTTTAGAAATTCACTTCTCTCCTCCGCCTTTCTCCAAATCCCTTCTTTTCCTCCCATTACTTAAAAGGACCACATGGATCTTACACAGCTCACTAAGAGTGAGAGGACCTCAATGAGTTCTGCTCCCATCTCTGCCACTTACTAGCTCTCTGACCAAGCTCCATTCGCTTTGTCCATTTATTACGAAGACAAGGAAACCATGAAATAGGATGGGGTCGGAATCGAAGACTGCCCTTGACGGTCCCTTCCAGTTACAACAATCTCTCATTTGTTTCTTTCTCTCAGCCTCCCACCCTCCACTCCACGATTTTAATCTTTTTTTTTCCCCTTTCTCTGTCTTGTCTTGCTTGTAACATCTAGCTGGCGTGAGTCATGTTCATATGGCTATGAACACAGTCGGTTCTTTGTCATCTGTGATAATGAGAGATGGATCATGTGGATAACCCCAAACTGCAAACGCAATTCAGGACATTCCAGGCTGACTAACAGTCTAATATTTGGTTTGGGCCACGCTCGCTGAGTATCCATCAGCTGGCGAGCAGGATGGGCAGAGAGAGGTTAAGTAGGGAAGCCTTGAGAAGCGAGAGCCCCGAGGCCAGGATGCAAACATTGACCAAGTCTCTTCCATCAAGCAATGGCCTGTGTGTAGAGCATGCCTGGGGCCAGGGGTAAGGAAAGGGAATCATTGCCACAGGCTTTACGAGGCTGTGAACCTCAAGACCAGGTAGGATCAGGGTCTCAGTTCCAGAGTGGCTCAGCCCCCAGGGACAGCAAGGCCTCTCTGTAGGTTCTGCTACCTCTTTGATTCACCCACACTAAGAAGACAATGTGTGGCTGAAGCCTGTGTTGGAAACCCATCACAGCTCAACTCCTCCCTCTGGCCAATTTCACCCCCATCTTCTCCTTCCACGCTGACCCTAAGAGCACCTCCTACCGAGCATCCAGCAACCAAATTGCCATCTCACAGGAGCTTCCCGGGAACACAGCCTGTGACATACATACAGACAGGCACACCATCTGCAAGCCACAGTTCCAGAAGTTCTCAACACCGAGAGCTCTTCTTTATGAGTTTGGTGCCAACGTTTACTTGAGAGCAAAACATGACCTAAATCTGTAGCAGGCAGTTTATAGTTCAATGTATCCTATGCAGTTTACAGACATATCACTGTCTTTGACTATGACATACTGGTCCAGACTCCATGGGAACTATTAAGTATTATTTAGGATATAACCAAATTACCTTTCTAGAAACCAAATTCTAAATTCCAAAACACAGCTCATGCCAAAAGTTTCCGATAGGGCACTGTGGACCCATCCTGAGTGTATTTTGAAACTTACCTCGATACACGTGTCTTTTTATCGCAATATCATCATTAAGCATTTTGAAATCTAACAAATTAAGATCTCTCTCCCTCAGCACCGCTATTCTTTTGCAAAATAACTTATGTTATTCCTACCCATTTTACTCTTTGAGTCGAACTTCAGAATCATTTGACAAATACCCCTCCCCAAATTGGAAACAATATTAAGCATAAAAAATCTGAAAAGAATTAATACCTTTAAAGTACTTGACCATCCCATCTAAGAACATGATTAGCCTATCCCTTTATTCATGTTTACTTATATATCTTTAGCTGGTCTTTGAAATTTCTTTAGATAAGCTCCACACATTATTTTGGGAGGGTTATTGTAATGACTTAGCTTTTGGTTGTTAAGTCTTAAAGAAACTAAAAAAAAAATTCCAGTGATTTTTCCTAATTGTTTATAAGAAAAATTGTATTTTCATAGCTTTACTTTCTATTGCCTCTCTGCCATACACTGAAAACTGTGTATCCTCCTCCCCCAAATTCATAAGTTAAAACCTAACCCCCAAGGTGATAGCATTTAGAGGTGGGGCCTGGGGGAGGTGACTAGGTCCTGAGGGCACAGCCCTTGTGAATGGCATTAGTCCCCTTACGAAAGGGACCCCAGAGAGATCACTCGCCCCTTTCCACCACTGGAGGTCAAAGGAAGAAGACAGCTGTCTACAAACCAGGAAGCAAGCCCTCACCTGTCAATGAATCTGCCAATACCGTGATCTTGGACCTCCCAGTCTCCAGAACTGAGAGAAATAAATGTTTATCGTTTAAGCCACTCATCCCATGGTATTTTTTTCCTAGCAGTCCATGTGAACGAAGACATTCCTTTTCTGTAATTACATTAAGTCTAAGAAATTTTCAGTAATTTTAATTTCTTTGTATTTTCCCAGTACTGATTGATGCCATCTGCAAATAATGATGGTTTTGTTCTCATCAGGTATCCATGCCCTCTTTCTCATTTTCTGCCACACTGTGCTGGACAGGATGCTCACCACAATGCGAGGTAATGATGGCAGCTGCAGGAATTCTGGTCAGGTTCCCAAGTTTAATTGGAATTGTCCCTCGTGCTTCACCATTAAGCGTTACGTTGGCTAATATTTTATGACACTTAATCATCTACAGAAATATTATGTTCTTAGTTTTCTAAGAGTTTCTCTTTCATCTGTAAGGAAGATGTTGCATTGTATCGCATATTTTTTTACATCTGTTGAAATTACCCATATGCTTGTCCCTTTTGAGATATTGTTGTGATGTCATTTATTAATAGATTTCCTACTATTAAACCATTCTTGGGTTTTAGGATAGATTCTATTTCAATTGTAGTGGGTGAATTGCATTGATTCTTTACAGGAATATGGATTTTCAGGTGCATATTGATCATTGAGATCAGTAAACATTCTCAGATGGGAGAGAGCAGAAGTATGACCTGGGAAAATATTTATTTATTTTAATATATTTTTATTGATTTCAGAGAGGAAGGGAGAGGGCGAGATAGAAACATCAACAATGAGAGAGAATCATTGATTGGCTGCTTCCTGCACGTCCCACACTGGGGACTGGGCCCACAACCCGGCCATGTGTCCTTGACCAGAATCAAACCCAGGACCCTTCAGTCCACAGGCCGACGCTCTATCCACCAACCCAAACCAGCTAGGGCCACCTGGGAAATAATTTAACAGTGTATGATCACACAACCCAGAAAGAAGCCGTAACAGAAGAGAAAGATAAATTTGATTATTGAGATAATGTTAATTCTCTAACAGAACAAAATGCTCCATAGCCAAAGGACAAAGAGAGATTTGTTAAAAACAGCAAAGTGACATATCAATTTCACATTTTACAAAGTGTCCAGGCAATCAATTGCAAGAAGAGAAGAAATCAAGTAGTAAAGCGAACAATTATTACAAACAGAGAGTTTACAGAGAAAAAACTATAAATGGATGATAAAATTTGAAACAATGCCCAGCCTCTTTCATAATTACAGAAAAACAATACAGACCTGTAATGGATATTATTTTTAAGCCTATTCATATAGCAAAACTCCAAACACGTGATGATGCCACCCAGTCCTAGCAAGGATATGGAACACGGGCACTGGTGTTCCTTATTGTTTCTAGAGAAGGATTGGGCCATACTCATCAAATTGAAAATCCATGTATATTTGATCCAGCAATTCTGATCAGAATTTACCCTCTAGAGCAGTGGTTCTCAACCTTCCTAATGCCGCAACCCTTTAATACAGTTCCTCATGTTGTGGTAACCCCCAACCATAAAATTATTTTTGTTGCTACTTCATCACTGTCATGTTGCTACTGTTATGAATCGTCATGTAAATATCTGATATGCAGGATGTATTTAGGCGACCCCTGTGAAAGGGTCGTTGGACCCCCAAAGGGGTCGCGACCCACAGGTTGAGAACCACTGCTCTAGAGGTATTCACAAAACATACGTAGAAAGTGCCAAACTACACCAAAACAACCAATATGTCCACCAACAGAAACTGGCTCTCCAACATCCCCCAAAGGGTCCCGGATTGCAAGAGGATGCAGACCAGGCCGAGGGGTCCCACCAGTGCATGCTCAGCCCGGGGAGGGACCGCAGGAGGGCTCCAGGGTATGTCTGGCCTGTCTCCCCTAGTCCTAATCGGCCAGACCCCAGCAGCAAGCTAACCTACCGGTCGGAGCATCTACCCCCTAGTGGTCAGTGCACATCATAGCGACTGGTCGAACGGTTGAACGGTCAGACACTTAACATATTAGACTTTTATTATATAGGATAAGATTTGAAAACTACATTCTTGGGGCCCATCCCTAATGATTCTGATCCAATGGTGAGGACTGGGGCCCAGGAACCTGAAATTTTGGCAAATATTCCCAATAAATTTCACATAGGTAGCTGAGAAACACATTGAACATCTCCATTATGTTTTACCTCCTTCGGTATTGATATCAAGGTTAGGCCAGCAGAACAAGTGATTTGAATAGCTGTCCATGATTTTCTATGATCTGAAAAAAGTTACATCGCTTCAGAATGATCAATGTCTTGATAATTTCGGAAAAAAATTATCAATAAAACAAGAGTCTTTGTGGAAATAACTATTTGATACCTTACTGCCTTTCTTCGAAAGCTCTTTTTCTATTTATTCTTTTATTTATTTTGGGGATCCCAGTGAGTCAATTATACATTCGGTCCCACAGCCACACAAGTGTCTCCCTGGACCCAGGAGCTGCGGAAGCACATTGAATCCGTTGTTTCATTTCTTTCTGCTCAAGAGAGCCACCTACTGTGCCATTTTCACATTGTCCATGTCCACGCGAGTGACAAACCAGACATCTGGGGGGGGGGGGGGGGGTGACTTCGTTAATAATTCAAAATTGTATGAATGCCTTCTGTTCCTTCTCAGAAAATACACCCATAACTTTAAGAAAGGGATTCTTTTAATCTGACGTGTAATCATTCTCAAAGAAAAGTATTTAACTCGATTATGTAAAATGCCAGAAGGCACAAGTAATTAAACATCTGACCAAGATAAGGGAAGAAATATCTTTCCGTTGACGGTGTAAGTTAACACCTGGGGAGCAGGAGGAGAAGAGGAACATCTGAAATGGACATTGTGGGGCGTCAGACAATCCCCCTCTAAGTAACCTGAAACCTCACCTTGGAGGCTCCCCTCAAACTATGTGACTTCGTGCAAATCCATCTCTCACCCTGAACCTCTGTTTAAGCATCTTAAATGTGAGGGCAATAATGAAATCTGATGTTCCGAACCAATGTTTAAGTAAATATGATCAGAACACAAGTATATGGGAAGAGATAAAACTTGAAGAACCCAAGTGGGACTCCATTTGCAAACCAGTAGACCAACCGATTTCTCGGAATTCCTCCAACACTGACGTGGTAGGATTCTAAATACACTGCGTTAAAAAAAAAAAAAAAAAAAGGGCAACAAAAACAGAGCCCTGTGTCTCCATCTAGACCAGCGGTTCTCAACCTGTGGGTCGCGACCCCTTTGGGGGTCAAACGACCCTTTCACAGGGGTTGCCTAAGACCATCCTGCATATCAGATATTTACATGACGATTCATAACAGTAGCAACATGACAGTGATGAAGTAGCAACGGAAATAATTTTATGGTTGGGGGTCACCACATGAGGAACTGTATTTAAAGGGCCAGAAGGTGGAGAACCACTGATCTAGACAGTATGCTCATGAGGTTTGGCACTGTGGCCATCGATCCAAGTGTTGTCATTCTAAAGGTGAGAAAAAGGAAAGAACCAACAAGAGAAATGGGCTTTGCTCTGCCTTGGTCAAAGAGAAGGTGGGTAGTATTTTTGGAGTTTTGCCAGAACTCCAGTCTCCCCTCTGGAGAACTGCACGTGCAGGACACTCAGCCCCTCCTAAGGGAAAGGGGTGGAATGCTCGAGGGGACTTGCTGATGTGAATGTTCTTCCACTTGAACTTTGCAGGATCAACGTGTACGATGAGACATTTCTGACACTGGAGAGAAAATATGCTCAGTCTGAACCCTCTGGCCTCACAACAGGTTTGTCTTGTTCGTTGCTCTGTGAACTCCTGTAAAATCCGGGACTCCGAGAGGAACGGATCAGGAGTTAAAAGTGCAGCTTCATTCCTATTTCATGATGTCAACAGAGCACAAGAGCAGTATTCGCCTGGCACTTCCTCCCTTAAACGTGGCCTCCCAACTTCCGGTTCTTCCCATCACACATCTAGTCCTGGGAAACGCAGGAAGTTGTAGAAGAGTTAATGGCTTATGATCATTAAGGGATTTGGGACTTTTTATTGAAGACTGATCTTCAATCACTCCGGTTCTATCCCTTTGTTTTATTTAGTTCTTGACATATTGCTGCTTCGATGAATGCATAGCCTCTGATTGTGAGCCCCAAGCAAAACTGATCTGTTATCATTTTCCCCGTGGCAGAGTTAGTCCTTCCAAATGAAAGGATGTACCAAACAGATGCCCTCCATGTCCCCAGAGGGTAGAAGGGTTTGTATCACAGCCAAGGGACTGTGATACAAACTATGTCTAGTCGAACTAGACATAATGAAGACTATCTAGCCATAAAAGCTAAAAACATCCGAGAGAAGTGACTGAAAACTGAGGTCTGAATATGACCGCCAGTGCGTGAGATCCTGTTGTCATAAATGAATCGTCTTTGGAGCGCAGCCACGCTTTCATTTACATATTGTCTATGGCCGCTTTCACATTACAAGGACAGAGTTGAGTAGTTGTGACAAGAGACCATATGGCCAGAAAAGCCTAAAATATTGACTATTTGGCCCTTCATAGACAATGTTTACTGGCCTTTGAGCCAGAACATCAGGATGGATTTTGCTCGGGTTGGCTTGAGTATGATTCCCTCCAAAGCCAAGGGAAGGTCTAATGGGAACATCCGTGCCCCTTTCAGCTCTAGGACGAAAGATGTATGTTTCTGTGGTCAAAACAGGCCTGTTTCTCATCGGTGGGCTCCCCTCTGTACTTCTTCCAGCTGCTTCCAACCCCTGATTTTCTCTGACATTACATTATTTTTAAAATGTGTCTAGTTGACAGACATCTCCCAAATTACACTGCGGACGACCAGTAAACACAGCTTAACTGTGATGGGGGTTGGGAGGTTAGTGGGAATAAGTTCTCCCCACCAAGGAATTTAGGGTCAAGCTTGCCTAGATGTGAACTCTGCTTCAGTTGCCATTTGGATTGGGTGTAAAGAGAGGACAGATTTCTCCTCTCCCATCCTAACGGCAATTAACATTATTGCTCTGGTCTCTATTATTACTAATAAGAATATGTCTTGTTTAATTTGACTTTGGGTAAAAGAAGAACTGATAGTTAGGAACATCAAGCGTTAGTTGCTAAAAAAAAATTCTTCTTGATCAACCCAGAGAAGCAGAACTGAGTCATTTATGAATTCCTTGGAAAGAATACTATACACACACATACACACACAGGCACACAGGTCTTGGGGGAAAGTAGGTGCTAATAGCTGCCTACATAGGAAGAGAATTCAAAAAGGAAACCAGTCTGGATAAAAGATAAACTGCTTGAAAATCTATGTAAGGTGGGTCTCAATCTATGGACCTGAACAGCAAAAAGGTTTCAGGGAAGGTTAGCTGTGCCTTTAACTCCAAATCCAAGCTTATGCCCAGTGATGCTGAACAAGTCATTTCTCCAACCTGGGTTTTGATATCCACTATAAAAACGGTGCATTTGGACATGACAATCCAAACGTGCCCTGCTGCCTTTCAAATCCAGGCCTCGAGGACTAGGGGGTGGCTTCTCGGACCAGGAAGGGCAGGGAAGACAGCCCACGGATAAGGGGTAAATCAGATGGTCACACATTTGCAAATCTGTGGTGGGTCGCATCAGCCCTGGAAGCATTATCCAAGCATCTTAGCACAGCAAAACAATAATGTCCTCAATGTAGTCACGTTCTAACTAAAATTAAAAATGGCTCTTGCTTGCCTCTGGAGAAGGCACTATAAGCGTGGTCATATGCCCTGCACATACCGAAGGTCACTTGGTGAAGATTGCATATACAGAATTGAGGTTGGT
This sequence comes from Myotis yumanensis, assembly GCF_028538775.1. Lineage (NCBI taxonomy): Eukaryota > Metazoa > Chordata > Mammalia > Chiroptera > Vespertilionidae > Myotis > Myotis yumanensis. Next base: position 6,768,178 of record NW_027223773.1, on the reverse strand, counting down.
TTCGTCCCCATGGGGCTAACCTCTCTTTAATAACCATGCTAGCATCAATAATAAAGACTCAGCTATGGGCAATCTTCCCAGTCGTGGAGTGGCTTGTATTAAACCAAGTTTATGTACATGTACAATATCTATGACAAGATAATTGGGAGCCTGTGGATAGGGTGAAATTGATGACCTCGCCCCCAATCTGTCTTTGGTGGAAGTTGAATATATATATATTTTTAAAGATAAACAAGCAAGCAAACAACGTTAACGACCATGAAAGAGAATGAAGTCAACTGGGTCATCAACAGAATCCAGCCCGTAACTTCAGCTTCCTTAGCACAGCCCCAAGGACAGGAGAAAGGATGTGTTTGGATGACGAGGGTGAGATGAGAAATTTGATCAGCACCATCTGCTCTCCATGTCAGGTCTGCTACCTTAAGTGTGGAAGCAGGAGCCCTGGCAACGGGCACACATGTGGATGTGTTTTGGTTGGTGTGAACGTGTGTGTGTGTGTGTGTGTGTGTGTGTGTGTTCAAAGTACTTGTGGGTAGTACACTTAATACAGTGCTTTTCTGTTCAGGAAATCTATATCCCCTCCAAAGCCCTGAATTATTAAAATCTTGAAGTTTCTCACATCTGTTGAGTCTCATATCACGATTTCTGCCTGCGATTGGGTGCCATATTTTGTGTCTGGGGTTATAGGCAGGCTGGAGCCCTCCCACTGCCAAGCCAGGAGATGGTCTGTTAGGGTTACAGCCAAAGCTTGGGGAGCAGGGTTCTGAGAAACGCAGCATGTTGCAGGGCAGAGAGCTGGCCGGGCTGTGGGGTGGTCTCAACAACTTGAGAGCCAAGTCTCTCATCTCAGTGTAACCAGAACCCCTCAGAGACACCCGGCCTGGGGTGTTGCAGCAGCTATAAGATCCTCTAATGACCTGTTCTACGTTCTTCTCACTCAGACCACCACCATTTAGATGGAACTGACTTAAGTCCAAATAGGATGAACCAAACTTCTGTTCAAGCAAAAAAAAAAAAAGTTGGCCCAGGGCTGCATGGCTTTAAATGGACCATGAATAATGGTTTATTGCCTCGGCACCGGGGTAAACTCGGCCCCTACACTCAGCCTCACCTTTCACAGTGTTATTTTGAGAGATCTCATTACAACCCCAGCTTAAACTAAAAATACATTTCCCAGGAATAGCAGAACCCAGTTTTAATTGTGCGGAGTGACACAACTGCTCGCGTACTCTGATTACACACGACGTCTCATGTATTTGATATCGTTTTAGGAGCAATGGGGGGGGGGATTGCTAGATTTTTCTTTTTCAAGAGCAGCTACTAGACTGGCTTTGGGGGCTCTTGGGCTCAATTAGCTTCTTCTGGGCTGGAGTTATTCCCACCGGTGATGCTTTCGTTTCAGAACCTTTGGTGTCACGAAGAGTCGGCGGTCCCCTGAAAGACCCGTGGATGACAAGTTTACCTCCAAGATCTCATCTGCCTCTGACACAGCCTTCCGTCCCCGTGCTTAAAAGCCAAGGTCATATGGCGGAAGGGCATGGGGATCTGACCAATTGGCAGCTGGATCTTTACTCCGCCCCTCTACCTCTGTGATTTAGGGCAAGTTATTCATCGTCCTGAGTGCGGTTCCTCATTGAAAAGTGGTGTCGTATGGGTCAAGTAAAATGTCGTATAGGATACTAGTAGGGACACTTGTTAGGTATTAAGGCCACACAGGGGACATGCGACGAGGCGATGTCAGACCCTGACAAAGAGTGCACACGGGGCCACCGACGACTCTGGCTCCGGGTGGTGTTGAACTTGGGGCACCAGCCTGGTCTCCAGGGCCACCAGCTAGGGAGCGCTGGATCCTGGGAGAAGACAAGTCTCATGAGCTCAAGCTGGTCCTTGAAGGATCTCTAGGACAGGAGCACCCTCTCTACTGGCCCACGTAGGGGTCCAGGACACAGGCTGCTGAAGATGGAGCCTAGCTCTGCCCCAAACTGCTGGTGTGACCTTGAACGGGTTCCTTAGGACTGAGACCTTGGATTGGCAGCTGTAGGGTGAAGGTCACAACAGCACCTGCCCCGTAATGTGTCGTGAGGATTACATGAGCTAGTTAACAGGGCGCGCATGTCTTTAGCACATTGTCACAAAGTAATTGCTCAAGAAATGCTGGCCAAAAAGGGGGGAAAAAAGGAAAAAAGAAATGCTGGCTGTTAACAGTATTGGGAGAAGAACATTCTGGAAGAGGGAGCAGTTTGAACCAAGAGGGGAATGTGAAGGACGAATAAAGGAATAGCTCGCATCCCAGTTTGACTGAGTCAGAGAGTGAATGAGGAGAGGGAAACAGGCTCTCAGGCAGCCTCACGGAGTCCGTCTTTGCATTCACCTGTGATGTTATCTAGATTCTCATCAACATACATTCCATCTCTCCACCCACTTCACAGGTTCTCTAACCACAGGAAGTGCCTGGTGACTACTCTGAGAACCCCCGGCCTTCCCTTCCCGAGGGGAATCCGTTTTCAAACTCTCTGGTACCATCCGTTTTTCAAGGTCACCAGACAATGCCTGACCTTGGGGTGAGTGGGATCACGCCCTCTGGTTAGGGCGAGAAGCGTGTCCGGAAAATGTCTGCCTGAGGAGCAGCCCAGAGGCCCCGGCTCAGGTGTGTCACCCCTCGAAGGCCAATGCCCAGTCTAGAGGGGACTTGTTCATTCTGGGCCTGACAGCGCCTTCTCCGGCATCGGGGCAAGGATGGGGCTGAGGGACGACAACTCACAGGCCGGCCATTCTGAAAGGATCAGCACACCGTGGGTACTCACTCTAAGTCAGCGGTTCTCAACCTGTGGGTCGCGACCCCTTTGGCGGTCGGACGACCCTTTCACAGGGGTCGCCTAAGACCATCCTGCAGATCAGATATTTATTTATTTATTTATTTATTTATTTATTTATTTATTTTAAATATATATTTTATTGATTTTTTACAGAGAGGAAGAGAGAGATAGAGAGTTAGAAACATCGATGAGAGAGAAACATCGATCAGCCGCCTCCTGCACATCTCCTACTGGGGATGTGCCCGCAACCCAAGTACATGCCCTTGACCGGAATCGAACCTGGGACCCCTCAGTCCGCAGGCCGACGCTCCATCCACTGAGCCAAACCGGTTTCGGCCAGATCAGATATTTACATGACAATTCATCACAGTAGCAACATGACAGTGATGAAGTAGCAACGAAAATAATTTTATGGTTTGGGGACACAACATGAGGAACTGTATTTAAAGGGCCAGAAGGTTGAGAACCGTTGCTCTAAGTGATCTACAAGGTACCTGTCACCGGGAGGAATCTCACTGCTCCCATCACCACCTGGGCTCTTGGCAGAGCACACACTGGGACCCAAGGCCTTTCACAGTCTATTCCTTTTGTTTTCCAGAGAGATTCTGACACAGTTGCACAAAGAAATGCAAGTCCCCATCCCAAGGACTTCAGGAGGAAGAATAATTATTTTGCACACCACTGTGAACCAAGAGCAGAAAGAAGGAGGAAAGTGAGAAGCAGACACACTGTCCCCCCTCCGGAGGCGGAGTATTGTCATCTCCTATGTCCTTTAGAAGCCCTGGTGATTGCACTGATATCACATTTTTAGTCTTTCTCCCAATATCTATAAGTTCATGACCTGACCCTGGGCAGCGCCAGCCTGGTCCTGGGATGTGCACCCCGGGGGGGGGGGGGGGGGTGTCTCACCACAGCCCGCCCCTCTCACACTCCCATCCGGCCCAGTGCGCGCTGCTCACTGGGCCGGGACAATGACCAGGCCCCAGGGTAAGGTTCTCTACAAGCACCAGGTCACAAGCCATCTGGGCAATTGGGAGGCATTCTGGGATGGCTCAGGGGTGTCTGAGACGGGACAGAAATGGCCCAGAGCAGCAGCCGGGCAGCCGAGGTGGAGAATGCTCTCACCTACCCCCAGCTCCGCAAGCAGCAGCCTCGTTGGACAGCTGATCCTCACTAATCCACCCCCGGTAGAGCCAGACTGGGTGATTTTCATGGCTCTATGACCTGCGTGTTGTTCTTTACATTGCCTGCTTTATTTTCAAACCTGTCAACAGTCCTCTCTGAAAAGGTTACACACATGAGCTGAGGCCTGGGCCGCCCCGGGAAGGCCAGGAGCAGCCACAGGAGGGGCGGGAGGGGGGTTGGGCCTGTGGCCACCCCAGACCAGGGAGACTGTCAGAAAACCCTGGGCTTCCCATCTTGGGGGGCGGGGGGCGGGTTTCTCCAATCAAAGCAGAATTGAGACATAGCTTTTTACACTGTGACGTCTCCCAGCGAGGTTAGAAAGCTGGCTATAAATTCGAGAGGGACCACACTGACTGAACTATATTTATCAAGTTTCTTAATAAACAAAAGGCTCAGAAGCCTTTGGGAGCACTTTTATTTTTTTTTTTTTTTGATCAAGACAGAAGCCAGCAACAAGCAGTTTATGATTGTTGTTCAGTTGCCAAGTGGGTGATCCCATTAAAATAGAAACTGCCTCCCATCTGTTTATAGGAACCCACGGGGTTGCTATTTGCAAAGGGGCCTGACTTGTCAGACCTGGGTTGCTGCTAAACTATTTTTTCTCTGAGACTGTCCCAGGGGTCTGAAAGAAGGCTCACAGACCCTCCACCAGGGTGACATCTGTACACCTGCCTGCCGCCCATTGACACCATCACGCTCTCATGACAAGTTCTGGACGGACAGACTGAGGTCGCGTCTGAAGATGGACATGGTGCAAACCGTGTTTTCCAAACGGACGGGTTGGCTCGGTCTCACCATTGAGTCCAAGGTCATTGACATCAGATTAGTAGTCGGAGGGACCTGGGGATTGCATGGAGCAACTCCCTCGTTTTCAGCTGAGGGCACTGAGGACTAAGGAGTTTGCTGGGGGGTGAGCTGGGACCTGAAGGCAGAAGTCCCCGGATCACAGTCCCCAACAAGCCCCCTGGTACCTGGAGACACAGCCTGGTTCATAACTTCATCTCTAACCAGAGAAATGGAACGCAGTGTGGGAGATGCCAACTGGGGTGCCACCAGTGGTAAGAGCAGCATTCTGGGGTCCTCCGGAAGCTGGGAAAGAGCATTCGGAATTTCTCTCGCCCATGGACCCCGTGGAGAATTCAAAGTCTCTGATGGGCCCCATAGGAACCCTACAGAGGAAAAAACACCAGGTGGTCCAGGACCTCCTGAGGAACGTATGTGTATGGGAAAGACCCCTTCCCAGAAAACCCGAAAGCACTCTTCGAACATGGTAGTGTAACACGATGTTAAATTGGAAGTCATTTTTTTAAAAATCTTCACCTAAGGATATGTTTTTATTGATTTTAGAGAGAGGAAGAGAGAGAGAGAGAGAGAGAGAGAGAGAGAGAGAGAGATCAATTAGTTGCCTCCCATACACGCCCAGACCGAGCATTGAACCTGCAACCTAGATATGTGCCCTGACTGGGAATCGAAGCTGCAACCTTCTGGTGTACAGACAAGGTTCCAACCAACTGAGCCACCCAGCCAGGGCAAACTGGAAGCTCTAACTGAAGTCTCCAGACATAAATATCAGATATAAAAATATCAAAAACGTCACTCATTAACATTTTTACATTTCCAAGACCCTCTCTCTGGAGAAGGCCGTGCTAGAAATATCACCCAACCCTCAAAGTCTCTCAAGAGAAGCTTTAGAGAGTTTTTCATATGCCCCACACATTCACACACACACTCACACACACAGTCACACACGCACACACACACACACTCACTCTCACACACATATATTCACTCACACACTCACTCACACACACTCACACACATACACACACACACTCACTCACACACACACACTCACACACACACACACATATATTCACTCACTCACACACTCACTCATACACACACACATACACACACACTCTCACACACATACACACACACACACTCACACACACACATATATTCACTCACACACACACTCACTCATACACACTCACACACACACACACACTCACTCACACACACACACTCACACACACACACATATATTCACTCACTCACACACTCACTCATACACACACATACACACACACACTCTCACATACATACACACACTCACACACACACACACTCACACACACACATATATTCACTCACACACACACTCATTCATACACACTCACACACATACACACACTCACTCACACACACACACTCACACATATATTCACTCACTCACACACTCACTCATACACACTCAGACACATACACACACACACACACACACACTTCCTTTCCAAAAGGCAAAAGACCCAACTGTAATAGGGCCTCACTAGAGTCAGGGGAGAAGTCTTAAATTTGGGGGAAACTGAAAGTTCTTATCATCGCACAGGACTGCACATTTTCAATGCTTCATATGACATACATATAGACAAAGGCACCTGTCACAGCCTACAGCTCATGGGCTTTCACAGAGCACACCTGGGTCACAGCCCCAAGATCAAGACACAAAATCACCGGTTCCCCAGAGGCCCCCGGGCTCCCTCCCCGTCACATTCCTCCTGCCTCTGCCACAGGGTAACGCTGTAGTGCAGCATAGATTCGTTTTGGCATCTTAATGAAACCTGGGATTATAGCCTGCCTGGAGCCTGAGTTATAACTAGTGTTGTCACTCTCAGCTGATCTCAAAAATCCAACTTGAATTCTAATATCAGGGGGCTAAGGAGGGTGATTTTCATAATAAAAATAGACAGGAACCAGATTTTTATCTCCTTGCTTGCTGTGGACAAAGAGGAAAAATATGATTTTTTTTTTTTTTACGGTTTGTTCACACCCATCTCCATTGACCCTCCCAGTTCCCCAAGGGCACACACACAAAAATGTCATTCTTGCCCTGGCCAGTTTGGTTCAGTGGCTAGAACGTTGGCCCATGGACTGAAGGGTCCTGGGTTTTATTCTGGTTAAGGGCATGTACCTTGATTGCAGGCTCGATCCCCAGACCAGGTCCGGGCATGATTGGAGGCAACCAATCAAATTGTCTCTCTCACATCAATGTTTCCCTCTCTCTGTCTCTCCCCCTCCCTTCCACTCTCTCTAAAAATCAATGGAAAAAATATCCTCAGGTGAGAATTAACAACAAAAATGTCATTCTTTAAGCTCCACTGAAGAAGCCAGCCTGGGCCCTAGCCAGTTTGGCTCAGTGGATAGAGCATAGGCCTGCAGACTGACGGGTCCCAGGTTCCATTCTGGTCAAGGGCACATGCCTGGGGTGTGGGCTTGACCTCCCAGTAGGGAGCATGCAGGAGGCAGCCGATCAATGATTCTCATCATTGCTGTTTCTATCTTCCTCTCCCTTCCTCTCTGGAATCAATAAAAAAAAAAACATACATTTAAAAAAGAAGAAGAAGAGGCCAGCCTGGGATAGAGGGTGTTCATTCAGGGTACACACATGTCCTTGGCCATAAGAAGTGGGGTGCACAGAAGTGGTCCCTGGATGGGCTTCTGCAAAGCAAACCGAGCCTTTCGCTGTCTTTTCCCACGTTCTGTCCAGTCAGTTGTTTTCCTGAGAGAGTGAAGAGTGGGAGGAAGTCCAGTCACTGCGGAAGGCCTCCGTTTGGGGGAATTTTCCCCCGACATGTCATTTTCTAATTGGGGCCCTTTGCTGTGGTCCTCCGCCTGCCTGTCCGCACTGAGTGGAATTATAATTACAAACAGAGGAGCAGCATTTCCCCCGAAAGCCCGCGGTTTCCCTGACTCATCCCACAAACTAGGGCCCCTCCAAGCGAAGGGATTTTTGTTCTCCCAAAAAGTCCCACGGGGGTGACCTTAGCTGACATCGCTAAGTGATAACATGCACTTGTCATTCCATTTTTTTTAAAATGATCTTAAAAGGCAGGAGAAGAGAGGAAGCCAAATGGTGGTGTCTGTGTGCTGTGAACGTGCCTGGGACTGCAGCACGTCCTGCTCACGTGGGCAGAATGCCCTCCAAAGGTCCCCGGGGACCAGGTAACAATAGGAAGGGCATGGCTGAGCAGGAGGCCGCAGAGAAGTGGACAGCACAGGTCCCTCTAAAGCAGCGGTTCTCAACCTGTGGGTCGCGACCCCTTTGGGGGTCGAATGACCCTTTCACAGGGGTCGCCTAAGACCATCGGAAAACACATACATAATTACATATTATTTTTGTGATTCATCACTATGCTTTAATGATGTTCAATTTGTAACAATGAAATTGGGGGTCACCACAACATGAGAAACTGTATTAAAGGGTCGCGGCCTGAGGAAGGTTGAGAACCACTGGTCTAAAGGCAGAACCACTGCTGAGCTTGACCAGCAGTTGTCATATGGGAATTCAGGCCAGGGTCAGGGGGCCTAAACAATCATAGAGAGTCCCTCCCCCCGCAAAATCACACGGCTAGGAAATGGTAGAGGTGGGACTTGAACTTGGAGGCAAATGTTTCTGACACTGTGGGCTAGTGTTCCTCTCTCAGGAGCTCAGCAAGTGTGTTAAATTCTGGCAGTAATAGAACCCCAAGTTCTCAGCCTGGACTCTGGGGACCCTTGAAATCACATGCAGGTAGCTCTGTGCTTTGTTATGGAATGAGAAGACATCTATTCCATCCGAATCTGACAGGCGGTTACCATTGCTCTGGCTCTCAACGCCCTTCGTTTATGGATGAAAACTGATATAGTTGCAGTGTTTTGACTAGACTTCGTGTCTCTTACTCTCCACTACAGTCTTGCAATCGCACCACTAATTTTAGGGGGAGTCGAGGAGCTCTGTGAATGGTGACCCTACCTCCCTACCTGACACGGCCCAGGAAGAACCCAGCTAATTCTGCCAGGAGCTTGGGCCACAGAGGGGCCTGGGAGAGCAGGCCTGCTCGACAGGAGTGGGCAAAACCTTACAAGCGAATTAGTCATTACGTAAGCCATTTAGTCCAACTTCTAATTCTCTTAATATTCGGGGAATTTGCCAAAGAGGCTAGAAAATTGGCAGTGTATCATGTTCCCGTGGGCATTTTTATTCAATTATAAGCCGATGCAATTCCTACATCGAAACCAGCGTAAGAAATCTGCTTTATATAGCCTGGCTCTCTGTGTAAAACTCTCAATTATCTTGATTTGTATTGAACTGTCCCACCTCCCTTGAGTAGCATGGCTTCCAGGAACCGTCGGAGCAAAAAGCAAAAGCGATTCCTACACCGTCACCCCAGACATAAATCAATAGTAGCAAATGGCCCTGCACTCTAACGCGGCCCATCTCGACCCTGATCTAGACCACGTGGAGCCAAACTTTCGTTTCTTCCTTTGTCTTACAAAATTACTGCAAATAAACCATCTTTGTAATTAAGTTGGGAGCTTGGGTCTTCCTTCCCGCGTGCTAGCCTACACCATGCCCAGGTTCCAAGGTTCCCAGAGCAGTGCGGTCTCTCTAGACCAGCGGTTCTCAACCTGTGGGTCGCGACCCCTTCGGCGGTCGAACGACCCTTTCACAGGGGTCGCCTAAGACCATCACCATCAGAAAACACATATAAAATTACATATTGTTTTTGTGATGAATCACTATGCTTTAATTATGTTCAATGTGTAACAATGAAAATACATCCTGCATATCAGATATTTACATGATGATTCATAACAGTAGCAAAATTACAGTTATGAAGTAGCAACGAAAATAATTTTATGGTTGGGGGTCACCACAACATGAGGAACTGTATTAAAGGGGCGCGGCATCAGGAAGGTTGAGAACCACTGCTCTAGACGTTCTTTCCAACCTGTCTTTCCAGCCAGCTGACCTCTGAAATAGGACGGCCTCTAAATGTGCGATCACCACACAGACTTTTAAAAACCATGATAATAACGGCAATAAGAACCACTAACCTCGGTTTATTGAGCTACGCATCAAGGAATGTGCTGAGCACTTGCATAAAAATCTCCGTTCACCCCAACCCTGTATGAGGTAGGTGATGTTTGCATTTCCATTTTCCACAGGAGGAAGCGGAGGCTTAGAAACCCAAAGACCACAACAGCAGTGCTGGAATTGGAAATGACCTTCTGAGGCCCCTCTCCGGACCCCCCGTGCCAGTGTCCAATTCAAATCCCATGAACTTCTGGGCTAGTACCTGAACTCGGGTATGATCCTTAGCGTAAGAAGCTTGTCGGTAATGGATTTTCTCATCGGAAGAACAAGCACAGACAGATTCTAAATGACCAGGATATATAAGAATGTAGCCATCAGCTTCAGGAAAATGGAATTTGTGGCAAGTCCACATGTGGGAAGTCATGTTTTATTGCATGTTTACTTTGCGCCCAATAAAACCACTGTGCGATCCTAAGCCCCAAGCCACACCGAAGGGTCCCTGCCAACCCCATGCAGGAGAGAGAATGAAGAAAACGGAATGACTACAAGAGCACAGGCTGGTCCAGGGACAGGAATACAAGAGAGAGGCAAGACTAAGCAGGCCTCCTCCCTTGGCAAAAAGGTGCCAGGCCCTCCCACCCTTCCTGCCACCTAGAAGGAGAAGCAGAGGAACATTGCCAACTTAGTAACTTTCAGCCCACCGTGACCCAGCTACTGGCACCGTGGCCCAATCAGCACTCAGCTCTCTAAGCACCTGCGAGAAGGAACATTCTGCTCTGCCTTTGCACTTATGCTGTATGATTGCTGGGCAGATTAAATGACATTCAGTAAAGCACCAGGTCTTGGCCTGAGCTGTGATGCCCAGTTTTATCATCCGGTGTTTCTTCACCTGAGTGACTCTGAATGGATTCTGGTTGTTCAAAAATAAAAAGAAAGAAAAGAAGTGAAATCTTCAAATCCTTATCATCACCAGCAGAAAGCGGGCAGGGGAGCTCTGAAGGGTCTCTCTGATAAGGGCACGAATCCCACTCGGGAGGGCCCCACCCTCACGACCAGTCTCCTCCCCAAAGCCCCACCTCCTAATGCCAACACACTGGGGCTTGGGGTTTCCACATATGAATTGTGAGGGACACGAACATTCAGCCCATAATAACAAACCTGGAGTGAAGAGAAGATTCAAGGCAAAGCAAGATAGGCAAGAAGGAGCAGGAATGAGGCTGCAACTATGCTCCAGGTGAGAAAGGAGTGCCTGAGGCACTGGTGGCAGGACATGGAGGAACAAGAATAGATTCAGAAGGTACTTGGCAGTTAGAAAGGGCAGCCAACAGAGAGAAAATTGAATTGGACCACGAACCTCACCAAGTGAACAGAGTGACCCAGACAGCATTCAGACGCTATTAACCTACGGGTACGTTACAAGAAAGGACATATTACCAGGGTTTAAATATATTTACTGACAGTTCTGAGAGACCCAAGTGAGGTTACAAAGAAAGAGGGCCAGACCCTGTAGCTTATTATATAATCACTATCGCCTGCATCCGAAGTCTTCTTTCATTTCCACACCCGCACGGAGCTCCTAGCTCTGCAAATCTGACTCTTAAAACTGGCGCATCTCCTATGCATTCTCTTTCACAACCACAGGGAAGAACATGCCATTTGGTGTGGGTTTTATTTATATTTTTTTACCAAGGGATGTCTTTCAACCAGCAGTTCCTTTATGTAAAGGGGAGAAGAAGTAACGAGGTTAAAATCCCCTGGTTTCTTAAAGCAACTGGAAATAATCCGTGTGCATTTGCAACCTGTTTCTAAATGTTCGCGGCGAGTTCTGTTTTGAAATGTCCTGCTGTGGCCCGTGCGATCCTAATGGAAGAAGTGGTTTTGGAGCGCTGCCTAATAGGAACTTATCACAGACCGACTGAGCAAATGAATAGGCAGTTCTTTGCGGCTCCCTTTGAAACAGTCAGCTGTGATCCTTAAGGGGATCAGTGAGCCCCCACATTTCCAGGCCGCTCTGATCTTTGGGTCGAGTGGAAGCCGATTTGCAAGCTGAGCCCTGCGCGCTGTGATGGCGTGCCTGGCAAGGCACTGAAAGTGGAATCTGCATTGATCTTTCGGCTGAAACAGAGACCACTCGCTTCTGTTTCCTCTTCTCCGTGGCGCTGTGGAAGCTTCAATCACGACACCGTGTCTCCTCTTCCAAGTTTTTAACAGAATTCCTTGATTCATGAAGCACTGTGTTGCTCCCAGGAGAGAGAGGAGCAACCCTTGCAAGGTGATCGCATACCAGCTGGACTTGGAGGTGTGAGAAGACAGCATGGTGAACAAACTCCAGCTCTGCTCCGAAGGAAAGACAGGGCCCCGGTTCCGGCCGGGCCTGACCACCTTCGGGACCAGCCCGCATTTGTCCAGGGGCCTGGGAGTTCATGGCCCCACCCGAATGCTTGAAAATTGCCCAGTGACCCACCGCCTTCCCAGCACAAAGACGTCCCTTACAATATGTTTATTTCCTTGCCTTCCTGTTTCAGGAAAGAAGGTTCTAGCATCAATAGGATCTGTCCCTAGGAAGGCGTGTTACCTATGACGCCTTATCGCCTAGAGCCTGAGAGAGACCAGGTGCCACTGGCTTAGCAAAGGCAAAACCTTGAACTACTTCTCTGTCAGAGTCCATCATGATTGTTATATACATCCTCATCCTCATCCTCCTCCTCATCATCATCCAAAGGACTTCTACTGATATTCTTTTTTTTAAATACATTTTTATTGATTTCAGAGAGGAAAGGAGAGGGAGAGAGAGAAACATCAATGATAGAGAATCACTGATCAGCTGCATGTGCCCCAACTGGGAATGGAACTATGACCTCCTGGTTCATAGGTCAGTGTTCAACCACTGAGCCACGCCAGCCGGGCTCTATTGATATTCTTTTATTTCTGTAGTTCTGTTTTGGGTTTTCTGTTGTTGTTGTTGTTTGTTTTAAAATGATTTTAGACCCTAATCCCTGTGATTTTGGGAAAGAACCTGAGGAGATCAGATGTAATTTTCAAAAGCTCACACTGGCCCTAGCCAGCTTGGCTCAGTGGATAGAGCATCAGCCTGCGGACTGAAAGGGTCCCAGGTTCAATTCCGGCCAAGGGCACATGCCTGAGTTGCAGGCTCAATCCCCAGTAAGGGATGTGCAGGAGGCAGCCGATCAATGATTCTCTCTCATCATTGATGTTTCTCTCTCTCTCTCTCCTTCTCCCTTCCTCTCTGAAATCAATAAAGAAATACATTTAAAAATAATAATAAAAAATAAAAGCTCACACTGGGTGAGTGTGATACAAAGCCAAGCTCAGAAACTCCATTCTTACATGCAAGGTAGGATATTTTTATACACATCTTAAATTTTGCAAAGCATTTTCACATTCTGTGTCTATTTGATCCACACCAAAACCTCTGAGACACACAGACCACAAAATACTAGTTCCATTTTGCAGACAAGAGTTCAAACTCGTTGCCCAGATCCCCAGAACCCCGACTGGGACTGGGGTCTGTAACCAGGCCCGGCTCCTTTCTGGTGCATCTGGCTGGAATGGACAGAAGGACAGAGGGACGGCTGTCCACTCCTCTTGATCAGTCCAGTTCTGCACCCTCGCTTCTGCGCAGGTGTGAACATCCCTGGACCATTCTCCCTCTTCTTCCCCTATCCATTGCCCTTCCTCCCAGCACCCAAATGTACGGGAGGCCTCAGGAGGAGAAACAGTCCGGCTCCTTCCTTCCCAGCCTCCCCATTCAATGGTCCCATGCTCCATTTCAAAGGGTCCTTTGCAATAAGACCTTTTGAACCTTTCTCTTAGGCGGCTCTAAAGCCACTCTTTACATCTTTTCTCTTTGATGTTTTCTTAAAGGAGAAATTCACTAAGGAGTCAATCCTGGGTTGCCCAATGGTCAGGATGGAGAGGGTGGGGGACGTATGATCCGTCCCAAATTCCAGCCACAAGAAACTGATCAGGTTATACCTATAGTCAGAGGGGGGGCTCCAGCATTTGATCGAAGATCCGCATTGAAGTATCTAAACACCCACAGGCACAGGCACAGTGCTATTGTTAATAAGCATAAACGCCCTGGCTGGTTTGGCTCAGTGGATAGATCATCGGCCTGCAGACCCAAGGGTTCTAGGTTTGATTCGTGTCAAGGGCCCATGCCTGGGTTGCGGGCTCAGTCCAACATGCAGGAGGCAGCCAATCAATGATTCCCTCTCATCACTGATGTTTCTATCTCTCTCTTCCTCTCTGAAATCAATAAAAATATTTTTTTAAAGCATAAACAACTCTCCTGGAAGCAGAAGTGAATTTCTTGCATGGATCTAGACCCCTGTTGACTTACAACCAGACGGTAATTTGCTTCAACTAACTTAGTTCCTATTCCCTGCTCAATTCCCTAGTGCCTTTTCACTGATGTTTTAATTCGCTTGTGTGCTTTCTGTGCCACCAAATCAAAGTAAAATGTATCTGTCTTTCATTTGCCAAAGCCAAGCAGATTTGGAAGGGGGAAAATCACGAATAAAGGACAAAGGATTTGAAAGGAAATGCACTGTTTCCTTTCAGGGATGTGGGACAGAGAACAAAGAAGCTTAATCAGGATATTAGATCAAAGGCATGTAAATTACATTATTCATATTCATAAATTGCTGACAACCTGTGGCTTTTGAAAAGCTGGGATGGGAAAGCCTCTTGGTGGGGAGGGAGGGGCTTGGTACTCCGGGGAGGGAGGAACCCTGGCCACCAGGACTAGCCTGCTTTCCCTCTCTCGGTTCCTTTTTCTCACAAGGCAGCCAGTCCACAGCTCACAAATCAAGGACTATGAGGTGGTTTGCGTCCTGAGCCTCCAGCTGGTCTGGACAGCTTTTAATTGTGGGTGACAACATTGCATCATCTCCATGATCAAACTGGATAGACTTCCAGAGACACTGCATTGCTCAAAGATTTTTTTTTTAATATTGCTACTGATTTTTAGAGACAGAGGAGAGGGAGAGAGCGAGAGAAACATCCATGTGAGAACACAACATTGATCTGTTGTCTCCTGCATGCCTCCCACTGGGGATCGAGCCCACAACTCGGGCACAAAAGTGCTCAAATAGCAGGGACCCAAGAAATCAAGGGCTGGCCTGTGCTGTTCCAGGGTCGTGGGATAAAGAACAATTGGTCAGGCCTCCCTCTTTTCCACACCACATTCAACAAGCATGTATACACACACACGCACACACACACACACACACACCATTTCTGCTCACATCTGGTGTAGGTTAATTTGAACAAAGGGTTCCTTGACCGGAATCTATCTGAGAAAGCAAAAACCAAGAGTGTCAAAACTAATTATCCAATTTCACACAGCCAAGTAGAAAAGAACCAGGGGTAGAATCCATGACCAACCCAACCTGATGTCTCCCTACTAATGATAGTCAGAGCGGGAGGAGAGGGGAGGGCAGGGTGACAGTGATGAAGGGATAGGGATAGAGACAGAGATAGAGATAGAGATAGACATAGACACAGAGATAGAGATAGAGCTCAAAAGTGAAGCACTTTGTATGCCCATATGATACCTCTAGGAAATTAGGGTTTTTATTTACTCTTCAGTTTTCATTGAAGCTGGCCCTCATAGGCCCTCCCAGGGAAGAAGAAAATTACAGCAAGTCAGCGCATTTAAGCCTGGGAAGCTCCATGATGCACAGACCTTTCATTTCAGAAGACTGACACTCAGTCATGAGCAGGAAAAAACTATTTGTTAAGGTCACCATGGTTTCTGGGAAATGGAATATGATTTTTATTGTGATTCAAATACTTTGGTGTGGACAAAAAACACACAGTACCTCTAATAAGATCAACAAAGGCAATGGGGAAACTGGCTTTTTTTTTTTTTATCACCCAAAGGAAGAGTGGGGGTAGATCAAGAAGGAATTCCATCCTAGACAGATAGAAAATAAAAAGTCGATAATAGGTAATATTAAAAACCCAAGGAGAAAGGCTTACCACTATTTTTAGTCTCCATTTTGATAACATATTTTGAAAGGTCAACTGTGATATGGAATATTCATCAGTTTGATACGAAGGTAAAAATTGAAATTGGTCTGGGGAAGGAAATAACATAAGATTGCTTTTTAAAACGGTGTATTCAAATCAGCAAAGAGCAATGACATGCATTGGGTGGGGGGGAAACTGTTTCAAAACTGACAGTAAAAGGCACTTCTTTAAAAGAGCAGGACATACAACTGAGAAATAAAATCAGTTGTTGATATTTTGATACGTGGAAAGATTTTTAAAATAGTGATAAAATATCACCTGGAAAAACTGGCAGGAAAAACCAGAAGACAGATATAACATGTCTTTGTCAAGAATAAATTTTAAGATCAATGTAATTTCCTTCTAGAAAGAATAGCAGGAATCCTATGTGGAGATGGAGTCATAGATGGATCACATGTGGATTCCATTACGTTAGGAACTCCTTTCATTGAAAATAGGACCGATAATGGTATCAGCACTGATTTATTTAGGTGTGGCAATAATATCATGGTGATGCTGTTTAAAATGCTCTTCACTTTCCAGAGATGCCTGCCAAGTATTTACAAATGAAAAGATATGATATTTGGGATTTACTTCAAAATAACCCTGTTGGTGGGGAATGGCTGGGAGTGGAGATGGAGGAAGGCTGTCCGTGTATGTGATGATCATTTCTGAAGATGGGTACAGCTTGAAGATGGATGCGTTATAACATTCCTCCTATTTCTCTATCTGCTTAAAAATTTTCCATAATGAAAAATATAAAGACGAGACTTAATAGAAAAAAAATTCTTTAAATCAATACCTATGATGAAGCCAGGAAAGTACTACACCAACTGAGGGAGACACATGTCCCTAAGGACGCAGGAAGGTAAAGCAGACGCAAACACAGGCATCACCCAGCAAGCCACATGGCCATTCAGGGTAACTAACTAACTTGGGAGGCTAACTACCTTCTTGATCTTTTAGAGACTAAGTCAGGAAGGGAAAGAACGCCGGATGAAGATTATATTCAGCCAGGCAATCAGTTACATCGTTTTAAGCATTGTTAGATCCTATGTAGAGATTCAGAGAGAAACAGAAAAAATACAGTACCGCCATTCTAATCAGACAGTACTTTTAAAGAAAAAAAAAACATGGTACGTGTTTGTTTGTTTTTTAGCAAGATACAAACTAAACAGGGCAGTTCACATTGACCCTATTTATCCTGAGGAATTCAATTCAAAAGAGGTACCAGGGAGCATCAGGAAGAAAAAAAAAGCGCAGGTTTTCTTGGATGAAGAGGGGGATGGAAGTGAATTCTGCCCCCTTCTTGACAAGGCTTGAAGGAATGGCGTTAGCCCTTAGACCAGGGCTGGGGGGGCGGGGGGGGGGAGGGGGCAGAAGATCCGTTTGAGTCCTTTCCTTTCCTCTTGGTAAGCCTGGATCTTCACTTTCCTGAGCCTTCGTTTCCTGCTCTGCCACTTAAAGCGGAGTTGGACCCAGGATTCCAGGCGGGGATTGATGTTAAGGTGCCTTGTCACCTGGAAAGACAGCCCTTTCCATCAGGGACAGGGACCGCGGGGCCTGGGTGATTCATGAACCTGAGCGCGGAGCCATCAGCGTTTGTAGGCAAACTGGAGGAGGCGAGTCCTGGCATCATGATTTCCTCCCGCACTGCACTTCCAGCGTTCCTCCATTCTGTGGGCTCAGCAATTTCTCTCGGCGAACCAAGGCCAAGAAGAAATCAGCTTGTAAATCGGCCTTTGGACTTTATGTTGACTCTTGTGTGAAATATTGGCTTAAGGAAGAAAAAACGGTTTCCCCTCGTTTTAATGTGAAAGCAAAACAAAGTCCCATTTCCATCCTTTCTAAGCTCAGTGACCTTGGGCAAATGACGTCACCTCCCTAAACCCTGGTCTCCCCACCTGAATAACAATACCGCCCTGTGTGGGCAGGTGTAAGGACTGAATTAAATAACTTTTTGTATAGAAAGTGTTTCGCCAAGTGAAACAGACTCATAGACGCAGGTGGTTGCCAAGGGGTGGGGAGTGAGGAGTGGGAGACCGGGTGAAAGAGGTGACGGGATTAAAAAGCACAACTTGGAAGTTACAGAATAGTCACAGCGATGTAAATGCACATGGAATATCGTCAATAATATTGCAACACCTGTGCATGGTGCCGGTTGGGTACTGGAAATATTGAGGGGAACACTGGGTAAAGTATATCATTGTACACCTGAAACCAACACAAAATAACACTGAAAGGGAAAAAAAAGTGTTTAGCTAATCTTGGGGCACAATAATGGTTGCAATAATGACAAGAGTCACCACGAGGACTATTATTATTATTAATTAATTAATAGGCAATTTCTTTTTCCAAATGTGTTGTGGTCTTGACTGGACTAGCCCATGCTTTAGGTTGAGCGTAAGAAACACACAGCAGCCCTAACCGGTTTGGCTCAGTGGATAGAGCGTTGGTCTGCGGACTGAAGGGTCCCAGGTTCGATTCCGGTCAAGGGCATGTACCTTGGATGTGGGCACATCCCCAATAGGGGGTGTGCAGGAGGCAGCTGATGGATGTTTCTCTCTCATCGATGTTTCTAACTCTCTATTCCTCTCCCTTCCTCTCTGTAAAGAAATCAATAAAATATATTTTTTAAAAAGAAAAGAAACACACAGTAGACAAGTGAGGGAGAGGGCATGTCACCAGTGACCATTTGGGGATAATCTCTTCGAATGCTCCATCCTCCTCCCCGTCTCCACCCTCTCCCCAACCCCCCATTCAGGTATGATCCCCCTAAAGAATAAAATGGACAGAATGGAACCAAAAACACCACCCCACATTCGACAGCCGCCGAGAAATCACGGATACAGTAGTAAATGTCACAGGCCCTAGTTTGCAAATGTCTGTCCTGTAGTTTCATGTATGTTATTTATTTGACCATTGGTATCACACCTCTATCTAACAGTCAGTGTTTCACTTGGCCCCCGTCTGAGATTTGTGGATTTCAGCTTGGCACAGATAACAGCCTATAGACGTATAAACAGCAGCACAGAGCTATCTGCCTCCCCTTTCTCGGGTTTGGGGTGAAGAAACACATACAAGATATTTCTCCCACACTTACCACTGAGGGAAGCAGTGTGCTCCTACACTGAGTATCTCTTCCTTCTGAGCCTTTCACTGACTTGTCTGTATGACTTCCTTTTTCTCTGTCATTCTTGCGACTATGGCCAAAAACCAAGCTGACTCACGGACTCCGGTTTCTCACCAGCGAAATTCATTCCCTCCAGGCCCGCCCTCGTGTCTGTATGTTTGCACCCCCAAACCAGGGAAAAGCAGGGACACTTTTCGGGCGAGACCCATCAGTAAAACCACGATTTCGCCCCAGGGTCAGCCTCAGATTCTGAAACGAGGGGGTCGGAATTGGAATGGGAGAAGGGGATTGGGTGCTCCTGGCTCTGCAGAGAACACGGCTCAATTCCAAGGAGGCCCCAGTGACCCTGATCGTCCCCCCCAGCACAGCCTCTCCCGCCCAGCGCCCTGGTGTCTCCCACATGGATCTGGAGGAGACTGAGGCGCAGAACAAGCCTAAAACGAACAGCATCCCAGACACTGAGCGTGCTTGCTCCATTGTTACGGCAAAACAGAGAGGACGGAAGAAAGGTCCGCTGATACTTCCTCTTCTAGTTATCGCTTTCTTGGTTGCCATTTGCCAGCAGGCCAGCAGCACTCAACAAAAATCATCTCCTTACGCATGTTCTTCTCCTGACTTCCACTCTTGCTGGGCGTTGCTCACGCTGGCTTAGCGGCCTGGGCCAGCAGAGTGGTCCAGCCTCGCCGTTTGCTCTGACCAGGGTTGGAGCTGCGTGACACCCGCTCCATCCAGGTTTAAATCTCCCATTTCCATAGACAGCACTGCACACCCAAGGTGCTAGACATTGCTGTTATTATCATGACCATTAGGAAGATGTTGTATTTATCCTTATGTGATAAAACCGTGGTCGGCAAATGGCGGCTCGCGAGCCACATGCGGCTCTTTGGCCCCTTGAGTGTGGCTCTTCCACAAAATACCACGTGCGGGCGCACACGTACAGTGTGATTGAAACTTCGTGGCCCATGCGCAGAAGTCAGTATTTGTGGAAGAGCCGGTGTTTTGTGGAAGAGCCACGCTCAAGGGGCCAAAGAGCCGCGTGTGGCTCACGAGCCACGGTTTGCCGAGCCGCAGTTTGCTGACTACTGTAAATAAAATCCTGGAATAGAGTGGAAGTAAAGCATTGACTGACAAGAAGAAACAGAAGCAAAAGACACTGATGAGAAAGGAAAAAAAAAAAAGCTAAGCTAATAGTCGATTGAATTGGTGGGGGCTGGAGCCACAGAGCTAAGGATTTAAAAAAATTGTTTTCCACTACTGACAATGAAAGGAACGCATGGGCTTTCAGACATCAAAACTGAAGCCACGACTTGGCTCACCTATTTTTTTTATCTTGTTCTACATCCCAATACCCCCAACTTCTACTAGAGGTTAGAAATTTTCTTTCTTTCCTCCTGTCCTGATACTAAACTATGGAACGTACACAAGCAGGTGGTTTGGTGGGGTAAAAGTTACTGTCATTTATCAACTCCGACTTTCAAGGGCAGACATGACAAATGGAACCCTGAGCCATTAATACGTGGACAGATAAAATATGCTCTAAAAATTGATAGGACGCACACCCACCATTCTCCTCATTGCTCGCTACCAATATATCAACTGTCACCAAGGGATAACAGCCCACAACCGCCAATGGCGAGATATCGATTTCTTCCGTAGTCAGCAGTAGTTGAAGCTGTGTGTGCACAGTATGCTTTAAAGCTTATGACCAAATGAATTAAATATGTTTCAGAAAAAGGTATTTTCATTTTCTAGGACAAGAAATAACAAATAAAACTTTATTAAATTGCTTCTAAGGAGGCATAAGTACCCCAATCCTATGCTTATAAAAAAAAAAATCTAGGTTGATACTGATGATGTGGCTTTTCTCAACTCTATAATATGACTTGTCATGAGTAGGCTAAGTTCTAGAGGAAGAATAGGCAGACCCATCACAAGATGGTAAAGATACTAAGATACAGGCATTACATTCTCTATGAATCCAATTTATACCTTTCAAGGTTATTTGTTGTTTTGAATTATGTTGTCCAAATTCCTCCATTAGAATGGATAATGGAGCATGAACTATATTTGGCAAGATCTATGATCGAGGAGCAGGCCAGGCCCTAAGCAACATTATGAAGTAGGGAAAATTATTATCCTTAGTATCCTTGGATCTCTCTTTTGAACATTCTCCTTACCTGGCTACCCAACCTCCTGTCTCTGTGGCCTTTTAGATCTTCTCCAGTGATATCCTACAGTCAAGATCTTTCTTGTCTGATCCTGCCTTATTGACATGTATATACCCTGTATTCTATTCCTTAAAAGACATGGTATCTGTTAAAAGACATGAATGTTAAACCAAAAAGTTTCCTCAGTGGTAATTTAAAGTCTGTACCCCAAGTATTATCCATACTCGTCAAATTGCACCCTCTAACATGACACTCAAGGTATTATGCAGGTAAAGAAAAGTATATCAGAGTTCCTGGTGGGCCACAAACAGCTCCATAGTATAAGAAATTAGTATTATTATAATATTATTATTATATATATATATATATATATATATATATATATATATCTTTATTGATTTCAGAGAGGAAGGGAGAAGGAGAGAGATAGAAACATCTATGATGAGAGAGAATCATTGATTAGCTGCCTCCTGCACACCCCACACTGGGGATGGAGCCCGCAACCCAGGCATGTGCCCTTGGCTGGAATCGAACTTGGGACCCTTCAGTCCACAGGCCGATGCTCTATCCACTGAGCCAAGCTGGCTAGGGCTATATTATTATTATTATTATTATTATTATTATTATTATCATTTCTCTGCCTGAATAAAGGGTCAGTGATGTGTTGGGGGTGGCATGTACTGGCTTACAAAAGCTGACTGCATATCTCTTCTCCCAACTCCACGTTCAATGACATGTTGGTATCTTGAAATCAACCATGGTGAGAGTATTTACACCAGGGTAACTGGCGAGTGCTACATATCATGGCTTCCTCCTGCAACCCCAGAGAACTGACTTACCAGCATGTCCCTGCATAAGATCATCCTGATGTAGCAACAGATGGTATCTTAGACTTTTTGATTATACGACCCATTGAATTACCCCATTTCCCTGATTCGTTCTCCTCGCTTGACAGAACAACACAAAAGAATCTGGTCACACACATGCATTATCTCAACTCACTGTAACGACTAGCTCCACAGATCTTCCCAGCACCACATCTGCTTCTCTTCTCTGCAATGCCCCTCTTTGGCTCTAGGGGGCAAACTGGGCCTTAGTCCCAGCTGATGCTGAGCAAGCCCTTCTCTATAATGTCCATGAGCCTCTACCCACCTACATTCACAGTCTTAGAAATAGGCCTCTCCCTTCTACCTTTCTTTTAAAGGCACCGTCTTTGGCCTTCTCTAGTCTCTCTTCCAGAGTCATCTCATGGGTCCCACAGCTTTAACTATCACCTATACATACCCATAATTCCCAGTCAAGGGCATGGACACCCTTCAGCGAGTATGTGTTAATAGAGCCAATCATAGAAACAGCTAAGATCTAATTCTCAGACCAATATGTAACTAAAGCTATGCTTTGAAATGCTGAGAGGCAGGAACATAGCAGAGACACCCAAAAACAAGGCTCCGATGGGACTTGCCCTTGGTCATCTGTCCAACAGTAGATGAGATTATTGGAACAACCCCTGAGCCCATGGATTTATCCTGGGGCCTGGGGACAGGAGTGAAGGGGGAGGAGAAGAAAGCCATAGGGTCCCTCCTTCTAAGAGCCTATAGTTGAACCACCTGAATGTTGCACATGGCAAAAATGGAAGGATAAAAACAAAATAGTATGGTGGAAACTGCAAATCAATCCAATATGAAAAAAGTCCACAGCTGCTGAGGAATTCAGGGGAAAGAAAGAGATGAGATTTATTTGTAATCACAGGACATCAGCACTGGCCGGGGGTAGGGGACCATGGAATGCAGCACCATTGTTTTGAAAATAAAAATGAAATACAGATAGAAATGATTCTTCCAAAGTCCATTCAAATAATTTACTTAACCAGGAAAGCTTCCAGGTAAAGTTTGGAAAAAGAGAAGGTGAGTTTTGCATAGGGATATTTTGGAGGAGGAAAAAATATAGGTAGGCAGAGAGAAAAAAAGGTTTTAAGGAAAACAAGATGCAAATAAACAAGCCATGGGAAGCCAAAGCAAATATTGCTGGTATGAAGCAGGCATGAGTGATCAGAGCAAGGGTGAAAGTCTGGGTGACCAGAAGGCTCACCACTTATATTTCCTTGTCCTCCTCACTCCCTCCCATGGTATCTCTATGGCGCCCCAGGGAACCAAAGGAGTTGACTGGAAAACCCTGCCATGTGAAGGCAGGAAGTGAGTGCAACAGTCAGGATAAGATAGGCTATGCTGTGTAACAAAGAGCACCAAAAATTTCCGTTGCTTAACACAGTAAAGGTTGTTTTTTCTCATCCACACAAAGCCTACTATGGATTTGGATAGCTCTTCAGGGTAGCCTTCCTCCATGGGGTAGTGCCAAGGTGGCTCCACCCCAACCATGCCTCCATGATGGCCACGGTAGGACTCATGTCCCTGCTCCTAAGTGCTTCAGCCCAGAAGTGACACACATCACTTTCCACCCCACTTCATGCAGGGGAACTGCTGAGAAATGTCGCTGGGAAGGATGGAATACTGATGAACTGGTGAGCTGTGGTAATATCTACCCCCAATGGATAAGGCTCATTATAGGAAAAATCTTGCATTACATTCACCGAGTGCATGACAACCTGTAAAATACAACTACACATGTTTTCCAGATGAAGAGCCCCAAGTTAACACACACACACACACATACACACACACACACACACACAAACCTGAGACTGAGACTGGTCTAAGGTCACAAAGCTAAAACTTAATTGATCTGTACATTCCAATTCCAGGGCCAGAGCCCTGGTCACTACAACAGAGCTCCAGGAAAGGGGGGAAAAAAGGGCAACTGAGGGAGAAACAAGCTGGACTGGTCAAATGAATGCATATGCAAAAAGAAGTGTTCAAAATCACCACCCTCGCCCTAGCTGGTTTGGCTCAGTGGCTAGAGCATCGGCCTGTGAACTGAAGGGTCCCAGGTTCAATTCCAGTCAAAGGCACATGTTCGCGTTGAAGGCTCAATCCCCAGTAGGGGGTGTGCAGGAGGCAGCCAATCAATGATTCCCTCTCAGCATTGATATTTCTATCTCTCTCTCCCATCCTATCTGAAATCAATAAAAATATATATTTTTTTAAAAAATCACCACCCTAGTTCTCCCATTCATAGTGAGAGACAGGGAGACAAAATGTGTCCAGAGAGCAGGGCTGGGGAGGCAAGCACGTGAGAGGAGCCCCCGCCCTGCTCCGTCTACCACATTTAAAACATTTTGGCAGTGAGTCATCCCACTTGAGATATCAGGTTGATGGATTCCGAATCAGGCTGGACTGCCAGGGCAAGTTCGCAGTAAACAAGGAAATGTGTGCCCTCAGGAAAAGGGATTTGCGTGCACAGAGCACTGCGTGGTTTACAAAGTATTTCTGTCATCCCATCTGCATCCGGAGGCTCGCTGGGCAAGGTGCCCCGGGCAGGAATGACGTTAGCCTGGAGTAACGTCTTACTTCGCCAGTGAAAGAGGCAGGGCACAGCCTCCGCAAGTCCTCGGGGCAAGGAATCTGGTCCAGACTGATGGGCTTCGGGCTTGGAGACACTCACCCGGCTGCAGGGTCCAGCAGCCAGGAGTGGGGATCCAGTGAGTATGTCCACTTATGGCTGACCCTCATTCTCACAGCCTGAAGCTTAGCTCTAGACATCTCCAGGCAGCCCATTTCCAACCCTTTCTCTCTGGGCAAGAGCAAGCTCAAATAATTTATAATCCAGCAGGTTATAGTAGTTGTTACCTTGAGGGAGACAGGTAAGCGTGGCCATCCGATTGGAAGGTGGTCTTGCCATTGGCAATGGGTCTAATGTCGGGGCTTCAATTAAAAGGGTAGTCTTCTACCTCACTGACACTATCAGAGCCAAGTTCAGAGCAGGACTCCAACCCCAGCAGGGAAGAGGTAGGGAAAGAGTTGTCAAGGTAGACACCTGGGTCTATAAAGTGAGTTGACAGAGAGCAGGAGGAGATGGGCCAGGTAGAGCACACATGTGACTACCATCTTGGCTCTTCCTGGACTCACCCTCCTGCTCTCCTTCCTGCCCCGGACAGAGTGGGCTGGGCCAGAGGCAGGGGAAGCACCTAGGGAAAGGGCAGCTGTGTCTCTCGCTGCAGCGGGCAGGGGTAGTGGGCAGGGGCGGTGGCCAGGGCCAGGACCGGGAATCACTCAGACGGGCCTCAGCCTCTGGCCAGTGAGAAACAGCACTGCTGGCCAGATCAGCAGTCCCCTCCGAATGTTCCCGGCGCTGGTCTCAAGCCCTCTGGCTCTTCATCTGGAACATGGCTCCCATCACTTGGTCCCTCCAGGGCCTCCCTCCCTCCCTGCTGCTGGTTGTCTGCTCCTGGCCCATCCTTGGCAACACAGACGCTGTGAGAATGACACGCGG
Organism: Myotis yumanensis; assembly: GCF_028538775.1. Taxonomy (NCBI): domain Eukaryota; kingdom Metazoa; phylum Chordata; class Mammalia; order Chiroptera; family Vespertilionidae; genus Myotis; species Myotis yumanensis. The sequence continues at coordinate 6,742,594 of NW_027223773.1, read as the reverse complement.
GCCCTGGAGTCAAGGACAGAGATGCAAGGCCAGGGAACAAGGGGACAGGTGCGCTCCCTCTGGTTCAACTGACCCCATACTCAGAAGCAAGCTCTCTTCCCTCTTCCGGCGGCACATCATGAGGCAAAGTGACTCTCAACCCCCGGAGTTCATTAGCATCATCTCATGTGTGTTTTTCAAAAAACCAGAGTCCAGACCCCCCACACGTCCCAGGCCAATTCAATGAGAATGTCTGGAGTTTAGGTCCAGGCATTTGTATCTTTGTAAACTCTCCAGGTAATTTTAATGGACAGGTCATTTTCTACTGACAAATCAACTCGCCAACGTATCCCGTTAATCCCAGCTTGTGCCTGACTTCCTTCGCATCGCTGCATTCGTTACCGCTCCTTACAGTTACACAGCACAATACAGAGGAGGTCTGCATACATATCCCACTCACTCCGTTAAGCCAGGCGCCCCTCCATCACACCTGTGAAGGGCAGGGGCAGGGTCTTAGCAGTTTCAGCTCCACCATCTTGCACACGATCTAGCATGAGATGGATATCGACATCTATTGAACCATTCTATGAGATGCCCATGTCATAACTTGATTGTCGCCATTGCATTATTGTCACAACTTCACAGTTGAGAAAACTGAGGCCAGAAGAGGTGAGATGTCTTTGTCCAAGATTACAGAGAGAGCCAGTAAGAGAAAACTCCAGGAATGGAACCCAGGTCTTCTGAGTCTGGTGTGATTCCATATTCTCCCTCTCACCCTCTCAGCAATCTTTGCCCCCATCTGCCTTTGTCTTTCCATTTGTCTTCATACCATCCTTCAGGAAAGTGAAGGTTGCTCGGCTCTGGGCCACCGTCAAGGAAGAGAGCTCATGTGTCTCGCACAGAACAGCAAGTCCCCAAGTCTGGTCCCAGAGCGGAGATGAGATAGGAAAGAAATGGGAATGAGTACATTGAGGTCATGTACTAAACCAGGGGTCCTCAAACTTTTTAAACAGGGGGCCGGTTCACTGTCCCTCAGACCGTTGGAGGGCCGGACTATAGCTTAAAAAAAAACTATGAACAAATTCCTATGCACACTGCACATATCTTATTTTGAAGTAAAAAAAACAAAACCGGAACAAATACAATATTTGTATTTGCATGTGGCCCACGGGCCGTAGTTTGAGGACCCTTATCTAAACCAGTAAGTGGTTGTGGATAATGAGGGTTGTGGCCGTGATGGTAAGGACAGGACACTGAAATGTACGCTCCCATCAATAGGTCAGGTTCTCTGCTCTGTGGTGGCCAACAGGGTTCCCGACAGGCAAGGTTATGGACAACACTGAAGGGGCTTCCACCGAAGGAGGTACTGACCAAGAATGTCCATCTTAAAATAGCACCCTCCCCCGCCCTAGCCGGTTTGGCTCAGTGGATAGAGCATCGGCACGCAGATTCCTGGTCAAGGGCACGTACCTCAGTTGCAGGCTCAATCCCCGGCCCTGGTAGAGGTACATGCAGGAGGCAACCAATAGATGTGTCTCTCTCACACAATGTTTCTCTCTGTGTGTCTCTTCCCTTCCTTTCCACTCGCTCTAAAAGTCAATGGAAAAATATCCTCGGGTGAGGATTAACAAGAACAACAAAAAATAGCATCCCCCAGCCCTCTATCCCCTACCGTGTTTTATTTTTTTTATCACATTCATCACCACCTGGTTATGAAAAGACACAACATTATACATTTTTGTTTACTTCATTTTAGTCTCCTAATAGAACAGAAACTCCCTGCCGGTCGCTGCTCTCTCCCCAGCAACTGGAACTGTGCACAGAATATACATGTTCGGTAAACATTTGTTCAATGAAGGAATGGGTTGGAAACTCTATTTCTGATGGCGCTCTTAACCGCTAGCCTGTACCATCTGTCAGGAATTTCTTGATTTCTCCAAATATGGACCGTGGACATTAACCATATCTATGTCTTAAGCTAAATGATGTTTAAGTATTTAGCACAATATCTCACATATATCAGGGCTTTAAATGTGTTCATTTTCTTCCCTCCTTCCCTTCTCCCCCTTTTCTAATAGTGAAGAAGGCCTGTATGTTCTAACTTTCCTGGAACATTCCTAGCTTACACCTGTTGTCCCAGTGTAACTATCAACAGCTCCCCTTTTACTATCAAAATGCCCTGTTTAGCATGACTAATGATATGGTCATCCAAATACTGGCGCAGTTGCAAGCTGAGATGTCGATTGAAGCTATTCAGAGATAATGACCATGTACTGGGAAGTAATGGGTATTTTCACCAGAGCTCGTCGTTAGCGGGAGTGACATGCCATATGCATTTGCCCTGCCTGCCTCGCAGAGCCTGAAAATAATCCATGGCAATGTTAAAGCTCTAGACACATGGGAAAGGGTGCTATTAACACGTCACAGAATGATACGGTGGAATAGCAGTCGTTGAATCAAAAAACCGACTGGAGTGGTTCAGTGGCTGAGTGTCCACCTATGAACCAGGAGGTCACAGTTCAATTCCCAGTTGGGACACAAGCCCAGATTGTGGGCTTGATCCCCAGTAGGGGGCGTGCAGGAGGCAGCTGATCAATGATTCTCTCTCATCATTGATGTTTCTATCTCTCTCTCCCCCTCTCCCTCCCTCTCTGAAATCAATAAAAATATATTTTTTAAAAAGCACCTATATGAACTCCTAATGACACAGGAAAGGCAAATGGGTGTAAAGACAAACTTTTGCTTGGACCTATTTCCAACACAAGCATGTATTCACTCTCCCAGCAAGCCTCCCCTGGGACGAGGTGAGGTGCTGAGGTTACATACAAATAGGACAAGGCCCCCACTCTTACGGAACCCACACTCAGCACCCACGTGGGATGCCATAGGCTGAGAATCCTAATATAACTTCCATGGACAGGGACTCTACTGACTGGGTACTGCGGGGTCCAATTCAACAGCTCCAGACTGTCATTTCTTTCCAGGAAGAGCTTTCCAAGCATTTTCCTGTTTCTCTCTCAAAATTAAATTCCCTTCTGATGCCCTTAAAAAAGCCAGGGACTCTAGTAAAACTACAGAAAAAAAAAAAAATGCAAGCAGGAAAGAACAGAGAAAGAGGAGCTGTCCAAATCAATGGTTTTTTTTCCCCTCTGAGAATCCAAATGTTTCCCCAAAATACTTCAAGAAAAGTGTAGGCACAGGGAAAACAGACTCCACTGCTTGGCTTAAAACGTGTCACTCTGGAACCCCTGCCTTCGCAAGATAAGCTGTGCACTGGCGAGGGCCGCAGCGTGCCAGGAAATTGAGGACGGGAGGGTATTTTCCCAAGCGGTATTAACACTCCTTCCCATGCTTTGCAGAGATTAGAACTTTTATCATGGGCTCACACGCCTAAAAGAAATTGTATTAAGCAGTCGCGGGTTTTTGTGAGGGCAGAATGGACCCAAATTGTTCCCTCTCTCCGGATGCTATGAGATGACGCAGCTGAACGCTGACGGGGGAGGAGGAGGATCCAACCCCCCCTAAATGGAAGCTCCCCCACTTATGATGGGGGCACCTTCTCACCATGGACAAGACTCAGAGGAGGATAGGTTTATAAAAACATGTACTTTAAGGAATGGAATGAAGGGGTCACATTGGATCCTGATGACAGGTCTCTGGGCAGAAGAGAAACAGGGGTCCCTAAGATAATTGCAACTGATAAAGGTAGCCCAGGACGTTAGGACAAGCGCACGCAGCGAGAGAAGGCAAGACCAGTCAAGAACCTCAGCAGGCAGCACAGGGGCCGGTGGGAGTCAGGGATGGTGGCTGGCAAAACATACAGAAGGCCAGGCCACTGCTCTATGAAAGGAGAACTGAGCGCCCGCCCTAGCTGGTTTGGTTCAGTGAATAGAGCGTCAGCCTGTGGACTGAAGGGTCCTGGGTTCGATTCCAGTCAAGGGTACATGCCTGGGTTGCGAGCTCAATCCCCAGTAGGAGGCGTGCAGAAGGCAGCCGATCAATGATTCTTTCTCATCATTGATGTTTCTATCTCTCTCTCCCTCTCCCTTCCTCTCTGAAGTCAATAAAAATATATTTTTTTTAAAAAAAAGAAAGAACTGTGTTTCTGACACAGTCACTTATGAAATGCCTATCGTAGGCCAGATTTCAATTCATTGTTCTACATCCATGATCTCATTTATTTCTCAGACCAGTTATAAGCAGCAGCGATACTTGGCAGGTGAGGAAGGTGTGATCAGAGAGATCAAGTAGCCGACGGGCAGCGTCTTGATGGAAACGTAATCCCCCTAGCTCTACAGCACAGGTCGCGGCCATTCTCTTTCCCAGGCCCCTTTCCTGTGCCACCTCCCACCACCACGCGATGGGGCTCGTCCACGCTCTGGGCCAAGCAACACTTGGTCCTGGCGGTGATCCGCCTGAACCTGTAGGTTCTGCGTGACAGCCCAGGGCAGGGCCAGTGTCCTGGTGTTTTGCACAGCCCTCATTCCTGGCCTGCTGGACAGAAGGAATCCACCTACTGCTGGGTGACAGGCCGGAAGTCCAGGCCACGGGGCTGCCTGCTGGCCAGGCTACGGCGGAGAGCAACGATCGCCGGTTACCCGATCGACTGCCTGATTGAACTCCTGTAACTCAGAGATGCTGTTTAGAGCTGAAACAAATGAGGCGAGCTTCAACTACCCATGAAGAGCAATTAGGCCTCCCAGAACAGCGTCGGGGTTTCTGACTAGAAAGAGGGGCCGCCATCTGTCACCACGATTAGCGGTTTTCCAAACAAGAGATAGAAAAAAAAACAAGCACTGCCAAGGTTGACTCGATGCACAGGAGGACCTCCTATGAAGTGCAGGCACTGTGCCAGGTATGGGGACACAGGGGGCAGGGCATGCCTCTGCCCTCCAGAGCCCTTTCAATCTGGAATGATAAGGTGAAAGAACCCAAGGGCCCACGTCAATGCCAACTGAGTCTGTTCAATCTCCGAGATAGTCCAGGGCAGGAGAGATGGCCCCAGTAGGTTGTAAGGGGAGGGGAGATGAGACTGGGAAAGGGCTTCTAAAAATAAGCAGGATTCTGGTGAGTAGGAAGGAGGGAAGGGGCATTCTAGATATGGGAAGGCGTGTGAGCCAAGGCACACAGAGGGACGCTACGAAGAAAAGTTGGCAAAGTTGGAAGAATGGATGGTGCCTGAACATGGCAGCCTGGACGGTCAGGCTGAGAAGTTAGGACAAAGAAACGTGTGCCAGGAACAGTGAGTAAAAATACTGGTAAATGAGTGGGACATCTACACAAGCATCAGCTGTATTAAACAGAATATTAGAATCTCACTTGAAGGGTTAACAAAACAGGGGCAGAATTAAAATCCTGAACCACAAAAGCAAGTATGTTGATAGAAAGCGATCAGCATGAAAATGCCTCATTTATCACAAGGGAAGATATTGAGCTTAGACTTTGTTGAGCATCTATGTTAAGAGTAACCATTTAAAGAACAAACAGAGAGTGCAGAGCTTCAAAAAAAGGAAAGAGGTAAATCAGAATTTTATAAAGGATTCAAATGGATCTAAAGACAAATTTCAATTGAGCTAAAGAAAGACAAGAAGGAAGACTGGAGGTGAGGGACAGAAAAAAAAAGTGGGATAAATAGAAAGCACATAATTAAAATGATGCATTTCAATCCATACATACCAGGATTACATCCTATATAATAAAAGGCTAGTATGCAAATTGTCCCCTTGACCCAGAGTTTGACCAGAGGGCGGGGCCAGCCAGCCAACTCCCCCTGGCCAGCCCGGCCTGATTGGCCCAATTGGGGCAGGCCAGCCGGACCCCACCCATGCACGAATTTGTGCACCGGTCCTCTAGTTAATTATAAAGGGGCTAAATTCTCAAAAGGAAATAGTGTTAAATTGTATAAAAAATTAAAACAACTCAGCTACAAGCTCTTTATAAGAGACTCACCAAAACATAAGGACAGAGAAAACTTGAGAGCAAAGAATGAAAAAAACAATTTTGAATTATTGTAAACCTAAAGAAAGCTGAGGAACTATTGTCTTTAAGATATAAAGCATCATGAGTGACAAAATAGATAACTTCAAAATGAAAAAAAAAAAGTTCTATTCATAAAAAAGTTATAATAATACTCCTTCCCCAAAGCAGGCCACTCCCAAACAAGATTATTGAATTTCCCCTAAATTAACTGAATAAATTACTGGGGGGTTATGTTGACACAGGCTATACTATTTTTTTTAAATAAATTGACTGCTTTTACCAGAAATTTTTATATAATTTTACTATAAACAGAAAATGATCTTGTAGCAGATAAAATAAGGTGAACCTGTTTCCCCAACTAGCCTACCTTTAAGAAGCTAAAAATTGCTTTCAGACTGAAAATGTTTTCCCATTTCAGCTACTCAATAGTTGTGATACAACAGAATTAGCACTGCAAGCTATTACTGTCTTCAATCAGACCCCCAAAAAAGGACTGTGTCGCTATAAAATGTTATGAACAAGTCTATGGATTTTTGTAAGTATATATGAGAAAAACAGACACAGTAAAACTCAACATGACTCAAGAGAACAATTAGACCCAGAGAAATCAATACAGTACAATTTTCTCTTGCATAGTTTTGTTTTTTTTGCATACACGCTGCATTAGAGAGGGTTTTGCCATATTAAAATTTCCAAAATAGATGACAGTGCGTGGTACAAAGAAGCAAAAACCCCGAGTGTGATGGAAAGTCATTGCATGGCAACTAAATTAAACCACTCGATCACAAAGCTGATGATAAAGATGAAAAGGCAGAGAGAGGCACAAGGCAAGTGAATGCTCAGAAAACAGTTCAGTGAGGGCTGCCGCCTGGCAGCTCCGGGGGGGGGGTGGGGGGGGTGGGGGAGTGTTCAGAGGGGCAGGCTTATTCACAGGGTGCCAGACGAGTCCAGAGGGTCCCCAGAACCCGGGCACAGCGGAAATTTCCAAACCAGCCTGGATTGGTCGAGTAGATGTATTTCTAATAATGAGATTCCTTAAACATATAACTAAACATGATTTCACTTTTATAGGTTGCTGAGATTTTAAAAAAAAAATCGTAAATCAGAAAAGAATAAACTAAATAAAACTCTGGCCAACCAAAGCATCTGTATTCTATTTTTTCTAGAAAATATAGTCATTTTTAAATCATAGCAAATAGTACCACTGGCTCATCTGGCCATTTAGATCTTTGGCTCACTTTCCATATTCCTGTAGATGCAACCACTCCATTGCTAACAGGCTCAGCAAATGTGGAAGTTGCAAGACCGGAATGACTCCTCTAAGGCAACTAAGAGGGAATTCCACTTTAAATATACTTCCCCTGCCACTTGGTATTATTTTAGTAGTGTATTAGAATTTTTAACCTCTCACTAATGGGAGAATCTTCCTTTGGTCTACCATAAATGTTGGACTCTATATACATAATGGTTGAAAGCATTCGGTTTTAGAGTCCAACAGACCTAAGTCTGTCCGTCTCTAGCCATAGCTCAGTCCTTGGACAACTTCCCCAAGCCTCAGTTTCCAAGAAAAGAGTAGCCCCGGCCGGTGTGGCTCAGTGGATAAAGTGCCGGCCCTCGGACTGAAGAAAAGGGTAATGCGATTACCAGAACTCAAGGGTGAGAACTGAAAGACATCATCCGTTAAAATGTTCCATCCTCACCACTCCACACTGCAGCAAGGGACCCAACGGGTACCATCCCTCCGCCTACAGCCCTCCCTGCCTCACATGTCACCAGGCTTCCCTCAAATTGAATCCTAACACCTTCTCTCCAATGTTCTCACATATCTCCTCCTCTCCACTCCTTGAGTGGCGTGTATTTGTTGCACGTTTGTTTTGGAGATAGCAATAATGATCCTATCTTCTTATTCTTCTCAGGTAGGCAATGCCAAGTTTGCAGTCTCCCTCCCATTTTATTTCAGAGCCATCCCTGATCTATAATTCTAACTGGGTCATAAATAAAACATCTTGCATGATGGATGATTTTATATAATTTCCTGAAAAACCGAGGTATAAATTATTTACTTTCCAAATGGTAGACACATTTTAAATATGCCAGGAGAGATGGTATTTAATGTGCCTCAGGGTGAGTTATTTTGTAAAGCAAAACACTCATCTTCGATATAGTCATGCATCTCCCAATCTGTCTGTTTTATGACTAAATTTTTATTTACTGTGTTTGCTTAAAGCATGACCTCTCTGTAGATTTTGTCAGGTATTTGTGTATTATACCCAGATGGTAAAGAATAAGAACTTTTAAATCTTCACCTGAACGCCTTCTCTCTCCCTCCAGCTCTGTTAGGCACAGATGTCGCCATCTTTGACCAGTAGGGTTACTAGAAAGACAACTGAGAACATCACCAATTCAGATTCCAAAACTCCAGTAGAGTCAGTTGAACAGATGATACCAAAGGTTTAGTCTATGACTCTGTTGACAAAAGCCACCTTTCAGAGAATTCTAGTACCATCTTTAAAACGCATTTCTTGGGTGACAGCCAATACTATAATTGTGTTTTAAGAGTATGATGATGATATTGTCCATCTAATCTGCATAAATTTGAATAATACATTCAAGTGGCCCTAACCTCTCCTGTGTAACAATTAGTGCAATTAATGAGTCCAGATAGATTCCAACCCTGTATTCTAGGCGTGACACACATGAAATGTATAACAGGGTGTAAAATTAACCAGTTTAATTATCTCCCAGATGATATTCCACAAAGATATACTGTGTGAGGCAGTCACCTGTTCCGGGACACTGAAGTGTCAAAAATAAATCATCTGGGACTTAAGGCAGGACAACTCTGATAAGGGGGAGGGTGTGACTTTGAGGGCATGCTAAATGCAGCATCAGCTTGGGGGGGGGCGGCGGTGTTTGGGGGAAAGAAAGGAAGAATGGCTGACTTAAGTCGTGGTAAGAGGGTGGTTCAGTAGGGGTGTGGAATCAAGTATTTCCACAAACTCAAGATTATGCAACCTCAGACCAGCCTAGGAAAGGACTCTAACATGCACTAAGTCATCACTCGGTGCCAAGCACTTTGCTAAGTATTAGGCATCTATCCCTTCATCCTTACCACCACCACAGAGATCAGCACTGTCTCCCCACTGCCCAGAGGAGGGAACTGAGGCTCCCAGCGCTTGGTTTGCCCAACCCCATCTCCTTCGCCCCACCACTCTTCCTTTCCACGGGAAAGAGGGCCGACTCCCTGTGCAAAGGAGGCGAGTCACCCCGTTAACGGGCCTGAGTCGTTCCTTCCTGTGTCACCCTCTTTGCTGTGTCTTCACCTATTCTTTTCCTGAGGAGCAGGGGGGAGGACCTGGGGAGGTCACACACTGGTCACTGGAGTGCCCTGCACGGGTGTGGTCAAAGCATGCCTGATGCTGTGTGTACCTCTGTGATGCTCCATGTTGAACGTGAGGGGATTGACTAAGAATTGGTTGGAGGCGACTCTAGCTTTCAAATGCCTGAGAAAGAGGCACCAGCCTTCAGTGGATAGAACTATGCTAAATATTGAGGAACCGTCTAATGCCACTGCCTCCCCAGAAGCGAGAGCTCCATGGGGCATCCTGGGTGTCCTGTATTTTATCTGGCAAGCCTAATTGGGGGAGAACGTCTGAGGCTGAAGCATTTACCCAGAATAAGCTAACACTGGGGGTTGACTATCAACTCCAGGATGCTTATGCAAGAGGTTATTAAAGCCCATCTCTGTATCCAATGTGGAGGTGTGAACAAGAAGAAATGGGGTCAAATCCAAGCCTGAGAGAGTCCATTTGGACATTTATTAAACACCTATTTCAGGTGTCCTGGCACCATTCTAAAAATTACCTCCAATGCCCACAGAAGCGTTGCCACGTATAAATTGGTGCATCATTTAAGTGCATCGGCGAGCCAACCGATGTTCAAAAAGTTAAGTGACCTGCCAAAGGCCCCACAGTGAACAGTGATGGAGGCAAAACTCGCCAGCCGCTGTCTGGCTCCAAAGCCATTTCTACTCCACCACTTAGCCACCGCCCCTCCCTCTCCTTTCCTGCCTCTATAATTTTCCTAACATCCTGCAATCTGCCTTCTTGTCTAGAACATTTAAAAACAAAACAAAACACTGTGTTCTCATTCAGGAGAAGTTTGTTTTAGGGGGAAAAAGTCTTTGATGATTTTGCTAGTACAGACGTGGTCACACAGGGTCTATTGTCAGGAGACCACTATGCCAGGCCTCTAGGCCCATGGGTTTCTTGCTGCGGTTGTAATTCTCCCTGCAATGACCTATTTAAAAGAAAAAAAAAAAAAACCAGTTGGGAATTCTTTTTTTTTACTTTCTTTTGGGTTTCAAAATGCTTGAGAAAAACACATTTATGCTTCTATGAATAATTTAACATCTTCCAGAGGGTTGTAGACAGGCCTTGCATCTACCTAGGAAGGCAACGACCCACAAGTCCTCCCCCAACTCCTCCATGCTGGTCCAGGAGTAGAGGGGGCCTGTCTTCCTGAATTCCTAGAGCCCAGCACAGCCCTGGCCACACTGCTGACACCCGGAAATATTTGTGGCAATGAACTACCTCCATTCCAGGGACCAGGAATTCCATTCATTCTTTTGAGTTTGGGGTTTAGCCTATTTGTGAAAAGAACAGAAGTCGCTCACATGTTGACCTCACTGAGTGGTCAGCTCTTTCCTGGGGGGCAGGAAGCTCTTTTAAGAGTCAGGAGACAGTATGATGATCGCCAGAGGGGAGGGAGGGAGGTAGGAGAGGATAAAAGGGGGGTACATGGTGATGGAGAGAGACTTGACTTGGGGTGGTAAACACACAACACCATATACAGATGCTGCATTATAGAATTGTATACCTAAAACTTACTTAATTTTATTAGCCAATGTCACTCCTAGAAATTCAATTAAAAATAAAAATTAATAAAAGAAAAAGTAAGGAGAATGCCTGAGAGATGCATTCCACAGGGGGACTGAAAAGGCTGTGGCTCTGGGGCCAAATCCCGTCCACCCTCCGGCAAGCGACTTCGCCGTACTCTCTCTGCTTCATTTCTTCGCCTGCCAATCTGCTCAGTCCTGGTGCCTCCTTCACAGGTTTGTTTTGAGGATCAAATAAAATAATCTCAGAACGGGACCGGGTTCACCATACATGTTCAAATAAAGATTCAGCATAGCTTTTCCCGAAGAGGTCAAGCTAAAGTCACCTTCGAAAACATTCTCCACGTTGAACGAAGGCCAAGTTTTGATCTTCTAATGCCATCTCTTTAACTGCCAATGCAAATGCAAATTTAGAACTTCAGGAGGAAGACAGAGAAATGGGAAAATGCAGAGAAATGTCAGTGCCAGCGTGGTTGGTGCCTGCTCCCCTCCAAGGTGCCCTTGGGGCGGTGCCAAGCCATGAATCAAATATCTATCAATACATCTTACGAAACAAGCAGGGAATGCCAGGGCAAAGGCACCACTCAGGCCCAGTGCCCAAAAAGGGCCCTCTCTTGCCCACTAACCTGAGTCTGACTCATATTCCACCTACTGGGTGCTTGAGAATTGGGGTTTTGAGAAGTGAGTCAACGGGCTCCAGATGTCCACATACTATTTTCATTGTGAAACAGGACACTCATCATTAGACTATCTCCCAGAAGAATTGTGGCGGTCAGTTGTTCCTTTCCGTACCTATGATCCAAATCACAATCATTTTTAGAAAGTGTCTAAGCAGCCTATTAAAAACTCAACCCCAAAGTCATAATAGATGTGAAGACTTCTGATGTCAAACAGGTGCTCAGAAAAATCAATCTATAGCAAGAGGAGATGAACTGAAAAAAAAATTTTTTTAATCATCCTAGGCTATTTTTATTCAATACACTGCTGCAACCTGACACTAGGGAGAATGAGATTTGCTTTCTTTTTTTCTTTTTTTAAGAAGACAACGGATACCAGAAAGAGCAAACAAAAGGAAGAAACAGTATCACTAAATTATTGGTCAAATCAATTACTCATCATTGTCAATGAATATTGATTAAACAGCCACAGTGTGATTTGCACCACGTGAGGAACTAGTCTCTTATTTCTTAGCCTTCTGTGTCTGGGCCTGAGATCTTTCATCACTTATGATTCTTTTCTACAAGAAAATGCTTTTGGCCCAGCCATTGTGGCTCAGTGTTTGAGCGTTGTTGACCCATGAACCAGGAGGTCACAGGACACATGCCCGGGTTGTGGGCTTGATCCCAATGCGGGGTGTGCAGGAGACAGCCAATCCATGATTCTCTCTCATCACTGATGTTTCTGTCCCTCTCTCCCTCTCCCTTCCTCTGTCTGAAATCAATTTTTAAAAAACATATTAAAGAAAGAAAATGCTCTTGGAGCCCTAGCTGGTTTGGCTCGGTGGATAGAGCGTCAGCCTACGGACTCAAGGGTCCCAGGTTCGATTCTGGTCAAGGGCATGTACCTTGGTTGCAGGCACATCCCCAGTAGGGGGTGTGCAGGAGGCAGCTGGTTGATGTGTCTCTCTTATCGATGTTTCTAACTCTCTATCTCTCTCCCTTCCTCTCTGTAAAAAAATCAATAAAATATATATTTTTTTAAAAATGCTCTTGGAGCACATCTCTTATCACCTCTTTCTTGCTCAAAACTCCCCCTCGTCCCTCCCCGTTAGGGACCGAAATCTTTGTCCCACTAAGCAAGTCTTTCCATCCTTCCTTCCTAACTCAGCTCCACTTTCTGCTTCGTGCACTATGTCCTACCTCCCCAGAACGGCTCACTGCTGCCCCTACGAAGTCCAGCATTTCTCCCCTGACCCTTTGTTCATTCTATTTTCTAAACCTTGAGTCCCTCACGCCCGAATCCTCATAAACTTCCCCCACTTCAAACGCTGCTGTCCCCACTCCACCTCCCTCTCCTCCCCACTCTTCCCACACCAGCTCAAACAAAATACCCTCATTGTCCTTTATGGCTGCCTTATATATGACAATCCCTATCCATGGTATTCTTTCCTCCTGACATGAGCTGAATATGGGGTAATGTTTTTGTTATGGTATTAGCACCCGACAATGGTCTTTGGGAGACGGGCTGTGTTGGCTTCATCTTTGTATCTTGTGTCGCCCCTGCTTCTGGGACCCTAGTGCATCTGTGGATAGAAAGAAAGGAGGGGGAAAGGAGGGGGAAGGGAAGAAAGGAAGGTCATGTTTGCAAATGTGACTCTAGGGAAAATAGACCCTAACATTAGTGTGTGTGTGTGTGTGTGTGTGTGTGTGTGTGTGTGGTGTGTACGTGCTCTGTGTTGTGATGTTGGCATGGAAACGGACAGAGAAAACTTGGGGAAGTGCACCTTAAAAGCACAGGGTAGACTGATGGGAAGGGGAAATCTTAACCAGCTAAGCAAACTGCTTCCTCAGGTCCAAAAGCCCAGTGGAATCCACTTGCTTGGCACCTTTGTGAATGTCCGCCCCTCCCCCTTCCTCCTCGCTGGCCAGTCTGTGTTTTAGCACTTTCTTTTCTTTTTTTTCTTTTTTTTCTTTTTTTATTTTATTGACTTCAGAGAGGAAGGGAGAGGGAGATAGAAACAGAAACATCAATGTTGAGAGAGAATCATTGATCGGCTGCCTCCTGCACGCCCCACACTGGGGATCAAGCACGCAACTCGGGCATGTGCCCTTGACCGGAATCAAACCTGGGACCCTTCAGTCTGCAGGCTGACGCTCTATCCACTGAGCCAAACCGGCTAGGGCTGTTTTATCTCAGAGGCTACTACCAATATCCTCCCTGCAGCAGGCCCCCTCAGCTGGATGCTCTGCCAAAAACACAGGTTTCTCTGAAGAAAAAAGAAAAGGGTGAAAAGGGGAGGGAGAGAGCTTTGGGTTTCATTTGGACTCTCTTCCTCATCTTCTTTGGAGCCCCTACCTCATCTTCCTTAGGGATCCTGGCTCAATGGCTAAGGAATGCCTATACGCACAGCTGACAGAAATAAGACATCAGAAAAATACGAATGGATCCAGAGGCTGGGACTGAACAGAAATTCCTAAATATATTAGAACAGTGGCTTCCAGGCATGTTTTTACCAACACAGACACACACACACACACTTTCCCAAAGCAACACAGTCCTCACACAGTTGTAAACTAGAATAACTTGAGAAGGGCAAATGCTACTAACTTAGAACAGCATTGCTGGAACACTTACTGAAATACTGAAATTTCTTATATATTTATTTAGTTTGGTGAACCTTGAAAGACACCATTTTAATTTTTTTTTTCTCCAGTCCATGTTGCCAGCTTCCATCAGAGGTACCGCCACCAAAAGGGAAAATTAAAAATGGATTTTTAAGACGACGTCTAAAACTGAAGGAAGACTGGGACACTCTGTCTGTGCTTCCCACCCTCTTCGTATTCTCTGGTGCTTTCTGGGCGACTCAATGATATCCCTCTCTGTTGTATCCCAGTCAATGCTATTGCATTCCATTTGTCTTTTCTAAATGCTGACCTCACCCCAATTAATTGACTGCATGAGCCATGAATGCCAACCACAGCTCTAGAAGCGCTGAGACTGTGCAAAGCAAAAGTCCATCCTATCTCGGACCAAGAGGCGGCCATCCTGGGCACAGGTGAGGTTCCGGATGACCTGGTGCATGAACATCATGAAAGCAATGGCAGACCGGGGTGTGTGGGGGGCTCCTGGGGGCAGAAAACAACCTCCGTCACTGCCCAGCGGCGCTGACAGCCCCCCTCGGCTGTGTGTGTCACTGCAGGAAGCCGTCATTTTAACGAGGTCTGAAAGCCATGAATTCTTGGGACGTAATGACTCTCTGACATAATGGAACATTTTCTGCACCCAAGGAACATCTAAAAATATTTGACTTGCTCACAGCGGATCTTGTCCCCTGCCAGCACTCTCTGCTCCCACTCGCGGTAACTGGATAATGGTCTTTAATGAAAAACACCCCGAGTGGACATGACAGGCTTTTAGACAGCAGTCACCGTGTTTGGGAGCCTCGGACAGAGAAGAAATAAAAATCATTCTCTGTAACGTGTTCTCAGCCTACAGATGCCTGGTTCTGACCACCGCAGTTATGCCAACATGTCATGCTCTAAGGCTATTAATATTCCACTCATATGCAACTATTTCCAACGTCTATGCTCTCAGTTCTAGTCATATGTATGTGACTTTCCACTTACATTAAACTACAACTAAGTCCAGAGCTCTGTCTACCATCTCTTGCATTTTAGCGTGTGTTCAGCGGCAAGTAAGCAAATAATCCTATATAATAAAAGGCTAATATGCAAATTATCCCCTCGGGAGTTGACCTACTGGGAGGTCAACCGCTCGCTATGACATGTGCTGACCACAAGGGGGCGGTGTGGAACTAGGAAAGGCCCTGGCCTGCAGCCAGCAGCTGGGGAAAGGAAGGCCCCAATTGTCCCTGATCTCGGCCAGGCCTAGGGACCCTATCCATGCATGAATTTTGTGCACCGGGCCTCTAGTGAAATAATAAGTGGTGACACATTCAGAACATTGTTGTGATCTCAATAGAGACGGTGTTCCATGGAGGATCCATTAACTCGGTGGCACGATAATCCTACCAAAGATCCTGGTGTTTCCAGTTCTCTGTTGGGCCGTCTGCGCCCAGAGCCCTTCATCCTGGGCCTTTGCTTCATGAGCTCGGCATGGCAGCCAATGACGGCTGCTCCACCCATCACATCCTCACCCACACAGGGAGCAGCCTTTCTCCTTACACTTCCTGTTCTCAGAAGCTCCCCAGAGGACTTCTGCTCGAGACCCATTGGCCAGTATAGGCCGCATGCTTACACACCAGTAAGGGAAGCTGGGCAAAGAGAGGCTGACATTTTCGATGTCTAACGGGAAGGGGTCTCTGCCAGCAAAGGGGACACGCAGCACCTCGCCGTCTGCGCCCAGAATTGCCTGCTGCATTTTTTAACACAGAGATTTGGTTCATCGCTATGTGAACCCGTTGACTTCGCTTCATCAAAGGGAAATGGACTTCTCGCCCCGGGCAAAGCCACTTCGCCTGATGCCAATTGCTGTTCATAGGGTTGCTGGCTGGCAGGGCCTGTGGAAGGATCGATACACAGCCATTCCCCAAGCTATGAAGCCAGCGGCAACAGCTCCAGGAGGTTGGGTGAGGAGGGCAGCAATTGCTTCCAACTCCTAATGCAGACACCCTGTCCTTTTTTATTGGTTTCAGAGAGGAAGGAAGAGGGAGAAAAAGACAGAGACATCCATGATGAGAGAGAATCAGTGATCGGCTGCCTCCTGCACGCCCCCCACTGGGGACTGAGCCCGCAACCCGGGCATGTGCCCTTGACCGGAATCGAACCCGGGACCCTTCAGTCCACAGGCCGGTGCTCTATCCACTGAGCCAAACCAGCCAGGGCTGTCCTGTCCTTTTTAACATGTGATGGCATCGGCAGTAGAGAGGTCTCCAGACCCCTGGTACCACATCTGCAATCCACCCTGCACCTGAGAGTCAGAGTAACTTTTCATAAAGAGCATTTTCGGCATGAGACCCAACCAGCAAAGATTTGTTGGAAACGTATTGTGCAGAAAGCTCAGTGGTTAGGATGACGTGGTAGGATGGGAAAGAGTAGAAAGCCTCTTTAAACGTTGTGTGTGTACATGTGCACACTAAACTTCTACCTCACCTTTAGCTCATATACCTGAACCTGCATGTTATGGGTTAAATGTGTCAAAATTCATATAAAATATGAAGCTATAAAATAGCTCTGAAACGGGGCATTGAGAACTGCCCTCCTGCATGCGCAGAGGAAAGCCAGAACATCAGCACGTGGCCCTCTTGTGATTAGGCCAGGGCTCTGTGCTATCTGAACACACAGAAGCAAATAGAAAGACTGCCTCTTGTAGGGTCTGTGAGAACTGAGAGTTCAAACCAGAGAATGGACGACCAGCACACTCAGGGGACACCCAGCTCACAGGCGCTCACAGGTGCTCAGTGTCCCACAGAGGGGATCACTGTTAAGGATAGAACCCCCCCCCCCCCATGCCCTCGCTGGTTTGGCTCGGTGGATAGAGCGTCAGCCTGCGGACTGAAGGGTCCCAGGTTCGATTCCGGTCAAGGGCATGTACCTTGGTTGCGGGCACATCCCCAGTAGGGGGTGTGCAGGAGGCAGCTGATAGATGTTTCTCTCTCATCGATGTTTCTAACTCTCTATCCCTCTCCCTTCCACTCTGTAAAAAATCAATAAAATATATTTTTAAAAAAAGAATGGAACCCCCTCCGCATCGTGATGGGGTGACAGGGTCCCCTGTCGTGCAATCTTGGTCATTTTTCCTTTTCCCTCGAGCCTAAGATAGATGTTCTTTTCTGTATTTGTGATTACCTATTAGAGAATGCAGCTGGTATTTTGATTTTTAGTTGTAATAAAGCTGGTCGGAACCCTATAAGCCAGCCAACTCACAGCTACCTTATACGCAAGAAATTAGCATGCAACGCGTGCAATACCAGTTCCAGCTTGACGCCTAATCGTTACAGAGCATTCTTGTTCAAAACTGACTCAGCACTTTTTCCCCCCCAAAGCTTTTGAACTTTGATTTTGAATATCACATCAAGAAATTCTCAGACCCAACCCATAAAGGAAAGCAAAACATAAAGGGATTTCCTGAAATCACAGTTAACCAGAATCTGAATGGGATTTCACCCCCGGCCCTCTCACTCCAAACTCATCACAATTTATCAGGATAGTAAAGAATCAGAACCCTCCCTGTTGGATTTTACGTTTCAGATACATTCCAGTTCTCAGATCCAAGAAGTTGTACTTGATGGTGCCAAGTAAGAATAATTTGATGGCCAAAAATTAATTAAAGAACTTGAATTGTGGGTCGTGTGAGTCCAAATGAAAGAACTGGAGATGCCACTACCAGGGAAATGGGAAGGGGATTTATGGATGCTGGTGTTTCTGCAAATGGTACTTAATGACAGTGTAGAAAGAGTGGCCCCACCCCCCAAAGTGATCCTTTAATGAGCTCCTATTTTGGTCCAATTTATGTTTTTTCACACCATACACACACGCGCACACACGCGCACACACGCACACACACCACCCCATGAATCCGATTCTGATTTTGTTTCATCGGTGACTACAGGAAGGAGTCCTCAAGGTCACGTCCCAGGATTTTTGCACCTCTTGTGCCTTGTTGAAAAGACATTTTTACTTAAGAGAACCTCCTTCCCAAAGGAAAATCCTCCTGGAAAAGGCAGCCTTTGGCCATGCTTGTCCTGTCACCCCTACGACCGAGATGAACCCATATAATCGGGGGATCGCAGGAGAGGAGGGGGCTTGGCCTGAGTTTCCTTTGGGCTCAAAAATATTTAAGGCAAAAAAAGGTTTCAAATTAGAAAAAAAAAGACTTCAACTTTAATGAAAAACTTCTACCCCAGGGGCTTTGTTGCAAACTGTTAAGATAAAATATACCCCGCATCTTACTCTTCACAAAAAGGCTTATTATGTTCTCTCCCATTAACTTGTTCCTCTGGGTATTTCTGATGCCTGCAAAAACAGATTACAGCCATTTTCTGCTGAGCAGTTTGGCAAAGCTGCCCCTGAACTAAATTCGAGAAATGACCAACACTCTGAACAAGGACTGGAGTACTTAAACGAGGGTCCCATTAAACAAGACAGGGGTGGGGAACGTCCGGCCCTCGGGCCGTAGAAGGCCCTCGAAATCATTAGGTCTGGCCCTGCCATGGCATTAGGGGAGAGCTAATTAAATGCTTGACCAAATACAGCAGGCTCATTTGTAAGCTGGTAAGTTTGTGTGGCCTGAGAATGATGTTATAAATATCCAAATGGCCCTGGACAGAAACGAGGTTCCCCACCCCTGAAATAAGATAAGAGGGTAAATCTAAGTATTATTACCTGGTCATGGATGGGGCTGACTGTGGAGCCAGGGGTTTCATGGGAAATTCTTTTCAGAGGAACTGCTCACCCAGCTGACCAATATCCTCAATCCGATTGGCCCTTCCTTGGGCTAATTGTCTCTGGGCCCCGCCTCCTCAACCATCCTTTTCCTCAAAATGCTCTCTGAGAAGCAAGTGCTCAGGCAAGGGCAACAGGGTTTGTTGGTGATGAGTCATGTATGACTCGACAAATCCCTGAATTTGTTGGTCGTACATGAACTTCACCTTCTCATTTGAATGGGGGGACGGGGGTCCATGTTTGAGGGAGGGCAGGGGAGGAGCGAGAGAGGAGGTGTGGCTACAGGTTCTGTCTCCTTTCCTGAAATCACCACCTATGATGAGTGTCCTGCTCGCTGGGCCTTCAATGACACATGTGAAGAGTCATTTCTATGCTGTGTGACCTCTTGTACTTAGAAACAGCCTTACCTCAAAAAGAGCTCCCCTTTTTAAGGGTAGAAACCAGGTTCTTTAACAGGTCATAGTTTAAAAGTCATCTACTTTTTCTTTAAAAAAAAAAAAAAAAGAATGATTTTTCCATATCAGAATTGGAAAGAAAAGTCATCCCTCATCTCACCATCCTACCATGAGGTTGTGTTAAAGGAGCTGAGAGCAAGGGGCAGACTCATCAGCCTGGCTTCCCACCGACCCTCCAAGGGGGCTTCATGGCACCAAGGTCATTGCCTGGACTGTCCCGGGGTCAGGCAGAGAGACAGCCTAGGTTCATGCCTCCCTGTGAAGAGCAAAGGGCAGATGTGCCGGCCTCCCCAGGAGGCCGTTGGAACTAGATTGGGCAGGTCCAGAGGTTGACTGTAAACAGGCTGAGTGACCCTGAAGCTGAAGGTGACAGGGCAGGCTAACACACTGAGGTCTGAAAGGGGGTCACCCTGAGCTCTGAGACACGCCACAGCCCCACAGCACTCCAGCGTTGGGGAGGGGGGACCGAGTCAGCCACAGGGCCCTGGCCATGCACGAAGAACCCCCCATGAAGTCACCACCCCAAACTTCTACATCAAATGACAGCAGAATTCAGAGAACGGTGCCATCATCACCAAAGGGGAGGCAGAGGACAGAACAAAGACCTGTGCTCCCAAGGCCCCAGTCGTCCGATCACCTTGAGGTCACATTCACTCCCTCCCCACACACCCAGAGACCATGTTGGTGAGGTTCCGGGAGTGGGGCAAGCACATAGGAATTTATCCCAAAGAGACTGAGCTAAACTTACCAGATGAGAATGTATTTTTTTCCTTTGGTCTTTATTGTTGAAAGTGTTACACAGGTCCTCCTTTTTCCCCCATTAACCTCTTCCAGCCCACTCTCGTCCTCCGCCCTCCCTAGGCCCTCACCACCCCATTGTCTGTGCCCACGGGTTATGCATACATGCATACAAGAGACTTCACTACATGGAAGAACATATTTGGCAATGATACATCTGGTAAGGAGTTAATCTCCAAAATATATAGGGAATTCATACAACTTAACAAAAGGAAGACAAACAATCCAATTTAAAAATGGGCAAAAGACCTAAATAGACACTTCTCCAAAGTGGACATACAGAAAGCCGAGAGACATATGAAAAAATGCTCAAAGTCACTAATCATCCGAGAGGTGCAAATCAAAACAACAATGAGATATCACCTCACACCTGTCAGAATGATACCATCAACAAATCAACCAACGACAAGTGCTGGAGAGGATGTGGAGAAAAAGGAACCCTCATGCACTGCTGGTGGGAATGCAGACTGGTGCAGCCATTGTGGAGAACAGTATGGAGTTCCCTCAAGAAATTAAAAATGGTGGCCAAAACCGGTTTGGCTCAGTGGATAGAGCGTCGGCCTGCGGACTGAAAGGTCCCAGGTTCGATTCCGGTCAAGGGCATGTACCTGGGTTGCGGGCACATCCCCAGTGTGGGGTGTGCAGAAGGCAGCTGATCGATGTTTCTCTCTCATCGATGTTTCTAACTCTCTATCTCTCTCCCTTCCTCTCTGTAAAAAAAAAATCAATAAAATATATTTAAAAAAAAAAAATTAAAAATGGAACTCCCATTTGACCCAGTGACCCCACTTCTAGGAATATATCCTGAGAATGTATTTAGATTTCCCCTTTCCCCATTGGGTGGTGGGAAGTAGGAGATGGGATGAGCACTCAGGAGAAAGACTGGGTTCGTTACAGGAAAAGAGAAAAGGGAAATTACCATTTCCTCTGCACATCTGAATACAAAGGAAGCAAATATGCTACCTCTCTTTATGATCTTTCGATGACCATCCCCAGACATAAAGCTTTTTCCACATTTTGGTTCTTTCTTCTGAGTAGATTCCAGGAAGCCCTATAATTAGATTGAAAGTTTTCAAGCATCTTGACATATTCTGCCAGATTGCTTTCCAAGAGAAATATAGCAATGTTGACTCTTCAGAGCAATGTGTGTGAGAGTAGCTGGTCCTCTTTGTCCTACCATCCAAGAACTTCCTTACGTTTCTAGAAAAGCAACTGACCATGGGATATGCAACCGACCAGGGAAATATACCCTGAATCACACATGGCATAGACTATAGTCCCAGCGATGCTACGAAGAACCTAGTACTTTTCTTTCTCATCTATAAATTGACATAAAAAATACCTACTTCGCCCAACCAGCATGGCTCATTGGTTAAGCACTGACCTATGAACCAGAAGGTCAGGGTTCAATTACCAGTTAGGGCACATGCCTGGGTTGCAGACTCAATCCCCAGTGGGGGGAGAGGGAGCGTGCAGGAGGCAGCTGATCAATGATTCTCATCAATGATAGAGATTGATGTTTCTATCTCTCTCTCCTTCTCCCTTCCTCTCTGAAATCAATAAAAATATTTTTTAAAGAAAAATAGAAGAGGGGAGAGAAAACCAGAAAGTAAGAAGTTTCGACAGCACTTAAAACTGTAACCTCACCCAATTTAAAATTAATTAAAGGGAGAATAAGCAGCTGGTTTTGGGAATCTTGCTCGAAACATGAATGAAGATTGTTTGTTCGCTTTTAAATGTCATTGTCAATGACCTTTTAACTTAGGAAAAAACACTGGAATATATTTGAAAAGAGGCAACTCAAGTTTTCTCCTGAACAGCAAAATGTGTGTTTTTCTATTCTTCCCCAGAATAAACACATACACTGATATTGATCTGCTGACAGAAGGTTATTCCTCCCCAAAATTACTCTGCAAATCACCTTGCACCCAACTCGATGCCTTTGAGTACAAACATGAGAATGATTCATCTTTTCAAAACAGAACGTTAGCGGCGAGAATGTTGTATTGCTTTAATTCCGCCTTTAAATCTGAGATAAAAAAAAAAAAAAAAAAAACCACAGCTCAGCTATTACTGAACAAACTCCTTATTCTTCCGCACTGAGTCTGACTTAAGCAGGAGGGCACATAAACAGTCTGTTTGCTTCGGGAACAGCTGGTTGGCTCTCTGATTACAGTCAGCAAATTTTCTAGCTGTGTCAGAGCCAGCCCGGGATGGCACCCAGGGAAGCAAAGGCGTCCCTGTTTGAGATTCAGCCACGGGCAAACCTCATTACTCTTCCTCACCATCAGCGTCTTCATCACCACTGTCATGCTCATCACCCAAAGGCATTAAGCAAGCTCGCCCTACAGCATACTACCCAGCGTCCTACGGACAGGAGAGGCCTTCCCTCCCCGCCAGGGCGCCCTGCTGTGCTTTCTGCTGAGTCTCCACCACCACCACTTGTGCTGGAATCAACGGTGCAGGTGTGCCCAAGGGGAGACTTCTGTCTGTGAGCCTCCGCATTGGAGATACCATGACTTATTCTTTTGTGCTCGCCACACAACCCTGCCCAGCCTTGCATTACCCACTTGAATTCTAATCACAATTCAAATGGAACCCAACCCAAGTGCCTCATCCAACATGAAGCCTCCAAATGGCCATTTATTGGAAGACTAGAGGCCCGATGCATGAAATTCGTGCAAGGGGCTCGGCCCCCGCTGCCCCCGTGGCTGCCTCTGCCTTAGGCCCCGCTGCCCAGAAGGTCATCTGGAAGGATGTCCGGAAGGATGTCCAGTCTAATTAGCATATTATGCTTTTATTATTATAGATACCTTGAGACACTGTAATAACAGCACATTTGTAAAAGTCACACAGATTAAAAAGGTATAAGCAGCCCTAGCTGGTTTGGCTCACTGGATAGAGCATCAGCCTGCAGACTGGCGGGTCCGGGGTTCGATTCTGGTCAAGGGCACATGCCCAGGTTGCAGCTCTATCCCCAGTATGGGCGTGCAGAAGGCAGCCGATCAATGATTCTCTCTCACCATGGATGTTTCTATCTCTCCCTCCCTCTCCCTTTCTCTCTGAAATCAATAAAAATATTTTTTGGAAAAAAAGTATAAACACATATCTATTATCTTTTTTAATAAATAAAAAAAAAAAAGAACAACGGAGTTTATCCAAAGCAGAATGTAATCAAGACACCATGAATATTTGCCTCAGGATTGTTATGATTTTTACGTAGTGATTTGTATGCGCTCTGGTCCCACTGAAATTAGTTTGCATTCTCCAAGCTCACCGAGTCAGGTCACGGAGGGGCATAATTCAGCATGCGTGGGTGGCGAGAGAGAGTCGCCGAGAAATGTATTAAAGAGGACTGATGAGCCATAACTTGATGGATGATAAACTCTGTGTGTGTATGTGTATGTGTGTGGGCACGCGTGCATGTATGCACGCAAGAGTGTGAGTGTGTATTCGTGGGTGGGTAGAGCGTAATGTTTGTGAGAGTAGTGAGTGTGTGTGTACCTGTGTATTTTTATCCAAATCTCATCCTATTTACCGTGGGTACAAAGGTGTGGTGCAAGTGTGTTTGATAATCACCTTTTAAAAATAAACCTCTCACCTAAAATTTATTTATGTAGTTACTTTTATTGATCAGTGCTTATCTATGACTTACTACGTGTCAAGTCTTGTTTCAAGCCAGGGGTCAGCAAACTCTGGCTCACAGGCCACATCCAGGCTGCCACCTGTCTTTGTAAATAAAGTTTTATTGAAACACAGTCCAACACTGTGAGATAATGACATATTTATTAAACTCTCTTCCAATACCGGCCATCCCCTCATCTTCTGCTGTTGAATTTCCGAGTCTACCAGTAAAGAGACTAACCATTGCCCTGACCGGTTTGGCTCAGTGGATAGAGCATCGGCCTGCGGACTGAAGGGTCCCGGGTTCGATTCCGGTCAAGGGCATGTACCTAGGTTGCAGGCACATCCCTAGTAAGGGGTGTGCAGGAGGCAGCTAATCGATGTTTCTCTCTCATCGATGTTTCTAACTGTCTATCTCTCTCCCTTCCTCTCTGTAAAAAATCAATAAAATATATTTTTTTTTAAAAAAGAGACTAACCATTTAGAAAAGGAGAATGGTCATGCAGCAAATCAAAGTGCAAGGTCATAACAACGAGGAAATGTCCCCAACAGTCATTCCAGGATATTCTGAATTGAAAAATAGGAAGGAACTCTAGTGTCCATCTTGGTTGGACATAGAAAACTGAGCCTGAAAGTCTACTTTCTTTCAATGCAGGATCTGCACAACCAATGTTGGCATTTCGGCAGCAATTTTCTGAAATCTTTGGGAAAGAACCTTCCCTGTACCGAGCATTTGAAATTGTGATGAAATTTTGCTTTTCTTTGGGTGTTTTCCTTCGTTTTATTTTTTAAGTCATCAAAAAAATTAAGCCCTGGTTGGCTATGCACCTAAGATCTCAACTCTTCGTAGGCGTGTCCGAGAAGAAAGAAAATGCTTGCCACGGGTCCTGCTGGCCAATGTGGCCTTGACCTAGAGGCCGGAGAGGGCATGGATGACCTGATCCGACTCTACTTGTATTGCTTTCTCATTGAAATCCTTGTCCTCGTCCCTCTGAACGTGGGAACGAAAGGAGAAATGTGTCATGCAAATGACTCTCAGCTGTTTGGTCCAGTCTAAAAGGCCGTCCACTTCAAACGAAGCAGAAAGAATGCTCAATTTTGGAGTCAGAAGACCTGGGTTCAAATTATGACCCATGTACTTAATAACGACATCATTGAAATGCTCACATGGTCCTATCAGTCAACTGTAAAGAGAAGCGAATAAAGCATTCTCATCTGCACCGTGTTGCGAAACATAAATCAGGGACTTTTCACACAAGCCCATAAAAATCTAAAAGCCAGGGAACTGTATATTCTTAAAATAATCTTTGACCAAAAAAAAAAAGAAAGAAAATCTAAGCAATTTTCTCCAAAGATCATTCATCCAAACATTCATTAAGGGCTTGGCAGTGAGTCAGAAGATGCAGAGAATCTGCTTCTACAGTTAAAAGGGAGACAAGGTGAATACACCTTTAATAATTATTAAAGAGTATTAGCGAGAATATTTTGAAGTGCTAAGTTGTATCGTTAAAACACAGTAAGTCCTTCATAACTGGGGTGCAGAGAAGAAAAAGCAAAAAAGAAGCAAAAGAAGAAGAAAAAGCAAACGCTGATTCATTGGTATAATCAGAGAAGCCTCCCAGAGGAATTGTGAGTGGAATGATAAGAGGAGTTACCATTGAGCACTTCTGATGTCAGGCATAATTTGAAGCTCTCTTTACCATATAAACGTACCTCAGCTCTATAATGTCCACATGGGATAGTTATCACAGTTTTTGCCCACTTACAGAGCAGGAAACTAGGGTTCAGAGAGTTTAAGCAACTCGCTTAATGTACAAACTAAAGCCAGAGGAAGAGTAAAATTCACACCTGGGCAGTCTGACTTCAGAGCCTCTGCTTTGAACCCTGCCCCCCCTCTGCCACCCAACACAAACACACACACACACACACACACACACCCAGGCGAGGGCACCTGCTACCCCACCGCACAGACGTCTGGGAGCTCCACTGACAATGTACCATCTGGCCACTTCCATCTTGGCTCCTCCTTAACCAGTAACTAAAGGAGATTTAGAAGATATTCTACTCCAGGTCTTCGGGGACTTGCCAGGTCACCTTGGGAAATTCAACACATGCTACCACGGAGTCCCTATGGATATGCTTGAAAGAATGGTACCCTCACAAACGTACCTCTCACCACCTTACAGGCTTATCAGAATAAAACGTATGTGACATTAAAGAGAAAGCCTACTGAAAAATATAAAACACCTAAAATATGGAATTAATTCTGATCCCTTTACTTGTTATTTTTATTCTTGTTCTACCTTTGCTCCCCTGCAAGCCCTAGCCCACCTCCCTCTGAGCTGTCATAGGAGGGACAGAGGAGTATCTATGTCAGTTGAGCCATTGGGGCTTCTTTGTTACAGCAGCTTGGCTGACACACTAAGACAACAAGTGCACTCAGGATGCCCTCTGGCCACAGAGAATTTCAGGATGAAAGGAAACTAACTGAGAGTTATGGGAAAGGGGGTAGAAGAGGAATTAGGAACTCCGAGTTCCAGACCCAGTTATGCCACAGAAGGCGGGGACTGCTAGCATCATAAATGATGGAGCTGCTGTTTGTACCGACATGGAGTAATCTCAACGCAAACTGCCAACATGCTAGCCTTAGTTAACTTGTTAAACTTTTATATATGCAAAGGTGATAAGCATAGACTATTTCTGGAAGAATACCAAGAACGTTGTTAAGAGTAGTTGCCTCTGGCCCAGCCGGTGTGGTTCAGTGGTTGAGTGTGGACCTATGAACCAGGAGGTCACAGTTTAATTCCCAGTCAGGGCACATGCCCGGGTGGCAGGCTCGATCCCCAGTGTGGGGCATGCAGGAGGCAGCCGATCCATGATTCTCTCTCATCATTGATGCTTCTATCTCTCTCTCCCTTCCTCTCTGAAATCAATAAAAATGTATTTTTTTTAAAAGACATATTTAAACCTAAAAAGGCGAGATGATCTAAAATAAATTGGAGGTGGCCAGAATGTTAGCTATGAACCCTTCACCTCTTTGGGTGACCAGAGCCCAATAGTGGTGCAATGGGGGTGGGGGTGCAGCGTTTTAAAACTATTGTTATCAATGGACGTGAAAGCAAAGCTACTTTTGGACCTACATGTCATAGCTTTCAATCGAGGTACAAGAAAAATCAGAGCTTACCCCTGGGTAGTTTTTTTTAAATATATTTTATTGATTTTTTTACAAAGGAGAAGGGAGAGGGATAGGGAGTTAGAAACATCAATGAGAGAGAAACATCGATCAGCTGCCTCCTGCACACCCCCTACTGGGGATGTGCCCACAACCAAGGTACATGCCCTTGACCAGAACTGAACCTGGGACTCTTCAGACCGCAAGCCGACACTCAATCCACTGAGCCAAACTAGTTAGGGCTACCCTGGGTAGTTTTTGTTTGTTTCCAGTGGAGGCAGGGATTCATTGGAAGTAGCCTAGCCTCCTTGGAGCTCCCACCCTCCCCCTACACACCCCATCATGACCACCATTGTATAAAGGTCACCCCACAATGAAGGGCTTGCCAAACCAGGGTGCTGACAGCTCAGCTATGGCCCTGGTGACCCTGACCCGTGGTGCCCTCCATCCTTCATCAGCACCGAGGTCAACATTTCATTTGGGAGCGAACATGAAGCCACCACCCTTCCTGTGAGCATCACGACTCCTGAAACTAACATTTTACAACATTAGCTTGAAGGAGGATCACTTCGCATCTGAAAACACTTCCCCTGGTGACCTTGAGCTTTTATGGCTCTGGAAGCC
The DNA here is from genome assembly GCF_028538775.1 of Myotis yumanensis. Taxonomy (NCBI): domain Eukaryota; kingdom Metazoa; phylum Chordata; class Mammalia; order Chiroptera; family Vespertilionidae; genus Myotis; species Myotis yumanensis. The sequence continues at coordinate 6,715,003 of NW_027223773.1, read as the reverse complement.
CACATAAAATCTGAGGCCAGATGTCTGAATAAATAATTAACCATGAAAAAAATCAGCGCTGAAAAAGAAGGGGGGCCCTCCCACGGTTAGCCAAAGTTTCCGTGGTGGATGTTACTCTCCCTGTTGTGCACCCAGCATTTTTAAGGAATAAAAGAAATTCCAAGATGTGCCGGCCTGACCTCCCCGCAGGAGCCTGACTCTTCCGTGCGTCTTCCTGGATCCTCAGAAGGTGCCCAGGTTCCCCCACCACCCCCCAATACTGAGTGGCAATGACAACACTCACTGTTCTCCATCAATGGTACCTTGTCCTGCTCAGGGCTGGCTTCTTCCCACCCCACTCCACCCTTCCCAACAAGAGCATGGGGCGATTTCTCAGGGGTTGACCAGACAGCCCATGTCCTCCCCAGCAAAGCCAGTGGAAAAGACAACAGTGTCACTGAGGTCCTTCAGAGTAGACCCCGGGGTTCAGAGTCAGGCTCTCTAAGGGCAACTCACACAATGAGACAAAAATGATAACATCGGGCAACCTTCAACTCACTTTCTTCAAGCTATGACACGATATATGGCATCGTAGTACTTAAATTTTTTCTAACAAAATTCCACAATTATTATAATAACATAGTCAGGATTTGCGAGGAAGTAACATGCTCAAGAAGAGATTTAAGCCCGGCTGGATGTGGCTCAGTGGTTGAGGCTGGACCCAGGAACCAAGACATCACCGTTCAATTCCCGGTCACGGCACATGCCCAAGTTGCGGGCTCGATCCCCAGTCGGGGGAGTGCAGGAGGCAACCGACCAATGATTCTGTCTCATTGATGTTTCTCTCTCTCTCCCTCTTCCTTCCTCTCTGAAATCAATAAAAATATTTTTTAAAAGAAGAGATTTAAAAAAAAAAAAAAGGAAGGCTTACTAAGCTCCCACATCATCACTGACCTTCTCATGCCTCAACAGCCCTCTGAGGGAAATGTTATTACCCCCTTTATCCCCACATTACAGATGTAAAAACTGACATAGAGAAGGTTCTCCCACAATGGCGGAGAAGGGCTGACCCAGGGAGATGTCATATCCCACCCACCACTCTTCACTACTCCACCCTCTGCAGCTGACCTGCTGTTTACTCGCCAGGGAACCCCTCCTTCTTCCACATGTGTTCCTCTCTAGAGAGCATTTTTCTCTCGTTGTATCAAAAATGAATCCGGGTTTTTAGCACCCGAGCTCTAGACTCAATTGAGCATTTTAATCAGAGAGGAGAGTTACCAGAAACGGTCCGTCGACTCGTTGCCAGGCAAATACTCTTGCCCATGCCTCATCACTTCTAATAAGACAGCAACACTTTTAATCCTCCACTCCGCAGTGAGCGGGTCGTTCCTCATCACCCACATCTGCGAGAGAAATCTCTTTATTAGGCCTTGAGCTAATGCTGTCCTGAACCCCTTATATGGTTTTACAAATCCCCTGGGACAGGGCATGTCAAGATGAGAGAAAACAGGGCAACATATATCTTCCCTGTGCAGAGAGCCACACAGAAGCCGTCACCTTTCCCACGGCTGTGATACAGCCAGGGGTCATTACCCGTCACTCATAGAGTGAAGGTGGAATTGGGAATGGAACCATGACCGCCTGGTTCATAGGTCAATGCTCAACCAGTGAGTCACGCCAGCTGGCTGTAGCTACCTTTCTGTTCCTCCCCTTTTTGTAATCCTATATAATAAAAGGCTAATATGCAAATGGACCGGACAGTGGAACGACTGGTCGCTATGACACGCACGGACCACCAGTGGGAAGATGCTCACTGCAGGAGCTGCCCCCTGGTGGTCAGTGCAGGCAAAAAGCTGGGCTCATGGCTGGCAAGTACAGTGGTGGTTGCGGGAGCCTCTCCCGCCTCCATGGCAGCACTAAGGATGTCCAACTGCCAGCTTAGGCCTGCTCCCGCCCGTAGGACATCCCCCGAGGGCTCCCGGACTGTGAGAGGGCGCAGGTCAGGCTCGGGGGCCCCTGGAGTGCACAAATTCTGTGCACTGGGCCTCTATTATTACAATAAAAATAATCAGAGCCAGCAATGGGTTCTGAGGGCTGTTTCCTTAAGTTCCCCTTTAAGCAGGGGTCCTCAAACTACGGCCCGCAGGCCACATGCAAATACAAATATTGTATTTGTTCCCGTTTTGTTTTTTTACTTCAAAATAAGATATGTGCAGTGTGCACAGGAATGTGTTCATAGTTTTTTTTTTAAACTATAGTCCGGCCCTCCAACGGTCTGAGGGACAGTGAACTGGCCCCCTGTTTAAAAAGTTTGAGGACCCCTGCCTTAAAGTGTGAGCAACAGCAGGTTGGGTCGGTCTGCTGACTGTGAATTTACCCAGTTTTGTGCACGTCAGCCCACAATCACCGTCTCTCCTCTCCTTGTTCCTGACCATGACCTCAGTAATGGCTCTGTCCTCCTGTTCCCCTGGCTCCACCCCGTTCTGGGGCAGCACAAATATGGGCCAGACTTCTTTCTATCCCCAAACCAGCCTTCCTAAAGCTAATCGTGAACGTGTAAGTCAATGGGGGGCCTCATTCCTACGATGCAAACGCTCCCTGGACTGGACCAGATCTTGCTCCCCTTTGTATAGTAGGTTTCCAGGGAAACCATTCTCCCATCCCCATAGACCTGAACTAAACGGACCTGAAGTTTTAGCGTCAGAATTGTTCCTGTTAGAACTGGAAAGAATTATAAGCGGTTCTTTTCCTAGAGAAAGGCAAATGCAAGAGACTCTTTCGTGAAGAACCGAGCATCTTTTTCCAATTCCCCTCCAGGAAGTCCTGTCAACAATGTCGAAACGCACGCTGCTCTGCAGATGGAGTCACACTTGCGGCTCATCCCCCACGCTCATCGCCCAACGTAGTGAGACATTCCTTTGCCTCTACATCAGACACCAACCGAGGAGCCGCGGCCTCGGAGAATGTAAATATTTTCGCATGAAAAGGAATGATAGCCTGACCTGCTGCTCTTTCGCCCAGATGTGTGCGTCGCTGGAATTTTTTTATCAACTCCGCTGCAGGCTGGTCTGCAAAACGATAAAAGGTACTGCGGTGCTTTCTTTTCTTTTCCCCGTAATGATTTTTTTTTTAAATGCCTGGAGCTCATGAAGTTGCAAGGCGCCTATACCTGTAACTAGCTGAACCCAAGGTGATTATGATGTTTCACCGTCCCCTGGGGAGGTAAAGGCAGGCCAGGTGTGGAATCTAATGGACATAATAAACTGATGAACAAAACAGGTCCAGGTCGCCCTGGCCAGTTTGGCTCAGTGGATAGAGCGTCGGCCTGCGGACTGAAGGGTCCCGGGTTCGATTCCAGTCAAGGGCATGTACCTTGGCTGCGGGCACATCCCCAGTGGGAGGTGTGCAGGAGGCAGCTGATCGATGTTTCTCTCTTATTGATGTTTCTGACTCTCTATAGCTCTCCCTTCCTCTCTGTAAAAATTCAATATAAAAAAAAAAAACAGGTCCAGGGGCATAGAGGCACGGAATAGACTAACATAGCTCAGAGGGAAATGGGGGGGGGGGCGCATAGGAAGAGATTAACCAAAGAACATACGTATATGTATGTCCATGGACACGGACAATAGTATGGTAAAGGCCTAGTGTGGGCCAAGGGCTAAGAGGATGGGGTGGGGGGGGGGGGTAGTGAGGGATATCTGTAATACTGCCAACAATAAAATGAAGTAAGATAAAATAATACAGACTTTAAAAGGAGTCTATAGTTCATAGAAGGGAGCTTTATTGCAAACCTAAACTGAGTTCGCAGCCTACGCATGTGCGCACGCACACACGCACACACGCACACATCTTAGCCTCCCCTGTGGAAACACAGCCAGACTTCACCTAGTTCCCTTCACCAACACGATTCATCCACAGCAGAGAAAGGACACAACAAGCTCTATCCTGGCACAGGACCAGAAATCCCTTTTTTTTTTCCTTATGTGTGAAGATAAAAACTTCTGCCTGGCCGGTGTGGCTCAGTGGTTGAGCGTGGACCTATGAACCAGGAGGTCACCATTCGATTCCCGGTCAGGGCACATGCCAGGTTGTGGGCTCCATCCCCACTAGGGGGCGTGCAGGAGGCAGCCGATCCATGATTCTCTCTCATCATTGATGTTTCTATCTCTCTCCCTCTCCCTTCCTCTCTGAAATCAATAAAAATATATTTAAAAAATAAATAAAAAGTACTGCTTATGAAGAAAAGCTGAGGATGGCCAGACAAAGGCAGCCAAATGTAGCTCACACTGATGATTGAGGTACTCCCAAGATTCGTGGAATCCAAGCTTTGTCTACATCTGGAAGAGACACACCTGCAGGCTGTAACGCCACAAACTCGCCATCTTTTGGTGCAGAGTTGCAGGGGGTCTTTACCCATTTGCACACCATCAGCATCTACAGACGCCAGCGGTGGACTTTTTTAAATTAAATTCAAAATATCGTGGCAGTTAACTGGTTAAAAGTGCGCATCCGTCTCCCCCGATGAAGCCCGGCCCGGCGTTCTGCAACAGGTTCCTAGTGAGTCATTATCGAATGGACTGTTCGCAGGGGAAGACTCTGTGCGTCTTGCTGTCGTCTGGGTCTTTGCTGCCTCGAAGCGTGGTGTCAGCACCCCAGGACCCTGTCAGACGTGCAAACCCTCCTACCGAGCCTCAGCGCTAACAAGATCCCAGGCGACTCACATGCTCATTAAAGAGCTGATAAGTGCGGCTCTCGACAAAATCTGGATCTTTGCCCCAAGATGCCTGAGAGCCTGGACAATCAACCCACCAAACTCTGCCTGACAGCAGGCTCTGTGGGCGATGCCCGCGGGGTGGCCAATGCACTCCCCACACACCAACACATCCGCGCACACGGCATCTTCCTCTGGGGGGCGCTGGTCACACCACGGAGGGACAGATGAGACAGGAAATGGGCCACGGGATGGGATTTGTCTCAAAGTTGCCCTGGGAGCTGGGGACCACGTTGGGAATGAAGATGTTAAATAAGAGAGAACAGGGAGGGAGCAAGCAGTGCGCTTGCATGCAGCAAGAAAGGGGAAAGGCAGAAGGCAGCGGTCTGGCCCTGGCCATGACCTCAGGAACTAACGTCTGGGCTGCCTGCCGCCATCCTCACCAGCAGCCGTCAGCGAGCGAATAAATGGCTGTTAGCACTGCAACTCTGTGCTCCTGCCCGGAGCTGCGAGTCTAATTGTCTGTTGGGGTTTCGTCCTAAAGTTAAAGAAAGGCGCATCCTACCCTAGCCGGTTTGGCTCAGTGGACAGAGCATCGGCCTGCGGACTGAAAGTCCCAGGTTCGATTCTGGTCAAGGGCACGTGCCCGGGTTGTGGGCTCCATCCCCAGTGTGGGCGTGCAGGAGGCAGCCGATCAATGATTCTCTATCATCATGGATGTTTCTCTCTCTCGCTCCCTCTTCCTTCCTTTCTGAAATCAATAAAAATATTTTTAATAATAAAAAACAACCATAACTCTTGAATTTGCTAACATTTTTCCTGTGGCTACAAAGAATCCATATTCACTCTATGTCCCTAACCCTTGTTCCGGTGCAGAGAAATGGGACTTCTTTGTAATCTCTTGCATTGGGAGTCGAGTATTGATAGGACTCTATAATTAGCCTCCATCTCTTTCCTCTGACCCCACACCAACTAGTAAGAAGATCTGGCCACAGTCGATGACTTCTATTCAGGGACGGATGAAGCTGGTAGAACAGGGAGAAAAATACCCCTTCGCCTCGGTGCTTTCTGGATTAGAGCAGAATACCAGTGCGCATGTCCCAAGACTGACGTGAGCAGAACCACAAGTCAACTTGGCAGCTGGTTGTATTGCTCACCATCCAGCTTTGTGTGAAAGTCAGCATGGTACCAGGCCCAAGGATCAAGGACAAATTGCTGCTTCTCACTCTACAGAGAGAGAAGGAGGGGATGACACGACACCTCACCACTTAACAGGTCATCAGGGGGACCCACAGCCGCCCCTTAGTCATCAGCAGAAAATTAAGCTCGTGGTTTCAACCACAAAGAATGTGAAGGCAGTAGAAAATAGAGTTTTACCGTTGAGGTTAAAAAGACTCATCTTCAGGCCTAGCCGGTTTGGGTCAGTGGACAGAGCGTCGGCCTGCAGACTGAAGGGTCCCGCGTTCGATTCTGGTCAAGGGCACATGCCCAGGTTGTGGGCTTGATCCCCAGCAGGGGGCATGCAGGAGGCAGCCCATCAATGATTCTCTCTCATCATTGATGCTTCTCTCTCTCTCTCTCCCTTCCTCTCTGAAACTAATATCTAGATAGATAGATAGATAGATAGATGGATAGATAGACAGACAGATTACTCATCTTCACACATTTCCACCAAAATCAGGAAAGGAGTGGCAGGCTCTGCTGCTTCGGAATCCAAATAAGAAACGTTGTAGGTTAGAACTGAGTTGTTACTGAATATGCTGCATTTCCAAGGCCCAAGCACAGAAAATGATCCTCCATTTTGCAAAATGCAGGCGGGGGAAGGGGCCTTTGGGAAAACAGTAGCGATCTCACATCACCGCCTACAACAAAGTCACACGCAAAATGGACCTCTTCATTCCGTCACGTCCTAGACCAGTGATGGCGAACCTATGACACGCGTGTCAGAGGTGACACGCGAACTCATTTTTGGGGTTGATTTTTCTTTGTTAAATGGCATTTAAATATATATACAATAAATATCAAAAATATAAACTCTGTTTTACTATGGTTGCAAATATCAAAAAATTTCTCTATGTGACACAGCACCAGAGTGAAGTTAGGGTTTTTCAAAATGCTGACACGCCGAGCTCAAAAGGTTCGCCATCACTGTCCTAGACCCTGACGCACCCTGACCGTGACCTGCCCATTCCTCCGCTCGTTAAGTGCCTCGTTCATCTGGGAGCAGGACCTGCCGAAGTCAAAGGCGGATGTTCTCTCGGTTCTAGCAGCACAGAATTGCTCCATTAGTTTTCTGATGTTGACAGCAGGTCAGAATTTCCCTGAGCCTGTCTGAAATTGAAGAGACCTCCCCGATCCTTCCATCAGAGATCCTGGCGGAACCACCGCCAGAGGAAAAACACCTTCACATTTGGAGACGTCGGGGCAGAACTGAAATCAAGGGAACCACAGCGACGTGAAAACATTTAACCTGCCCGACATGGTGTTCTCTGCCTTGCTTTTCTCACGCTCACCCCGGGACCTTCAGTCTTTGGGTTTGAAATGTCTTTTTGTCTTTTTTCATATCACAAATGATTACAAATCTCAAAAGAAAACATTTACAAGTTTTCTAGTTGCCATAGCCTATATTTGAAAAAGCGTCTAAGTGCTTGCATGTACTTTGCTGAGGCAATTTGCAAATGCCAATTAAGATCATTGATGGGCTGCCTCCTGCACGCCCCCTACTGGGGATCAACCTCATATCTGTGATTAATTTCAAAAGGACATCCATAGAGAGGGATAATGGACACATTGTTGGAGGAGAACGATTTCTCTCCATCTTCCCATATTTCTAAGGGATTTCCACTCAAGAGCCCTCTCCCCACGTGAAGGATTATTAGCAGAAACAATTCCAAACTCTACCTCTAGTGACTCAGGTCCAGGAGAACAAGAGTTAACCACCAGAATGATGGAAGCCTGACAATCAATGGCCCGGGAAAGCATGTTAACCTTGGCCTTAAGATTGGGAGCCAGGTCACTTATTGTTTTTCATTTCCTGTGGTCGGTGACAGCTTCTTCTTCATTTCCTGTCCCCATGTAGCACATACCCATGGGAATATCACAGTCTTCTCTGTGGTCCTTGTCCGTTCAACTTGTCAGTAAGAGCATTTAGAATCAATCACCTGTATAGGTCCTGTCATATTGAGTCCCTACCATGACCTCAGATCCAATTCATCTTCCCCAACTCAACCTATCAGAAGCATCATTTAAGGTTATTGCCCTGCGTGATAAATCAGTACCTCATGTCCCATTTAGCTAACGTTGCTTTAATGATTTCCCTAGAATACCAGAGAAGGAGAGGTGAGTGGCAGCTCACAGTCCTCCTACACTTAGCGTTTGCTCTCAAGTGCCAACTTCTTTCAAGGCAAAGGCTTTGCTTCCAAACAAGATGTTACAGTCTCTGAAGGCAGGCACATACGCCTCTTTATACCCTTCCAGCATCCACACGTAATTGATATTCAGTGAGTACTTTTCAACAATATTATCCACAAGCAAACATCAGCCCATGAATCACTAGTACCGCCAGCTCCCCAAACCCAGCCTTGCTATCGAATAAGCGCATCGCAGTGGTTCAGTGAAAAATTGAGACTTGAGAGAGCCATTTGAATTCCCAGTTTGTTTTTCGCAGTGGCCCAGGCAAAGAAATTTCTCATCCCCCGTTTATGGGCCTCAGCACTTCAGAAACAATATAGATCTTATCTTTGGTCCATTTAATTGAACATAAAAACCAAGGTCACCGCAGCCATTTGGTCACTGTGACTTCAGAAACACCGCATCAACTCCTAGGGAATATTTAGCTCTCCTGTCTCCTGCTGCTGGGAAACAGAACAAATGGCTTTAATAGTTCTTTAATCTTCTCATTAGGGCAGGCATGCGAGCTGGAGCTTGTGACAGTACTGCAGTGATTATGAGAAAAATAAGTTTGCAGGGTTCTTTCAAACAAGCCCTAAGACAGCAAGAGCACTGCGAATGTTGTTCTCTTCCTCCCTTGACATATAAAGCATTTTCAATGAGAGAAGAAATTTTAAAAAAATACATTCTGGCCATGTTTGCTTGACTTCTTTTGCTTTGCATTTTTGTTCTCAACCAGGAAGGGTATGTACAGGGAAGAAAGAACCAAAGATTACTTTGAACGATGACACAATGGACCAAGGTCAAATGCCTTGCATGGCCCAGGCCCGCCCAGTGCACTTCTAACTTGACCTCACTTGTAGGTAGTTTTCACTTGAGAAGCCCAGTTACCTAAGAAACATTGGCAGCTCCCGTGCAAACGTGAACAGCTCCAGAGGTGAAAACTTAAGCCAGCCAATATGATGCTCTGCCCAATTTTCTCCCTTAACATTGGAGAGCAGACACTAGCTAATGAGACGATATGGTTAACTAATGTATTGAATAGCAATGCGCAGACTCGCTTTTCCTCCTAAGGTACTATCCAGGGAGCACTGATGAAATAAACACAGTCCTCTTGACTTGAATGCTCTTAGATTCATCAAGGGTCTCCTAAGAGGTACACAAAACCAACACAAGCAATTGTGTGCGAGCCCATCCCCAGCAGCCCTGGACACCCCTGGGCAGAACCTTCTAGGCCGGAACCCCAACACCAAGCTGATGACTGTCATTCATTAGCAATCACTGATCAGCTATTTTGTCAGGCTCTCTGACAGGGTTTGAGAACCTGAGATGGAACATAACATTAACTCAGACATGATCCGAGCCATTCTGACTTCATGGGTCTTTAAACTGCACCCCAGAATCCAACGTATTGGGATTCAAACTCACGGTCCTCAAACTCAGCAATATATTTGACTATCTGTCATAGGCAGCCTAATTAGGTAAGACACACAAGCCCTGCTAAGCATTTAGATGCATAAGCTCTTATCTCACCCTTGCATCCACTCTGTAAAAGTCTCTATTATTGCCTCAATTTTGCTGATAAGAAAATAGAAACATCGAGTGCTCTGGTTGCTGCATAACAAACCACCCCAGGACCTAAGGACTTAAAATAACAAGTTATTATTATCTTTTAGGGTCATGTGAGTTGACTGGGGTTCAGCCGGGCAATTCTCTTTGGGGCCCTCTCATGCGGTTGCAATCATGAGGTCAGCTGGGCTGCAGTTCATCTGAAAGCCCGACTGGGCCAGACGCTGAGATGGCTTCTCCACTCACGTATCTGGCTGGTGCTCTGGGCTGCCGCCGTGTGACTGCTACCCCCAGCAGGACACTCCGACTTCCTACATGGCAACGCAAGGCCCCAAGAGAACGAGGTAAAAGCTGCTGATCCTTGAAAAGGTAGGCCTGGCCCTGGCTTAGCTTCATTCTGGATGTACTCTATTGGTGAAAGCCGTCTCACACCAGTCCCAGTTCAAGAAGAGAAACAGACCCCATCCTTTTGTAGGAGAGAATGAAAAATTTGTGATCATCTTTCAGCTGCCACAGAGAGGTGAAGCAACTTACCCAGGGTCACACAGCAAATTAAGAGCCCGACCTGGAGCTCCATCCAGTTCAGTCGGACTCCAAAACCCCGTGCTCTTAATCAGCCATTCTCTCTTCCCAGTAAAGGTCACGTCTACTAATCTCCAAAGTGAAAGCAGAGGAAGCAAGCCAACCCAGGACTCTTCCCAGCACAGGGAGGAACATAACTGAGGACACAGGGGCCCTCAGGACCTTGGCTCTTTACTGAGTCCTCGTACAGCTACTGGCCCCTGTCTGTGGGTATAGCAACCAAAGGCCCCGTCCCTGGGCCTCCGAATCCCTCTGACCCTGGCACAGAGAATTCTGGCTTTGTCAACTATATCCAGAAGTAACCCAGATTCCTCCTCTCAATTCCTGACCATGCCAAGGTGAGACAGATGGGAACTCCAAGGACGCCCAGTTTTTAGGTTTTATTTTATTATGGAACCAGGTTGCAGGCCGGGCCAAGTACAGAAATCACCTGAGGGCCTTATCTGAACAGCACTGAGGTTAGAAGTGACCAGAGTCAGGACCTGGGGTCCCTCGTGGGGCTACTCCAAGGAACATTCTGCAATCCAGAGACAGGTAAGGAGTAATGATCGGCTGGCAGTTGTCCACGGGTTTTGTTGGTGAGGAAATGAAGGGGGAGAGGGGGTGCTGCAAAGTAGAGCCCAGAGCAGTGGTTCTCAACCTTCCTGATGCCGTGGCCCTTCAATACAGTTCCTCATGTTGTGGTGACCCCCAACCATAAAATTATTTTCGTTGCTACTTAAACTGTAACTTTGCTACTGTTATGAGTCGTAGTATAAATATCTGATATGCAGGATGTATTTTCATTGTTACAAATTGAACATCATTAAAGCATAGTGATGAATCACAAAAACAATATGTAATTATATATGTGTTTTCCGATGGTCTGAGGCGACCCCTGGGAAAGGGTCGTTCGACCCCCAAAGGGGTCGCGACCCACAGGTTGAGAACCGCTGGCCTAGAGCGTTTGTCACCAGAAGAAGGGCTGGTGGACAAGGGATGTGCAGGGCAGAGGACTAAGGGTGTTGAGGGAAGGTGACTTAGATCCCTGACCTGCGCCCAGAGGGAAGGTCTCCAAGAAGAGGCCAGTGGGGGCGGGGGGGGGGGGGGAGGTAGAGGAAGATGCTGAGCAAGCCTCTCCTTTGCCAGCTCCAGGGCAACTGACCCTGCTCATTCTCCCCTGAAATGATTCTGTCACTGGCACCGGCCAAATCCCTTGGCATCTCACCATGAAGGGGGTACACTTTTCCAGCACCTTCCCTCTCCTCCCCTCCAGCCGGCACCCTCACCACGCCCCTTCTCTCTCTAGAGCCAGTGTCTTGGTCGCACTGCTTTGCACCGATCATTCACCAGCCAGCCCTGGTCCGCAGACACGCCATCTCCTTCTGTAAGAACCCTGTCCGTCCGAGATCATTACTGGAAACGCACAAATTGCCACACACATTCTCACTTGCTCGAGGCGCTTGCTTTTATGAGCAGCGGTGAAAGCAAGATTCCATGACGTCCGAGTTAATTCCTCCGCAGCACATCACCAGACATTCCTCGGAGGCAATGCATTTGCCTTGGCTGCGATCAGGGGCTGAGAGGGCTGGTGGAATTGGAGCTTAGTGATGCATTCCCCGTGAGAGCCACGGTAATGGCCAAGCCTGCCATTTTACCTGGGGCTGCCTCATCTGGAGGAAGCCCAAAATGCGTCATTACCTGCCCACAGATCACTCAGCCGTCGGCTCAAGTAGAGTCCCATTCCGTCATCCCAGCCAGTGTTCCCACGCCTCCATCTGGGGCCAGAGAAACATGGCCTGGGGGGCAACTTGCACAAAACGCATCAGCTCTGACTCGCCTTCCTCTTGCCTATAAATCTGGTCTCGCAGGAACACGATTTGCTCAGGGATCTCACAGCTGCTCCCCACAGGCAGAGGCAGCTGGCAGGGTCCCACAGCAGAACCCTTATGGCCGCAAAGCCCCGAGGAGGGGGAGGCAGGTGTGGATTCCCATCAGCTCACACCTACCCAGGAGCCTCTGGGTTGTTCCCATGGCAATGCGGGCATCCTACAAAACGCTTGGGGCTGTTGTGAGATTGGCACCAGGGACACCCAGATGGAACAAACACAGCTTTAGGGAATGACAGCCTAGAACTGGTCTGGAGGCCAGAAGTTCTGGGTGGATTTGGAGATGCTTTGGGAAAAGGACAGTGAGAGCCCTTATGGATGGAGTGAGGAGGTGTTAGTGGAGATGCTTCCTTAATGTTGTAATGTCAGGGACTCCAAAAAAATACCCCTCACCTCCCTAAAATAATAAGTTCCCTTCCAGGTAACAGAACTTCTTTAACAAGGCATGAGGTTAGTCAACCCACCACTGGAACCAACATGAACACTCAATGGTCCCAAAAAGAAGCAACTCGCCCTGACCGGTTTGGCTCAGTGGATAGAGCGTCGGCCTGCGGACTGAAAGGTACCAGGTTCGATTCCGGTCAAGGGCATGTACCTTGGTTGCAGGCACTTCCCCAGTGGGAGGTGTGCAGGAGGCAGCTGATCAGATGTTTCTCTCTCATCGACATTTCTAACTCTCTATCCCTCTCCCTTCCTCTCTGTAAAAAATCAATAAAATATATTTTTTAAAAAAAGAAGCAACTCGTCATTGGGGTAAATGATTGACGTTCTGACAGATGGGAAAGCACAGAGGGAGGTATCCGTAGGAACCTGATGAGACAGGACAGGACCAGGGTGACAACACAGGGAGGACCACAGATGCCTCATCTACTTCACCAGTGGGGAGAAGACGCTCTACGGATTCGAGGAATTAGGGGAGTTCCTCGGGTGGAGGCTTCCTCTAGAGGTTGAAAGAGTTCAGAAATTAAAGATCGAGGGCGAAGTTCAAAGTGTCTTTCCCCTCCCTCCCCTGTCATTTTCCTCCATGAATTCATTTTGACAAAATAATTTTGACCCAGCCATGACCATGTCTAACTCTCTTCCCGCGGCTAAAGGAGATTTCAATGTCACCATTTTATTGCACAGCTGAGTACAGAGTGCTAATGAAATTTGTCAAGGGAGAATGAATGACTTAGATCCGTCAAAGGAAAAATAACGGTGAAGAAAGGACTACTGCTTGCTTGTCCCCATGCTCCTGGTGAGCCGTCTACACTGGATCACGTCGCCTCCACGTTCGTCTTTTCTTCATGAAGTTGGGTAAATACCTATGGCCTCTAACCCTAGCAAGACAAAGAACGGTGGGAGACTGAGGGATTCCCACATGACCTTGAGAAGCTTGGAGAGGTCAAACCAGTTGTCCAGAGTCAGAGATGGTTTCGGGGACACTGAGCTCATTCAGAGTGTCTGCGGTCACTGATGCAACTTTAAAAAGTAATCAGAAGTGAATAACTGAAGGTGGCCTGGCTCCAAAATCCAACAACAAAAGGAATGTTTCCCAGAGGTCGTCAGATTTTAGAAGCTCTTTAGGTTCTTCACAATGTTAGGGTTTGAGGAGGACGTTCCATACCTGAATCCCACTTCTCACCATTTCCCTTTGGAACCCTCGATAGAAAGAGAGTGCTCACGAGGAACGACATCTCAGTGGAGAACAAAACACAGTTTTACTCATAACTGTGAAAGCACCTAAGAGCCCACAACGCAGGACTTCTTGGATCAAACTGAACTGGAGAACATGGCCCAGAACAGAAGACCCTGGTGGGGACCCCCCCACACCTCTTCCCAATGGATAGTGTGACTCCTACCTCGCTAAGCCTGCACTCCAAGAGCGAGAAACATGGTAGAATTTCATAAGAGGCCTGGAGTCTACTTGAAAGGCGCTGGCCCATATGTCTCTAGAGACCCAATCAATACCCAGCACGCTGGCCAGCCTTTCTTGACAGGGGGTAGGAGGTGGGGTGCAGAGCTGGGAAGAGGGTCAAGAGCGTGTTCAAGTGCATGTTGGTACTTCCTTATAGGAGAGGGCTGGGTTTGCTGCCTTCTGTTAAGAGATGTTGAAGCATGAGGAGAAAACACAAAAGTCATATAAACAAGAGTTCGCAAAAATATCTGCAACCCAATGATGGCCCTCCTGACAAGTGCATTTCCTGTGAGGAGTATGGCCTCCCCCACCCCACCTCTTCCCTAGTTATCATCTGCAGAAAGTTTTCTTTCCCTAGTCTCAAGAAATCCCACTCCTTGGTTTGGGGTGAAATCCAGCCCTACGCTCTGTGAGGAAAACAGAGACTAATAAAATAGGATGTGACACTGAACAGGGAACTCAGACCACCCAGCCCAGCACCCAGAGCAGCAGCTTCCAGCCGGGCTGGGAGAAGACGAGGGTCTTGTTCAAGGAAAACGATATCGCCATCCATCAGCACCACCCCAGCCAGGACCGCTCATACCCCAGGTAACATCAAGGCTAATTAAGTTGCCAGATGGACTAACTATGTTGAACATTTTAAGAGATGGGCTTTTACTGTCTGAAACAGCCTGTTCTCCCCCGTCTAGACACCGGCATACATAAGTGCTTGCAGCCTCCCTGTAATGTTCGGGGACCCCTGGCAAGACGAGAAAGAGGTAGATGCCTGTGAAGAGGAGGCAAGTGCAATGTTCTCTTGAGGCAGGTTTCTCAGTGGGGGCGCTGATGACATTTTGGACTGGGCAATTCTTGGCTGTGGGGGTACTGCTTTGCTCGAGCTGCCATATCAAACTACCACCAACTGGGTGAGTTGGAACAACAGAAACGTACTCCCTCAGAGTTCTGCAGGTCAGAAGTTCAAGGTCAAGGTGTCAACACCTTGGTTCCTCCTAAGCGCCGTAAGGGGGAACCTGTCCCATGGCCCTCTCCTAGCTTCTGGTGCCAACTGGCACTCGTTGGCATTCCCTGGCTTGCTGACGCATAGGGACATGAACTCCAACCCGTTTCCATCTTCCCATGGTTCTCCCTGGATCTCTGTGTCTCCACATGGCCATCTCCCCTCCCGGTCTCTCTTTTCTTCTTATAAGGACACCAGTTATATTGGATTAAAAGTCCACTCTGCTCCAGTACGGCCCCATCTTCTGTAATTATATCTGCAAAAGCTCTATTTCAGTGGTTCTCAACCTTCCGGCCCTTTAAATACAGTTCCTCATGTTGTGACCCAACCACAAAATTATTTTCGCTGCTCCTTCATAACTGTAATTTCACTACTGTTATGAATCGTCATGTAAATACCTGATATGCAGAGTGTATTTTCATTGTTACAAATTGAACATAATTAAAGCATAGTGATTAATCACAAAAACAATATGTAATTATAGATGTGTTTTCCGATGGTCTTAGGCGACCCCTGTGAAAGGGTCGTTCGACCGCCAAAGGGGTCTCGACCCACAGGTTGAGAACCACTGCTCTATTTCCAAATCAAGCCCCATTCTGAGGTGCTTCAACATAGCTTTCTGGAGAGACACGTTCAGCTGAGGTCTGGGCATCGCTGGTGTTCAGCAGCACCCCCGGCTTCCACCCACCGATGCCATCAGCAGTCTTACAGTTTGGAGGGTGACCATCAAAACTGTCTCCAGACACTGACCAATGTCCCCTCAAGGGAAAATGGCCTCTGGCTGAGTAACACCGTCTTAAGGCTTTGGGTCAGACAGAGACAAGTTGCCATCCCGGTTCTGTTTTAATTGCTTGTATTGTCACCTTGGACACTTCGGTTCAACTGCCTGGCCTCCATTTTTTTCTCACCTGTCTCATGGGGTTGCAAGGATGCTGAGGACGAGATAAGATAGTATATGGAAAGCATCTGCTGCATAATGAAACCCCATCGATGCCAACTATCACCTCTCGTACATTAGAGAAGGTTCCTTTGCAGGGTTCTCCACAGGTCTCAGTCATTACCGCACTGACACTGAACTCTGGCCTTGGTCCCTGAAGCTTCCAGAAGACAAAGGAGCTCTCCAGATCTGCTCTACATATGCTTTCAGGGGCAGAAAGTCCCCGTACAGCCCAGAGGACGCCCTCCCGGCGTCTGTGGCTGCAACACCGCAGCTGCAGAGAGCCATGGATCACAGCCAGGGAAGGGGGTGTGACCGGAATTGTTAATGTGGCTGCACTGCACCAAGCCCTCATCAGCCCAAGTGAACGCTCTGCTGTGTTCACACTGCCCAAATCCACTGCAGGAGACAGGGATGCCGCAAACGAAGAACTGACTCTCAAGTGTTGGTCACAGCTTAATTTTAGAGGTCTCGCCTCCCTCGCCATGACTAGATAGTCTGAGATCCCATGCTTGGTGCTGATTATAAAACATATTGCCACAAACTGTGATTGGTAACTTACTCGTCTAGTATCCTCAGCAGAGTTGAGAGAGGATGAGAACTGGACCTTATTCAAGTGTCTAGCTCATGTGCTCAAAAAAGGTACCTGTCACATGGCGAAAGGCCAGTACAAGTATGTGTTCTTTAAATGGCCACCTCTTTGTCCCCAAGCTCCCTAGCCTTCAAAGTGACATTTTTATTTAAAGCTTTAATACAAATGAACCTAGCCCAGTGGTCGGCAAACTGTGGCTCGCGAGCCACATGTGGCTCTTTGGCCCCTTGAGTGTGGCTCTTCCACAAAATACCGACTTCTGCGCATGGGCCACAAAGTTTCAATCGCACTGTACGTGCGCGCCCGCACGTGGTATTTTGTGGAAGAGCCACACTCAAGGGGCCAAAGAGCCGCATGTGGCTCGTGAGCCACGGTTTGCCAACCACGGTCCTAGCCTATAGCCCACGGTCCTTAGGAAATCCCTTATTTTTTTCAGATTTCCTCTCATTAAGTAATTTCTGGGCATTCCCAAGGAAGGAAGACTTACTCCACACATCTGCTCTGGTGGGCGCGTAACACTTCTATTAATCATCCTCCAATCACCTCTTGCCATCTTTTCATTGACCTACTATTGCCCAATCTATAGAATTCAACTCAATCATTGTGAAACCCAACTCCCAATTGCCCAACCCACTGCTAAGAGCAGACTTAGAGCATTTCACAGACCCATTAGCAAGAAGTGAGAGACCAAGAGACCACACAAGTGGCTTCCACATGTTCCTACATGTGGATACCCTCAGGGTCCCCTGGCCTGTAGGTGATTTCCCATCCTTGCCTATCCCCTCCCGCAGGAATCCATTGGGTGGGAGAAGGAGGAGGGCTACTGTACCATTTATGCTCACACTGCCCAACTCTATGGTGTGCTATGCACATTACAAGTCATCCTTAATCTGTGCACTTAGTATAACAATACCCTGGCAAGGACATTTATAGAAGGCTCTATTTGGACTAGTGGGTAGTGGTAGTCCTGGCCCAGCCCCAGCTGATACTTGAAATCATGAGCAAAAGGTACAAAGACCAAAGGTCAGAGAGATTAGCTCTGGGGTGGCCAGAGAGCTGGATAGCCCTGCCACCCGTGTCCAGCTGTAGCCTCCCATGGGGACAGTGCCCACTGGCAGCCATACAGAGTGGTAGCAGCATTGTACATCAGTGGCAGTGGCCACAGCCTGGCCCAAATATTCATTCCTTTGGTGACTACCTGCCCACCTGGCTTTGCAGCCACCCTCCGTTCCTGCCCATTTCCCAAGCGGAGCTCTTTAGCTTTCCCTATCCGTTCTCTGAGATGACACGCTTGCATTGTCTTGCCAAAAACTTCATCTTCCGCCCAACCCAGTCAGCCTTGGCTTCCTTCTCTTGAAACTGGGAACGACACTATAAACAGAGCCACTGTAAAATGGAGTCGGAGCCGCCACCCCAAAGGAACCAACTGCCTTGCCCGTGTTACTCCTCAGACCTTCAGAATGTCAAAGCTGGCAAAACAGCCCTGGGTTGGGCCTAAAGCAGCATCGTCTCCCAAACAACTGTTTGCAAAGATAACAAGAAAGCAGACATTAGGACCAGGAGACTGAAAATTAAAGACATTCTTTAGAATTAGCGTCACTGTGTTCGCTTATCCGCGCCTATAGAAATGCCTTCCTTAACTTACTAACACCCACAGAAATGCCTTCTTTCCACTGATGTTCATTTACTGCACATATCTTATTTTGAAGTAAAAAAACAAAACGGGAACAAATACAATATTTGTATTTGCATGTGGCCCACGGGCCGTAGTTTGAGGACCCCTGATCTACACAATGGAATACTATGCTTCGGTAAAAAAGGAGTACTTACCATTTTCAACAGCATGGATGGGCCTGGAGAGCATTATACTAAGTGAAATAAGCCAGTCGAAGAAAGATAAATACCACATGATCTCACTCATTTATGGAATATAATGAACAACATAAACTGATGAAAAGAAACAGATCCAGAGATAGAGAAGCATCGATCAGACCGTCAAACCTCAGAGGGAAGGTAGGGGAAGGTGGGGGTAATGGGGAGAGATCAACCAAAGGACTTATATGCATGCATAAAGGCCTAACCAATGGACACAGACAACAGGGGGGGTGAGGGCATGAGTGGGGGGGATAGGGGGTAACGTAGGGATAAGGACACATATGTAATAACTTAATCAATAAAAAAATTAAAAAAACAACAACGACCAAGCACCCTGTCACAGAAGGCTTTACACAAAGATAATTCAGAAACTACTTGCAATCCGGAAAATAGTCGTTTTCCAGCTTTAAGAAAACTTAACGTACCATCTCCATCCAAGAAGCGTCCCCTTACAAATGAATGGGTGTGCGAACGAATGAACTCCAGCTCTGAGCTCTCCAGAGTGGGTGAGCACATGTTCGGAACCCCCAGTGGAAAACCTGAGCTCCTTGCTTCCTTATGCTGCTTGACCTGGGCCTGCCAGCCCTAAAAATGAGACAGAGGACCAACCACTGGCAGAACAAAGTAGGGAATTGGGATACAGGGGGGTTGTTTTCTTGGAGGAAGGAGAATGCATGGACGATGG
This sequence comes from Myotis yumanensis, assembly GCF_028538775.1. Classification (NCBI taxonomy): domain Eukaryota; kingdom Metazoa; phylum Chordata; class Mammalia; order Chiroptera; family Vespertilionidae; genus Myotis; species Myotis yumanensis. Next base: position 6,695,921 of record NW_027223773.1, on the reverse strand, counting down.
CACTATTCTGGCTCCAAAACCACTTACTGATTACAAGACATTCTTAGATGAGAGCTGGTATTTTAAAAATTGTGACACGAATTGAGGTCACAGCTTTCTATCATGCTTGCACCCTCAGATAGCTGCTAGGCTTTAAAAACAGCAACAACATCAGCCCTCGCTGGTGTGGCTCAGTAGACAGGGCATCGGCTGGCAGACTGAAGGTTCCTAAGTTCGATTCCAGCCAAGGGCACATGGCTGGGTTTCGGGCTCCATCCCCAGTACAGGGCGTGCAGGAAGCAGCCGATCCATGAGTCTCTCTTATCACTGATGTTTCTCTCTCTCTCTCTCCCCCTCTCCCTTCCTCTCTGAAATCAATAATATATATAAAATAATAATACATACTATCTACTAGTGAGGATTCAAAATATACAAATTCATCTCTTGATGCAAACTGATTTCTTACCATTTTAAGTAAATTCAGAGAGGAATTGGCAACAGGAAACTTCATGCCTTAACCGTGCCTATCCGTGGCACTCACTCTCCTCTTAGCACGGACAACAGCGATTGGTTCCCTTGCTGTATTCTAAGGGGAGAGTTCAAGTATTTGTGGGAAGAAATGATGACGAGAAAGTCGAACAAAGCCCCTGCCCTCCCGCAGCCAAAAGAGAGCTCCAGGCCTCCAAACCAGAAGACACAGCAGGGAGCACTGCTGCAGCGATGCGACCGCAGAACCAGCTCAAAGGGGCCCGCCCTGTTGAACGAGACACTGTAATTGCTCAGCTATCAGTACAACGGACCAAAACTGCACGTCATGCAGCCGAAGCATGCACAGGAGAGCTTTGACCTCCAGCTGCATCCGGAGCCAAAGTCTCCCTCCTCCCCACCCTCCCCCATGGAACCAGAGGGCCAGCACACAGCTGGATCTTTAACACCAGAACCAAAGGGTCCATTGTCCAGAAAGATCGGATGCTGACACCCCTTTAGCACAAATGGCCAAGTTCCAAGGTCCTCCAGTTAAAAGATGTCCACCAGGGCTTCCCCATACCTGTTCCCCAGCCCCTTAAAAACTCTTCCCCTAGTCCAGTGGTCGGCAAACTGCGGCTGGCGAGCCACATGCGGCTCTTTGGCCCCTTGAGTGTGGCTCTTCCACAAAATACCACGTGGGAGGGGAACATGTACAGTGCGATTGAAACTTCGTGGCCCATGCGCAGAAGTCGGTGTTTTGTGGAAGAGCCACACTCAAGGGGCCAAAGAGCCGCATGTGGCTCGCGAGCCACAGTTTGCCAACCACTGCCCTAGTCCAGCGAGTGAGATGGAGGTGAGGCCCCATCAGGCCTCCCATCCTCTCAGATGGCGCCTTCTCCGTCAGTAAACCTTTCCTTACTCCAAATTCTGTTTCGAGTTGTGGCTTTTCGACATGTCGAGCACACAAGCCAGAGTTCAGCGACAGAGGTACTACATAGCCCCATAAAACCAAACTTCCCGTCCCTTCTTCGTCAGGTCTCCCTAGCCTGGTCAAGGGGGAAGGCTGGCCTCCCATCAAGGCTGGGGTACGGGCCAGAGGAAGTAGTACCTTCATGTAAGAAAAACACCATTTCTTTCACTGTACAGAGCTAGTAAGTGGATATAAAAAGTAAAATTGAGCCCAGGCTGGTTTGGCTCAGTGGAGAGAGCGTCGGTCTGTGGACTCAAGGGTCCCGGGTTCAATTCCGGTCGAGGGCATATGCCCAGGTTGTGGGCTCAGTCCCCAGTAGGGGACGTGCAGGAGGCAGCCGATCAATGATTCTCTCTCATCATTGATGTTTCTATCTCTCTCTTCCTCTCCCTTCCTCTCTGAAATCAATAAAAATATATTTTAAAAAATAAAAATAAATTTAAAAATAAAAAGTAAAATTGAACGTATAATTTGACATTGAATGCCCTTGACCCATCAAGGACATTTCTCTATCGTTTAAGTTATAATCAACAAAAGTTAAGACCGCTGGTTTTGAACCTGGGGCCTTGGGAGCACAGAGGTACAATCCAGACCCAGGGGAAGGAAAATGAACTTGGTAAAAATGCTAAGACAGCCCTAACCGGTTTGGCTCAGTGGATAGAGCGTCAGCCTGCGGACTGAAGGGTCCCAGGTTCGATTCCTGTCAAGGGCAGGTACCTTGGTGGCGGGCACATCCCCAGTGGGAGGTGTGCAGGAGGCAGCTGGTCGATGTTTCTCTCTCATCGATGTTTCTAACTCTCTATCCCTCTCCCTTCCTCCCTGTAAAAAAATCAATAAAATATATTTTTTTAAAGAATGCTAAGACAATTCTTCTCTTTGGGGCCGGGAAACTTTTAGGACCGTATTATGGTCTGGGCCTGCCTGGCTCATTAAGGCGACCAGGAAGTCCCTAAATGCCCTCAATTGAAAAGGGACTGTGGTTGGAAACGTCCACAGATCACGGCTGCGATGAATCCTCTCGTGCTGGACTCATGTTGCATGAGAAGTGATCCTCTCCCTCGGCGTGTCACATTTTTTCCTGCTCGGAAAGACGCCAAGGGAAAGGGCAAGAAATCCTACCAGCCGTGGGGGAATGAGAAGTATGTTTTCTCGCACACATATGGTTTCCATAATCGTTTTTTAAAAATTGATTTTGACCTCCCCTTCTGATACAAACAGCCTGATGAGGGGTGACAGGCCCGGAGAAGCCACCGCTGTCGCCAGGCAGGGGAGGGCCTGGGGGCTTGATTTGGGGCCCTGAGTGGAGCCCCGTGCTGTGCAAGGAGATTTTTACACTCGTCTGTGTTCCTGAACAGCCTCTTCCACACTGCTCTCTCCATACACCAACCAGCTCCGCATGTTTTCAAACTGGGTGGTGATGGGGATACACAAATAATGAGCATCTCGGGGAAAAAGTGTTGCCCTAAAGGAGGAGCCAGAAACGTGTACCCACAGAACACAGCTGTCCCAAAGGCCTGGGGGGTCTCCCCACACAGCGGCCAACGGAACCACCATAGCCACCTCTTCCTAACACTCACACTAGCAGGACTATTCCACTCATAGTTAGAAGGATACACATTCTTGTCAAACTATAGACTAGTACATTCATTGGGCCTCAATAGCTCTCCTGGATCTGACTACACAGCCAGACCCATGATTTCTAGGTAGGTTCTTAATCTAGGCCCTTTCATGATATTCATTTCGGGGAGGAGGGGAGAGGGAGAGGCTAAAATAGGGCCGAGGAACTCTCCGTGGATTTCAAGTCTCCATACTGTTCCTCTGCAGAATCAAGGGTGGTCCAGGCTCATTAGCAGCCCTGTGGTCTGACGGAGACCCTGGTTTCCAAAGGCACCTTCATCCTAATTAACGTCGCCCCCTGGCCGACCTCTACCACACCCAGTTCCGTTCATGGCCACAAGACCAAGAGCCAAGGAGCTGGATGGCAGCCCCGTAATATTTCCATCTTCCCACATCTGGGTTCTGTCTGGGGCTGGTGAGTGAGCTCATTGGCTGTTGGCTGGGAGAGTTTTGCTTTCATTCACAACTTTCTGCGGAAAACTGTTGGGAGGATTCAACTGGATTCAGTCTTCTCCGGGGTTCTCCTCCCAATCCTTTCCTCCAGACAGGATAGAGCAGTGGTCGGCAACCCTCGGCTCGCGAGCCACATGCGGCTCTTTGGCCCCTTGAGTGTGGCTCTTCCACAAAATACCACGTGCGGGCACACATGTACAGTGCGATTGAAACTTCGTGGCCCATGCGCAGAAGTCAGTTTTCGGCCTGGCCCAGTCGTTGTCATGATTTAATTTTATGGATATTGTAAGGTAAATTACAAGGAATTTAATTTTATCGATAAATAATATCGTTATTAAGTATGATATCAAGTTTTATTCAACGTACCTATAGTTTAACTAAGACTTAAAACTTTAAGTAGCCCTGACCGGTTTGGCTCAGTGGATGGAGCATCGGCCTGCGGACTCAAGGGTCCCAGGTTCGATTCCGGCCGGGGGCATGTGCCTTGGTTGCGGGCATGTCCCGAGTGGGGAGTGTGCAGGAGGCAGCTGATCGATGTTTCTCTCTCATCCATGTTTCTGGCTCCCTATCCCTCTCCCTTCCTCTCTGTAAAAAATCAATAAAAATATTAAAAAAATAAAAACTTTAAGTAAAGTTTATTAAGTTAATTTTAGGGAACGTTGTGGAGTGAAAGAAGATGTAGTGTCGGGGACTGAGAAAGGTATGTTGAGATGGTTTGGACATATAGAGAGGATGAACGAAAGGAGATGGACGAAACAAGTATACAAGAAGAGTGTGGATGGGAGAGTTGGAAGGGGTCGACCTCGGCGAACGTACCTCAATCAGATTGAGGACGTTTTTAGCAAAGGCCAGCTTAGGAGTACCCTCATTAAGTGAATAACAATGTACCTACCTATATAGTTTACGTTTAAAAAATTTGGCTCTCAAAAGAAATTTCAATCTTTGTGCTGTTGATATTTGGCTCTGTTGACTAATGCATTTGCCGACCACTGGGTAGAGGAAATACACCACAGAGAAGACACACCCAGTGGCGGGTCAGGGTGTGAGGGACTCTGCACACAGGGAAGGCTAGGAGTCCCTTCCACTTCCCCCAAAGCAGCAGAGAGACCAGACTGTTCCAAGGGAAGGGGAGGGGCTCATGCTGTCATTCCACAGCTACTTCGGAACCCAGATCCCACAGCAGCAAAAGCTCCTGGGCGGTAAATCGAACTGGGAACACTTCCTGCCCAGCATGCTCCTTCCCTCAGCCTGACTGGACACCCCCCTGCTTCCCTGAGTGTGTCCTTCCCTCTTGTGCTCTGGACTCATCAGAAATGAAAAGGCCCTGCACGCTGTCATCTCTGGTCTCCTCGCTGCAGACACACAGACAGACACGCAGAGCACAGATTCCGGAAACACATATGCACATAGGTGTGCCCACACACACGGAGCAAAGATGTACTGCCCTGCAAACGTTGCCTCTTTTACTGATTTATTCTTTGAAGAGTGAGATTCCCCTCCTGGGATGAACCTGGAAGGGCTTGGGAGGGGGAGGAAGAAAGGCCTGCCTATTCAGGTAGCCCACCCAGGCTCCAGGCATCTGGTGAGGTGGGGGGGAGGAGGGAAGGGGGGTATTAAAGAAAGGGGGATGAGTGCATATAAATCACAAAGATTGTAGGACTAGAAATGCTACTCATCCTGGGAAAGAGCTAAGGCTATAGAGCCATCGCGAAGATCCAGATGTTTCGGGGCGTACACAACATCTGGTCCATCCACAGGTAGTTAAGCATCTAGGTAGGAAAGCTCTCATTTCCAGAATGAATCTTGAGGCGGGGACAACGGCTCAGTAAGGTACCTGGGAAGCTTGTACAAACTATACAATGCCCATCACGGAGATTCTAGGAGGCATATCATAGTGCACACCTTTAAAAGCTCCAGTGGTTCCATGAAGTCATCACTGTAGAGCCCTCCTGATACCCAGTTTAACTCCACGACCTGGGTTGCCACACGAGAGACACAAAAGGAGAGGAGAGGAGAACACGCTAACCGGATTCGGGTGACACAATCCGCCCCTCAACCAGCAGCCACATCTGTCCTGAGAACAGCATGTCCACCTGTGAACTGCCTTTAGGGAAAGAGCGAGCCAGGCGTTTGCTCACAAACTAGGAGAAGGGGGAGATCATGAAGACCTTTTGCTGTTTTTCAGGTGGGAAGACGGGATCTCCTTAGCTGAGACAGGACTCAGTCTAACAACTGCCCCCTGGTCACAACAGGTGGGCCAAAGAGACCTGGGCTAAATCTAGCACCTGCAGCCCTAGCTGGTTTGGCTCAGTGGCTCAAGCTTTGGCCTGTGGACTGAAAGGTCCCGGGTTCAATTCTGGTCAAGGGCATATGCCTGGGATGCGGGCTCGATCCCCAGTAGGGGGCATGCAAGAGGCAGCCAGTCAATGATTCTCTCTCATCATTGATGTTTCCATCTCTCTCTCTCCCACTCCCTTCCTCCCTGAAATCAATAAAAATGTATAAAAAAATAAAAAATAAATAAATCTAGCACCTGTGATCCTCAATCCCAAAGGCAGGACCCCAGGGACTTTCAAGGAGAAAGGAAATTAAAGTCTATCTACTGCGATATGCTCATGTTGCAGATGAGCAAACTCACTTTAACGAGTAACATGCTAATGCCCATTGCTCCCTAATGAGGCTGTTTCCACATCCTAATTAACAGTCCCTATTAACAGAACTTAGCTAATGTGGACACCATGCATTCTGCTAGATCAGTGGTCGGCAAACTACGGCTCGGCAAACCGAGGCTCGCGAGCCACATGCGGCTCTTTGGCCCCTTGAGTGTGGCTCTTCCACAAAATACCGACCTCTGCACATGGGCCACGAAGTTTCAATCGCACTGTATGTGCACGCCCGAGCATGGTATTTTGTGGAAGAGCCACACTCAAGGGGCCAAAGAGCCGCATGTGGCTCACGAGCCTCGGTTTGCCGACCACGGTGCTAGATCAAAAAGATGCCATGGACAGACGGATGCAGGGGTCTCATCTTTTTGGTGTCATAGCTACGTCTAGCGCCCCGGCTGGTCACAGTCTAGCAGTGTGAGCTGAGCAAAGTCGCTTCCACCTTTCCGGGCTGAAGTTCTCTCATTTGTATAAAGATGTGATTGGATTAGAGAATTTATCTGCCATAAAGGTTGCTTCTGACTCTAAAATCCCTTGTCTGTGAAAGTACTTGAAGAGGTCATCTCCTCCATCCCTTGGAGGTAGTATCCCTTTAAACTAGTGTCTGCAAACCAATTTCAGTTCCACTCCATCCTTCTGAGCACCTACCATTCTGCACGTGGCTTCAGTGAAAGCATTAATTTAAAAAGCTGATGAACATTCAAGCAGAGTAAACTCCCAACAGCCAGACCAGCTCTTGGGACATTAAAGAGACAAGAGCTTCTCATTCTCCAGACTCAGTCGTGAAGGCCTCAGCTTTGGCCAGGGGGCCGTGATGTCTACACTCACCCTTCAGGGTGTCCCCCTCTCTAAGCAAGGGTGTCCCATCAGGAGGTAGCGAGAGAAACACTGGATTTCCTCGCCGGCCAGGGCAAGGTCAACCTCTCCTTCTCATCCCAGGCACAGGCAGAACCATATGTTCACTGTTTTCATGGTTTCAGAGGGAGAAATAAAAAACAGCCTGCTATGCGCATTCCTCATTTGCATAATGGGCAAGAGCTAGCACCCAGCGCAGAGGACAGTGGGTGTCCTCCACATGGTGCAAGTCCCCCAGTGGGGCAGACACTCCTGCAGGCTCGCACGCAGCGAGCACCCAGACCTTCGCTTGCTTGGTTGTCCCCCATCAGCGTCTTAATCATGGGGCACCTAAGTGATAAAAATGATAAGGCACTAAAATGAGATGGACTGATCACCTACCAAAAGTTCATCAATTACTGATTCAAGGGCTACGTCAAGAGAACTGAAGGAAGCCATACACATGCAGAAGGTTTTACTGGCTCTACTTTCAAGAACTCTACTTTCTTGGGATGTTTTTTTTTTCTTTTAATTGAATTTATTGATATGGTATTGGTTAACAAAAGTATACACGTTTCAGGTGCACAGCTCTACAACACGTCCTCTGTACACTGTGTGTGTTCACCATTCCAAGTCAAGTCCCTGTCCATCACCATTTATCTCCCCTATACCCTCCTCCGCCTCTCCCCACCCTATCTTCCCAGGGCAATCACCACATTGTTGTCCGTGTCCATGAAGATAGTCCACTTTCTAAGACCACAGTCAACATGTTCATCAATACGTACATAGTGCACAGAGGATCAATCCATCAGTACTTATTTATCATCCATCTATTTGGTATCAAGCACCATGCTAGACACAATGAGAGACTCAGGGAGCAAAAGATCTGGACTCCGCCCTAGCCGGTTTAGTTCAGTGGATAGCGCGTCGGCCTGCGGACTGAAGGGTCCTGGGTTCAATTCCGGTCAAGGGCATGTACCTTGGTTGCGGGCACATCCCCAGTAGGGGGTGTGCAGGAAGCAGCTGGTCGATGTTTCTAACTCTCTATCCCTCTCCCTTCCTCTCTGTAAAAAATCAGTAAAATATATTTTTAAAAAGAAAAAAGATCTGGGCTCCGTCTTGAAAATGTTCACACACTGGTTGGGTAAGTAGGGCTGTTATGACATCATTAAATTAATATGTGTTAAGTGGAGCCCAGGGTGTCTGGTGGTGCCTGAAGTTCAACAACAGACCACAAAGGAAAATGAAATAGAGACGTTTATTACTCAGAGGTCCTAGAGCAAGTAAGTACAGGGTATGCCTCAAGGGGCATTCAGGCAAGTCAAGCCAGAGTGCAGACAGAGAGAGAGGCAAGATCTGGGGCGCATGCCTTTATGAGGGTCCGAGGGTGGCGAGCCTTGGGGTTCCTGGGCTAACCCTGCTTCCCTACCTCCACCCACGTCTTCGTTTGATCGAATCTCACTACCAGCATTCTATCACTACCTATCAAAACCCTACCCATCCTTGTAACTGGCATCTCAGGTGCTCCTTTCCTCTCTAAACCTTTTCCTAATCCTAACTGTATACATCTGGTCCACCCTAGAGTTGTTCAGCCCTGACTATCTCCTCACCCCAGCCTTGCTTGCTTATCTTACTTCCAGGCCAGAATGACCCCAATGACCGCTCAATAATCCTGAAGCCCATGCTACCACTGCTGCCACCACAGACCAAGAGGCACCCATGGACTCCGACTGACCATGTCTGTGCCCTGGACAGACTGGGCCCACTGAGTCGCCGGCCTCCCCAGCAACCGCCTGGAGAAATGAATAACACAACCCCAAATTGTGAGGGAGTTGGTGTTTATGGAGCAGACTTTGATGAACGAGAGAGAGGGGAGAGGCAAGAGCCAGCAAATAAATTGCTCCCTCTTCCATCTCGATGACGGACAGCTCACTGTTCCTTCCATTGTCCCTGGAGATGGCCCACATGACTGAGCGGCCATCTGGTTTTCTGTAGCACTGTAATCACCTTGGCAATGCGCCATCTTGTATTTGCTCTTGCTTTCTTGCCTTGCTTCCCTTTTTGCCTCTCTCGTACGTCCCTGGGGTTGCACCCCCCGATAAAGTGTTACCGTGAAAGATTTTGTTTCAGGCTCCTTTTTTGTGGGGATCCAGCTGAAACCCTAAATAAATAGGGTTTCTTCTTCCTTTGACCCCAAATGGCACTTTTAACTTCTCTTATTGACAATACTTACTTCTTTGTGCTTTGTGTTAAAGCTATTTCTGATGGATCCACCCACACCAACTGCTATGTGCTTTATACGTAGTAGGCACTCAATAAATACTCTAATTAAATGGAATTGAATCCGTCTCATTAGATTCAAGTTAATAAGTAAAAGCAATCATTCCAATAATCAAAATAAATTGGCCCCACTGGCCCCATGAAATATATTACCTCCAAAACTCTAACCCCATTTCTACTTTTCCCATAAACATTGACAGAAAACAGCTTTTTGTCCCACTGTACTCACTGCAAATAGAAATGTGAACACTTACAACAACTCCACAGGGATGCAGAAAAGCGGAGAAAACAGGTGGTTCATTAAGGGCCTGGGGAGGGGGCAGTTAATATTTCTCAAGCCTTCATAAAATAGCCACGTTCTCACCCCCTTGCCACCGCCATGACAACTACCGCCTTCCACATCTGTGTGAAGATTACTTCTAGTCCTTTCCAAACACATCGTGTTCTCATAAATCACCGTGGCATTAACCGAATCTACTCAGACTCACCATCTATCACGACGACTTTAACATAGGGAAAATATTGCAAAACCCAATGCGTTATGGACGCACGCTGTAACGAATGCCTATTCGGGACTGATACTCCCTCCCATTAAAGATGCAGGAGAGGAGATCTGGAGGGACTGAAAATGTTTCTGAAAAGCTGTACAAACGCATTGGAGGATTTTCTGATCCCAACGCGTGTGCCTGTCACGTCGGGAGCATTAACCCAAGGACACGGCATCAGCAGTGACTCGCTGGTGGTCTCACCCACTCCGCACAGCCCTCTTCCCAGGCCTCCATCACCAAGCCCTCCGCAAAGATCCCCTTGTTACCGTCAGAGGCTCAGGACGAGACAGAGTGAGTAACGACCAGGTCAGGGTCCCAACACAGGACAAACACAGGAAAGGCTTCTAAGGGGTTACCCACGTCTCTGCAGGAAGGTCCATGGCGCAGCCCCAGCAACAGGACAGCTAGTGGACAACAGCCCAACTCCCTTGAACTTCTGCTCTGATGGCCCCACAACCCACTGGGGGCCGGGGGATGATCTCTCTATAGAAAGGATTCCATCAATCCTAAAGAGCCCACCCCACCACCATAAATGCTCTGGGCTTCACACCCTCCCATCCAGACATCACCCCAACAGGTTGCCCTCTGGGGCTTCTTTGGCCCTCTGTGTGTGGCTCAGTTTCCTACATTTTCTGGAGTCACTGTTTTGCAAACAGAGAGCATGTGGTACATACCCTGGAACCTGAGCGAGCCAGGGCTGGGGGCTGGGGAGGGAGCAGCCTTGGAAAGGGGAGGTTGCTGTTACCTGAGAAACCCAAGCACTTTCTTCTGAACAGAAAAAGCAGGACTTTTCCACGTTTCATTTGCCTGAAAACCTTATTTTGAAACCGATCCCTTCTACCATGTACAACTCGAACTGTCCCTATTCTCGAAGGCAGCTCAAGATGCTGGAGTTGAGGTGCTAGACTTCTGGACTGCATTGAGAAGCTTTTTCCCGCCTCAATACCACTCTCCTGTCTCTCAGACACCCTCTCCACACATACACACATACATACACACACACACACACACACACACACACCTAGGAGGTCACTGACAAATGCCTGCTGTCCTCCTGGAGGAAGTAGCACCCTGTCCTGTCCAGTCCTGCAGAGGAACCGCTTGCATTCTGAATTGTTTTGTTGCTGTGAGAATTTATGAAGAGTGTAGCAGCCACACACCAAATGCTCCCCCCTGCAGGCTTTCCCTCTATCGCACAGGTTCGTTTACTGAACAGCGTGCTGGGAGCCTTAGGAATGGTCGGAGGAGTGGCAACAACAGTAGTAGCTAAGAGCTACCATTGATTGGCAGCCTCCTGTGTACTGGGTATCATTCTGAGTGCTTCATACGCAATCTCCAACCCTCACACCCACCCTTTGACTTGACCTCTAGCTTCTTCTTCTCCTACGGATGCTGAAATGGAAACTCGGAGAAGCTGGGACACAAGCTCAAGGTCACGCCGCTCACCAGCGGTGGGACAGAGCCAGGACGTGGGTCCAGCTCCTTTCTGGTCCGAAGCCTGGGCTGCCCCACTGCACCACATCCAAACACTCTCACCGCCAACATGGGGCGGGAAAAGGAAGGCAGGTTCCCAGTCCAACCTGTCAGTTGGCTGCATCTCCTTGGAGACAATTTATGGCCCAGGGAACTTGGTGGAAATAGAGTTGGCTTCGTTTATGGATGTTTTTCCTTGGGAACATGTTGGCTCTCTCCTCTGAGTGCCTTTCTCTCTTCTGAAGCTACACTGAACAGGTGAACATTCGTCCAGAATCATAATGGCCCTTCATTTGCATCTTATTTGCATCCTCAACAGGAGATAGGTTTTTATTGATTTTTAGAGAGAGAGTGTGAGAGGAAGAGAGAAACATCAAGCAGTTCCTCCCACACCTGCCCCGACTGGGGATTGAACCCACACGTTTTGGTGCATGGGAAGACGCTCCAACCCACTGAGCAACCCGGCCAGGGCTCATTTGCATCTTGGCAAGGCACAAGTCAAAGTGCTCTTGAGTATATTCTTTATCTTCCCTTGGTTCTTCCCCTCTGCTTTGCCAGGTCCGGGTTTTTCTTTTTCTTTCCTTTTTTTTTTCTTCCCACTTCAGCCACGTGGAATAAATAATGCACTAGCTCTGTAATTAAAAATTAATCTGGCAACAGAGGGGTAAGGATGTGAGGAGGATAGGTCCTGGGGAACATTTCGTCTCCCTCCTTCTATTAAATGGTTTCACAAGATGTTTTAAATGTGAGGGTGTGAATTGTAGCCTCAGAAGTCTGAGTTAATAAAAATATCCATTAAAAATAAAATAGGGGCTACTGTTAAGTGGTAAGGATTATCGAGCTGTAGGCTGCATTATTTAATAAGTTCCGCATCTCCAGATGATCATTCACTTTATGATCATAGGCACTTTATAAAACATGGGTCTACTCAGCACACTACTGCCCTCCATCTGAAACAATCCTACCCTCTTCCCGGCCCTACTCCTCCTACCCCTGGCTCACCAGGAAGATAAAACCACCCACGTGATGGTCCCTCCGACAATATCATCTGGAAGTTCATGGATCTCCGTAACTCTGCTCAGTGACTCCACTGCATGTGGACAACCCATTCTCATGGCCACCCCCTGGGGTTTTGTGATCACCCCAAAAGTCTCGAACTCCAATAGTCTACTCTCTGACCATAGCCTGCTACCGTCTGAGCTCTCTCATTCTCTCATTTTCTTATTCCAACTACACCTTCTCCCTGGCCTCATGGATTATTCCAGTCCTTTGGTTTTCTCTCCCTCTCCCTCCCCACTCCCTCACCATCTCACACTCCGTCTATACCAGCTATACATTGCCTCCCCTACCAAGCCTACGTCCCCGAATGGACAATCTGAACTATTCTGTCTGCTAACTTTGATCTGCCTTCTATCACACTGCTCAGGAGAATCTCAACCCTGAGTCCATGCTCTGATCCTCTTTCTCCATCCCTATACCCACCAACTACACACTCCCGACAAAAACCAGGCTGCCCTCGGGGTTGGCACCACTACGTATTCATGGCTTCAAAACTCGTCGGAGCCTCTAGTATCACTCATCAAGCCTTTGCCAGGTCCTTGGTCAGCACCCTCTTCCATTCTCCACAATAACTTCCAAATGTTTCTACCCCTTAGATTCCTTTCTTTCAATGGTTGATCGCGCCTCATTCTTTTTTTTTTTTTTTAATATATTTTATTGATTTTTTACAGAGAGGAAGGGAGAGGGATAGAGAGTTAGAAACATCGATGAGAGAGAAACATCGATCAGCTGCCTCCTGCACATCTCCCACTGGGGATGTGCCCGCAACCAAGGTACATGCCCTTGACCGGAATCGAACCTGGGACCCTTGAGTCCGCAGGCCGACGCTCTATCCACTGAGCCAAACCGGTTTCGGCTCACCTCATTCTTTACTAACGAAACTGAGGTTATGAGATGTGATCTCCCTCCTCTTTGCTCATGCCGTCTATTCATGTATTTACGTGCAGATCAGTACTGATCCCTTCTTCCCTTCGGCCTCAGAAGATGTAGGATCCTTCCTCTCATTAATGGGCAGCCTTCCACCTGGGACCCTGCTCCTGTCTCCCGGATACTGTCTCCTCCAGACCCTTCTCCTACGTACCCCCACCCTCTCACTCTTCCGTGGAGAACGTGGGAGAAACACAGGGCAGCATTCCAGCCTTCAAATAATCTATTTTTTGTGGTTGTTCATCCTCACCTGAGGATAGTTTTCTATGGATTTCTAGAGAGAGTGGAAGGGAGAGGGAGAGACAGAGAGCGACATCGATGTGCGAGAAACACATCGATTAGTTGCCTCCTGCACGCATCCTGACCAGGGCCAGGGAACCTGCAACCAAGGTACGTGCCCTTGATTGGAATCCAACCCGGGACCCTTCAGTCCTCGGGCCAACGTTCAATCGACTGAGCCACACCGGCTAGGCCGAGCCTTCAAATAATTTAAAATCTGCTTAGAGAGACAAGATTGAGAGACATTGGGTCAAATAACAAAGCCGATGGATAAAAATCCTCAGCCTCGTATAGTCTCATGAATCTGTCACCTAGTCAGAGAAGGCTCACACTGGAAGGAACTACAAGGTCAGCTGATACCCCTGTTCCAGGCAGGGACCCAACCAAATGAACCAAGGAAGACAGTTGTCTCACCTCCCATTAAAGTCCCCCAGAGACAGACACGCCAACAAGTTTCCTTCCCAAGTTGGCACTTGCACTGTCCTTAGGAGCATCCAAAAGGAATATGTATTTTGAGGGTGAGCCAACCTATTTTCTCCTATTTTCTTAAAATGCCTCCTTCAAAAAGCCCACACAGCAATCAAGTAAAATTACTTTCTGGAAATGGATAACACGGAACTCTGGGAAAATACAATCAGCACCAGGACTATCAGTTACAAGAGGCCAGTTCCTTCTTGGAGGACTTGCTGGCCTTTGGGAGATATCCTAAGAGAGTAGGGTGACCTTTGCCTAGTGGTCGAGGGTAACCTGAGCAATTCTGGAGACAGACAGACACACACACACACACACACACATTTACTGCCCCATCCAGAATCTCTGATGACCCGCCCTCCCTCTACTTTTTCATTTCTCCTTGGGAGGCTCCATCTGAAGACTGGAAATTTGCCCAGCTTGCTTGGTAGAAGTCCAGTGACTGACAGAAGCTTTGCAACAAGGTCACTAACCTTAGAAAGCCAACCAAACCCAGTGCAGGAAGGACTAGGCTAATAAGGCCCCCTGTGGCCATGGGACATCTCCACCATAGCATCCCAGAGAGCCACAGCTAGGCCATGGAGCCCAGGAGCAAGGACCACTTTTGCAAATCCCTAAGGAGGGGGTCATGGGAACCTCTGATATTTCTTTCTTTATTTGTTTGTTTATTTTAATCCTCACCCAAGGATATTTTTCCATTGGCTTTTAGAGAGAGTCGAAGGGAAGTGGGGAGACAGAGAGAGAGAGAGAAACATTGATGTGAGAGAAACACATCAATTGGTTGCCTTCCGCATGGGCCCCAACCAGGGCCGGGGATCCAGCCTGCAACCAAGTGCCCCTGACTGAAATGGAACCCAGGACCCCTTTGTCCTTGGGCCGATGCTCTACCCACTGCGCCACACTAGCCAGGGTGGAGCCTCTGATTTATACCCAGTTGGTCAGAAGCACAGGTAAGGACCTGGACCAGCATGCGACTGGCATCTGAAGTGGAGGGCGGTGTTGCAGGACTAAGTCCCTAACCTGTGGGACCTGCCACAGTCCCCTGGGAGTTAGAGTTGACTCGACTTGTGGGACACCCACCTGGTACCCAAGAATGACTTGGTGAGGAAAACCCCACACACCTTGGCACTGGTTCCGAAATCAGACCTATGACATGCATTTTACACCAAAGCTTCAGTGAACATAATATGTCCATCTTGAAGGATACGGGGGGTGGGGGGGCCATTTAAGGTATTTCCACCTGGAGGAGCCATTATCACCTATAGGAGCCATCAATGACCAGATTTCACCGATAGGGGGAGAGTCACTCAATATTCAGTCTTATCGGTCGAAGACCATAATAGCCTCTTCTGGGGCAAAGAGATGGCTTCCACACAAGCCTAGTCCCCTGTGAACCCCGGGACCACCGTCGAAGAGTCACCGAAGTTTCCCAAGAGCCAGTCACCAAGGGCCGAGAGGGACACCTCTCTTTGGTACTGAGCCTGGATTTTACGCAAGGGACCAAAATGCTGTATTATTTGAACGAGCACCATCAAAACTAATGAGACCTCTGCACTCGATGGCTCCTCCTCCCCATCACAGGCTATTCCCGGCCACCTGTGAGCGCCCCCCTTTTAAGAGCTGCCCAGGGCTCAGAAGGCCATGCTGAGAACCGGTTCATCAGCCCATCGGCCAGCCGGCTGCACAGAGCTCAATGCAAGGAGGGAAGGGCAGCCTGGCGAAGCTCCCAGCCCCACCGCACCCAGCGCCCTCTGCCCAGGACTCGCGAAGGCAGCTGGTCCTGCTCCTCCCGCGGTATGAGGAATGACCTAGAAGGCGAGGGACAGGCTGGCTTGGTGGCCATGTTGAAATTCCAGAAGGAGAGCAGATGGGGAAGTCACTTCAAATGAATATTCATAAGAAGAGAATCAATTAGCTTCCTCAGGTGCCACCTGCCCCGTCAACCCGGTTTAGCCCACAGCTGTGGGAGGTAAGGGGGGGAGGGGTTACCCCCGCACATCACAGCCTTCACCTTGAACGCTTTCACAGACTCCCCGGGTCTGATGCCAAACCCAGAACCTGGGCACACCTGGCCTGAAAAGATGGGATATTCTGTGTTTGTGACCTTGGAAACAGGAGCCTTAGGAGCAGGGACCGCTTCTGCAAATCCCCAAGGAGGGGGTCATGGGAACCTCTGATATTTATGTGTTCACTTATGTTTTTTTTAATACATTTTATTGATTTTTTACAGAGAGGAAAGGAGAGGGACAGAGAGTTAGAAATATCGATGAGCGAGAAACATCGATCAGCTGCCTCCTGCACACCCCCTACTGGGGATGGAGCCCTCAACCAGGGCATGTGCCCTTGACCGGAATCACACCCGGGACCTTTCAGTCCACAGGCGGATGCTCTATCCACTGAGCCACACCTGCTAGGGCCGGTGAAGCATTTTTTAAGTCTCCTTCTGATTGTTTCGTGCCTCACATCCAAATGGAGATTCCTGGGCTGCACGGGAAGCTCCAGCCAGTCTCATTAACTTTTCACACCCTCGTAGAGGAAGCAGGCGGACGGACGTGCCCACGCCTGGCTGGCAGAATTCGAGAGGAACAGTTGGAGCAGATCAACCGGAGAACCAACCGCCGAGGGGAAAGGCCACGGCCTCCCCGAGGCTGTCACTCACCCCAAAAAAATGTATTCTCTTGTCACCCTCACTCCCACCCACTCAGCAGCTATGGACGGGGCACGCTGCAGAGTAAGCCGAGCTGCCCGCAAGTAGGCATCGCTCTGCTCTGCGGAGGACGGAAACGGATCGCACACTCACTCTTTCCAGAACTATCTGTCAGGGCTGAAGGGCCGCTCTAGACACTTCGGTCTCCCAGAGCCCTGCCCAGAGACCTGCCGGTGGCTTTACACTTCCGCCCGAGAGTCAGACTCAAGGACAGTTTATCCCTGAATGTCAGACGGCTCCCCTTCGCCCCGGTCCCCTGAACCCAGAGGCAGGCACACTTAATCCGGCCACTAAGTCAGACGCAAAGCACCGTCGGTCGTATTGCCTTGGGGAGCTGGAGGGGTTGGGAAAAGAGCTTTGAAAGTAAGGGTTGCCGAAACCGGTTTGGCTCAGTGGATAGAGCGTCGGCCTGCGGACTGAAGGGTCCCAGGTTCGATTCCGGTCAAGGGCATATACCTGGGTTGCAGGCACATCCCCAGTGGGAGATGTGCAGGAGGCAGCTGATCGATGTTTCTCTCTCATCGATGTTTCTAACTCTCTCTCTCTCTCCCTTCCTCTCTGTAAAAAAAATCAATAAAATATATTTTTTTAAAAAAAAGAAAATAAGGGTTAACAATAGATGCAAGACAATGGGGGGAGGGGAGGGCATGTGCCAGGGCGTGGGGGGGCGGGAGGGAGGTCAATGGGGAAAATAAGGAGACGTGTGTACTACTATTTGTAATACTTTAAACAAAATAAAATTTAAAAGAAAAGAAAAAAGTATCTTAAATAAAAAAGAAGGGTTCATTTTACCAAGGTTCAACCTCGAAATCCCCCTCTCCTTAGTTTACTTCTTTCCCCTCCCGCGCCCTCCCGTGGCGGCGTTCCTCTACTCTTCGTAATACTCCAGTGAGACACAGTCGTTTTTCGCAGAATAAAGGGCCATCTGTTGAGCACTTAACACTGAGGAGTCCTGTGTGGGGATCTCATCCTCTCACCAGCCCTGTGAAAGAGTCTCCCCATTTAACAGGTGATAAAATCAAGGCTCAGGCAGGTCAAAAACATAGCCAGGGATGCTCTCACAGCCACGTCCCAGGCGAGGCTAGAAATGACTGGGGAGACGGACAGCCAACCCCCCCGCCCCTCGCCCCCCTCCCCATGTCTGAAGCAGAGGGTGGGGTGGCCATTCTAGAACCTTCGAATATCTGTGCAGCCGTGCCCCTACTGTAATCTTGCAGCAGTCATTGCTCTCATTCACCAAGTGTTTCCTACTGGCCAGGCATTATTCAGCATAATTTAGATACGTTGTATATCTACTCCTCACAAAAAAAAAAAAAAACACCATTAACCAGACTTGATTCTTGTCCCCACTTTACAGAGGAGAAAACTAAGATACACAAAGATCAAGTGCCTTTTCGAAAGGCGAAGAGCCATAATTCAAACCCAGACAAGACAGTCCGGCTCTAACGTCCACACGAACCCCAGCCATGGCGTTTACCGCTGTCTGTGCTCACACCAAGGCAGACCTCCCCCCCCATGAGACTGAGAGCTCCTTGAATGCAGTGACCAAAGTTTATTCATCTTTTATTCATCTCACACTCACTCACATACATACACACACACACACACACACCACACCCTTAGGTCAATACAGAGTACAGGGTAAGCACTCAATACATTTTTAACTTCTTACATTAATCAACCCCACACATTTTTCTTTTATGTTCCTTTTTCTTAAATGAGAAATCCTGTATTATTTTGGTACCGTTTTATAGGCAAGGGGTTACCTCTCCTTTCCAATAGCCTTCAGCACTCATTAAATAAAGAAATAAAGAGAGACATAAAGGAAGGAAGGAAGGAAGGAAGGAAGGGGCACCCACTTGGCCCAAAATGCCAGAAGCCATAACCAGCAGCAGCTCCTCCTGACCAAGCACCTCAGACCCCAGGAAGAAGTTTAGGGAAACAACGTTTGAGACCATCTCCCCAATGATCAGACGCTTAACAACAGGGCGCGCGCCGAGGGACGCGTCATGTGTGCGAACATGGAAGCCTGCACTTACACGGACCTAACGGTCCCGCCCACTGCACCCCGCGGCGGCCCGGTGCGGCCTCCTGCATAGCGTGTTCTGCACTGAACACTGTACGCAACTGTCACACAGCGGGGTGTCTGCGCGTCTAAACGTAGAAAGAGCAGGTGTGAGCAGCGTAGGTTTCACGCGGTGCACCTGTGCGGGGCACTTACCGTGAGCGCAGCTCTCGGGGCTGGAAGTCGGGCTTGACTGGCTTGGGGTGAGGCCTGGGTGACGGCAGACGCAAAGCACGTGATGGGAGACGGGGTTCAGGAACCAGGGCACCTAGGGAGAGAGCCGGCTTCAGAGAGGAGCCAAGACAGCCCTGCGGACTCCTCCCCCTTCCACCCTCATCTCGCCTCTAACCGACCGCCCTGACATCTTCCATCTTGACTCCATCACTAAGCGTGGTCTTCTAACACCCCACACTATGGATCGCGTTTACGGCCTCCTCTTCATCCTGATTGCCCTCGCTCACGACTAAATTATTACCAGTCTTCCTATCTATAAATTAAGATAAAATAGAGGGTTCCCCCCCCCCGAAAAAAATGTATACACACACTTTGAATAATGCGACAGGCAGTGTTTATGAAAACACATTTCACTTTCAAAACTGAACTCTTGGCTGCAGATACATTTCGGGGGGACGCCCTGCATGTTTGCTTCAATGTCCCAACCACCATCACGCTGAGCACCCGCCTGCTCACATGAGCACAGCGGTTCTCAACCTTGGCTGCACATTAGAATCACCTGGGAATCTCTTTAAAATCCTGATTTCTGCAGGACAATCCATCTTTCTCCATCGGTCCCCTCTCCCCGTACCTCCAAGCACAACGTGAGGGTGCACACACCGTCCCGGGAGAAGGGGAATCCCTGAGGCCTCGCTCACAATCGATCTCCCCCAGAAGGCTGGTCTCTGCTGCCTCCCCCCCCCTCCCTTAGCTGAGCCCAGGGAATGGGGGCAGCGCAATGCAAAGCTTGCAGGAGCCACTGCAGCTGTGGCCAGCTCCCTCCAGACTCAACCACAGGTCGCACGGCCACCAGGCGTCCCTTCTGATCTGCTCGGTCAACAGAAACGGCCGGGACCCAGGGGCTGTGGCTCTTAGCAATGACCTCCCAGCCCAACTTTCTTATGCTCCCACCTCCCCCCCCACTTTCACCGGGAAAACAACTCCTGCCTTCACAGCACGCGGCCACGCTCCAGTTGTAACCCGTCCACTCTCTGGCCTCCCCCAGATCTAACCCTTATTTCAAGAACTCACTCGTTTCCCACCTGCTCCATGGGCCTCCGCTGGCCACCCGGCGTCTCGCCTCCCAACTGAGCCCATCACCTCGTCCTTGGGCATCTGGGATACCTCTTCATATTATTCACTCATTCCCACCATCTGTGTAAGCCAGTGGTTCTCAACCTTGGCTGCACATTAGAATCACCTGGGAATCTTTTTTTTAAATCCTGATTTCTGGGCCTCATCCTCTGGAAATTCTGTTTCTTTGTTACTCATGTTGTGGCCCCAGCCCATAACAAAGAAACAGAATTTCCGGAGGATGAGGCCCAGAAATCAGGATTTTAAAAAGATTCCCAGGTGATTCTAATGTGCAGCCCAGGTTGAGAACCGCTGGTGTAAGCGCTCCCTCCCACAGCTGTGGTCCCATTCCCTGCGGGCAAGAACCACGGCCTATCTGCTTCCCAGCAACACGCTAGTCACCAAAGGGACAGCACTTTTGAAAGAAAAGCTACTGAAATAAACATGTGTTGAGCAAAGCGCAAACTTCCATAGGACAAGG
The DNA here is from genome assembly GCF_028538775.1 of Myotis yumanensis. Classification (NCBI taxonomy): domain Eukaryota; kingdom Metazoa; phylum Chordata; class Mammalia; order Chiroptera; family Vespertilionidae; genus Myotis; species Myotis yumanensis. The sequence continues at coordinate 6,675,360 of NW_027223773.1, read as the reverse complement.
CGCTGGGAAGAGCTCGGATCTGAGCTTCAAGCCCGCGTACATTTTCAGCTGCGTAATCGGAGGCAAGGTCATCCTGAAACACATCCCTAAACCAGGCTGGTCACAGCTGCGTGGCAGGGTGGTTGTGAGCAATCAGTGAGATAAACGAACACCTAATAAGTCACCGAAGCATAGTGTGTCCTCAACAACTAATAGGCACTTTCCCCAGACACCCTGCCTGACACGGATCACACAGGCAACGTTGACAAGTGCCGTGCGCATCCCAAAGCCCCCAGATCCTGGTGCAGGGGGCGTGGCTCTCGCCGAGGTATGGCAGACAAGGTGACCTTTGCCTCTAGGCAGTGGTTCTCAACTCCGGATGAGGCCCAGAAATCAGGATTTTAAAAAGAGTCCCAGGTGATTCTATTGTGCAGCCAAGGTTGAGTACCACGGCTCTAAGGCAGTGGTCGGCAAACTCATTAGTCAACAGAGCCAAATATCAACAGTGCAACGATTGAAATTTCTTTTGAGAGCCAAATTTTTTAAACTTAAACTATATAGGTAGGCACATTGTTATTAACTTAATCAGGGTATGGCCTGTTCTCAACCAAATGGAGGAAGATGGGGCCTCACTCGGCCAGGCCTTGACCAGCAGGACCACGTGTCCCGTGCATGTGGACAGGTTTCTAAACTGGCCGTTCGGAGAGCCACCCGGAGGACACCCAGTGGAGTCCACGGCTCTTCATAAAATAACCCATGAACGTGTGCCCCTGGAGATAGAGTTTGTGTGTGTCTGTCCATTGAAGTTGCAGCGATTGAACAAGAACCCACTGCACAGTCTTCCCCGCCCCGCCCCCAGACGCCTTCTACTCTTGGGGTGATGAGCCCCCCTGCTTCTCCCACGGGGCAGCCAAGCTTCCTGCCCACCCAGGTAGACCCCACGGAGCCTCCCGACTCCACCGCCCACCTACCTGTGACTTCCGGCGGGGACTCCCTTCACTTCCTCCTACGCTCCCTGCCTGTATTAAGACTCATCTTGCAGGTGCTGGTGAGCATTAAATTGGGGAAACCAATGTTCCCCAAACCCTAGTCCCTGCCGCTTCATCCAAGATAGTTGTCATTACGTTATTCCAAGCCCATAAACTCTTATCACGATCCATTCAGTCCGGGGAGGGACCGAGTCCAGACAAACTGAGAAAGGGATTGAAACGGTGGGAAGGGCGCCATCCCCTCCCCATCCGAGGCCCCTCTCCTGGGCTTCCCAGTTCCTCTGCCTTCACCTGGGCCTGTCCGGCCACGTGATCTGCAAACCTGTTTCTGATGGACGTGAACGCGTTTGGAGCAGCCCAGGGGCCCTCTTGCAATCTCCCTGCCCGTTTTGTCCATGTTCTACACCTGAGAGCACTGAGGCTTGAGGGGAACGACCTTCCCAAGGTCAAAGGGCTGGCTGGTGGCACAAATGGAATGCAGGGCGCCCAGACCACAGCCACCCTCCCACCCTGGGCCTCCTCCCTCCCCGACCCACGTGGGGTCTACGCGTCTGGAGGCACGTGGCCAGGGTGACTGGGAACTTGCATGGTGCCACTGAGTCCCCTTTACCATTGAGTGCGTCCTGGGGGACCCTGCCCGTCGCCATGACAACACTCCTCTGGTCCTTGCTCCTTTCCCCTCCCAGGACTGCCTCCTGCGGACCCACACCCTGCTCACCCTCTTAGGGAGGTAACGACGGGGATCCCTCTCCAAACTGGCGACAAACGGAGGCTCAGAGATGTGGCATCCCCGCCCAGGTGTGGGGCCAGGTCGCTTCTAATTCCTAATTTCGGGAGAGCCAGCCAGACAATTAAAAGGACCTCCACGTGACCACTGCCCGTTTACTCAACACTCCGAGGCCGGCCGGGGCCAGATCCCAGCCCAGCTGGTTCCCATTCTCTGGCTCCCCGGGCCAGGCCTGGCTGCGTGGTTTCACCGAATTGTGTATTTTTAAAACCTGACATCTGTAGCCAGATGCCCGCAGGCAGGCAATTGCCCTTTTCCGCCCGTCCGAGCAGGGAAATGTACCTGCCAGGGCTGTGTGCGCTTCGCTGGGCTGCGGACCTGTTTGGAGAACTAAACCTCGCCTCTTACTTTATTTTTCACTGACATCAGTCGCTTCCACGCAGGCAGAGCCTCCTCTGGTGTGGGAACGCGGCGCCCCCTAGTGGCCACTCGCTCAACTGCAGCCACAAGACAGACATCACCGTGGTCACCTTTGACCAAAGTGTTGTGCTCAGGGGAGAGTTTTGTTTTTGTTTTAGTTTTGGTTTTTCTTTTCTCATCGGGGAGAGTTTTAACACTCGTTCTTCTTTCCTCACGCAACAGGGCTTGCCTAGCAGTGTCAGATTTATCTTATTGTTAAGATAAATACGTGAAGACGCGAGGCTCCAGAAAGAAAGCTGAGTCCCTTACCCACTGGCCCTCGGGGTGTCATACTTCCCCACGCTGGCAGCTGTCATTTATAAATGATGAGCTCAGGAGAGGAGAGAGCGTCTCCCAGGTGCCCAGAGAAAGGCAGCCCTCCCCGGGGTCCCCCCAGCACCTCTGGGGACCAAGTCCCAGCTGTACTGTCACCTGCAGGTCAGCAGCTGCAAAGTCTTCTGTGGGACGGACGGTGGAGATGGGGGGCTGCAGTGCCCCCCGCCTCCTCCCAGTGCAAGAACCCAAACCACCCACCTGTTACCAGCCCCAGCGCTGGCCTTCCTTCGAGCTCCCCGTTCCTCTCCGGTTTCTAGAGCAGGCTTCCCCGCCTGGCACCATTGCTTGGCTAACCCTTCGCTTGGGGAGGGTCCACCCTGCACGCTTTGAATGTTTAGGGGCAACCCTGGCCTCTACCCACTAGATGCCAGAAAACCCTTATCCTGCATTAAGACAATCAAACTATCTCTAGACATTGCCCACTGCTCCCCGAGGCTGCAAAATTACCTCCAGTTGAAAACCACTGCTCCAGAAGCCCAGGACACAGAAGTGTAAACATAATAATGCCAAGAGCAACTACTACTCCTATTGCTACCATTTAAAAGGGCACAAAAAGCCCTGGCTGGTGTGGCTCAGTGGATAGAGCGTCGGCCTGCGGACTGAAGGATCCTGGGTCCGATTCCGGTCAAGGGCATACGCCCTGATTGTGTGCTCGATCCGCAGTAGGGGGCATGCAGGAGGCAGCCAATCAATGATTCTCATCATTGATGTTTCTCTTTCTCTCCCTCTCCCTTCCTCTCTGAAATCAATAAAAAAAAAAATACATAAATTTTTAAAAAATAAAAAGGCAGCCCTAGCCAGTTTGGCTCACTGGATAGAGCGTCGGCCTGGGGACTGAAGGGTCCCAGGTTCGATTCCGGTCAAGGGCATGTGCCTTGGTTGCGGGCGCATCCCTGGTGGGGGGTGTGCGGGAGGCAGCTGATCGATGTTTCTCTCCCATCGATGTTTCTAGCTCTCTATCTCTCTCCCTTCCTCTCTGTAAAAAAAAATCAATAAAATATATTTTTAAAAAATAAATAAATAAAAATAAAAATTTCATAACTTAACCTTTACAATATCCTCTTCTACATCATTATTAATGACGAACTACAAAGTTCGCTAATGACTGGTTACTATAATTGTGTTGCATTCACTTCCCTTACGTGCCTTACACACAGGCGCACCATTTCTCTCCGCTAACACTAGCAGCGAATATTCTAGCAGCCCGCGGCCACGTCATTAGTCTTGGACTGACTTGTTTGGTGTGGGCAGCGGGAAAGATTTCGCTTCCGGAGAACAAGAAAAATAGGTTTATTTGCATTACGCTTATTATTTTGTGCAGATATTCAGTGTCTGGTAAGTTAATATTCAAGAAAAAATATTAATTTTTATTAAAATGCTCTATTATTTTATGTGAACGATGACTCGTTTATTTCAGCCCTTTGCATTCGGCGTGTCTCTATCGAAATAAACCTACGTTTCTATGAAAACCGAAGCTTTTGGGTTTTTTTGCAGCAAAGATACACTTACATCTTGTTTACTTGGCCCGGGTCAGCCTTTGAGTTTGACCTGCTTGCTCTACAAGATGGAACGGACTGGCAAGATCAGGTTCTCCACAGAATACCTTGAAGAGCATTTATAAAGGAATGCCTAGTCCTCACCCCACGCCAATTAAACCAGACTTTCTGGAGCCTGGGCAATGACATTTTTTTAAAGTCCCCTGGTAACTCACATGCAGCCAGAATTGAGACCCACACAACCAGGTGAACTGTAAGACCCTCCAGCCCTGTGTTTCTACCTTAAGGCCCCACCCCCTTTAGACTGGAGGTCTTTTCGCCCTTACGTGGCCCACGAGGAGCCCTGCTGGGAGTTGGCTAGTTTCTCTGGCTCATAAGATTGTCCACAAAGTCTTGAGCAATTCTTGGGACTCCCTCAGTGTCTCCACTGTCCTTCTGTCCCTGAACTAGCCATGGCCAGCATCGCCTTCTACCCACCGGGCGTGGAAACCCCGCCCCACTGTCACGGGAAGCACGTGACGGAAGACAGCTGCGTCCCCCGAAAAGACTACCCTCTTCCCGCCTCTGTCTGGCTTCAATCAGGTTCATTCTAACCCGCGGTCTTGCGGGAGGCGAGAGGAGCTCTCCTTTCTGAATATGACTCAGTGCTCCCAAAGCTGTGCTGCTAACATCTCACTCAGCTGGTGTCTGGAGGGGCTCTGGCTACAGAAATCAGGGGCACCTGCAGGCCCCCCATTCTTTTTTTTCTTTTTTTTAAAAATATATTTTATTCATTTTTTTACAGAGAGGAAGGGAGAGAGATAGAGAGTTAGAAACATCGATGAGAGAGAAACATCGATCAGCTGCCTCCTGCACATCTCCTACTGGGGATGTGCCCACAATCAAGGTACATGCCCTTGACCGGAATCGAACCCGGGACCTTCAGTCCGCAGGCCAACGCTCTATCCACTGAGCCAAACCGGTTAGGGCCGCAGGCCCCCCATTCTTCACCTCTCCCTCTGCCTCCTTCACCACCCCCATCTCTGTGAGCCACCCTCCTGCACTAGGCGGGCTGCACACAATACTTGTAGGCGCAACTAGGGATAAAAATAACTTACACCAAGGACTCCCCAGACACCGGGCTCTGTGGGAAGTATTTACACACACGGTTTCAGTGATTCTTCCCAGGCACCCACAGGCGATGGTAGTGTTATTGCAGACGGTTAGCATCCTCATCATCATCATCACTCGCTGAGCTGTCTACCCTCACGATGCCTGCTCCCAGCCTGGAACACCACGACTCCACATTAGATAAGATCAACGTCATCGAAACTGAATCCCCAAACCGAAAAGCCAACAGTTGTTTCCAACGTTCTCCAGGACAGACCACATCTTAGGTCACAAAACAACCCTCAGCGAATTCGAGACGATTGAAATCGCAGCACTGGACACCAAGCCCATGGCCCTGGTGTTTGTCCCTCCTAACGCTGAAGGGCGCCCCAAGGCAGGGTTGACACACATCTGGCTCATTCCCATTCACCTGTCCCTGAACATACACACACACACAAGCTCTCTGTTTCCTGAAGCCACTGATTGCCGCCACGTCCACGTGTGAATTCAGGGTTGGGTTTATAAACCAGTGGGATGGCCTCATCGATGCCAATCCTTCAGCATTTATCGAGCACCTACTCTGTGCTACACACTATTCCAGGTGCTGGAAACACAGCAGGGACTAAAACGGACACCCCTGACCTCGAAAAGAGCCGACATTCCAATAGGAAGAGACAGAAAGAGAATAAACACAGGAAGCCCATCATCTCGTGGGGGAGGGGACAAGGAGGCCGGTGCAGCTTGGAATAGTGGGTGCAGAAAGGTCTCCTGGAGAAAGAGAATGTAAGGAGCAAAGGCTTGAAGGAGGTACAGCAGAGAGGCTTGTGGGCCACTGGGAACACATGCTCTTCTTCGTTCTCTCCTTCGTGCAGGGATAGATCAAGCCGTGGCGGTGACTTCATTCCTTTGGTAAACAGTTCATTAAGCAAAGGGGAATGAGGCATCCTTGCGTGATCCCCGGCATTTTTTAAAAAAAGAATAGGAGTGTGTTGAATCAACGAACTCACCCATAACCAATAACTTACTTATGAGAACCAAAGACAGGCCCCATAACTCCCCTATAAGTATGGATACAAGTTGTCCCAGAAACCACAGAGCTGTCCTACGACCTAGAGGTAACCAGGCCATTTAACTTTTGCATCTTCCCTTCCAGCCTCTGTCTGTTCGCATCACTTACCGTCGGTAAGAGTCAGTGTTCTGTGATCCTAACCTTAAGATGCTGAGATCCGGGGATTGTTTTTTTTCCTGCCTATCGTGGGATAGGCATTTTTCCTCTGGCCTTTCACAGTCTCCAAAACCATCATTATCCACATGGGTGGGATGCATGGGGTCAGTCAGTCTCAAAAGCCTGCCAGCTACAGCAAGGCTGCTTCCAATGTCCTTGAATTACAGTCTCCTAGGTAACGAGTGGGCTCCATAGCTCAGTGGTTAGAGCACTGGTCTTGTAAACCAGGGGTCGCGAGTTCGATCCTCGCTGGGGCCTTTTGCTGGCGCTTTTTTTTTTTTTTTTTTTTCTTTTTGGTCATTATCCCGCATAAATACAAAACAGAAACTGCAAAGAGGAAAAGTCGTCACCTCTGCCAACGTTACCCCGCACGGTGAAAAGCGGCTCCTCCCGAAATGCCAGTGACGGGCTTTGGATGTGACGCGGAAGAGAACGCGCTGGGCCGCAACAAAGAGCAGAAAGAAAAGGGAAAAAAAAGAAAAAAAAGAAAGAAAGAAACAGAAAAGCCATCCTCGGCGACCGTGGCGCTCCCGGCACCTGCGGGCCCGAGCGCTGGAGACGGGGGCCGCCGGCGCGTCCGCAGCGCCTGGGAGCCGGCGCCCCGCGTGCGCGGCGGGAAGCGGAGGGGCGTGCGCGGCGGGAACTCGCGCGCGGGCTGCGGGGCGGGCGGAGGGGGCGCTGCGCCTGCAGTTCGCGCGCGCGGCCGGCAGGTGGCGCTGCGGCGCCGGCTCGCGCTCGCCTCTCCCCACGCCGCACCCGCACCCGGAGCGTGGCCAGCGCGGCTGTGGTCGCCACGTGGCACCCCGGCCTCGCAGCCCAGCCCGGATCCCGGGTCCGGCCCCGATCCAGAGGGAGGGGGAGAGATTTCCCCAAAACAAGCAGCCCACGCCGCTCGGGAAGCCAGTGCCTGCAGCCACCCTCATGGCCCCGTGTTCCCCCTGAATTCCAGAATGCGCGTGACTGCAGAGCCATGAGCATCTTTTCTGAACGCATGAGTGTGCCCACCCACGACCTCCTCCCCGCGCATCCCGGGCTGGAGCGGGATGAAGGGCTGTCTAGCCGCGTGTGGCCTTGAGGCTTGAGTCGCGGCCAATCCGGGTGGAGATGTGCAGAGCATAAAACACAGCCCAGACTCAGAAAACTTAGTTCCCAAAAAAAAGAAAAAAAAGAATGTAAACTATCCCACGAGTAACGTTGTCACTGATTATGTGCTGAAGTGCTAATATAACAGATAGAGTGGATTACATAAAATATAGTTACTTTCATTGTACCTAGCTATTTTTTAAAATGTGGCTAACAGAACATTTTAAAGGAAGTACACATGTGGCCCATGTTTGCAGCTCTCCTACTGCTGCAGGTGTAGGGAGTGAGAGCCCGGCGACCTTGAGTTCAAGTTCATTTTTAACCAGGAAATTCTGGGGCAGGCAGAGGCCTCTGGGTCTGCACGCAGGGAGCGTGGCACCGGCTGAAATGAAACCAAATACCTCCCCAACATAATTGTAAACTCCACAAAGGGCAAGAGAACATATTCTCTATTTTAAAATACATTTTATTGATTTTTTTAGAGAGGAAGGGAGAGGGACAGAGAGTTAGAAACATCGGATCAGCTGCCTCCTGCACACCCCACTACTGGGCATGTGCCCGCAACCATGGTTTTGACGGAAATCGAACCCGGGACCCTTCAGTCCGCAGGCCGACGCTCTATCCACTGAGCCAAACCGGTTAGGGCCAGAGAACATATTCTTTAAATTGACTGACGTTGGGAGTGATGCATGGACCTCTGTACGCCATAAGCATCTGTAGACACAAGCGGCAGGTTTTTAAAAATTATATTCAAAATATTGTGGGGCGTGTGGGGATGGTTTCCGGGTGGGGATGGACGCGTGGCAGTTCACGGGTTCATCTTGGCTCGCTGGACTTCAGCTCTGCAGAAGCACACACGCTGGTTGGTTATTTTGCCTTCCTGTGGGCAGGGTGTGTGCAGGGAGGTGAAGCGTCCTGAAGTCCGGGAGGAAATGGGTCCCACCCAGGCAGGAAAAACACTCCCACTTCTCACAGAAGGGGCAGCACTTCGCTGGTCCGGAATGTCTGTCTGCAAAGCCATTTCAGACCCTGAATCACCCTGAGATCAGGACCACGTCCTCGGAACCTGCAAAGGGGGTAACCATGTTAGGGGGGAGCTTTTCTTGGAAAAGTCAGCACAGGCCTCCTCCTCCTAGACCTGGAGTATATGTGGCGTGAGAGTGAAATATGGTTCTCAGGCGAATGCCACACATTGGGGCGATCAAGAGGTATGTGTCCTTTTGAACAAATGCTGAGTTATTACCTTAGGTCGTAGTATTTACAAAACAAAATAGAGACCTGCGGTGCCATTCCAGGCCAGGTTTGCAGACTAGCGCCCACAACAGCCAGGAAAGAATTTTAAAAATGAAGGGCTGCTACACAGCTCGGTATTCTGCATGTATAGGGTGTCCCAAAATTCACACAAATAGTAATTTTGATAGAAAACACAGGTTTATAATTAAAAATTGTAAATTTTGTATTGATTCATAAAGTATACAGTATAGGGTTATGTATGGAATAGCATATCAGGTAAATGGCCTCCACGGCTCTGCTGGCACATACGCACTCTTTTGTTGAAATTTTCCATGACCGTTTTGCATAAATGTGGCTGAATTTCTATGAGGCTCATTTTCATCTTGATGGCTTGGGGTTCAGAGAATCCACGAGTGATTGTTGAGAAACAAATGCATCCACAAAGTGTCACTGTTTGGTGCGGATTTGGGGCTGGAGGCATCATCAGACCATTCTTCTTCGAAAATGTGCGTGCGTATGTGCCAGCAAAGCTGTGGAGGCCATTTACCCGATGTGCTATTCCATACATAACCCTATACTGTATACTTTATGAATCAATAACAAATTTACAATTTTTAATTATCAACCTGTGTTTTCTATCAAAATTACTTCTTGCGTGAATTTTAGGACACCCTTTAATAAACAAGCCCTGGCTAACATGGGAGTCAGTACAGACAGTACGAATGGAGTGTGGTCTTCGGAACTCCGCTAAAAGCTAGCAGTTGTGACCTTGGGCAAGTTACTTACTCTGAGGACCGGACTTCCTTCTGTGAGCGAGGGATGATTCAGAGGATTTGTGGTGGCGCCATGACGAAATGTAAAGCCCAGGGTTCTTGGTTAAGTGTTGTCAATTATCAGTCACAAAACTGGCTTCAGCTTTCACGGACCTAAAGCAATGTCAGTTGTGGATTCTCACTGCCCTTACTGTGCAGTTAGGTGTGTGGATTTGACACAAGGCTGGCCCCTTGCGGTGGTAGCTGTAACTTGGTCATGCTGGTTCTGTGAGGCACCTTCTTGTCTCAGATGTTTATCAGAAGGTTGGGTACTTGTTTGTTGATAGTCATGTCTTACTAAATATAAAATATTGAAGTAAATGACTGACAAAGCATAGTATGTCCCCCAATTTTCTGGTACAGTTTAAAATTAGTGGGAATATAAGCCAAGAGGGGAAATACATGGTTTGCCATCTAAATATTGGATTTTCTCTGAAGTCAGTGAGCCTTCACGGAACTCAAAGACTAGTTATGTGAACAGTAAACGTGTGAGAGCCAAGACAGTTTTGAAGAAACACTCACTCTCCAGTTTTCCCAAGAGGTTATAAAGTTCAGCTCATACCCCAAGCTTTCCCACTGGGCCTACTATGTGACCCTGGGACACTATTTCATTTCCCATCAGTCCTACTGTGTGACTGGAACACTATTTCATTTCCCATCGGGCCTACTGTGTGACCCTGGGACACTATTTCATTTCCCATCGGGCCTACTGTGTGCCTGGGACACTATTTCATTTCCCATCGGGCCTACTGTGTGCCTGGGACACTATTTCATTTCCCATCAGGCTTACTGTGTGACCCTGGGACGCTATTTCACTAGCTGTTTCCTCCCCTGCCCAGCTGCCTACTGCTATACCTTGTTTCCCAGAGAATGGGGAGGACTCGGGAGCTCCAAAGCATGGCTAAAGATTGCTGTGCCGATAAAGAAATAAATGCAAACAAGCCTAGAGCCTTCTGAAGCTAAGCCAGCTGAAACCAGCCAGCCCTTCCACCTTCTCTGACCCAGATTCCTCTCCTAGAATCAGGTCACTCAGCCCCAAACTGTCCCGTGTTAACACCAAAGGAGAAAGAGGAGAGTCCGTTTCTAGATCTTTCTTGGTTTCCAACGTTTCTCCACAGAACTCATCACCAAAATATTTGTCATGATAGTAAATCCAACACAATCACTTAGAATCTGAAATAAGAATATAAATTCATTTAACAGCCCCACAGTTATGTCTTATTGCACAAAGTCAGGCAAATTATCTGCAAATAACAATAACGGCTGTAGAGGTGTATTCTCTGATTAAATAAATATATATTTTATTTGAAAATTATTCCTTAATAAATATTATATTTAACAGTACAAAAAGGAAATATATTTATTTACCAAGAACAAAGGTAGTGAGACTGTTTCTCCAGCTACAACTACTAGTAAGAGAAAATATAAAGATATATAAAAATAACTTTTTTGTAGCCATATAAAACTACCTTCTTATATGGTTTAAATAAATAAGTACATTCAATAATTATCCATTAAGCTACTACCCTGTAGCTACTAATCTGAAATAACTAAAATTCAGTATCAGGGTCCTGGATTTACAATACTGTGTTTTTTCACTAACTTCTTCATCCGCTTAAATTTCTTCCTTAAGTCTTGATGATCTTGTTTTGAAATATACCGAAAATATCTACAACCTAAAAAATAAATAAAACAAAGCAAAATAAAGAAAAATAGTTTTAATACTTATCAAATCCTTCAAATATACTTCTACATTTTTAGCTTTGCTTCATTCCTGGCATATTAATGATTATGGAAACAGAGTGAGTTTTACTGTCTATACCAGTGATGGAAAACCCTAACTTAACTCTGGTGCCGTGTCACATATAGAAATTTTTTTATATTTGCAACCATAGTAAAACAAAGACTTTTATTTTTGATATTTATTTTTATATATTTAAATGACATTTAACAAAGAAAAATCAACCAAAAAAATGAGTTCGTGTGTCACCTCTGACACGCCTGTCATAGGTTCGCCATCACTGGTCTATACCAACACACCTAAGCACACTCTCAGAGCATCGCCAATGAAATGTACCGCTTGCTACACACGAAGATGTTTCTGGTCCATCAACATTAAAGCATCAACTTTAGCTGGTTTTCTAAGCTGCCTACCACACTCTTACTTAGGTGATATGCATATTATATGCATTCATATATTAAATGAGCCTTCTCCAAAAGCAAATTATTCTAGATTCCTTCTCTTTTTTGTTGTTGTTTTGTAAATATATTTTTTATTGATTTCAGAGAGGAAGGGAGAGGGAGAGAGAGACAAAAACATCAATGATGAGAATCATTGATCTGTTGCCTCCTGCACACCCCTTACTGGGGACCAAGCACGCAACCCAGACATGTGCCCTTGACCAGAATCGAACCTGGGACCCTTCAGTCCCCCAGCTGATGCTCTATCCACTGAGCAAACCGGTTAGAGCTAGAATCCTTCACAAAGTTAGCTTGTAAAAGCAGCAAAAGAGGCATCTATAATAAGAAGGAAGTTATCTGTAGAAAACCTTGATGTAAAGCATTAGAATAAATAAACCATAGGTTAGGTCAGGAGTTATCTAGTCATTCTAACCACTAGCAAGTAGCTGGATGGTGGTCCTATAACTCTGCCAAAGGTGACTGGTGCCCATCTGAAGTTCTGCCAGGTCCTCTTGCCCATTTAAATATTGGATTGTTTATTTTTGTTGTTGTTGAGTTGTATACATTCTTTATATACAGTGGGGCCTTGACTTACGAGTTTAATTCGTTCCTTGACAGAGCTCGTAACTCAAATTACTCGTATGTCAAATCAATTTTCACCATTACAATGAATTGAATGCTGGGCTGATGTTGTTGCGTTCACTGTGAAGTTCGCTGCGCCAACTAGTGGTGGGGTATCTGAAGCTGGCTCGTAACCCGAATTTTAGCTCGCAACTCAAAGCAAAAAATCGGCCGAGAGACGGCTCGTATCTCGAAAAACTCATTAGTCGGGACACTCCTAAGTCAAGGCCCCACTGTATTTTGGATATTAGCCTCTATCAGGATTGTTTGCAAATATCTTCTCCCACTTAGTTGGCTGCCTTTTTATTTTGTTGATTTCTTTTGCTGCACCGAGTTTTTTAGTTTGATGTCGTCCCATTCATTTATTTTTGCTTTTGGGGTCAAGTTCACAAAATCCACTCTGAGACCAAGGTCCCTAGTTTAGTACCTATGTTTTCCTCTATGTATCTTACTGTTTCGGGATTTATATTCAAGTCTTTAATCCATTTTGAGTTAGCTTTTGTGTATGATGTCAGATAGCAGTTTAGTTTCATTCTTTTAACACTTGGCTTGCCAATTTTCCCAATACCATTCATTGAAGAGGCTTTCCTTTCTCCATTGTATGTTTTTGGCTTTTTTGTCAAAAATGAGTTGCTCATATATGTGTGGATTTTGGGGCTCTCAATTCTGTTCCATTGGTCTGTTTGTCTATTTTTCTGCCAATACCTTACTGTTTTGATTACTGTAGCTTTGTAGGGTAATTTGAAGTCAGGGAGTGTGAAACCTCTGGCTTTGCTCTTTTTTCTCAGTATTGCTCTCGCTATTTGGGGTCTTTTGTGGTTCCATACAAATTTGAACTTTTGTTCTACTTCTTAGAAAAATGCCACTGGAGTTCTGATGGGGATGGTACTCCATCTGTATCTTGCTTTAGGCACCATGGCCATTTTAGCTATGCTAATTCTTCTCATCCAGGAATAAGCTTATCTTTCCATTTCTGTGTCTTCAATTTCTCTCAACAATCTCTTGTAGTTTTCCATGTATGGGACCTTCACTTCCTTTAAGTTTATTCCTAGGTATTTTATCCTTTCCGTTGCAACTGCAAATAGGATTGTGTGTTTTCTTCATTTCTTTTTCTGATGTTTCATTTTTAGTTTACAGGAACACAACAGATTTCCGTACACTGACTTTGTATTCTGCACCCTTTACTATATTTATCTATTGTTGTTAATAGTCTTTTGGTGGAGTCTTTAGAGGACCCGAACGGACACTTTACCCAAGAAGACATATGAATGGCCAATACATATATGAGAAGATGCTCAACCTCACCAGCTATAAGAAAAATGCAAATCAAAACCACAATAAGATACTACCTCACACCGGGTAGAATGGCTACTCTCAATGAGATAAGAAGTAACAAGTGTTGGAGAGGATGCAGAGAAAAGGGAACCCTGCTGGTAGGATTGTAAATTCATGCAGCCTCCATGGAAAACAGAATGGAGGCTCCTCAAACCATTAAGAATAGAGCTACCATCGCCCTGACTGGTTTGGCTCAGTGGATAGAGTGTCGGCCTGCGGACTGAAGGGTCCCAGGTTCGATTCGGTCAAGGGTATGTACCTTGGTTGCAGGCACATCACCAGTGGGGAGTGTGCAGGAGGCAGCTGATCGATGTTTCTCTCTCATCGATGTTTCGAACTCTCTAACCCTCTCTCTTCCTCTCTGTAAAAAATCAATAAAATATATTATAAAAAAAAAAAAAAAGAATAGAGCTACTATATGACCCAGCAATTCCTCTTCTGGGTATCTACCCCAAATATTTTTTAAAACACAATCATAAAGATATACATATCCCTATTTCACTGTAGCATTATTCACAACAGCCAAGACACAGAAACAACCTAAGGTACCGCAGTAGGTGAGCTGTCAGATGAAAGAATGGTCATACTTCGTATTTCAAAATCGTCTAGAAGAGACTTTTAGATAAAAAGAAAACACGTACCTTTTCCTAACAATATTCCAGCAACAAAAGCTTTCTCATAAGCCAAAGCTTTGTCCTCCTTCCAATCACTTTTTGCCCAAAAGGAGCTGAAGTGAAAGCCTGGCCACCAGTTTTTCCTGGAATTCCACTCTTCCTGAACCCAGGCAAGGTGACTTCTGGAAAAGACAAAGGTCACTGTCAGAGACGGATCTACGCTGTCAGAACGGGGACTGAAGCAGAGCCTATGAACGATGAGAGGAAGGCGTTTTCAGACCAACGTCTGAGTCTGGCAGTGGGAGGGCACACGCATGAGACCACATCCGTCTGGTTCTCGTTGATCTCTATGCCCTATTTTCCATTGAACTAAACAGCCAGCTCAGTATAGTGCAGTGGTTAATACCAGAGACTCTGAAGTCAAAATCCTGATTCAAATCTCAGATCTCCCATTCGCTGTCCATGTGACCCCGGCCAAGGTGGGTAACCTCTCTGAGCCTCAGTTTCCTTGAGGATATTAATGGCACCGGCTCTTAGCATTGTTATTAAGATTAAACGGGTCCAGCACTACAGCAGTCTCATGGAAAGCTCCTGGCAAATGTTCCTTAAATGTTAGCTATTATTACTACGTAAAAGTTTCTTTAAAACCTCATTGTAAATTACATGCTGCAAAGAATTCCTATCCGGATGCAGATATTATCATACAAATGCATGAACACACGGGTCTGACAGTTGAACCGGACAAGGCTAAGGGCTCATGAATGATTTAATTGAGCAAATACACATTTAGGACCTATTTGTGTCCTGTGGCAGAACTCCTACAGGTTCAACAACTGAACAGGACATTTCTCTGCCTTCAAGAATCTTATGGTCAGCAGGGGTTCAGATAGGGTTTAGACAGGGCTTTCGATCTGCAGAATGGTTTACAGTGAGTATATCAACATAGAACACGAAAAACATTTTATAATCAGCTCTGTTCCATCCCCAGGATCAGGTCAGATCTGAGGCCTGAAACAGGTTCCCACTGATCATGAACTTCCTAACCAACCCAAATGGATACAATGAATTAATGAAACTATTTATTTTTTTAAATATATATATATATATTATTGATTTCAGAGAGGAAGGGAGAGAGATAAAGATAGAAACATCAATGATGAGAGAGAATCATTGATTGGCTGTCTCCTGCACGCTCCCTACTGGGGGAATCTAGCCCACAACCCGGGCATGTGCCCTTGTCCGGAATTAAACCTGGCACCCTTTAGTCCACAGGCCGGAGCTCTATCCACTGAGCCAAACCGGCGAGGGCTGAAACCATTTTTTTATATCCCTTCTTCTCACAAAGTAAAAATGTGACACTAATGATGTTATGATCAAAGCCATTGTTTTTGATTCCCAGCTCACAACGGACTTAAGAAATATTTGCTGAATGAATAACCTTCCATGATCTTATGAGGCCTTAAAAACCGCACTGAAAACTATTGGAAACAGCTGGGAAGAAAGCTGCTTCCCATGTGATTTTAGAAGTTAAGAACATGAAAATCCCAAAGAGCTTTACAAGAGTCCAGCACGGAGTGGGAGTGACCCCGCCTCGTCCTGATTTCCAATTTGAAAACCAACATATTCCCTAACCTAACAGTGGTACTTATTTTGTTAACGTAAAAAATCTTGAGAGAATTTTTGTATGTTATACTTGTGAATTTATCTGTCCTTGTTTTTGATAAAATCAGAAGAAAGCAGCAGAAGACACAGTTCAAGAAAGGTCACTGGTTCCATTCCTGGTCAGGGCACTTGCCTGGATTTCAGGCCCAATCCCAAGTAGGGAGCGTGCAGGAGGCAGCCTATCAATGTTTTTCTCTTTTCCTCTCCCTTCCTTTCTCTCTAAAAGCAATAACAAATATTTTTTTTTTAAATGAAATCCAAAAACATAAACAAATACCGTATTTGCTTAAAAACTGACATATTATCAGCTCTAATATTGGGAAATATTATTATTTGTGCTGACCCAGTAATGAATACCATGCGTCTCTTACTTACCCCATTAAGATCTGTCTGAGATATTTTGCCAAATATTGCCAAGCAGTCATGTTTTTAGTGCATCCAGCAAAATCTAAGACACCGAATAGTACCTCCAGCCCCAGTTTATGGTGCTCTTCTTTGTCTGCAATGGTCACAGCAATTAGGATTCACATAAGAAACTGAGGCACACAAAGCTAAAACAAACATTTCACCAGCTGATACAACATTACTGAACCATAAGCCCTCTAATTTGGCTAAAAATGTAAAACAATTCATTGTCCTTGTACTCTCCTGTGAAGACTCTGAAAAATTCAATAATTCAGTCCATGCTACTAAAGTCGGAATGCGGATTCTCATCTCCGAATGGGCTATACAACTGAATGCCTGAGTTAGGGGCATCCATCCCCCATCCCCACAGTCAAACACCCATGTCTGACTTTTGACTCCCCAAACCCTTAACTACTAATGGCCTACGGTTGACCAGAGGTCATACTGATCACACAACCTCTGTCTGTTATGTGTATTATATACTGTACTCTTACAATACAGTAAGCTAGAGAAAAGAAAATGTTATTAAGAAAATCATGCCCAGCCAGTGTGGGTCAGTGGTTGAGTGTCGACCAATGAACCAGGAGGTCACAGATGGATTCCCCATCAGGGCACATGCCCGGGTTGTGGGCTCGATCCCCAGTGTGGGGCGGGGAGGAGGCAGCCTATCAATGGTTCTCTCTGATCACTGATGTTTCTAGCTCTCTCTCCTTCTCCTTCCCTCTCTGAAATCAATAAAAAAATATATATATTTTGTAATCATAAGGAAGAGTTACAGCATTTATTGAAAAAATCCTGCATGTAAGGGGACCCACACAGCTCAAACCCATGTTGGTCGAGGATCAACTGCATTCACCGAGAACATTGTTTAAAGCGCCTGCCCTGTGTGGGCAGGTCACACACTGTCTCCTACGAGGAGAGGGAATGAGACAGGCTCGATACCTCCTGGATTTAAGCTGGTTTCTCCCTATGAAGCTACATTCTTCTCTGTATGGAGCTGCGAGGCAGCAGTGATTGAAACGAGGCGAGTTATATATACTACAGCCACTTCTCTTTGGCCGACTGCTGCCTAGCATGCTACAGCAGCATCAGCAAACTTTATTTGTAAAGGGCCAGACAGTAAACATGCAGGCCAGGGGTGGGCAACCCCTGGCACGCGTGCCAAACATGGCACGCCAGTAACTTTTGCTGGCACGCGAAACCCTCTTATAATCTTCCATTTACAATTGTGAATCTTTGTTCTCAGTTTTGTTAAGTCTCGTAATAGGAGTAGCCTGACGGATGAAAGTAGTAGCTCGTGCATATCTCTGAAGGTCACGAAATATAAACCTGATGTAAAATCTCTGTCATCAGTGATGCGGCAGCAAAAGTCCCACTGATAATATCAAACGGAGTCATAAAGTTTTCTGTCAGACTATCAGTGGACATGTATACATTAAAAATAAATGTATTTTTCATCATCATATACTGTGTTCTTGTCGCTCGAATGAATTTTATTATTTCTTCAAGGTTCTTCACATACGTACACCTTAAAGAGATATCAAGTAGGCGTAACATGTTCTCAAAAAATTAGGGTTGGCACGCAGAAGAATTTTGAGTCAGAGATTTTGCTGGTTTTGGCACGCATTCGCAAAAAGGTTGCCCACCCCTGATGTAGGCTTTGTGAGCCGCATGGTCTCTGTGCTGCTGCAGTGCAAAAGCAGCCACGGACACCAGGGACACCAGGGACACCAGGGACACCACGCCAGTGCATGGAGTGGCTGGGCTCCAGAACTCAGGTCGGGTGAGCAATGGATTTGGCCCGGGGACCTTGGGCTACTGACCCCCTCGTCCACAGCGTGTCTGCCCGCAGGGATGTAAAACACACAGGACTCACCTGATTTCCTCAGTAACCTATGGAATTCCAACATCAGTGTATGAGACGGTACAATCTGATACAAAATCTGGAAGAAAGGATAATCTTGTGTTATTTGCACATTCAAAAGGCATTTCTCAAATGTCAGCTTACTTTTCAAACACAGTTCTTACTCTCGAATAGCCCTTTAGTGAATGAATCACGGATTTAACAGATACTTAGCTTTTACCCAGTTTCAATTCGGGTATAGAGAGGATTCTCTGTAAAGCTATTGTTTAAAAATCACTGATAATAACTAGATAATCAGAGGTGTAGGGGAAACAGATGGAGACTTTTTATTTTCTCCTTATACATTTTTTATACTGTTTACCACACTTAAAAATTTAATTTCTTTTCAGAAGTCAAAACAGAAAAAAAATAAAGGAAAAAATCTATTTCACACGGGCCCAGCCAGTGTGACTCAGTGGTTGAGTGTCGACCCATGAACCATGAGGTTCCCGGTTCGATTCCCGGTTGGCGTACATGCCCGAGATGCAGGCTCGATCCCCAGTAGAGGGCGTGTTGGAGGCAGCTGATGGATGTCTCTCCCACCGACGTTTCTATCTTTCTATCCCTCTCCCTTCTTTTCTCCCTAAAAACCAATTAAAAATCTTTTTTTAAAAAATCTATACCTTAAGCACACTTATGAGTTTCTCTCTTGGTGCCTTCTCCCTCTTCAGGAAGTTGTATAAGTAGACGTGCGCGTTCGGATTGGATGGGAACTTTTCGTCGTAGGCATAATTAGTGAGGATCTCTCGGGCCCCATCTTGATCCCCATAGAATTCCAGCATCTACATTAAAAAAAAAACACATAGTATCTTAGCTAAATTCTGTCAGACAGTTACATGAAAGATAATGCACAAGTTAATGATGGGCACAAAAACATCATAAAACTGAAAAAGAGCATTTGCTGTGGGGTATGGTGGTCACGCCCGTTTCTGCTCTCCGCAGCATGTTACAGCCCCTGGGGAGGGCAGAGGCCGCTTACAACAAAGGCCTGCTGGCTTCCCACTGTTTCCTTATCCTATTTGTTACTGAAAAACGCAACAACTTCACATAAGAACTGTTCCTATAAGAAATGAAGCGCTTACAGCAGAGCACTCTAGGCTGGAAAGAGAACACAGGACGTCACTCGCCTCGGTGCCCTACGTAACGTCAGCCACAAAAGGGGTGCGTGGGAAGTACAGTCCCTTTCATCCCACTCCAACGTTACCCGGAAACTTCCAGGCTCCCCAGCATCCGGCCTCAGAGATGCTTTTCTGACAACACAATGACCACTTCAGCACTCAGGAAGCATTCACAGAGCCAATTAGTGTGAGGGTTTATTCAGTGCCTCGGGCCAAGGCCCGCTGTCCTTCCGTCATGACTCTGGGGTGACAGCCGTTATTCTTCACCCGATATATCTTGACCTAATTTCAGATTTCTGTCCCCTTCCGTTCTACATCCCATCGAGTCATAAAAGATCTTTCTGCTTTTCTTTTAAGCTCGATAAGAATACTATGGAGTTGACATTTACGACTATATTGTGATTTATTTTATAAATATTTGGCCATGACATGTTATCCAGCGGTAAACACATACAAAAGCAGCATTTACAGTATACTAGTAAAATAAACAAAAAATGTTCAGGCCAAAAAGAGAGACTTTTTTTAAAACAATTTCTAAATATTCGTTTCCTTCTGATCAGTAGAGGTTAGGCTTATAGTAAAAAGGAAACTGATAAAATGTTATGAAAAGTCTACTTACCTCTACATAGCTCTTCACAAAAGGGTCCCAAACTCCAGGCGTCTGAATCAATGCAGAGAAGTTGGTGGACGTCTTCCAGCTGTGCTTGAACATGTTCTGAGATGCTGTGCTGTAAGCATAGTCATCCTCATCTAATCAAAGATCAAAGACTTTTAAGAATCACTCAGAATTGACTGCAGAATCAGCAATCAGTAACTACCCACAAGAAAAGCTCAGGCCCTGATGGCTTTGCTGGTGAATTCAAACGTTGAAAGGATAAGACTGATTCTTCACAAACTCTTCCCAAAAAAAGAACAGAGGGAACACTTTCCAGCTCACTCTATGAGGCCAGTATTACCCTCAGACCAAAACCAGACAAGGACAACACAAGAACATGAGGGACCAGTCTTTCTAGAAACACAGATGCAAATATCCTCAACAGAATACTAGCAAATTAAAATCAGGACAGTGGTTTTCTCAAGGCAATGGAAGGAGAGGCACGGGGCGGGGGGTGGGGGGGATGGGACTTCATGGTGACAGCAATGCTGTGCCCCTTAACCTGGGTGGCAGGTACATGGATGTTTGTTTTGTAATTATTCATTCTACCACACATTTGTTCTATACATTTTTTTTCTGTCTGTATCCCTTTTATTCTATATCCCATCGAGTTATATAGCAGGTCCTCAAATAATATCTTGTGTTCAACATCATTTTGTTATACTGTTGATGACATGTCGACTCTTGTTTATATCAATCAGCCTGTGGTAAAACTGGTTTTATCACATGTCATTTCGCTTATTAAAGTCACAGAACCTATCAACGATGTTAAGTGAGCACTTACTGTATGTCATATTTCACAACCTTAAATGTGTAAAAGAAAGTTAGTCTTTCAAAGGCAACAACTAACAGACAATCAAAATACTTTTTGGTACCAGTGCTACTTTTTAACCAAAAAACTAACTCATCCCCCCAAAAAAGAGGGATTGGTATTCTCTCCCCAGTAGATCAACTGAATAAATATCAATATGGACTTGGAAACGAGGTGATAAGAGGAAAGCAGGTAAGAAATGGTATAGAAAACTTTTTTTAAAAATTGATTTCAGAAAGGGAGGGAGAAGGAGAGAGAATCATCGATCGGCTGCCTCTTGCACGCCTCCCACTGGAGATCAAGCCCGCAACCCGGGCATGTGCCCCGACTCAGAATCGAACCGTGGTTCATAGGTCAACGCTCAACCACTGAGCCACACCGGCTGGGCTAGAAAAACATTTTCAAGCAAAAAGGCAGATCCCTGAGTAAGTCTACGTTGGGTGTGAACTTCCTGTGGAAGGAAGGTTCCCAGTCGCCAAGTGCATGAAATCCAACGAGGGCAGGCCACCGCAGCAGCAAGGGATGGTTATGTGCTATGTCCTTAGGAACTTGGTTATACAGAACTAGCCATAGGTTTTTTCCTATTAAATAGACAATGGAGGCTGGAAGTCACGTAAAGAGCTCCACGTGTCATCCCTTCTTCCTCTCCTGTTGCTACAGAACAACGAACAGATCAGCTGTAGGAAGGGCCTGGACCATCTGTCCGTGGGGGAGATGCTGTCAATGCCAGGTTCCAACGGCTTCTGTCATCAAATATTTGCTTCAGTTCTACCAAACCACGTGTAAGAAAGTAAATATTGAACTGAAAACTTACCTCATCAACATCAGCAAGCCTGTTTTTTTAAAAAAAAAATATCACAGCAGGCATTGTAGCGAGGTGAACTGAAGAAACAGCAGACAGACACGGGACCTCGAAAGATGTGACTGGTGCAGACAGGGTGATACAACAGAAAACACACAGGGAAAAGCTTAGAGCAATTACAAAGCAAGAGGCGAAGAGTCCAATACCACAGGCTGCACAGGAGGCTGATCTATCGGGGTCAAGTGTAAGAATAAGGGGTCTACCGAGTCTTGAAGGGCGGAGGGCATTCTGGGTAAGGGGATGGCATGAAGACCACACAAGATTATCATGATGAAGACCGTGCCTCAGAAGGGTCTTGGGAGAGGTCGGAAGTAGGAAGAGGGAAGGGAATTCTGAGGTTAGTAAAATCACATGACCAGAGACCAAGGAAATACTACTTATCCCATAAGCATAATAAGAAAACACTGCTTACCACACACGACACAATAAATACCAAGACTGAGATTTGGATAGAAAACAAGAAGCCCCACATGTGCCTTTCTTTCCATTGTCTTGAGAAAACCACTGTCCTGATTTTAATTTGGATTAAAAAGGGGTTAATCCCAAAAAGAGCTACGGAGAAAAACTAAACAAGAGAAAGGAAATGAAAACAACCTATAGCTTTGAAGAACACAGATGTGGCGCTAGCACAGGATATCATCACCAGTAAAAAGCAAGAGAAAGGGAACCAAGTTTGAGATGGACACATGGTCAGTTTCTGGTCTGATCCAGAGAAGTGTCTGTGCCCAGCTGGCGTGGCTCAGTGGTTGAACGTCGACCCATGAACCAGGAGGTCAGTGTGATTCCCGGTCAGGGCACAGGCCCGGGTTGTGGGCTCCATCCCCAGTAGGGGCGTGCAGAAGGCAGCCAATGAATAATTCTCTCTCATATTGATGTTTCTATCTCTCTCCCCGTCCCTTCCTCTCTCTGAAATGAATAAAAACATATTGGGGGGAAAAAAGAAAAGAAAATGGTCTGTTATGACCTTTGTACAGAGATGAAACAACTTTATCTTGCTCTATTCTTTAAACATAGTATTCTGAGAAACAACATTATAAAACACACTAAACCCCATTCTAAACCCACAAGAAGAAACATTTTTGATATGCAAAGAAAATGATCACCTTTCCTGGAAATCATATTTAAAAACAGCAATGAATCTAAAATGGTCATAAACCTAATTTATGAATCATCTAAGTTTTGTCTGAAGAGGTTTTTGATACATTGATAGGTAAAAGATGATGGAGAATTTTACATCCATAGAAACATCTGCTCTCTGTAACATCTGGATAAAGCTCAGCTGGGCGGTCGGAGATTCGATTTACTCCTTAAGGTCCCTGTGTCCCTCTGATCCAGAATTATCCCCCAACAGTTCACTGGTACCCACTCACCAAGCTCCGACAGTTCCTTCTTCTTTTTAGACCAAGTGTAATATTGCAGGAGCCCTTTATAGGCCTGAACGAGGTTGATTAACGCCTCCTGGGAAGACGACTTTTCACCGTATCTCCACGTCTCTGCCTGGCTGAGATTTCTGCTGGCGTCGTCGAACATCCCGTGATGCAGAAGGTACAACGCGTGTTGCAAGGAGATCTGCAACCATAATGAGAACATGTGCCATGACCTGTTGGGTGCTTAGAACACCATTCATCAGAAAGCTCAGTAAACACAGGATGTATGTTGGGCCGAGATCTTGGCAGGACACACATGATGTAACAACACTGTCCCCGTCATCCAAAATTTCCATCCAGCAAAGAGGGAAGAGGTGTGGAGCAGCACGAGGTGGGTGAGAGTGAAATGATGTCAGCTTACAAAGAGAGGACCGCGCGATCTAGGGAAAGAGCCTGTGCCCTGGGGACAGACAGTCCTGCCTCAGATGCTGCCCCAAAGCTGCATCAGCAGAGAGGAGCCTGGTGGTTGCCAAGGGCTGAGGGTGGAGGAGGCGGGAAGATGTTGGTCAAAGGGCACACATTTTCAGTTATGAGATGAGTAAGTTCCGGGGACCTAATATACAGTACGGTAACTAGAGTTAATGACGCGGAATTGTATGCTCGAACGTTCCTGGGAGGGTAGAGCTTTAATGTTCTCACCATAACAACAACACAACAGTAATTATGTGAGAAGGAGGTGCGAGCTCACCTTATTGTGGCAACTCTTTCATGATGCGTATGTGGATCAAATCATCACACTGTACGCATTAAACTTACACAGTGTTATATGCCAATTCTATCTCCATAAAGCTGGGGGGAAAACGTTTTCACATATGCAAACTCCCAATTTGTTTAGTTCAATCCTTTTCCAAAAGTGCCGATTGCTAGAGAGCTCAAGCGACTTGAGCAAAGGATGAGAAGGTGGTCCCTGAGAGGGCTGGTCTGGGCAGCTCGAGACATAGAACGAGCAGGTATTTTAACTCAGAGGTCAAGGTAGGCGACAGGAAACAGAGAAGTAGGCGGTTCTCACAGCACTGCTTCCTTTCAGCTTCTTATTTATCCAGGTCCCTAACACTCTGTCTAGGTCAGTGATGGCGAACCTTTTGAGCTCGGCGTGTCGGCATTTTGAAAAACCCTAACTTAACTCTGGTGCCATGTCACATATAGAAATTTTTTGATATTTGCAACCATAGTAAAAGACTTATATTTTTGATATTTATTTTATATATTTAAATGCCATTTAACAAAGAAAAATCAACCAAAAAAATGAGTTCGAGTGTCACCTCTGACACGCGTGTCATACGTTCGCCATCACTGGTCTAGGCCTTTGACCTGACTACTTATCTCACTGCTGAGACCAGCTGTTTTGTTGAAATGAACACTGCAAAGGTAAATTCACAAAGCCCACATTCTTACCGTTAAGTAATTCAAGACGCCAATATTTTTCATCCTGTCAGCAAAGGTATTAAAAGTCTCCACGCTGCTTTTGGGGTGATAGTAGAGAATTTCACTTCCGAGTTTCCAAATAATCTGTCAAAACAGAAATTACTAACAAAAATGTAAAATCTTTGCCTTAACCAATGTCTGCCTAAGAAAGCTATTTTTTTTTTTCTGATTATTTCATTCAAAAGCAACCTATAATTTCTTTTCCTAGATACCACCTCCATCATTTCACTACACTTCACCCAGTGAAACTACTACTGTATCACATGTGATTAAAACTTTCCCACCGATTAAAATACCAGGTAACTATGATAGTGCCATTTTTAAATTAGTCGACTAAAGAAGGCAGGCAGTTGAGATATACAACTGAAGATAATATTTTTAACTAACATAGGAGAAAAACCAAATGAGAGCAATGGACTGGATGTGAGAGGAAGGAGGTGCCAGCTCAGCGAGCTCCCAGCGAGCTTTCTAAATACTGACTATGTGCAACCTACATTTAGGGCTCAAATCTAAGAATGTGTATCAGCTACGGACAGATTTTAATAGAATATATGTTCTCCCCAGAGCACCGTCATGCTGCTGACAGAACTTGGAGCTCTTCATTTCCCATGGGCGTGAATCTCTGTTTCTCTTACCCCACTTTAAAGTGATTCAGTAACATTGACCTGAAAGTAAACTTAGGTGAATTTTAAATCCGTTATTTCTATAAACATACAGACTGGTGGTTTGGTGTAACCATAAAATGCATCTTCCCAGCTTAGAGAGGTCAAGATCTCATTTGCAGAATGCCAGACTGGAGTCTTTTGGAGCCTAAAGAGAACGTGGAGACTACCTATCACAGTGGACTTCAACCTGGTTGTACACAAGAACTACCCGTTAAAAATAAACACTGCAGCCCTGACCGGTTTGGCTCAGTGGATAGAGCGTCAGCCTGTGGACTGAAGGGTCCCAGGTTCGATTCTGGTCAAGGGCATGTACCTTGGTTGCGGGCACATCCCCAGTAGGGAATGTGCAGGAGGCAGCTGATCGATGTTTCTCTCTCATTGATGTTTCTAACTCTCTATCCCTCTCCCTTCCTCTCTGTAAAAAATCAATAAAATAAAATAAATAAATAAAAATAAACACTTCAGGGACTCAGACTCTGATTCAGACCTGGCACAGAGCCCCGTAATCTGCGTGTCCAACAAAAGTCCTAGACCAGTGGTTCTCAACCTTCTGGCCCTTTAAATACAGTTCCTCATGTTGTGACCCAACCACAAAATTATTTTCGTTGCTACTTCATCACTGTCATGTTGCTACTGTGATGAATCGTCATGTAAATATCTGATATGCAGGATGGTCTTAGGCGACCCCTGTGAAAGGGTCGTTCGACCGCCAAAGGGGTCGAGACCCATACACAGGTTGAGAACCGCTGCCCTAGACGATTCCAATAGAGCCGAACAAGCGCCTAGAAACCCCTGATCCGAGTCCCTCACTTCACAAAACAAACTCTGGACAAAAAGAGCCTGTGACTTGCCCAGTGATCTAAAGATGCATGAAACGTTAGTCCATAAACTGAATTTTCAATCAATGGGAAAACCTTTTCTTTCAGATTGTTTTTGGCTCTATTAGGTATCTAACTCATACAGTGGTTACTGTAACTTGGCCAGCGTGGCTCAGGGGTTGAGCAACATCGACCTATGAATCAGGAGGTCAAGGTTCGATTCCTGGTCAGGGCACATGCCCAGGTTGCAGGCTCAATCCCCAGTGTGGAGCATGCAGGAGGCAGCTGATTGATGATTCTCGCTCATCATTGATGTTTCTCTCTCTCTCTTCCTCTCCCTTCCTCTCTGAAATCAATAAAAAATATATTTTAAAAAAATAAATAAAACTATTTAGATTTCCAGGTGAATTATTTCGGACAAACTGTTTTTTTACTGAACAAATTTAACCATATATGCGAGGCACTGTTCCAGAGCCCTGCCCTACTGGAAATTACATTCTACTATAGAGAGACTGACAATAACCAAGAAACATAATAAATAAATTGGCAAAAACTATGGAAAACAAATGGAGTGGGATAAGGGGACCCGAGGGACAGCTGGAAGGTGGAGAAGGGTGTACAGCGCCAACTGTAGTCACACTGGGCCCCGTTGAAAATGCTAGAGTGAGTCCTGAAGACCTTTCCAGGTGAAGGAAACAGCTAAGGCAAAGGCAACCAGGCAGGTAAGAGCCTGTCCGAGTAAGAGAAGGAAGGCGGTGAGGATGCAGGGGAACAAACAAGGAGAGTGACAGATGAGGTCAGAGAGAGGTGGGGGGGAGGGGGTAGAGGGAAGACATGTAGCACACGCAGGCATCAGGAGGGCGCTGGCTTCTACGTGCAGTGACATGGGAAGCCACCGGGTCTTCAGCAGGATCATGTTTTAAAAGGATCACGCTGAGGCCACATGTTCATTAGTCACAGAACTTGGGAGCAAATCAAAACCACCAGGAGAGGTCACCTTCACAACCACTAGGACAGCTGTACTCAAAAGACAGACAATAACAAGTGTTGGCAAGGATGTGGGAACCTGGAGCCCTCCCACACCGCTGGTGGGAGGGTCAAATGGTGTCATCGCTCTGGCAAGCAGTCTGCCAGGTCCTCAAGAGATTAAACTGCTCCCATGCGACCCAGCGATTCCGCTCCTGGGTACATACCCAAACATCCCGACCACAACCTGTACGGAGTGTCCAGCAGCCTTATTCACAATAACCACAAAGTGGAAAGAATCCACATGTCCAACAACTGACGAATGGACACATGAAATGAGCTATGATCTATATAATGGAACACTGCTTTGCAATAATAAAAAGGAATGACGTACTAATACACGCTACAATACGGGCAAACCTTGACAACATTATGTACAGTGAAAGAAGTCACTCACAGAGACCACACATTATATGGTTCCACTTACATGAAATCTCCAGAATAGAAAGTCCTAGATTAGTGGTTGCCAGGGGCAGGGGGAGAAAGGGGGAGGGTGAAGAGAAAAACAGGGACTGAATGCAAGTCCGTAGAGGATTTCTTCTTGGGGGGGGGACAAAAATGTCCACATTTAGACTGTGGTAATAGTTGCACATCTCTGTGAATATCTATGAAAAAACCCTGAACTGTATACCACTGAAATGGGTGAATTGTATGGTGTGTCAACAAAACAATTTCTCACTCGCCCTAGCTGGTTTGGCTCAGTAGATAGAGCGTCAGCTACAGACTGAAGGGTCCCAGGTTCGATTCCAGTCAAGGGCACATGCCTGGGTTGCGGGCTTGATCCCCCATGGGGGGCGTGCAGGAGGCAGCTGATCAATGACTCTCAATGTTTCTATCTCTCTCTCCCTCTTCCTTCCTCTCTGAAATCAATAAAAATATATTAAAATAAATAAATAAATAAATAAATAAATAAATAAAACTATTTCTCTCCTTCTAAAATTAAAAAAAGCGTCGCTCTGGTTGCTGTGCTGAAACCAGACCAGGAGGAGGAAAAGGGCAAACAGCGGTCTCAGCGGGATGGCAATGGCCTGGATCAGGGGCAGCCTGGTCAGACCCCAGTGAATCTGAAAGTACAGCCAACAGGACTTTCTGATGGTTTGGAGATGGGACATGAGAAAAAAAAAGAGGACTCCAGAGTCTGGCCTTAGCAGTTAGATCCATACAACCACCATCTTCTGAGACGAAGAAAATGTGGTGAAGATCAGAACCGTTTCTGCCAAAAGAAACTGAAGCTCCCAGGGATCGGTGACCTCTCCTCACCTCGGGGGCAGCCTGCCGCTTGTTGCTGTCCGAGTCTTCCAGGATCTGCAGATAACTGTGCATGTACTCGGCTGCTCGCTGCCACTGATGCTTCAGCAGGGCTTCTTGGATGAAACTTAAACAGGCACTTGTTGTCTGAGCAAAATCCTTCTCCTTTTTCCCTCTGGTCGCTATAAAAATTAAAGAGAAGAGTCTTTTATGTATTTTTTAATATGTCTTTATTGATTTGAGAGAGGGAGAAAGATAGAAACATCAATGAGAGAGAATCATCGATCGGCTGCCTCCTGCATGCCCCCTACTGGGGATCAAGCCTGCAACCTGGGCAAGTGCCCTGACCGGGAATCAAACCATGACCTCCTGGTTCACTGGTTGCTGCTCAACCACTGAGCCACACCAGCTGGGCAAAGAGAGGAGTCTTTTACCCAGTGACCCCAATTCAACAGCTCAAAAACTTACTTCTGATAAGCATAAGTGTTAACAAGGAGAACAGTGGGTATTACCTTAATCCAGCCCATCCCAAATATCAAAGCTAGCTTCACTTCAAACAAACTCTCCCACACTATTTTAACTAGTTTTAGCAAATGAAAAAAAAAAAAAGTCTAATGTGGAGATGTGTAATTTGATGTTCTACCAGAGTCAGCAAACCCTTCAAATCTGTATCCATCACCCTTTCATTCTTGTACTAAACAATCTGAGTAGAATTGTCCAAGAGGGCCCCAAACGCATCGTCTCAAGTCGTTAGAATGCGTAGAAATCATTAGGGCCATCCTAGGCAAGCAGGGCCTTTAGTACCTTCCAGTGTTCTGAAAACAAGAGGTGGGCTTTAATGTTTTTAAGGACTGAGTTCCTAGTAACTCAATGACATTAAATGCAAATTAGACTAAAACAGTTTTGTAGACAGTAGCATTTAGATCTCTAAAGAACTGACAATACGGGCCTAACCGGTTTGGCTCAGTGGATAGAGCGTCGGCCTGCGGACTGAAAGATCCCAGGTTCGATTCCGGTCAAGGGCATGTACCTTGGTTGCGGGCACATCCCCAGTAGGAGGTGTGCAGGAAGCAGCTGATCAATGTTTCTCTCTCTTTGATGTTTCTAACTCTATCCCTCTCCCTTTCTCTCTGTAAAAAATCAATAAAATATATTTAAAAAAAAAAAAAGAATTGACAATACGGAAAAAAGGGGACATGTGTAATATTTCAACAATAAAGATTTAAAAATAAAAAAATAAAAGAATTGACAATACTCATATTAAGGATATTTGGAATTAGTTACAACCCTGTTATAGGAGCAACTGGTTGCAGACTGCCACTCCTCTTCCCTTTCCATACCTCTAGGGGACCCCCAGGGACCCCCAGTCTTTCAGCTCAGGCACCCTTACTCTGGCAGTACACAGACTAACAGGTACATGCAAACATAGTTTTAGAGCAATCAACTTCCTCCCATACCCTTTCCTAAAATTGATCTCCTAGAGAACTGTGCCTACAGTCAAGGCTTCGTGAACAAAAGCAATATGAGTTGCCTTAAGGTGAAAATGGAGGAGAAAGTGAATGACTAACACATCCAGCACTTAAAGTCATTTGAGATTCCGTTTCCTCACCTTTAAAATGCCTAGCATCGCCCTGGCCGGCTTGGCTCAGGGGAAAGAGCGTCAGCCTGCGCACCGATGGGTCCCAGGTTCGATTCCGGCCAAGGGCACATGCCTGGGTTGTGGGCTCGATCCCCAGTGTGGGGCGTGCAAGAGGCAGCCAATCAATGATTCTCTCTCATCACTGATGTTTCTATCACTCTCTCCTTCTCCCTTCCTCTCTGAAATCAATCAGTAAATATATTTTTAAAAATAAAATAAAATGCCTAGCATATAGATTTATAGCTGATTAATTTAGCCAATGTCAGGGATATAGTAAGTGCTCAGGAAAAAGAAAAAGAAAAAGACACGTGTATCTGCCATAATACAGACTATTATTAATTCAAAGGAAAAGAATTCTAAAACAAAAAATCATCTATTTTTTTATTTCTTTTTGGCTGTAGCATAAGAAATTGTCATCTATGTATTCCTATCCTGAAAAGTGAACCAAGCTTGGTTATTCATGTTGCATTCATATGGGATCTTATCCTCCCTTGCATGGAGGGTAAAATGGCTGTAGGGTATTTTACTTACCCACACTTTCTACTTGCTTTTGGAGCCACGGAAGGCACATTCCTGAACGAGGGCGGACACTGGTTTCCACTGGGTCATCCTCTGGCGTGGGCCTCAGCAAGTCTTCGCTGAAATCACTCATACCTACTTCAGACCGAGAACATCAGGTACTTTCTGCACGTCTTAATTCACAGCCTTCTGGGTTATACAGAAGAACAGACATTTCTTAATCTAGCAAATAACACTTGATCAGCAAAATTAATTGTATCCTGTAATTCCTTTTAAAAATATAAATTTGGGCCCTAGCCGGCTTGGCTGAGTGGACAGAGCGTCAGCCTGCGGACTGAAGGGTCCCAGGTTCGATTCCGGCTTAGGGCACATGCCCGGGTTGTGGGCTCGACCCCCAGTGCGGGGCGTGCAGGAGGCAGCCAATCAATGATTCTCTCTCATCATTGATGTTTCTATCGCTCTCTCCCTCTCCCTTCCTCTCTGAAATCAATAAAAATATTTTTTTTTAAAAAATAAAAATATACATATAAATTTGTCAGCAACAACCAAAATAAATGACCCATTCAAAAAAAACAGACAAAAACTATGTTTCAAGAAAACACCAAGATAGATAAGATACCTGCCCCTTGATTTAAAAAAGAAAACAACTCAAACCTAAAGGAAGAAACAGCAGCCCTGGTCAGGTAGCTCATTGGTTAGAGCACACACCCATTACACCAAGGTTTGGGGTTTGATCCTGGATCAGGGCACAGACAAGACTCAACCAATGAATGCAGAGATAAACGTAACAACAAATTGATGTTTCTCTATCTCTCTCAAATCAAATAAAGGTATATATTTTTTTAATTTTTAAAAATGTAATAAAGGGAGAAACAGCAAAACAATGTATAATAACAAAACAGTACAATAATAACAGCAATAGTAGTAGTTAACATTTACTGGGCCCTTTTTATACATCGGGCGTATAAATCATCTAATTTAATCCTTACAGACACCCTGAAGTAAATACTATTATTTTCTCCCATCTTCATGTTGAAAAAAAAAACTGAGGGTCTTAGTGAAGAAACCTAACCTGGCCTGACGTCACAAGCAAGGTGAGGACAATATTCTATGAACCAGAACTTCAAATTACTTGGCCTGAATGGAGTTTGGGGTCTGTGCGCAGGAGGGGACCGGAATGCAGAAGTGAGGGCGGGAGAGAATCTAGAAGGACAGCCCTATGCCCAGCTGAGTCTGGACTTAACCCTCAAGATGCTCCCCTATCCAGTTTGGCTCAGTGGATAGAGCGTCGGCCTGCGGACTGAAGGGTCCCAGGTTCTATTCCGCTCATGGGCATGTACCTGGGTTGCGGGCACATCCCCAGTGGGGAGTGTGTAGGAGGCAGCTGATCGATGTTTCTAACTCTCTATCTCTCTCCCTTCCTCTCTGTAAAAAATCAATAAAATATTTTTTTTAAATCAATAAAATATTTTTTTTAAAAAAAGATGCTCGGGGCCCTCTCCCTCGCTCCCCACTCCGATGGCTCGTTAGGTCCTGCTGACGGCTGCCTGCTGGCCCTTGAATCTGCCCCTTCTCCGCAATCCTGCGCCGGCACCCTAGCCAGCACCTTCACACTGGGTCCGGCTTCCTGCACTCGCTTTCCAACTAGTAGTGACCTTGCCTCAGATTCAGCCACTCCACGCCACTGCCTGCGTAGATCTTCCAAAACCAGGCTCTAGAGTCCGGAGCATGGGCTTTAAATGGCACCAGAATCGGAGCCCCACGCGCATGCATTTTAACGAGTCCATGTAGAAGCAGCTCTCCCTTTCCAAATTCCCCAAGGCTGCAGGGGCGTCATGCATTTGCCGAGTTCGCCAAAGTCCCTCCACCCTCCCGCCGGCGGTGATGGACTGAGGGTACCGCGGCACTCACCGCCGGCAGCAGGACCTCTCTCGCACCGCCCAACGCAGCCCGGGCTCCGACCCCGCCAGAGCAAACACCGGAAGTGGAGTTAGCCAGAGCTCCGTGTGAGCATGCGCGAAGCCCGCTCCCGGCTCGCGGGCGACGCGCAGACGCGGCCCCGCCCCCTAACTCCTCCTGCGGCTGCGCAGTCTTGGCTGTCCGCGAGCCGACCCCACCCCCTAGCCCGTTCCCCCGCCCTGGTGACCCGGAAGTGATCGCGAACTCCCGCCCTCCCTCGGCGCTCACTCCAGATTTGCACCTTAGTCTAGGGACGTGGGAATAATGGGAGACTTTCGTTGCAAATGGATATTGGGGCGACCGGAGGGCAAGTGGTTGGTGGTCCGAGCACAGCAAATCTGCATAGCCTTTCCATTGCTTCCTTGAAACCATTGTTCTCTTTTCTTAAAATTAAGTTTTGAATTTAGGGGACCCTTGACTACCTCCCCAAAGGTTGGGCAAGACTGTTTTGGGTTTTTCTCCCCGTCTCAGCAGTGGTGGTCTGCTGACCCCTGGAGTCGCTGTCATGAGGACCATCGACAAACTTTTTCTGAAATAGGGGTGGAAAGTAGGGTGGCGAAGTGTGAAATAACGGAAAGTCGAGGAGTCCTAGGCAAGACAGCCCTGGCAACGCAGAGGCCAATGGTAAATGTGTGTGAGATAATTATGAGAAATGCACAATAGATGCATAGCTAGCACTTAATGACTAGGAGCATAAGGATAACTGTATCTTATACTTTTTATTAAGGTCTTCAGATTCATCTGAAATGGCAATGAAATTCTCAAATATCCCAACAATAATCTCAACCTCTGATTACAAAAAAAGAAAAAAATTTGGTGGATCTTGAGATAACCACCATCCTTCTTTCTCCTTCTGCAAAAGTTCCAAAAGAGCTTGGCCTAAATATGTTAAATTCTAAAACACAATTTTAAGCTTTTCGTCTCTTTAAAATAAGTATATGCAGAATAATGTACAGATCTGTACAAATATATGGTATGGATCTGATGTTAATTTTTAATCCCTGCCTTCTTGAGCTGTGCTATCTTTAAATGTGTCTAGTCTGAATTAATATGCACTGTAAGTGTAAAATACATACCAGATTTCAAAGATTTTATATAAAATAATGTCAAATGCCTTGTTAATAATTTTACATTGATTACAAGTTGAAACAGTAATGCTTTGGATGTGTTGTATTAAATAAAATGTATTATTAAAATTAGTTTCATCTGCTTTGTTTTACCTTTTTTTAAAAAAACTTTTTCTTTATTGATTTTTTACAGAGAGGAAGGGAGAGGGATAGAGAGTTAGAAACATAGATGAGAGAGAAATATCGATCAGCTGCCTTTTGCATACCCTCCCCCACCCCCGGGATATGCCCACAACCAGAATGGAACCTGGGACCCTTCAGTCCACAGGCTGACGCTCTATCCACTGAGCCAAACCGGTTAGGGCTGTTTTACCTTTCTAATGTCACTTGTAGAAATTTTAAATTTGTAGCTGGCATCGTATTGCTATTGGACAGCATTGGTCTTGGGAGTCAGTGAGACGTAAGGGAAATATCAGGTTTAGATCCATTATTTAATCATTCTGGTTTGATGTCATTCATTCATCCTCTAATGCATTCCATATCATTTCCTATCCGATGCATATTTAAATAGGGATGAACTTTTTTTTTCTTCATCTTTTGATAGGGATATACTTTTATACTTGAAGGGAACTCTTACTCTTCCTGTATGCAATTGCTCGACATGCACACTTGAATAGTCTTCGTGATGGCATTTATGTTCCTGTTCCTAATTTTATACTGAATGTGTCGATTAAAATGCTGAGGATTCAGAAGGTTTGCCTTGTCTGGATGTGTGATCTGTTAACAGGTTGTCTGTGCTTGTACATCAAGAACTTATTTTCAAAAAAAAAAAAAAGAACTTATTTTCTTCCTCTCAGTTCTTAGTATCTCCTCCAGGAGGCGCCTTTGAACTGCCAAGCACAGCCTGGGAGGTTGTTACCTGCCAGGCTGACTTTTAGTAAGAAGGGAGGTGTCCCTGGTAGGTTCCATCTAAAAATGTCTCCCTTGTGACCAAGTCATTGATTGGCTGAGACTCTTGTGGCACCATCAACCATTGCTGTTGGCTAAGAGCCAGGTATGTTTGCTGTTTAAATTTTTAAACAACATAAATGGGCAACCTTTAATATGTGATCTTATTTGCTTCTTAAAGAAACACCATGAAGTCTTAACATTTAGCCCTAATTTTATAGATGAGGAATCTAAGACACAGAAAAATTGATGACTCGGCCAGGGTCACACCATTGCACTCCTGACAGCTAGCTTAATTCTTCTGACTACATTCCCTGCCTCCACTCTTGTCCTGTAAGAAAGTAATTCATACCTGAAAACTGTAATGGATGAGCCAGCCTACACTGTGGAAGTTGAATTGTACAGGCCCCACCCTGGAATTTGTTCTGCATTTGTATCAAAGCACCAAATATTTGACTTCTGTGAAAATAGCGCCAAGGTAAATTAGGCAGAACCGGAAACCGGAACTTACCTATGAGCTTACTGTATATATTAGTGGCAGTTTCAGATGTTTGCCTTTCTTTCTTTGTACAATAGAAATGGGGACATTTACCAGGACTGGACAAACAGAACATGCTGATAGAAGATCTTGGCTTGCATATGACTCACTCCTAGTAGAACATACCCTTTGACATGGCTTTGACATGCTTTTTGATGGTGGGGAAGGATTTAACCCTACTAGCCATACTTAACACAAAACTCCATTCTCCTGGCTTTCAGAACAGGATATTTACTTAAAGTTCACTTCACTTTAATGATTCCTTTACTTAAAGTCTGATAGCTTTCTCTCTTTGACTCTACTAAGTCTAAATTCTTGTACTTGATTTTCACAAGCTGAACTACCCTAGCCACCCAAATTTATCTCCCAGTTCTCTTTAATAGGATCATTTTGCTCTAGAAAGATTAGATCTCCTTCCTGTCCTTTAAAAATTGCTTCCTGCTCTGTTTTGTCTTATGTTGCTTTCTTCAATTTACCCTTTCCTGTCTTTTTAGAATCTAAATCCTACTTACTCACCGAGACTGAACTCAAATCCCACCACTATCATTTACTTTCCTCCTCCTTTGAAATCTGTAGTGCTTAGAATTTGTACCCAAACACATTTTAGCACTAATTGTGTGTCAGGGCTCTTTTCTCCCTCCCATCCCCCCATTCTTACTAAGAGAGATGATTGGTATTGGTAGGAGAGATTTGTTGATCTTGTAGGAGTTTCCATTCTAAAGAATATGATGAGAATCCAGAGTCATTCTCCACCTTCAGATGTGGAGCCCATGGAGGCTCCTTGGGCACAGGTGTAAAAGGTGGGCCCATCTCCTAGACACTGACCACACAGGCTGACACTAGACCAGTGGTTCTCAACCTTCCTAATGCCGCAACCCTTTATTTATTTTAAAATATATTTTATTGATTTTTTACAGAGAGGAAGGGAGAGGGATAGAGAGTTAGAAACATCGATGAGAGAGAAGCATCGATCAGCTGCCTCCTGCACACCCCCTACTGGGGATGTGCCAGCAACCAAGGCACATGCCCTTAACTGGAATCGAACCCGGGACCCTCCAGTCCACAGGCCGACACTCTATCCACTGAGCCAAACTCGCTAGGGCACAGTGTTTTTATTTTTGACCAAAACCTTTACTAGGATTAACCTGGTTTATAACACGTCAGGTTATTTGTCTTTTTATTATTGAATTTTAAGAGTCCTTTGTATATTCTAGATCAGCGATTTTCAACCTTTCTCATCTCGTGGCACACATGAACTACTTACGAAAAGTCCGCAGCACACCAAAAAAATGTTTTGAAGATTAAATGAATTGATACATATAAAGGCCTTAGAATAACTTACCCTCTCCCAAGGAGAATAATATTAGCTGCCATTAGCTCTCGCCTATTCTGACATTGATTCGTTAGTCGTTTTTTTAATATATTTTATATATATATTGATTTTACAGAAAGGAAGGGAGAGAGAGATAGTGAGAAACATCGATCAGCTGCCTCCTGCACACCTCCTACTGGGGATGTGCCCGCAACCGAATCTGGGACCTTTCAGTCCACAGGCTGACGCTCTATCCACTGGACCAAACCAGTTACAGCATCATTAGTCGTTTTTATGCCAGTTGGTTTCCACTGAATTGGGGCTTCCTTAGGGCCAGATATCTTGTCTCTGACTTACATATTTTTGCACGCCACCCCAGGATTTTGTCCGGTGCCTGGCATGACATGGCAGCATAAAATGGAAGCTCAACACATTTGTTGAGCTTTATCCCTTATGGATAAAGACCCCAGCACACGCAGGTCTCAGCACGGGCGCCCATTGCCCATCTCCATCTCCCAGGCCCCCTCAAAAGACCAAACCCGCCATCTGCTCTAATGACCTCGCCAACGCACCACTCCACTCTCTCCCCCTTCCGGTGCCTGGGATGGAACCTCCAAACAGGAATGAACAGTGTCAGGCCGCGGGTGGGATTTCATAGTTGGGAAAAGGAGGTACCAAACCAAGAATGGGGGTGCGGGTCAGAAATGAGAGGCTTCGAGAACCTCGCGCCATCGCACCAACAGGTGGGAGGTTAGGGACCCAAGGTCGCGGGGCGGAGGTGCGGGGAGAGCGGAGAAGGCAGTTGGGTGGTCCTCCCAGACCCCCTTCATCCGCTCCCGGGGCCCGTGCTGACGTGTCAGCCCAGCAGCTCAACCCCGCCCCGGCCCCGCCCCTCGCGCCTAACCACGCCCCCTACACGCCCCGGCCCCGCCCCCGTTCCGCCCTGGCCCCGCCCGCTGGCGCCGCCGGCCTCCGCCTCCGCGTCACCGGCCCCCGCGGTGACCACAACATGGCTGCGGCGCCGGGGCTGCCCTTGTGCCTGCTCCTGCTCGGGCTGCCCTGGCGGGTCGCGGGCCGGCTGGAGCCCGACACGGGCCGGCGCTTCTCCGCGCACAAGCTCTGCGCCGACGAGGAATGCAGCAGTGAGTGCCCGAGGGCCGCCGGGGCCGGGCCGCGCGGGGGCGGGAGCGGGGCAGCCCGCACGCCGCTGGGGAGGCGCAGCCGGGCTGGAGGGCGGAGCGCCGCGCCGGGGGTCGGGGGCTGAGCCCGGGGTCCCCGCGTGTGTGCCCGGCGGCTCTGCGGGCGCTCGGGCCAGCAGGCCCCGGCCGCGGGGTCTGCGCCTCCCACTTGTTGCCGCCGTTTCATTTTTCCTTTGCTGATCGGGGTGGGGGACTGGCGGGGGGGTTGGCGATGGCCCCCGTTATCCCGGGGCAGCTCCAGCGTCCGCTCCCCTCGTCTGCCCGGCTCCGATGGGAGCTGGGGTGGCGCGCCGCGGGCCCCGGGCTTCCCACGCTGCCTCGGAGAGCCTTCCTGCCCCCGCGGCGGGACCGGGTGGGTGCTGTCCGCGGGCAGATGCGCTTCGGGCTCGCGGGGCGGATGCCCTGCTCCACGTTGATGATAGGTTTCGGCAAGGGCGCTGCCCCTGGGCCCTTCTGCTTCGCTCGGATTGGGGCGCATGCCGCCTTTTGGACGGATACTGGAGTTTTGGGGTTGGGACAGCCTCAGAGTCCAGGCACGCGGCGCATTCCAGGGTCTCCATCCCGCTCTGCTTCAGTCCTGTCATTTCGGTGCTTGAAGTCTTGCCGGCAGCCGGGCGGGGAGGGCGCCAGCAAGGCCACAGTCTTTGGCTCTGAAAGTGTCGGAGGATCTGCCTCGGCCACCTGGGACCCCACAGCCTCCTCGTCTCTGTGCAGGAAGCGGAACTGTTCCCCTGCCTCAGATTGGTGGGGGCGGGGGGAGGGCGCGATGGGTAAGAGAGAGAGATCTTCATTCTCCGATGGAGAGGACTATTACAGTAACAGTGATACTATGTTCACTACTCCGAGGGTTGCATAAACCCAGCCAGCTTTAGCCTTAGCCCCTTGCGTTGTTGGGATCTCGGAGGCTACGTGTTTGCTGAACCAAGATCAGCCTTGCAGTCTCCCAGCCGGTCCCAAATAGCCTTAACTTACTAATAACCTCTTCCAAAAAGGCGGTTCCTAAATAGTAATCAGAAGGTATAGAAAATGATCTTTCTGGAAAGGCCATGGGCCTACTGGTTAGCTGCTTCTATGCAGAGTGGCGTTATTCAGAAACCAGTTTCATCATTTGGAGTTTGTATCCCTGGAGCGCCATTCCTGGAGGTAACCCTGGGGCCCATGTAAATAAACGCTACACAAGCGGCGCAGCTGCACCGTTTTTCCTGTAGTTTTCTCTCTGAGCAAAGCCGGGTTATTAGCAAGCGGGGCTGGCTGTGGCTAACAGCCGCTCTTCTGTGCTTCCAAGCGCAATCCCACCTGAGTTCCTCAAGACCCGTTGCCTGGAGAATCACATGGCGATGCTTCCTCAGTAGGAGATGAGGTATTGGAAGGGCCCGTAAGTGGTCACATGGCATGTGTCCAGCCAGATGTCACCAAGCGCAGCAGGAAGCAGCTGAGGCAGGGTAGGGGCCCTGTTGTACTCATGTGCTTTCAGATAGCTGTTCTACAGCCTGCGTTATGGTGTCATCCCATTATGATGAGAAATCCTCAATGATCTGTCCTGAGGGGACCGAGAGAAACATTGCTATTTCCAATTGTCGTAGAGTCCCCAGTCTTCAATTGCCTGTCACCTTCCGTCTGGCCTCTCACCCAATTATATCTGAATTAGGTTGGTGGCATGCATTAAAATAATGAGATTCTTAGCTTCAAAATCCAAATAACCCCCTTTATGTTTGTCCCTCAAATACATAAAGATACGTTTTCATGTATTTATTGCTAATTGCCTTGTGGAAAAGTAATTACTTCCATTTCATCCTCCTTTTTTTCTGCTACTTAATTGCATTTATTGTCCATTTCATCTTATATGCGAAACTGTGTATTTGGCCAACAAAAAGAAAAATACTTCCACCAGTTTCTAGATCGGATGGGGATGTGATTTAAGTCCTGCATTTTAAGACTGAAGGCAACTACTGAACAGTATTCACAAGTTTTGCTTAATCCCTGCCACAGGTGATGTCCACTTTTGGTTTTGTTTATAGCAACAGGTAAATAAGGCTATTTTAACTTGGTTCTGAAACCTTCTTAATGTTGGCTCCAGCAAACATTCTTTACCTTCAGGAAACATTACCTTGTAATGTGATTGGATCTGCCACATAGGGTGTGACATCCTTTCCCATTGATTTACGTAGATATTGTAAGGAAAGAACAACTTGGCCACAAATGACAGTGTTTACTGCGGGGTGGTAGCAGTTAGAGCCACTTAAATAAAAATAGTGCCTTTTCGTGGTTAGTTCAAGTTAATTGACCCCCTGGGGGTTCCTGGGTGCTCTCCCCAGTGGCTACTACCTCTGCATACAGCCATGCTTAAGCGAGTCAGCATCTGCCCTTGAATTTACCCAGTTGCAAAATGAAGCTTTTTTATGATTATGAAACAGCAGAGATCGAGGACTAGCAAGTTAGAGAGGGAACCAAGAGTTTTGAGACCAGCCTTTGGTGGTGGTGGACACATTGGTTTTTGTTTCTCAGCATTTTCCATAAAGAAAACCAGTGAGAGTTTCCCTCTGCCCTGTCTACTTGCAGGCGATGTCCTGATGTATCATGATAAAGCTCTAAAGATTTTAGATGCTTGGAGCATGTGACTTGAAAGTGATCGATTGCAGACAGTACCGGAGAAAGTTGTTTGCAGTGGGTTCCTGTATTTCCTGATCAATCAATATGGGCTGTGCAAGTCAAATGGTGATCTCTGGTTATTTCTTTGCTCTCTTTACATACAGTGTTGATGTACCGGGCTGAGGCTCTGGAAGACTTTACAGGCCCAGATTGTCGTTTTGTGAATTTTAAAA
This sequence comes from Myotis yumanensis, assembly GCF_028538775.1. Lineage (NCBI taxonomy): Eukaryota > Metazoa > Chordata > Mammalia > Chiroptera > Vespertilionidae > Myotis > Myotis yumanensis. Next base: position 6,635,153 of record NW_027223773.1, on the reverse strand, counting down.
AAGGAGACCATGTCCATGTCTACTATAAACTGGCGGGGACCTCGCCGGAAGTTTGGGCTGGAACTGTAAGTAAAAATTTGACATCGTTTCTTTTCCTTTTTCATCACCAAAAGAGATTTATTCGGGAAAAAGAAAAGGATTGCAACTTAGAACCTGCAGACATGGTGAGACACGTGCAAATTCTGCCAGGAAGAAGATGGGGAAAATGACATGTTTTCTTTTCGGAGATTGTATGGGCTCGTTTAGCGCTGTCGATTTAAGTAACTGTTTCCTTGGGGTCTGGATGGCGTTAACCTGTCCTCTGCTGTGTGTCCCCAGCAGGCAGCAGGCTTGGCACAGAGTAGGGGCTCAGCAGAGATTTCCTAAATAGAACTGAACTGCTTCCAGCTACTGCTCCTCAGCATCACGTTCTAGACCTTCTCAGCCATGCATGCACCATACACAGCAAAGGATGAAATGGTGCAGCCTGAAATTCCGTAGCTTTCAAACGAAAGGACTCATGGGTTTGAGACTTATTCCTGTAAGCTATGTGCGAGATAGGGTTTCGGGCATTCACGAGGAAAGCTGGTCTTGTGTACATTTCTTTTTTACTAAATTATGAATATTTGAAAAACTGGTAGCTCTGGGAACAGTTACCTAATCATGTGTGCTGTTCTTAGTCTGTTAAAAAACCAAAGTGTCATTGTCACTGTGTGCCTTCTTGTTTGGTTTATTGGCAACTTCTGGGTCATCCTCTTCCTGCTTTTCGGACACTTGTTGCCAGTATTCCCCCCAGCAGCTCGATTCCACCCAGTTCCCTGGTTGTCCTGATAGCAGACATGGCAAACAGTGAGTGCATCATGCTGTGATGTTTTGAATGAAGAGATTCACTGGGATGAGCTGATTGGGAGGCTTATGAATTCTTGTCCTTTTTAAAAAGTGTGATGTGTGGACTATGTATTTATTGAAAGTAGCAACAGTCCTGGATGTCCTTGGGGTTGTCCAAACTTCGAGAAATATCCAGTCCCAACTGTGAAAGCTTTCAATCTCAATAAAACACCAAACAAACAACAGAAAATAAGGCTTGAGAATCCTCCATGGGGAAAAGCAGGTTGATTTTGTTGGCATTCCCGATTCCCAGGGAGGAATCTTCAAAGGCCAACTGGGCAGGGACAGTCCTTGCATTTAGGCAGAATCCCAGTTGAATCATTTGCTACAAAGAAGAATCTATTCTGTTTTTTTCAAGTCTAGCACATGAGATTTCTTAGTAATCTTTATTCTGGGAGAGTTTGTTCCATGTCCCTACGCTACATTTTTAATCTGGTGGTCAAGTGTGAGCCTTTGGATAAGTGACCTCAACTTGCATTTTTCTTTTTTTTTTTTTTTTTTTATATATATTTTTATTGATTTTTTACAGAGAAGAAGGGAGAGAAATAGAGAGTTAGAAACATCGATGAGAGAGAAACATCGATCAGCTGCCTCCTGCACAGCTCCCACTGAGGATGTGCCCGCAACCCAAGTACATGCCCTTGACCGGAATCGAACCCGGGACCCTTCAGTCCGCAGGCCGACGCTCTATCCACTGAGCCAAACCGGTTTCGGCTCAACTTGCATTTTTCTACCTCCACACTCATGTTCACCACCTGACTCGTGTCTAGAAAGCCTGCTGTCTTTCTGGGCCCAACTCTCATCCTGCCTTCTGTGGGAAGCACTCCCCCCTGCACCTGGCCAGCAGGGTCTTTGCCGTCTGCTAATTGTTTAGGGGACACTGTGTTTGCACTGCCTGTGGGACCCCTTTCTCTGCTTTGCATTGCAGTTAGTGTGTGTGCTGTCTTAGCTCCTATGAAATCAAAAGCTCTGAAATGGAAGAGCCCATGTGTAGCCCATTTTCCTTTTGAACAGTGGTTCTCAACCTTCCTAATGCCGCGACCCTTTAATACAGTTCCAACATAATTAAAGCGCAGTGATTAATCACAAAAACAATATGTAATTATATATGTGTTTTCCGATGGTCTTAGGCGACCCCTGTGAAAGGTCGTTCAACCCCCAAAGGGGTCGCGACCCACAGGTTGAGAACCGCTGCTTTTGAATATTTCCTTTCAGGGCGGTGACGTTGACATTTGTTCGAATAGTAGCTATGCAGAATTTGTTCTCTTGAAAAAATATTTTGCTTCCCCCGCCCCCCCCCCAAATCAAATCATTAGCAGTTCCCTGGCAGGGATGATAGTTGGAAACCAATTATAAAAATTATTTCTGGTAACGAGGGCCCATGATTCTGCAACATTCTGGGGAGGGGTCAGGTCATAAGAAGGGACCCCACCCAGTATAAAAATAAAATTTTATACAGCAAAGACAACACAAAGATAAATGTATTTCCTTTCTCTACAGATCTGATTTTTTTCCTCTTTTCCACATTATCTCTAAATAAAATTTTTCTGAGAAGGAGAAAAGGATCTTTTCCCTCACTTTCCTCTCTCATTTTGTGGCCCTTACACTTTATGAAATTAAAACTCTCTCTCCTTGGCTTTCAAATGATTCTTCTTTTCTATTTCTTAGTTTTCATCCTACCAGCTTTTTTGGTTTCTGAGGATTTCAGACTTCAACTGCCAATGTGGCAGTTTTTAATTGCCCTGGCTTATCTAATCTCCAAGGCACTACTCTACCACCAACACTGGCTCTCAGGTAGTTGCCAGATAAAACAAGAGCACTCATAATGAGGATATTTTAGGAGTTAGCGATAAGATAGCCTTTTGTTTTCTTTTTGTGCATTTGATCCGCCTATCAGCCTCCTTCTGGAATGACTGGGAAGAGATCTAACACTCTTTCAGACTTCAGCTAGTAACAGGCAGTGTATGTTTCCCAAGAGGACATGCTTCCTAGTATAACCTTAGCTGCTAGTGCTGTAGATAAGTGGGATCATCTTCTACAGAGGTTTACTCTGCATAAAACTAAAGCTGATGTGTAGATTAGTATGAATTTTATGTTCTCCCCAAATACCTGGAAAATCTAGTTTTTGAAAAAGCTAGTACAATCCATAAATATCAATAAATATTTGTTCGCCTTTTGTTGTGTTGGTCAATACATTTCAGAAATTTTATATTTTTTACTTACTAATTTTCGTGAATGGTGTTTATTGGTTTAAGAGAGACATAAGTACTGGTTTGTGAGCAGTGCTATGAAACATGCAGGAAAATTCTTGCTAGAGGTTATATGGAATTGTGTTTCCAATCAGCTTTGATTTGCAGAGTTTTAATCACATAATATACAACAATCTTTTCTTGTGCAGATCTTTTATCTACTTCAAAACCTAACTTTATGCCCTGTGTTTAGCATTAAGCTGAGTATTGAAAGAAAACATAAGTGGTTTTAGAAAAGTTGTCTTTGCAATATTATTTGCTTAATTTTAATTAGATTAAAAATCTCTGTAATCATAGTGACTGTGTATTTCTGTGATTATATCTGCCTGTCCATTTGTGTATTTCCTCTCATTTACATTTCTCTCATTTATATTTCTTGTACAGAATTTTGATTGATAGTTTTTCTTTTGCCCATTCTTTTTATATAGGTTGGACGTGTTTTTGGATATTTTCCAAAGGATTTACTTCAGATAGTCCATAAATACACGAAAGAAGAGCTACAAATTCCAGCAGATGTAAGTTGTGGATTTTTTTTTTTTTTTTTTTTGGTTCTCCATTATATTTGGCTTACAAATTCATCAGTTGTTAACTACATCAAGTACTCACTTAATGTCCTCTATGGGTTCTTTGACTTTAAGCAAAATGACATAAAACAAAGCCAGTTTTATCATAGGTTAATTGATATAAGCAAGAGTTATGTTTCTATGGCATCTCACAACATGATAATGAAATGACATTGAACAAGATGTTATTCAAGGACCTGCTGTATTTTTTAGTCTTTGAATGTGTTTTGGTAAAAAAAAAAAAAAAAGTTAATGTTTGTGTTTCAGATTTTAATTTAGAATCGGGTTACCTTTAAAAATAGAAAAAAAGAAAAATTTGAAAAGAATATCTAGGAGACATAATCTGATAGTTATCTACGTTGAAGCACATCTTATACAAGGCTGTGTACTCTCATACAGGGTTTTTCTTTGTTACCTTATATGAAAAAAAGTTAAGAATTCAGTTTCTTTGCATTTAGTTATTAAAATGAGATAATTCTTTTTATAAGCAAAAGGAATAGCTATTAGATAGTTTATGTAGATGGAAATCAGGATAAATTGATCAAGCCCTAATTTATGTACTAGGCCAGAAATGCAGATTTACAGGGATTTTCTTATCATTGACCTGTCAGCGACTTAAGGGATTACAGTTAAATTTTAGATTTGGAAAAGGGAACGTTCGAGTTTCAGATGCAGTCCTGTCGCAAATCTACAAGGTACCGATGGCACCAATTCTATAAATCACTCCTCTAGGGAGCACTGACTTAAAATAGCTTTGTCAAGACAAGGATTTTGTGTTCTGAGATCCTCATTCTGCTGATTATTTCTGCAGTTTTAAAATGTATAATACTTGATGCCCACCTTCATTGAGAAGTCTGTGAGCAGCTCTTTGGAGTTGCTTCAGGGTGTGCCAGCTGCTGGCCAAGGGCAGCTCTCAGATGAGAGTGGCAGAATGGGTGATGTTTTAGAGCCATCTCTATTCTTAAAAGTTCCTGATGATCCCAAGGGTCATAAAATCAGTCTTGTTGCCTGTTTGGCCTCACTCCGAATGAAGAGACTTCGGGGTAAGTGGGAGACAGCAGTTCCTTGGTCAAGGGACCTCACTTATTTGGGAATCTGCCTTCTTGCACCAACCTTTGCATGCTTCCCTCAGTTAAGCAAATGGCTTAGAAATGCATGTGATGGAAAAAGAAAATATAGTTTATCCCCACCACACTGGTCAGGCCTCCCCAGAGTAATGTGAAAGTTTAGTTAGGAGAAGAAAATTATCTTTGTTGATTTTTTTAACTTTTCCCTTTGTAGCCCCTTTTATGTCCTTAGGGTTTTTAAGGGAGGGAAGGAAGAATATAGGATTACTGAGAGTCCTGAAAGCAGATTTTAATGACACCAAGAATCTTGATTTAGCGTATATCCCTTACTTGTTTTCAAGTTATCCTTGTGGTAATAATTAGGTGGGAACCCCCTTGACACCGTTCTCTGTTCCTTTACATTTTTACTTCCTGTGCACCTGTATTTCAATAAGATACGTCTTGAGCTGATTTATCTTTCCCAACCTAAGGAAAATAAGAGACAAAATCCGTGTAGACTCAGAGCCAACTGACAGCAAGGGGATTCTGCCAGGTTCTGGCTGGGTCAGCAGAGAGGTTCAGCTTAGAAAGCCGGATGGCAGAGGAGCTAGACAAATTATCACGTGGTGAATTCCCAGGACATCAGGTATCAATGTTGGAAGTTGGGGGACCCAATCACTGACACCTCACTTTTCACCTTTTGTGCTCAGAACACATTGAGAGACCCAGGAGTCAGGCAGATGGAGGCTAAATTGTCACCATTATTTATTGCTGGAGCTTTTTGGCAAACATGCCTCAAGTGTGCAGAAATAAGGGGCTTCCGGACATTGCGGTCTAGAATAAGACAGACTAACACAGCCAGAGGCAGAGCTCAGGAAGGGGCAGGGGGTGGCGGGTGGTTATTCCCAGGGGAGATGTCCCTCTAACTGACAGCATAGAAGAGGGAGGATGTGTGCTCCTTCCAGCTGGTCCCAAACAGAAAACAGGGATGGTGCAGGGCAAACTCACCAGCTGCCTGAGTCATCCCTCCCCTGGAGAAGAGAGAGTGAAGGGAAGCCGGCAGTATTATTCATGTGACAGTATTTCCTTGGGGAAGCAGAAAGCCAGGGAAAAGTGGGTTCCGGCCTCCTGTCTCCGACTATGGAGGAACAGTCATTGCCCGAGGCTGGTACAAAAGCCCCCTAAGCCAAACATGACCTTGAGGCTATCTCTGTCATTGGCAAGGCTGAGAGTTTGCTCTTGTGACACAGGCTACAGATACACTAATGTTTTTCTTTCCCTTCCAGGAGACAGATTTTGTTTGCTTTGATGGGGGAAGAGACACTTTTGATAACTATAATATAGAAGAACTTCTAGGATTTTTGGATTTGCACAATTCTGCAACTAGAGATTCTGAGAAAGCTCTAGAAAAAACCTCTCAGCCTGTGGAAGAGCCTCCTGAAATACCTGAAGAAAGTGACCCTGAACCTCATTCAGTGCAAGCTACCTCAGAAGAAAGAGAAAGTGTTTTCTCAGAAAGCACCAAGGAACTCCAGGGCAGTCATGAGGCTCCGAAGAACCACCCCCATTTAAACAGTCAAAGAAATCACCCTCAGGGAGAACAATCCTCATTGGAACCGCTGGAAGAAATGCTTCGAGATAACTTAAACGTGTCAGCCAGTGAAAACAACACAGCCAGCAATAGCTCTCAGCTCTCCAACGAGCAGAAGACTGATGCTTATAAACTTTTGAAAAAAGAAATGACTGTGGACTTGAAAACCAAATTTGGCTCAACTGCTGATGCGCTTGTGTCTGATGACGAGACAACCAGGCTCGTTACTTCCTTAGAAGACGATTTTGATGAGGAATCAGATGCTGAGTACTACGTAGTTGGGAAGGACGAAGAGGAAGAGGATGAAGAAGACTTTGATGAGTTGCCATTACTAACCTTCACAGATGGAGAGGATTTGAAAATGCCAGTGGAATCTGAAGTTGAGAAATATTTAACTGATAAAGAGCAGAATTCAAGTGAAGAGGATGAGGGGGAGGTAATAACTCAGCCCCTAGGCATCAAAAAGGGTGATAAAAATACAGGAACAACTTTGGAGGATACTGTCTTCTCTGCTGTCACAGAAGGTGAAGAGCAAACAGGTATGGATTTTGAGAGTTCTGATTCAGAGGAAGAAGAGGAAGGTGAGGATGGATTAATCCCAGAAAGCAAATGGGGGAAACCACAATCAGCAGCAGATGATAATGACCCTGAAAAGGCAGAAGATGTAGCTCCTAAAACAAATAATGACAAACACCCAGTAATGGACACAGAACTTCATATTAAAGGAAAAGGAAGGACAGTTGAGGAATCCAACAGGGACCTGGTGGAAGGTAAGGAAGGATTGGAGGATGGAAAGAAAGAAGACAGGACTCTGCCTGGTTCTATGCAAAGCAGTAACCTCAACTCTTTGCCAGCTACTGAAAAGGGTAAAGAAATATTAAAATCAGCCTTTTATAATAAAGAAAATGACCTAAAAGGAGCAGCTGTTCATATCTCAAAAGGGATGGCCCATGAAGAGAAGCCTGGAGAACAGATTTCGGAAGGTGGCTCAGTGAATGTATGGAAACACAGAGCTGCAGGGAATGAAATGAAGGAAGAAAAGACTAAACAGGAAGCCATGGATGGTACACGGCTCTTGGGAGATAATGAGCATAATGCATCCAGAGACAGTGTGGAGAAGGGAATAGATGTTTCTGGAAATGTTCCAGAACAACGCATGCCTGCAGTGGAGCATCCAAGTGAGGAATTTAAAGAGGAACAGCTTCTTAAAACTCAGAATCAACCTAGGTTCTCCTCTCCCAATGAAATTGGTTTGTCAGCAGAACTGGAAGATGAGGGTTCCATTCTGGGAAGAAATCTGTCCGGGCAGCCAGGAGGAGATGTGGCTGCTGCAGTCAATAAGGAAGTGAAGGGGAAGACAAGGCTGAATGAGGAAGAGGTCACAGGGGACACCTTAAGTGAAGAGCTTGTTCATCCACAGCCAGGCACTCCGGAAGCGGCAACAGCAGGCCAGACTGATAGCGCAGAAGTACCAGGTTTCCATCCTGAACAACCAGAGGCAGAGGATGACGATTCCAGCGCTGAAGAACTGCTGGAGGACGAAAATGCTGTAAGTGCAAAACAGTCTAAAGAAAAAGGCCCTGAGATGCAGGACAGGCAGATAGATGTTAATCCGCAAGTCTCTGGAAGTGGAATTTTCGACGCCATAAATACTAATGTAGAAACTGAAGAATACAAAGAAAACACTAGTAATATTTTAGAAACTGAAAGCAAAAATGACACTGAGGGCAGAGGGGTAGGCACGCTAGGCAAGGAACCTGGTGGCCCGGAGGTAGAAACAGAAGAAAGCCCTCCTGCAGGTAAGAAAGCACAGAGACCATCTGAAGGGAGCGACTTTCCTGACAAGAGAAAATATCAGACTCCGGAGTTAGGTGAAGTACTTCGGAGTCAAGACCCTGGTTATCTTAAAGAAGACAACCCTGAGGAACACCCGAAGACCCCGGGGCTCGCAGCGAAGCCTGGGGTAGGGCTCTCGAACGCGGGCCAGGAGGACACACACAAGTTCATGGACACACAGAGCCAGGGGGCTGCTGCCGAGGCACGTGAAGGCGACATCCCCGGGGCTGCACACACACCCGCAAAGCCAGAGCACAGCGCCCACAGGGAGGACCTGCCTATCATAAGCAGCTTCTTTAAGGAGCAGCAGTCTCTGCAGCGGTTCCAGAAGTACTTTGATGTCCACGAGCTGGAAGCCATGCTCCAAGAAATGTCGCGAAAGCTGAAGTCGGCACAGCGGGACAGCCTGCCCTACAACGTGGAGAAAGTCCTGGACAAGGTCTTCCGGGCATCTGAGTCACAGATTTTGAACGTAGCAGAGAAAATGCTCGATGCTCTTGTGACCAAATGGAGAGATTCGGGAATGGAAGAACGTAGCATTCTTGAAGAGGCTGCAGTGCTAGACGATGTTCAAGACCTGATCTATTTTGTCAGGTACACACACTCCACAGGGGAGGAGACTGGACCACTGGCAACGACACAGCCTCCAGAGGGAGGCTGGGGGGGACCAACGGAAGGTAAGTACCCGCCTGTGGCCTTGTCCAGTTGGGTTGGGGGTTTGCCGAAGGGCCTTATACCTTATTTGTAAAGCCCTGCCCACAGCTGAGAGCATGTCTAAAGGCAAGAGGCAGCACAGTGACGTCCACACATCCCTTCCTGCCTTCTTTCAGGCACGGATAAGGATTTCTTACTGTTTTCTTGGAACAGTTGAGAATGGTAGCACTTTCGAAAGGAAACTTTAAAAAGATAAAGATGCAAACGAGACAAAGATGCACAAAATAGACCTGTTAACCAAGTACAAGCTCCATGTGAAATTATGAAAGCGCTTTTGGGAACACAGTTTCTCAATCATAAAATAACTGTAGTAGGAACAAGGTTTGACTGGCCTAACTTTTCAGTCGATGCCTTGCCTGAGGGATTTCATTTCCCAGTTTGCATCTTTGGTGGATGTCGTGTTCTTTCTGCCTGTTGGGAGCAATCACCAAGGTCAGGTCAATTCTACTGGGCCCTGGGGTTCATGTACAGTGGGGCCTTGACTTACGAGTGCCCCGACTAACGAGTTTTTTGAGTAAGGAGCTCGGTCTCGGAACGAATTAAACTCGTAAGTCAAGGCCCCACTGTATTCGGATTGGCCAAGCACTGAGCCAGGATGCAGAGAAAGTCTAACCCAGCAGCTGACACAGAAGCCATTGAGTAAATAGTGGTCGAACTGGCCCTGAGCCAGCGTCCTGACGTAAGCTGCTTCTGAGTTCCACGCCCTCATCTCTGCCCCCCATGCTTTTCAAACTCAGGGATTTGAACTGAGGGTATGTGGAGGAGAACCAGGCGGACAGGAAGGCACAGGGTCAATGTTTCTCCCCAGATGCCAATTTCCCCGAGCATGTGGGCAAGGGACCACCTTTGCATTTCATGAAAGCAGATACGTATTGGGTTAGAACATAAAACTCGAATTTTCAGGGTAGATTCTGAGGTTTGAAAGAAATCCATCTGTGTTGTGGTCACACATTGGGCTATGCTCTGAGCCTCTTAGGGATGGAAATGGGTTCTCTTTGACCGTTAGAGGTGCTTTGACAATATTGGAAGGCACTTCAGCAAGCTGCCTTTGTGTGTAACGCCCTTCTCAGTGCTGGCTCCGAGACAGGCGTGCTTGTGTATGAGAGAGTTCATGTCATTTCTGTGTCGAAGAGACATGTCCTAGTTTTGCTCTTGACTGGATTCTCTTGCACATTTATCTGTGTGGCCAGAGGACGTTAGGTTATTGACATCCTTACTGTAAATACATTTAACTATGTATTTACTTTGGAAGAAGGGTTTCTTTGTACATTTTACTATGTAGATTAGCTATCTTTGAAGTGAGATCAAATCATTTGAAACTCTTAATTTCCTGCCCACTTGTGCTCCATGAGCTGCCAGCACTCGGAGGGCAGAGGGGGTGGCCCCAGGGCTGTGATGGGGTGCTGCTCAGTGGGAGGAGTTCAGGGGGAGTCAGCAAGCTTTGCCGGCACAGTGCATTCTTCCCCATAGAGATACAGCCACCGCTGGAAGATAATTTCCCACAAGAGAACATAGAAGATCTCAAAATGCAGATTCCTGAGGAGCCTGGCCATTCAGATCAACCCGTGACTAGTCACGTGGGTGTCTTAGAAGTGTCACAGAAGCCGAATACTGAGAAAGACGAACACCCAGGTAAAGCTTGCTAATTTTTCTCTACAAAGTAGAAGCATGTCATAAAGAAGAGCTTCTAGGAGGTTTGTTATTAAAAATCGGAAACAGAGGGGAAAGTGATACAGGTATGAACACATTCTGAAAGTAAGAAATCCTAGAACCAACAGAAGCAGGAGCTAAGACACATGAGATCAATCATAGGACACAGGCCAGAGACTGTAAGTAACCCACACACCAATGACTGCTAGCATTAGCTTAGGCCCGTGGTCGGCAAACTGCGGCTCGTGAGCCACATGCGGCTCTTTGGCCCCTTGAGTGTGGCTCTTCCACAAAATACCACGTGCGGGCGCGCACATACAGTGCGATTGAAACTTCATGGCCCATGTGCAGAAGTCGGTATTTTGTGGAAGAGCCACACTCAAGGGGGCAAAGAGCCGCATGTGGCTCGCGAGCCGCAGTTTGCCAAGCAGCAGTTTGCCGAGCCGCAGTTTGCTGACCACTGGCTTAGGCAAATCATTTTAAACTAAAATGTACTTTAAAAGCCTTAGGCTCTTAAACAATTTCAACCAGATCAGCAGCAGCAGACACTCTCAGGGTGGAAACCAGCAATCAGAGTTTAACGAGCCCTCCAGGAAATTCTGATTGGTTGAAAATTTGAGAACCGCTGCTCCAAAACTCACAAATTCAGTGTTTCACCCCCATTCCACACTTCACCTCCCCTGAAGTAGAACACAGTGTAGCTCAGTTCTTTTGTTAATATACTACCTGCACATGGTAAAAAACTTTTTTTAAAACAGGGAAGGGCCCTAACTGGTTTGGCTCAGTGGATAGAGCATGGGCCTTTGGACTAAAAGGTCCCAGGTTCGATTCCAGTCAAGGGCATGCACCTTGGGTGCGGGCACCTCCCTGGTAGGGGGTGTGCAGGAGGCAGCTGATCGATGTTTCTCTCTCATCGATGTTTCTCTCTCATCGATGTTTCTAGCTCTCTATCCCTCTTCCTTCCTCTCTGTAAAAATCAATAAAATATACATATAAAAAAACTCAGGGACAGCCCTAGCTGGTTTGGCTCAGTGAATAGAGCATCGGCCTGCGGACTGAAGGGTCCCAGGTTCGATTCCGATCAAGGGCATGTACCTTGGTTGCAGGCACATCCCCAGTAGGGGGTGTGCAGGAGGCAGCTGATCGATGTTTCTCTCTCATCAATGTTTCTAACTCTCTATCCCTCTCCCTTCCGCTCTGTAAAAAATCAATAAAATATTAAAAAAAAAACAAACACAGGGACAGGGCATTTATGTCCATATGTCGTTATACTGTACGAGTTCAGGAAACAGTACAGAATGTAGCAGGGTGGGATGGTCCAGTGGAGACGGACACTTGTGAACAATAACTGGATCACAGAGCACAGCGAACGTCTAGTGAGAGAGCAACTCATTTCGTCTGAACTGAGAAAGTTGTTTTAAAAACAACATTTTTTAGAGAGAGAGGAAGGGAGAGGGAGAGAGCAAAATATCGGGAATTGAGCCCACAACCCATGCATGTGTTCTGTCTGGGAATCGAACTGGCAACCTTTAGGTGCCCAGGATGACACCCAACCAACTGAGCCACACCAGCGAGGGCGGAGCTACGTTCTTTTATAACTGAAGGCTTTGCTGGCCCCAATGGGAATTCTGAGATTTCCTCTCTATATAATCGTCTTTAACAGCCACAGATCCAGGCACAGTGACTACTATATATTGGGCACTCATAAATATTGTAAGTGAAGAGAAACAATTCTTATTCTAAAGCACACAATAAAATATTCCCCTCTCCCCCCCCTCAACTTTAGGGATATTTGTAACGGAAAGCACTCCTGACTATGCTGTTGATGGAAAAGAGCAACTAGAAATACATGCAGAAGAGCCAGCTAGCGCCACGCCTGTCATGGTTTACTTGACTAAGACGGTAAGTTTGACAGACATGGTTTCTTCAAATAGAATGTTGATGATTACAGTTTTTAAGTTGATTTGGGGCATGAGATGAGAAAGCTAAGGCATTTTTCTGAAAATGACTCCCGATTCTTTGAAGAGGGCCTCAGGTACATGACTCTGACGGGCTCTTAGGTCAGCGCAGCACTTAGGAGGATTTCTGTGTGCCCGAGCTGGGCATATGCACCGCTGTAAAACACGGCAAGGAGATAGAGACATCCACCTGAACACACTTTCATACAGGCCGAAAGAGAGTGTTTACGAGCACTGTGTTGAATAAATCGATTTGCTGTGGTGGGAGAAAGGTCAGAGAAGGTCAGAAGTGGGCTGAGACATGTTTGGGGCAGAGTTGAAGGGCCAGTGGGAGTTTGATGTGTAGTTTGTTGTTGAATAGAAGGACGGTGCGGGGGAGGGGCTGCGGGGGGAAGGAGAGACGGGGCAGTGTGCAGTCAGAAGAAATAACATGTTCAAGCAGATGGAGGCATAAAGAAAAGTTTATTTGGGGGAGCCAGGGAAGCTTTGTTGTGTCATTCAAATGCAGAGTAATGGTCAGGCATAAAGGAAAGTTGTATATCTTGGTGTGTTACACTGTTAGGGATGGGGGTCGGTCCTTTCAAGTTTTTAGCAGAAAAGGGGTATGGTCAGATTTGTTTCTCAGCAAGAGTCACTTATGGTGAAATATTTATTCAGATTTATCTTCCTAAAGGAAGTCATGACCCAAATGAGATATTTAATCTATTTTACCTAAGCTTTTTAGGTCATAGCTCCCCCTTGTGGTGTTGGTTGAAATGGGGTGGTTTTTCTTGGTAAATTATTGGAAGCTACAGAGAAAGTATCCTCCCCTACAAAAATACTTTTCCTCCCGGTTCTGTTATTTCAAAACTTGTGTAGGAAAGAGGAGTTTTTTGTTCTGTAAAATGCCTGGGTTTTGAGCCAGGATGATCTGGTTTCAAATCCCAGATACATCATTTAGATTACAGGGGTGGGGAACACCTGGCCCTCAGGCTGTGTAAGGTCCGAGAAATTTGGTCTGGCCCTGCCAAGGCATTAGGGGTGAGTGAATTGAATGTCTGACCAAATACTGCAGGCTAATTTTTAAGATGATCATTTTGTATGGCCCATGAATGATGTTACAAATATCCAAGTGGCCTTTGGTAGAAAAAGGGTTCCCCACCCCTGATTTAGAAGCGTGGGCAAATTACTAAACTTTGAATATCCGCTTCCTCGTCTTCACAAAGCAGATAATACCTACTCCGATCGTTGTCAGGACTACATGAGTTGATAATAGTGTCTAGCACAGTGCCTGGCATTCTGTAGGCGTCCCCCCCTACCTGCTTCTCATTTGGATGACCAGGGGTCCAGTATAAAGATGTCGAACACCTAAGGAATTCAGGAGGAAGGCCACCGGATGGGAAGGCTGGAGGAAAACCAAACGGCTTCTCAGTTTCCTCCATGGTCATTGTGGTGGGTGGCAGCAGTCCGGGTGAAGGTGTGTGTGACCTGTGAGCAGAATAATGAAATTTCCAGCGATTAAGGGAGGCTCAGAATTCACATTTGATGATCAGAATACATCATCATCCCTTCCACAGTTTCACCGTCTCCGTATGTGGGAGGGATTCTTTATTCCCTTTACGTACAGGTATGCACAGAGCCCTGTTCTAGCCCAGGGCTGGGGGACACAGATGTGCTACAGGTTACAGTTCCTGCTTGGGGGTTGATGGGAGAAGACAGATACGAGTGGCAAGAGAAAAGGGTGCAATGTTGCAAAATAACATTGGTTTGAAAGGTACAAAGCATTTTGACGGCCCAATATGCACCAAGTCTTGTGCTAGGAATAGAAGGTTGCAGCGGTTCTCAACCTGTGGGTCGCGACCCCTTTGGCGGTCCAACGACCCTTTCGCAGGGGTCGCCTAAGACCATCCTGCATATCAGATATTTACATGACGATTCATAACAGTAGCAACATGACAGTTATGAAGTAGCAACGAAAATAACGTTATGGTTGGGTCACAACATGAGGAACTGTATTTAAAGGGCCAGAAGGTTGAGAACCGCTGTTAGGGGATATAAAGCATCATTCTGGATTTCCCTGGTTGTCCCTACTCTGTTGTTCTTGTGAATCGACTCTACACTCAACCCGAGACATGCCTCTAAAGATCTGCAAGAACTGCTTCCTCCCCAGCTTCCTGTCCCGTTTCTTCCCAATCCTCTTCTTTCCATGAATCCCGTCACCATCGAACGCGGGACCCACTGAGCCCACTGGCGCGGGCGTGATAATGGCGCGGTTCCTTAGGATGCGGCTTTTGAAGGGGCATCAGCAGGAACTGAGGCCCTGGAGCCCCCGGCGGTAGGGAAGGGAGCCTTGAGCGGGGCAGGCACCTGAGCGCCGCGAGGCCGAGCGGTCCAGCGAGCGGAGGGACCGCAGGTGTTGGGGGGCTCAGCCCGCGGGGACTGAGGGTCCGGCTCGGGGCGGGCGAGTGGCCGGCCCCGCCCCCCCGTCCTCCTCCGGGTAGCCGGGGCCTCCCCTCGATCGCACTCTTTCCCCCGGTACCTGAGGCAGGTGCGCCCCCTTCCTCCCCGCGCCGGTCTGTTCCTTCCGCGCAGGTCCGTTCGCTCCCTCCCCGCCGCGCTCGACCATTGGCTCCTCCCGCTGCGGCCCCGCCCACCATGGCCCCGCCCCCGCCGACACGTTGACGTCGCCCGGGGGCAGGGGCCGATGACGTGGTTGACGGCAGGTGTAGGAAGTGTCAGTGCCGGCGGCGGGGGAGGCGAAGTTCATTGCCAGCTCCCGCCCCTCGGGTCCTTTCCGAAGGGGGAGCCGGTGCCCAGAGGGGCGCCCAGGGCCGCACCTCGGGGAAGCGTCGCCTCCGTCGCCTGCCCCCGCGCCATGGACTCCGTACCCGCCACTGTGCCTTCCGTCTCCGCCTCCCCCGGGGACTCGGAGCTGCTGGGACCCCTGTCGGTGTTCTTCGCGGCGCTGATAGCCAAGCTCCTGGAGGTGACGGTCCCGTTCCCGGGGGCTGGGGGGACCCCGGGCCGGCCGGCGGCCGTTCTGATGGGAGCGGGTGCCCTGGCGGACGGGGCGAGGGAGAAACGGGGGCCAGGCCCGAGGCGGCGGGACCCTGCAGCGCTGCTCCAGGAGGCGGCGGGCCTGTGCGAGGTGTCGCCTGTTGGTTCCCATTGAGCCCTGAGCAGGCAGCGGGCGCTGGGCTACCCTGGCCTGCGATCGCCGTCCTCACCGGCCCCGCCGCCTCCTCCCCGGTGACCCCGGCTCCGCGGGGGGCGGGGCCAGTCGGACAGGTGCCGTGAACTGGCAGAGGCGCTGGGAACCGTGCACGGGCGGGTGTTTCCTGCACTGCCTTCGCGGAAGCAGTTAGACTGGAGTCGCTGAGGTGCACGGATGACAGTTCATTCAGGGGCGCCGAGACCACTGACCAGCTGTCCGGCCTCCTCGCCAAGTGTCTGTAGGAGTGGAATACAATCGTAGAGGAAACGTGCATTTTTGTGTTACTTTCTACCATTTTGGTTTTATTTGCTGTTGTAAAACTTGATTGCTTGGTACAGGATTTTAATTTTTTGTTTTATGTGGCTGTTTAAGTCACAAACATCAGCTAGATCCAGAAGGATTCTAGCCCTGAGTTAGACACGGTGATGTGGTGTCGCAAACTGGAAATACATGCACAACTTAAAGACATTTGGATTCATACTGTTTAGAAACATTTCAAATCAAACAAGAAATGTGAGGCCGCCCGGCTGGTGTGGCTCAGCGGTTGAGCGTCTACCTCTGAACCAGGAGGTCAGGGTTCGATTCCCGGTCAGGGCACAGGCCCGGGTTATGGGCTTGATCGCCTGTGGGGGCGTGCAGGAGGCAGCCGATCGATGATGTTCCTCTCTCATCATGGATGTTTCTATCTCTCTATTCCTCTCCCTTCTACTCTCTCTAAAAAATCATTAAAAGTTTTTTTTGTTTTTTTTTTAAAGAGAGAGGAACGTGAGGCTGTCAGTATCCAGTCTTTGTAGAAACCGTGGAAGCTATTGAAGATTTTTGAGGGGGTAGTTACCTGCTAGAGGTTGTTCTAGAATGTCTGTGGATAATTCTTAGTGGCTGCTCTGCTGTAGAGTTTTTATTATTTCTGATATTTCTGTTTCAGCTACTTTCTACACTGCCTGGTGATGTTCAGCCCGGGCCTGATTTTTATGGACTGCCATGGAAGCCTGTACTTATCACTGCCTTCTTGGGAATTCTTTCATTTGTCATTTTCTTCTGGAGAACCATCCTTGCTGTGAGTAAATTAGATTAACTTATCTCTTGCCTCATAGGTACAAGGAGTATTTTATAGTCACTGGCCCTTTTGTTTCTTTTTCACTTCCTACCATGAACACAAATCAATGCATGTAATCTACACTACCCTTGTAAAGTAACCCAGTGTAGTCTTCATTGGTGTTGGCTGTCTTTTTTATTTTTTATTTTTTATTAATTTCAGAGAGGAAGGGAGAGGGAGAGAGAGAGATAGAAACATGGATAATGACAGAGAATCATTGATTGGCTGCCTCCTGCACACTCCCTACTGGGGATTGAGCCCGCAACCCGGGCATGTGCCCTTGGCCGGAATCGAACCCAGGACCCTTCAGTCCGCAGGCCAGCGCTCTATCCACTGAACCAAACGGGCTAGGGCTTAGCTGTCTTTTTGTTTGTGCATTTTCCTGCACTAGTCTCCTTTCCCTTTCAGGATTATGACCACTATTCTCGGGGGGTTGGGAAAATCTGAATGATCTCAAGCTTATTTATTAGACTTCTAAATTCAGTCAATGATCACCTTTAATAGGATTCCCAAGGTGTTTTCTGGTGAGAGGAAGAGGCATGTCTTAGTACAAAGACAATGCCTTTAATTTTGTCTTTTTGAACAGTCATTGTTTCTAGATCACATTCTGGCAATTTGGGGTTGTCAAGTTATTTCGGGTAAATGAAGCATTAGTATATTTAATATGAAAATATTATCCATTTTCATTTTTTAAAGTTAGGTGCTTAGTTAATAAGATTGGTGCTCATTCCATAGATATGTAAATGTACCTTTTGTTGCAAAATGAGGTGTTTGCCTTATTGCTTTTCTCTATCAAACTATTTATGAAGTATCACTACCAATTACATTTGAAATGCTTTGTACCTTTTTCTAACCCTATGGCTCATTAGGCTGAACCAACTGTTACTAAATTTCCTTGTAGTTACGATTTGACTATTATATTAGAACTGTATTATTTCTAATAATGAAATCAAATTTCATTTCATTTCTTTCTCTTTTAGGTAAAGAGTCATGTGTACCAAGGTAAATATTTAGGCTGGTTTTGTTATTGTGCTGTTTCCTCATTATTGGTGTTTGATAAGAGTTTTACAAGCTAGAAATAGATATAGTGACATCTGATATATGACTGACTTACTAACTCCTGAAGGTTTCACTAATGCTGGTTTGTGGTTTGGGTGATAGAGTAGGTAGATGCTGATGCTACCCACTGAGATAGGGGATGAGGTAGAACACACTGGCAGTAGGAAGAAGATGCTTGGTTTAATGTGGGGAAGATTGACTTTAAATGTTGATGGAATGCAAATGTATTACATGTGAACAATGTTCCTGGGCTAATGGTATAATCAATACAGTATGTGTGTGTGTGTGTGTGTGTGTGTGTGTGTGTATTTAAGTAGGTAATTTGAGGAATAAGAGATGCAAATCAATAAGCTATACTTTCGTCTGTTCCTCTTTGCAAGTTATGTATAGTTGAAATGACCACAGTTTCTGCGAACAAAGGGGTTTCCTGAAGGGAAGGATATAGAGCTAAAATATTTTACTGTATTTCCTAGCTCTGAAATAATTTTTATTGGAAACTCATTGAAGTAAAGGTTCTTATTATATTTTTCTTAAATTTTAATATTTTACACCTTTATTTTTCTGCTTTTTAAAGGCTGATAGTTATGTTAAGAAGTTCTTTTCCTTCATAGTGCCGGATAAGATGTCTTTGTTGCTAATAGATTGGGTAATTCAGTTTTATTTAGAAGTCATAATTAAATTATGGATTCGCCCCCCCCCCTTTCTTTTAGTCACTGAACAACAGATTTCTGAGAAGCTGAAGATGCTCAAAAAAGAAAACGCAGATCTTGTACAAAAATTGTCAAATTATGAGCAGAAGGTATAATTCTTTTAGTTTTTTTCCCCCATGGTTCCAGCTTCATTTCCTCCTCCTGTCTTACGGTTATTATGCTATTTTTAAATCATATTTTTAAATTCCATTATTCTCTACAAACCATTCAAATTTGAAGCAACCATGATGTGTGTAAAGTACTACTCTTTTTTCTAAAGGGGCCACCTGGTGGAGATAAGTTTGATAGCACTCTAATTTATATTTCTATATTCTGAATGCTTTATCTAAATAGGTCAAGGAATCAAAGAAGCATGTTCAAGAAACCAAGAAACAAAATATGATTCTCTCTGATGAAGCAACTAAATTTAAGGTAAAAATCCCTGATCATTTCGAGGTTACATTCAAAGAACAAAAGAAAAATAACAAGTAATTATTATTAATCTTCATATCGTTTTCTATAGCATAGAATCAAGGAACTTGAAGAAACTAAGGAAAATCTGAACGATACAGCAAAAAATCTGCGTCTCCTTTTAGAATCTGAGAGAGAACAGAATGCCAAGAATGAGGACTTGGTAAGAGTTTTGCTCTAAGTGTCACCAGCACTTGGATTTCAAACTATTTTATTTTTCAAGCTATTTTATAGGTTGGGTGAGTTGAATTCTGCATTTTCCCATGTTGTAACTAGAGTAAGATTGGAAGCCAGGGGAGTTGAACCTACATCTGTTCATTTCTTGGGAACTTTAAATGCTAATGCCACAAGTTCTTATTCTTACGGTCCTAGGAAGTATTTTTGTCCTCGGCCCAGGGTACTTTTTATATTGCTTGGCTCAACCCCCAAAACAGGTTGAGCAACTAAGAAACTAGCCCAGTTGAACAGTGCTAGTGCTTTGTTTTGTTTGCGTGGTTCTTTTTAAAAATAGACTTCTAATATTAGGACAGTTTTAGAGTTCAAGTTCAACGTAGTAGAGAGAGGGTTCCCATATATCACACGCCCAGTTACACTTGATCACCTGGCTGAGGCTGCTCCCCGGTACAGTCACCCCTCTGCCGCCTTGGCCTGCTGTACCCTGGAGGTCACAGCCCATAGCTAACGGGGAAAGAGGCGCTCCACCACCTGGGGAGGCAGCGTCCTTCATAATTTATCGGGAAGTCTCCTCTAGGTGAGGTGTGTCTATTCTCCGGTCCAGCCATTTTTAGTTCAGGCCAGAGAATTTTTAAAGTGACCTCGGCATCTTTTTCTCTCTTTCTAGGAAAAACCATTGATTTGAACTGGTGTACTTGAAAGTTTTTTCAATTTCTTTGCTTTCACCTTTCTGTCTGGTCCTCTACCACATTCTCATAGACAGGAAGGTGGTGGGTGGCATGAAACATTAATGCCTCCAATTATTTTCTTGTTTCCTCATCTCTTTACATTCTTGGCTTTTCTTGGAGGCTAAGACTGGGTCACCTGCTTTTACCTGCTATGCATAGGGGATGGCCCTTCTTTTTTAGCTTATATCCCAGTGTTCCTACTGAAATCCTGATATATTTTTTGTGTTCTTTTCCACATGGCAGATATCGGAAAACAAGATATCTTTAGAGAAGTTAAAGGATGTTATTGCAATGAATGCCTCAGAACTTTCAGAGGTAAAGTTGCCTACAATTCCTGCAAGATATTAATACAATGTCTTAGTTTTATTGAGGAGCAAACACTTATTTGTGCTAGAATATGCAACTGAAAACTATCTGATGTCTAATTGGGAAAGTGAAACTTTGTGGTTTGTTTGTTTTTTCCCTTTGGAATCAATTCATTAATAGAAATGTTTCGCATTAGGTTCAGATTGCCCTTAACGAAGCTAAACTTAGTGAGGAGAAGGTGAAGTCCGAATGCCATCGGGTTCAAGAGGAAAATGCTAAGCTTAAGAAGAAGAGAGACCAGGTAAAGAAAAGTTAACGCGTAGATTATGTAAACTAGAGAACTCAATACCATTGCCTCTTTTTATTATTTTTTTAATATATTTTATTGATTTTTTACAGAGAGGAAGGGAGAGAGATAGAGAGTTAGAAACATCGATGAGAGAGAAACATCGATCAGCTGCCTCCCGCACATCCCCCACCGGGGATGTGCCCGCAACCCAGGTACATGCCCCTGACCGGAACCGAACCCGGGACCCTTCAGTCCACAGGCCGACGCTCTATCCACTGAGCCAAACCGGTTCCGGCAATACCATTGCCTCTTGAATATCTTTTCTCAGATCTGTTTTTAAGGAAATGAAATATGTATGCAGGATTCTATTTTGAGATATGCAGAGTTTAAACTGTGCTCCCCAAATTGAGTACATATGTCCGTCCTCCATCTGTTCTGGATTTTCTGTTCTTCTGTACAGTTTCTTAGAGCTAGCAGAGCTTAGTCTTTGTCTTCAAACACCAACCAGTTATTAACCTGAATTGGCCTCAAGGGGGTGGTGGATTTGCTTCTTAAACTAAAGAATTAATCTAAGCAGTACCTGCTTCATTGACCAAGGGAAGATGACATGGTCTGGGTTTGGGAGGCTGAGATTGTTCCCTTCTATTCTTACTGGTTGTTAGTTCTTTGAATTGGCTGCCATTTTCTGAAGGATACAGTAAACTGCATCAGCTTTTTCACAGCTCTTCTCAGCCCACTGCAGTTCTGAGGGTTGGAGCCACTCTCCCTTCGCCCTTAACCGAGGCCTTAGCCCATGGGGACAGGCAAAGAGGAGCCTGGCTCCAGAATAACCTGTCAGTCACGTGGTCCTGATGTCTCCAGTACAAAGCCCTAACTTTTGGAAATTCGTGTGCTTTAACTTTTCAGTTGCAGCAGGAAATCAAAGACTTGAATAAATCCCACGCTGAACTCAGTGAGCAAATCAAATCATTTGAGAAGTCTCAGAAAGATTTCGAAGTAACTCTTACTCAAAAAGATGATAATATCAATGTAAGTTCATTCTCTTGAGCACATGTTTAGTTCTCATGGATTCCCACGCAACCAGGAGGTTCTTTCTAATATTTTGCTTCTTTTCTAGGCTTTGACGAATTGCATCACACAGTTGAATCGGTTAGACTGTGAATCTGAATCTGAGCATCAAAATAAAACAGGAAATGAATCAGATGAACTAGCAAACGGGGAAGTGGGAGGTAAGATGGGTGTCGGGGAGGCTGGTCCTCTCTCTGCCTTCCTGTCTTTAATCAAGTAACCGATGCGCCTTCAGAATTGTGGGCGCACATCGCTGGATCTGTGTGTGCGTCTGTGTGCGCTGGGCAGAGGTGGGTGGCTGGGCTGCGGTGTGACAGTGGGCGTGCAGTGAGCGCTTGGTCTTGCTTTTCCATCCCAGTAGAACTAGACATGTGCACTGGTGCTGGGCACTGAGCAGAAACTGGAGGAGAAACTGGTTTCCACCTTCACGGAGGTGACACTGGGATTTAATGCGCATCATCTCTGTAGCTCCGTGGTTTGAAGGCCCCACAACCGACTTTGAGAGTGAGGTGGTGGGAGCCATGAACTGACTAGGTCAGGAGAGCAAGGCTGAAGCGTAGCTGTGCTTCCTGATGAGATGTTTCTGGATGCTGCTTCCCGAGTTGGATGTTGCTCGCATAGTGGGTGTTTTCAACCCCACCCGGTAGCAGATTCAAGGGGAGAAGAGAGGAATGAGTCTTTCTAATGAAGATACTTGACCAGGTGGAGGTAGATGTGAGAGGGAAGAGAGAGCTTTGCCTCGCATGTACCTCCTTGCTCACGAATGGCATGGGTAACATTCTTATTGCACAGACTCTCTAAAAGTCAAGTAGCCTAATCAGTTCTGTTGGTTCATTTGCTTTGACTTTGAGTGTTTAAACCTAGTCATTTTTCATTTGGGGGAAATCGAGAAATAGGGTTAAAAAGCACGGGAGGAAGAAGTAATGAAACCTCTTTGTTTCCTAGGTGACCGCAGTGAGAAGATGAAAAATCAGATTAAGCAGATGATGGACATTTCTCGGGTACCGTCCTTTGTGTAGAACAGAGGGGCGTCTGTGCCTGTGAGTCCTTACTGTGCCTCCTTTTAAGAACACCTCTCTCTGCTGCACTTTCTAGACACAGACGGAAATATCCGTAGTTGAAGAGGATCTAAAACTTCTACAGTGTAAGCTGAGAGCCTCGATGTCCACAAAATGTAACCTGGAAGGTAGGTTGCCAGATATTGGGAAGACAAAGAATTGCTTTGGATGCCTGGCTAGCGTGACTCAGTGGTTGAGCAGTGACCGATGAACCAGGAGGTCACGGTTTGATTCCTGGTCAGGGCACACGCAGACGAGATCCCCAGTAGGGGGTGTGCAGGAGGCAGCCAATCAGTGATTCTCTTTCATCATTGATGTTTCTATCTCTCTCTCTCCCTTCATCTTTGCAATCAATAAAAAATTTTTTTTTAAATAATCATTGCATTGGAAAGAGAAAGAATGGCTTCCGGTGTTCGTGTTTCCCACCCTCAAGTTGCCCAGTCCTTGTGCACACACAGCTCACACGTGTTCTCCTCTGCAGACCAAATAAAGAAGTTAGAAGACGAGCGCAGCTCCCTGCAGGCCGCCAAGGCCAGGCTGGAGGAGGAGAACAAGACCCTGAAGCAGAAGGTGGAGATCCTGAACGAGCTCTACCAGCAGAAGGAGATGACGCTGCAGAAGTACGGTTCCCCCGGGTCGTTGGCAACAAGACGGTCGCTTAACTAAAGGCGTGACTATCCGATCACTTTGTCTCCTTTTTAAAGATTACCAAGGTTTTCCACCATGATTAACTTAGGGTTGCCTTTTTTCCTTTCTACCTCATTTTCCATAACTTGCATTTTTCTTTCCATTCTAACCAGTTGTCAGAAATTATTTGAGGGGGAGTGGTGTTGCTAATAACAGTTACTGCTGCAGAAGTGGTTTTTGTTGGGTTTTTTTTTGATGATCCTTACCCTTTCTGTAGTCTTGAAAAATTCTGAGTGATTTACATACATTATTGTTAGTAAATACTTAAAAAGGAATATTTATAAGTACCGCACGCTAACCAATTGCGCCACTGGAGCTCCTAAAAAGGAATATTTAGCTATTGAAGATATATAAGTCAAATACACTAAACATTACATAATGTGACCGTGCCAAGGATGTTGGCCTGTCTTTTAGTTTTTCATCACCATGTCTTGCAGAATGCCCCATCAGCTTTGCTTGAGTGGCACATAATAATAGTATCTGTCCATACTTTAATCTTAGCATCTTACTAGGTAACCGGTCTATTGTAGCCATTCATAAAATACTTGCTGAAGTATTGAATGGGAAGTTAAGAATACATAAACCTTTTTCTCTTTGGTATTAACCTTTATCTATAGCTCTTCTCTCATTTTGTTTCTGATTCATAGAAAATTAAGTTTCAAGTTTAAGTGTCTTTTGAATCAGAACTATGCGCAGAGAGGTCCAAGGGTAACAAGAAGATAGTGTTTTTAAACCGTTAAATGTTACAACCATTGTCATTTATGTTACAGCAGATTGACAGCTTGAGCTGGCAGGTTATTGGGTTAAAACCAGTGTCCCGTAGATAGTACACTGATTATGGGGCAGAGTCTTTTTCTCTTCAGTGGACATTGCCAGTCCTTGGCTTTTCTCCTTATCACAATCCCGCTGAAGCAGGTGGGGAGTGGGATTGGGACCTAAAGGGTGGAAGTGTCTGTGGTTAATTGCACACACAGGAGACGTGTTTTAAAGACTCTTTCTTCAGCGGACTGTCTTCTCATGGTGCCGGTCTTCAGCTGAGAAACAGCCCTTCCGTGACAGGAATAAGAGAAGTAGTTACAGGTCTCCCCGTGGTAGGAATCGGAATCACCCCCTGCTTTACCCTGATGAACTTGACTGTCGGGCAGATTCGCCCTGACTTTCCACACGAGGCAAATGAGCTTTCATTGTCTTGAGTCCCAGAACGTTGCCCGTGGGCCACCTAGTGTTTTATCATCTCTTTGTTTTATTTGTGAAGAAGTAGAGAATTACGAAGAGAAGTTGGGACATGCAGGTGATGTGCCAAAGGCCAGAGCTTGGTTTGCATCCCCAGATGGCAGGTGTGAAGGAAACCCTCTGTGAATCTGTGTGCACGTCTGAGCCTCAGAGAGAGGATGGGAAGGGGAAGCATTGAGGATTTAGGTGGAGGCATTGAGACAGGCGCTGGGGAAAAGGAGACACACTTTCACTCGGCGACTGGCTCTTCCCTAGGAAGCTGAGCCAAGAGGAGTTTGAGCGGCGAGAAAGGGAGCAGCGGCTGTCAGCGGCCGACGAAAAGGCGGTTTCGGCGGCAGAGGAGATAAAAACCTACAAGTGAGTTTGGGCTTTTTACAAAAACCGCTTGTCCAGTTTGCACAACAAACTGGCACATAATAATGGTGAGGGGACATGATACATTTAATTCACACAAGGAAAATTTTCACTTAGCAAAGGAAAATAATGTTTAACAAAAATTTCCCAACACCCAACACTGGTGAATGGAAGGGAGCTTGGTTCATGCCGGCAGAGCTGGGTGGTTTAAGAGCTGTTTTAGGAAGGCAGTTTGCTGTCTGGTGTATCAGACCTTTAAAATGACCGTGACATTGATGGGCCCAGTGCTCAGCTCTGGGAAATTGTCCGTGGATATAATTAAAGGAAGAAGCTTTATGGAGGGAGCTATTGATAACAGGCTTATATGAGCACATATTAAAGAACAGTTAAAGAAATTATAATATATCAACTCGGAATCTCTGGCTGCTACGATAAATAAGGACATTAGGTAGTATTAGTTTTAATTATATTGCACTCTTAATTATAACCATGTAAAATACGTTTCTGTTAGGGTGAAATCTGTAAGGGTACAGTTACAGTAAAGGGAACATGGTAGGATCATGTAACATCTAATTCAGTTGTGCTGGACGGACAAAAGCAAGTGTATTCTTAGGTGGAGAATCGAAGAGCTGGAGGATGAATTGCAGAAAACAGAGCGCTCCTTTAAAGACCAGGTGGGTTTTCCGCCCGGCAGCTACAGGATTCTTTGGGGTCTCCGACAGGCTAGTGTAATGAATCCATAAACATATTTTTTGATGTGTTATCTTTTTCAGATTTCTGCTAATGAGAAGAAAGCGCACGAGAACTGGGTAAGGTTTTTTCCCTTCCCTTTACCTGCCGCATAGTCGACCACAGCTGAACTTGGATACGTTTTCCTCCAATAGCTCAAAGCGCGTGCGGCAGAAAGAGCTATGGCTGAAGAGAAGAGGGAAGCAGCCAACTTGAGACACAAGTGCGTGGTTTGATCCGTTTTGTCAGCTCCTGGAGGTCTTCAAGGCTGTGCTGTGTGGTATTTAATAAGAATTGGCTTCTGATTTCATATTTAAGTCCATTCTTTCTCCATATTCAAGGTTATTAGAATTGACCCAGAAGATGGCGATGCTGCAAGAACCTGTGATTGTAAAACCAATGCCCGGAAGGCCCAGCGCACAGAACCCTCCACGGAGAGGTAGGGAGCGCTCTTGAAGGGCAGCAATCTGTATTTTGGTGCAAACTGAATATAGGTTACTTTTTGTTTCTGTGTGTAATATAACGATGCCCTAGAAACAAGCCTAAGAGCTTAACACAGTGCGGACCAGTAGTTTTATTGCCGGCTTTACCCAGTGGCCAGATAAGTTTCTGTTGAACGAGTACAAAAAACGTTTTACATAAATGCTAAAGGCACGCTTTAAAATTAAATGCCCATGGCGTTTTGAAGTTACTTACTACATGTTCTTACAAGCTAATACCTTTTTAAAGAATTCTCGTGATTGGCCACAAGCCTTAGAACAGAAAACACGAGAATTCTCGTGATCCGTCCGCAACATGTTAAAGAAAAGAGGTTGCCTGCCGTGGTAACGGGGGACTGTCACCTGCAGGCCCCCTGAGCCAGAATGGCTCTTTCGGCCCCTCGCCCGTGAGTGGTGGAGAATGCTCCCCGCCACCGAGGGACCCGCCCGCGAGACCTCTCTCTGCTACGCTCAGTCGAAGAGATGTGCCCAGAAGTGAATTTGGTGAGTATTCATATTCACGTCACCTGTAAACTGTTTCAAGAGCACTTTCCCCTTTTATTTGAGAATTCTAATGCAAACTTTTTAGAATCTGTCCCTAACTAGAGAATTTCTTAATTTTACTTATTTCGAATAGTCTACTGCAAGATCTGCTTTAGAACAGAAACCATCTAATTATTATCATTATTTATCTTACATATAAATACGTGAAGTATATTTATACTTAAGTAAAAGCATAAATAATATTGTTTTTGCTTCGATTTTTATGTTTTACTGTGATGTGTAAGCCTTTATCTGTAAAATAAATTTCTTTGGAGTTCCCTTTTGAAATATTACAAAAGTAGCCTTAAGACTTTATAATTTCTGCAGTAACCATTTCTCACTATAGTATGAAATGCTAGGTCTTTTTTCTATTCATAACTATGTCTATGAGACTCGGTAAGATATGGAAGTCATTACATGCAAACTGAAAAAGGTGAGCATATACTCCTGCATCAGCCTGCGGTGTGCGGTCCCTAACCAGTCCGTACATCGCAGGGTTTGTTGCCCTTCTTTCTAAGACGGCTCCTCCTTTAATTCTCCAAGTCTGGGCATAAATTGTGATGTCCCCTCATAGGTGCTGGGGGCCCTGTTTTTAATGTTACTTTCAGAGTCGAGCCCTGCCCCGTCCACAATTGGTTTATTCCTCCTGAAAATCCACGCAAGGGCTCTGTTCTTTCTTTCTCAAGGTTCAGTGGACGAGCCTCCACCTCCTCTCCAGTGCTCTGAGGCACCTGGGAGCCCCTCTGCCTCTGGTAGGGACCTGGTGTGTTCAAGGTCTAAAATCATGGAGGCAGCCAGCCAGTGTGGCTCAGTGGTTGAGCCTCAACCTATGAACCAGGAGATCACGGTTCCATTCCTGGTCTGAGCAGGCTTGATCACCAATAGGGGGTGTATAGGAGGCAGCCGGTCAATGATTTTCTCTCATCGTTGATGTTTCTATCTCTCTCTCCCCCAACCCTTCCTCTCTGAAATCAATAAAAATATATTAAGAAAACAACAACAAAATCATGGAGGCAGGGGGTAGAGGGGTTTTTATTCTTCCTCAAAGAGTATGTAACTCAGAGTAAGTTTAACTCATCCTCTGGCTTCGACAGACCCCGGTGCAGCTCCCATGATGAACAGCAGCCCAAGAAGCGCTTCCCCTTCCAGGGTGGGTGAGGGCAAGGTACGTATTTCCGGAAGCACTGCGCTGTGTCCGCAGCCCTCTCTGCGCCTCGTCCATCACTGTCTGTGTGTGCGGTTATATCTCTGCTGTCTCATTTATTTTTTAAAAAGCAAACGGTTCCCCAGGAGTTTGAAGGCCCTTCAGTTCCCAGCACTACACCTTTGGCTGAGCATCCAGGAGCAGTGAGTACTCAGGCTGAGGACTGCCCTGGGCTTGTCACACCCGGTGCATTTCTGGAAAGGACACGCAGGCCCTGGCACTAACCTGCCTGCGTGAACTTGCACGGCCGTATGAGCTTCCTCTGGCCTTGGACTTGCAAGGTGTTTCTCCGCTGCTGAAATCTGACCGGTTGACTGGTTTCTGTTTTGGTTCGGTGATTAACCCGTTTGGAGTGCTATAATTAACTCAAACACATGCACAGGCATCACTCCACCCTTACATCGTGTGCTTCCGTGTTGAGCGCTCTCAAGGAAAGTAAATCCACCGTGTGGTACATAACTCATCGTCAGTACATGTGCTGGGAAGTCTGCTATTTAAGACCCTCTCCAGTTGTACAGTAGGCAAACCCTAATTTGAATAACCTGAAATCACAGCGTGGTAACAGAAGGATGTTTGCCGGCGGTGAAACACTGACTAGTGAAAACCTGTCATTACTGCTGTGCCAGTTCCGGCAAGAGCCTTAAATGAGGTTCCCGTGAGAGTATTCTCTTGTCTCTCGTGTAGCGGCTCTCTCGGGGAGTCCTCTGTCATCCCTCACAGGGCTTCTCTAGCTTGAAATAGAAATACATGCAATTTAATTATTTAGAATTTTCAACCCAGTTTCCCGTGAGGAAAGATCAGTCCTTATCTCACAATGCACAGTATCACTGGTGAATTGAAGGTGAGGACTAGCGCCATGCCTGCCTAACTTCACCAACGTGGAACATTGTTTCTGTTGGAAAACACTTCCCGTTCAGTGCAGGACCCCCAGAACACACCTCTCCTGACAGGTCCTCTTCTCCAGGGGCGGCTTGAATAAGACCCAAGACCTCTTTAAGTCGAAGGCTTCAAAGAGAATAGCCTGCTTTGTTAAGAGGGTGCAGAGGGGGGGAGAGCAGCCCTGACCCTGACTCCTGCCTTAGCCTCCCATGCTGGATGACCTGCTGCTCTCTGTGCTCTTTGGTATTTACAACAAGATGATGGTACTTAGAGACCTAGAGACCTGAGAGTTAGATGAAAAGAAATTGAAGGTACTCTGAAGAGTAGCTACGATGACACGTGTAGAGAATGGATTTTTGTTCCCTTTCTTCTCTCCATTCTTCGTATGGAAACAATGAGCTGTTGTGGTGAGGGGAGGGATACGGGAGGAAGGGGATGCCTTGGAAGTAGGGAGGAAGGGGATGCCTTGGAAGTAGGTCACCGTGTATAGCATGGTGTGATTTCCCCCCTCCCACTTGGACATACCAGTAGTAGCATGATCACAGCAAAACTCCACTGCTGTGCCGTGCTGCCTGCCAGGCTGCCAGTGGGGACCAGTGGGAGGAGGGCAGTCTCTTGCACTGGTTCTGCCCATTGGCAGGTGCCCGGCATCTGCTTCTTTGGGGTCCAGCTTTTGCTGGTGTTGGTGCTTCTGTCTGTCATTCCAGAGTATTTCAGACTTGAACCGTTTCTGCTCTGCAGGTGAATATGGCTGCAGAAGGGCCCCCTCCTTTCCCAGGCGTGCCCCTCATGAGCTCCTCCATGGGGGGCCCTCTACCACCGCCCATTCGCTACGGACCACCTCCTCAGCTCTGCAGGCCTTTCGGGCCTCGGCCATTTCCTCCACCATTTGGTATGATGATGGACTTGCCAATCACCTCTCTGTGTGCTCCTTGCTAAGATTTTAACAGTTACTATCGTGGGCTCTGCAATAAAAGGGTAAAGCTGGCGGAGTCCCTTTGAACTTGTCCTCAAGTTTCTTAGGACACATGCCGGGGGGGAGAAGGGGGCTGCATAATCTCCCTCCACTGGGGTGGGCAGAATGGTATCTCTTGTAGACAGCAGAAAGGGGCTGCTTATAGGAAGCCAGAAATATTACTGCTGCAGATGTTCATTGAACCTCTGGGGCTGCGTGCCAGGCTCTGGTGGATAGAACTCACTACTCTCCGAACTCTGAGAGCTCAGGGTGTCCTATAGGACCAGCTACATACGCCATATGTGTGAATGGGTCAGAGTATAAAGGGAAGACTAAACCCTCACTCCCCACCTTGGGAATAAATGGGAAGGAAGTTTTAAAGAGAAGGTGGCGTGGAATAGCTACCTCGTGGATATTGCTGAGTTTAATTAGGTGGAGCTGGAAGGCCTTCCCAGAGGGGCAAGCACCTTGATTGTAATGCTGAGCCCCGCATGAACTTGTAATTGATACAGCGGTGGACAGGATTTCCTTTACCAAAACTTCTTTACCTTGTGAAGCCCTTTTTTTCATAATCGGTCAAATACAAGCCAAGCTCTTGTGAGATAAAGATGGCAGACTTGTGACGTAGGAAAACCACTAGCTAGGCAGAGCCGTGTTGCAATCCTGCCTGTGCTGCTTCATGGCTGGCCGGCCAGAGGCCTGTCACTTAAACCTGCTGAGCCTCAGTGTGACTGATGTAGACAGTGGGGCTTCCACCCCCCGACTTCTAGGGTTGGGAGAAATGAAAGATGAACATTCCTGGAATCACCTACACGGAGATACGTTCATACGTGACACCATTTATATTTTCCCAGGTCCTGGTTTCCGGCCACCTCTAGGCTTAAGGGAATACGCGCCAGGCGTTCCACCGGGGAAACGGGACGTGCCTTTCGACCCTCGAGGATTTGTACCGGGACACCCTCATTTTAGACCTGGAGGCTCTCCTGGCCCCCGGGAGTACTTCGCCCCTGGCCCCCGACTACCGCCCCCGAGCCACGGCCCCCCGGAGTACCCTTCACCTGCTGCAAGAGACTCACTGCCTCCTGGCTCCAGAGAGGAGCCCCCACCTGCCTCTCAGAGCGGCAGCCAGGGCTCCTCCCAGACCTTGAAACAGAGCCCGTAACTCCGACGTGCAGCCGGAGAGGAAGTGGACTGTGCACTATCCATTACAGTCTCAAATCCAAAAGTTTCAATAAAGTTAGTTTTTAGACCTAAGCTGCCCCGGCAGTGTGCATTTTTGAGCCAAACAATGAAAAAATACCATTTCTCCCCTTAAATGAAAAATCACCTCGTAAGCTAGAACCTCCTCCCAACTTTGAAATGTGCAATAAAGAATACCTGTGTCTTAGTTCGTGTAGCATATGTAACTGTTCAATGATTTAGAACGTCATGAAAAATATGAACATTTCCTGTGGAAATGCCGTAAGAACATGTATTTCCATTTATTATCCTGTTTTTAGTGGACACCAGTTGAACGCAGAGCAACGGTGTTTATAAGCTTGAATTTTTAAAGTATCTGGTCGCAAGGACTGTTACGCTCAAAATGTTTACTAAGAAATCACTGAACTTTATCTCCCCTCTTGCTAAAGTTCTTTGTAGTGGAAGTTCATTAAAATTTGGTTATTAATGTTTCCCAAGAGTCTGTTGATTCATTCGACTGTTTTCTCATGAGACTTGTGCCATTTGGGAAAGATGAAAGCTCGGCCTCCCAGCACCAAGTTCCCTGTTGCTCCCTGCTCAGCAGGTTCAGCCTCAGTCACCCAGGCACCGGGACTGAGGGCTTCCTTCACTTCAGAGCAGCCATGGGCCATCTGACAGCACTCACGGCGTTCTGTGATACCTGCCTGGGTCATTCCGAAGATGAGTTTATAGCAGTAGCAAGGAGTGTCTGACCCAGCCGTGGGCAAACTACGGCCCGCTTGAAATGAATAAAACTAAAAAAAAAAAAAAGACCGTGCCCTTTTATGTAATGATGTTTACTTTGAATTTATATTAGTTCACACAAACACTCCATCCATGCTTTTGTTCCGGCCCTCCGGTCCAGTTTAAGAACCCATTGTGGTCCAGTTTAAGAACCCATTGTGGCCCTCAAGTCAAAAAGTTTGCCCACCCCTGGTCTAACCTGATGTTCTGTTGCTTTTGCCATTTGTGCATTAAGGGTGCACAACAGAAGCCCACTGGTTTGGTTCAGTGGTTGAGCATTGACCTGTGACCCAGGAAGTCAAGGTCCAATTCCTGGTCAGGGCACATGCCCAGGTTGAAGGCTCAATCTCCAGTGTGGGTCGTGCAGGAGGCAGCTGATCGATGATTCTCTCATCATTGATGTTTCTATCTCTCTCTCCCTTCTCTGAAATAAATAAAAATAGATTTTTTTTTAAAAAAAGGGTGCACAACAGAAAAATGAAAGCCATGTCTTGTGACCATAAAAGGAAATTTCTTTTATTAAAAAAAGTAAAGTCTATTATTTCTCCCATTCCTTGCCTATGATTTTCAATGAATATGGCAAAAACCATCAGAAGAGTAGAATACTATGAGAAAGAATGATTTAAGATTTGAAGGCTTGTAACATGCCCTAGGTCAGCAACCATGGGCTGACCTCAATTCTTTTTGTTGACTGATTCTACTCCACAGTTAATATTTGAATGTTGGCATTTGTATTTAAAAATCAGTATATCTAAGAATTTGGGTTAACACCATACTTAAAAAGTACTCTTACTACACCATGGATTTATTTATTTTAAATTTTAATTTTTTATTGAAATTTTAGAGAAAGGGAGAGAGAGGAAGAGAGAGAGAGAGAGAAACATCGATGTGAGAAACATCGATCGGTTGCCTCCTGTTCATACCACGACCAGGGATTGAGCCCACAACCTGTGTATGTGGCCTGACCAGGAATCAAACTTGCACCTTTCAGTGTACGGGATGATGCTCCAACCAACGGAGCCACACCGGCCAGGGCTACACCAAGGTTTTAAAACAATGTTTCTTAAGAACCAACTCTTTAGACCCTTTAATTTATAGTAACTTAATAGTATATTTTAAGAAGTTTAAGATTTAGATTAAATCAAAATGATAAAAAGCTGATATCCCTGTTGACTTTTTGACTATACTCTCCAGTTCTCTGAAGGTCTATGATATATTACCTACACCAGGGCCTGTCATTGTTACGACATTTACTCCACTAAGAACACCCGATTACAGAAAGCAAAAGCCTCACTGTGAAACCAAATCTTCCTTCATACTAAACCACTAACACATATACCACTTTAGAAAGATAAGCACCTTTGAAAGAAGATAACCCTTTCAAAATTCATAAGCAACATATCTTCAGCAAAAGAATTCCATCAATAGATCCTCTCACTTAATATCAAGAATAGAAGAAATTTGAGAAGAACTCCATAGTTAACAGCAGAAGTTATTTTTTTAACCATGTAAAATAAGAGTAAATCACAAATAGAATATTTCAATCTCTTTTAGGACATAAAATAATGATGAAGTTAATATAACTTCTATTTTTAAATAGCATTTAAATGTAGATTATACCAGCTAGGAAGACAATCAAGTAGGAAAAGTAAATTAAACCTATTTTAAAATCAATCTAAGCTGGAGTCTTTGTGCCCCTAAAGCTTTTTGGGGTATTTACCTCATCTTCCTGGAAAGTCAGTAAGCTGTAGAGAATTCCCTTGTCACCAACCTGAGCACCTCTGCCCCCGCCAGGACGCCGCCTCTCAGCCCTCTGCTGGCATCACTTTGGCAGTGGAGTCAGACAAGCTGCCAATATCCAGGAAGGGCAGGGGACCATCCCTCAGTTACGTCACACTCGGCCATCTCAAAAGCCACATCTATTGCAGAAGCCATCTCCAGTCATTGTGTGTCTGGGCGTGGTTTTTAAAATCATCTCATTTATGAAGCAGCAATGTTTCAGCCAGAAAGCATTTCTACAGTTGTGGTTATTGTTCAATGGCTGATTTTTTTTTTTTTCATTTGAAAGTAAATTTAAATAATTTACTGTGGGATGTGGAGTATTCTGTGTCTACTGCTTCAAGACAATCACTTCCTTTGTTATTTCATTCAGTTCTGAATTAAAGCTAAGCTACTCACACAGTGTTCAATTTAAGCTTCTTTAATACTGATGAAAGGCATGTGTAGTTCATATAAAACATACTTCGTGAACAGTAGCAGATGCTCCATATAAATTAACACTTTGATATACATGTCTTACGGTCTATGAGAAAAGAGAAAGAACAATATGTCGGTTTTGCTACATTTTAATAGTAGGTTTTTTGAGAGAGAATTTTTTAGGTCTTGTCAGCAACATCAAACAAAAGGTCCTGAGTCCAGCAGGGTATGGAGCGCTGCCCCTACCTCAGTTTACATGACGGGGAGGAAGTGTGGTTCTTGCCCCTTGAGGAGCTTACAGTCTGGGGGGCTGACAACTCACAGTCTAAGAGTTGAGTGAACAACGAAGTTATTTAAGGCAATTCCTCATCCCCTCCAGCTACTGTGGACGGAACCATTTTGAAATTAATCTAATCAAGATGAGAAACCAGGCTAAACCTGGCTGAGAATTCTTTCAGGCTCCTAAAGTTCCCGACATCCATCTCAGTAAACAGAATTGACCCCACAGACAACTGAAAGACTAAATCTCTTGAAGTGCAAGGGCTGGGACAACGTAATTGTGGTTACTTATTTTAAAAAGCAAACCCACTGGACAGTATGACAGGTTATGACACTAGTTTACAAACAGGCCAAGTACTGCACCACATTCCCCTCGGGCCAGCACTGGTCATGGAAAGTAGTGACATGAAACATGTGGGCTCTACATCTCACCCACAGAAAGCCCACCCCGATTTAATGTTCTGTGTATCAAACAGGCGCCTTGTGTATACTATGAAAGTTTTATTTATGCCCCATTAAGTCAAAAATAATGTAAATAGTCAAATTATAACAAGCTAATGACCTGCATATTCCCATATGGATGAATGGTGATATATCTAAACAGGAAATAAATGGCAATCCTATCTACCTATGTAAAAAAAAATAAAAAAAAATAGAGTATCTCTAAATTTCGCATACTTGTCGCTGTAAGAGGTATGCAGGTTTCACAATCAGTTGTCAGAAAACCAGCAGTTATTCCTGCAGTATCTCGTTAGCATCTGACTCAAATTATGTTTAGATTACATGATTTAGAAGACATTATTAACCCACCTAAACATTGGTAATTATTCTGAGATGGTTCCGCGCTAACCCTAGAATCACTATCAGATAGAATAACAATGTGATGTAGAAGAAGAGCAAATCAACACGACTAAAAATATGCTCACTTTCAGAAACAATCTTGTCCTTTGGGAAAATCACAGCTACAACCTGGGAACACTCCCATACGGTACTGCTCTGGCCAAGGCACACTCTACGCAGGAGAAGGATGAGATCAGGTGAACTTAGGCCACCTTCCAGCAGCAGCCTAGAAATTTACTTCTGGGACAGCATCACTGGTCCAAACTCTCCAAAGCAGTTCCACACTATCCTACCCACATCGGCCCAAAGTTTGACATGAATTCAAAAAACCAAAAGAGCACAGTGGAGCAGAAGGGAATAGACGTGTAAACTCTAGTACATTCTTATTGCTGTAGTAAGTTTGAAGATGAGCACATCCTACCCACAACAGTGTTGTTCCAGGAAGCAGGGCAGTAGTGGTCAATTAGAAAGGAGAATATTAACTGCACACTCAATAAAAAAGTAAAAACATGTTTCAAAACCTACAATAAGCCTGTATCCAAAGGAGTCTTACATGTCAGTGACGTGCTGGACATGGGTTCTGTGCTGCAGCTTTGCAGTGGGCTCCCTCTGGCCCGCTGGCCTGGCACGGCCTGCTTCCTGCCTGCTGAAGGGAGAGGATTCTACAGAGCTACGATGGTCCTAGTGAGTGGTAAAATTCACAGAAGTTCCAGGTAACTCATGGCAGGGTCATTCCTTGTGCAAAGTTTGATGTAGATGAAGATAAAGTGGTTTCTTGGTCAATAATTGCAATTTCTTTCTTTTAAAATCAGTGGGTTTCTTGTATCTGTAACCACAATAGAAAAACCACCGTTTAAAATACTTTGATAATCGATCTATTTCAAGGTCACATACTAAGAAGAAATACTAGTCACCATTCCATTAGTACTGATTCCATACGCGCATCACTTACAGTTCTATTACAATGGGTCCAGGTTTAATCTCATCCATCTCCATGAAGGCGAAACACTTGGTACTGGTAAACCTTTTTTTAGGTTTGTAGTGTTTGAATTCAAAGAAGATAGCTGCACCTAAGGGATGGAAAAAGCATTAGCCACAGATAGCACCATTCTTGGCAATACATTTTCTTTGATCACCAGAAGCATATGAACAAGCAACTGGCATAATTTTATAAAGTAACCTTTGCTATACGGTCTGATGGTATGTGGCTGTCACTCCAAACTCTAGCAAAACTTCTGAGCCAGACTGATCGAAGAACGACCCGTGAAATGAGAACAGCCTAGGAAGATGAGCTGACACGCTTGTAAACGTGAAGAAAGTACAGCATATTCATTAGTATTAATATCAGTTCAAACTAGAGTCACTGTACATAACGAATTCAAAGCTGGGAAAAATGAATGGAGTCAACTTCTGAATACAGTCCTATTTTTAACACCCTGCGAGTCAAGTCGTCAAGAACACGGCCCAATAAAACAAACATAATCAGATAGCCCGTGAAACACGCCCCCTCACCCCACATCAGAAACATTTCTCAGAGCAATGGAGTTCAATGGAAAACAAAGTTCTGTTGTATTTTACTGCAGAAGGCACACTTCACACAGACATTTCTTGGACATTATTTCTTAAGCACGTCCTACCTACTTACGCTGCTAACACAGCGATTCTCAAACTCTGGAGGGCCCAAGCATTTGCATCTCACCAGGAAGCTGTTCACTCAGAGACTCACCCTCTAGTCTAACGGGAGCGCTGCAGGACAAGTCTTTTATTTTTTAAAATATTTTTATTGATTTCAGAGAGGAAGGGAGAGGAAGGGAGACAAAATCATCAATGATGAGAGAGAATCATTGATCAGCTGCCTCCTGCACACCCGACACTGGAGATCGCCCCACAGTGGGGATGGAGCCCACAACCAGGACACATGTCCTGACTGGGAATTGAAATGCAACCTCCTGGGGTTCATAGGTTGACAATCAACCACTGAGCCACACCAGCCGGGCAGGACTGTCCTTTAGGACACGGGAACAGCAGCACCGATTTGAGAAGGAAAAGATCAAATCTTTTAGAGCAGCGGTCGCGAGCCACTGGTGGTCGGTGAGGTGTGAAGGGTTGGCGACCGCTGTGTTAGAGATGTGGCAACTGTTCAAGAGGCACATGTGTCTTTTTTTATTTTTTAATATATTTTATTGATTTTTTTACAGAGAGGAAGGGAGAGGGATAGAGAGTTAGAAACATCAATGAGAGAGAAACAGCGATCAGCTGCCTCCTGCACACTCCCCACTGGGGATGTGCCCGCAACCAAGGTACATGCCCTTGACCGGAATCGAACCTGGGACCCTTCAGTCCGCAGGCCGACGCTCTATCCACTGAGCCAAGCCAGTCAGAGCGGCATATGTGTGTCTTGTGCGATCCGCCCACAGGGCTTGAACATCGCAAACACCACAACTGAATCTCCGGTGGTAAAGGGGCTCCGAAGTCTTCTGTTCAGAGAACACTGGCATCCGGTGGACAAAGGCAAGAGAAACGTTTCCTCCCAAGAACCGTGCAACTTGGAACTGTGACTTCACCTTTTTAATCATTTGCTTGTGTCCTTTCCCATCCTCCTGCCAACTAACGCAAACGACAGGGTCTGTCTGCCCAATAGATTCCACTGGAAAAAGTGTTCCTTTCAGCTACTAGAGCCTTAATCTTCACGGAGCCCTGCTTCCGCAGCCCTTCCTATGAGAAAGCTTTCATTCTATTCTGTTGTTAAAGATGATAAGATTTTACTATGGAAGACTGCTTTATTATGTGTTATTTATTATACAACTAGATAACACAATTCCCGATTCCCACATTTAAATATAAATACATATCTCATTCAATCCCATAAACACGATGTGACGTTTACTTTTTCCAACGCTGCTAGGTCCACCAGGCCCACACACATGAACAAGAGGAGAACTCTGAGCACAAGGGGTCAGTTACTGACCATTACACACCTTTGGTTAATTTTTCAACATGCTTCTGGAGCTCAATGTCCACATTAAAGTGAACGTATGTATCTTCTTTTCGGGAAGCCACAGGAGTATCTTGCACAGGAGTTAAATCTATGCCGTTCAGATCTAGAGAGGAAAAGAGTTTCTGCTCAGCAGCCTTCAAATGCACAGACTCAAACACACAGGAACCCCCGGGATTCTGTTTCCTAGAGGCCAGCAGACTCCCAGTTAAGGGGAGTTCCCACCTGGTGTGGGCGGCCACCGAAGGAAGACCTGTGGTCTCCAGAGGTATGTGGAGGGAGCTGAGGAGCGAGGGGGGGACCTCAGGGACCAGCAGAGGAAGCCTTGCCATGACTGGGTACCTAAGGAAGCTTGGAGAGCACACAATATGATCCTATAGTTCAGAGGTGTGTCTTCCCCAGGGAACAGGCCATTATATTCCTGTGTGCAATAACTTTGGAATGTGAATAATATCCCTACTTCCCACCTGATCAAGTGCAGGGCATGGGAGTGCCTGTGAACTGACCTCTAGCAGAATTCCCCTGTTCTATTCAAGTCGGAGGACCAATCGGACATGAAAGCTGCCAATGAAACCTCTCCACACGTGAATGCTTTTGCCTGTATACAACATACATTCTGGTTCCATTTGCTGTAACATAACCTGATTTACAACAGCCAGATGGTGCACTATGTATGGAGCATGGTTTTAATTTCCTGGAGCCGGGAATCTTCCAGTTTAATCAAATTCAATGGGGACTCGCGTAAGGACTCCTCCGTGTTTTACTCCACAGACCCATCTTAAGGGACTTAAAACGATTTAGCACATTTAATTATTTCAGTTCCTAAAGATATTTACACAAAAACATATTTCAGTCCAAGGTGTATGCAAAGATAGCATAAAGCTATCACGGTATCATGACATTGTGTGTTTTACCGTGTATATTCCCAAATGAGATACGCAGCTTTGCTAAGGGCCTATGAACAGTGTCGGACACAAATGCTTTCCTGTCGACCTTGGACTTGATAACTGCACATCAGGAGATAAGGCAGCACCGCACTAGTGCTGTGGATCGTGGTTTCCCCATGTCACAATTTTCCTCCGTGGCCGAGTTCCTTTTTCTTTTATTTGGTACTAATGAACCCACATGCGTCTGAATTTATTTCTGCAATTGGTCAAAGTTCCCTCCAATTCACTGCAGTCCAGATCTGTTTCATTGATTTGCCTCAAACTGCAGATTAACTGTGCTGTCATTTCTGAATAATTGTATGACAACTTCATTCTCAATCACTCAGTAATTATTTTTAAAAGGCCACAGAGTGCTTTACAATAAAGTTCTGTATAAAATGCATGGCGATGCAACAAAAGAACTCAACCACTGTGGTTCCCCTCTTAAACCAAAGACAGAAAAAGTTGTTTTCAAGGCATCAATCATTGGATAGTTAAAAAACAAATTCTAAGACTAACCATGTTTAATAACCTTGGTAACATAGTTCAGGACAAGAAACACGCCACTTTTTAGCATCCCCCGGGACTGCGTTCTGGGTGTGGATGTTTACGGATATGTCCTGTTTCCCTTCTCCACGGATGATTCATTGACGCCCTGACTCTCGCCCACCTGGGCTCGGCTCTCCTGGACAGGAACAAGAGGGCCTCGCGTGGAGGCACCAGGGGACCGGAGAGCACGGCTGTGCAAAGGGAACCACACACCCTTGGGAGGTGGGGGACATTTTTTAAACCTGTTTCCTGAAGGATGTCTTTGCCACGAAGACAGTGCATATGTCTAGGCAGCACCCTTGATGGAATTTTAAGAATAAAAGACATAGGAAAAAAAACCTCGAAAGCAAACATGAGTGTAAGTTATAATAGGAAAATACTTTTAGTAAATCTCTCAGAAATGTTCGGAGAAGGAATGATGCCCTCTTCTCGGGGATCTGGCCTCACTGTAGAATGAATGAAAACTGAGCTGTCATAGACACAAGAGTCCCGCCACCCCCATTTATCCCAATGAGAAACAACATTTTATAAAAGTCACCAGAGGGAAAACATGTAGGCACAGTTATTTACCCTTTACACTGACTGTGATATAGGGGTCAATGCACTGCCCGGCATCTTTCAGACCGATCTTCTCAATTCGGATCGTTAGTAACGTCATTCCTGGTTCTGACGGCAACCTCGGTAATAAAGTACCTGGTAACAGAGAAACAGCAATAAAAATGAGCTCCACTGGTAATTTGAGTGTCAATATTTTACGTTATTTGCTTTCCTACCCACCCCCACCCCCAGGTCCAGGCATAATGACCACAATGGGATTGATTAAACAAGTACCACGACAGTGCACAGGAAAGAGTGAACAGAGCTGGACCGAGACTGTTACTCTGGGAAAGGCCTGCTTGCAAGGTCAGCCCTGAGCACATGTCTGGGAACCTGGATTCGGGGAGGGTTCCCACAGCCCCTGATAGGAACAGCCACTGTGCTTAAGCTATCTGGGCAAACAAGGCGGTCTATGCTGAGTACCTGCTTTCCTCTGGGAGGAGGGACTTTGGCCAGTGCTCGGCAGAGGGTGGCTATGTGATCAGCCCCAGTACCAGCTCGGGCACTGAGTCTCTACTGTGCTGGCCGACAGAACACATCTCCGTGTCCTGCCCCCATTTGTCACTGGGGGAGTTAATCACAACTCGACTCTACAGGGAGGACTCCCGGAAGCTCGCGCCTGGCTTCCCTACTTGCTCGCATACCTTTTCCCTTTGCTGGTTCTGTTCTTGTATTTTTCTCACTGCAATACATTACAGCTGTGAGTACCACTGTATGCTGAGTCCTCCTAGCGGATTACCAAACCTGAGGGTGGTCTTGGGACCCTGACACAGTAAGATACTTTCAGACCACACTTCCAAAATAGCTCCTGCCAATAACATGGCCATAAACGTTTGCTTCAGACTGACACGGGCTCTGGAGATGTCTTCCTCCCCACTAGAGAGAACCAAAATCAGTTCCAATCACCCTGACCTGGGATTAAGTTATGACTATTTTATTTATTTTTTTTAGTTATGGCTATTTTATTTTATTTTATTTTTTTAAAAATATATTTTATTGATTTTTTACAGAGAGGAAGGGAGAGAGATAGATAGTTAGAAACATCGATGGGAGAGAAACATCGACCGGCTGCCTCTTGCACACTCCCTATTGGAGATGTGCCCACAACCCAGGTACATGCCCTTGACCGGAATCGAACCCGGGACCTTTCAGTCTACAGGCCGACGCTCTATCCACTGAGCCAAACCGGTTTTGGCAGTTATGGCTATTTTAAAACAAAGATACCCACCGGGAACTCTAGCAGGAAAGGAATCAGGAGACCCTGCTCCAGCACCACCCTCTTCCTCATCTTCTTCAAATTCCAAGTTCTCTTCTTCACCAGGTGCTAAAATTCTTCTACATGCAAAAGGACAGACATTGAATGAGTACAAAACCAAGTATTCTAGGGAAGCCTCCCAGCTGCTCACTTCCCAGGTAAGATGCTGATATAAACAATGTTGACACAAATAGGTGTAAAATAAGAAAACAAATATGGGTGCGTATTTACTTTACCTTAAGGGGACAGGCTGAACGTCAAATGGGAATTCTTTGTTATAGGTAAGAATATTCTTTAGGACTAGAATAAAAAGAGAAAGGAACATGAATTCTTCTATGAATCAAATCTAAAATTTTACCACAAATGACGGTTTTTTAATCAATTTTCTCTGCAAAGTAATAATTTTTGAAAATGGCCAATCTTATCGTGTATTTGTCCGTGGACTTAGAGGTCTTAGCAAATGGAAATATCCGTAGGATGCTCCAGCCACTGATAATTTCAAAGCTCTGTCAGCTCTCTAAGGAGAGGATAAGTTCCAGAGCCTCCAAGCCCTCATTGAAAACAAACCCCCAAATAGTTCTGTGCACAAAGTTCCAGGTGAAACATGGGACAGACAAGTAATGCCTCCATTCTGGAGCATGACATTTAAAGACTGACATCAAAGATGACCAATCAGAGAGGTAGATGAACATGTCTTAGTCTATGTCCTCATTAGATTTCCCCTCAACTACATGAAACTGGTAAAGTTTGGTAAATCTGGTTATAATGTTCATATATAAAGTTTACTGTATACACACATATTATACACATACACATAAACATTATCATTTATGATAAAGGTTATTACATACATATATATACATTACATACATGCACACAAACATAAAGAAAGACTTATCCTCAAGGGAAGTCTGAAACCACACGCTATGGCACCACCTCCTGGACTATGGCTGTGCTCAATGATTACATTCTGGCATATAAACTTACAGAGAGGAGTTCTACTCTTCTGCCTACGTTGGAGAGGTGCTATAAGTATGTGCTTCATATCTAGCCTTATGGGTTTCCAGTAATTACCTGCAATTATATGAAGGTGAAGTAACGGCATTAACTGGGCAATCCAAAAAGTTCCCAGAACTTTACATTCATCTTATTCAGCCTAATTTTGGAGTCCTGCAGCTTAAAGCTAACATAGGTATGGCGTACTGTCATCTCAAAGAAGGAAATCCCAGTGCACAGACTGCAATTATATGACTTCAACAGGAGTGAGATGTATTTACCAGACTTCTTATAATATAGCACCCCTATTAAGTCCTTCAATGAGAGAGAAATCTGAGACTTGTGTCTAGGTTCTCATTCATTCTCATTCTCTCTCTCTCCCTCCCTCTAGCTCTCACCCTTATCCTTCCTCTCACTCTCTTCTTCTCAACAAATGTGCCTTGAATGTCCACAGTGTCCCATGATGTGTGAGATACGGCAGTGATGAAGACAGAGGTTTCTTGCCCTCACATATGGATTATAGGCCACAGTGAGGACAAGCAGACAATAGATGAGCCAACAACTTAACAAGGTAACGTAAGATTGCGCTTAGCGTGATCAAGGCCGCAAACAGGAAGCCCGTGCAAGTGGAGGAGGAGAGAACGTCAGCTAAGGTGGCAAGGCAGGCCTTTCCCAACTGACTTGTTAGGAGACGTGTGAGCTGTGACCTGGAGTGAGAGGAACCGTCTCTAAGCAGCTCTGGGACAAGGGCTTTCCAGGTATTAGAGAACAGGCGAGAGCAACAACAAAGGCTCTGAGGCAGGAACGAGTCTGACTTGTTCAAGGAATAGAACGG
Source organism: Myotis yumanensis (assembly GCF_028538775.1). NCBI lineage: Eukaryota > Metazoa > Chordata > Mammalia > Chiroptera > Vespertilionidae > Myotis > Myotis yumanensis. Next base: position 6,592,055 of record NW_027223773.1, on the reverse strand, counting down.
ACTGTACAGCTGAATTGGTTAAACAAAGGGAAGTGGCAGAGATTTGAAATGTGATATGTTGATATTACTAAGGATTAACGTAAGAAAATTAAATGACTACCACTTTCAAGATCTTAGTCTTATTATATTTCAGACAGGATTATCAAGAGATTTAAAAACCCTTGAAGGAAAAATACATTAGCAAAATAAAGCAACCAAGTCCACTTGAAAGGTATAGCCATTCATTAATTTTCCTTTGCCTACAGTCTTAGAAGAGGCAGAGGCTAGTTGGACTAAGTACACTTAACTTAAAATATATCCAACACCAACTTGTAGGAAATGATTCTGATACAATAATTAACTCACAAAGTGCCTAGCTTTAATCAAATCAAAATTACAGAGCATATCCTACTGAGATACAATATGCACACTGATGTTCTTTTAGGAGGCAAGAGCAAATTAAAGTCATCTAAAAAGCTAGTAAGTACCAAGGAGGGAGAAGTCCACATGAAAAGAACTATATGAATTCAAAATATAACAGAATGAATCCCAACAATGCTATCTTTCCTTTCCATTCCTACCCCTAATCTTAAAAAAAAAAAAAAAGCAAACAAAAGTACAAGGAATAGAAGACTACTGCAGATTTTAATCCAATCTTCTAATATGTGTGTCAATAAGCTCTCAGGAGCTTGAACTGGAGATAGTTAGGATTGATGTCGATATTCTAACGTTACCGGTATTAATATAGAGCGCAGTGGAGGAAACACTGGCTCTGGAGCCACTTAGAACCCTGGTCAATACCAAGTTCTGGAATAGTGTGGTGAAGGCTTGGGAGGGGTGGGTATGAGGTGGAGCAGGTGAATGGGGGAAAAACATAAACAAAGGGGACCTCTGTAATACTTTCAACAATAAAGATTAAACAAAACCAAAAAAAACCAGTTCTGGAATTTATGAGCTGTAAGGTCATGGGCACGTGTCAGTTAGCAAACTGCAACTGAGTGGATATACCTGAATGCTATTAGGTAGCTGCTACTCTAACCACTGGTAACCATGGTCACCCATGAAAGATCCTTTCAAGCAATAGGAGAAATAATTGGACATGTTTAGAGGGACAGCTAATAAAGACCTAAGGATAAACAGTTTACAGTCATCCTACATATCTATTTGATTTTAAAGTTTTATTTGGAAACAAACTGGGGAAAAAAACACATCAAACAAACAAAAATGTAATGGAAAATAGTGACTACATAAGGATCCAAAGTCCTAATTATGCTTATCATTGAAAAATTGATTATAATTTTCTCTAGAAACATTATATAACCATTAAATAACCATTAAAGCTACCAATGTGCTTTTCTTAAAACAATAGTATATATAGCCAGTCACTAAAGACCATATATTATATGATTCCATTTATAAGCAATATCCACACAGGCAAATCTAGAGACAGAAATTAAACTAGTGGCTGGGAATTGGGGAGTTGGGCGAAATGGGTGGATGCTACTGGGCACAAAATTTTTTTCTGGGGTGATGAAAAAAATAGAGAGGAAGGGAGGGGGACAGAGAGTTAGAAACATGGATAAGAGAGAAACATCGATCAGCCGCCTCCCGCACCCCCCCCCCCCCCCCCCCCCCACTGGGGATGTGCCCGCAACCAAGGCACACGCCCCTGACCGGAATCAAACCCAGGACTCTCTAGTGCACAGGCCGACGCTCTAGCCACTGAGCCAAACCGGTCAGGGCTGGGTTAAATAACCTTAATATATCTAATGGATATTTTTTGAAACAAGTATCACTGAAAAACTTACTTGGTTCTAGCTTCTTCAGGTCCTCCAGTTTAAATTCTTCTTGGGACTGTGTGGACTGAATTCAAAATATGCATATTACAGCTTTTTATTATAAAGATTTCATTATACCACATGTCTTTTAAGTGGCAAGAACTAAATAGTTCCAAAGTAGCCAAAATAAATGAATCTATTTCTTGCTTTCAAAGTAGAAAATGACAAGTCTGAAGCGGATTTTTGTTTGTTGTTGTATTTTGGGAACATTCAGACTAATAATAACAGGAAAAAAAATTAAAGTTATATCTTTTAGTTCTAATTTATGAAAAAATGAACTAAGTATTTTCATATGAGCTTTACTCATGAATTCCTATTGCTATAAAACCCTCCTGAGACAATATTGCTCTTAGTAGGCATGCCTAATGTTTCATTAGAATAGTTCATAATAATTTCTTTTCCTTAACTTTGCAGACCTAACAGTTGGTGGTTTCCTTATACCAGAAAGAGGGGCAAAAACCTATTTACCTGTAAAGCTGCACTTCGTAATTCCAAGCATGTTGCAATTTTGCCTATGGTTTTCTGTAGAAAAAAGAAAAAGCTATAAATACCAAATATTATAACCATTAACTAGTAGTTGTCAAAATCACCAGTTAATTTTTATTGATAAGGGATGTATAATTTCTAAAAATAAGTTAAATTCTCTTTCTTTTTAGCATCTTGCAGATTCTAAAGAAGAGAAACAGGCAGCAAAGGGCTGGGATGAGGGAGACCTAATGTGCCACCACCAATGTTAAATTAAGTTTACTTTGACGGCAGCTTTATGAAATGATTTAAAGGGCAATGGAAAGGACCTCCAACCTGTTCCCTCCAAACTCTGCCTTCTCTTTTTCTCCATAAAGCCTGAAATTCATTAAAAGATTTAAAAGTAAAAGTATCTGAAAGTTAGCATGATATAATTTAATTTTGACTAAGTCCAATCATGACTTACATAATTAAATACATAGGCACTACGAAGCAAAATTAATACCTGTGATGAAGGGTGGCAAGTTTCACAGTCAGGTCTGTTTTATATAATATGAGCTATAAAATGGATATTAAGTGACAGGGCATAGTCCTTGACCTTAATAAGCTCAGCTTCTATGGTGTAAGATAAGACATGTACAGGATCACTGTAATCTAAAGAAGAGACACATGATTCTGTAAGATTCAGCAGAGTAAGCCACTGTATGTTCTGAAGAAATGGGACAAGACCACATGCTCCAGTGACTAGGAGGATTTTTACAACTAAAAAGCTTAGATTGTCATGATTCATTTGTCCCCAACTAAATGGAAGTGTGGGGTGTGTGTGTGTGTGTGTGTGTGTGTGTGTGTGTGTGTGTGTGTTGGGGATGGGGGCGTCATTCTGAAGGGGACCTTCAATGAATAGCTGAGGAATCTGTCATTACTTTAGCAGTAAGTTACACAGAAGGTTTTTGAACACAGAATGACAATCAGATTTGCCCTTTAAGAAGAAAGTTGTGACAACAGAATCCATAGGATGAAGTAGAAAAGGTAAAAGACTAAAGGTAAGATCAGTCGGGTTATTTCAAGTATCCAAGTAAATGGTAATAAACAAGAACATGAATGACTAGGGTGGCTATGAAAAGATGGACACCCATAGAAGAAATATCTGTAAGAGCAGGCAGCCAAATTATGCCCATGTATACTTTCAAGTTCTCCCAAAAAAGACATTTCTTAAGTTTTTATTAGAAATCAATCTAGACCATAAAATTGAAGTACCTTTGTACAATATTTACAGTGCCTTCACAATGAACTATTCTGCAAACAAATGACATGTTTTTCTAAATGTATAAATGTTAGTTGAATATGGTGGTTTTCTCTTTTGTCAGCTTTCTCTGCAAGATAATGAGGAGCAAAGAGGAGTGACAAGTAATCATCCTGGCCCCGGTGCTTAGGCTAGTGTGTATTATTGCAATTATTATATCAATAATAAAAGCTGGCACAGCAACTCACAAAATAAACCTCTACCGAGCAAAATGTGACTCTTGGCTAATGCACAAGTAACCATATTTAATTACCTCCACAATCTAAACATTCCTTTTAATCCCAACATAAGAGTTTAGAAAATACCCAATTTCATTCTGAAAATTTACATTTAAAGATTCCATTTAAATATGTTAAGCACAAAAGGATTCAAGACAGATTTATATAACATCTCAAATAGCTTTTTTAAATAGAAAGACTTTTTAAAATATATTTTATTGATTTTTACAGAGAGGAAGGGAGAGGGATAGAAAGTTAGAAACATCGATGAGAGAGAAACATCAATCAGCTGCCTCCTGCACACCCCCTACTGGGGATGTGCCCGCAACCAAGGTACATGCCCTTGACGGGAATCGAACCTGGGCTCAAATAGCTTTTGGATAGAAATCAGTGTCTTTTCTAAATAAAATCTAATCATTGTTATTCAAATATACCACTCAACTATGACAAAACTAATAAATAATGTTAAACATAAATATAATAATATAGGAGCAGTAATTAATGGCTAACAATTAATAGAGCACTTACTGACAAGCTCTCCTAAGTGATTTATAAGCTTTAATTCATTTAATCCTCACTATAATTCTATCAGCTAGAGACAGTCATTTTATAGATGTGAAAATTAAACAGAGGTTAAGTAAGTTGCCCTGCACATCAAATTTTTTCTATACAAAATATAAAAAAAGCAATACATTTATTTTAATACCATTTGACCATACTTTCTGTTCTTTCAAATATGTTCTTTTTAAAAGGGTTTTGTCTGTATTAAGTGAGATATATCAATGAGCAAGTCTTAAAAATATTACTTAACTCCTTTTCCTTCTTTACTCTAAAATCCATTTGATTTGATACTTTCAACTTTTAAAGTAAAATGTAGTTTAACAACTATGAGTCCACTAATAAACCTATTTTAAAATGAACATTTCTTCAAGTTAAGCAGAAGCAACAGCTTTTCAGCCGGAATCTACTGAACTATGGCAAAATACCAATAGGCATTATTCATAACTATTTTAAGGGACCACACCCAACATCAGTATTAAAAAACGAGTGAAACACTATCATTTTCAGATGTAACAATGACTTTTAAAACATGTTGGATTTATTGGTGTCAAAATCAAGTGCTTGCTACTGTAATTGTTTCACCTTTCCTAGAAACAAATGGACACAAATATGACTGACAAGCACAGGCCACTTGTGCCAGAGTAAGTAATGTGCACTGAGGGTAAGTGAAGTTTAAATTTAGAAACATTTAAATTATCAGCCTTCATTCAAATTAATTGCTCATGCCTGCTATGATATAGAAATGGTAATGTCCTCATTTTCAGAATATTGGCTATTTTAGTTGATTGTTGCTAGGGAAATTGACAACTCTGAAAAGAGCAGTTACAAAGAAAAAGATGGAATAAAAATTGGACAATTAAAGAGCTACATTAATTTTGCTAAAATGTAGTCAATTTAAATAGGTTTTAAAAATACACATAGTTGAAGAAGGATAGTCTCAATCCAGATTTAATTTTTTAGACTTAAACAGCTGGTCATCTACTCTCTAGCTAGGGGGAGGCTGGGAAGGGAGGAAGAGAAGGGCGAGGCAGTAGAAAGGGGATGCCTATAAAATATAACACAAGCATTAGTGCTAGAATTCTCGTTATCACCAAATTTGATTCAAAACAGGAAAAGACTTTCTAAGCATCATGAGACATGATGTTCTATTCTGCCCAGAAACTTACATGAGAAAATCTACGACACCAAAGTAGGGAACTTAATGGAATGAAAGCTTTTGGCAGCGATTCTTTGGCTATTAAACCCAGTTGTTACTATGACAAAACTATTGGGAATAGAAAGCCAAGTCAACTAATCATGAGGGAGGATCAAATAAGAATCACAAATTTTCTTACTTTCCACCGGAAGTCTTTGTGGATATTATGATTAGAAAATCCCTATGAATATTTTATCACCAATTAGTAAAGTTTTGAGGGATCAGTAGTTCTGTTTTAGAGTCCTTTAGACTTAAAATATTGAGGAGATGTATATAAGTTATGCTCTCAAAAATTAGGATTTCTCTTGCCTTAAAATAATAATCATATATGAATAAATATCAATAACCTACGATTAATATTGAAGCATTTACTTATTAAATATTTTTGAAAGCTTCCTGTGCACTAAAAGGTTGTCAGTTCAATTCCCGGTCAGGATTTTGGGCTTGATCCACAGTAGGGAGTGCACAGGAGACAGGGGATTGATGTTTTGCTCTCACATCAATGTTTCTCTCTCTCCCTCTCCCTTTCTCTCTCTTCTAAAAATCAATTTAAAAAAAGGAAAAATAAAAATAAAATATGGTGATCATTTAATTCTCAATACTGTGAAACCAGCTGATCACTTCCTAATCAATTCCTAAATAGTTTTCACAAATGCTATAGAGGTGATAAAGCAAATAGTCTTTGTTCCTTTCCTTAAGCAAACCAATCATTTCCTTGATGGTAATTATTTTCCAGGGCTCAAATCCTAAATATGCTAAATCTATTGTGGGTATCAATAATTATTAAGAAAAAGAGAACAGTACACTTTTAAATTGTAGCAATGTATTTTTTCTTTTTCAACACAAAAAAGTACATTAGATAATGTAGATCCTAAATATTTTAAAAATGCAAATATACTATCTTGTGTAAGAAATATGGCTAATCAAACTCTTTAGGGGTTTTTTCCTTTCCAAACTCCTATAAATAACACTCAAATGAATACAAGGCCTAAGGACCAAAATAAATTTGTTTCAGCTTTCTTAAAAAGTCTACCAAAAAAAAAAAAAAAAAAAAAATTCACTCCCACTCCCACTCCCACTCTTTGCACAAAAAAAGAATTCAAGCAAATTAAGTCACCATAGTTTTCACAATGTGTTTTCTTAAGAGATGAAGGAAAAACTGACACAACTCTTTTTTTCTTTATCTATGAGATTAAAATTTGATTTTACATTAGATACACTTAGCCAGGAAAAAATGGGAATTGTTTCTTCCCATTTCATCTCACTCTTTAAAGTAAAGCTTCTTAAAGCATCCTATTTTTCATCATCTCAAACAGTAAAAGGAATTAACATGACACATTAAAATTTTAATTCAAGGAGAAAGAGCACCAATGAAACATTTTGCAATCTTATGCATTTATTTTGCCAACAGAATCTTATCTGAAACTATTGAACTAATTTTTTTCAGGGGTGACTTTTTTGGGGGGAGTGTCTGTTTTGTTTTGAAAGGAGGTAGAGAAGAAAGCTCACAGTTAAAAATAAGATACAATTACTCATAATCAAACTCCAGTTTATGGACTTCCCTCCCAACCAATGTGTGGATGATCTCCACTAAAGATAAACAAAGTCTAAATGGCTAAGTAAAGAAATTCACGAAGTAAGAAATTCACCAAGTGGCAAATCACGTGGCATCTCACGTGATCACAATGTTCAGCAAAGCATCATCAGTACCGTTCTTTGTATAACAGTTTTGTGTTTTGTTTTTGCCTACTGGAATCAAAAGACGGAACCCTGTTCATTTGGAATTTGACATATCTGGCAATTATTTCATGATACCTTTTGTTCTTCTGTGAATTCAGAATTATTGTGTTGAGCTTGGGCCTCTTTTTGTAGATGTCTTGCTAATCTGTAAGAAGAAAACATATATATTCTTTAGAATTGAAGGAAAGCAAAGTATCTCAAGTGCAACAACGTGAAGCAACTTCAATCCTTTATTCTTAAAAATATTTTATTTATTTATTTATACATTTTTAGAGAGAGAGGAAGGGAAGGGGAGAGAGAGAAACCTTTATGTGAGAGTGAAACATCAATTGGCTACCTCCTGCATGCCCCCTACTGGGGCTCGAGGCTGCACCAGGGGCATGTGCCCTAACCAGGAATTGAACCAGCAACCATTTGGTGCATGGGATGCTGCCCAAGCAATTAAGCCACACTGGCCAGGGCACAATTTCAAATATTTTAAAAAACAGACAGTGAAGTACAATAATACTATGTTCTGGTTTCAAAGTATAAATCTACATTATCTTTAGAATCAACTCTTTATACAATGACAATGAAAATACGATATACTTTTCAGAGCATTTCACTGGGACACACTTGAGCTCTAGACAGTAAAAACAGAATCTTAGAGCTGGAGAGAATCTCAAGTGGCATCTAACCCAACTTTCTTTAGTATGCATACATTTCTGCTGTAACAAGCCAATAAGCAGTTGTACAGATTCTGCTTAAAACTTCCGGTGAGCACCATTAACAGTCCCAACCAGAGACACTTCACCAGTCTATTGTTAATTTGCTGGTAAGATGAGTCCACATTACAGGCATGCCAAAGTGGTAATACCCAACCAAATTACACTTTTGAAAACATTTTTCATGGAAAATAAAGAAAACTCCACCAGTCTGCCATGAAAATCATTGTCTGCCCTATTATCATCAAAATTAAAAATAGCAGCTAGGCCTTGGGTGAATTTTCAAGGATGGAGCTGTGCGACCAGTACAGCTCAACAGTGAAGGTCCAAAGCGATCTCTGAGGCAACAAAAACACAGGATTGACTTTTAACAACTAAAGAATCAAAAGACAAATAACTCAACTTAAAAATTGGGCAAAGAATTTGAACAGACTTTTCTCCAAAGAAGATACAAACATGACCAATAAGCACATGAATATCGATCTTACCATGAGTCACTAGGGAAATACCAATCAAAACCATAATGAGATACCATGTCACACCCACTAGGATGGGTATAATTTTTAAAAAGGGAGAAAAAAAATAACAGTGTAGGCAAGGATGTGGAGAAATTAGAACCCTCATATATTGCTGGTAGGATGGTACAGTCACTGTAGAAATCACTTTGGTAATTCCTCAAAAAGTTAAGCACAGAGTTACATATAACCCAGCAATGTCAAAATCTTGGGTATATTCCCAAAGACTGAAAACATATATTCACACAAAAAACCTGTACACAAATGCTTACAGCATCAGTATGATGCATAACATCCCCAAAGTGGAAATACCCCGGATGTCCACCCATTGACGAATGGGGTAAACAAAAAAGAGTATATCCATTCAATGCAATATTATTTGGCATTAAGAAGAATGAAGTAGTGATACATGCCACAACATGGATGAACCTCAAAAACATTATGCTCAATCAAAGAAGCCACAGAGATCACATATCACATGACTCAATTTATATGAAATGTCCAGATAAGACAAATCTTTAGAGACAGAATATAGATGAGCAGTTGCCTGGGGTTTGGGTAGGAATATAAAGTGACTGCAAATGGGCACAAGGGGTCTTTTCGGGGTGATGACGATGTTATAAACTTTATTGTAGTGATGGTGACCCACCTTGGTAAATTTACTAAAAATTCATTTAATTGCTTATGTAAAATGAATGAACTCGTGGTACAGAAATTAAACCTCAATAGTTATTCTAAACTTTTTAAAAACCTAGGCAAATATATTTTCTAAATCCATAAATGATTGCACCATTTGAAGGCAAAGGGAGACATGATTGTGTCCCTTGAGGGAAAATCCACGTGCTTTTGGATATCAGACAAGCAAGGTGTAAGAGTTGCCATTCTGTTAGTAGAGGTGAGAAATCTATCAAATATTTTTCTCTAGAGAATAAACTCACCTTTCAATGCTTCCTACAGATAAATCAGGACTATTCTCAAAGGGGAGTTTTAATTATACTTTAAACACATAAACAAGTAGTTGACTGACAGCAATCTGTGACAGAAATCAGTGCTTCTCAAACTGTCTATAGTGAAGGACCAGTTCTTTCCCCCAAATCTGTTCCAGACTAATCCTATGCAATAAAGCGTAGTATGCAAATTGTCCCCTCAACCGGGAGTTCAACCAGGGGGCAGGGCTGGCCGGGGAAGGGAGGGAGGCCCCGGCCAGCAGCAGCAGCAGCTAGGGACCCTACCAGTGCACGAATTTCGTGCACTGAGCCTCTAGTACTTCTATAAAATGAAAATGATCATGCAGATGTTAAATTGCTATAGTTTCTAAATCTTAAATCTCAATTCCTTTATTTATCTCACTGCAGACCAGCACCGATCTGTGGACCACACCTGAGTAGCACTGATGTAAGAAATAGTAAAGGTGATTAACAACAGGTATTATTCAGTCTTCAAACTCACCTGTTCACTTTAACAAATATTTACTGAGCATCCACGTGCTAGGCTAAGTCCTCAGATTTGGTTTGTGAAATATCTGATTCTGAGCAAGAGACTCTATTCCACTCTACCCTACGTTAGGGATTTGCCATATAATTTGTTTAAATCTTCCAACAGTATTTTGGCATCAACTCTCTAATGTTCCCACAGCATACAACTAAATCCATCCATTCAACAGAATACGAAAATTATCTAATATCTGCCTAAGCAATTATTTGTGATAGCCTAGCACTACTCTGGACACTCGTATAGCTTGGATATCCTGCCCTCAAAGAGCTTACATTCAGGTGGGGAGAGGGACTACACCAAACAAATATATAAAGTATAATGTATTTTAGATGGTGCCAAAATTGCAATGGAAACGTTTAAGTAGGATTGGTGGGGTAGAATGTGCAAACTGAGTAGAGGGGATGGGGGTGGACAGTAAAAGTGTTCCAGAAAAAAGTACAAAAGCCGTAAACCAGAATCTTCAGGAAACAGCGAGCAATGTGGTAGCACTTTTCATGCTTCTGTAATAGTAATACCCAATTCACTCTGAAATCCTCCAATTAGTCAATTTGATGGTGGAAATCAAATCATACTGGTCTTTATACCCCTAGCTCTCCATTGTTGAGTGATGAAATTGTTCACACTGCAGTATCTCCCATTATGGTAATACTAAACATGATCATCCTTTCCCCAAGCACCCCCCTCCCATAAATTCGCTCCTATACGGAGCATGACCTTAAAGACATTGCTGCCGCCTTGGCCAGTTTGGCTCAGTGGATGGAGCATCGACCTGCACACTGAGGGGTCCCGGGTTCGATTCCGGTCAAGGGCATATGCCTGGGTTGTGGGCTCGATCCCCAGTGGAGGGTGTGCAGGAGGCCGCCGATTAATGATTCTCTCTCAGCATTGATGTTTCTATCTCTCTCTCCCTTCCTCTCTGAAATCAATAAAAATATATTAAAAATATAAAAAAAAATAAAGACATTGCTGCCTACCCCGTGAGAAACGCCAATTATCCTAGCCTCTCCCTCCTTCTTCACTCTCAATATCCGGTCAGTGACTACAGCCTGTCAATTCTTTTTTACATCATTTAGTAGTCCCCAAATGGTCTTTTCTGCAGCCTTTCCTCACAGATAATTAAAATAAAAAAGACAATGTGCCTTCCTTTTTGAATATATGAATTTTAAATTCAACCTTTTTTTTCCCCCGATTGACTTTTTAAAATCTTTATTGTTGACAGTATTCCATATACCTCCTTTTGCCCCCATTCACCCCTTCTAGCCTGCCCCACCCTAGGCCTTCACCACCCTACGGTCTGTGTCCATGGGTTATGCATATATGCATACAAGTTCTTTGGTTGATCTCTTCCCACCCACCCATCCACCCTCCCCCGCCTTTCCTCTGAGATTCCAGAGTTTGGTCCATGCTTCTGTCTCTGGATCTATTTTGTTCATATGAATGAGATCATGTGACACTTGTCTTTCTCTGACTGGCGTATGTCACTTAGCATGATGCTCTCCAGGTCCCTCCGTGCTGTCTCAGAGGTAAGAGATCCTTCTTTTTTCATGGCTGCATAGTATTCCACGGGGTCAATGTCCTTCATCCTTTTCTATCCACTCATCTCCTGATGAGCACTTGGGCTGTTTCCAGATCTCAGCTATTGTAAATTGCGCTGCTTTGACCATTTCAACCTCATTTTATACGTAGCCTCATTTTACACATCTACAAAATTGAAGCCAATCATCACACTGGCAGTTTTTAAAATCTGAGAACTATTCTGAATGACGAAGTTAAAACCTAAGTATGGAGGTCCAACAACGGATTTGTATGTGCCTTTTCCTCGGAGCTAGCTAACAGCTTGCATACCCAACTTTCCTTTGCAAGTTCAATTGGACATGGTACTCTCCACTGTGAGCTCCGCTGCTAAATGCCAACAGCTGCGGGGTCCCACCACCTCACAGCGAGAGGTAGCTTTTCACTTCAGTGTCTGCAATCCTGGCCAACACCCAGCATGAGGACCCACATCGGTGCTCACTGCCTAACCGGCGAGAGTATGGAAGGGCATGTTCTTTGGTAATGAAGAAATCTCATTTCCCAAGTTACACACACGACACATCTTAGACAAAGTGTCTTAAATACTATGGAGCAGAGCAGACAGGATTGGGAATTTTTGCAAAACCTCAGATTTCAGCGGTACAGTATTGTGACCCTGGGTAGTCTGCTTAACCCCAGCTTCTGTTTCCTCTTTTTGTAAAATGAGAATAATACGCTCACCGAGTAGTTGCAAGAGCAAGTGATATCAAGTGAAAGTGCAAATCAAACAATATGCATGGCAGAACCGCCCAGAGCAGGGCCGTTTTCTGGGCCTTTTGCAACTACAGGCAATTCAAAGTCAGTAAGATGGGGTAGGACAGTGGTCGGCAAACTGCGGCTCTTTGGCCCCTTGAGTGTGTGGCTCTTCCACAAAATACCACGTGCGGGCGCGCAGGTACAGTGCTATTCAAACTTCGTGGCCCATGCGCAGAAGTCGGTTTTCGAAAGGAGATAGAGGAAGCAAGTATACAAGACGAGTGTGGATGGAGAGTTGGAAGGGGTCGACCTCAGCGAATGTACCTCAATCAGATTGAGGATGTTTTTAGCAAAGGCCAGCTTAGGAGTACCCTCATTAAATTAATAACAATGTACCTACCTATATAGTTTAAGTTTAAAAAATTTGGCTCTCAAAAGAAATTTCAATCGTTGTACTGTTGACATTTGGCTCTGTGGACTAATGAGTTTGCCGACCACTGGGGTAGGAGAACACCTACACGTCCCACTGCATGGTCACGTAAAAACACAAATAACTATTGTAGAGAAAGGACAAAGAATTTAGCTCCTCCAAGTACCAACCCTATATCCTTCCCAGAAGACTGGGGGGGGTGGGGGGGGGGAGACTTTACACACACATGGTTTTTCATATTCCCTGCAGCCTCAAAACAATAACTTGCTTTAACCCAAGAAGTAAATTAATGGCAACCCTTTGCAATGGCATTTTAGCAGCCAGTTATTTCCAGGGAAATGTGTAAGAATCTAATCAAAGTTTTATATGTACGTAAATCTTGTAATAAAAAAAATAAAAACTCTTACTTTTTTTGGGGGGGGGAGGGGAAACTAGAAAGGGAAAGAAATCAAAGAAACGGGTCCACACACGCACCCGGCGGCTATACATTACACACAGGAAAAGGAGGAGGGGCCCGGGAGGGAGCGGCGGCTCCCGTGCGTGGTCTATTAATTCACATTTTTGCTCTCTTTTCTGTTCACATCCTGCGCGGGCTCCACCCAAAGCACCCGAGCGAGGGGGTGGGTGGGTGGGACCCACGCGCTGCTGAGCACATAACAGTCCCAGAAACCGAAACGGAACCGAGGTGGACGGGGAAAACAGGGCTCCGCAGAGCGATGGGCGGAGAAGGGGCGCGCGAGGGGGGACCACCCTGGTGTGGGCCGGGGAGGCACCTCTGGCCTCGTCGCTTTCCCGGGGGCGCCCCCCCCCCACTTCTCCTCTCCATCGCCACTAGTTAGTCCCCTCCAGTCCTGCACCGGGGGATGGGGGGGGGGGGGGGCACCGTGCACAGAGCCACTCATGCCTGCAACAGGGGCGGAGAGCACCCAAGTTTTCCCCCCATCACCACCCCCTCCACCCCCCGGAGATTCTAACAGAGTAATTGAGGGGCGGCAACCTGCGAGAGGCGGGGTGGGGGGGAAGGAGGAGGAAAGGAAACTGCAAGCGGGGGACCCGGGAGACGGGGGGAAAGGAACTAAGGAGGCAGCCCGATGGGGCCGGCGGCCCGGGAGACCAGGGCAACCTGTTGAATGGGGGCTGGCCCGGGGGAGGCGGGGGCAGGGAGAAGGGCGAGGAAGCCCAGGGAGCCCGCGGATCGTGGTGTCCCCAGGGCAGCAGCCGCTCCGGGGCCGGGCGATCGAGACCCAGTGCCCGCGGGGCCCCACCCAGGGGAGCCTCGGCCGCCGAGGCAGGGATGGGAGGGTCCGACGGGACCCGGGGAGGCCGCCCGCCCGCCCGCCGCTCGGCACTCACATCTGATACTCGTCGATCGCCTCCACCAGCTGGCCCCACGAGTCGAAGTCGGCGCCTCTCCTGAAACTGGCGCCCCAGCGCTGCAGCAGGCTCCGGGTCACCTCCGACATGGCCGGTCCCCGCCCGTCCCCGCCCGCCCCTGCCCCGCCGAGGCCGGGCTCTAGGGCGCCATCCTCCCCGGGCCGGGCCCCGACATCAACAGGGTCGGGAGGAACCGCTCCGGCCGCCGCCGCCGCCGCCGCCGCCACCCGCCCAGGAGCCGCCCAAGCCCATTTGCCGCCACAGCCAAACTTGGCGGCTCGGCGGCGGCCGCCCCCGAGGCCCCGCCCCCGAGGCCCCGCCCCGCCCCGCGTTAGGTTGAGGCCGCCCCGCTCCCCCCAGCGGCCGCCGGCGCTATGGCGGCTCCGCGGCCCGGCCTCCTCTGCGCTTCTCCCTGGAGACGGGGCTGCAGCTCCCGGAGGAAAGGCTAGGGCGGAGCAGCTAGGAAAGGGCCCGGGGAAGGAGCGTCCGGAGGGGCCACGACGACGCGGCGGCCCCCGCCCCCAGCGGCCCGCAGGGCTGCCTCGGTAGCTGTCATGGCCGCCGGGTCACGTGGCCACGACCCGCGCATGCGCGGTTGCCGTCGCGCCGGCTCCGAGGGGCCAGGCTCTGCGCGTCCCTCCCTCCCTCCGTCGCGGGCCGCTCGGACGCTGCCTTTCTTCCCGGACCAGGACCGCCGTCCGAGCTCCGAGGAAGCCGGTGAGTGTGTCCAGAGGACGGGCGTGTCCCCGGAATATCCTGCCCTGGTCGCGTCCCCGGAGCCCCAGACAGTGGGGTCACCCCCTTTTGCACAGTCGCCGTAGATCCCCGGAGAGGGGTCCCCCAAAGTCTCCTGTTGGCATCTCGAAACCAAAGAAAGAGAGAACATGTATTTTGCGCCCCGAGAATCAACAGTATGAACAGAGTCGCGGGACCCCCTTGCCCGCCTCCCCGCTGGTATTGGGGGGCTTTCAGCTAAACTGGGGCTCGTTCGGCGGTCGTCGGCCCGGCCCCCCGGGCGGGGAGTGTCGGCTTTCCGCAGAAATGCCTGTCGGGAAGCGGGGCGCCCGGGGGTGACGCCTGCGCGGGTGGCCGGGCCGGGCGCTCGGGGTGGGAAGAGGCTGGTGGTAAACAGGAAGCGGACGCTCCGTTCCCGGGGCGCCGCTCAGGTAGGCTCCTGAGGGGACCCCGGGATCCGGAGTGGGGGACCCCTGTCAGTCCCAACTGTGGGAGCGTGTTAGGTGGCGGCCTCGATCCCGCTGTTGTGTCGGTGGCTCTGCAGGTCCCCTTGCACCTGCGGTGGGCGTGGCGTCCCTGGACCCCACCCTCCGAGTCCCTGGAAACCGGGGGGCGGGGGTGGGGGGGGGGGGGTGTCTCCGACGGCTGGGGCCAGGAATACAGCGCAGAGATAACCCCCAGACGTGTTCATCCAGGAAGTGGGATGAACAGAGTGTGTAGGAAATTTGCTGCCACAAAACCAGAGGTGTTGCCTGCCACCTGCCATTATCGCCAGGAGGCTGACTTACATGCACGTAGATGCGGTATTTACTTAGGTTGTAGAGGAGGCGGACATGGATGCTGTCTAGATTATATATATACACTGGAGGCCAGGTGCACGAAGTTCGTGCAAGAGTAGGCCTTCCTTCCCCTGGCTGCCAGCATGGGCTTCCATCACAGCCCTGCTTTGTCCGGAAGGTCGTCCGGAAGGACTTCCGGTCTAATTAGCATATTAGCTTTTATTCTTATAGATAAACTCTTTATATCGATATATATATATATATATATATATATATATATATACACACACACACACACACACACACATACATATATGTGTATCCTATATAATAATGAACTAATATGCTAATTAGACCAAACAGCAGAACGACCATCTGGAGCACCCAGGGCTGCAGGGGCCGAGCCCCTTGCACGAATTTCATGCATCGGGCCTCTAGTATATGTATATACATAATCAGGACTTGTTAAATGTCTTGAGTCAGAAGTGAACTTGCCCAGTTTCTTCTTGAGAACACAATGCATTTTCTCTTCATTAAACTCGTGTGCTCTCCAAACCGGTTTGGTGGTGAATAATGAAAGAGATAAGGGAGATGTTAAAAGTAGGCATTTCACACCCTGTGCAGCCCAGGGTATTTTTCCCATTAAGAAAAACTGATCAACAACATTGTATAATACCTTCAAATTAATTAAACCTTATCAGAATTTCTCGTCTGTTACTTCCTGGAATCTAATTTCCACGTATAAGTCTTCAGCTAGGCTTTCCTGTAAAATCCGCACTGCCTCCCTTCAAGGACTTATAGGCAAGTGACGTACACCGTTTTGGTTTTTAAATTTTTTTTTGTAGTTGCCGTTTTACTTACATCGTTTTCCAAATTATTGACCAAGTATTATTTTTTTTTAAATCACGAAAATATTGATTCTTATTTGCTGTTATGTTGAAAGTGTATTTCTTATAGAGCACATGCTATATAACCTGTCAGTTGATGCCAGCATTATCATGGGGGAAGTATAGTTAATTTAAGACCTATTTCTCCTAGCCGGTTTGGCTCAGTGGATAGAGCATGGGCCTGTGGACCGAAAGGCCTTGGGTTCGATCCTGGTCTCTGAGGGTGAGGATTAAAAATAAAATAAAACCTATTTCTCTCGCCCTAGCTGGTTTGGCTCAGTGGATAGAGGTCGGCCTGTGGACTGAAAGGTCCCGGGTTCGATTCGGTCAAGGGCACCTGCCTGGGTTTCTGGCTCCGTGCAGGAGGCAGCCGATCAATGATTCTCTCTCATCATTGATGTTTCTACCTCTCTCTCCCTCTTCCTCTCTGAAATCAATAAAAATATATTTTAAAAAACAAAAACCTATTTCTCTCAAAACCTATTTCTTAGCAGTCTAAATTGCCTGTTTTGGCAATTACATTCATCTGGTTCTCTGTCCTTTTCACTTGTGGCTGTCCAATCAAAGTCTAGTACTTTGCTACTCAAAAGTGTAGTGTAGGGACCAGCAGCCGCAGCATCCCAGGTCCTACCCCAGATGTTGATTTAGAACATGCATTTTAACCCTTTGAGTGCCAACCAATATCCTAGGACCTATGCTAAAATTACCAAGGCATTTTTGCTGATTTTACAGCAGTTTAGGAAAAAAATTATGAATCGCAAGTAAATGGAGTTACATATTCAAAAACTTAAGGAAACCTTTACTACATTGACATATTTAGCAATATCATCATCGCTAATAAAAGCAGACTTAGAACTGGACGCCATTTCGAAGCTTTGATAGCGCACCGAGCACTTTTGGCGAAAGACAGGAGGAACACAATCATGCTCCCCGGCACTCTAGGGGTTAATGAGCCCTCCCCCCCCCCCCCAGATGATTTTTAATGTACTTTAAGGTTTAAAGGTTACTGCTTCCAGTTAACGTTGCAGTTATTGTGGGCAAATGTCCAAATGCTACAGATATTTGCAGATATTTCCCATTTTACCCCTCTTAATCCCCCTCCTCTGAGCCCTTACCTACCCCCCCAGGTCTTCACTACCCTATTGTCTGTGTCCATGGGCTATGAATATCTTCTATATATATAAAAGCCTAAGCGACCATTCGAATGTTCAACCGTTAGCTGTGGTTCGCACTGACCACCAGGGGGCGGACACTCAGTGCACAGGTATGGAATCATGGAACAGACTGATGAATCTCAGAGGGGAGGCGGGAGGGAGGAGGGCAGGAAGAGATTAACCAAAGAGCCCATATGCATACTAGAGGCCCGGTGCACAGATTCTTGCACTGGTGGGTTCCCTTGGCCTGGCCTGCGGGGATCAGGCTGAAACCGGCAGTCTGACATCTCCCAAAGGGTCCTGGATTGCGAGAGGGTGCAGGCCAGGCCGAGGGACCCTACTGGTGCACGTGTACTGGGCCTCTAGTAAGTATATAAGTTCTTTGGTTTATCTCTTCTCGTCCCCCCAACCCCACATCGAGGTATGTCAGTCTCTTCCATGCCTCCATGCTTCAGGTCTTATTTTGCTGGTCAATTCATTTTGTTCATTAGATTCCACAAATAAGTGGGATCGTGTGAATTTGTCTTTCTCAAATTGGCTTATTTCACTTATCATAATACAAATGCTATTTTTTAATAGGTCTGCTCTACACATAGACAAAACAAGGTTGACTTATAGCAATGAACCATTTTGCTTATCTATGTATATTTTACATATATTTTATATAAAAGTGTATATACAGCCGAAACCGGTTTGGCTCGGTGGATAGAGCGTCGGCCTGTGGACTGAAAGGTCCCGGGTTCGATTCCGGTCAAAGGGCATGTACCTTGGTTGCGGGCATATCCCCAGTGGGAGATGTGCAGGAGGCAGCTGGTCGATGTTTCTCTCTCATCGATGTTTCTAACTCTCTATCTCTCTCCCTTCCTCTCTGTAAAAAATCAATAAAATATATAAAAAAAAAAAAAAAAGTGTATATACATACCCTGTAGTAAAAGTTTATTTTAAAAATAATTATTTTTATGCTATTTGCATTATTTAACTTGTATGCATTTTTTTAACTTTGTATGCATTTTTTTAAAAATAGGAAACATCTGGAGAAAATGACACATTGGTTTCATAGGAATCCATTAAAAGCCACAGCTCCTGTTTCTTTTAACTATTATGGCGTAGTCACTAGTCCTGCTGCTTCAAAAATTTGCAGGTAAGTTCCATCAATCTCAACAGGTATTGGTTGAATCACCCTTGGGTACCAGGTACTTATTTAGGTCCCATGGTCAGTCCAAAAGTATGTAACACACTGTCCCTAAACTTAGGCTCCTTACAAACTTATAAGTAACGTAAAGAGTTAAATCATAGATTACTTAAACTTTGCCAGGCCAGAGTCCTTAGTTTTAAATCAGTGAATCCCAGAGAGGCTAAAGCAATCACAATAAAAGAGTTATTATAGTGGTATAAGAGACTCTACAAAGTCGTATGTGAGTATTGTTAATTGGCTGGATATTAAATTCATTGAGTTCTGACCCTATGTCCTGAATAGCCCTCAGAGTGTTCATATAGGAGAAAGGAGTTTGAATAAATTGTATAGCTTAGACCAGGTTAGCAAACCCATGTTCAGCAGATTTGGCCCACTGCTTGTTTTTATAAATAAAGTTTTATTGGAACACAACCCCTGCACCCCCATTTATTTATATATTGTCTATGGTTGCCTTTGCCTTCTCTCTACAACAGCATTTCCTACAGAGGCTTAGATGACCCAGGAACCTTAAAGTATTTACTTCCAGGCCCTTTATAGGAAAAGAAGGCTGATTCCTAATGTAGATAGTAAGAAAGAAGAGAAGTCAGTTCTATCAGGAAAAACTTAGTTCTAGAGTAGTTTGACTGGAACAAAAAGAGATGCAAGAGCTATTTCCAAGGAGGGGTCAGCTGGCTAGATTTGCTCTGGGAAGTTGAAAGCATTCATTGTATATGAGATAGAGAACCAAGGTGATCAAGGCATTGATGGTACCAGTAAAGGAAAATCAAGGGAGATGCTGCCTTTTTGTGGGAAGAAGTAATTGGAGCAAAAGGTGGGAAAACTCCCTTGGTGCTTACAATTTAAATTTAATCTTTAGCCATTTGCACACAGTGTCTCCAGACATTGTAATGCGATTTCTGGAACCCTCACTAGGCAAGTTGCCTTCTGAAGTTAGATGTGGAGCTGGAACAGGACCAAGTTGGAGCTGATGGTGTAGCTCTAGGGTTGGATAGAAAGTTGCACGAGTAGATGAGACCTCAGAAGAGAGAAAAGGAGGGAAGCTAGAGACTGAACATTTTTGGAGTGGGAATGAGAAGGGGGCATAGAAAAAAAGAAGAAGGAACCTTATAAGAGGAGACTCTTCAAAATTTAGAGTTATTGGAGTCAAGGGAGAAAAGAATTTCAAGAAGGAAACAGTGAATCTACAACATTTATTGCTGTAAAGAAGTAAAAGGGAAGGGAGACGTTTTAAAATGACTAATGACCACGTGTTTTTACATATTCTTTAGGTGTATATTGAATTACAGAATGCAATTTCATTTTTAAAATATGGGTTTCTACTTGATAAAGTATATTTCGACATATCAAATTTTGAAATTTCAAAAAGATAAAATCATGCACAAATATTCAGTTTCCATTTTTCAAAATTTTGTTGCGAACTGGGCAGTTCAGTTTACTCGTTCTTAAGTCCTTCCTCCCATCTTACTTAAATGATTGTGTTTATTTAGTTTTTTAAATTAAAACTTGCTATATATTTTTTATTACATGTTATGCCCATGATTTATCCCTTTAAATTAGACAGTTTATTTTAGTACAACTTTTAAAACAGTTATTACTAGAAATTTCAGTTACCTCCAGTGTTAGCCCTAATTAAATTCATTTCTGTGTACTTAGCAATACCTTAGAGGAGGTATGTGTGTGTGTGTATGAGTGTGTGTGGTGTTTTAAAAGCTACAATTGACGTTTTGAGCCACTTTGATGCAGACTCGTTGTAATACCGCTTATAACTTGACTGTCTCTGTCTCATGGAAGCGACCTGAGGTCATCCCGGGCACGGCTGCTTGAATTGTTCACGGATTTGAGCTGTAACCCAGAAATGATGAAGACTGCGGCCGATGCGTATTTTTCCCTTTTACAAGGTTAGTTATGTATACAAACTTGGGAGTTTGTAAAAGACAGCTATGCACAAGTTCACATTTAATTCTTAGACTTTTCAAATCGGAATATAGTCTTCTGGGCTGTATTCTTTGGTGTGCTTGAGGTTCAGAAATGTGAGAATGTAAGAGTGGTATGTGGTCTTTCTCACATTTTGAAAATTAAATGTGTTCATATTTCATAATGCGTTACTTTAGAGAAGGTGTGAGATACAGAAAGAGAGGGAGAGGTTAAGAGTTTCGTTCAGATACCTGGAAAAGTCATTATCTGAAAAACTTTCTAAATTTAATACTTGATGTTGCTTTCTAAAACTGAAATGTTTTGTACCGTTTATAGGTTTCATAAATTCATTGGATGAATCTAGCCAAGAAAGTAAGTTACGATATATTCAAAATTTCAAGTGGACCGATACATTACAAGGACAGGTTCCAAGGTAGGCAGTGCTAACAGTACTAAATTGAAGCCATTTTTAAAACTATTTAGCCATTTACTTAACTCATAGCCCCTGTATTTGAAAAAATAAAATATAGATCCAGTCAGTATTTTCTCTTATCAGGAAATTAATTTTTAAAATTTCACCTAAACTCCTAATACATGCTGTTAAGTAAAAATATAATATTTCTCCTGGACCAAATCTGTTTTTCAGATAATCAGTACAAATGTTAACTAGACTTTAACAGCCTTGACTTTTAAAATTTTTTTTTTTTTATTGACTTCAGAGAGGAAGGGCAAGAGAAAGAGAGATAGAAAGATCAATGATGAGAGAGAATCATTGATCGGCTGCCTCCTGCACGCCCCCTACTGGAATCGATCCCCTAACTTGGGCAACGTGTCCTGACTGGGAAGCAAACTGTGACCTCCTGGTTCGTAGGCCGATGCTCAACCACTGAGCCACGCTGGCTGGGCCAGCCTTGACACACACAGAGTGTTCGGGAATTTGGAACCCAAAGCTAGCTTTCGGTCTTTGCCTACATTCAGGCAGAACAGAATTTGGTTTTTCCCCTCCTTTTCCTTTTCTGATGAATAATTCAGATGTCTTCGGTCAGTGTCTTTCTTTCTTTCTCCCCAATCCCACCCCAGTTCCATACTCTTTTGACTCACAGTATTTATTTTCTTAATCTCTCTACACTGTTTCTGCTCATTTTAAAAACTCCCCCTCAGAACTTTCTTACCACTTATTTGAGACTAATTAGAAGAGATCTAATTATAACAGGAAGCAGATCATAATGGTGCTACATTTTTATTTAACTCCTTTTTTTTTTTTACACCACTGAGCTATTTAAGTGGTTGTGTATCTTTATATCAACTTGCTAGAATTACTGTTTTCTAAAATCAGGAGGGAAGGAAATGGAGACGGCTGAAAGGCCAGACAGACTCGCATTAGAGGCAGGAGCGTGGGCCTTGGATTCACACATAACGAGGTGCCATCTCAGGGCCTCTTCCGCTTCGTGTTGGGGTTGCAGGTATAGGCCTTTGTGAGAAGCAGAATAGGAACACTTATCTTAAGAGACTAATGTAACGCCAGGCACAGAACAGGCATCCAGTGAATGTGAGCTTCCTTCCTTCCTTGGGAATGTTGTTTGCAGAAATCATAAATTGGGTAGGAAGTTGGGGACTTTGCATCCTTTCCACATTTTGATATTCTGGGGTCCTGAGGATTCCCAAGTCCTCATTTTTTGTTTTTCTTTCTGTGACTCCTTTGTATTTTATCTAAAATTAAGGAATATTTTTATTTAAAAATATCTTTTTTTAGAGAGAGAATCAAACCGCTATCTTTATTACATTAGAAAACTTTGGCAGCTCCTAAGACTGTTTTGCATCACATACACTTGGCACTTTTCCCCACCGTGCCAAATATTGATTCCCGTAACAGCATTTCCCGCATAGTTTTATGAGACAGTACAGAATTATATGATAGAGGCCTTAAATAATACTACTGAATATTCAGTACATCCGAGGTATTTAAGTAACTTTATGCTTGACTGCTACTGATACGCAATAGAAAATACACTTACGAGTATAGAATGAAAAATGTTTCCTCAACTGTACATACTGTGACCACTGCTTAGATGTGGTTCACTAAAAGTGGAATATTTGGGAGCGAGGCAGATTGAAATAAATGAAGGAAAAGTGGGAGTTATTCCTGTGACTATAAGTTAGCAAAGCTATTTTATTACTTAAAAGTAAAGTTATAAATTAGAAATGCCTACTAGATCACCAGAGATAATCCATTTGAGAGATCTCAGTGCTGAAAAGAATAAGCCATGAAACTATGCATTAAATTTTTTCTGATAGTTTGTTCATAACGTATTTTTGTATAACATTAAACAGGGTAGTTTATAAGTTATTTTTGAGTTACCATATGTCTTATAACAAATCTCCTTTTTTTTAATCTAAAAAGTTTCTATGTCTCCATTTCTTTTAAGATGTAGGCAACAAAATAGAATCATGATTTTAGTTTCTTCCCTTTGGGTAATTTTTCTTTATCTTAGTACTGTGTATATAAATAAGGGCATTGGTTTTTTCCTCAGTTGAGATAGATCATGGATAAGGAATTGTCAGGGTCTTGGCAGAAGCCTAATGATTAAAAATTAGTATTATCTTATTTGCTTAATAAGCTTTTGTCATCTTTATGTCATATTTAGAATAGAACCTGAAGGAAACAACATATAAAATATACTTGAGTTTACGACCGTTTTCTTTGTCGTACGCTGATTGGCTTAGCTCAAAATCCTCTTCACTTTCTTTCCAGCTTGGCTTTTTGCCTCTGTTCCTCGATTTGTTTTTATGAACCATCTGTTCCCGTCAAGCTAGCGGGGTCTCTGCAGTCAGGAACATCGCCAGACCTTCTTGTGCATTAGCAGCATTGTTCCCTCACCTGGGACGGTCTCTGCTACCTTGCAGCCATCTTTCAGGGCACACTCCAGATTCTATAGCTGCATTAAGCGTCTTTAATTATTTAGCCTGAAACCATCTCTCTGAATTCCATTTCCTTAAAATGTGGTATAAGAGCCACCAGCTCCAGAAGCAATTGAGTACTTGTTAAAAATGCAGATCCTGGCCCCCCACCCCCAGACTTTCTGACTCTCTGGGATTGAGTCCCAGAAATCTGTGTTTTTAAAGCTACTTTATGTACAGTAACCTTTGGGAACAACTGCTAGTCTCATGCTTACCTCTACCATCATTACATTCGAAAGCCTTGGCTTACTGTTAGGGAGTATATACCGGGCAGTGTGTTTAGTCCTTCGTTGTTAATTACGTGTGTGTCTTATCCGTCTGTGTTAAACACAAGGACTGTTTTCTTCATTTTTCAGTTAGCATAGAGTTATCTCTAATTTTGAGTTGGGTGTACCAGTAGGTCTCATGTAGAGATGTCTTAATAATTGACAACACTTAATGATCATGTTTATGATTCTAGTGCCCAGCAGGATGCTGTTTTTGAATTAATTTCCATGGGATTTAATGTAGCTTTATGGTACACCAAATATGCCTCGAGACTGGCTGGAAAAGAAAAGTAAGTTAAAAGGGGATGGTTTATATGCA
Source organism: Myotis yumanensis (assembly GCF_028538775.1). NCBI lineage: Eukaryota > Metazoa > Chordata > Mammalia > Chiroptera > Vespertilionidae > Myotis > Myotis yumanensis. The sequence continues at coordinate 6,567,764 of NW_027223773.1, read as the reverse complement.
TATGTGTTATTTTTCCAGTATATGGAGCTTTGTTATTAAAAAATCTAGCCTATTGATAAAAAGTACCACTTTGGTAAGTGAAAGGTTGCCTCAAAATGTTAGCATATTAAGCATCAGAATTATGGAGCCCAGTGTCAAAAGGAGGGGAAAAAATGAATAATCTTGTCATGGGGAAGGTCTTTTTAAATAAAACCCTAAACCAAGAAAAGGAAAAGATTGAATATTTGAGTATGTAAAAGTACTATAAACAGAATTTTTAAAATGACAGATGGGTCAAAAAAAGTGCAATGCATTATACAAATTATTTTTATAAAATGACAGATGGGTCAAAAAAAAGTGCAGCGCATACTACAAATTATTTTTATAATGTATATTCTTTTTTTATAACTTTTTAAAAAATATATATTTTATTGACTTTTTACAGAGAGGAATGGAGAGAGATAGACAGTTAGAAACATCGATGAGAGAGAAACATCGATCAGCTGCCTCCTGCACATCTACTGGGGATGTGCCCGCAACCCAGGTACATGCCCTTGACCGGAATCGAACCTGGGAGCTTTCAGTCCAAAGGCCGACGCTCTATCCACTGAGCCAAACCGGTTTCGGCTATAATGTATATTCTTACAAGTCAACAAGGAAAAGACCAACACATCTAATGAAAATAATCAAAGGTCATAAATAATTCACAGAAACATAAATAAAAAGGATGCAAAAGATGTTCTGAAGGATTAAAGAACTGTGAAATAAAATGAGATAGAGTTTTTATAATCGTAAAAGTAGATATTAACAATACGAAATCCACTACCAGCTCTGATGCATCTGAACACGGGACTAATATGCAGCCATTTAAGAATGAAGTTGATGGATGGAGACTTGGCTTGGAGTGGTGAACACACAATTCAGTATCCAGATGATGTCTTATAGAACTGTACATCTGAAACATATCATTTTATTAACCAATAAATTCAATTTTTAAAAAATGAAGTTCAATTGTGTAGGCTGTTGTAAAATGATCTCTAAAGTAATTTAAGGGGTTTAAACAGGAGCAGAGGAGTGACTGTTGTGTATTATGTGTTTTTCAAGTGTGTGCATGCATTAAGTGTCCGACGTTTATGCCGTTTACGCACAGATCATCTGGAAGGAAAAACAAGAAGCCTTTGTTCCGACCACTAGACAGCGTCTCTCTTTTCATTTGTAGTTTCTTCTCTTTGGGTCTTTTTCATGTGCATTTGTTAAATGTCAAGTTAGATTTTCTAAAAGGAAGAAAGCTAGTAGTGAGAAGCACAAATGACTAATTTGGTTTTATGATACATGATGTATTAGTTGTTGGTTTTAATATGAGAAATGGTTTTGATCCTCAAAGTAATGTAACCACTGTCTTTAAGCATTACAGAAGAGGAAGCAAAAGAGGTCCATCGAAGCCTGAAAATTGCAGCTGGGATTTTTAAACATTTAAAGGTAAAAAAATAATAAGATGTATTTCTAATGCTTTAATTCTGGAAAAAAAAATTTAAAAAATAGTTTTATTGATTTCAGAGAGGAAGGGAGAGGGAAAGGGAGATGGAAACATCAGTGATGAGAGAGAATCATTGATCAGCTGCCTCCTTCATGCCCTGCACTGGGAGTCGAGCCCACAACCCAGGCATGTGCCCTGACTGGGAATCAAACAGTGACCTCCTGGTTCATAGGTGGATGCTCAGCTGCTGAGTGACACCAGCCAGGCTTGAGTAATTTATCTTTACTTCTTGGGGGTGGAGGATGAGGGCATTATTCATTATGTAAAAAGTACTAGTGTGTGTGCTGGTTTCATTATGTTAAGTACCCTGTTGATGAGTGGGGCCAGTTATAGAATAGCGTCTCCATTTTAGAAAATCACCAGTGAATTTTACAATGAGAAAACTCACGTCATGATTCACTGCATATTTTTCCGTCTCTTCTGAAAAGGCATAAGACAAAGCCCCGAAATTGCTGGTGCTGACCGGTTCTTATTGCTGTCTGCAGCAGTGGCCAGAAGCAGTCAGACTTCCGCATAACTGAGCTGCTGTTTTCTCTGTCTCAGTGAGAACACTGCAGGGGCGATCAGCACACACTCCTTATACTGAATCGCCTGAAGATAGGTGGAGATTAGGAGAAAGATTAATATATTTCCAACCAGAATCACCCGCACCTCATTCTCACTAAACCACTATTTCCTGGAGACCAGTGTTGGGTTTTCTTAGGATGCTTTTACAGTGATTACAAAGCTGTTACCCTGAGAGAGCTGTAGAATTGAAGTCATCTTTATATCCAGGTGTTAATATATGAGAGAGCAGTGCCGCTGCCGTTCAAAAGGCTACTGTTTCGGTTAAACATTTTCTAAGGTGAAAATATGATTTGCACATCTAACCAATCCATTATGATCCAGATTTTGTTCTTGAATTTCTTATTTTTACAAAAGCTTATAAAAAAGCTTCGAAAGTTTTAGTATATAGAAGCTTTTATTCTCTATAAGTTTAGTGTTTTTCCTTTTTTTTTTTTTTTTTACACATTTTTTGATAGTACCCTATATTTCTGATAAATCCCCATCAGCTTCCATTTTCTTCATCTCTCACAACTGGGTTAAAAGAAATTTTGGCTTTTTTTTCTTTCTTTCTCTTTCAGGAAAGTCACATCCCAAGGCTTATCACGCCTGCAGAGAAGGGGAGAGATTTGGAAGCACGGCTCCTAGAAGCTTACATTGTTCAGTGTCAGGCCGAGGCTCAAGAAGGTATCTTAAGATTGTAAGGTGTTTTTAAAAGAAAGTCTGTATCGGCATTTACAAAAATTATTTTTTTAATTAATTTATTTAAGAGAGAGGAAGTGAGAGAGAAGCAAACATTGAAATTTTTGTTCCACTTATTTATGCATTTATTGGTTGTTTCTTGTATGTACCCAGACTGGAGATCAAACCTACAACCTTGGCATATCAGGATGAAGCTCTAACCAACTGAACTACCCGGCCTGGCTCCCCCCCTCCCCTCCCCCCCTAATTTTTTTTCAAATTAGAATTAGCTGGAATTCAGTCTTAAGTTTTGAAAATTTACAGTGAGGAATAATTTTCCTTTAGCATTTGCCTTCATTTTTAGTTAGCAGGAAAAGGCCTCACAATGTCATGTCTCTTTTTAAAAGGATTTGATTTCACGTTGTTTCTGACAGAATAAAATTAATTCTGTAACTCATCTTGTCCCCCTCGACCTTGCTCAGTCCTTTTCTTCTTCCACTATTTGGCTTGCCTTGAAATTACTCCCTTTCCATGGCAGGAAATAAATGAAGACTTAGGCGAAAACAATAAACTTTGTAGGCTTTTGTTTTGCTTTATTTCTGATTCCAGAGCCCCAAAGGTATTTGTTTCTTCTTACATCATGCTGTTTTATAGTAGTAATTTCCTGTGACTAACTGGTAATTGACTGTAATGATTTATTTAAATAAAGAAATGGGCTCCACCAGTGTGGCTCAGTGGTTGAGCGTCAACTCATGAGCCAGGTCAAGGTTGCGAGCGCAATGGGGCATGCAGGAGGCAGTCAGTTGATGATTCTGTCTCATCCTTGTTTCTGTCCCTTTCTTCCTCTCTCATCCTCTCTCTCAAATCAATAAAAACATTAAAAAATTAAAATAAATGGCATCAGAACCAGCAAGCTCATTTTGTGTTTGCATTTTCTGTAGCTTACTTTTCATATTAAAAGTTTTAAGGAATGACTAAAACCCCACATAGGTTGTTGGACTGTCTTTTGCCATTAGAATTGAACTTAGATGCATTTGATTGTGTTTTGGTCACAGTGACAATTGCTCGAGCCATTGAGCTGAAGCATGCTCCAGGACTAATCGCCGCGCTGGCCTATGAAACAGCCAATTTCTATCAGAAAGCTGGTACGTTCATAATCCCCTTGTTACACTTTCAGCCTTTTGATGTTCAGATTAACCTCCGGTCTAAATAGGAAACCGGCAAATTAGAAAGATTCTCAGACTTTTCACTATTTGCAAAACTGCAATAACATCTGCATTATTTTTATGAATTTTGTTTAAAAGAAAATAAAAGAATTAGAGCTGTTCACAGTTAATATTGCCCCATAGCTTCTAATGGAAAGGATGGTACTATACTTTTTAACCAATTATGTCTAATAATTATATAGCTGTTTTGCTTTTGAAAATTTTTTGGTCTTTATTACAACCTTATAGCTACTATAGTGAGACAAGAAACTAAAATCCAGAGAATTAACATAACCGACCCATCATTTAACTGCTAGCAGTTGAGAAGCTGGGACTAGAACTCTGGTTGTCTCATTAGCCTATTTTTCTTTTCATTCACTTACTTAGGAAACACATGCATGTTCCTGTGTATGGGATGGGTACTATTGTAGTTACTGGGTACACAAAGATCAGTAGAACAGATTCAGTCTAGGGAAGGGGACAAACACATTTTGTGGCATGAAGTAAGATGGTACAGCGGTGAAACATAAGCCTGAAGGGCCTGGGCCTGCAAGAGGAAGGTGGTGTGTAGCCTTATTTTGAAGTATAAATAGAAGTTCCAAGTGTGCTAGGAATCTTTAGCGATGGGAAGAGGAGAACATTCTGTAGTTTATAGAAATACAAGGGAACTTAGCTCCTTCTGGTAGCTTTGGACAGATGCTCTTGCTGAAACACAGGACGAGTGTTGAGCGGAGAGGTTAGGAAAGTGTGCGTGGGTGAAGTCATGAATGGTTTGCAAGCCTATCTGAGAAGTTTGGCCTTTTATTCAGTAGTTGTTTGGGGCCCATTAAATGATATAAAGTAAACTTGACTTGATTGCATTTGAGTTTTTAAAAGGTCTCTATGGTTGTAAGATGAGAAATGGGCGTGCTTAGGAGGAATGGTTATAATGTAAGGAGAAAATGATGAACACTTTGACAACAATAGCGAAGTAGGAAATAGGGAAGAAGAAATAGATTTGAGAGATGCGTGAATGTGTGTACTTCATATGAGATTCAGGGATGAGGCTGTGAATGAGTGTGTCCTTCATGCTTCTGACTTGGGTGACTATAGACTACCCTGCATTGCTATATAACTTTTAAAAAATAGATAATGTAATAGTATAAATCATATTTACCTTGAAGTTCTTAGTTATATCTATTTTTATCATTATGTTAAACCTAAATTACATTAACCATCAAATCAAAGAAGGGCCCTGGTACTTAACCAATCTTATTATGTAGTTATTGGGAAAAATAAATCACTTGAAATAAAGCGAGGTTTTAAAAAATGTGTAAATGCTTGAATTTTAGACTTGAATGTCATTCTGCTTTTAGCATCTGAACACATGAACTAAAAGTCGTCTAGTGAATCAGGGTGAAATGATATTTTGCTTTTTAAAATGTAACTTTAGATCATACTTTATCCAGTTTGGAGCCTGCATACTCTGCTAAGTGGAGAAAATACCTTCTCTTGAAAATGTGCTTCTACACGGCTTATGTAAGTATGTGTAACCCGGAAACAATAAATTATTACTGTCTTCCCCGCCCCTGGAGTGCCAGCTGTGCCGTCTCTCCCGACCCTTCATTAGCGTTTTACAAACAATGGACGTTCTCAGTAGATGGTCACCCACAGTGGGTGCAACCACCAAGGTGAACTAAGGTGGGTGGAGAGAGAGATGGAGAACTCGGAACTGGGTTCTAGCAGTGGAGTTGCTGTTCCACTTAAACCTACTTTTAAGCTGGACCCTTCTGCATACTTAAGAATTCTCTCATTTCATCCTGTAGGAAGATACTTACTAATTCTAATCTTAAGACATACCGTGCATATTTCACCTTCGCTGGTAAAGAACTATTAATAAGCACTCTTTGGGAAGTGGCCTTTCTGTCTCTTGTACCCACCAAACATTGCCCTGGCCATTGAGGCTCAGTTGATGGGAGCATCATCTCATACACTGAAAGGTGGTGAGTTAGATTCCCGGTCAGGGCACGTACCTAAGTTGCGGGTTCGATCCCCAATTGGGGCAGGACGAAACAGATGATGTTTCTCTCCCTACCTCTCTCTGAAATCAAAGAACAAATTAAAAAAACAAACAAACCCTTTTTCAGATCTAGGTTGATATTTTCATTTCTTACGCCTTATCACCTGTTTTCAAGCATGCTGCATAAGTCCATACGTGCGCTATCCTTATACTGATGTAGACATTTAAGAGTGAGCATATCCGACTTCATGCTTCAAACCGGTTTAGTCCTAATTTAAGTCCTCCCTCCCACTCCCTCTCCATTAGCACAGTGCTTTCCCTCCTTTACCCACAACGCCCTAGTTTTAGAAACAGGTTGTAACAAATGCTTTTTGCTCTCAGCCCATGGTTAAAAGACTAGTTTGGCCCAAAGATTTGATGTAATTCCACTTTTGATACGAACAGAGATGGGGGAACGCTTATTCAAGTAAATGAATGTAAGGGGTTGCATTGAAACTTCAAACAGTGGACAAAAACAATGATTATCTGATGCATGTATAAAACAACGGCAGCGGAAAGCATCATTTGTGGAGAAAATGAATGAACATTTGTGTCTTTTATCAGGCTTACTGTTACCACGGTCAGACTTTGTTGGCTAGTGATAAATGTGGTGAGGCGATCAGGTCTCTCCAAGAAGCAGAAAAATGTGAGTATTCCCACCAGATTATTAACTCCCTTCTTAAAAACACAAGTTTTATCCTAAAGGGGAGGGGCAGTTAAGAGAGACCTTGGCTGAGTTCGTGAACGGGGATGGGAATTGGAGAAAAGAAAAAACATTTCAGAAACCTGGACTCTCTAGAGAGGACCCAGCTTCCCCTTGCACTGATGCTGGTGTTGCTGCCCCATTGCCCGCCTTCTCTGATTTCAAGCGCTTTTAGTGTGAGTAATCAATAGTGATTTCAAATCAAATGACTTTCTATCCCTTTCACACAAGCCTTTGCAAAGGCAGAAGCATTATGCAAAGAATACGGAGAAACCAAAGGACCTGGACCAACAGTCAAGCCTTCGGAACACTTGTTCTTCAGGAAACTTGGAAACCTTGTGAAGAATACCCTAGAGAAATGTCAGAGAGAAAATGGATTTATGTGAGTATAGCTTAGCAGTCTCTTCGTAATATTAATGCTAGTAGGCTGTTGACGCTTGAACAGCACAGGTGTGAACAGCTTGGATCCACTCACAGGCAGGTTGTTTTGGTAAATATCTGTAACTTCCACCCATAGTTGGGGATCTGCAGATGAGGAGGGTGAACTGTATGCATTGATCTGTTTCCAAAGATTTTATGTCAGATTGCAATTAAGATTAACTTTCATCTTCTCTTTAAAGTTTACTTGTGTTGTCTTAATGCTTATTCTGCTTCTGCTGACGATGTATAAAAGCAGATTTCAAGATGTAAACATGAATTTTCAGTTAATGTAATAGCCCCTTATACGGTCCTGATTTTCTGTTTCGCTGCCATTCTCTCTCCATGTGTTATATATATCCTCACAACTCCCTTTGCATATTCATCTCACTCTGGTTTCAGCAATCTATACTACTGTCTCAGTTTTGTTATTAAATCAGCATTGTTCGAACTGTAGGTTGGTAGATACAACTTTTTAAAGATATTTAAAGTTCCCATACTTTTTAAAAAATTATGAGTTAATTGGAAATAGGGAAATAATGTGCTCAATGTGGAAAACCTAGAGTGAAGTGCAAAGAAGATAAAGCCACAGTCCTCATCACTTTGGTGCCTTTCCATTCAGAAATAGTGACGTCTCCTCATTTAGCGAGATCTCTCTTTTTGGCCCTCAGTCTTTCACGTGGGTTTTGTACATTTTTTTGTGATGTTCATTTCTATCGGGTTTCTTTTCGGCATTCTAAATAAAGGTCTAGTAGCAAATATATTAGGGACAAAACAGCTTTTCAACAGTGGGCTGTGAAGTTAAGCCCAAGTTGTCTCTGCTTTGGTCTCCTTCCATCCCTCCCCTGTTCTTGCACCTGGTCATCTGAGCGCCTTCACTCCCTTGAACACGCCCCGTGTCACCTAATCACTCCCCTCAGAAAGCATCCCCAAACCCGACCTGGGTTAATTGCCCTCTCTTGTGTTCCCCGTGGCACTCTGTCGTCATAGCTTCAGTCACACTGCGTCGCTGTCGACAAGTTTTCTTGTCTGTCTCACCTACTCATCTATAAGCTACACGAGGCAGGTTGCACAGGGCCCTGAACATAATAGGTACTCAAATAGTTAATGAATGAATGAATGAATGAATGAATGAATAAATCGCTGTGTCAATGGCTTTTTGCAGTTACTTTCAAAAAATTCCAACAGAAGCACCACAGCTGGAACTCAAAGCAAATTACGGCCTGGTGGAGCCCGTGCCTTTCGAATTTCCTCCTACAAGTGCGCACTGGACCCCAGACACGCTGGCTGCATTTGACCTCACCAAAAGGCCCAAGGACGACAGTGTAAGAGACTGCTTTTCCATTCCCTCACAGATCTTTTTTAATCCCCACCCGAGGATTTTTAGAGAGTGGGAGGGAGGGAGGAGGGGGGAGAGAGAGAGAAAAACATCGATGTGAGACAGACACATCGATGGGCTGCCTCTTGCATGCACCCCTGCCAGGGCTGGGGGACCTGCGATTGAGGTATGTGCCCTTGACCAGGAATCGAAACCGACACCCTTTGGTCCACGGGCCGATGCTCTAACCACTAAACCAAACCGGCCAGGGCTCATTCACAAACGTTTAAAAAGAATTCAGGGTTAGCATTTTGATACTGTTCTCTGCACAAGTAGATATATATATATTTGTCCAAATGTGAAATCAGCTAACTGCAGTGCTTGGTGAAATGACCTCGAGGCCTTCATTGTCTCCTGGTTTTCCACCTAATTCACTGGCCTTGTTTTCAACACATTGTCTTGCCTTCTTTCCAATTTGTCAGAGCCTCCAGTGGGAAGAGAGTGGGAAAGCACCTGTGAGGAGGACGGCTCACCCATGTCTGTTTCTCTAGCGATGCTCTCTGTTTCTATGTAGCGTCAGGCAGGGTAACTGAAAACTTGGCCTGATTTCAACATCGCGTGGAGTCACCCACCGGTCAAATAAGACTGCTTGTATTCACGTCTATCTAAGCCCCTGCTGTACTCAACCGAAGGGTAGATGAAGTAGAAGTGTTGAGGTTTGACTTCCAAAAGAGGGAGGGCTCTGAGCAAAAAAGGAAGTGGGAATTAATTCTCCCTTGAAATGGGGTGGTTTTTAAATAGTTCCCCACCCGTGCTACAGCCATTGTGCCTTAAAAGAACTGTCTTTGTATCCCGTCCCGCCTCCAGAACAGTGCCTGTCACTGTCACGAGTGATTTCCAAACAGAGAGGCTCCTCCTGCATGTTGATCCTCGGTCTCCTCCTCAGACAGCGTAGGAGGAGCAGGAGCCTGAGCTTTGCCCGTCGGTTTCCATCCCCACTGATGTGCTTTCCCATCATGTCTTCAGTCGAACCGATATGTAGCTTCTAAACAGCTTCGCTCCTCCGCTGTTGGAGAATTTAATGTCGCGTCTTTTAAAAGTTGGAAGTGGAAAAGGTCTAGTGTTTGTTTTCCGAATCTTCGCTTCTGTTCTTACGTCGTATTGTTCTTTCTCCCTAGACCAAGCCCAAACCGGAAGACGTGAGGCCCGTGAAAGAACCAGACATCAAACCTCAGAAGGACACAGGGTGCTCCGTCTCCTAAATGCATCGCCCCGGTGCATGGGAGCTGCTCGCCTAGTGGACGAGATAAGCCATGGACTTCCGTCCACATTTCTTGAAATGATTTCTCCGAAGCCTGTAGAATAACGTAGTCCATTCAGAGGGAATCGGCCTTCAGTGTAGTTGTTAGATTTTTAATACACCGAGGCTTCATGCTTTATTTCCACATTCCTTTTTAACCAGGACAACATGGGGAAGACTTGATTCTGCTCTGAAGAGTGTATTTAAGGGTTGGGTCTTTTTGTTTTGTTTTTTTGTTTTTTCCCCCACACTCTGGGTAATAATAAATTACAGGTTAATATCGTATAGGCCAGAATCACGTGGTCATGGGTATGTTTTCTCTCTTTACAAAAAACTTACTTTCCTGCCGTTTAATTGATACCAGCAGAATGACAGGAGTCTGTTTTCACAGACAGTTTTCCCTTCACCTTTCTGTTCATTGTAGCACAGATTTAGGTTCTGAGTTAGTTACCTTTTCCACTGGGAAAAAAGTCACTTATAAAGGTTAGAAAATGTTTATACCCAACCCCTTACGATCGATCTATAATTTACTCAAAAATCAGTGTTTGCAGGGATGTTGAGATCACTTACGGACTTCTGCTCTGGCGGCCCTGTACCTCGTCCGTATCTGTAAACTTTCAGCGGTTTTGACGAGTTCCTTTCTAATGGGTTTTTCACCTCCAGGGCAGAACTTTGCAATAGCTCGTATGTTTCTGTGTGAGGGGAGCCAGAACGAAAAGGTTTTTGAAGAAATCAGATGTTGCATGGTGTCGAGAGAAACGTTGAACCTAAGGGGAGGGTTGTCCTGAATTACACTGGTCACTCCACTTCTTTGTTAGAGAAGTTAGAGTAAAATGCTTTGGTTACCTGGGTAGTGTACCTTGCTTTTATGTGATTTTCAGATACACAGGATATGTGTTGCTTTATGCCAGAGGCCAGAGCAAAAACTGAACAGAACAACAGATTCGGTATGATCTTAACAATAGTTTGTAATATTTGAAACCGTTTCATATGTACATAGACTTGGGATATAGTGGATGCATACACCTGTAGGTTTATCTTTTGATTATTCTCTGGGGGCATTAGCTAATTTTCCTATTGTAAATGGGCTGGCTCACCTAATAATAAGAGCAGTATATGTTGGAGCTTACTACATGCCGCGCCCTGCACCGAGCACTTCCATAGATAAACCCTTGAATCCACACCGCAACTCTGAGAAATAGGTAAACTCTGCCTAGAGTGTTGAAATAGGAATAAACTTTTCATTATGCAGAATAGATTATGCCTGTCTGAATCAATATTGTGCTCAAATAAGTGATTACTAAAATCATAACTTACACTCTTGAAACCAGCTACATAGGATCAGTGTGTTTAAAAAATATATGGAATGCTACCAGAAGTAACATATGGAAATGCTCCTTGCTGTAACACGTTTTTCAAAGCTGCCGTTTGCAGAATAAATAGAGTAATAACTGAACAGACATCACATGTAGTTTGCTGTCTCTAGAAACTATTTTAATTAAATTCGCCACATTGTGATTACAAAGTCATTCTCCTGTTCGTTGTACACCAGTAACTGACAGAGCTGAGCTGTCCTTGATGCAGCTTATAGCTTGGCCCGGAGGGTCAGCTTATCGTAGGTACCATGCTTATTAACCAAGCTACTAGTTCTCACATTCACATTGTGTGCATCGTACTGCCACACACGGAATGAAAGCATGTAGTATGCTCAGTGCTTCTGTGATATGCAGTGAATGCTGGCAGTTTAGTCCCTCACTGGCAACTTTGACCTAAGCAGGTAAACGTTCTGTTGACCCCGCAAAGGCGACACTTTGTGGCTGAAATATCCCCTTTATCATATTGTTTGAAATAGTGTTGAGAACGTGGGGAAGTTAAGGAATGTAAAGGAGTTGCATGAAGGTTCTAGAGAGGGAACTATTTGCATTAACTGTTGCAGACACTTCATACTTCACTTAAAGCAGATAATGACAGCTAACATTCTACTAAAAGTGCTGTTTGTATAATGAATTACCTTTTTATTTATGGAAATAAAAGTAATTTTACTTACAGTTTCATTGACATTTTTATTTGCTCTTCTATAAATATTTTTACATTTATTAAGCCAGTGACAGTTAACACGGTGCAATATCATAATTTTTCACAGTGACATTGGGAAGTGACAGAGCCACGTGTGTCCGCTGTTTTATGCTACATGAGCTATTTGGTTTCTGTTTATTGGTACTTACCACCCCTTCATCTCAAAGCACAATTTCGATTGGCCTTACTCATAGTGTTTGTCCCTGTGATACAGTCTGCGTACTGTGGTAGGCTAGCTAGCGAGCTCATCATCGCTGAACACTGCTCTGCAGAAAACTTCGTACTTTGGAAACTTGAGGTGGCATTTTCAATGTTATATAAATATACTCAGAGGTAAAACCGTATTCAGAAACAGTTCCTTATTCTCCAAACTTTAGAAAACACCACATTTCTTATCTCTTTTAATTTGTGCAAACAAGTACACTGCAGTGTCATTGTCAGCGAGGACTGCTCGGTGGGCTTTGGGGCCCATCACTGCTGTCACCAGGGGCTTGTGGCCCTGGGGTGGGGGCAGAGGGCGCGATGGGGGGAGCTGGGAGCAGGGACCTGCAGTGGCCAGGTGAGCAATGCTGAGGAGGTCTTACGTCAGCTCTTGGCTGCATTTAACCTGGTTCACTGGAAACATTTTCTGATTAATGGAAGCGGAAAGAACTCTAGGAAATTTTAGGTATAACCTTCCAGAAGTTAAATGCCAAGATCTAGACCTAGTATGTCATTTTGTCACCACAGATTACAATGCCGTGTTTCAGTGGAGGAGTTAAAGTGCAGTGATTAGTGTGTAAATGTGATGAGAAGTATATTAAAGGGTGGCCATTTTAACATGGGGACATAAAATTACAAGTCTCTTCTCTCCTTATTTTTCTAATCTATTCTATGGCACCTTCCCCCACTCATTAAGGTGAACGAACTGTATGATTCATTTACGAAAATACTGAGGCCCAGCTGCGTGTCAGGTATTGGAGGGGAGGCGATACCGCCAGGAGCGCACAGGGAAAACCCTGCCACTCTGCCGGGAAGATGGGGGAGGGGAGAGGAGACAGACAAGGTAAGCGTGTTCCATGAGGGTAAGTGCCAAGGAGAGAGAGCGAGCCTAGGAGGTGAGGTGTTCGGTGATGGTGGTGGTGGTTGTGGTCAAGGTGGTCAAGGGAATGGAAGTTGCCTTCAAAAAGGAGCTCAAATCAGACCTGGAGGAAGTGGGTGAACAAAGTCTGAGAGAAGGACTGGTCCAGAGGTCCTGCTGGGGGAGAGCCTGTGGCCGGAGTGAGGAGTGCGGGGAGAGGTGTACAAGTTGAGGTCAGCGAAGTGTTAGGGGCCAGATCCACAGCCTGTGGGCCATTGCTGGGACGCGGGCTTCCATCCGGGTAAGGTGGAACCCCCTGGAGCGTTTTACGCAGAGGAGTGACATGATCTGACAGAAGATTTTAACAACTCTGGGTGCTTCTGGAGTGTAGACTGTAGGGGGGGGACACTTAAGAGGCCGCCCCCATCATCCAGGTGAGAGGTGATGGCTGAGACCAGGTGGGTGGCCGTGGAGTGGTGCTGTTAGGATTCCAGAAACATCCAAGAGCGTTTCCTAATGGAGGTAATGTGAGGTGTGATGAGAGGAGAAGAATCGAGAACGACTCCAGTGTTTTTGGTCCGAGCACCTGGAAGAATAGAGTTGCTGTTCAGTGAAATGAGAGGACAGCCAGAGGAGTACATGTGAGTTGGGGGGAGGGGGGGGTGGTATCGGGGGAGGGAGGGTGGGAAGGAGGAGACTGTGAGAGCTGTGCAAAGACTTAAAGACAGGTTAGGATGGACATTGTCGATTAGACACCCAAGAAGAGGTGCTGAGTGACAGTAGAATCTATGACTCTGAGACACAGGGGGAAACTGGCCTGGAAATACAAATTCCGATATAAATGTGTGTAGATGGCATTTACAGCCAGAAACAAGATTATCAAGGCAGTAGGTAAAAAAAAACAAAAAACAGAAGAGCTACAATCGCTGAGCCCTGAGGCAGGCTAATATGGAAAGGCCAGGGAGATGTTATTGTCCATTAATTACAATGTATACTCAGGAACTGCTGTTGATAAAGGACACTTGGGGGTTTTAAGAAACAAGAAGAGAGGCGCTCATAAGAATTGAAGCCCGTGGCAGGGACTGTTTGGGCCTTTGAAAGATCGCTTCAAAGCACCCATATCCAGGCACTTGGTGTGAAGTTGGCCATGTTCCCAAGGTTTTCTTAAATAAAAATAAGTAGATTCCACACGGCAGTACTGAGCCCACTCTATGTCACCGGCACTGTGATTGCGAAGACGGCTTTCGCAAAGCACATCCTACAATGTCCACTAGGTGGCAGGAAACACCCACTAAATCAGCCGCAGGTCCCGCCCCGCTCTCCTTTACCCCTCCCTGTAGTAAAAAGAGTCGCTCTGACTTAAAAGATGCATATGTCTCCTTGATGTGCACGATTATCACTTAGAACAGAAACTGGTATTTTCTTCTGAGGTTCAACAGCGGCCATTCATCTGTAAGATAATGGGGGTGAGCCAGGTGTCTGGGGTACAGAGTGCTTCATTCCGTTTGGAAATGTGTGTATTGGGAGCTGGGTTTGCGAGGAGTAAGGCCATGAGACTGTTAGGCCTTTTTCATAAACTAGATATTTAAGATTTTTTGCTTGGGGAAAGGTGAGGGAGGCAGGTTCAGAAAACCAAAAAAACAAACACAAAACCCTCTTGAGAAAAAAAGTAAGTCACGTATCACAAATCTATTTCCATTTAGAAGTTACACCTTCTTCCACTCTCCTTAGGACACTAGTCCACACACTTGCTTGCACAATGGAACCCGCTGGGCAGCTTCAAAAATAGCCCTGGCCCCATCCCTAGAGATTGTGATTGACGTGGTCTGAGATGTGGCCTGGCCTTGGACGTGTGTGTGTGTGTGTGTGTGTGTGTGTGTGTGTTTAATTATTTTAATATTTTTATTGCCCTAACCGGTTTGGCTCAGTGGATAGAGCGTCGGCCTGCAGACTCAAGGGCATGTACCTTGGTTGCGGGCACATCCCCAATAGTGGGTGTGCAGGAGGCAGCTGATCGATGTTTCTCTCTCATCAATGTTTCTAACTTTCTATCCCTCTCTCTTCCTCTCTGTAAAAAAATCAATAAAATATATTTTAAAAATAAATAGATAAATAAATTTTTATTGATTGCAGAGAGAAAGAAAGGGAAAAGAATAGGGAAATAGAAATATCATTGAGAAGGCTGCCTCCTGCACACCCCCTACTGGGGATCGAGTCTGCAACCTGCACGTGTGCCCTGACCGGAATGGAACCGGCAACCTCTTGGTTCACGGGTCGACACTCAACAACTGAGCCACACTGGCCAGGCCTTGGAAGTGTTTTAAAGACCTCCAGATGATTCTGATATGAAGACAAGTTGGAGGGCCACCGGGTTCACTAAATACCGAATGTGCAAATATAACGGATTTTCCCGCAACTCAGACACAGTTCAGCCTGCTGGTCACACACAGGCGGACGGTCCCATGTCAGCACCCTCCATCCAGGGCCCTATATTCATGACCACTCAGCAAACAGCATCTAGCACCAAGTTCCATACTGCTTTCAAAAAGAACCAGAACTGGTGAAAGCAGTGAAAGAGGAAGCAAAGGGATCATCGAGGTGAGTTGCTTTTTGAGTGCATTTGTCTTTTCTTTGGGTTGTAGAATGTTTGATTTCTCAGGGCACTGACAATATTTACTTTTGCAATAGTATTATTCTTAGAATACTGGTGTGCTTCACCCCTCCCTCCCTCTCTTCTTTCATTCCTTCCTCCCTTCATTCTACTCCTTCCCTTCCTTTCCCTTACCTCCTCCTCCTCTCCTCTCTCTTCCTTAGTGCGGCCTGATTTAATCTCTTGTTTCCTTCGTTTTATCCAGCATTTCTGTGTGTTTGGAACAATAAGGAGAATCCTTCTGCATCCGCTCAGTGTGCCAAATCAACTGGTATAATCTTAAAACACCTTCTATAACAATAAAAGCGTAATATGCTAATTAGACCGGACAGCCGGATGACCTTCCGGACGTCCTTCCGGACGATCTTCCAAGTGATAGGTACTTAATAAGAGCCAGCTTTTACTAAACACTGTCTCTAAGAATTGCTCTACCTCCTTCATGCGTCTTTACTCCTTCACTCCTCAGTTTCATAAGGTTGGTACTATATTCACACACACATTCAAACCATATCCTTATTTTATAGATGAGGAAACCGAGACACGGGGATCCTAAGTTATAGGGTTTTGAACCTAAGCAGTCTGGCCCCACGCTTGTCAGCCTTATTGAGATTTCATTTAAAGGCAATAAAATTAACTAAAAGGGGGGAGTTCTGTGGCATTTGGCTTATATATAGTTGAAGTTTTCCTTCTTTCTCTCCGCACAAGGAAAGTGACAAGGAAGGCAAAGGGAATGGGTCGGAGGCCCAGCCACCTCGGCTCCTAATGAAAAGTGCCGCCTGCGAGCCGCTAGATATTGGCGTGACGTTTGACTCCGCAGCGGATGACGGATGTATGTTTTTATTCATAAGGATCCATAAGGACTCAGGTACTCACCCAAGAATCATATTGCCCTCAGAGGACCGGAATTTTGCCTCACTCCTCAAGGCAAGACTGAATTCACTGAGCCGTATCACTGGGCCTCCTACCTTACTGTGGCGTGTTGGGACCGAACCCAGCAACCCCCTCCCACTAAACGAGCGTGTCTGTTCCGTTGGCCACCACTGCCTCGTCCCGTATTTTCCACTGGCTGACTCACCCAGGTGGGTCCTCAGTGCACCAGGAAACACCAGCATCCCCTCCAAACAAAATTAGGTTTCCAGGAAATCCAGCTCTTTGGTGTTATAACTCTTTCACTCACAGATCCATAGCCAATTTTCCAAAGCACGACCATAATATCAAATTGACTCAGGAGGAAGGGATTCTACCATTAGCCACGCTCAGAACCAGAACCAACACTCCCCAGCAGCAACCCAGACAGTGGTATCGTTCTTGTCGCCAGTCCATAGCCCCCCTCTTTCACGGTGGGTCCCCTTTATTGTTCTCTCATGCCACCTCGCCTTGGTCTTCATCCAAGTCCATCCCGCTTGGAGAAGGAGCCACGGTCCTAGTCCTTTTCCTTCCAGGAGGCATCGCTGCCTTTTGTCTAGTTACGGATGCTAAGCAACATGTGGAGAAAAAGTATTGCCCAACCCTATCTGGAAGCTTCTAAGATCCGATGTTACGCTGGGAAAGGGGCAACTAACTTCCTCTCCCAGCAATAGTTACACCCCAAACTCTTTGCCAAGCCCCAAAGATCCCCCATTAGGCACATTACGTAGCCAAAAGCCTTGAATCAAGAAACTCAATTTAAATGATTTTCTGGCCCTTGATGGTTTAGGTTATCGCCGCCTCTCATTGTGTGGAATGTAGGTAAATTGAAGTTAATTTTATTATTTTTCTTTCTGATGATGGACTCACCTACACCTTAACGTTTACAGTGGAAATTCACAAAGTCTGAAGGCATGAGAGAAGCTCTCTGGCAGATGCCCACAGGCACTCACCCTCTCCCTCCATTTATGAATCATTTGCATGTCTCTCCCTGAATGAGCAGCCTGCCAGGAGCCGTTGGGTCTTTGCATCTCCGCAGGCTTGTGGGTGAAGAGGCCCTTCAGTTATTCCTGTAGAAGTTTCCACCCTCTGCCAAATGGCTCTGCCTGCGGCCACAAGATATAATCATGTTTTCACCTACAGCAAAATGGAACGACCCCCATCTTTCACTATTCTTATTCTCAGGCACCTCACTCGTGTTTGCCAAGAGCTAGCAAACACAGTGGTTGGATTTTCAGGCAAAGGCGGGCAAGATAGGAAAAGCTCTTGAGAGAAAATCCTCCTTGCATGGTCCCATGTATGTTGGGGACAAGGGGTCAGGGGCCTGGCTCCGTCATTCTGAATTTAATGTGGGTGGGCAGTAGTCATAGCCGGCAGAGACTGGTAAGCAGGTTGGAAAAGGATGATCCTGTTTTTGTTGTTGTTTTTTTAAATATATTTTATTGATTTTTTACAGAGAGGAAGGGAGAGGGATAGAGAGTTAGAAACATCCATGAGAGAGAAACATCGATCAGCTGCCTTCTGCACACCCCCTACTGGGGATGTGCCTGCAACCAAGGTACATGCCCTTGACTGGAATCGAACCTGGGACCCTTCAGTCCACAGGCCAACGCTCTATCCACTGAGCCAAACCAGTCAGGGCAATGAACCTGTTTTTATGCATCTGTCTGAAATGTATGTACAGCTGATATCCCAATGCTTCATCAGGGGAGTGTTTTGGGTTTTGTTTAGGAACTTGGTGATGTTTTTGTGACCAGAAATATCCTGTAGGAACGTCACCCTTGCTTATATCAGACCGCCCGTGGTCACATTGGCTTTCGTATGCTTCTTTCTGTTAGCACATTGCGACGGATGATGAGAATTCTCGCTTCACATTACACAGTGTTTTACAAAGTCTCATACTTTAAAAAGATATTAGCTGGTAAGAATATGTAATAAATAACTTCAAAATGCAATGGGTATTTAATTGTAAAGAGTGCCTTTAACGTTTATGTAAAACGTTTTTTGTACTCGTTCAATAGAAATTTATCTGGCCACTGGGTAAAGCTAGCAATAAAACTACTGGTCCGCAATGTGTTAACATTGCAGATTCCAAGAACCTATCCATGATGTTGAGTAAGAACTTACTATGCAGGACAAATGGAGTCTTCCACCCTCCGGCTGATTCTCATTGAGGAAAGATACACAAACCGCCTTCAGAAACCTGTGGAAGCAGGAAGAGCACTGAACAGGGAGCTGTGAACATGGGATTCTAGCCCTGGCTCGGCCACCGGCGAGTTCTGTGACTTTGGGAAAGTCGTTCATTATTCCTGGGCTTCGCTTTCTAATCTATGGAACGAGGAGTTTGGACTAAAGGAGCTTTTCCTCAAGTCTGTCCTGAATAGTATTCACTTTCATATTTCAAAATGGCCTGAGAAATTTAATTTTTTGGAGGAATTCACTTATACAAAAGGAGAATGGTTTCCTGGCTGTGGGACTCTCCCAGGTGTTTAATATGCTAATGTCATTGTTAAGCTCTAAAAGGCAGATCTAATGTATTCAGGATTTTCAAATGCATTTGCTTATAAAATCGCTTGTGCACGGAGCATTCCAGTAAGCAGCAAATCCAAGGAGCTCCCTTCGAGAAACACTGAACCAGATCATCTTAAATTGTCTTCTAATTCTAATATCCTCATTCTATCGGGCGGGAATGGTACTAAGAAAATGGGCACGTGTCACATGTAAATGACACAGGAAAGTGGGAAATGTTTTTCTGTTGTTTTTTTTTACCCTCATCTTCTTTAGGCTCTTCTCTGTCTTCTTAATGGCACCGCCATGCCTGCTGTCAGCTGTCAATCTATCCATTGCCAAATCCGCACAATGCATTCTTTCTGTTATCTCTGAAACCCATTTCCAAGCCAGTAACCCTGCCTCCAGGCTTTCCTGGAGGACCTATTTCTTTCTTTCTTTTTAATTTTTTGTTAATCCTCACCCGAGGATACTTTCCCATTGATTTTTTTAAATAGGAGTTCTTTCTTTAAAAATATATTTTATTGATTTTTTTTTTACAGAGAGGAAGGGAGAGGGATAGAGTCAGAAACATCGATAAGAGAGAAACATCGATCAGCTGCCTCCTGCACACTCCCCACTGGGGATGTGCCCGCAACCCAGGTACATGCCCTTGACCGGAATTGAACCTGGGACCTTTCAGTCCGCAGGCCGACGCTCTATCCACTGAGCCAAACCGGTTTTGGCAGGAGTTCTTTTTTAAAAAATATATTTTATTGATTTTTTTTTACAGAGAGGAAGGGAGAGGAATAGAGAGTCAGAAACATCGATGAGAGAGAAACATCGATCAGCTGCATCCTGCACACCTCCTACTGGGGATGTGCCCGCAACCAAGGTACATGCCCTTGACCAGAACCGAACCTGGGACCTTTCAGTCCACAGGCCGACGCTCTATCCACTGAGCCAAACCGGTTAGGGCTCCCATTGACTTTTAGAGAGAGTGGAAGGGAGGGGGAGAGACAAAGAGAGAGAAACATCGCTTGGTTGCCTCCCACACAGGCCAGGGATGGAACCTGCAACCAAGATACGTGCCCTTGACCGGAATCGAACCTGGGACCCTTCAGTCCAAGGCTCTATCCACTGAGCCAAATCAGCGAGGTCGTGGACCTATTTCTTGATGATTGCTTTTCTGGTGGGAACACTCAAAGTCTCTCGTAAGGGCATGAAAAGGCCCCCTCTCTCTGCTTGTCTGTTCTTGACCTTGTCTGTCCTGGACCTCTGTCTTCTCTTGATTTTGGTGCCAGAGGTTTTTCTTTTAAACCGTGCAGCTCATCAGGTCACCTCCCTTCTCAAAAATCTTCAAAGCTCCCACATGGTGACGGAATAAATTTCGAAATTCTTCAAGGTCATCCATGGTCTAGCCCTAGCATATTCTACCTTTCTTATCTCTATGAGCCAAGCTCCCCGCTCCTTAAAAACATCTTATCTCATGCTTTTTTCATCTATGGGAATATAATCTTTTCTCTTTAGGTTTCCTGCCTCTTCTCTGTTGGTTATTGAAACGTGTACCCCCAGTAAAACATTTGTATCATTCAAGGCCCAGCTCTCCCCACCTCCTTTGAAACTGCCCCTGCCCCCGGCATTCTCATTTAGATGGCCATCTCTCTTCTCTGAACTTGGCTAGAACCTCCCTTATCACATATGCCCCCTGCCAGTATTATAGTGATTTTTAAACTCCTGCCGGTCATTCCTCAGATAATAGATTGGTTGGACAGGAGCAATAGTGAATGACTGGACTCGGCTTAAAAGCTCAGTGTGAACCCATTCATTTGTTCACTCATTGAACACTTCTGTTCAGACACTGGAGCACATAAAACATGGATAAGATCCTACAACCAGTCCCTTGGTCCCCCCAGTACAGCTCCGGGTGCTCACGGAGAGGCACCAGTGGACAGTCCATCACAGACCCCCTCCCCACCCCCCCTTCCTGAGCAGAGAGCGCTGCGCAGGCCCCAAACACTGTTGCTGCTGCGATGATTCCTTTGGCCCAGGTGGTAAGATCCTGTCATCTGAGATCCTTCATGTTCCTTGAAACCCATTAAAAAAAACACCTGTCCTTTGATCACACCTCCAAAGCCTCATTTTCAGATTCATCTTAGGAAGGCTCTGGAACAAGCCTGCACTAAACCCTCCACAAGTCCGGGTGCACTTACCAGAGCGTTATTTACTGAAACCTCCGTGCAGTGTGCAATCCACACGCAGAAGTCCCCGAAGCTGGCGGCTGGGGAGATGGAGCAGGAAGATAAACCAGCTTTGATGCCGGTTTCAATGGGTGGTAATTTCTTGCTTCCATGATGCTCCACAAACACAGCTGTCAGGAGTGCACTGTGTAAATCAGATGCTAATTAAATTAAATTCCCACTAGAATTAAGGCAGCAAAGGATTTTGTCTTGTTTTCTTGCAAACTAGGCCTCTCCGTCAAGACAGCTGGAGCACTGGCATTCAGGTACGTGGAAGCAACAGCTGCAGCGAAGCGAAGCAACTGCTTCCAGAGCGGAATTGCCATCGGTGTCAGGAAAATGGATGGCATTTTGGACACCATCTGGAATGTTAAAAATGCGAACAATCTGGTGGAGACAGAGCTGGACTGGGACAGAGGAGAACTGGGCTATGAGGTCAGTTTTGGCAAAATCATTTTACAGCTCTAAGCCTTATTTTCCTGCTTCCTCCCACCCACTTCCCTCCCATCCCCCCTCCCTTCTCGCCTTCCACTGAATGTTAGCTGAGGGACAACTACTGCCAGGCAGTCTACTGGGTCCTGGAGACACAAAGATTCAAAAGATACTTCCTGCCCTGACCGGTTTGGCTCAGTGGATGGAGCATAGGCCTGCGGACTGAAAGGTCCCAGGTTCGATTCCGGTCAAGGGCATGTACCTTGGTTACCGGTACATCCCCAGTGCAGGGTGTGTGGGAGGCAGCTGATTGATGTTTCTCTCTCATCGATGTTTCTAATTCTCTATCCCTCTCCCCTCCTCTCTGTAAAAAATCAATAAAATATATTTTTTAAAAAAGATACTTCCTGCTCTCTGGATCCTCCTGATCTTTTTGTGTTTTGTTGTGTGTGTGTGTGTGTGTGTGTGTGTGTGTGTGCTTTGTTTTCAATATATTTTCATTGATTTCAGAAAAGAAGGGAAAGGGAGAGAGAGAGATAGAAACATCAATGATGAGAGAGAATCATTGATCGGCTGCCTCCTGCACACCCCCCACTGGGGATCAAGCCAGCAACCCGGGCATGTGCCCTGACCAGGAATCAAACCGTGACCTCCTGGTTCATAGGTCGACGCTCAACCACTGAGCCATGCCAGCCGGGCCCTCCTGGTATTTTTGGAGAACCAGGAGGTGGGACTCTATGGTCTCAGCACCTTCCATGACTCACAGCTCTGCCATTCCAAATATGAACTTTCATTCAACCAGCGAGCAGGTGATGTCGACTCTGATTGTCAGTGCTCTGTCCCACCTCCCTGCTGAAGAATACACAAGACACAGTTTTCTAGTGAAGTGCGTACGCTGGATCTCCATGGTAAATGCCTTTCTTTCTCTGGGTCAAGGTTAAAAAAGTTTGAGGAACACTGATCTCTGTCAGGGCACTGAAATGTGCAGTGGTTTCCATCCCATGGACACAGCAGGAGTGAATTATGGGTGATAAAATCTTGCTAAAAGAAGGGATCATCTGCTGTGTTTCTTCAGGGACATTGTCAAACGTGCTCATAAAGCAAATAGATGGCAGAGGATGTGTAGATTGAAAGGTTTGTGATGAGAGAGGGTTTTCCCAGATAATCGCTTCCCTGAACCGTGTGTATCATGTGGCTGCTGTTGAAACTCCGAGAAAACGTGTTCCAGCAGATAGCTTTCCTTCCCTAATCCCACCCATCCCCATGTCATTTATTACATCACCAGCTATAAATCACCTTCTTCCTCTTCTCGCAAAAGGCACCCTCGCTCCACTTCTTGGGCCCCCATGCAATGGCCTGAAGACATATTTCCTACGTCTCGGGAGTGAGGACTGTCCTGGTAGCAGATGATGGAGTTGTGTTGTGAATTATTTAAGGCAGCATCCGTCGCGAGTGCCTGACATGAGAATTCAGTGTTTTGGATGGTAGTTCAGAGTCAAAATCCCAAGAAAGGTAAAACCTCAAGAATGAAGTCATTCCTGTGTGTGTTGTCAAATGGATGGCTGGCTAGGTTGTTTGTATAAATCATGCTCCAACACAGGGAAGCCGCAGAATCCTGCAGTGTGTGCAAAAAACAGTTCCTTCGTCTCTTGGCACGTGCCTTTGGATTTTGAAGGATGATGCTTTTGTAATTTCAAAACAGGGTTTCAAGATCTATGCACTCGGGGAGCTCGAAGATGCTGAAGGTAGGAGGCCATCGGTATAGCGTGTGGAAGGCCCTATAGGGCCTCATCTCAGAGAAATGAGAACCTGAGGTCTGAGAACTGACTTGTGCCAGGTACCTGGTAGTCTTTTTCTCTCTTGTCCCAGTTTTTTTTTTTTTTTTTTTTTTTTTTTTTTTTTTTTTTAAATATATTTTATTGATTTTTTACAGAGAGGAAGGGAGAGAGATAGAGAGTTAGAAACATCGATGAGAGAGAAACATCTATCAGCTGCCTCCTGCACATCTCCTACTGGGGATGTGCCCGCAACCCAGGTACATGCCCTTGACCGGAATCGAACCTGGGACCCTTCAGTCCGCAGGCCGACGCTCTATCCACTGAGCCAAACCGGTTTCGGCTCTTGTCCCAGTTTTTAATTTAGAAATAGATCAAACCTACAGAGAAACAGAAAGGATAGCACAATAAGCATTTATATAGCCTTCATCTATCTTGGTTCACCGACTGTTAACATTTTGCCATGTGATTGCTTTTTCTTATCTATCTATCTATCTAGATATCTATATCTCCTTATCTACTAATTAAGTTGTAGACATCATGGCAATTTACACTTAAATACTTCAGCCGCTGTCTCCTAAGAATAAGGATATTCTCCTACCTAATTGTAATATTTAACACATTTAATAGTAACACAGAGCCCAATCTAGATTTTCCCAGTTGTCCCCACATCTGGTATTCTTGATCCTGTGCCAAGATTCTATTCCTCAGCACCTCCAATTCCCAGAAAAAGCATTTCACTGAAGTCCTCTGTATCCTCCTCACCCCACGGGAGGGATCAAACCCCACAGCCCGGACGATATGTTACTATTTGACACCCCCCCACCCCCCCAGGAAGGGAGGGACACATTGGAGAGAGGCCTCCTGCTGGGACAGTGCCCCTCCTTTCACCCTCAGGGATGAGCAGGAGCCTTGGGAGGGGGGGGGATTTTCTTTCCAAACAAGCCCCTCTATTAAAGATCTGACATGTTTAGGGGGTTGTTTACAGCTAAACCAAGGCCAAGGCTGCCCTGCTATGGCATCCAAGGCCCTTCATGAACCTCATCTCCCGCCCCTCCTCCTCCCAACCCGCTCTCCAGCCTCCCTAACAAATGAAGTTCCCTCTGACCTCTAGGCTGGTGCACGTGTTCTTGTGCCCAGAATACGATTTCTCCCGTTACACCCCCAGTCTCCTCTGAGCACCCCTGGCCTCCCAGTCTGCTCCTCCTCTGTCTCCCAGAGGCCCTCACTTCTCCTTCCTGCACCGACACACTCGACTGTAATTGTCTGTTTATCTCTATGGCGCACCCCTCACTGTGGGCAGAGGGCCAGCCCATAGCGAGTGCTCAAGCCGCCTTTAGTACAGGGATTGATTGCATGTTGAGGGACCGCTCCTTGTTGGGGAATTGGACCCCCTGCAGCCCCTGCATTCCTTCGCTAGGAACCGCTGTTTCATGCTAGGGCTTCAGTGGGTAATGAGTGTTATATGATGGAATCCGCATCCTCAGGGGGTCATGCTCCAGATAGGGAAGCAAGTCTAACGGACACAGAAGGCCGGATAGTAGTCCAAGAAAATGGGGTGAGAAATGGCTGACAGCGCATTTCAGACCGGATTATGCATCGGAACCACCCAAGGGGGCTTGCTAGAAACACAGATCCCCCATCTCTGCACCCCGAGGTTTTAACCAAAGGTCCAAGGCTCTCTTGATGCAAGTGACCCTAGAGCAGTGGTTCTCAACCTGGGGGTTGCGACCCCTTTGGGGGTCAAACGACCCTTTCACAGGGGTCGCCTAAGACCATCGGAAAACACATATATAATTACATTTTTGTGTGTGATGAATCACTATGCTTTAATTATGTTCAATTTGTAACAATGAAATTGGGGGTCATCACAACATGAGGAACTGTATTAAAGGGTTGCGGCATTAGGAAGGTTGAGAACCACTGGGCTAGAGATTCTGAGGTGCTGGGCCATGCCTGACCTTCAGGAACCACTGGCAGCTAAGGGCTCAAACTTCGTAAGATGCAGGGGTGGCAGGGAGGGCCTCCCCACCTTCAGGGCCTTTGTGTGAAGAAGAAGACAGCCCTTGGAAGGAGGCCACCCACGGAGCGTGGCCTGGCGGGTAGAGGCTGCACTTCTGCTTCCGTTTGCCCCTTGGCCCGATGCGTGTAGAGGGCACAACCTGAACACACAGATCCAGCAACTCTGCCCGCAGGGAGGAGGAAGAAGGTCACAGGTAGGGATTCGGTGGAGCCTGAAGGAGGCGGGAGGAAGAGAGCCACTCGATTGCATGTACCATTTCTGCGACCGGGAGCAAAGGGTATCCAACCACGCCAACAGCCCAGACCCTCTTCTCTACCGAGCCTCAAGTTATACAACTATATTGATCTCAGTTACCAAAGGAGGTCAGGTATAGGAGGGTGTTCTGTACATTATTAGGTACCATAAAAATTTGAGTTATCATTGTGACTCCCACCAGGAGAACTGGCCTGTTTCTACAGCTTCCCTTCCTCACGTGTGACCGCTGTGAGGACTCGCTGAAAACTCCCGTGTTGTTTTTGGAACTGGTCACTAGGTGTAGCTATTTGTTAAGATAACATTGTACTGACTAACCTTTCCCCTGGCTCTGGAATTCTTTAAAAATATATATATATATATATATATATATATATATATATATATATTTTATTAATTTTTTACAGAGGGGAAGGGAGAGGGATAGAGAGCTAGAAACATCAATGAGAGAGAAACATCGATCAGCTGCCTCCTGCACACCCCCCACTGGGGATGTGCCCGCAACCAAGGTACATGCCCTTGACCGGAATCGAACCTGGGACCCTTCAGTCCGCAGGCCGACGCTCTATCCACTGAGCCAAACCGGTCAGAGCTGGAATGCTTTTAAATTTTTTTTTGTAGAGGTACGGAGATTGTTTTTTTCTCTATCTGATTTTAAGAATTACCCGTGGTATTTCCCATAATTTACAGTGAGATAATTCAAGGTCAAGTAAGGGAGACAAAAATGTCTTTAGATTCTACATTTCTTTTTTCTCCTTTCATATCCTTGATTTTTTAAAAAATATTTTTATTGATTTCAGAGTGCAAGGGAGAGGGAGAGAGAGAGATAGAAACATCAATGATGAGAGAGAATCACTGGTCAGCTGCCTCCTACTACACGCTCCCCACTGGGGATCGAGCCCACAACCTGGGCATGTGCCCCTGACTAGAATTGAACCCAGGACGCTTCAGTCCACAGGCCGACAGTCTATCCACTGAGCCTAACCAGCTGGGCTCATGTCCTTGATTTTAACCATCATCTTTCTCACTGCAATGCCTGCAAGGCAGATCACTCCTCCATCTCTATATATCCTTCATTCAACACATACTTACTGAGCATTGAATCCGGGCCAGGTATTGGGTTAGGAGCTGCAGATACAGAGCGAATAAAACAGTGTCACCAATTACCCAGCTTACTCTGATCGCTCTTTCTTGGACAACAGACCCACACTACCAACTTCCTGTTGGGAAATGAGCTAAACAAACTCACCTGTCTTTTCTGATTCCTGTTAGGTCTGATCAAATAATGGAATCCATACCCTCTCCCCTGGGAAACTGACCTTTAGGTCATTTTGCAACTGCCATTCCCTTTCGCTTAGACCACATTCCATTTGCTAAGACCATTAACTTTCCCCTCCAGCCTTGCCCAGGATCCGGACCAGTCCAGAGAATTCCCCACTGAGAAAGCCCGCCTAGAGGCCTTTAAAATCTCTGTCTCCCCATCCCCGGGTGCTGACGCTAGTTTGGGGCTCAGCCCATCTCGTTTTCTAGATGACCTAATCCTATATAATAAAAGGCTAATATGCAAATTGACCAAACAGCAGAACGACCAGTCACTATGACACGCACTGACCACCAGGGGGCAGACACTCAATGCAGGAGCTGCCCCCTGGTGGCCAGTGCGCTCAGACAGAAGCCAGGCTCGTGGCTGGCTAGTGCAGTGGCAGTGGCGGGAGCCTCTCCTGCCACAGTGGCAGTCGGACATCCCCTGAGGGCTCTCGGACTGCGAGAGGGCGCAGGCCAGGCTGAGGGACCCCCGTGAGTGCACAAATCTCGTGCACCGGGCCTCTAGTACATTTATAATTCTTTACTACTTTCGGTCCCGTGTGTTCCTCCTTCGGTGACCCTAACATTTCTTCCCACATTGAAAATCTCCTGAGATAGCTAGCATCCATGGAATTCGCCTGCTGAGTTGCTCAAAAGAGTACATACTGTGTGAGTGCATTATTACAAAGTTCAAGACCAGGCAAAACCAGTTTCTAGTTATTGTGAGGATTCAACAAGTAGACACGTGCAAAGCCCTTAGAACAGTGGGTGAATTGAAACTAATCAATACATGTGAGCCACTTTTATTATGATAGAGGGCAGTAACTAAAACCTCTCTGAGATAAATTGTACTCATTAAACGGTCTTAATTGAAGAGTCTTTAGGTGCCCTGAGGAAAGAATGACAAATGAGCCTCCACTAAGGTAACTACTCAGAGATGTGGAGTGCCGGGACTTCCGGCAGAGGTGGCATTGGCAGTGAAATGAGGCTCATGGAAGGGCAGGCGGCAGAGAAGGTCGGGCAATGAGGGTGGAGAGGAATCATCGCCTGGCTCCAGGAAGCGGGGTGCTGGGGGTGTCTAGGAAGTTATTTCTGAGGGAAGAATGGGAGGGTGGGAGAAGCTGGAAAGCATGTGTAGTAGAAGCTCCAGAGAGGGACTTAGGGGGTACTCCCACATCATATAGCTCCATCAGCCTTCCTCAAGCCACCCCAAATATGGACACTAGGGCCAGCACTTATGTTTTAATGCTGTGAGAGGCAAGGCCAATAGTGTATTTTATTTTTTTATTGATTTTTACAGAGAGAGGAAAGAGAGAGAGAGAGATATTAATGTGAGAGCGAAACATCGAATGGTTGCCTCCTGCATGTGCCCCAACCAGGGATTGAACCCACAACCCAGGCATGTGCCATGACCCGGAATAAAACCTGCAACTTTTTAAAAAAATATATTTTATTGATTTTTTACAGAGAGGAGGGGAGAGGGATAGAGAGTTAGAAACATCGATGAGAGAGAAACATTGATCAGCCGCCTCCTGCACACCTCCTACTGGGGATGTGCCCACAACCAAGGTACATGCCCTCGTCCGGAATCGAACCTGGGATGCTTCAGTCCGCAGGCCGATGCTCTATCCACTGAGCCAAACCGGTTTCAGCAAAACCTGCAACTTTTTGGTGCACGGGACATCCAACCAACCGAGTCACACCGGTCAGGGCTGGGCCAGCACTTTTTATAGTTTAAGAAAAACTACAGGTTTGCTTTGGAAACAGCTTCAGGAAAAGTTCCTTGCCCCATTCTAACCGGATCACTGCCAGAGTATCCCTCTTTTATAGGGAATCTGGAGCAGCCCTGGGTTCCTTGCTCTCTAAGGCATCCGCCCACACCCTCATTCTCCCTGAGATGCTCTGTCAGGCTGATGTGATCGACAGGACTCCAGCCCTTCATCTGGTTCCAGAGGTACGGCCCACAGCTGGCTGCCCCCCTGTCCTCAGTCTGGCCATGTACGGAGACCACAAATACGCTGTCGTGCTCCGGTCCCTTCATGATCTCCGGTAAGAATGTACGCACGCTCAGAAGTGTTGAATAGCAAAAATACCATTTAAAAAAAAAAAAAAAGTTGGATCTTTACTTTCTACTTACTGTTCTCCCTTTCCACCTACTCTCCTTTTACTCAGGGATTTTTAGATTCAAAGCAATTGAAATAGCGGTTGGGCGGATTATAATAGATATTATCAAGAAGGCTTTAAAAGTGCCTTTTAAAGTACTATATTCCTTATACTTCCATTTCAATATGTAAGTGTAAAAATATCTCCATAGAGTGCTCATGCACTTAAACTGTCATTGTCAACTTAATGGACAATCATCATCCCACAGTCATTTTAATCCGCAGTAATTATAATGGCACCATTAAGTTCTTTTCAAGATCTGTTCTACATGAGAATGAGTGTAACTTGATCATACTTCAACAACCTGGGTCATTACATGACTGTACTCTGAAACTCCTCATAACTGGTGGCACCAGGGATATTTAACAAATACTATTTGATTTTCTTATTCTCATCATGTTTCCTTCTTCCTCATCTTTTTTTTTTTAAAGAAGAAGTATGATACGGTAAAGGTGTGGGCATGGAGAAGGAAGTAGAAACTATGCATTAAATTTTTCAAAAGAAAGGACTAATTCAAAGTATGTTTTGATAATAGAAAAATAGAGCCTTAGAAAAAGTTGGGTTGGCATTCCTCTAGCTAAAATAAGAAAGGTCTGAGTCTTTCTCTCTCTTTTTTTTTTTAATCTGAACAATAAAGATTCATTTAAAAAATTTTTAAAAAGTTCAACAACAACAAATAAATAAATAAATAAATAAATAAATAACGGTTCTATGAAATGTTACCTCACAGGGTGACTTGATCATAAATTCCTAACTGAGCAAGTCACAGTGGGTAGTCATGCCCTAAGCATACAATTTCTTTACTAAAAGGCTTATTTTTGCCTTAAGCATACCCTGTCCCTTGGTTCTGTGCATCTAGATTATTGCACCTTAGAAATAAGCTGTAACCACCCTCAAGAGAGTATATACTCTTGTTAAGGATCCTAGAATCCAATCACCAAGTTGTTTCCTCCTACCTTCATGTAACCTTCCTTACTTCCCTCCTTAATTTCAAATGCAAGACAAGAATCTGCAGACTGTTATTCTCCAAAGCATTTATCTCAGTCTGTTGGGATCTTCCTCCCAGGTGTATAATCTTTTTGGCTCAAATAAATTTTATAAAAATTCTCTACAGGGTTCGATGTTCTTATGTTGACACCCATCAGAAGACAGAGCTATCACATGGCTCCGGGATGCATATTTGCCCTCATCAGAATAGGAGCAAAAAAGGAATGAGTACTCTCATGTGGCAAGTGGCATTGGCATCAGCAGCAAGGACATCACTCCCTTTACTTGTATCCTTTTTAATGGTCACAAGTGTGGCAAGACCAGATAACATTTTGTAGTGAACAAAGTTGGTGATGTGGTGTCCTGGGCAGTTATCACATGCAAGGCCATTCAACAGCTTATGAGCTGTCTTTCTTTGGTCAACTTGGTCTTCCCACATTGAGGCCTTGTCTTTGTCGGTTCAGGCAGCCAAGGCAAAATCCTATAAGCTGGGTATCTTAAACAACAGAAATGTATTTTTCTACCATTTGGGAGGATTGAAATCTGAGATCAAAGTGCCAGCATGGTCAGGTTCTGGTGAGAGCTGTCTTCCTGGCTCATAGACTGCCTTGTCCCCTGTTGGGGTCCAGCCCCAGCGGTCCAGGGGTTCCCAAAGGTGTGGATGGAGTTGGCAAAGAATGAAGGAGACGGAGACAGCGTTCAGTTGATCAGCATAGCCAGATTCTCTCTCTTTATTGTCCTATTACATCTGTATTTATACCATTTGATCCTATAAGCATGCCTCTATAATTACATCATGGTATGTTTTGGGTAATCTTCTACAGTTCCTTGTTTCATTTCCATAGTTTCTTATCTGACCTTTGCCAAAAATCCTGTCTCTATCTAGTTCTGTTGATTTTAATCTTGTCTAGGTTAATCTCTGTATTCCATTTCAAGGGCTATTCCAAGGTCACTGCTCTACTGATAAGCTACAAGGAAGTGACTGAAGGAGATTATCCTACCCAGTAAAGGTTATGTCCTCCCAACCTCGCTGCTTGCCTTCCCTGGGACTGCCCTGTGTCGGTGGGTCTCCAGGGGTATAGGCTTTGGTGCTTTCCCTAGTGGGCAGACCCCTGGGGATGTGGGCCCAACAAGTCCCAAATTTATTGCCAACAATCTTAGTCCAAGTTCTTCATAAGTAGTACATGCTATTTCTGTAACACTAGGGGGGTTTATTGATTTATTCTCTTCCTTAGTCCTGTTAATCCCTAACTCCAGGGAAAAATCCTCACCTGGGGAAACAACCTTTCTCAGGGAGGTGGTCCTTGTTAAAACACATAGCACTAAGAGGGGGAGCAAACATATGCCATATACGCCAGGTCCCTTGAAACATAAGCTGTGCAGATGTTTCTTACCTGCAGCAACTGTGTCAAGCAGCAAGGGTGGACCGGCTTCCGGCAGTCCCCCCTTCTCACTTTCTCCCTCTGTGCTCACATAGCCTTGCCTTGGTGCCTGTATGGAGAAAGATCTCTCTCTCTCTCCTGAGTCTTTCTCTTTGTAAATCCTGTTTCAAGATATCCCTTGTTAAGCTAATTTTGCATTTTATTTTCATAGATGTTATATATATATATTTAAATATATTTTATTGATTTTTTACAGCGAGGATAGAGTGATAGGAACATCAATGATGAGAGAGAATCATTGATCGGCTGCCTCCTGCATGCCCCCCACTGGGGATGGAGCCCGCAATCCAGGCATGTGCCCTTACCTGGAATCGAACCTGGGACCCTTCAGTCCGCAGGCCGATGCTCCATCCACTGAGCCAAACCAGCTAGGGCAGATGTTATATTTTTAAGAAAAAGTTATTATTGGCCGTGATACATTGATTTAAGCCACTGTGGGGTGAACTCTTTCGAAAGCCCAGAGCAGATGGCTCTCGGTGTCTTGAAGGGCCTGTGAGTGCCTGGAATTCTGGGAGAATCCAGAGGGGTAATCCAGCTTTTTAGAGAAAGGGATGCTCTCTAAGGTGTAGGAGGGTTGTTATCGACCTCCGCCATTGAGATCGCTTTGGAATCTTAAACAAAAAAAAGCAAGAAAGATTATCTTTTTCTTTAGTCTATGAGTAAACAGGAAAAGGAAGGTAAAAACCAAGTTAGCTAGGAAACCCAATCGTTTCTGTTTCAGGTGGATTTGGCCAAGACAGTTCATTGTTTTTGTTAACTAAAAAAAAATGACATTTCGCATCATGAATGAATGATTTTAATATCTGAAACATATATGTACTTGCATTGTTTGGGGCACACTCATACTAAAAAATAACCTGAAATTCAAATTTAACTGGGCATCCTGTATTTTGTCTGGCAATTCTACGTGCAGGGTATCTTTTGCAATGTGAAGAAGACCCACCTCAAGACAAAAAATACAGAGTAATCAGAAATAACTCTCGCTGATCCTGTCATGTCTATTCAAGGCAGTTATAACCAACCTGCATTGTATTGTTTGATTTTAAAAGTTTTTAAGAGAATGCTATAAAAAAAAAAGTGACTTCTTACTGACTAACCAGGATCTTTTGTAGAAAAGGCATATTCCTCTCTAAGGTATACATTGTTTTTACAGGAAAAGTTTGGCCTCCACCTTCCCAGCCTGCAGTTCATGTCTTCTTAGGACAGAAGTTTGTGTCCTTGAGACTCAGAGCTGCAAATTCATTCTCTTACTCCCCTAACGATGAGATTTTCAAGTTAGGAGTAGAGCTGCGTGTCTATTTCAGTTGTCAAACCATGGAGCGAAATTTTTATTGAATGGAAAACTCTTGTTTTACTAGTCATGTTGGAATTTAGCAGGTAAAGCTGGGGCAGGGGCATTTCTGCTTAGTTTGATTTTGCTGCGACGCCAACAAAGCGAGGCTTTTGCGTCAGTCAGACACATGGAATGCTCATTGTTTTTGCAGAAAGACAAGGACTGGAGCTTTAAGTTATTAACTTGTGTACAAGTCCTTGGGAACTCACGCACCCAAACTTCCAGTTAGTGAGTCTCATGCCAAGTTTCCCTGCTGTGTTTCTCGTTTACATATGGAATGCGCATTGGGGTAGGCCTCAAGTCAAGATATTTGATTGTGAAACAATGTGTTCCTGTGGAAACCATGTTTCCCTCTGCGTTCCACAGGAGAAAAGAGGTGAATAAGGTCCTATTTTAGTTCTATTTATAAATATGTTTACTTCCAGAGGGTTTGAATCTGGGTAGACAATGTTTTTATGGGATGTACAAACCTATAAAATTAGACTTAGGGAAGGGGGAAATAGGAAGTTATTGTTCAATGGGTGTGGAGTTTCAGTTTGGAAGATGAAAAAGTTCCCAACATTATGAATACACTTAATGCCACCAAAGGCACTTACTTAAACATGTCTAAAATGGTCAATTTTATGTTTTAGATATCTGACTACAATAAAAAATAGATCAACATAGCAAAAGTTTTGTTTTTAGATACTTCAATTACATTGAAACATTTCCTGGGAAGCCCTCCTGTTAGGAAGGAAACACCCTAAATGTAATCAGAGTGATTTTTCACTTTAGTCTAAAGGGAATTTTGGAATCACAGAAGATTGAGGGCCTCATAGAAGATTCCTGGCCATTAGTACTATGCAACAGAGGCGGGAATAGTTACTTCTCAACTAGTTGATCTTAATTGTCACTCAATTCACAATCTTTAATGTAATTTTCCAGCAAACTCTTAATATTCCAGGGAACATGCTGTTGTGATTTATCCAACTATAGACTAGTTTATTTGGCCACAAATGACTAAAGCACAGCACGTGCAAAGGGGAGAGAGATTGTTTCAGATAGAACTGCTGATGATGTTTTTCTTTTTTAAAAAGGAAAGAAGGGGGCTAGGTGTGCAAGAAGGTATTTATTAAACACTAGTAACAAGCAAGGAAATAGCAATAACGCTAACAGTATTCATTACTGTAGCTGACAATGAACTTGGCCCATTTCATGGTTCTCTGGGGCTTCAGCTGGCATCTCAGTGGATTGGGGGTGATTTGCCCAATTGGCAACTTGAGGGGTCTGCGCCTTGGTGGGTCCTGCTTTTATAGGGTTGTAGTAGGCATTCATTGCTTTTGCATATATATGGGTATGGCGGTTTGAGAATTCACCCTCAAGGGTAAAATGTTCTATCCATGATCTTTCCAGTTCTTATTTTTCTTTAACGATTAGGTCAGTCAACCCATAACCTACTGTTCCCCTAGAGAACACCCCTCCTCTTTCTTGCTGCATAGAGTCTGGAGTCCAAATTCCTTGATCTAATGCTCAACAGTCTTTCTGATCTGGCCCTGCCTCCTCTCGCTGTGCTTGCTCTTGCCTCTATGACCTCAGGCCTTGCTAAATGAACTGTGTATGTCCCTCCAGCTCACTGATTCAGCCAAGGTTTCGCTCTCTGGCAGCCTTCTCCTCTACATGCCCCTCCCCACCTTGTGTGACCTTTAACTCATTCATTGTGTTAGTTTCCACTGAAGAGGGTGTCCCTTGAGGGTCTTTCTCTGCCCAATTCCCTACACCCCACTGTTCCCTACCTCACTACCATAGTTCCTTTAATGCTTGATGTTTCCATTGGCCCCGTTTGTTCATTCATGCATCTGTCCGTGTACTACATCAAGCTTCCTGAGGGACAGGCCGCTGTTGGGACTTATTCTGTGCCTAGTTCACTGCCCTGAGCGCCTACCTCACTCCATAACTCAGGGGCTCTCCTCTGTTTTGGTTGTTAGATGAGTGATAATATAAGTAGGTGACAAAAATTTGAATTAAGGAATGAAGCAAGACCACCTTGTATTGTGATGCTTATATCTCACTTGCACTGCCTAGTGGTGTGATTAACCTCTGTTTAAATGTCAGCTTCCAGCTCGGCCAGCGTGGCTCAGTGGTTGAGCATAGACCTATGCACCAGGAGATCACGGTAGGACTCCAGGTCAGGGTTCGATCCCTGATGTGGGGCGTGCAGAAGGCAGGCAATCAATGATTCTCATCATTGATGTTTCTCTCTCTCTCCCTTCCTCTCTGAAATCAATATATATATATTTTAAAAAATAGTCAGCTTCCTCCTAGATTGGAGTGCAGGGCCAGTGTCTGAGCCATCCTGCTCTCCACAGGGCGCGAGCAGGGCAGATGCCTGGTCCAGCGATTGCACAGGGCGGACCCATCCTTGGAAAGAGAGGAGCTCAGGGAATAAGCACATAGGTGCTGCCCCGAGCCACGGGAGGGCGGGACTTCCGGTCCCCTTCGCCAAGCCTTCCGGCGCGAGGCGGAAGCCGGGCTCGGTCCGGGTCGGAGCCGGAGCGCCCGGCGCTGGGTCCTCCGTGGACGCTTCCCGCCCCGCAGCCGCCGCGCACCGCGGAGGGGAGACCGGGTAGGGACCGCAGCGTCGGGGGTCCCCACGCGGGGCAGGGAGCCTCGGGCCTCGGGGTTTGAGGGAGGGGACCGTGACGGGGGACAGGGACGGGGGAGCCCGCGGGGGTAGCGGGCAGGGGCTGGGGAGGGAGGCGCCGGGACCCTGGGCGGGGAGGCCGGGGGCGGGGAGGGCGGAGGGGCGGGGGGCCGGGCGGGGATGCGGGGGGCGGGAGTGCGGTGACCGGGCGGGGATGCGGCTGGGGGGACAGCGTCCCGCGTGGGGGAGTGTCCCGGACTCGGTGACCGCGAGGGCGGCGCGCGGTGGCCCAGGTGGGCTCGCAGGGGGATGGAGAGGAGGGTCCGCCCTGCGCGGGGCGCGCACCGGAGGGGATGGCGGACCTAACGGGTCGGAAAGACGGCCGGGCACCTCCGAGTATTGGCGGCTGAGCTCGCATCGCTGCATTTTCATGCTGTGTGTGTGCGTGTGTGTGCGTGTGTGTGCGTGTGTGTGCGTGTGTGTGCGTGTGTGTGCGTGTGTGTGTTTCAGGAAAATAGTTTGCATTCCTCGGGAAGCTGGCACCCTCCTTCATTCAGGTGCCAACCGAAGCTGCGTGTCTTTGTCAGACAGATAAGCTCTTGCAAGTCGTTTCATCCCAGCAAGCCCACCAGAGCTCTCCTCTGGAGTCTTGTCTGCCCTGCAGAGCCTGTGGGCTGTCTGATCTCCTTTGTTGTGGAAATGAACTTTTAAGTGCATGTAGAATTAGGGTAATAATTGCATGGGAGACCCAGCTGTCAAACCGTTTGCAGTTAACAATTCGTGTTGTTCTTCTGCCCGACTCACACAGAATACTAAAAGTTATCCTGTTGGGTTTAGTTTTAGATTAGGGTGCAATGACTAAACTACTAAGAACTTACTGTTGCTTTTTATTTCTGCTACAAGGAAATAAATCTCTTTGCCATGGGCAGTATTTAAAAAAGATATATTGGTAGCCCAAGATTTGTTGTTATATACACGTGGACACGTTTAGTTTTCCTTAATGGGCTTGTTTTTTTAATCATTACCGGAGATAATTATAATTATCGTCTACATTATATTTATGTTTTATTGGCTGCAATTAATACGCATTTCCTAATCTACATCATACAGCGTCTTACTTCACTGTGATTACCAAGGCTCTCTTAGCTTCAAGTAGATGGTAAGTGAATTGTTTGCCACAAACTGGGCAAGAGAGCCAGGGAGAGCCGTAGCGTTGTCATTGGTGGAGAGTGATACCAGGTGATTGATTGGCTTCTTCCCGGAGTTTCATATTTCAAGTGTTAAACTTGATTATTTTTAAAATTACTGTATTGGTACAGCTACTTTTTAGATCTGATTTGGTCCTCTGACTTGCACCGATTCACAACAAAAACACAAACATTTTCTGTTTATTGGTGTCTGCTAACTTTCTTTCCCCCCAGCTTTCCCCCCAGCTTTTGGAGGTATAACTGACAAATAATAATTGTATATATTTAAGGTATAGAATGTAATTATTTGATATACATATAAATTTTGAAATGATTACCACAATCAAGCTGATCAACAGATCGTAACCTCACGTTGTTACCATTTTATTTCTTTTTTGTGTGGTGAGAATACTTAGGATCTACTCTCTTCTAGATTTCAGATGTGTACAGTATTATTAGCTGTAGCTTATAAACTCTTGAAAAAAATATCTGTGCTTGAGTTTCTTATAAATTCTTAAAGATTGTGTTGAGTCAGGGCTGCCTTTGGATTGATTGTAGCTAAGTTGCTAATGCTTTTTGTCGGGCTTAATGCTCCTTGTAGGGCTTACCGGCAGATCATCTCCAGATTCTTCTATACAGTTTTCTGCAGAAAAGGGTGATCAGTGATGGTTCTCTGGACCTGGTGCCCTCACTCCCTGGGAGACCCAAGAATTACAGGCTTTCCCCATGTTTGTAGTGGGTTTTCCGCTCCCTACCACTCACTTTTGCATGCATGTCTCCGAAGAACAGAAAAACACAAATCATTGGACTTACGTTCTAACCTACCTGCCTCCCTCCTAGCCCTCACGATGAAATGTCACATTCACGTGTAGAATAGTTGAAAACTTGCTTGAAAGAAAGTATCTGGGACCCGCCATTTCTTATGTTTATGATTTTGCTTTGGAGTTTAGCCTTTGAACTGTGTATGAACTCTCATCCATACTCTAAAGACTTTTAAAAACTGCCAAGAACTATAAAAAAGTAAAAAAAAAAAAAAAAAAGACCTATAGAGGGAACACAATCATTAATGTTCTTGGAAACTAGGCTTGCCAATGGCCTTAGTCCATTGTTATTATTATATAGATGTATAATTATGTATAGATTATATATAGACAGACATAGATTGTATGCAGAGATTATTCCCATTTTTAGCCAATGTCAGACCTTTAAAACCCAAACTAATAGACGCATTTTTAAAGCCTTGGTTCAAATCTTAGTTCTTCATCTCCATCTTTTTAAAGTTAAAATTGCCAGTAGCGAAGTCTAGCTTAGAGGAAAGAGTCTGTTAGTTGATGAGATGAATGCTGTGTTTCTTGGCTAGTGAATGGGAAGTGAGACCTACAGGCACTGGGTTTTCATTCCGTTAGCACCATCCTAGTAGAGGAATAGAAGGAGCCCTAAATGGAGTGCTGGGATACCTGGGTTCTAGAAGTAGCTATGCTGCTAATGGGCCATGTGGTTGAATGAGGTGTTTGGCCCTTTAGTCTCAGCAACTGCCTGTGAAAAGGATTGGATTCTACCAGTGTTCTGATTTCCCCCATTGCCATGGCAGTAGTATTCCTCTCTGCAGCTGCTTCTTAATTCCTAGCCATGGGAAGTCTTTTCCTAGGCTAAGCATGGCTCACTAATGGCCCCCAGGGCCCCTTTCAGCTCTGATAGTCTAGAACTGTGCCGTCCAGCATAGCAGTCCCTTGCCCACAAGCCGAGATACGACCAGCCCTTTACAAAAAAAGTTTACAGTTACGTGGTATCACTAATAGTTTTATTTTATTTTTATTTTTAAAGGTATTTTATTGATTTCAGAGAGTAAAGGAGAGGGGGAGAGAGAGAGAGAGAGAGAAACATCAATGATGAGAGAGAATCATTGATAGGCTGCCTCCTGCACACCCCCTACTGGGGACCGAGCCCACAACCCAGGCATGTGCCCTTGACTGGAATCGAACCTAGGACTCTGCAGTCCGAAAGCCAACTCTCTATCCACTGAGCCAAACCAGCCAGGGCACTAATACTTAAAAAAAAAAGAAAAGATTTTTAATTGATCTTTAGAGAGAGAGAGGAAGAGGGAGAAACATCGATGTGAGAGCAAAACATCAATAGACTGCCTCCTGCATGCCCCCCACTGGAGATCGAGCTGTAACCCGCACATGTGCCCTGACCAGGAATCGAACTGACAACTTTTTGGTACATGGGATGATGCTCAACCGGCTGAGCCACACCAGTCAGGGCAGTTATACTTTTTGAATGGAACCACAGTGTGATTTTAAGAAATTGGCTCATGAAATCGTAGGGATTGGCAAACCCATCATTTGCAGGCCAGGCCAGCAGGCTGGAAGGTCAGGCAAGGGTTTTGCTGCAGTCTTGAGGTAGAATTCCTTCTTTGGGAAATCTTGGATTTTGCTCTTTTGGTCTACAACTCATTATATGAGCACCCCCCCCCCCCCCCATACACACACACACACACACAC
Organism: Myotis yumanensis; assembly: GCF_028538775.1. NCBI lineage: Eukaryota > Metazoa > Chordata > Mammalia > Chiroptera > Vespertilionidae > Myotis > Myotis yumanensis. The sequence goes on along the minus strand of NW_027223773.1, from coordinate 6,528,601 downwards.
ACACACTCAAGGGTAATCTTTACTTAAAGTCAACTTATTGTACATTAACCACAAAATACCTTTACTGCAACCCCTAGATTAATGTTTGATTAAATAACTGGGTATTATAACCTAGCCAAGTCAACACATAAGACTATCCACAGTTAGTATTTAAAACACATTTGGTATATTAAATATATACCAAATATATATAAAATATTGCATAGAGATTAGCAAATAGGAGAGTATCTGTATTCATCATCTTTAAGGGATTACCTGGGTTTTTAATTCATGTATCCAAGAATAGAAAATGGACAATTTAATGAACCTTGTCACCCTTTGAAACTTAAAAAGTTATTTTCTTTTTTATCTGTCATACATTATTTTTTTAACTTAAGATGCCTTGGGTCATTTTAAAATGGTATAATAATTTTTGTTCTTATAAATTAATGCTCTTGCTAATCTTTTTGCATAAAACATTCTTAGAGCTGGGGGTTAGTTTTCAGCTTATGCGGTCTCATGCCCATCGTTTATGGTGGAGAAACTGGTCCCAGAAGGTGGAGTCATTTGCTCAGGTAATGCCAGCAAGCGGAAGGACCAGGAGTGGAAGCCAGGTCTGGATTCCGAGCCAGTGTCTGCTACAAGAGGGACTACAGTTACGTGAAGCGAGTCAAGGGCAGGCTTTCTGAAGAGAGGCTCATTTTGAGTTTCTACTGAAGGGATCGAGTATGAATTGACAGTTAAGAGAATGGAGGTGTATTCAGGCCATTCAGTGACAGGGCGGGGGTGGGGTTGGGGGGGCAGAGAGATGTGGGTATGTCATGGGTATTTCCAAGTGGACAGCATATCCTATTGAGGGCACATGGTGACATGTGGTACCCGGGGGCTTGAAGAGATCTTACATGTCAGAACAGGCGAGCCATGGGATGATTCACAGGGGCTATTCCAAAGGAACGTAAGTAGAGAGAATGCGTGGACCGAGACGGGGGACTGAGAGAGCTTGCTTGCTTGCGGAGTTGAGAAGAAGGGAACTTGCTGTGTTGGAACCCAAGTACTCCCAGTAAGCACAGGCCCGATTCGGGAAATCTAGAGGGGACTCTAGGATTCTGTGGGGCACTCAGAAAACAGTGTAGGACAGCGATGGCGAAGCTATGACGCGCGTGTCAGAGGGGACACGCAAACTCATTTTTTGGGTTGATTTTTCTTTGTTCAATGGCATTTAAATATACAAAATAAATATAAAAAATATACATCTTTGTTTTACTGTGGTTGCCAATATCAAAAAATTTCTATATGTGACATGGCACCAGAGTTAAGTTAGGGTTTTTCAAAATGCTGACACGCCGAGCTCAAAAGGTTCGCCATCACTGGTGTAGGAGGTAAATGAGCCTTTAGAAGGTTGCCAGGTTTTTGGCATGATCTGAGTTTACTTCCTTACCTGCAAAATAAGCACAATAATGCCCACCGCATGCAGTTGTTCCAGAAGTGTTTTATGGTCCATTTGTTGCACTTTAAACTTTTATGAAATGCGATCAGTGTATCAGTGAATGTTTTTCCAAGGTACCAGAATGAACGTCGCATCTAAAGTAGTCGATGCTTGTGACATTTGCTGCGTGGATCACAGCAATAACAGAGAGGTGGCGGCGGACGGAGGGGGCTACTCACATAAAAATTCATTTCTTTTGGAATTCGAAGCAGGAACTTTCCTCATATTACAGGCTGCTGCAGGGCAGGGCTAGAATCCAAGCTTTGATTAAAAGCACCCAAACTCTCTTTCTCTTTTCTTTACAACCACAGTTATTGCCAGCTGAAAAGTATAATGGAGAGTAATGATGAATGCATTTCCATCTGCTGCAAAAAAATTGTTTTAGGCCGTTTCATTCTTTTACACCTAGATAAAAAGGCCGCTTTGAAATGAAGGGTAAATTAGTGGTTGCCAAATAAGTGGTTATTAGATTCCTGCTCTGGAAACCTGTTTAGGTGATACTGACGGGGGCAGCTGCCAGTTACAGTTCCGTCTGAAATACTTTCTCCCTGGGGGTGGGGAGGGGGGTGGAATTCAAGCACTTAGAGACTTTCTTTCCTTTTCATCCCCAACTTGTGGGTTTCAGATAGAGGTGTTACTTTCCCTGAGACGCTCAGGTTTTCTCGGGCTGTCAAGGCCAAATGCAAACCAAACTTTTGGAATGATCCGCAGTAGATCTTTCACTCATTGGGACGAGAGCTGAGCTGGTTGGAATAGGCCGTGGCTCTCATGCCCTCCTTGCCCGCTGTGGGAGGGGCTGTGGAATGGCTGTGTCTCCCCCATAGGTGATGGGTCTTGATGCTTTTTTACTTTAGTGTGGTTTCATTACGGTTACCCCTCAAGATCACATCAGCAGCAGTATATTATAGAAAAAATTTAATCAGTCCCTTAATACTGTAACCTAATTATTAGTAATTAGAACTCTGGGCTCCAGTGAGCAGATTAGTACTTTTCAAGGATTTTTAAATTTGTGTTTGGTATGGGATCCAGGTTATTGTATTTGCTGAATGTTGATGGGCATTAGGGTTATGTACTCCTATCAGGGAGTGAGGCACTCAGATATAATTTAACTTCTGTGCAAGGTGCTTTTTTTATTATTTGTTGTTGTTAATCCTCACCCGAGGATATTTTTTCATTGATTTTTAGAGAGAGTATAGGGGGGGTGGGGGGGAGACAGAGAGACCAACATCGATGTGAGAGAGACACATTGATTGGTTGCTCCCACCCGTGTCCTAACCAGGACCAGGGATCAAGCCTGCAACTGAGGTGCGTGCCCTTGACCGGAATCGAACCCGGGACCCTTCAGGCCACCGGCTGATGCTCTATCCACTGAACCAAACCAGCCAGGGCTAAGATGCTTTTTGACACCTGCTACTGTGGTGTTATAAAACAATTTTAGAAAGGGGATGGATAATAATTACACGCTGGCTGGCACGTATTAAATACTTACTGTGTGCCAGATACTGCGCTAAGTGCTTCACATCTGTTCTATCTAATTTAATCCTCACTGTAATCCTATTAAGGGCCATTATTACGCCAACTTCACAGACATAGAAACTGAGGTAGACGGAGGCTAAATGACTTGGCCAAGTGAATAGTAATAGGAGCTGGGATTTGCATCCAGGCGACCTGACTCGAGGGCCAGGGCCCTTGCCTGCTCTGCTGTACGTCAAGCTGATGCCTCTGCTTCAGACATAAGGCAGCTCTGTGTAAGGTTTCCACTCGTAAAGTTCCCCCTGTCGTTTCCCATTAGGGGCTGTGTACACAGGCCGAGTTTCCATTTCTCTTCTAATAAAACTTCATCTTTCGGTTCAGTGGTTGCCCATTGGTTTCTTGCAAAACGTTCTCAGCGTCTAGCGTTTTTGTCCCAGGTGAGAGGATGGGGTCAGTTGGCTGACACTTTGGCATCTGTGCTTTAAGGTCGGCGTGGTCAGATCTTTGTACTCATAGAAATGAGCAGTTAAAGCAGCCTTTCCGTTGGGTTATAGTATAATTTGAACTCTATTTTAGACACATATGGAAATTAATTTTTATTTGATAAAATATGCAGATGGAGACATTCTGAAAGCAGCCTGTTGTAGAGGAGAAAAATCCACTCAATTTAAACTGGGCCGTGGAGAATTAGAAAAGGGGGGGAGGGTATGGATCATCCATATGAGGGTTGTTGAATTCAGAGTTTCTCACCTTTTTCCTCCTTAGAGTTATTTAACCTTGGAATAGTATTATTTGGAAATGCCTGACTTTCTAAACTTTAACTGAACACTTTAGGTTTGGGAGCACAATTCCTAAACCCATGAAATAATCTTCACACAGCATGATTTTATTTTATTTGTACTTTGGGATTACACACTCGTTCCTAATTTTCACAGGTTTGAATTAACTGAAGTGAGTTGCACATCTTTGAGGTGACATAATTCATAGTCTTTTTCTTTTTCTCCTAGAAAGTTTGGGGTTGGAGGGATAGACAGCTATCTAATAAAGCAGCAACTGGGTTTTCTTTTGTTTTTAAATATGCTTTTATTGATTTTAGAGAGGGGGGGGAGAGAGAGAGAGAGAGAGAGAGGGAGAGAGAGAGAAAGAGAGAAACATTGAATGGTTGCTTCCTACCTGCCCCCTACTGGGGATCGAGCCTTAACCCAGGCATGTGCCCTGACCTGGAATTGAATTAGTGACCTCTTGGTGCCCGGGATGACACAGCCACACCAACCAGGGCACTACCGGATTTTCTTTATCTTATATGAAGTGTTAACCTTTACATTTTGCTGTGGAAGGGGCCTTGACTTCAGATTGAATTTAATCTGAAAACCTAAGCACACATAGGCACACTTTTGAAATAGTAATGAGCTTTAGGTACTGCACGTAATACAATTTCATACGGAAGCTTTTTAGTCCTGAATAAGGGAGGGATATATAGAAAGCCAAGGAGACGAGGATGGCTGAATTCTATGTAATAGTTGTGGTAGTCCTGATTGAAATAGTCTAATTCAGCAATCTAAAGCAATGCCTGCTGCTCAGCGAATACTTCACTGTCATGAAAAGAAGCGGAAGGAAATGGTATTTTGCAGATCGTGTGCCAGGCGCTGTGCTAAGATCCTGGCTTGCATGTGAAGATCCTGGGCTCACCATCTCTTTTTTCATTAAGACGAGGAAACTGATATTTCCTCATCTTTAAAAGCAATAGAAAAATATATCCTCGGCTGAGGATTTAAAAAAAAAAGTGATGGTAAACCTTCTTTAGGTTATATTTGTAAGGATATAGGTTATAGAAACATATAAACACTGTTACTAGTAAAAGTTCCTGCAAATTTGTCAATACCCTTGACACTCATGGTATGTTCAGCATCATATTATCAGTCATATTCCAGTTATGTTAAGATATCGTATGTAACTGAAATAAGCAAATTTCCTTGTCAATTACATTATAATGACCTCTTATGGCATCTCTAACCATGGCCATTTAAAAGTCTTTTGTAATTCACAGACAGTTGTTTTTCACTCCTAATTCTTTTTTTTTTTTTTTTTTTTTTTTATATTTTATTGATTTTTTACAGAGAGGAAGGGAGAGAGATAGAGAGTCAGAAACATCGATGAGAGAGAAACATCAATGAGAGAGAAACATCGATCAGCTGCCTCCTGCACATCCCCCACTGGGGACGTGCTCGCAACCAAGGTACATGTCCTTGACCGGAATCGAACCCGGGACCCTTCAGTCCGCAGGCCGACGCTCTATCCACTGAGCCAAACCGGTTTCAGCATCACTCCTAATTCTTTTCCAAAAGTGTTTACAATCAGCTGGAGGCGAGAATGTTCAGTGAAGCCATCACTTGAGACTGTGCCAATGGACTGAGTAATTTTCTAAACTAATGAAGAAGTTGATGGATTCATAGAACTGCTCACCCAAGATCAAACAGAACAAGAATTAATTACACGAACTGATGAGGATGATTATAATTTTTAATGACTTTTTGTTTGAAACGTTGCTGGCTCTTTAATGTTGTGTTTTCCTCTTTTCTCTTAAGCTATCTATAATTTACAGCAGTTTGGCAAAGTGTACCTTTGTGAACAAAGATGAAACAATTTTCTCCCTATGTGATCCCTCCAGAATTCAGAAAATCTTATTGAGTAATTTTAGTTTCATGGCAATCTAGCTATTTACATAAGTCGAACAAGAATCCGTTTCCTGCCTTAGCCAGTTAGGCTCAGTGGACAGAGTGTTGGCCTGTGGACCGAAGGGTCCTGTGTTCGGTTGCAGGGCACATACCTTGGTTGCAGGCTGGATCCCTGGCCCAGTCAGGGTGGGTGCGGGAAGCAACCAGTCGATGTGTCTCTCTCACATCAATGTTTCTTTCTCTCAGTCTCTCCCTCTCCCTTTCACTCTCTCTAAAAATCAATGGAAAAAAATATCCTCAGGTGAGGATAAAAAAATTAGGCTCAAAAAGCGTTTTGATATGAGTTTTCCTCATGTGTCTTTTAATGCATTTTTAAGTGAAAAATCATGCATGATAAAAATAGTATGTGTACTGTATTTTACTTATTTTCTTGTTTAAAGTATATATTAGGAGGGCATCTAGAATAGAAAATAACTTTAAGGCATGTTTCCTATATTCTTTCTTTGATGTAATCTTGTAATTTGATTATCTACATATGATGTGATTTCCTTTGCTCACTAGATAAACACTGTTAAAAATAATCTTTTAATTGAAAAGGCGCTTCACCCATCTATTTTTTAATGTGTTGAGGTTAATGCTTTATCAAGTTATTCAATCTGTAGCCGGCGGTCTTAATGTAGTGGCTCTTGGCAGTGGTTGTCAGTGAGCTCTAACGGAGGAGATGAGCATTTGAGGGGAAACAATTGTGGGCTTTGTAAGCGGTGATGTTGAGCAGTGACTAAGTACATTCATGTGCACGGCCAATGTAAACTCCAGACAGATTGCCCAGCCTTTTCCTCGAGTGGGTCATGTGAGTCGGTGTTTATCACCGACTTGAATAGCTTCAAGTCTCACAAACCACAAAACTTGACCATGAAACCAAGCAGCTGTTTCAAAGGACTCTTTGCAAGCAGATTTTATTTTTTATTTTTGGGGTCACTGCCATGAAAAGAAGATTGTGCAATGTGTGTATGCTCGCTGGAACTTCCCTCCCTCCCTCCCTCCCTTTCTTCCTCCCTTTGGCCCCTTTAAATCAGATTGCAGTGCAGAGGTTTCTGCAATACATTTGGTGGGTCGTCTCCACACGCGGCCTTCCATCAGCACAGTTGGCTTTGTGCTAAGGCTCATGGGCCATTGCATTGGAAAAATTAAAATAGTGTGCAGGGTACTTGGTCTCTGTCTTTCGGAAATGATAGTAGGTGAGATTGTAGCCTCTGTTTTATTTAGATCTGCTCACTGCTTTGGTTGTAGGCTTAGTGGGGAAGGAGTCTAATCCCTAAAGAACAGTATCTACGTTTTCAAAGAGCCTGCAAAGGTGGTTAAGTGGCACTTATGACTGATGGGTCTCTGGGATTTAGATGCCTGCGTTGTTTTCAACAGAAGGTTACTATTGAAATTATTCCTGGGTCCTATCTTTCTTTTGCAGGATGTGTGTACATCATAGTTGTATAGAACCTTTAATATGCTGACCTCCAATTGCAGCGGTTCTCAACCTGTGGGTCGTGACTCCTTTGGGGGTCGAATGACCCTTTCACAGGGGTCGCCTAAGACCATCCTGCATATCAGATATTTACATGACGATTCATAACAGTAGCAACATGACAGTGATGAAGTAGAAACGAAAATAATTTTATGGTTGGGGGTCACTACAACATGAGGAACTGTATTTAAAGGGCCAGAAGGTTAAGAACCGCTGCTAATGTGAGGTGCTTCTCTGATGATTCTCTTAAAAACTGGGCTGTTTCAGCATGGAGAATGTCAGCATTATTATCTGGGGAGAGCTACTTCTCCAGGTTAAGTACTGCGCGGTTTGGCTTTTGTGCGTGTGCACACGTACACATTTGGAATTACGATTTTAAGTTAGGTAATGATGTCAAAAATGGGGAGATTATTTCAGAGGCAATAAGTAGTTTATTTATTTTTTAAATCTTTTAAAAAAATTGATTTTAGACAGAGAGGAAGGGAGAGGGATAGAGAGAATATAAACATCAATTGGCTGCCTCCTGCCTGGAAGGAGCCTGTAGTGTGTGTGTGTGCCCTGACCAGGAATCGAGCCAGTACCTGGGGTTCATGGATCAGTGCTCCACCACTGAGCCACACTGGCCAGGTAATAAGTTTATCTTTGGATAATAAAGGTATCTTGAATTAATTTAACAAATACATTCTAAGTGTCCATGTTGTATGTAGAACTCTGTTTGATGCTGGAGAATTTATAAACACCTCTAAGTTCTTATCTCTTATCCTTAAAGACCCTACATCCTATAATTGCTGAATGTAGTGTAGTAGTTCAGATGAGAGAGATATTAGCACAGCACAAAGAGAGTAGAGAAAACTTTATGGACATCATGAGCTGGGCTGGGACTCCCAGATAAGGAGACATAGTGTAGAGGAGGAAACACCCAGTAGAGGGAGCCTGAGTGAAGGTGGGAATCGCAGGGTGTGTTGGAGGGACCAGTTTGGCCGTAGTAGGTGGCACAGGTGAGGGAGTAGGGGAGACCAGCTTGGGACTGGGATTGGAGGACTTGCGTGCCATCCTGAGGAGACTTTACATCTTGTGAAACAGTGAGATTCATTCATTTGGTAACCAACTGAATATGAATGGTGTGCCAAGTGCCAACGAGGCAGAAGAGTATAATGGGTAAGGGCAAGGCCCTAGAGCAGGGATCCTCAAACTTTTTAAACAGGGGGCCAGTTCACTGTCCCTGAGACCGTCGGAGGGCCGGACTATAGTTTAAAAAAAAACTATGAACAAATTCCTATGCACACTGCACATACCTTATTTTGAAGTAAAAAAACAAAACGGGAACAAATACAATATTTGTATTTGCATGTGGCCTGCGGGCCGTAGTTTGAGGATCCCTGCCCTAGAGCCTCTAAACTTCCGGCTGGAGTCCTGATCAACTACTTGATGGCTGACTGAGCTTGTGCACACTTCTCACCCTCTGGCAGGGCTAGACCGATCGGTGATGGCAGATTTGTCAGATCACCAAGTCATTGATTCTTATCAAATTTTCTAATGCTTAAGGTCTTAATAAGAACGTTCATTTTCTGGTTCCTGATCAGAAAATATGTAGAAAACTATTATTACTAACAAAAATTTTAGTATTTCACTTAGTAGTTTTTTTCAGTTGAGAATCTTTTAAATGAAGGGTTTTAGCTATTTTTTAATTTCTTTTGGCTGCTAATTTTCAGTTAGATTTAAAATGAAAATAAAAATGAGTTAGAGTTAAGCTTTTAAGTGTAAATTTAAGTAAGTTAAAAATAAAATCCAGAAGCACTCCAGAGAAATCACAGTTAACCAGAACAGTCTTGCCCCCCCTCCTGGGCTAGGCTGTTCAGGGTTCTGTGTGTGACAGCCCCACCTGTAGCACACGGGGTGGGGAATCATTTTCACAGAGACGAGATGGATAATGGTTATTTCTTTGGTCATTGCTGTTGTTTTCTTACTCAGAAAAGGGAGTTTGGAAAGCATTGTGGACAGGCAGCCTTCGCTTCTTCTGCCTGCCTACAACACACCCTGCTGGGCTAGACCCCTGTGTCTGAGAATAGACTGAACGGAGTGGTAAGGTAGGGGAGGTGAAGTCTCTAGGACAGCCTCACAGGACGTCATCTCAGTGTGGCAGACGTGGGGGTACTGAGTGGGTCCCTCCAGATCTCCGCCTTTTTGTTCAAGGTCACTCCTTGGTCTTGGGTTGATGGCGTTTAACATTGGATTGTCCCACAGGTACCCTCCAGCACTCGCTGCCTTTTTACCCTGAATTGCCTTTGGGTCTCTGATTTTAGAGGCCAAATGTGGACAGTTTAGTTCCATATTCAAACTGTGTGGCGAGACTCGTATCGGAGAGTGGGAAGCGGGTTTGGCCTGAGGACAAGGGACCAGGGAAGGCCCGGGCCTGCTGCTGCGCCTTGTTCCTTGGAATTTATGTCCCTTTAGTTGCTGACCGCTGCTTTGCCACGACTGCGTGAAACTTCAGTGTGATGTATGGGTTCCGAAGCGTGCATTTCAGATGTTAGGAATTGAGCTCTAAATTCACTTGACAGAAACCAGACTCATTGTTCCTCCGAGACCCTTGGTGTAGCAGAATCGGAGCCAGAAGACCTGGGCTGGAAGCCTAGCTCCTCCTCGATTATTTGTGTCACTCTGAGCACAAAATATAGTTTTTCTTAATCTGATTTCTCTTTAATATCAAGGGAGGGATAGTTCTTCCTATCGTTGGTTGTTGCAATGAGACTTGAATAAGAGAGCATTTTATAGCATCCTAAAGAGCTATTTAATGCCAAATGTAAGGGGTGGACTCCGTCTTTGAAGACAGGCAGCGTGTCACAAGTACCCATGTGCTAAGGATCAGATTTGAGGGCTGTGTGAGGGCAGAACCCTGTTTGCTGCCCTACTGTGTACCCAACATCTTTATAGAACTGTGCTTACACATTTTCTTTATTTCTAAGTTTAAGAACTTTGCAGCATTTGTTGTCTATTCACCAGCTTTTCTCAGATGTGTGATTGTTCCTTCCCCATCTCAGAATAAATGGGATAGGAAAGCATAGCGCCCTCTTCTGTAGCTGGACAGATAAGCTACCCCTGGGGGCTAATCCCAAACAGTAAAGAGGCAGGAGAGGCCACAGCAGGGTTCTCTCGAGTTCCCTGTCTGCCTCTGATTAAAATCTACATGATAGATGGGGATCTGGAGGACACAATACTGAAAAGAAAGATGTTTGGCGAGACTCTGTGGACAGACACAGGAATCCAGGCTTAGCAATTGAATGGAGAATCCAGTAAAGGAATTTGGTCTGGGTCCAGGGAAAGATAATGGGGCACGTGAGGCCTTACCTTTGACACGCTATCCCCTAAGCTTACACACCTGTAGCTCCCAGGCTGCACACTTTCAAAATGCTACCCTGTTGATATTTTATATATGCACATCAGCATTCATATACTGATGGATGATAGTTAAGATTTTATGTATTTTAAGTCAATGTCCTCTTTTTTTAAAAAAAATATTTTTATTGATTTCAGAGAGAAAGGGAGAGGGAGAGAGAGAGAGAAACGTCAATGAAGAGAGAGAATCATTGATCGCTGCCTCCTGTATACCCACACTGGGGGATCAAGCCCACAACCCAGGCATGTGCCCTCACGGGAAATCAAACTGTGACCTCCGAGTTCATAGGTCGACACTCAGCTAGTAAGAGAAATATGTCCTAAAGTTAATTTTTTTGAAAGTGAAGTATTTGACTCTTGGCTCTATTACACATGAGCTGAATGATATTGGGCAAGTTACTCAACCTCTTTTGAATGTTCTTTTTTTATTAGCTATAAAATGAAATAGTATCTTGCAGAGTTGTTGGAATGAAAAATAATATTTGTAATGAAACTTGAATAAGAGAGCATTTTATAGCATCAGTACAGTGGCAGGCACACAGTAGGGATTCAATTAATGATGGGTATTAGTTTTTGATCTTGGTTTCATGTGTAAGTATTTGTATATCATTGGCAATAAGTTCTATAGATATAATATGAGCATTCCAAATAGTGCCAGTCTTGTGAGTTTCAATATTTGTTTATAGATGAAGTATATATTATGTTCCTTCATAGATTCCTGAAGGAGCAGATACCATATTCTGTTGAATTATATGCAGTAACTCAAAAGACATTTATCAGTTGTCAGAAGCAAAATTGTAATTTCACATTTGGAAAGGGTCACTTATTTTTAAATTTTACTTGGGTTATATCTGTACCCTTGACAAGAAAATTAATAGTCTTTGTGAACTAAATTGGAGTAATGTAGGCTATAGGACATACCAATTATATCACATTCTCTCGGTACTGGAGTCCTCATCCCTCTCCACCTTCTCATTCCCTTCCTTACCGTCTCCCTCCATCTTTGATAATACAGACAAATCTGCTAACTGTACCCCAGTAACTGGTCTTTTGTTCTTTTTTGAGAAATAGAACTCCTAGTCCCTCCCCAGTGTTAGCTAACCCACGGCCACCCAACTACAATGTATCTCCCAGCTACACACACTAAATGGAGCCCCGTGACTAAGTGTGGGACCCTGGGATGTAAAAGGAAGAGATGTGGGCAACTTCTGGGGTCATCTTCCTACAGACCAAGTCACTTGCCCTGGAAGTCCTTGTTCCCTTTTCCTCTTCGGCTGGGCAGTGACAAGAATGAAAGCAGCCCTGGCCGGCTTGGCTCAGTGGATAGACCATCGGCCTGTGGACTGAAGGGTCCCAGGTTCGATTCCGGCCAAGGGCACATGCCTGGGTTGCGGGCTCCATCCTCAGTGTGGGGTGTGCAGGAAGCAGCCAGTCAATGATTCTCTCTCATCATTGATGTTTCTGTCTCTCTCCTTCTCCCTTCCTCTCTGAAATCAATAAAGAAATATATTTAAAAAGAATGAAAGCAGCAGTCTTGGGCCCAGAGATGGACACTACGTAATGGAGATGACGCACCAGCCAGCTCTTCTGGGCTCCCTGGAGTGGAGCTCTTTGCCCATCCTAGATCACTCCCCTACCCGTGAACTGCTCTGTGAGAGAAATAAACGTCTATCTTATTGACGCCCTGGTACCTTTGTATTTGTTTATTGCAGCTATTACAGTTTGTTGCCGTCTACCTAGTGGCCTAAGCAAAACTCTGCTGTAAAGAGTTGTGGGTTGTCTACTGCCTGGGAGAAAATATTTGCAAATCATGTACCTGATAAGGAGTTGATATAAAAATAGACATAATGAACTCTTATAAGTCAATAGCAAAAAACAATCTGATGAAAAAAGGGGCAGAGGATCCGAATACATTTTTTCCGAAGATGACTTACAGATGGCTAGCCGGTACGCAAGAAGACGCTTCACGTCATTAATCATCAGGGAAGCGCAAATCCAAAGCCAAATGATGTAACACTTCATATCTGTTAGGATGGCTGTTATCAAAAAGACAAGAAATAGCAAATGTGGACGAGGGTGTGGAGGAAAGGGAACACTTGTGCACTGTTGGTGGGAATGGAAATTGGTTCAGCCACCATGGAAAACAGTATGGAGGTGCTTCAAAAAATTACAAATAGGACTACGATAGGATCTAGTAATTCCACTTCTGGGTATTTATCTGAAAACAAAGACATTAATCGAAAAGACATATGCACCCCCATGTTTACTGTAGCATTATTTACAATAGCCAAGATACGGAAACAACCTAAGTGTTCACTGATGGATGAATGGATGAAGAAGATGACACACACACACACACACACACACACACCACAAAGGCCAAGAAGTGTCAAATCACAAGAGCAATCAAAAAAGAAGAGAAAAACGAAACCATGCTGGGAAGGGAAGATGAGACGATTAGTGGTGCTGGTAGCAACCGAGATGGATAGATGTCGGAGAGGTCTGAACGCAGCAAAAGCAGCAGCAAAAGCAGATAAATGGTGCCACCATCATGGCTGCCTCTGAAGACAATGGCAGATGCACCCTCGTTGGGGTGTGGTGTTGAGACTGGGAAAGACACCTGGGAACAGCAGTCGTCCTTAAAGTGCTCCCTTTTCCCATGCTAAACACTCATCTCGGAATATAGCCCGAGTAGCCCATTCGCTGCTCTGCTTTTGGTATTTAAAACAGCATGTTCACATTTGTTTCCCCAGATCTCGTCCTATCAGTGGTTCTTACCAGGATTAGTAGGCCTGGTATGTTGAGATTTCCTCTAACTGCTTGTTGCTTCCTTTGATACTTTATATTCCTTCCCAGCAGGAGGAAATACAGCCATGCATAGCATTACCACCCATTTTACAGGAGTGGGGAAGTCAAGGTGAAGGCTAAGGGCTTCTGCAAGGACTGAAGGGGAGGAGGCTTTCAAGTGTGGCTTAGAAGCCAGGAGTTTGGTGTTTTTATAGAGAAAAAGTAAGATGGCTAATTGAGCAGGCTTTCTGAATTTAGCTTTTTTAATGCTGGATTCTACACTTAAGTACATTAAATCTTTCAAGTATTATCTATATCGGTACCAGCTAATCTACCTTTCGCTCTATTATGGATGGCTGAGCCAGCCTCTCCTTTTAACAAAATCCTTGATGTATTAGGTCGTTAAAACAAATTCTAACATTTGGTGCTCATTAGTGTTGTAACCGAAACAAAAACATTTTAATGGCTGATCCCAGAATATTTTGAAGTTAGTGTAACTTTGCTGGAAAGGTATTTAAGCTACGGTATCAGTTGCAAGTAGGCCATGAGCCAATTTTCAAAGCTGTTTCTAAGTAAGACATTGAGTTTTTCAGAATGCAGAAAACTACATTATGTGGCACCGTGCCATGACACAGAGCAACAGAATGAAACAATTACAATGGGTTTTGTATCGATAATTGTATTTCTAAGTGAGTAGTTTAAGGTATTATGAAACAGAGTTTAGAATAACTCCCCAGTGTGTACAGCAGTTGCTTTATTTTAATGGTAGACCATGAAAGAGTTGTTTGAATATAAAGAAAGATGGGAATAGCCAGATGACAAAAATTCAAACTCAGTGTTCAACTCTTTTGCCCATTTTTTAATTGGGTTGTCTTCTTGTTATTGAATTTTAAGAGTTCTTTATATGTTCTAGATAGAAGTCCTTTGGTGGCTCTGTGTATTTTGAATATTTCCTCCAGTGTATGGTTTGCCGTTTCATTTTCTTGGTGGTGTTTTGGGAGGGCATACATTTTTATTCTGATTTTTAGTTTATCAGTTATTCTTTCATGGTTCATGCTTTTTGTACCTTGTCTAAGAAATCTTTGCCCAGCCTAGTTAAGGTCTTAAAGATTTCATCCTAGATTTTTTTTCTTTTTTTTTAGAAATTTTATACTTTCTAGCTTTTACTTTTATGTCTATAATCCATTTTGAGGTTTTTTTTTGGTGCATATTGAGTATGATGTGTGTGTGTGTGTGTGTGTGGTCAGTAGAAACCCATTGAAAATGTTTGTATGTGGACAAACATTTAGTGACAGTGTAGAGATTGCAACCAAGAGTAAAAACATGGTGTGAGTTGATAATAACCCGAACTAGGAGAGCAGGGAAGAGAGAGATTTGATGGCATTTTAGAGACAGAATAAATTGGATGGGGAGCGAGCATGAATTGGATGGAGAGCAAAGATGAGGCTAAGGCTTATGGTTCCAGGAAATAGTATGGTTTGTGGCCAGGACTGGAATATAGGACAAGGAAAAGGAGAAGATTTATGATGAATGGAGAAGAGCTCTGTTCTCACACTCTTGACTCATGTGACAGCAGGGCATTTAGTCCTTGTCCCTATGCACACATGTTGGGGCATAGCCAGATTCTTAGTGAGAACACTTCTTTTTTTTTTTTTAACATTATGTCTTTTTTTTTTATACAAGTCTTTTTTTTAAAAATATATTTTATTGATTTTTTACAGAGAGGAAGGGAGAGAGATAGAGAGTTAGAAACATCGATGAGAGAGAAACATCGATCAGCTGCCTCCTGCACATCTCCCACTGGGGATGTGCCCGCAACCCAGGCACATACCCTTGACCGGAATCGAACCTGGGACCTTTCAGTCCGCAGGCCGATGCTCTATCCAGTGAGCCAAACCGGTTTTGGCAAGAGAACACTTCTTTTTATTAACCCACTGTAACCAATTTTCTATGTTGTTATATAGTCTCCATTCCGGTATTTTTTTTATAGCTTAACAATATTATAGTTTTGTAATAAAGCTACGATATATTTGCTATATAAAAGAATTATCTTGTAAAAAGAAATAAATGATGCCACCAAAATGGTTTCCACTGTACTTCCCTCCTATTTCCATCACAGCATAACCACTTAGAAGGATATTCTTTCATTCTTTGTCTAGATATGCAGACATCTCACATCATACTTTTCATGCAAGTAAGATTGTATTATCCTTATTTATTTTATTTTTAAAAATATATTTTTATTGATTTCAGGGAGGAAGGGAGAGGGAGAGAGAGATAGAAACATCAGTGATGAGAGCGAATCACTGATCAGCTGCTTCCTGCACGCCCCCTACTGGAGATTGAGCCAGCAACCTGGGCATGTGCCCTTGACCAGAATCGAACCCGGGACCCTTCAGCAGGCTGACACTCTGTCCACTGAGCCAAACCAGCTGGGGCTAGACCTTCTAATTTTTATACTGTGCTTATAGAATGACAAGAGCTGATATTCTTTATGTATAGATAAATTATGTGAAGAAATGCAACCAAGATTAGATGACAGTTACTTAGAATTGTAGGTGTTCAAGATTACAGCCTCTTTATAGGCAGAGATTATGTCTTATTTCATTTAACAAGTGTTTTTTTTTTTCATTTAACAAGTATTTATTGAGCACCACAGTGTGCCAGTTGCTGAGCATAGAGCAGAACACAACCTATGCCTTGAGCACTCAAGCAGCTCATATCTAATGGGGAAACAGACATGTAAAGAAATAAATATAAATAGTGTGAAAAATACATGTTTATATACACCAATTTTTTTAAAAAAAATATATATATTTTATTGACTTTTTACAGAGAGGAAGGGAGAGGGATAGAGAGTTAGAAACATCGATGAGAGAGAAACATCGATCAGCTGCCTCCTGCACACCCCCCACCGTGGATGTGGCCACAACCAAGGTACATGCCCTTGACTGGAATCGAACCCAGGACCCTTGAGTCCGCAGGCCGACGCTCTATCCACTGAGCCAAACCGGTCAGGGCTACACCAATGTTTTTAGTTGTTTTCTGCTGCTATGGAAATATTTACATCAGAACAGCTCATATTCACTGAGACATTTTCCTAAACATATGGACGGGATGATGAGAATATTTAAATAGTGTTTTTATGCTAACTTCCTGGGAACTATATTTCAAAGTACTTATTTGTCCCACCACCTCCTACCCTCAAATTCTTATATGATACCCATCCCAAAGAAGGCAAAAGGCCACATTTTTGGAATGCTTCTTTTGTATGTTTTCTGCTTTGCAAGATGTTAACTCTGTATTCCACGTTGAATCCTGAATAGGCACTGCATACACGCTACATATTAACGAAATGATGGTAGTTTCGGACCTCGTGCTAATATTGGTTTCTCTCACTGCTTCCTCTAGTTCTGTGACTCAAATCATGTAATTAATTGTATTTTCATAAGGTAAATCAGTGCAGTTTAAAACCCAGGCATCTGTTCTCTATATGTTCCACACCTGTGACACTATGATTTCAACCACTCACTTATAAAAGAGAAACACATTGTCAGGGGGCACCCCGGCTTTGAAGCACGCGTTCTATTTTTCGCTTGGTAACCATGTGAAAAATACCAATTACTGAAATTCTGAGAAGAATGAAGTTACTTGTAAACCTAGTATTCATACCAAGAAGGCTCTCTAAATCAAAACCATACAGGGATGCAATAGATCAAATCTGTGGAGCATAAACCTTTCAAGATCAATGTCGCTGAAAAAGTATCCGTGATTGGGGAAGGCAGCTTTAACAAAACAGTATTGTTACAAACAAGAAAAGTGAGACAGCTGGCGGCCAGTCTGACAAACACGTACCATGCAGGGAAGCCACGCAATTCAAAGACCTCGGTGCGTGATCTGGGTGAATGCCAGTGGACTGTTACAGGTCATATTTCTTTTCTTTTTTTATAATTTTAACTTAATTTTTAATACATGTTTTTATTGATTTCAGAGAGGAAGGGATAGGGAGAGAGAGATAGAAGCATCAATGATGAGAGACAGTCATCGATCAGTTGCCTCCTGCATGCCCCAACTGGGGATTGAGCCTGCAACCCGGGCATGTGCCCTGACCGGGAATCAAACTGTGACCTCCTGGTTCATGAGCCAACGCTCAACCACTGAGCCTCACCAGCCAGGCATACAGGCCATATTTCTCGTACATTTTTGTTACTATTTTAAGGCATATGAAATCTTTTGAATGGAATTTCCAGAAATTAAAAACATACATAAAAGTACCATTTCAGTTGGAATAAAAATCATAACACACAATTTATATGTCAGTTCCATCTCAACAAAACTGGAAAATAAAATCCTGAGCATTTCAGATCTTGAGGAGAATAGCCTAGATTCGGGTTCAGTGTCTGTTAAGACAGATAATGTATTCTATGCAGCATCACTTTTCATTATTAGAACATTGTCTTCAGGAGGAGTACAGATATGAGCGGTCTAGAGCTGCCTCTCAGAGTCAGGAAGACAGGCAGAGGGGCATGGTTGTAAGGACTCCGGGGCTGGTGTTGGTCTCTGTTTAAATCCCAGCCCCGTCACTGGCTAGCCTACTGAACAACAGACTCAGTCTTTCTGTGCCCGTTTCTTGAGCTGTGGAACATATAAGATAGGTCTTAGACATGGAAGATGTATAAGCTTTAATTACATGAAAAATGCTGAGCATATCATGAGCACATGAGCAGCACTGAGTAAATGCCAGCGGTCAAGGTCAGTGAGAGCAGACCTTCACCCCTTGTGTGCGTTCCCTCCATCTTCCTTTACTCCTCTGCTTGCTTTTATTTTCCCTTTTCTCTCTTTTTAAAAAAATATACTTTATTGATTTTTTACAGGGAGGAAGGGAGAGGGGTAGAGATTTAGAAACATTGATGAGAGAGAAACATCGATCAGCTACCTCCTGCACACCCCCCACTGGGGATGTGCCTGCAACCAAGGTACATGCCCTTGACTGGAATCGAACCTGGGACTCTTCAGTCCATAGGCCGGCGCTCTAGCCACTGAGCCAAACTGGTCAGGGCTCCTTTTTCTCTTTAGTTTTCTAATCTTCCCACCCTTTCTCTCTTTTAACTCTCTTTCCCCCCAAGTTTTTATTAGCTTTAAGTATTTCCCAATTCCTGTTATTTTGTTTGGCAGGCTCAGTGGCCATCCTTTCCTTTCCCTTCGTAGGCTTGAATCTCTGCCTCCGGGCCTCTTCACCTGAGACCTTCGAATGCCCTTCAGAGACCTGAAGACCCCCTGACACTACACAAAGTGTGATGAGGGGAAGGTTCCATAGTTCTTCCCCTGCTTTCGGAGGATTTCACACTTTCTCCAAGGTTAAGAACCATTGATCGATGGGATGTAACTGCCCTTCCTCCCAGATGACTTGTTGGGTCTCTTCACCAGTTGCCTCATTGGTATGAGGGGACCTCTTTAGACTTGGGAAGATCTCACCACTCTGCTATCTAGACTCGGAGAGCATGGGAGATTTGTACCATAGTATTCTAAAGGCATTGAATTCCCAGGTAATTCATCAGCTATTGCCCTGTTGTGTTGTGCTTTACTGTTTGTATAACAGCTTTGTTTTGCAAAATGTTACTGGTTTTAGAGAAACATTATGCATTCCATATGGCCAGCTCCATTTCAACCAAAGTAGATATTTCTCATTGTAATTTCTTTTCCATTTCTGTATGATACAGCCCAGCCAACTTGGAAACAAAGCATCCAATATTTTAGAAATCAGTTGTCTAGTGAGAAACCAATGAATTTGGAATGAGTTATAAATTCATTAGCGAAAATTCCAGATTGACAGCATTTGGGGTTTCTCCGAAGCCTTTGAAGGCAGGCATGTCAACGATAACAAAACAGTAATGTGGACTTTGGGGAGTTTTTTTCGACTTGGCCAAAGAGCCCAAGTTGTTTTCTTAACTAAAAATCATCATTCACATGAGTCATCCTGACAGCCTGAAAAATTTCAAACTCCTCTAGGAAAAGAAGATACCCAAGAAGCACATTCTTCACACGTCCTACCATGTGCAAAAGTCTGGAGGAGAAAAACATCCCTTTGAAAAGAGCGCTGCTTTCATCTCTGCCCTGATAACTCTGGGCATAAAAATAAAACGCCCACTTTCAAGGGCGTGGATTCCACTGGGGAGTAATCAGACCACATTACCCAACAGACCCCTTACCTCCTCACCGCCCCACATACATAAAAAAAATACGGGTAGTCAATCCTGCTTGCTTAGTGTGTGGAGCTTAGCCAACACAGCAATATATAATATATATATATATATATATATATATATATATATATATATATATATATGTTGTTTTTTTTAAAAATATATTTTATTGATTTTTTTTACAGAGAGGAAGGGAGAGGGATAGAGA
This sequence comes from Myotis yumanensis, assembly GCF_028538775.1. Taxonomy (NCBI): domain Eukaryota; kingdom Metazoa; phylum Chordata; class Mammalia; order Chiroptera; family Vespertilionidae; genus Myotis; species Myotis yumanensis. The sequence goes on along the minus strand of NW_027223773.1, from coordinate 6,508,875 downwards.
GTTAGAAACATTGATTCAGCTGCCTCCTGCACACTCCCCACTGGGGATGTGCCCGCAACCAAGGTACATACCCTTAACTGGAATCGAACCTGAGACCCTTCAGTCCACAGGCCGACGCTCTATCCACTGAACCAAACCGGTTAGGGCACCATATACATATTTATCAAAAATAAACTGAGTACCTAGCATGTGCTCTGGGTGTACAATGGTGAACATGACACTTGAGGTCCTTGCCCTTGAGAAAAACATAAATACACATACACACATAAATACATCTACACACATGTATATATACATACACATACGTATGCACACGTATAGTGTGTGTGTTCCTATACAGATAGTGGTAAGTACAGTGAAGAAATGGATAGGGCCCGAGGAAGGGTGAGTTTTGTTTTAGAATGCCATCCACACCCGGCCAGGGTGGCTCAGTTGGTTTGACTGTCGTCCCTGCGCCAAGAGGCTGCAGGTTCCATTCCTGGCCAGGGTACAAGCCCTGGTTGCAGACTCGATCCCCAGTAGGGGGCGTGCAGGAGGCTGCCAATCGATGTTTCTCTCTCATCATTGATGTTTCTATCTCTCCCTCTCTCTTCCTCTCTATAATCAAAAGCATACATTAAAAGAAAAACTTTCCTAAGAAGAGAGGGGGCGCTGCCCACCCCCTTTCCCTTTACTAGGGAGCTACTACTAGAGACAAAGCAAAACAACAACTTGAAAACAGTGAACCCATTCTTGCTTTTGTGCCAGAGGACCTTCCCGAGTAAGGGGGTTAGTGTACCCGTCGGGAGGGTTTCCTTGTATGACAAGGAGCCTCATCAGGATCCCCTCACCGGCTCCCCTATTCTTTCCTCCTACTGCCCTCCTGTGCCCTCTCCTCGTAGACAGGGAAGTGGGGAAAAGAAACAGGACACAAGTCCCACAGCATATTTATGTGTGTGTGTATGTGTATTTGTGTTTTTATGTGTGTGTGTATGTGTATTTATGTTTTTATGTGTGTGTGTATGTGTATTTATGTTTTTATGTGTGTATGTGTATTTATGTTTTTATGTGTGTGTATGTGTATTTATGTTTTTATGTGTGTGTGTATGTGTATTTATGTTTTTATGTGTGTGTATGTGTATTTATGTTTTTATGTGTGTGTGTGTATGTGTATTTATGTTTTTATGTGTGTGTGTGTATGTGTATTTATATTTTTATGTGTGTGTGTATGTGTATTTATGTTTTTATGTGTGTGTATGTGTATTTATGTTTTTGTGTGTGTGTATGTGTATTTATGTTTTTGTGTGTGTGTATGTGTATTTATGTTTTTATGTGTGTGTGTGTATGTGTATTTATGTTTTTCTCAAGGGCAAGGAATTGCAGAAGACCTGTTAGCAATGGCAGATTTAAGCAATTAGTTAATATTCAAAAGCCCTGAAAGTTATGTTCCTAAATCTTCTAACCCAATGGAAACGTGCATTATGCTCATTAAGAAGGATATATGGGGAAGTAACCGACAGACTGAACTGTTTAGAAAGCAGCATATTTTAGCTAATAATGAGTCGTAACCTTTACAGGGTTAGCACATGGAAATCGTTACTGTGCACCAGCAGATAGAGCCCCGGCACCATACCTCTTAAGTCAAGGACTAAGTCTTCATTCATTATGCCAGGGCGCTCTGCCCTTCCCAGTTAATCTCATTCGCCTGCTCGCTGTTTTCCATGCTTAAAGAAACGAAATGTAAAGGGATCGCTGGCTTAATTTTGCCGCGAGAAATGCTTTCTCCCTTTTATTTCTACCCTTGGAAGAGTTTTGACTATTTCAAGTTTTGCATACGAGTAAGAGGACCACAGTTTTTAAGCTCTGGAGGTATGCGATTTGAAGGCTCCCTACCTAATGTGCCTGGAATTTTTCTCCAATTATAGAAGAGGCAGACCATCGTTCTCCAGTTTCCAAAAAGGAATGCAGCTGCTTGCAAGAGGTCTAAACTAACAGGACATTTAATATTTTGAAAAATATGTCCTGGGGGGGAAAGACTTTTCTGTTCAAAAAGATATTAAATTATTTAGCTTGGCAGCTCCAAGATGTGAATATTTTGAGCCCCGTGGATGTCACTGATGTTTTATCGAGTTCAAATGGGAGCATTGAACGCTTTATTCTTTATTCACACCGTCTTTTATTAGATCTCACTTATAGACCGTGGGCTGCAACTGCCTGCAGGTCCTGTGATCTTCACGGGCGCATTCTACTTCCAGGGGATCCGTGTTTAATTTTCCAAATTCTCAGCAAATAGCAGCGCTGCCGCCTGAATCCCTCCACCGAGATTCCTTCCGGCCCAGATGCAACTAATAGTTGCAGGCTGCGTGGCTGTCATTCATGACTAATCCAGGTAGGGCTGCTCACTGTTTCTAATTTTCTTGGTCGGGACCTGAAGGCAGGGTTTGCCTTTTTCCCATGAGAAGCCGGTGATCGTGGGCCTGACATTCCAGCAACTGGAGACGGCGGCCTCTCCACACCCACACAGCCCGGCTTTGTTTCAGGGCCGGCATAGACACCAGCTTGGTGATAGACATAATACAGCGGAGGACAGGCGTGAAATAGGGTGTTAAGGACAAGGAAGGATGCGTGAGGGATTTGCTCCTAAGTTTTTAAAGTTGGTGTCATGGAAAGCAGCCATTTCCTGCCACACAAGATACCCATCGATGCCATTTGCCATTTTGGGTCAGAATGTTGAAGTGGGTGGACAATACGTGTTTATGTTCATGATAATTCTTGTTATAGAAACCATAGAAGACTGGGATGTCCTCAAGGGTAGGGGTCTGTGTTCTGCTCATCTGTGTCCACTGTCTGACAAATAGTAGAATCTTAACTGTTAACTGAATGGCTACATTTATGAATGAAAGAACTAGAATGTTTTGTTTCTTTATCACTTTTTAAAAAAATATATATTTTATTGACTTTTTACAGAGAGGAAGGGAGAGGGATAGAGAGTTAGAAACATCGATGAGAGAGAAACATCGATCAGCTGCCTCCTGCACACCCCCCACTGGGGATGTGCATGCATCCAAGGTACATGCCCTTAACCGGAATCAAACCTGGGACCCTTCAGTCCGCAGGCCGATGCTCTATCCACTGAGCCAAACCGATTAGGGCTATTTATCACTTTTAATATTGATATAAATTCAAACTTCAAGAAGAATCATAAAATTGGTACAAGGAAATGCCATATAGTTATACTGTTTACTGAGATTTACCGATGGCTCACTCAGTTTTCAATGTATGCATAATGGTTTTCTGAACCACTTGAGAATAAGTTGCCAACATTGGTTTCGTTTACTCCTATCCACTTCAGTACGTATTTCCTAAGAAGAGCATTCTCTTATAATAAAATATAGTACACTTATCAAAATCTGGAAATTTCACCTTGATATAATACCATTTTCTAGTCCACATGCAAATTTGTCCATTGTCTCAATAATATCTTTTGTAGCTATTTTTTTCTCAGTCCAGTATCCAATCCGGGATGACACATTGCACCTGATTTTCATGCCTAATTGGCCTCCTTTAGTTTGGAACAGTTCGTTAGCTTTTCTTTTTCTTTCTTGACCTGAACATATTTTGAAGGGTAGAGGCAGTTATTTTATGGGAGAGCCCTCACTTTGGGTTTGTCTAATTATTAGGTTGTCATTGGAGGGAAAGCCATGGAAGGGAGGTTGTGCCCTTCTCAGTAGATCCTATCAGCAGACACAGGGCATCAGCGTGCAAATATTGCTGATTTTTCACTTGGTTGCATTATATCCACCAGGTTTCTCCACTGTCCAATTACCGCTTCTCCTTTGCAGTTAATATGTAATTTGTGGGGAGGCACTTTGGAACTGAAAATGTCTTGTTTCTCATTAAACTTTCACCCCACAGTTGTTGCGCCCTCATTCGTTCTTCCACATTCTGTCGTTGGCTTTATGCTCTAAAGAAGCGCTTCCTTTCCCCCTTGTCTTTATTTTTCATTTGCATTAGTTTGAACTCGTAGATTCTTATTTTATTCAAGGTGTTCCATTCCATTCTGTCCTTAATTGTTTTGATTCTTGAATGATTCTAGATCTGTCCTGTGGAGCCCCTACCAACTGCTCCCCTGCCTTGTGATATGTTTTCATTATTCCTGGGGAATTTCTGACTTTCTGGTGTAACAAGATGCCCTAAGTCCTTCCTTGCCCCAGCCCTGGGCTCAGCCTTTTTCTAAGGGGCCCTGACTCCCTTTCCCAGTGAATGGTATTTAAAATTAACATCTGGGTGTGCTCATCGCTCTACTGTGTCATTGGTTCTAGATGCTCTCAGGTCTTCGATCTCTCAGACTGAGCTAGGAAGTGTGTGTGTGTGTGTGTGTGTGTGTGTCTACGTCTATGTCTAAATTAAAGTTCTATATCTAATTTAAGAGTTCATAGTCAGTATTCCATTTCAAATCCAGCACCCCAGGATTCATCCCAGTCCTCCATGTTGATGACTCCCTTCTCTAACAGTGAAAAACTTGGCTTCATGCTACTGTTTTATATCCCTAGCATCTTGTCCAAGCCCTGGCAATAAGTGATAAATATATGTTTTAAGGATTGAAATCAGGGGTGGGGAACCTTTTTTCTGCCAAGGGCTATTTGGATATTTATAACATCATTCGTGGGCCATACAAAATTATCAACTTAAAAGTTAGCCTGCTGTATTTGGTCAAACTTTTAATGAACCCACCCCTAATGCCTTGGCAGGGCCAGAACAAATGATTTCACAGGCCCTATATGGCCCATGGGCCAGACGTTCCCACCCCTGATTTAAATGAAAGAGTAAATAAAACAGTCATGGAGTTATCTCTGTAAATATCCACACTGCTGTGACCAATGCCTAGCCTGACTTAGATGTTGAATAAAACTTTGGCAAACAAATGGTTCTCTCCGACATCTTCATTTTATACTTTCGAACCAGATGAAACATGACTCCATATGAGTACTCTTGTGTGTGCATTTTTTTTTTTACCATTTAAATCATGAAACCAGATAAATTATTCAATGAATATGAAGTCTTTTTTGCAATAAGAAAAATTAGTAAATAAACTTGCAACATAAAGAAGAAAAATAGTTCCTTTATTTTGCTCAAAAGAAACCCCTGGAAGTGGGCAGCGCCATTGAACAGGTTTCAGTATTTCTAATTATAAAACTTGCAGCCTGCAGAGTCTGTCTGGCACATTTTTCACATTTGTCAGCCCTGGTGATGTGAAATATGTTCTTCATCTGAATTCTCTTCCTATCCCCCCTGCTGTCAAGGCAGAAAGAATTTCCACTTCCCTGCTGCTTATTATTAAGCTCTTCTAAGCAAGGATGCTTGAAGATAACTTATGAGCCAGGGACTAGAAATTTCTGATAACCTTAAGACTCATGGCCAAATCATATGATTAACTTGGTGAGGAATCTGGGGGAAAGCAGTGGGGTTTCATTCACCTATGCCCTCAAACGTTAGAGATTTACAATTCAGGGCAGCCATTCACGATGTTACTTCTTGAAGTGCTTCCCCCCCCCCCCCCACCCCGTCCAGCCTTAAACCTCAGGAAATGTGGTCTATTTTTCTCTCTGATGTAATTAAAACGAACAGCTTCTTCCTCATAAACTCCTAGTTTATTCTTAGAAACTTGCTTAAAAACTGGTTGCTTTTTCTATTGACCTAAAGAATGTTCCATACAGCATATGCATTGTAACTTCTCATACAGCATTCCAAGAAATAAGGTATTTTACTAAACATAGAACAAAGTCTTCAGTTCAGGAAGACTTTTCCACAAAATTGGCTTGGGATTAATTTTTGTTTGAAAGTTTTCTGCAACAGAACTTCTTTAGCCCTTTATGGGAACATCTATTGAAAAATGTTCCCCACGTTCATAGGGGCAGTGCCAGGAGTCTGCATCTCCCACAACGAATAGAAAAATCACGACATTTAAAGCACTTCAGTCTTGAAAGCCTTTTTTATTTAAAGAAAAAGACCAAAAAAAGTATCACTTTACATTCATCAACTTTTTCCCCGCGATTAAATGATTGAAAGCAAAGTTTTATGGCTTCATATCTTTTAAGTATAGACATATAAAGCTAAAATCCCCAAATTGTCACTTAAAAAATACTTTGGGAGTGGTAGTGTTATATCAGATTCCCTGATGCTGATTTTGTTTTATTGCTCCAGCATCAGCCTATATTACTTATTTTTCTCACACACACACACACACAGTATTAACTAGTAAAGGCAGGTATACTTGCCAAATTTCTAAAAATGTCTCTGTACTTTTAGCTGAAGTTCTGTGTTTGTTCCTGTTTGAGTTTTCACTTAAGGGCCCCCTGTTGTGTTTTATGATAATTCAGTATTTTCTTTGAGGAGTATAGATATCCCAGGAACATAATCCACAGGAGATGTAGTAGTCCTTCATGTATATTCATATGTGACATGTTTATATATAGTTGAATGAGCATCATGGAGGGATAACTAGGCCATTAGCATTAATTATCTCATGGAGTGGGATTGAGAAGGATTATTAACTCTTTATCATTATATTATTATTATTATTATTTTTAAAAATATATTTTATTGATTTTTTTTACAGAGAGGAAGGGAGAGGGATAGAGAGTTAGAAACATCGATCAGCTGCCTCCTGCACACTCCCCACTGGGGATGTGCTCGCAACCAAAGTACATGCCCTTGACCGGAATCGAACCCGGGACCTTTGAGTCCACAGGCCGATGCTCTATCGACTGAGCCAAACCGGTTAGGGCTCATTATATTATTCAGTTTGTTAGAGGAAGCATCTATCACTTTTGTTAGTAAAGGAATCTAATAAATAGAAATTGAAATCAATCCGTAGCTTTGTGTATTTAGGATTCTTTTTTAAGAAACTTAAAACAGTGAAGTCAGGTAATAGATTTTTTCATAGAAGAAAAATACAGATTATCTGGCTACTGATTGGCTCAACTCTAGTATTTCTAATACCTTCACATTCTTCAGTAGCAACATCTCTATACAAAAAGTTACATCTCAAAGATAATTTTTAGACATGCTTTCCTTAAGATCCAATTTTTCTAATGCTCATATTCTTGATTCACATAATGTTAAACATTTTTCATCTTAGTTTATTTCAGAAATCCTTTGTATTTAGCAATAAATTGATTAAACTAGTATATTCACCAATGAAAGATGAATATTGTTTCCATGTGAAACCAAGGCTAATAAATTCTCACAGTGCCCTTTATTTAATTAAGACTCAAACCTTCTTTTGCCAAGAAATGAATTGCTTGGTGTAATTACAGTCTTCTTTTTTAAAGGGAACAAAATTAATTCTCTGCATTTTGTGAATTTTCATAAGTTTTCTAAGGCTCTGAGCCTTCAGTAATTCCAAATAAGTGCAAATGCCCTTGTAATTTTCCAACATTAGGGAGCCTCAGGCCCTAAGAGGTGGTTTGTTTGTTTTAAATCACAGGTACTAATAAAAGAAAAATATTTTTGAATGTAAATATTTACTGGAAGTTTCTTAATCATAGGTTTCACATTGTACTAACAAAGCAGCTCTTCACATTAAATAGAAAAATTAGTCAGTTGAAAACGTCAGAAAAATGTCAGTAACAATTTGAGTGTATTTGGGATTGAGAAAACAAAATACTAATCCTTTTCTTAGTTAAGGTTTGTTATATATAATCAGTTGCTCTTGTAGCAAGCTTTTATTTTTTTCATTAAAGTAGCACCAAATTAATATTTTTTAAAGACCATGAGATTATAATCAGGATCTGATTCAAGCACTACATTTTTTTTTTTTATTAATCCTCACCTGAGGATATTTTTTCATTGCTTTTAGATAGAGTGGAAGGGAGGAGGGTAGAGGGGGTGGGGAAGAGAGAGAGAGGAACATCAATGTGAAAGAGACACATCTATTGGTTGCCTCCCTCCAAGCACTACATTTTAACAGGGGAATTCTTTCTCTCTGAGGAGCTAGCAAAGCTTGTAAAAACCATGACCATTTGATCTAATAGCTCATGATAGTTTTAAAGATTAGTTGATTCAGGCTATAAGAGAACAAGATAAATTATACATGATGAAACAACTATAAAGAAAAATAGAGGGATCCTATCTTCTCCTTGATCTTTTCTATATTCTGAGAGATGTAACTTACAACTGAATATTCATAGTAGCTTTTCAAATGAAACTATTAAGGTTAAGTCTGCATGAAGAATTCTGATACTATTACTGTAGCTCTAAATGAAAATGAGATGATTATCAGGTCAAAGGAAATCAGTAGTTTGCTAGTGTTTGGAGGGGGTAAAGTGAAAATAGACAGTGAGAGAGCATTGGGGGCTGGTAATGGGATGGGACTGGTGGATCCCTTAGCTTGGGCCTTACATTCATGGAGGGCCTTAAATTTAAACTTTTAATATTATCCCCAATTAAGGTTTATTTACAGTTGTATGTTATTTGTATGTTATTTGCCTCTGTGTTAACTATAAAATGTACTATGAATTATTCTAACTATAAAATGTACCATGGATTAGATTATTCTAACTATTTTGGCCTTTTTCTTTCCTTTTCTACATCCTAGGAGCCTAGAAAGAATGGAAATGGCCGGAGCATCTCTTGACCTCTTCGAGGAGCAGAATATTTTAGGTAGGAAATAGCATCAGAAAACACTAACTAGATGCCTGCTATAATGAATTCAAATGAAAAGTTTTGGATGTCGCTGTTGTATTTTAAAATATCTATGTGCTTCTCAAGTTTGCCTGGAAGGGAAAAATATGTGAAAACATCCAGGCAAATTCTGAAAAGGAAGTTCCTAAGGGAAACTTGATGTATCAGATAGCAAAATGGGGTAACATACCTACCTGTTAGGGTTGTCATGACAACGAAAAGGTATTGTTCAGTTAAAATCCTTGGGAGAGCCCGAGCCAGCTTGGCTCAGTGGATAGAGCGTCAGCCTGCAGACTGAGGGGCCCCGGGTTCGATTCTAGCCAAGGGCACATGCCTGGGTTGCGGGCTCAATCCCCAGTGGGGGGTGTGCAGGAGGCAGCCAATCAATGATTCTCTCTCATCATTGATGTTTCTATCTCTCTATCCTTCTCTGAAATCAATAAAGAAATATTTTTAAAAAATCCTCGGAAGAGCATCTGACAGAGAACAGTTTTTTCTCTTTTTGAGCATGCAGTATTTTTCCTTTATTCAGAATGGGCAGATTTTTCTAGCAGTCCCCACACACATGTAGTAATAGTGTAAGACACGCATGGGAGTGCAAGCCCCCAATTCAGGGCAGTGGTGACCTCCTGGAGGGGAGAGAGGGAATAAGATCCAGAATGTTCCTCTTGGCTTGTGGCGTCAAGGGGCCCCCGCTTGCCTTGTAATACTTGATTTTTAAAAAAAGGCAAAATTTAAAGATTTTTCTAAGCTGGAAAGCAAGTCCATGGATACTCATTACTCAAACCCAACAGGACAGGGTTCTTTCTAACATCTCTCCTTTTCTTATTTGTAACTTTTCCCCCCAGCATGAGAGGAAAGAACCTGGCTCGCATTATCTCTAATATGTTTACTTAACTCGTTCAAACCTAGTAGACAGATAAAGCAGTGGTTCTAACTGGGGGCAGTTTTGTCTCCCAGGGGACGTTTCTGGCATTGGCTGGAGATGTTTTTGGTTGTCCTCAGTGTCCTACAGTGAGTGCACAGGACAGCCTCTAGAAGAAAGAGGGACATGGTCCAAAATGCCAGGAGTGCCAAGGTTGAGAAAGAAACCTTGACACAAAGTCGTCTCACTAGCCAGTCCCCCCCCTTGACAAATAAATGTACTGACTCCAATATAATATTTGTGTACAGGTCTTTTAGTCTTACAGTATTTACTCAAAACAGTGTTGTCCATGTTTATTAGGGTCACTTCTTTCCCCCTCCAACATGCTTAGGTGATTGATGATACAGTCAGGATCATCTGTTACTGTGTTTATTTCAGTTCGGGGTCTTATTTATTTGTTGTTGTGTGAGTGTGTGGAACATGATTCTAAGAGTCAGAGCAGGACAAAAAGGGCCCCAGAGAAGTGGGGGAAATTGTTAAAAGTTCTCCACGTGATTCTGATGTTCGCCTGTTTTCAGAACCACTGGGCTAGCTCATGGGCTTTGAAGTGAGACCTGAATGTAACTCCAGTTTCCCACCAGGTATGGAATGTTGGGTAAGTTACTTGCCCTCCCTCAGCCTCCGACTCCTCCTCCTAAGGATTGTTGTGAGGATGTAGAATATATATGCGGTGTTCATCACAGTGCCAGCCCGAAGGGGGGCCCAGATGATCGCTGTTTCAATTCTTTCACGTTCCCTTTTAGCAAATATTGTGTTGCTACTCTGTTCTGAGGCACTGCTCTATTTCTTAACATGGATGCATGCCTTTGAGCAGTTCACATTTTAGGGGGCTTATAGCGGTTTTGCAGAAAATGCAGTGACTATTTCTTTACATTGACGTGCAATATAAGAGGTTCAGATAGTCATGATTTTCTGGAAGCTTTTCCCTAGAAAGCCTCACTAATGCAGACTGTGCACGTATCATGTGAACTATCAAGGATAAAAAAATACAGATAAATAGATAGTTATGTGTCTCTGCCTCTCTCAAATGTGAGTCATTTCAGGCTTTTAAAAATGGATATCAAACCATGTGAAGTTGAATTCTCAGGAGTGAGTGCCTGCCGATAAGCGTTCAGTGTTCTCAGGTATGAGACATTTAAATGGTTTTATTATATCTGTGTAGAATGTCTCTACGCATCATCTGGAGATCTGGTTAAAAAGCAGACTCAGTCAATAGTGTGGGGCAGGGCCTGGGAACCCACATTTCTAACAAGCTCCCAGCAGCTGCAGCTGGTTGAGGTCGAGCTTTGAGTAGTAAGGGTTTATTGCACTGACTTTGAATCCCAGTTCTTCAACGTATCAGATGTGAGTCTGCTGTGAGGGACTGTTTTCACTCTATGTGTATATGGTACCTTGAGGTATTAGCTGCCGATGTCACCCTTTATAGCATTTGAACATTTAACAAAAAATGTTTTCATTGATTTTAGAGAGGAAGGGAGAGGGAGACAGAGATAGAGACATCGATGAGAGAGAAACATCAACATTGATCAGCTGCCTCCCGCACACCCCCTGCCAGGGATGGAGCCTGCGACCCAGGCATGTTCCCCTGACCAGGCATGGAACCGGCAGCTTCCCAGCACATGGGTTGATGCTCAACCACTGAGCCACACTGGCTGGGCACATTTGAACATTTTAAATTAACACTCAGCACGGGGAGAAAAACCTCTGATAACTGATGGGTATAACCGAAACACAGTGTCATGATAAGGCAGCTAAAGAGTCTCCTTTCACTTGGAGCCACGTGTTATCTGTGAGGGTTCTTTCTCCCACTAAACCAGCGATGGCGAACCTTTTGAGCTCGGCGTGTCAGCATTTTGAAAAACCCTAACTTAACTCTGGTGCCGTGTCACATAGAGAAATTTTTTGATCTTTGCAACCATAGTAAAACAAAGACTTATATTTTTGATATTTATTTTATATATTTAAATGCCATTTAACAAAGAAAAATCAACCAAAAAAATGAGTTCGCGTGTGTCATAGGTTCGCCATCACTACACTAAACAAAGTACCTGAAGAAACCGAAGTTAGAACCAGACTCGCAGATCACTTCACCACAAGGGGTTAAATGAAGATTGAAAAGCACACACATGTATAATAACACTGTTCTCACTGTTAACATATTAATAATCAAATAGTTTTAATGAAATAATTTTTGAACTATTAATAAATGGAAACTTTAATATATTATTTACTTCATCAGTCCTTTTAAAATTTCTAATATGTGTGTGTTTGAATTTGCCTAATTTCTTGGTATAGAAATACATTTCTGTGATTTACATTCCAAATGGGGGGTACGGACGACTTTGCTCATGAGGGGTGGGAGAAAAAGGTGGTGATTCTACTGCCGTTGGCACAGAGAAGAGGACTTCGTTCTGAAAAATGATTGAGGGCGACGTTAATAGCTATGGGCGGAAGGGCTTGTGGAGAAAGACCTCTCAGGTTCCGTCTCCAGCTCAGATCACATTGCTGATATGCACATTCCTTATCGGTCCCTCCTCCCTGTTTTCCCGATGCTGAGGGCGGAGAGCTAGGCGTGGGGAACCTGGATAGTGAGTGCTGGGGGGACACGAGACAGGAAGCCAAGCCATATTCGGAGGTTTATTAGATACCACCCCTGACGGCAGGAGCAGCTACCACACCTGCTGGCCTGCTGTTAGATCCAGGTATGCGTGCATTCAAAAATGTTTATTGAGCACCTACTGTGCGCTTAAAAATTACATTGGAAAAGACCACAGAGCCTCCAAACGTGCTTTCAGACAAAGCTGGCTCCAGTGGCTGTGTGAAGACGGTTAGATTGCTCTGGTGGCTGATACCTGCATTTCTTCCTTAAGGAGGATTAACTTAGTGCAGGAGACAACCAGCTCCACTGCGGCTGGCTGGGGGCCAGCTCTTTGAAGTTCCTTCCTCGCACAGACTCACCCTGTCAATCCCAAAGGCAGAGGAAGCTGGCCTGCACTTTGATGTCAGGACGGCTCTGAGAGACCCTCTTAGGTTGCGCTGCCTTTGAAGCAGTGACTCAAGGCAATCTTTGCTTACACGGGGCCAATCATTTGACCTAGCAAGCCTAGAAAGAAAAACCCTTGGCCAAAAGGGACTTGGAAATAGCTACGAGTGATTGGAAACATCGCGTCTCTACGGAGAGTTTCCAGAGAGATCAGTTGGAGTTAATCTGGTTTACCTAAAGGCGCAGGATTAGTTGTTCAAAATGATTCCTTATGGGTATTTGCAGGTCAGTGGAGTGCGTCTCTGTGAATTCTTGGGGCAGCGGCTGCTTAACTGCAGACATTTCTGGGAAGAGCCAGTTTATCGCTAAATGCACAACAATCCATAAACACAAAGTGTGCGGTTGAGATGTTTTTAAAAGCCAGCTGTAAAGGGTTTGGCGTGGGGAAAACAGCCTCAGAAGCCGAAGGATCGGTTTCAGCGATAGCACCTTATCAGGTTTCTCCTGATGCCAGGTTAATGGGAACCGGGAGCCGAAAGCTGGAGCGGGTTACCCACGTGCACCTTGGAGTGTTGCTTGTTAAGACAGGCGCGTTGTTGAAATATTTGTTTGAATACCTGAACCGCAAGCCCTTCTCTTCCTGGCTCTTGTCATCCTAGGGGCTGGCTGCTCACAGCATCTGGACATTTTCCAGGCAGCTGCCATTCAAAGAAACTTGTCCAGGTGTCTTCTGCTCCCACTGCTCTTCAGTTCATAGCCAAAACACTTGTTAGTTTCTTTTCTTTTTTTTAAATATATTTTATTGATTTTCTGCAGAGAGGAAGGGAGAGAGATAGAGAGTTAGAAACATTGATGAGAGAGAAACATCAATCAGCTGCCTCCTACACATCTCCCACTGGGGATTGTGCCCGCAACCCAGGTACATGCCCTTGGCCGGAATCGAACCTGGGACCCTTCAGTCCGCAGGCCGACGCTCTATCCACTGAGCCAAACCGGTTCCGGCAACACTTGTTAGTTTCAAGCATGATAGTTGCCTGAACTAGGTAATCATTTATAAATGCCATATTGTCTTTTTGAAATTTAATCTTGTTTTATTCATCTATCTATTTATTCAATTTATTTAAACAAAAAAAAAAGTTCTCCCACTGTACCCCCCTACCTCTGGCAACCACAAACCTGTCCTCTGTATCTTATTTATGCGTGGATTATTTATTTAAAGTTCACATGCAACAGAGATCATATGGTATTTGTATTTGTCTAACTTATTTCACTTAGTGTGAGGCCTTCAAGTTCCATCCATGTTGTCACAAATGGAAAGATTTTGTTCTTTTTTTATGGCTGAATAATATTCCATTGTATGAGTGTGTGTATATATACTTACCACAGTGTTTTTATCCACTCATCCATTGATGGACATTTAGATTGTTTCCATATTTACTATAAATAATGCTGCAGTGAACATGGGGTACATATATCTCTTGTAGTTAGTATTTTCATTTTCTTTGGGTCAGTACCCAGAAGTGCAATTGCTGGACCGTATGCTAGTTCAGTTATTATTTTAGGAACCTGCATAACATTTTCCACAGTGGCTACACCGATTTCCATTCCCACCAACTGTGCACAAGGGTTCCCTTTTCTCCACATTTTTGCTAGTACTTGTTATTTCTAGTCTTCTTGATAATAGCCATTTAACAGGTGTGAGGTGATATCTCATTGTGGTTTTGATTTGCATAATTAGTGATGCAGTACGTCTTTTCATGTACCTATTTGGACAAATCAGATGATCTGCCCATTTTTAATCAGATTGTTTATTTTTTTGCTGTTGAGTTGTATGAGTTCTTCATATACTTTGGATATTAGCTCCTTATCAGATATATATGATTTGTAAATAGTAGGTTGCCTCTTCATTTTGTTGATGGTTTTCTTTGCTTTAGTATCTATAAATATCTCATCAGTCTTGTTTTTTATATTTTTATGTTCAAAATAAAGATATCTTTAAGAATAGAAAGAGAGCTTTGTCCTAATTTGGCAGGTTGGAATGGGGTTAAAGGTCAGAATAACAGAGGACTGACACTGCTGACCCGCCATCATTTGGTCGTTTCAGTCACTGATCTGAGTCACTAATCATGGGTTCCGATTGGGACTCTCTGGGCCCTTGGCTACAGATCCCTGAAGGACTTCACCCTTTTGCAAAGTGGATCTGCCTGAATGTTAGGAGCAAGTTGGCGTTTCATACCAGTTGCTTCATTTAAGACCGTTTCTGGGAGATGGTTTAGCTCTATAGAGTTATCCCCAAATAGTCCCAACATGGCCCTATTCAAGGTCCCGCATTCACCTCCAAGTGATGGGTGGGCAATGGGGAGAAAGGCCCTCTAGTAATTTTTGATTTTAGATAGACTAGCCACCCATAATAAGTATCCCATGTGAAATACAGGCTGGCTACTCCATGGACATGAATGAGATGGAGTAAAACCCTACATGCATATCATATATACAGATATGTATTAAACAAACTAAAAAGTAAGGCTTTCAAGCTATTGCATGTGTAGGACAAGTAAATCTTAAGAAGTAAAGCATTTTTAAAAGTAAAGTTTTCAGAGGTATTTTTATTAAATGAAAAGAGTTAAAAAGTTCTACTTTTGGTAAATTTGTTTTCTAGAGCAAGAGAAAGCGGCGGGTGGGGCAGTATAAAAATGATAAAATTAGAATGTCCAACACAATGAGGGAGTCTTTTAAACTTTGAGTTTTTTGGTGTTTTTATCAGAAGATATTCTGATAACAGAATAAATTCAGCTGCACATTGAAGATAACAGACAAACCAGAAAGTGTTGGAATAACCCTCATTTTCTCTCACAAACTGGGAGAGGGTAACTAAATCTTCCTAAACATCCACCGTGTTAACTTCTACCAGAACTATGAAAACTTTAACGCCTTTTTTCTTGTTATTTTTGTAACAACCTTGTCTTGAGTAACTGATAATGTTCAATTTTCTATTGTTTTTCCTACTTGAAAGGCTTTTAAGAGATTTCTTAGTATATTTAGTTGTTTACTTGTTTTTAACTTGAAACATTGAAAATAAATACTTTTTTTCTGAGATTCTAATTTAAAAAGTATATTTTATACTTTGAGTAGCATGGATTTTGTATTTATGATTGCGATATATTTTGGGAAAGTGTGTTGGGATCCTTTCTGAAGTCAAGTATTTGAGGTTAAGAATGAGGAAAGAAAATACCCTTAAAATGTAAGTAAGCGAGTATTAAATAAATTGATGTTTAATCCCTTGAAAGCCAGGGTTTGGTTGGATATCCAGTTACCTCGTACGTCTTGTCTGTTGAACTGATTGATGATAGGGAATCTGTTTTCCCCAAATAAGAGCTTTTCAGCAGTTCCTAAAGGAACTCTTTCAAGAGATTTTCTGATTAGGGGAGACAATGCCAACAGTAGCGCTTGGGATACTGTCTCGTTTGTGACACTGTGGCTTCCAAATGTAAGCTGTTCATTGGTTTATCCTTTTCCCCATGTGACTGTTTTTCATAGTCATATCCACATATTATAACTCTGTGAAATTCATATGTTTTGGGGCAAAGGCTACAAGAAACAGAAAAAGGAAAACAGTATGTTAAAAACATGGGTTAATGGATGAAAATGATTTTTAAGAGTTTCTTAACGATGCTGCTATCACTTCAGCAATATAGGCCATTCCAAGGAAGACCGTTTTCATTTTAGACAGTCTTGAAAGAAACATTTTTTTAAGCCTATTCCATTGTGTTGTTTCAGAGTAGAAACCTTAACGAAGAAAGTAATGAAAAGTTCTGTATCTTCCTTGAAATCATTTTCAGATCAGTCAGAGCTGAGAGCTGTGTCTTTTGAGTTCTTTTGTTGGCAGAAAACTCAATGGGAGTGGCAGAGGGGATCTGGTAGGGAGATAAACAGACCCAAAAGAAGTGTTTCCATGTGGGATTTGCTCCCTTTTTGCAGATTCCAAATGATAAACAGGGAAAGCGTTTTAATTCTCCTGTGAGAAGTAAAGTTTAGCGATCAAAGCAGAGATCGCTGATTCACAGGAATCCGTTGATACCAAGTCCAAAGCAAAAGCAGGAAATGTTGACACGGAGTCACAGGTTAAGATGGATCTTTCTGGAACCTGGATAGGAGCATGTAGGAGAGAAGGCTTCGCAGTCAGTCTTGTTTGTGGCTGTTGCCATATGTCAGTGTGAATTCCCTGGCTCTGTCTACTGCTAATAGTGATTCAGCCTCGCAAAAAAAAAGTATTAATATAAGTTTATTCACGTAGTATACTTGGTATGAGTCCAATAAGTGGTGTTGCAAGAAATAACAAGTTTTGACAGCAAAATAAATTCTGAAATTGGGGATTTGGACATGGACTCTGTGTTATGCTATTAACCTTACTAGGAGATCCAAACATTACATTATTCGAATACTGCCTAATACTCTTCACTCATGGTTTCCAGTGCTTGACATTTGCCACAGGCTACACTTATTTGTACACTTTAATAGAAGAAATGCAAAGTGAAGGTGTGAATGTGGCTGTGGAATACTCCCACATGAAATCTGAAACTGATCTGTGTAATCAGAATTAACCAAGCAATATTGACTTTAATAGTGAAACCAAAATCAGGGTAAGCGGACAAATAATTTTTTAAAATATATTTTTTATTGACAGGCCCGTGTGGCTTAGTGGTTGAGCGTCAACCTATGAACCAAGAGGTCACGTTTCAATTCGCAGTCAGGGCACATGCCCAGGTTGCAGGCTTGATCCCCACTGTGGGGCGTGCAGGAAGCAACTGATCAATGACTCTCTCTCTCATCATTGATGTTTCTCTCTCTCTTCTTCTCTCATCCTCTTTGAAATCAATAAAAATATATTAAAAGTAATAATAATAAAATATATTTATATACAGCAAATGCACAAATGATCTAAAGACAGACCTAATATTGTAAAACCTGAAACCAAAACTTTTAGAAGAAAACATAGAAGGTCTTTGTGACCTTAGTGTAGGCAGAGATTTCTGCATTAGTCTGTTTAGCTGCTATGACAAAATACCACCGATGGGGTCGCTTAGAAACAACTGGTTTTATTTCTCACAGTTCTCGAGGTTGGAAGGCCAAGGGCAGGGTGTCAACAGCGTTAGATGAGGTAGTACACGCCTCATTGTATCCTCATGCAGCGGAAGGGGTTAGGGACCTCCTTGGGGTCTCTTTTATAAGGGCACTAATCCTATTCATAAGGCTCCGCCCACAGGATTTCCCAGCTCCTAAAGGCCCCGCCTCCTAATATTACCAGATTGGACATTAGGATCCAAAATGAATTTTGGGGGGACACAAACATTCAGACCATAGCAATTTTTTAGGACAAAAAAACCCCACTATTCATAAGATAAAACAGTGTTTAATAAATTCAAGATAATAAATTTTTCTTCTTCAAAAGATACCATTTAAAAATAAAAAAGCAAGGCACAAAACAGGACAAAATATTTGTAACACAATGTCTGACAAAGGGCTTATATCTAGAATGTTTAAAGAATTTTTACAGCACAATGATAAAGAGAAACAATTTTTTAAAATATGGGCAAAGACTTGAAAAGACACTTCAGTTACTTAAAGCCTCTGATGAGATGCCACTTAGAACCACCAGAATGGCTCACATGAAAGAGGCCGAGAGTAACAAGAAGAGAACAAGTGGAACATTGCTAATGGGAGTGTGAAATGGCATCACCACTTGCAAAGCAGGGTGCTTCGTAGGCAACATACACGTACCTTACGTACGACCCAGCAACTCCATACCTACATATTTACCCCCAAAGAAGTAGAAACATATGCCCCTATAGAAACAAAAGACTTATTCATGAATGTTTATATCAGCTTTATGCATAATAGTCAAAAACGAAAAGTAACCTAAATGTCTATCCAGTGGGAATGGATAAATCGTGGTGTGAACATTCAATGCAATACGTACTCCTCATCAATAAAAATGAATGGAGGACTGATACACGCAATTGTGATGACTCTCACAGACATCTGGTGACTAAAAGGGAGTTGGCACAAAAGAGTACATATTATATGGTTCTATTTACAAAGTTCTAGAAGAGACTTAAGTAATCTGTAAATACAGAAATTAAATCAGCGATTACCTGGATTGGAGTTCATTGGGGAGATTGGCTACCCAGGGTACAAGAAAACCTTCGGTGCTGATGGAAGAATTCTCTATCTTTTTCTTTTTTTTTTTTTAATATATTTTATTGATTTTTTACAGAGAAGAAGGGAAAGGGATAGAGAGCCAGAAACATCGATGAGAGAGAAACATCGATCAGCTGCCTCCTGCACACCCCCCACTGGGGATTCGCCCGCAACCAAGGCACACGCCCTTGACCGGAATCGAACCTGGGACCTTTCAGTCCGCCTGCCGATGCTCCATCCACTGAGCCAAACCGGTTACGGCGAATTCTCTATCTTGATTGGGATTTATCCATTCATTTGCCAAAACTCATTGAACTATATGCTTAAAATCTGTACAATTTATTGCGTGTAAATTATACTTTAATAAAGTTTAAAAATAAGAACATGATGACATTTTAAAAATATAATTAAAATATTGTTAGCATCTCGTTTTGTATATTTTTTAAAAGGCATTTGCCACGTAAATTTATGGGGAGTTGTTCTATATTTCTAGGGTGCTTTATTAGGCAGTTCAGTGAACCTGTCATGAATAATTTAATTTTGCACTTAATAGTCGGGGTTAAATCCAGAAATAATGAGGTAGGCCCCACTCCCTCAGGGAAACAGTCCTTAACATCTACAGCTTTCACTTTTATTTGAGCGTTTTCTAATTTAAAAATACGTAGCAGTTTTATTATATTTACTTTTCTGTATTTTCAGAGGCTAAATTATGTGGTGTCTTAGTTAACCTACACATGCCTTAAAAACGTGAGTGTGTTCACTTTGGATTTACTTTAAAAAAAATACTCCATATCTAATCTGAATCAGAAGAATCTATCTTCTTCCACGTACGTCTTAAATCTTCCCAGTTAGTCGTGCATTTTTCCTGTCTTTTCTCCCTTCTGCTTTGTGTCTTGGTGTCCTACAGGTGAATTGTTGCCATCTGATTTTCACTGGCCACATTCTTTGAGACAAAACATAAGCTTTCTGATTAAATCCTCCTATTTGTAAGGTTCTGGTCACTTTCCGAGGGATTCTAGCGTAGAGTCCATGGAAGAAATACAACATTAGTTTGAGTGGGAAAAGTCTGCACTAGCTGATGTATCATAAAAGTTTAAGCCAGTGACAGATGTCTTTTTCAGAGGTGGGGCCCTTGGTGCTTAGGAGAAAGGCAAAGAAAATGGGGGGGGGGGGGGGGGGAGGGGGGAAGGAGAAGGGGAAAGGCACAGGCATGCTCTAGCCCAGCGGTTCTCAACCTGTGGGTCGCGACCCCTTTGGGGGTCGAACGACCCTTTCACAGGGGTCGCCTAAGACCATCCTGCAGATCAGATATTTACATGACGATTCATAACAGTAGCAACATGACAGTGATGAAGTAGCAACGAAAATAACTTTATGGTTGGGGGTCACCACAACATGAGGAACTGTATTTAAAGGGCCAGAAGGTTGAGAACCACTGCTCTAGAGAGAGTGAGCCTGGGGAAATGAGGGGGTGGGGGAAGGCACTGGAGAGAGAGAGAGAGGGAGGGAGGGAGGGAAGGGGCTTGCTCTAGGTCCCTTGCCTTATGGGTTTTCAAAGGCAGGAATTTTAGGGGAGGTCTCAAGGGAGGATCTCAATAGAATATTCATCAGCTTTCCTGGTATGTCCTTTCATGTTCCTGGTCTCTACTGATTGGTCAGTGCCAGGCCTGGATGTCATTCGTCATCGCAGTTGGTCCTGGTGTCAGCCATGGCATCACCTGCCTGGCCTTGCTGCTCTTCTGGTCCTGGAGCTGAAATACAACTGAGGCCTAGGTGTTCTCTCCAAGGTTTAATGCTTAAGGGAGTGGTCATGCAGGGCTTGTATGAGAATCTTATGAGGCCATTCTCCAGCCCCCCCTTTTTCTTCTAAAGGGGTCTACCACATGACTAGCAACATACCAGGGGAGGGAAGGTCAGGGAAAGGTCTGAACCTCATGACCAGCGATATGTTAGGGGAGGGGAAGTTCACCCTGGGGACCAGGGCCCACCCCCAAATACTTATCCTCTAAGTTTCCCATTGCTAGGTCCCCGGGCTTTCTGCCCTGGTTACCTTCCATACCTGACTTATTGTTCCTACTCTGCTCACGTCTGTCTAACTGCCTACTATATCATCCACCCCTCCCCCCCCTCAAGGGTTCTTGGCTCTGAATTCTTTAAGGGAAAGGGGTGTAGGGTCTCTTCTATAGCTGCTTCCTGCTGAAGAGGGACAATTTTCCTTCAGAGCCAAGTGATCCTTGCTGTCTGTCAGAGGGATGGTGAGGCCCGGGCATGGAAGGCGGCTGTGATGGTGTTTAGAATCGGTAAGCGGCTGTATTCCTGGAGTACAAGTAGGACTTGTAACCTGGTGAAGACAAAGTGTGTTATAAATGTTAATGTTATTGGGGCAAAAATTAGAACAATAAGAACCATGACGAATGGTCCAATGAAAGGCAGTATCCAAGTAAGGACACTGGGATTTCCCCCCCCCCCCCCCCCCCCCCCCCCAGTTTGGCTTGCCCAGATTTTGAACGTTGTTTGCCCTGACCAGCAAGTAACATCTCTGGTGATGAAAAATTCAGGACCCAGTTCAGTTGACAGGCAGCAAATGAAAGTACGAAGACAGTTAACTGGTCTGCAGTCTAATGTCCCCAACTGTGTATTTTAGATTCTTTTGAAACTCAGTTTCCCCCTGAATTTACTAGTGCCCTCATTTTCATCAAAGAGCCAAATTACGACCAGTGTACTTACTGCAGTAAGTCCAGTTTCAATTTAGCCTGATTATTTGCATAAACCTAACAAGAGTCGTAATGGGCCATGGAGGCTCTCTTACATCTGCTTCGCTGGACTCTCATAAGGACCCTCCAGACTGAGCTTTCATTAGCCTCTCAAGGCGAGGAAGCCACACCGCACAATTGCCATCAGACTTTGTGTGCAATACCTACAGGTTTTGGATTCTTCAAGTTCTTGAGGTTCTCCCAAAAGTCTTGAGATTCTTCCTCTGCCATTTCCCAGGAAAGCAACCTTCATTCCTGACCTGGAAAGACGGCCCTGAACCATGTAAATAAGCAAGGTACCAGGCTTTTTCCCCAAGGGGATTTTATCTACCTCCAAAGTCTTAATTCCTTCAAGCTTTCTGGTGACATTCAGAGTCTAGGCATGTCCCTCTCTAACATGACATTGCAGCCAAAGTCCTGATACCAGAGATATTTGACATTATCTTCCAATTGTACTGAACAATATTCCTCTAAATCTTTTTAAAAAAATATATTTTATTAACTTTTTACAGAGAGGAAGGGAGAGAGATAGAGAGTCAGAAACATCGATCAGCTGCCTCCTGCACACCTCCCACTGGGGATGTGCCCGCAACCAAGGTACATGCCCTTGACCGGAATCGAACCTGGGACCTTTCAGTCCGCAGGCCGACGCTCTATCCACTGAGCCAAACCGGTTCCGGCTCCTCTAAATCTTTGACTTATCAGATACCAAACACATTCCCAGAGATGTTTGCTCAGAAGCTAGGGAGGGGATCTCTGCGTGTTACTGCCTTATTTGGGTGGCCCCTTAGAAAGAGGCAGTTGAGTGAATAAACATTGATTTTGTGCCTACAGACATTTTTTATTATTTATTATCCTTATTATTATCCTTATCTGCTTCAGTGTTTGTATTTAGATCAAATAAAACCTAATATATGTGCTGTGTACTCCTACAGCTCAGATCCCTTTTATAGAAAAGAAAGAACAGTAGCCTGCTTTTTCCTTTCCCTAATCAGGAAGAATGAGGCTAATAGGTGTTGACAGCAGCTGCAAAACAGTCTCATGTCCTTTATGTAAAGGGTTAGACATCTTCAGAAATCACTTGAAACATAGAGAGTATTTGATTACATGCCAGTGTGAGGTTTTTAATCTGTTTTATTCTTTCAAAACTAAAAAGTCATCTCCAAGATTGAATCTGAGTTATTTGTTAGGTAGAAAATGTATTTGTGTGAGCCCCCTAAGCCTCTGCTCTTAAGAAATCTGTTAGGTCATAAGTCAGTACGAAGCCATTTGTTCTGAACTGTACTGTAGATGCTAATTATTTACTAACAGTTGTAGACTTGTGCAGCGTCATTTAACACATTACTATTCTTGATGTCCAAAAGAGGCTAAAGGCTCATTGCTGAAACCTTTTCTCTTAATACATCTTTTATTAAATTTAGAAAGAATAATTTATTTTCAGCTTATTCAGGGACGTTTGCTTGGCCTAATAAAGTGATTCCTAATCACTTGATTATACTATTGGAATATTTTGCTTTCCTGAGCTGTATTTTACTATGTTACTAGAAAAAACATAAAATATAGTAGTCATGGCTGCAAGTAATGTTTGCTGATAAATGCAAGTTGGATAATTTATTTTGAGACTGATTTTATTTGCTTTCTGGATTAATATTTTATTATTAATATATCTTAAAATAAAAAAGGAATTAAGAAGCTACCATAAACCTTTTTTTTTTTTTTTTGGAACAAGTTGGAGCATAACATGCAGAAAATAAGATGGATTATGACATATTAAGTGTTCTGTTGGGTTAACATTTTATTTTACAAGTAGTTAAATAATTTAAGAAATATTTCTTCCCTTCAGTGTTAATGCTAAATCAAGCCAGTCTGAGATACATGTTAGTAATGGTCAGGATGGAAAATACACACCTGTGGTGAGAGACTAGGTCATGGTAAATATGTTTGTACAGCTGTGTGCTAATGTTAGTTATTACAGAGTACATTTACAGAATCATGTAATGAGCCTCATTTTCAAACAACCATTAACTTTGGCTTAGAAATGACTAATTAAAGAATAACTTCATTTTTCAAATGCAGACTGTGTAAACAATATATAGCATTGCCATAGCTATCTGTAAACGCTGAACACATAAATTTGATCATAAGTATATGTTGGCTAATTTCTGAGGAAATAGAGACTTGTGAGATTACTTCTTATTTATAATTTATGCTTTCATTGCATATAATGCCTACTCTTAGTCCCAGACTGAGCTTCCATTAAACTTTATTGCACTTACATGGACTCTTCTGTCATGCTTTAATAAAATTATAAAATTACTTAATTGGGTCTGTGTGAAAGCTTCCTTTATCATTAATAATTCCATTTATTCCATGGGGTTATTAGTTTTGGATAACTTACATGACTTCATTCAGATTTGTACTAGAATATGAATAAATATTTAAAAATTAGCTAAGCATGAGTAAAAGCACATTCTAAAATGGACTCATAGGACTTTGAGGATTAAGAAAGATATTTTACTCAAAAGAGTGAATAAAATGTTATCACTATCCATGTATTGCTGTAGTGTTATCTGTACAAATACATTATCTGAAAATGTAGCAGGCAGTGAGTGGCTTCATCCTTTTTTAACTTTTGAGCACCTATTGGGTCTGTTAAACTAGAGACGCCAAGATGGAAGGTCTGTTTCCCGCCCTCAGTTATTTTAGTTTCCATCTTCCTGGAGAGAAACCAAGCATCTACCTGTAACTATTAGCCAGTACTTTTTAAAAAATCCTTACTCAGGGATATGTTTTTATTGATTTTTGAGAGAGAGAGAGGAAGGAAGAGAGAAAGAGAGCAACAAAGATAGAGACCGAGAGAGAGAGAAACATCGACTAGTTGCCTCCCGTACTCACCCCGACCGGGGATTGACTGGGTGTAGGTATGGGCCTGACCTGGAATCAAACCTGCCACCTTTTGATGAATGGGACGGTGCTCCAACCAGCTAAGCCACCCGGCCAGGGCAGCAATTCCTTTTTAAAACCTGCTACATGAGAGGAAGTTATTGTAAATCTATTCAACATATATGTAGTGGTATCTTTATTATGCCCTTAACTCTTTTTAGAGCTCTTTGAAATGGATACTAAGTTATGTAAGAGGGCCAAGAAAGAGAATATAGAGACTCACTCTAGCTCCATTTCTACTCCTGGGAAAACCAGTTCCGAGAGCGTTGGGTCAGTTGTTTTGCCTGTTGAATTTAATTTCTAAGGTGAATATAGAAGCATGGGTGTTTCGAGTTGATTTGAGGTTAATTATGGAAGGTTTCAACCTCAATTCTTTTCATGGCACTACACACGGTGACTAACATATTACAGGTACTTCATAAACATGTGTTGAATTATTGGATACATACAAAGGATTGATAAAATAGCCACCATTTATTGGCAGATGAGGAGGAGAGCCTTTTAGCAGGGAGAGGACAGCCGAGGTGGCAAGCACTGTGAGAGGGTTTGTTACTTTGGCTACGTGATGAGGGGGGATCAATGAAGAATCTAACAAGAGGGCCTTACATACTAAACCGAGGAGTCCTAGCTTTAGTATGAGACCCCTGGGTTAGTCCGTGACTTTCTGGTCTAAGGGGGATTAGTTCAGTTAACTCTGTAGGATATAGTAAAGGGGGGAAGATGCTAGAGCAGTGGTTCTCAAAGTGCGGTTCCCCGGCTTCTGCGTCAGCTGAGAGCTTGTTAAGGGATGCAAACACCGGGGCTCTACTCCAGAACTTCCACATCAGAACCTCCTGCTGAGGGACGAGGGACGGGGAGAGACCCTGCACCCCGTGTGAATGGGCCTCCCAGGGACGCTGATGTCAGCAGGCTCGCCGGGTAATATCTGGAAGAGAAGGGTTCTGTCAGAGAGATGCCCACTGAAGTCAGGTTCAGCTGTAAATGGCTGGTGTCGGATTTGATGAGTTAGGACAGCTCTGCAGAAAGGACGACTCACTGAATGGACAGCAGTAGAGAGGTCTGCGCCTTGGTGGCGTGACCTCAGGCTGTCAGCTTTGCAGAGGGAGGGACACTTAGCTCACCCAGAACTAACCGGAGACTTCCGGTTTACAAAGCACAGTGTTAATGTGTTGTTATCGTGGGCACAAAACTCGCTCCAGCCAGAACAATAAACTTTACACTTGGTGTGTTTGTCCTCCTAGAAGATAAAATTATAAAGCAGAGAGGTGTGATGGACAGAAAATTAAATCAAAGGCACTTGGATATTCCTAAGCGTTATTTATGTTGATGTGCTTTACTCGAGTTCCTATGTCCAGAATTCTGATGGATGTTACGGGTTATAATAAAAACCAAAGTGGAATCTCAAGAATGGCAGTGCCCAGGAGTGCTTAACCCTACTTTTGTAATTACTCTGTAGGTTGCAGTTGTCTCCATTTGTGGTTTTTCTCCCAATAAGTTGTTTTAGAAACCAAGATTACTACTCTGTTAGATTAGCAGGGGTCCTCAAACTTTTTAAACAGGGGGCCAGTTCACTGTCCCTCAGACCGTTGGAGGGCCGGACTATAGTTTAAAAAAAAACTCTGAACAAATTCCTATGCACACTGCACTTATCTTATTTTGAAGTAAAAAAACAAAACGGGAACAAATACAATATTTGTATTTGCATGTGGCCCGAGGGCCGTAGTTTGAGGACCCCTGGATTAAGGCATACACCGCCTAAATTTTCCTCTGCCTTACCTCATTTCCAATGCTAGATGTTGTCCTCTCCCTTCTGTTTCCGATTTTCCCCTCAGATTACTTTAGTTTCTGCCTTGCTTTTCTTCCCCATTGTGTGATGCGTTTGTCTTAAATTTATCATATTGGTACTGGGCCTGTTTTCCATTTCCCACATTCCCTTTACCATTGGCCTGTTCCTTCCTTTTTCTCATTCTCTCCTCTTTCATCCCTGTTTGCCTTCGTTTCCTCATATGTCAGACTCTTTTTCTACAAGGGATTTCTTAAAGTTAATTATAAGGGGTTGATTCATGATTAATCAAATTGCTCCTTTTAACTGGAATGTATTCTCGGGGCTTCTTAGACGGCAGAAAAATAAAAGCCAATCACACCATATCCATAAGCCTCGGTAAACTTTTGTTGAACTTATTTGGTTACTTTAGGTTTCACTAAAGAATGTGAGCTAGAAAAATAGCAGAGTGATAGGCACGTGCTTTCATGTCTGAGCACTGACAGATGAGGTAGCAGGGACCGCGGTGGAGCAGGGCCGCCATATGCAGAGATGTGGCCTGAGATATGAGACAATCTGCAGGGTGCTCAACCTGAGTGAGTGTATTTTTACAGCAGGAATGCTTTAAAAAAAAAGTCCTTAAAAAACTTGCAACTAGGAAATAGTGATTGGAGCTTAGTACATTAAAAAGATTTATTTTGACTTTTGTGAAAAGTATCACCCTCACCCTATCTCCTTGGTTCTTGGTAGTCAGTTGTATTCTTTTAAAAGGTTTGCCTATGAAATGAAATATAAAATTACGATGGAGTCATCAGATAAAATATTAAGAATTAAGCAAATAAGTTAATGGACTAAGTTAATTTTTTGTGGATAAAATAATTAGCTTTCAGATATCAAAATATTAGTTTGTGTGTGTAAATATAGAGTGGGGATGTTACCGTTAGATCCATATTATCTAAAATATGAACTTCCAAGTTACTTGATTTGAAAAAAGAATTTGGTTCATAAAATATTACATTACTCAAATTATGTTCTTTTATTTGCTTAGTAATAAGATGTTGCCCTTGTAGCTTCCTTTTCCTCTTTCCCTGTAAAAACTATTTAACCTTTAGTCTTTAAAAAAATCATAAGATATTAGCATTAAACATTCAGTAAAAGAATTGGTGAAAAATAAAATAGGACCCTCTTACTGGCATTCATCTTTGGGATAACTCTCATACAATTTTCTGTGTAATTGGACACTCCAGGGCCAAGTGGGGATAACTTGTTCCCAAATTTGTACTTGAAAGTGGGAGTCGGTCATTTCTTTAAAAACATTCTTAAAAAATAGGTAAGTTCTGTTTATATAAATAATATGATTACATGTTTTTCTCCCCCAGCCAGGACAGGCGTCCCCTGACGCCAGGTGATCCAAGGAAATCATTAAAATCCTTGGCTGTTATAAAATTCCTTGCTCCTCTATTTGAAGTCAGGCTTGATCAAAGGGACCAGGATTTACATTTTAAAAAGGAACTTGTGCAATGCCACAGTTGAACTTTCCAAGCTCAGGACCGGAATCCAGAGTCCAGGTTATCGCTGTACACAGATTTAATTGCCTTTCATCATATATTATACCAATGGGATATATTAGTTTTATGCTTTGAAGTTAGGAATCAGAAAAAAATCCCTCTTGTGGCCTGGTGAGGTCTGTACATGATTATTAATTTGGATTCAAGGTGTGTTTTTGGACCAGCTCAGTGGATTTTGAAATCAATAAACTTTTACTGATTTCAGAGACAAGATGACGTGGACACCAGGAGCTTACCTCCTTTTTCTGTCTTCTCACCTGCCCCTTCCCCTTTTTTCACTTGCCCTTTGAGAAGGACACAGAGTTATTTATCACTGTCAGAATAAGACTGTAAAGACTGTCCCCGACAGTGGATATGCTGAGAGATCTTGTCAACTTTAGGCTTCGACAGTGTCAAAGAATGTAGGGAAGTTAAGATCATGGCAGCAAATACTGAGCATCTTTCGCATATCCTGGCTTCATAAAACCTAGCTCAGCTCTGGTTGCCCTGGCCACTGCCTTTGGTACCAGTCGTCAGTGTGTCAGTATTGACAGTAACCGTTGTTGCAGATAGAATCACAGATGAGCAAAAGCGTTATTTCCAAAAGGTATGCTTTGATCTAAGCAAAAGGTACATCTGAACGTTATGCAAGATCAGGGGTTATGCTAGAGATTTGTGACGGTTCTGCTTGTTTCTGTACAGGGGTTCTGAGCTGGATCCCTGAGGCTGGGTTTGACTCCGTGCAAAGCCAGGAGGGTGTGGACGCGTGTTGTTACTAAGGCGTTCCACTTGGCAGGGGAAGGAGTGAGCGCTGCATTGCCTCATCTCCCAGAGGGCTGGCATAGGGAGTGCCTGCCGCTCCTGTGCTGTAACTGAGGCTGTGCCCACGGTGCCCTCACCGTGCGAGGGAATGAGACTCGAGGATACGAAGTAGAGTCCACAGGATTCCTGGTGGCTGGCTGAGATGTCCAGGAAAGCAAAGAACGTTGGGTGACTAAGCAGGGCAGATGCTTTAACTTAGGAAGAGAACAAAGAGCTTACCAGTTTCATTTCTCCAGTACTCTTTTTAAAAAATAAATTTTTACTGATTTCAGGGAGGAAGGGAGAGGGAGAGAGAGTTAGAAATATCAAAGATGAGCCGAAACCGGTTTGGCTCAGTGGATAGAGCGTCGGTCTGCGGACTGAAAGGTCCCAGGTTCGATTCCGGTCAGGGGCATGTACCTGGGTTGCAGGCACCTCCCCAGTGGGAGATGTGCAGGAGGCAGCTGATCGATGTTTCTCTCTCATCGATGTTTCTAACTCTCTATCTCTCTCCCTTCCTCTCTGTAAAAATCAATAAAATATATTAAAAAAAAAAAAAAGAAATATCAAAGATGAGAGAAAATCACTGATCGGCTACTTCGTGCACACCCCCTAGTAGGGATTGAGCCGCAACCCAATCATGTGTCCTGACCAGGAATCAAACCGTGACCTCCAGGTTCATAGGTCGACACTCAACCACTGAGCCACACCTGCTGGGCTCCAACACTCTTTTTTTTTAAAAAAAAAAAATATTTTTATTGATTTCAGAGAGGAAGGGAGAGGGAGAGAGAGATAGAAACATCAATGATGAGAGAGAATCATGGATTGGCTGCCTTCTGCACGCCCCACACTGGGGATAGAGCCGCAACCCAGGCATGTGCCCTTGACTGGAATCGAACCCGGGACCCTTCAGTCCGCAGGCTGACGCTCTACCCACTGAGCTACACCAGCTAGGGCTCCAACACTCTTGTCATCCTTTCTTCCCCGGTAGTATCAGGAATTTTCAGTGACAGAACTGTGCAGTGTCTAAATACTGGACATTGCTAGTAGCCTGGTGACACACAGCTCTTTTCGGTTTCTTTTGAAGGCAGAGGTCATCGTGGTGATATCCTGTTGTTAACATAACTTGGAACTCTTCGTGAATAATTGTGGGAGCTTATTTTACTGTTGTTGCTTTGTCATCAGCGTAACCGATTGCCCATCTCCTGTGGCGTTCCTGTGCCAAAGCAGTGCGCGTTCCAGTGCTTGTTACATGTTAGTCACGGTCATTTTGGTTACACAGTTTTTTGTTATAAAGGAATAGAAATGTTAAATGCAGTTCAAATATTTCCCCTTGCATTTTTGTCAGAGGTTTTGCGATCTTAAGTCATTTGAGTTCCTGGGAACAGGTTAACAAGGCACGTTGTGGATTTTTCTTCTCTAAAGATGTTGACGGTTAAGGGTATCTCAGAGACTGGGGCAGGTTTCCCCTGGCCCCGGGAATAGCATTCGGAGTCCTTTGAGGAGGCCAACGTCTAGTAGACACATCATAGCACACACGTGGGTCTGGGTCTGGGTCTCGGGGCAGCTGCCTCGTCGTGTCAGTTCCCACCACCGGAGCTGGAGCGTTTACCAGTCCACACCCAGGAGGTCCATTCTGGCTGACAGCCCGGAAAGGCCTGCCACTCAGGGGTGGCAGTGACCAACTGGAACACTTGCTGGGCTTTCAGCACTGGGCTTCGCAGCGAATGTGCCCGAAATGCCTGTTGTTGCAAAGCCTGAGTGTGGAGCATATCAGTCATTGTGATGACCTTTGTTTTCATGCTTTTGAAGTGGCATTTGCTGAGCTTTGTGACATGCTGTCTTTAAAGATATTAAGAAAACTTTTACCTTCCATGACCTAATCCTAACTTCTAATGTCCCTCATTTATAAGTGTATTCTTTCAGTCATGCCTATGGTTTAAGTCTAACAACACTGCTATGTTGGGATATTTTTTTTAATATATTTTATTGATTTTTTACAGAGAGGAAGGGAGAGAGATAGTTAGAAACATCGATGAGAGAGAAACATCGATCAGCCGCCTCCTGCACATCTCCTATTGGGGATGTGCCTGAAACCCAGGTACATGCCCTCGACCGGAATCGAACCTGGGACCTTTCAGTCCACAGGCCGACGCTCTATCCACTGAGCCAAACCGGTTTCGGCATGTGTTGGGATGTTTTAAAAGATATTTGAGAGGCCTAAATAAAATATTCTAGTATATATCTTGCATTCTTAAATTTTGGTAAAAAATATTCTCCGTTCCTATTTGTTATTACATTATTTCTTATCTTTTAGCAGCCGTCTCACAGAATTTTATTTTATATAAAAAAGTTCTGAAGCCAGACAGCCTGAGTTGTGTAATTTTGGACTGCTGGAAACTTCTGAATAATGCATAAGTGTGTTTTCAACATATAAATCAACTCCCACTACATTTGTGAAATACCTAACCCTAATAACGCCTTCTCTTAGAGTTTGGGTAATTTAAGGTTCTTTCTTGCCAACAATAATAGGACTACATATTATAAGAAATACAAATAAATAAAATAGGGTTAAGAGTGTTCACTTGCTTTCTCCCATACGACCTCAGCTGATGCAAGAGGATGCGATATGTCACAGAATTATGTAATCTAAGCATTTAACTCTGGTGACGGGTGTGGGTGTGCAGGTGACACGTGAAATCTGACTTGGAAAATTAACTTGCAGGTATTTTTATTTCATGACATAAGGAAAGTAAGGGTAACTTTCGCCATAAATATTAGAAGTCTGACTTACAGAAAATTTCGATTTATTGGTCATAATCCCTCTAAGCATAGGCATAACACATTCATTTAGATTCGTTTAAGGTCTGGCACCAGTGCAACTGAAGGTGTTAAGATAATGTTCTAATTAAGTGACAGTTAAGACACAGCGGTCTTCATTCTGGCCACGGAGCTCCTGCCAGGCGTATCTGTTGTGAAAGTAAAACATCTTATTTTGAAATCCTAGATTGCAAACCAAAAATATTTGGGAAATTCTCCAGAGCCCATGGGTGTATTATGTTTTGCTTTTAAATCTTTGTGCAGCACCAGATTATATTCTTAGACGATCCACAGTCTCGTTATTTTGTTATGGCTGAAATGATCCAGTTGTTTTTGATAGAAAATGATCAAATCTGAGCCTCCTCTCTCCTCCAACACACAGCACATTCTTTATACTTCATGTGGGAGACAGACTCGGGCAGCAAGCTATTTACACTGCTCATGTCAAGACAAAATGTTCACCAGAATTCCAGCGTGAGACCCATCGTAAACTAACCTGCTGGAGTTATTTTCACATTTTAAAAGTTTTTTTTTCATAGTAATTTTTCAGTTCAGTTAAGGAGGGCTGACATTTTTGGCTGCTTTTGATATTTCCCAGTAAGATTCTTTTTTCTTCACAGAAAAAAAGAAGACTGCCTTTTGTCTGAAAGTTACTAGTCTCTGTACCTTTTGCTTTAACATATATACCTGAGCTTTTGATCTTCATTCAAATTTTTGGTATGTATAGATCCATAAGTGAATTTCATTCTGGATGATCGAAATGCTTTCTGGATTACAGTTGGTCCTTGAACAGCACAGGTGAGAACTGTACGGGTCCATTTAGGTGGGTATTGTATGTATTTTCTCTTTTTATGGTTTAAAAAATACTTTATTGTAAGAATACAGTATGTAATACAGATAATAGATAAAATACATATTAATGAACTTTATGTTAGGGTCCATTTAGGTGGGTATTGTATGTATTTTCTCTTTTTATGGTTTAAAAAATACTTTATTGTAAGAATACAGTATGTAATACAGATAATAGATAAAATACATATTAATGAACTTTATGTTATTGGTAAGGCTTCTTTCTGGTCAACAGGTTATTAGTAGTTAACTTTTTGGGGAGTCAAAAGTTATATGTGGATTTTCCACTGCACCAGGTCAGCACTTTTAGCCCTCTCGCACTGTTTAAGGGTCAACTGTATGGATAGTTTTTCATCGAATTAAGCACAGGATGTAATGAATAAAAATTAAGTTTCCTAGATTCACCTATTTCTAAGACACTTTATCACAGAAATCATAATTGCTGCAATAAAATCAATTGGCAATTAAGCAGAAAGTCCATTAAATTTAATGGCTCATTGTGGGGGAGGCCTCTTTTATTTGTTTTCATTCTTGAAAAATATTTCTGCTAATGCCAAGGACAATCCTACCTTGGAAGCCAAACAAAAAGAAATTTTCAGAACTGCCCAAGAATAAGCTTGCGTATTGGCTTCTTGCGTGACTTCTGGTTTAAAGAAAGGCCAGTGACTGACATCTCTTATTATTCAGCACCAGTTGAATATTCAGAATTGAAAAGCAGAGAATAGTGCAACATGGCAGTCATACTTAAATTATATGGAATCTTGGCCGTTGTTTCTTCCCCACAACCGTGGTCCTTGGGGCCCATATATATCAGCAGGAAAATAGGATTTGTGTGCTGAATTTTATTTTGCTGACTGCATTCCAAAACGACATATATTCTGCTTAATAAAGGACATATGTAACAGTAACAAACTATAAAACGTCATTTTTTAAAATTAATATTTGTCAAGTACTGGCAGTTACTAGATCTTCCTGAAGGGTCTAAAAATGATAATAGAGCCCAGCCACCGAGGCTCAGTGGTTAGCGTTGGGAGCAGCTTGGGGGGCCGCTGTGACGATGATGAATCCGGAAGCTCTGTGTTGCTTAGGTTGAAATGTAGCAGAGCACAGGTGCGTCACATCATCAGACTGTGGCAGTGATCCGAGGGGCAGTAGGACCTAGAAAGTGGGAGAGGGAATGGGAAGGAAGGGGTGGGTATATGTGCCAATGACTGCTCTTGAAAACAAACAAACAAGGGTAGGTGGTGGCATAAAGGTCAAAGACGACTCTCATCCTAGATCCCGATGCCACACAGATCGGTAAATAAATATCTAAGTGAAAATTTGGGGTTCAAGGGACAACGACTAAAAGAAAAATCAGGATGCTATTTGAGGATGATAAGGTAATTTACATTTTAGATTATTGAGTTGGAGCTGCTGGCAGGACACATACTGAAATGTCCTTAGAGAGTTTAAGGGACTGAAGTTTTGCCCCCCTGAGCTGCCTTTTTGGGATATTGACTTAAGCTATTTATTGAGAAGACTTAGAGGGACCCTTTGACCCTCCCCCTTTCCTGCCCAAAAGATAGGAGTTCTTAGGATGCCACCTAAGCCTAATTTAAAGTAAGCATGGTAAGTTAGAGGGCTTCAGGCAGGGGCTGGTGGTTCTCAACCTTCTGGCCCTTTAAATACAGTTCCTCATGTTGTGACCCCCCAACCATAAAATTATTTTTGTTGCTACTTCATCACTGTCATGTTGCTACTGTTATGAATCGTCATGTAAATATCTGCTATGCAGGATGGTCTTAGGCGACCCCTGTGAAAGGGTCGTTCGACTGCCAAAGGGGTCGCGACCCACAGGTTGAGAACCGCTGGGTTAGTGGCTACCTCCTGTGTCCGATTGTTTGTGACTTGCCCAGCAAGGATTTGCCTGCTGTGTGTGTTCCCCTCTCCCTCAGCTCCCTGTCAGTGGCCCCTCTCACTTCTGAAATCGAAGATCCCATACCCAACCATCGGTATTTCAGAAACACTCCAGTACCATGTAGAGTGTCATCTGCACAACTTTCCCATGGCTACTGGTTCTGAACTTGTCCTTTCAGATGGCTAAGCTGTGACTTGACCAAACTGGAAGAAAATCGGACTGATTTTTAAGGGACTCTGCTGTCTAGCTTAGCCCACAGTTTGCTCGTTTATGACTGGACATTTAATACACACACACACACACACACACACAACGATTACTAGGTGGGATTTCTAAATGTCAATAAATATAACAAAATCTAGGATTATGTTTTGGCCTGAGTTCAGATGTGAAAGAGTTTGTTAATCAGCAGGTGGTTGTGTGTTTTTCCCCCCAGTTTCTAAAAAGTACCTGCTAGCTCTTGTCTCTCCTCCCCTCTCCCATATTCTCTCTCTAATATTGAAGACAGAAGGAATCCTAAATAAGTGATTTAAGAAAAACAGGGATATTGGTTTCAGAGAACATTGGAACTTCGGTAAAGTTCCTAGCATTTTCCTTTTCACTCTAATATATTGAGAAATAACTGAAGCGATTGGAAATAACACTATTATTTATAAAATAATAATGTATTCCACGTGACAGTACTTAAAATGTACTTAAATTGTCTATTTTTACACAAACACAGCAAGATTTTAAAATTTTTATTTATGGATTTTAGAGAAAGGAAGGGAGAGAGAGAGAGAGAGAGAGAGAGAGAGAGAACACCATGGATTTGTTGTTCGTATGGGGATCGAACCCACAACCTTGGCATATTGGGATGATGCTCTAACTAACTGAGCTACGTAGCCAGAGCTGAAGCCAACAGTTTTAAATAAAGTGGTTAAATCAGTAACCTGCCTAATAGTGTCACGTAGAATTTGCAGGTTTATGAGTTGGGAGATTTCAGGTCTTCGGTTCCTGTGACACCTGAACTCATTAAGGGGCTTCTTGAAGTTGTTTATGGGATCAACCACCCCAGAGCCTGTGTTTGCCTTTCTTGCAAGGACAAGCACAATGAAACAGTGTCAGCCTCTTTAATAAACTAAACCAAACCATCAAAGAATGGTAAACACCTCCGCTTCCATTTGAATTCTCGAATTCCTTCTTGGGGATTTTTAGGTATTATAGCAGTTGGCATACATAAGGCATGACATCAGCATACCCTAAGATCGCAGGGACTGGATCTTTTAATATATTTACTTGCCTAAGTGCTCCTCTTTTTCCCTCCCTCCCTCTTCCTGTCGTTTTCCTCCACAGGACTGACTCTTTCTACCCACTGTGAGCTCATACATGGTCTTTCACTCCCAGCATGTGGTCTCAGAGCTGCAGCAATATCACCTGGGAACTTCTAGAAAAGCACACTCCCAGCCCCACCCCAGTCCTCAGAGTCAGGATCGCTGGGGATGGGACTCAGCAGTCTGCCCCCTAGCAGGCCCTCTAGGAGGTTCTGGCGCACACTCAGGTTTGCAAATGCCCATTGGAACTATTGGTCTCATGCAGGGTGGGGAACCTTTGTTCTGCCAAGGGCCATTGGGTATTTATAACATCATTCACTTAATATAATTCACGTCATATAAATTTGTGTTGCTATGAAAAAAGCTCTTAGATTTATTGAATTTTGAGTCCCGCCTGCGGTTGCCTTGGCAGGGCCAGACCAAATGACTTCTCAGGCCTTACACAGCCCGTGGGCCGGACGTTCCCCACCCCTGGCCTAATAGTTAGAAATATATACCTTCTTTTTATTGAGAAAGGTGTAGCCACATACTTAAAAGTCACCGTTTTGAAGCGTACAATTCAGTGGGTTTTAATGTATTTTCAACTGTCACCACTGTCTAATCCCAAAACATTTTTATCACCCAAAAAGAAACTGCGTACCTATGAGCAGTCACTTCCTATCTTTTGTCCTCCCCCCATTCCCAGGTACCCATGAATCTACCTGTTGTTTTTATGGATTTGACTGTTCTGGATATTTCGTGTAAATGGAATCATACAATGTGTGACCTGTTGTGTCTGGATGTCACTTAGCGTATTTTCAAGGTTCATTCCTGTGGCAGCATGTATCGGTGATTCTTTTTCTTACGGCTGAATAGTGTCCCGTTGATGGACGCATTGGGTTGATCCAGTCTTCTGCTGATGGGCATTTGAATTGTTGCCTTGGCTGTTACGAATAATGCTGCCATGAACATTTGTGTACACATTTTTTGTGAATATGTTTTCAGTTCTCTTGGGTGTATACAGTTGATTCTCTTTATTTGTTTGAGCTGTATTTCAGAAAGCCTGCCCATGCTGAATTGGTGAATACTGAGCGATCACTTCGCAGGGAAATACAGGACTGGGTTACTTTGAGTTTCTGGTTACATTTTAAATAAAATATCTTTTTATTGTTTTCAGAGAGGAAAGGAGAGGGAGAGATTTAGAAACAGCAATGATGAGAGAGAATCATTGATTGGCTGCCTCCTGCACGCCCCCTACTAGGGATCGAGCCTGAATTGTAGGCATGTGTCCTGTCTGGAATCGAACTGCGACCTCCTGGTTCACAGGTCTACACTCAACCACTGAGCTACACCGGCCAGGCTCGAGTTACATTTTTGACAACCAATCACTACTTGTCTTGTGTGTGTTTCTCTTTAACACACATCACAGCCTTTTTGAGCTTAGGAACTCTAGACAGCACTGCACATTACTTTTGGGGGCCATTTTAAACAGTGAAATTACCAAGAAAAAGCACAAAGATGTGAACAAGGGGGCACTACGTAGACCAGTGATGGCGAACCTTTTGAGCGCGGCGTGTCAGCATTTTGAAAAACCCTAACTTAACTCTGGTGCCGTGTCACATATGGAAATTTTTTGATATTTGCAACCATAGTAAAACAAAGACTTATATTTTTGATATTTATTTTATATATTTAAATGCCATGTAACAAAGAAAAACCAACCAAAAAAATGAGTTCGCATGTCACCTCTGACACGCGTGTCATAGGTTCACCATCACTGACCTAGACTGTGGAAAGAACCCGTGTTTACAGTCTGAGAGCTGAACCAAGAGCGCAGCCACCTGCTCATCCTCACCTGGGCTCATATTTCCCACCTCTGCACCACATACCTGATGCCTGCGAGGCTCCGAGGGGGTACTTTGGGGTCACAAATAAATTTTAGCAAGTTTGTAAATACAGAATCCTCAAATAATGACAATCGGCTGTACCTCCGGGTGAAATTGCTGAGTCATATGGTAACTCTGTGTTAATTTTTTGAGGAATTGCTAGACTGTTTTTCATAGTGGCTGCATCATTTTACATTCCCATCTGGGTCTCACTTTCTCCATATTCTTGCCAACACACGTTTTTCCTTCCTTCTTTCGGTTACAACTATCTGAGTGGATGTGGAGTGGTGTCTCGCTGTGGTTTTAATGTGCATTTCCGTAGTGATTAGTGATGTTGAGCCTCTTTCCGTGTGCATATTAGCCATTGGTATCGTTTCTTCAGAAAAATGCCTATTTTAATACTTTGGTCTTTTAGATTGGATTATTTGTCTTTTTATTGTTGAATTGTAAGTTTTTACGTGTATTATGGATACTCGCCTCTTAGATATATGATCTGCAAATATTTTTTCCCATTCTATGGGTTGTCTTTTTTTGATGCATACAAGTTTTTTATTTTGATGAAGTCCAGTTTTACCTATTTTTTTGTTTGATCGCTTGTGCTTTGGTGTTTTCTTTAATTTTGAAAGTGCTGTCTTCATATAATTAATCAGTACAGCCTGTTAAAAGAATTGTTTCCACGTTTTCAGTAAAGAAGTCATGGAGAGTTCGATGTCATGATTTCAGTAAATGATCGCTTATTTGCCAGTGGACGTCATTTGTCAGTTTAAAGTGGTTGTTTGCAGGTATTTACCAGGTTTTTATGTTGTGGCCGTGGCATCAGCAGGGCCCACATGGTAAGGCCGCGTCAGTTTCATTGAACAAAGTGCTGGTTTTGTTTGGGAAAACTGAAGAGAAGCACTTACAACTTTTAAACAGTATTTTCTTCTTTGATAAAGAAGACTCTTCCTCTTTTAAAAGCGAGGAACTTTCTGCCCTAAAAAGCAGGGTCTCAAAAGCCATTTGTGAAGGAGCAAAAATCCCCGGAACTCGGAAATAAACACGGATGGGTGTTTATTTGTGTTAGTTTAAATGCAGTAGCCCCGCGTGTCAGAAAACTGAATCTGCGACACTTAAGTGAGTCTAAGCAAGCAAATAATATCAGCTCGCATGGCTTTAATCTGCTAAGTAACTTTAAATCCAAGAGATCAAAGGAACGCGTAACTGAAAACAGCCCTTCGCGCAGTTTCTCCGAAGAAGCAGGAAAAGGCTAGAAATTACATGTCACCTTCATATCCTGGCTTGTGACCTTGTGCTCAGATCAAGCCCCTCTGTGTGCCAGCTGTTACCGTTATTAAGACCTTGCCCCTAGGGGTTAAGTAGGAGGGAAACTCCTGCCCTATAGGGAAGCAAACACTGCAAGTCCCAGCCCCTAACACGCCTCATTCAAAGCGAGCGGCACCTCCTTGTCATTCCTCTGCCCCGCGCTCGGCTGCGGCCGCGGAGCTGCTCCTGCCCAGCTCTGCTCGCTTTCTGCTGGGCTGTGTCCCTGCGTCCCTGCAGCGGTTGGGGCTTTTGCCGCTGCGATCCTTTGCTGACCCAAAGGAGCCGGAACTTTCTTCTTTCAACATCAAGGTAATGCTTGGCCTCCTGCCCATTTGTTATCTGGGGAGACTGGACTTTAAAAACTGGACTTTGTTCTGTGCTTCTAAGAGTTGAATTTAAAATTCCAACTTGCAATTTCTTTTCGGAGTAAACTTGGAAGGGCTTCTCCATGCATTGAAATCCGATGTTTATTTAAATTGTCGTCTTGCATGAGAAGGTGAGGCAAGCCGTTTCTTAGGAAAGTTTATGAAAATGTGCTATCTTTATGAAGTTGGAAGGAAACCGCAGATTTAAAGCAGCATAAACCATTGTTTCCTGCTTTGAGGTTTTCCTTTAACCACTATCTAAATCAGAGAATTTAAAAAAGATGTGCTACTCTTTACCCATTAGTAGCAAACTAGACGCAGAATTATAGGAATGACTTTAATTGCTGTTGTGAATCAGATATTGTAAGAAAGTAAGAAAACATCAGCATCTTCCCACCTATAAAAATAGAAGTCTCGTGAAGAACCACTTAGGGACTGAATTTCCAGGCAAGTTTAATTCTTATCAGTGTTCATTTCGAAGACACAACTTGGTATACATCCTCCAGTTGTATTTGAGTCTATTAAATGCCGCATGATGAACTATATGCATTTTAATTGTAATAACGGTCACATTATAATTGGATTTACTACTTAAAGCAGAAGTCAGAATATATTTGCCATATTTACTTTTGTTTAAAATGAGAATGGATGGCCCTAACTTGTTTGGCTCAGTGGATAGAGCGTCGGCCTGCGGACTGAAGAGTCCCGGGTTTGATTCTGGTCAAGGGCATATACCTTGGTTGCCAGCACATCCCCAGTAGGGGGCGTGCAGGAGGCAGCTGATCGATGTTTCTCTCTCATCGATGTTTCTAACTCTCTATCCCTCTCCCTTCCTCTCTGTAAAAAATCAGTAAAATATATATATTTTTTAAAAATGAGAATGGATGATTTATATGTGACTGTTAGAAAAATTCAAACTAGTTTAACCTGTGAAATATTTGTGTGTCTGCTAGCAAAATGTACATCTGAGAAAATTAGATAAAAATTTCATAAAACAGATTTCATGCAAATTATGGACTGATCATAATGACTTCAGTGAAAATGCAAGAAATAAATAGACAACGTACTTCACAGTTTGCTAAAATATTATTTGACAGGTATTCCTGTTGAAGGAAAAATGAAATATGTACTTTTTAACCACAAGAGGGTTATTATAGATGATCATCTTTATAATTTAATGAAACCCCAGGTCCCTTTGATGGCTGGGAAGTCCCCAAACTCTGCCAATAAGCCCTAAACCAGTGTCTCACTGTAGACAGAAGAGTCACTATTTTCCATGGCTTTAATGTCTGCTGACACATTTCTACTTTTAAAATGTTGAAATAAGTAGTCTTTTTGCAATATTTTATTTATTTTACAATTTTGCATTTCTTCAAAAAACTATCTGAGAATGCTTTCACTGCCAAAACCTTGTATATCGGAGTATTTCATTGGACTGTGCTCCATTTGTCGCTTGCAGTAGGCAAAAATAAGGCAGAGTATTTTTTATGCTTCCCATGCTCCATCTAGCTTACATCTCAGACCTGAATTATAGAACCGTGAGCATGAGCTAGTTGTATTGATTATGCAAAAAAAAAAGGATAATATTTGAGAATCTGGAATGATGGCCCTGCAAAGCAGTTGAGAAAATACATGTTATTGGTGAAAAAGGTGAAGGGATTAAGAAAAAATAAAAGGCCGTAACCGGTTTGGCTCAGTGGATAGAGCTTCGGCCTGCGGACTGAAAGGTCCCAGGTTCGATTCCGGTCAAGGGCATGTACCTTGGTTGCGGGCACATCTCCAGTGGGAGGTGTGCAGGAGGCAGCTGATCGATGTTTCTCTCTCATCGATGTTTCTAACTCTCTATCCCTCTCCCTTCCTCTCTGTAAAAAATCAATAAAATATATTTTTTAAAAAAAGAAAAAATAAAAGATGCAGATAACAGTATGGTGATTGTCAGAGGAAGAGGGTGTTTGGGGGAGGTGGTAGAGGGCAGAGTGGGGATAAATGGAATGAGACTTGACTTTGGGTGGTGAGCACACGATGCGGTGTGCAGATGATGTGTTACAAGGTTGTAACCAATGTCACCCCAACAAATTCAATTAAAAAAAGAGAAGAGAAAAGAAAATGCATGTTACCCTTGCCTCAGGCTGGGAAATGACTCATATGTGTTATAAAATTGATTCAGCCAACATTTCCATCTAATCCCAGTGGCTTTGTCATTTATACCGAACCAATAATCAGCCCTTTTTGGCAAGCAGTGGGGAACCTGCTTTTCAGTGTTTGCTGGGCACCATTCCTCACCTTTCCTTGTAACTGCTGAGCTCCTGGGGCTGGAGCAGAGCGCTCACTCACAGCTCCTCTCTTCCCACTCGTGTGGGTGACGCGCAGCCTTTGCACGCTGACTGTGAACATTTCCCAGTTTTTTAAAAAAAATTGTAATTTATTGATCACACCCTAACACAGGAAGTAGACAAATGAACTGCTTAGCCTGCCAGCCTGTCTGAAAAAAATATAAAACAAAGCAACTATAGCAAATTAGAAAAGGGAGACTTGGGGAAGAGGGTGTCTTTGTTCTCTCTATCTTCTATTCTTTCATCATTTTAATCTCTATTAAACAGGCTCGCTTATGACAGGCCCACATATGAGATTGTAAGGGAAGTGTTCAGGGGGAACACTGCAGGTGCTCATATGCCTATAAATCAGGAACCCGCCTAGTTAACCGAACAATATGATTTAATTACCTCTGTGTGCAAGCAGGAATCCCACAGGAACAGTAAATATCATTTCAGTTCATCTAATACACACAAGAAAGCAAATAGCAGAAATCATAAGCATTTATAGGGTAATTTAAGTAAAGAATAGAAAAAGGCCTCTGAAAGGTGTATCCAGGCTCTTATTACTAAGTTAATTTCCTCACCCAATTCAAGTAAGAAAAGATGTTTTCCTACGCTTAACATCTCAGAGCCCTTTAAGCAAAATGTGTTTCATGCAAAAACTCTGAGAGCCATTTCCCAGGTCGCTCAGTGGGCGGAGGGACCCCTTGAGATGTCTTGAGCGGGGGAGGGGGGTACTGCGGGGAGAACCCATCTGGGAGCTGGTCTAGGAATCTCATTTGCTGCCTCTCAAACTTCCCCAAGCAGCGGGGAGTGGGACCTGGTGGCATCAGAGACTTAGCATTTGTGGGAAAAGCTGAGATGATTCCAAGTGTAGCATTAAAACCCACACCTTGCCATCCAAGTCAGACAACTTCCAAGGCCTTTATGGTGATTGGTCTCCATTTCTGACTTTATGGAAGATGTCGTAAGAACTCTCCCCTTCTTTTGCCTCACAGCGTCTGGGAATAGACGTTTCTTAATTGGATTGACCTTTGCAATGGATTTTCCCTTTGAGCTGCTAAGTCTGAGGTTTCGAGATGTGTGAAGTCCTAGACGTGCATGACTTCAGACGCGTGTGATCCCTTCGGCAGCATTGATGAAGCTCAGTAATCTTAGCCTGTTTCTGAACAGGACTAGGGAGGGGCGGGCAGGGTACAGTAACATTGCTCTCTTGTAAACTTGCCTGTTTTGCGATGTTAGTAGAGCCAAATAGTTTGAGATGAAATATTATGGCCTCACGATAGGCCTCTCCCATCTTGAGGGACCTGTTCATTACCAAGGCATCTTGTAATTCTTATTTGGCGGGGAGGTGGGGCAGGGAGCAGGCCTGGTGTCTGGAGGCTGTCTGATCCGAGAATTGGAACATTTAAGATGCTTAAAATACAGTAAAAATCGTCCCCTTTTCTTAATTACTGGTTTATTCTTTTTGCATAAAACTTTAGGAAACATGCCTTTATAATAGAGGGGCTTG
This sequence comes from Myotis yumanensis, assembly GCF_028538775.1. NCBI lineage: Eukaryota > Metazoa > Chordata > Mammalia > Chiroptera > Vespertilionidae > Myotis > Myotis yumanensis. The sequence goes on along the minus strand of NW_027223773.1, from coordinate 6,466,057 downwards.
GGCTTCGTTTTTTGGAGATTGGCAGTGGTTGGGGTATAGTTTTCCTTAAGGGTTAAATGAACTCATGAAACAAATTGGCTATATCCTAAACTTTATTCAGATGATCTGTAAATGATTGAGGTTATGTGACCACTCGTTTATGTCTGTACAACATTGTTCCACATACATTCTGCCCTGTTGTCTCTCAAAGTAATGTCCTAATAAAGGTTTCTCTTCACCCTTGTCCCCATGCTTACACTTCAAAAGTACTATAGATGAAACCCCTTTTCGTTATAACCAACAAAAATTAAGATAAGCAAATACTACAGAGCATACCTAACATGAAGTACTCAGTCCAGTTTTTTAAAATTATACAGCAACATTCTTCATTTCAAGCAATATGTTTTGAATGTTGACTATTTTGCGTGGCATTTGCTTGCTCTCATAAATTGACTAGAGGCCTGGAGATCCCTCAGCCTGGATTGCGAGAGGGTACAGGCCAGGCTGAGGTACCCCACCGGTGTACGATTGGGGCCTGGGAGGGACACGGGAGGTTGACCAGCTGGGGAGGGACTGCAGGAAGGCTCCAGGGCATGTCCGGCCCGTCTCGCTCAGTCCCGATATGCCAGACCCCAGCAGCAAGCTAACCTACCAGTTGGAGCGTCTGCCCCCTGGTGGTCAGTCCACGTCATAGTGAGCAGTTGAGCAGCCTTAGCATACCATTAGCATATTATGCTTTGATTGGTTGAACAGATGACCGGATGACCGGACACTTAGCATATTAGGCTTTTATTATATAGGATTAGCATTACTTTTATAAACTGTAAGTCATTGGTTCTCACCCCTTACTTCACAGTAGAATCATTTGGGGAGTATTTTTAAAAATATGAATGCTGCCCTAGTTGGTTTGGCTCAGTGGATAGAGTTTCGGCCTTTGAATAAAAATATATTTTAAAAGAATACTAATGGCCACACCACAGTACAGTATGGATTAAATCATAACCTCAGGGCCTGTGTCTGTAATTTTTTATTTGTTTATCACTGGAGTGACTGTAATGTGCAGAAAGGGCTGAGGCTGCTGTAATAGATTTGTTACTTGTGGATATTTATTAAATTTATTGCATTTCCTTCAAGATTTGCAGCAGACTCTCAGTGAATGTCTTGGCTGGTTCTTGGGTTAGTTGACAACCTCTCAGAGGGCTTTCTAGAATTTGAAAGACTATTGATAGATATTTCTGATTATAGAAAACTTCTCTAGTTTTGTTTTGTATATTCTTTATTATACAAATGAACATAAGTCTCCAGACTTAAGATTCAATAGAAATTAGTGCAACTTAATAAAACTAGTAAAATACAATTTTTTTTAAATCCTCATTCGAGGATATTTTTCCATTGATATTTTAGAGAGAGTGGAAGAGAGAGGGAGAGACAGAGAGAAATATCGATGTGAGAGAAACACATCGATTGGTTGCCTCCTGTACGAGCCCTGACCAGGGCCCGGGCGGGGAGGAGCCTGCAACCTAGGTACATGCTCTTGCCGGATTCAAGCCCGGGACCCCTTGGTCCGCAGTCTGACGCTCTATCCACTGAGCCAAACTGGCTAGGCCTGGAATAGAATATTTTAAGGGGAATTTAAATTCATCTGAAATAGGAACTCAAAGATATAAGAAACCTCTCTCTCTCAATCAAGAGCATTGATGCTTATGATTATAGCACTTGTAAGTGTGGGAAGAAGTGGTGAAGATTCTGTGGACTGATAAGTTTTATGGATGAACTTGGGAAATATATCTCTTGAAATCTATATGTAGAAAGATAGCTTTTATGCTAAAAAGAGGATGTTATTGACTATCATTTACCCCAGATTGTAAAAGATAAACTTTATTTTATACCCGCATTTCTCTTCCCACATTGATCTGTTACCAAAGGCACATTGGACATAAAATAAATGAGAGAAATGAGATTCGTGTTTCCACAGCCCTGACATTCCTATTGCTCACCCCTGCAGGTATAATGGCTCTGCCTTGACAACCTAACTCATATCCAGCAATGAGATGCTTCCTAAATTCAGGGTCTTCAGATGTACTATGGCACATACACTGTGATATCTTCCTAAGGTCACTTGATTTTTGTTGTTGCAAATATGAAGGGTAGAGGACTTTGCCTGGCAATTTTAATTGTTTCCCTGTATCATAAGCTCTTTGTAAATATTATGAACATTTTTTGTAATAATGAAATGTATAACATTTACAGTTTATCGGTGCCTTTATCAATATATATCTCATATTGCCCTGGCTGATTTGGCTCAGTGGATAGAGTGTCGGCCTTCAGACCAAAGGGTCCCAGGTTCGATTCGGGGCAGGAGCACATGCCCGGGGTTACTGGCTCGATCTAGGGCGTGCAGGAGGCAGCCAATCAATGATTCTCTCTCATCATTGATTTTTCTCTCTCTCTCTCCCTCTCCCTTCCTCTCTGAAATCAATAATATATATATATATATATATATATATTCCCTCATATTAAAAGAGGTTATATAAAAGTCTTAGGTAGGTTTCCATTTTCAACAATGGTATTAGTTATCATAAGTTTTATATACCTTCTTAATAATATAAATATACTAGGAAAGTAGTACATTTTCATTGTAAAAGAATAGTAATCTTTACTTTTGGATTTTTTGCTTTTTCATGGTGTGATGGAAAGCAAACTAATATCTAGAAAGTTCTTATGAAATGTATATTTAGGGTATTCTCAAATGTATGACACTGTGTTTTGGGAAAATGGTTCCTAATGAATTGCAGTTTATGCTGAAGGGAAATAATAACTATAATTATTTTTGTATAGTTCTTTGCAACATATAAAATGTTTATAGGTGATTAAGTGAAGATATTTAGAAGTGTTCTTACTGAAGCAGAGTTTAATGGTAGAAAGTTCATGAACTCGAAGAAAAATAAGATTTTAATTTGTCTCAGCAGGGGTGGAGATTATATTTCCTTATTTAAGACCACTCTTTATAGTTCCTTAAAAGTGCCGATTCTTTATGAAAGATTCAGATTTGCTGTCAGGTCACAAGGACATTATTTTGAAATAGTCTAAATGCTACATGACCGCCTGGCCGGTGTTGCTCATTGGTTGAGCATCGACCCATGAACCAAGAGGTTGCTGGTTTGATTCCTGGTCAGGGCACATGGCCTGGGTTGTGGGCTCAATCCTCAGTAGGGGTTGTGCAGGAGTCAGTTGATCGATGTTTCTATCTGTCTATCCCTCTCCCTTCCTCTCTCTAAAATCAATAAAAATATATATTTTTTAAATGCTGCATGACCATCAAGGCCAGTCCATGGCCTGGCTTTTCAGGTCTTTATAACATGATACTTAATTCACTGAACTATATTTCTTAAGTGCAGGATTGTGCCTTTTAAAACTATCTTGGGAAATATTTTTCATGTGGACCTTCAGACCGAACTTTATATCAGTAGCCTCTAGTGGGCCTATAAAAGCTAGCTGAACTTGGCAATGCCCTAGGAGCATCCTGAGGTAGTGGAAAAGCCTTGCTTTTCGAGACATACTCATCTGAGATTGAATTTTAATCATGTGATTTGGAGGGGTTATACTTTAATATCTTTGACCCTCAGTTTTCTCTGTAATGGTTTAATAATATCTTCATAGAGGTGTTGCAAAGGAAGTATTTCACACAGTGAGTTAAAAACACACACACACATTTTTAATAGTCCTTTGAGGGGAAAAATATTCTGGGAGACAAAACCTAGTTGATGTCCTTATCCTGCCCGTCTTTAATAGCCCACGGCAGCAGATGCCTAAGACCCAGTTCTTTGTCAGTTTCTCTGGTGCTTTTAGAGAAGCTATTTGTTCTCTGGCCACAGCACTAAGTATGAATAAGTCAGCTTAGTACCAGTGATCAGAAATGAGACCATCATTTGGGGCTAAGCAGCAAGCGGTTTTAAGAGGAGCTGTTTTATATTAAAAAAGGATTGGTAAGTAATGGGTATGATATCCCCAGACTCCTTTATCCCCAGTGTGGAAAGACCCCAGCGGTCTCTCTACACCCATCTATTGGTATGGAGGATCGCTGGAGAGAAAAAGACAAGCTCACCCAGTTACCTGGGCGCAGGTGCTTCAGTCCATGTATGTGTTGCTCTGAAAAGGTTAAAGATTTCACTGGTTGTTTTTCTATGCACACAATAGTTTGGGTCATAAAATAAGCCAGAATTAAACTTGGTTGTCAGTTAGAACCACTGTTGTTAAAATTTGTTGCTTTTCTCTGTTTTAATCAGAAAAAATGGGCCTTTCTTTCTCTGTCGAGTGTTGTCCTTTCCCTACTTGTTTTATCCATCTGCTTTAATTGTGCATCATTTTGTCATTGCTTCGGCCTCATTCTCTTGTAGGCGCCTCGCCTAGTTTGTGGCCGGGCCTTGCTACACAAAATGCGTTCTGGGACCAGCAGGGTGGCCATGCTGTTGGCAGCTTGCTGCCCCACTCCACAGGGGCTCTCTCAGAATCTGTACTGTAGCATCACCCCCAAGTGGTCCTTAATGCCTGAGAAGCACTGGGCTAGTGTTGTGTATTTTTTAAAATATACTTAGAGAGGAAGGAAGAGGGAGAGATTGAAACATCAATGATGAGAGAGAATCATCGATTGGTTGCCTCCTGCGCGCCCCCTATTGGGGATCGAGCCCACAACCCTGGCATGTGCCCTGACCGGGATTCGAACCGTGACCTCTTAGTCATGGGTTGATGCTCTACCACTGAGCCACACCGGCCGGGCAGTGTTGTGTATTTTATCTAGTGAAACTGTGCTAGAGGGGCATCACTCTCCTGAAAAAGATGATTGGCTACACCGTGGGGCCTTGTTGGTGATACAGTCTTGCCATTTCTTGTTAAGTTTGGCGTTATGGAACCTCATGAAGCAAAGGGTTACCTGGAACACATCACCTGAGCTTATGAATGTAGTTTAGCCGAAAGCCCTCCAAACCTTGGCATCGGGCTTTGAGGGGACCACTTAAGGCTGACTGTGCCTCAGGTTTTCTTTTGCAAAATAGAGTGGCAATGCCTGCCACACCTGCTCTTCTGAGGGTATTAGGAGGAGCAACTCAAGAGAGCTCATGCGTGGGAAAGTGTTTGGAAATACCAAAGCGGTGTGCTGGTGTGGCTGTTGTGGGATGAAGGTGATGTGCCTGCAGGCCGGAGGAGCTGTTTGTGAAGGATGGTGATGACTTTGCTAAATGGTTCCCGTGGTAATTGGAGCAGGTCTGTGTATCCTCTTCAACAATACATTGTATTCGAACTTGACAGTTTGCTGGCCACGCCAGCAGTTCTGACTCCCAGTTCCAAGTGGTTACCATGCGCTTTTCATAACACTCTTTTTAGATGTTGAACCACCTCAACAATTTGCATCCTTTGGGTAAATTGGGCCTCATTAGCACGTCTTGGCATGTAATATGTTGACAAATAAAATGCCCATAATTCAAACAGACCCTATTAGGATTATATGGTAGCATTTTCAGTGAGATACAACTTGTTGTCTTCGAAGCAAGGTGATTTCCTTATGCCTTATAGGTGCTGACTTTCCTGAGTCCCAGACCAGAGTAGGATATAATCGCTCGGCCCTTCTCCTCACGTGAACTCTGATGACTTTTCTCTCTACATTTCAGCATGACTGAAATGTGGTGTGTGTCTTCTCTGTCGTGTCTGCTTCATGCTTATGGCACTAGTCAGAGTGCTCTTGGCTTAAATAGCTTTAGTCCAACAAACAATAATTATGTTTCCAAAAATTTAGAAGCTGTAAGATAAGATATATTTTTGGAACATATATTTACATATATGTTTGAATATTTATTTTTCTGAATAGTTTATTCATCTGTTCTTATTCCCTAGCTCCATTTTCGTTCCCTGCTTTCTCCATTTGATATATTGTGTAGGGTGTTATTGTAAACGAGCACAAATATATCAGCAGATAAACAGTTTTAGATGCATCCAGTGAATACGTATCTGGTTATCCTCTAAGGTAAAATAAGTTTGCTTTTGCATATTAATATTAATTACCTTTTGTTCATTAATAGTCACTGTGCTAGAAACTTTATGCGTTGTTTTATTAAAATCCTATATAGAAGATACATTTGTAGTAAAATTTGCAAGTAGTATGGAAAGTAAAATGTGAAACTTCTCCACCTTCCCACATGGCCCAGTCCAACCTTCTGTCGCGAAATAATGGTAGCATTTTCTTAAGTCCTTCTAGGAATTATCTGTGTGTTCTAACCATTATTTGTGTCTCCCTCACATTTTGAACAAACTAGATTCCTATCATGTAGGCTGTTCTGCAGCTAGGGTTTATTTACACATGAAGATCGGCTTGGGGCTTCTTTCCATAGCAGAACCCTGAGCCAACACATTTGTGTTCCTATTGTACAGCACACCCAACGTGTGGACATGACAGAGTTTAATTCTCGTATTGATTGAGTTCGTTTCCTGTTTTCACTGGTACAAACAGTGGTGTGGTCAATAACTTTATCCAGACATCATCTTCACACATTGTTCCAATATGTCCAAAGGATAAATGCCTAGTAGACTCGTTGGTCAAAGATGAGGGTATTTTAGATTTTGATTAATTGCTCTCTTAGAGGGTTGAACCAATTTGCATTTCAAACAAATTTAACTCTAAGAACAAGCAAGACTTAGAGACCCTAAGAGTGTGAGTAACTTGACCCAGGTTCTCAACTTTCAAACGCAGACCCGGCCAGGCTGTTTCTTCCAAGATACAGATGTCTCGGCTGCCATCTTAAAACACAGCTCTGGTTTTCAGATTAGGGAGCAGCATTCGGTACTTTTTTATATTCTCACTCAATGAAGCAATAATGATAATTCTTCCATTATAAAGACATTGCCCTTTATAGTTCTCAAAACATTTTTATATTCTCATAATGATCTATGAGATGGACATTGATTACTAGCCTGATTCATACATTTGAAGAACTGAGGCTCAAGGCAAAACACTTAAATCTTAAAATATAATCAAAAGATGGTTCTTGGCCAAAGGCCTTGTAGCCCCGACACGGCGAAGCACCCAGAACATTAAAATGCTAGTAGAAGAGGTGAAACGGGGAGATGCGATTAGTGGCTGTGACTGTATTGCCGTTGGCATATTAAGCGCATGAACAGGAAACACACTAAAGTCTCTGGCCACGGGCCCCATCACACCTCCAGAAGAGCTGTTTTCTGGCAGCCCTGTGTATTATGGCCCCGGGGAAAACGGGTGATTTCAACATAGCTGTCTTTGAAAATTGTTCATTATATTTGATCCAAAACTGAGTTTAAATTCCCACCATGAATACCATGATCATTGCATTTCTAATCGCAGAGCATTACATGTACAGTAGCTCCTTTTTTATGATGTTGACTCGCCCTCTGTCTCATCCCCTTTTCTGTTCTATCCTAGGCTCAAATCAAATCTTTTTCTCATTTGTCTCGGTTCTAAAGAGAGAAGCTCTTTCTTTGTATGGCCATGGGTCAGCTCTTGAGTTCAGATGGAAGCTTTGCTGTTCTCCTGGTCCCCGAATCCTACATAAGTGCATCTACTGAACTTGATCCATAGACATCTCTTAAGACAATCTTTCTTCTGGTTTTGCTTTTTATTATTTTTTTACTTCTAATTCATAACTTATAAAGTCAATATGATTTTTCTTATTTTATGATTAAAGACACAATCATAGAAAGCTCATGTGACTTACTTCAACTACAAGCCAGAGTTCAAATTATTCTTTACTATCCACTAGCTTCTAATTCATCGCAAGAGGTCTCCAAGTTACGAAACAGGTTTTGTTCCAGAAATTCATTTGTAAGTCAGTGATTTGGCATTCAAACTGCACTTTACCACATTGGGGGGAAAATGTTATAAATGGTGATTGAGTCCCTTGGCTGGCCTGCAAAAATCTGTTTAACTCTTGTGTAACTACAAAATGATGCATTTGTAATTTTTTTAAAAAAGAGGGAATGATAGTTGTAATTCTGATTACAAAGAAAAAGAAAAACTATTATAACTATTTAAAAAATATTTGTATTGATTTCAGAGATGAAGGGAGGGGGGTAGAAACATCAATGATGAAGGAAAATCATTGATTGGCTGCCTCCTGCAAACCCTACACTGGGCATCGAGCCCATAACTCGGGCATGTGCTCTGCCTGGGAATTGAACCGTGATCTCTTGGTTCATAGGTCAGTGCTCAACCACTGAGCCACGCTGGCCCAGCAGAAAATTACTTTTTCCTGAGGAAAAGCAGATTTGGTTAGAAGATAGGGAAACATGGAATTGACAAGAGCTCAGAGGAGATGTTAGAGCGCTTGGGAGGGTGTTGGAGAAAGATTGATGGCCTCTGTGTTAAGCCCAGCTTCACTTGAAAACTGAGGATTTTATTGTTAGACTAGAGGCCCGGTGCACGAATTCATGCACCAGTGGGGTCCCTCGGCTTGGCCTGCGGGATCGGGCTGAAACCAGCTCTCCAACATCCCCCGAGGGGTCCGGGATTGTGAGAGGGCACAGGCCAGGCTGAGAGACCCCACTGGTGTACAATCAGGGCCAGGAGGGACATGGGAGGGCTCCAGGGCGTGTCCGGCCTGTCTCACTCAGTCCCCATTGGCTGGACACCAGCAGCAAGTTAACCTTCCAGTCAGAGCGTCTGCCCACTGGTGGTCATAGCAAGCGGTTGAGCAGCCTTAGCATATCATTAGCATATTATGCTTTGATTGGTCGAACAGATGACTGGACGACCGGACACTTAGCATATTAGGCTTTTATTACATAGGATACTTTTACTAGCACAACTCACCCAGCAGGTGTGATTAGAGTTAATAGGATTGATTGAATTAAATACTTTAAAAAAAATAAACTCTGAAATATTAACCAACCTGGGATGGTAGAACCAAACCATCAAATCAGAAAAGCCTTCCTTCCGTCCTCCTGATGGAAAGGGGAAAGGGACTCATTGATTTTCCCATTCAGCCCAGTAGATCCCATCAACTGGTAGCGTGGCCGAGGTCAGGAGGGGAGGCTCCGTGAGTCATGGGTGGAGGCGAGAAAAAGAATGTGCCTTCAGTATTTGTAGAGTGAAAGCTTCCACTTCTGGGAAATGACTGCATTTATCTCATCCAGCGTTGGCTTCTTACATTATCTAGACTGCCTTTCACTTAAGCGTACAAATGAGCATCTTACATTTCAATTAACTTTTTTAAAAAAGTGCCTTTTTAGATGGCCTTTATGTTCTGTTGTTTTCAGAGCATTTGCACACAGCGTTTTCCTTTTGTTAACAACAAGAGGGAGGATCTGCCCTTCAGTAAACAGAAGCTTAAGTGAGCAGATCTTGCTGAGACAGCACATTGAGAAGTGGTGGAGGATTAGAGTTGGTGCCTCCCGGGTCAGTTGGGGCTCTTCCACTCCCTACCTGCCTTCCTACTAGCTGGATAAGAGAATACATTTCACTGCCATTGCTTGGTGTTGGGTATGTTATCTGAATATTTTATAAAACATATAAAACTATATTTTATAGTATATATGTATACCCAGGAGTGACTCAGTGAAAGAGAGAGCAACGGTATTTACTGCAACAATGCAAAAGCCCTCTCAGTAGCCATTATAATGACAGTGGGATTGGCAGACCCCGTTCAAAGTGATGATAAGGCTGATGAGAGAGGCAACAGCTCCTTGATTTAATATATGTTTTGATATTTATAAATGCTTTGTCTTTTTATTAAAACAGTTGATTAAATTCCATCTCTCTTAGCTCTGATACTTACGTAATGGAATGTATGTATGTGTGTGTGTCTGTGTGTCTGTGTCTGTCTGTGTGTGTTTGAGGAGTTTTATTTAAAAGGTAAATAAATCAGTAATGCTAAATTTGTCTCCTAGCATAATGGGTATCTTCTGGGCATGAGGATGCAGGTGGAAACTCTATGCATTGTTCGGGCATGTTCTGCTCGGAAGCGCCCCTGTTGAGTAGTTTTCACGGGGGGTGGAAACACCATGTCCGCAGACGGGAAAGAGGTGGTTGGTCGGGGTACCTCTGGTCCGCAGATATGGGGGGAGGCTGGAGAGAGGGCGCCCCTGAAGCTGTTTTGCCTGCATAGAAGAGTGCCGCTCCAGAAGGGCTAGAGAGCCAAACCATTCTTTTCCTCTTGTTGGCTTCCATGTAAGGTTAAGTAGACCAATCAGAGCCAGAATCCTGTTTTTCAAAGAGCTGTTTTTAAGTATCTTTCCTGACTTTCCACAGATTCGCCTGCCTCGCGATAACTGGATGATTTTATGTCATTGTCTTCCTTAGGGTCAGGAGATTGGAGCATGGCTATGAGCAATGGAAACAGCGATTGTGTGGTTCTGAGCAATGGCAGCCTCGCAGCCAGCGCAGCCCCCCCGAGCCCCCCGCCCCCCTCGGACGGAGACCTTGCAGCCCAGCAGCTCCCACCCAAAGAGGCACCAAGAGCCAAAGTGAGTCCAAACGGATGCCTGCAAGTGAATGGCACAGTCAAACCCTCCTTCCTGCCTTTAGACAACCAAAGGACGACGCAGCTGTTGCCGCCATGCTGCCACCCTTGCCCATACCATCACCCGTTGACTAGCCACAGCAGTCACCAGGAGTGCCACCCCGAGGCCGGCTCGGCGTCCCCGTCTGCTTTGGCCTCGTGTTGCCTGCAGCCTCACTCAGAGTACTCGGCCCCTCTGTGTCCACACCATGCCCCTGTTTACCAGACCGCGTGCTGCCTCCAGCCCACTCCCTCCTTCTGCCTGCATCACCCCTGGCCCGACCATTTTCAGCACCAGCCTGTGCCACAGCACGTAGCCAACATCAGGTGAGTGGTCCCAATGTTCGGCTAGCCGTCAGCATTCAGAATGTGACTGATTATATGGTATGGTCAGGGCACAGACAGCCAATAGGTGCATAAATAAGTGGAACAACAAATCTCTCTCAAAACCAGTAAATTAACGACAACAAAAAAGATTTACGGAGCAGTGAGCCCGCTCCAGCATGGCTCGGCCTGGCTGGGCCCTGGAGGAGGGGCGTGTGGTTGGAGGGGAGAGGGGTGCTGGGACCAAGTCCTACAGGCACTGTCAGTCACCTTCAGGAGATCGCTAGACTTGATCCTGTGCCAGTGGGAGGTATTATGTGTGTGTGCATGGTTTTTGTGTGTGTGTGTTTATTGTGGAAAAATATATATAACAAAAGTGATCATTTCACCATCTTTAAGTGTACAGTTCAGTAGCATTAAGTACATCCAGATGGCCATGCAGTCGTCACCACCGTCCATCTCCAGAAGATTCTTCGTCTTCCCAAACTGCAGCTCCATACCCATTAAGTCCAATCACTCCCCGTTAGCCTCACCCCCAGCTCCTGCCAACCACCATTCTCCTGTCTGCCACCAGGAATTTGGCTACTCTAGGGACCTCAGAGAATTGGAATCATAGTGTACTTGTGTCCTTTTGTGAATGGCTGATTTCACTTAGCAAGGTTCATTCACGGTTCATCCAGGCCTTCGAGTAGTATGGCAGAGTTCCCTCCCCTTCTAAGGCTGAATAATACCCCATTGTAGGCATGGATAGGCCACAGTGCGTTTATCCAGTCATCCGCCAGTAGACAGTTGGGTTGCCTCACCCTTTGGCTGTGGTGACTCACGCAGCTGTGAACCTGGGTAAACAACTATCTGTTTGCATTCCTGCTTTCACTTCTTTCGGGTCTACACCCAGAAGCACAGTGACCAGGTCCTATGGTCATTCTGTTTCACTCTTTGGGGAGCCAGCAGACCGTTTCCACAGCTGCTGTGGTGTTTTACATTCCCACCAGCAGTGCACATCCTTGCTCACACTTGTTCTTTTGTGTGGTTTTTTAAAAAAATTACAGCCGTCTTAATGGCTGTGACGTTACAGATTTTTAAGCAAAAAGAAGTCCTGTCAGATTTGCATGTGAGAGAGGCCCCTGGTCTGTCTGCGTTATAGAGAGCAGGCTGGACTGGGCCAGGACCACTGGAGAGAGGAGGACCAGGAGGAGGCTGGTTGCAGTAATTCAGGTGAGAGATGATGTGACTTGAACCAGGGTTTAGAAATCATTTCATGCTGGAGAGATTTACAGGTCCTACATTCAGCTGGTCATGAGAATCACCTGGAGAGTTACAAAAAACATACATATAATAGGAAGGGTTTTTTGCACTGGAAACAATAGAGACCCTAGGACAGGAGTGGGCAACCTTTTTGTGAGTGCGTGCCCAAACCAGCAAAATCTCTGACTCAAAATTCTTCTGCGTGCCAACCCTAATTTTTTGAGAACATGTTACGCCTACTTGATATCTCTTAAGGTGTACTCCCCGTTATGTGAAGAACCTTGAAGAAATAATAAAATTCATTCGAGCGACAAAAACACAGTATATGATGATGAAAAATACATTTATTTTTTAATGTATACATGTTATGTAAAATTATTTATTTATCTAAGATGCACCGACACTGAATTTTTCTGAAAAATAAAAAAGTCAATATTAAGAAAAAAATTGTAAATGGAAGATTATAAGAGAGGGTTTCGCATGCCAGCAAAAGTTACTGGCGTGCCATGTTTGGCACGCGTGCCAGGGGTTGCCCACCCCTGCCCTAGGAGTTCAGAGATGGAAGGATCCCTGTGGAGTGAGGTCAGGGACAGTCTGACAGAGAAGAGAGAACTTGAGTGACCCTCGAAGGGCGACCAGGACGTGAGAAAGGACTGTAGGAGGCAGAGCCTGGGATTGGGGGGAGGTATGCAAGAATAAAGCCAGGCTGAAGGAAAGTAAGGAGAATGGGTGGCGGGTCAAGGGTCATCTGGCTGGTCCCGAGCGAGGAGAGGTGTTCCATCCTGAACAGTCGGGCTGTCTCCGAGCCTCCAGGCTCCTGGCCTGCGCTTTGTCCTGCGAGATCTGGAAAATGTCTCGCAGGAGCCAGTCACGTTCCATGTGCGCTGGTTGAAGCAAAGTATTCATTGGGGATCTTCTTATTGCCGTATTAAATGGAAAGGGGCAATGGTTTATGACAATTACTAAGGAGTTCTGCATCCAAAAATAGCATACAAAATTTCTAATCCAAACTACACTTACCTTTTAATTTGGTGTCGCGGAGAAGTGAGCTCAGTGGTACCAGAGGACTTCGTAAATGATACTTGGCAATGCCACAGACGCAGGACCATGGCAGGCAACCTGTGATGGTTTTGGGCACCTGCCAAATGCCTTTTTATTTCCCTGAAGGTGGTTTCGTAGACAGATGGTCAGTTTGAGTGTTCCCCGTGGCACCCTGGAGGAGTTACAGCTCTGCAGAGCTAAGAAGGCTTGGCACAGAGGGGCCCTGCACCCCCCAGCATTAGCTCAGCCTCTTAAAGGTTAGATAAACATCATCCCCACCCCCACCCCCCATATATTGTGACTGTGTCATTTTTTGTAACCTATATTTCCTTTCTCCTTTGGCTCTTTATTAATTTTCCAATTTCTGACTTTTCAGAGGTTTTCTTTTTGTTTCCCCTTAAGACACTAGTTACTTTCTGTGGAGGGAACTCTTTAGAAGTAAAGATTCTTGTTTTGTGTTAAAAGAGATAGAAACTACCACTGGAAGCCTTGTTCTTTCATATGTGCTGTACCATAAGGCCCAGGGGTAGTTATAACGTTGAGCATCATTTTCCGAAGTGCCTTCCTTTGCTACCCCTGGCCTTCCGTGAGCCACCCTTCCCCCTCTCCTCCGCCCTGGTGACTGTGTAATTGCAGTTAGCTAGGGAATTGGAAACCCATAATCACTTCGAACACTTTATCAGCATTATAGCGTGAACCTGGGCCTGGACACAGACCTCAGAGTCTCCGATTGGCCCACATCACCAGACTCAACCCAGTGGCTTTTCTAAGATGTTAGAGCTGTGAGTGGCGAAATTCAAGGTTAGTTCCTCACTTATTTAGCAAGTATTTCATGAGAACCTGCTAAGTGTTACGTGCTGGGGACAGGTTAAAAACTGAGTCCATGGTCCCCACCTTCAAAGACGTGGCAGTGATGTGGACAGGGTAGGACACTTGGACTGAGTGTAAGCCATCCACAGGTAGCTTGCCTTCCTTGATCAGCAAATATTGACTGAGTAGCTGCTTTGTTCCCTGGAGCAGCGACGGTAAATATCTGTGCTTTGTCAGGGGCATAGCCGGTTCTTCTATTAATACAAAAAGAGAGCCAGCTTTATAAGTTCATTTCCCCCTCCTTTCCTCTCTCAGCCCTGAAAGGTTACTAGTAGCTAAAAAGTCATTGGTCTTTGTTTATTGATATTCGTTGTAACCTGTCTAGGACTATGGCAGGTGCGTTGAAATCCTGGTTCTGCCATCTGCTAGCTTTGTGGCCTTGGGTAGATATTTCAGCTCTCAGCGTTAGCGTCTCTCTGTAAAGATGGATAACTGTGGCCATTTTGCACATAGCACCGTGCCTAGAACCGAATAGTCATTCTTTCTTCTCTTTGTTCCTTTCATTTTCTTCTCTTTTTCGTTGGTGTTGTTCTTTACTGCCTGTGCTGATTCTGTTAACATTGTTTTAGAAACCAAGCCATTCCTGAATCCTGATGTAGCTAAGTATGGCTTTTCATTCTTGTTTATCAATCACACATTCGCCCCATCAGCCTCCAGGAAAGAGCAAGTGGAGAAGGTCTCAGATCTGCCTCCGGAGAGGAAAGGGGGCTGTTGGGAACCTCTCCAGCCCCGAGGCTCAGGGCCCCTATACCTTATACTAATTATATAATCTGATTAGATAGTTAATTTTAGAAGTCTGGTCAGATTAAACCTTGATTTCACTGCAACCATGGTTTATTTTTACTTTCCTTAAAGTAGTCCAAATTAACTTTTTAAAACAGGATAATGTTTGTAAAATTTTAAATGTTCCAAGCTCGCTTGCCAAAGTAAGTGTGTTTGGCAGCCGGATTGAGCGAAGGCCTATTTTATTAGCAGCACTTCTTTTAGAGGCTTTTTTATGTTATAAATGAGCAGGTTTTAGAGTGTGCAGTGCCTCGTGGAATGCTTTGCGCACAGCCTGCAATACATTTCAGAATACGAGCTTTGGTCATCTTGTATTTTAACCATCAATGTCAAGAAACAATGCCCTTCTTATTTTATAAAATTAATTAATATAACATTTTGCCGTGAAGTAATATGTTCTTTACCCCCTTTCCATATTATTGCTTAGCAGGTACTGAGAGGGAAGAACAAAAAAGAAATGATTCAAATTTTCCTTTTGTCGTTGTGGTCAAAACTAAAGTTTAAAAAACGTAAACTATTTGGCAAACAATAAAAGGTAAATGTCATTGTTATGGATCAGCTACAGCTCTAATTCCAGGAAAAAGGCAATTATCTGTGATATCTTCTCAAACTTCAGTGGATTGTTAAGTGTAATTTAAAAGAATTTATAGTACTTCATATTTATAGGAGAATTTTGATTGCTGTACTATTTTGTGTTCTTTTCAGCAAAATTGACTCTACTCTATTTTTTTTTAAATATATTTTTATTCATTTCAGAGAGGAAGGGAGAGGGAGAGAGAGATAGAAACATCAATGATGAGAGAGAATCATTAATTAGCTGTCTCCTGACCGCCCCCCACTCTCATCGAGCCTGTATATGGGGCATGTACCCTGACTGGGAGTCTGACTGTGACCTCCTGGTTCATAGGTCCTGGCTCAACCAATGAATCACTCTGGCCGGGCTCTTTTTTTTAAATATACAAACCAGATAATCAACCAATTGCTTGGTGTTTGGGAGTTTGAAATACAGCCTACTGCCTGGGGCATATTTGGAACCAAATATTTGTTGAATGAGTGATTACCCAAAATATATCAGGAAACAATTTTTTTTAATTTACGAAGCTGAAATGTGTGTTTTTTTAAAAAAAAAACACCCCTCACAAAGTTAGTCACTGGCATCAGACAGCTTATAGTCTAGTAGGAAAGAGATGATCAAGGCAGAAATAACCACACTCTCTGAGGACCAAAATCAAAGTGTAGAGGCTCGGGGAGTCCCAGAAAGGAAAGGGGGGCATAGGAGAGCTTAGAGGAGGCATCAGGGGAGACGTGGGCAGGGGGTGCTTTAAAAAAATAACAGGAGCCCAGCTGCCCAAAGTAAGGGGACCGGAGGCCTGGGGGCCATGAGAGGGGGAGCAAGTGGAGGCAGCCTGGCAGGCGGTCTGTGCCTGGAGGAGGGACCAGAGGAGGCCTCACGGACACGGTACCCTTTGGGTTCATCCCATTGGCCCAGCGATGGCGAACCTTTTGAGCCTGGCGTGTCAGCATTTTGAAAAACCCTAACTTAACTCTGGTGCTGTGTCACATAGAGAAATTTTTTGATCTTTGCAACCATAGTAAAACAAAGACTTATATTTTTGATATTTATTTTATATATTTAAATGCCATTTAACAAAGAAAAACCAACCAAAAAAATGAGTTCGCGTGTCACCTCTGACACACATGTCATAGGTTCGCCGTCACTGCATTAGCCCTTTGAAATCCATACGCGATAGTCAAGGAAGACTGCTCCCTAGAGCGCTAGAAACAGTGGGTTCCAAATGCTGTGTTTTCATTTACTTGTGTATTTATTAAGCATCTATTAAGCATCTAAGTACTCTAAATGCAGGAATTATATACTTCTACCACCTTTGGTTCCTTGCTATTTCCCTACGCTTGTTGAGCCAGTTTCTTTGTACGAATGCATAGCTCCAGGGCCTAGCAAGGAGCCAGGTATCTAGTGAGCACTCAGAAAGTCATTATTGAATGAACGGAGGAAATATTTGAGTCCCAGTCAGGTCCTTCTTCGGCAGAGCTTGATTTGAGGCTGTTCTAATTTAATAATGAAAATCAGGCCCCATTGGTCCAGTGCAGTGAGATGTTTGCCAAACAGCAGGAGGAGGTTCATCAGGCTTTGAGCCCTTCTGGAAGCTGTCTTATTACTGTTGAGTTCATTTTGGGGATAGCCCATCCTGTCCTTTATTACCCCCCAACCCCCCGCCCTCACCACCTCCTCAAATAACTTGGTTTCTAACTTTTTAAAAATTATAGCCTTACTAAGAAGAGGAAAGAAGGAAGGTAGAGGCCTGGTCCACTCCCCCAGTTCCTAAGCTGCTTTCTGATTTGATGCCGGAGCCCCTTTGAGGAATCCTGGGAGGGGCCGGGAGACTGCCCAGGAGAGTCAGCGCCCAGTACCCTTTCTGTTTGCTCAGCTTGGGCACCTCCAGGGTATTTGCAAATCTGGTGTAAGGAGCTCTGTAAGCAATCAGCAAGGTATAAAACGGGTGGATGAAACGGATCCCCGAATAAGAGTTTGGGCTTACCTTCGTGCATGTGTATTTATGCATTTAGAAGGTGGAATAAGATGAGAGGGGCCAGGAGCAGGCGTGATGCCTCCTTCTGTGTGACTTTGCTGAGCTGTTGGTTTGGTTAAATTGGTTTGCTTTAACCCCTTTGGACTGCTGCAGGACTCGGAGAGTTACCGAATGGCTTGCGATTCAAGCAGGATGCTTTCTAGGGGAATGGGAGCCATTTACTGCTTCCGAGCACTACTTGGTGCGTCCAGTCCGAAGCAGCACGGGGGACACTTATTGCATTCATTCCTCCAGACCTTCTTTGGGCGGCTGTGGTCCCTTGGGCCTGCCCACCGCCCCCTTCCTTAGACACTGCTTCCATTATGTCGCTCCTGTCCCTGCTCAGAAATCTCCCATGGTCTCCCCGGACTCCTAGACCTGGTATCGAGGGTCCTGGCATGGCGTGTGTCTTGGGAAGAAGGGTGTTCACGGGGAGGACTCTTGCAGCCCTGCTTAGGAACAAGTCAGAGCTCAGTGAGTACGATTCCTGTAACGCCTTTCCCCCTGCACTCTAGGCGTTTAAACAGAAAGCTGATCAATGACCGTGTCTTCGTTCTCACTGCTATTTAATCGACAGTTGGACTCAGATCATTATTTTGGTCCTGGCTGACACTAACTATTCTGGGTCTTGGCTTCTCAGGCATGCGCCTGGGACTTGGTTTTTCCGCTCTCAGCATTCATCGGCCTACCATGTTGGCCAGCAGAAACTGAAGCTGTTTCATTGTAAAGCTAGCCCTGGGGAGATTTATTTAAGTGTATTATTTGCTTGTTATAATGTCCCCCTCTAGCGAAGAATTAAACCCTACATTAAGCTTCAAATTCTAGGGATTTTTCCCCCCTCTTACCCCAACTTCCTTCTCCCAACGCTTAAAATTCTAGTGCCTGGGATTTTGGCTTGAGAAATTTGGACCTTGTTCCAGCATCCCATGCTCTTAAGTTAGTTAAGTTTAATAAGATTTTTCTGGCTTTCTTATGAGCTTTTCTTGGATCTCTTATTAGCGATTATTCGCATCTTATTAAGAGAAGTCTAACCTGTGTGCGTGTGTAGCATGCTTTGTACAGGGCTCGCAGCAGCAGTCCGGCAGGGAGCGGCTCGAGTTTAAGGGCAAGCACTTTATAATCGAGTGTACGTTTAAAATGTGGCACGAGGGGGAGGGGGGTTTGGGGGGTGGGGACGAGAGACTGGGGGACGGGGTGGGGTGGGGGGGATCTGCTTGCTCTACAACCTCCACCCAAACCCTGCGGCCTTCACCTCCTGGCTGGCAAAGAAGGTTTTCTTTTAACCCAGGCGACTTTGCAGCCATTTCAAAATATTGTGAATTAACCAGTTGTCCTTTGCAGAATTCGAATTGCTTTAAACGGTTTCTTTATAAAAATAAATAAATAAAAAGGGCACTCTTAGCCTCCTCTTTGAGGGTGTGCCTCGCGCCAGGCCTGAGCCATGTGGTATGTTGACCTTTGGGGCTGCCCCTCCCCCTCCCCCTTGTAAGTGGTAGAGACAAAATGTGTTTGAAAAGGAATTTCCCATGCCCCGCTTCCCTCACCTCTCCGGGGGCGCAGAATAGCTGCCCTTTAACTAGAGATCTGCCAGACCTCGGAACTCCCCTCGTTTTCAGGAGAAATAATTAATAATAGAAGAGGAAGTGACGCCCCTCCCCCATGCTCATCCAGTTTTGTCTGACACAATTACTTTCTTGTTTCCCGAAATAACTGGGGGGGTCGGGGGGGATAGCATCATTTTCTTTTATTTATTTATTTTTTTTGCTTGCTTTGCTTCTTAGGACCAAGCTCTGCTAAGAATAGAAAAAAGTCTTTTAACTTATATTGGAACTCAAGCTGTTTGTTCCATGAGCATTTGATTTGTTCCAGCTTTAAGGGGTTTTGAGTCTGAGTGGGCCGGACAGACTCACGTACATTGCACACAAAACATTCTTCTTTGGAATCCTGGTATCTTTCTTTTGCCAGCGAGTTTGGTTAAGTTGTCTTGGGGCTTTATAAATACGTGCAAAAGGCACATTTCTGTCATTTTCACTGCAGTCTTTTATCACGTCTCGGCGATATTCTTAGTGTCTCTAGAGGGATTTTGCAAATTATTTAACAGCTGAGTTGGAGGGGGAGTTTTCTGAGCTGATCAAGAGCTACTGAATGCTTAGGAGGGCTTTACAGTAGATCGAAGTGAAGGGCTAGCAGGCTCGCCTCCTCCTCTGGGAGCTTCTCTGTAAAGCCAACTCCACTCTGAGCTGCCACCGACCCGGGGTTTATATATAGAGTTTATTTATATATGTTTTTCTTGATTTGAAGAGAGCAGAGTTAGGTTGCGTTTTTCTCGGGATCTAAAAAGGAGAGTGTTTGTGACCTGGTCCATTGTGCACATCCTGGCTTATTCGCCTTCTCCCTGTGTCCCTGTCCGCCTGTCGCCTTCCTGTTTTGGTGCTTTACTGCTCACTGCTCAACAAGGGGGGTGGGAGGCTGGAACTTCCAGGGGGGACAAGAGATGACAAAGGAGTGATTTAACAACGCTGGGGAAGTGCAGGGCTGTCCCGAGGCAGCCTTCCTTAGGGAAGACGGTAACGCATCTTCGTCCCTCTGCCAAAGATGTTCTCGCACAAGTGAGCCAAGATGATGAAAAGATTTAAGTTTTCCATATGGAAGAGCCAGATTCGGGGCCAGGAAGAAGGAACAGAAACGTGTTTTGAACGTTTTTGACAAGAAAGAGCTCTTGGATTCTATATATGAGAGCCTTTCCCTCGCAAATACCGCGGCGGAAGCCAGGTTCTGGGAAAACGGACTGTGCTCAGTTGACTTAGGATTGAATGTGAGTTTACTTTGCACATAGTCTGTGTACACGGCGAGCACGCGGGGTCTGCTGTAACCCCACTGCTCTGGGGGTTCCCACTGTTGCTCTGTTAGGAGGTTGTTCTGAATGAGCAGAAAGGCCTGTGAAATTTCCTTTCAGGATTTTTGTTCTAGATCAGCGATTCTCAACCTGTGAGTCGCGACCCCTTTGGGGGTCGAATGACCCTTTCACAGGGGTCACCTAAGACCATCGGAAAACACATATATAATTACATATTGTTTTTGTGATTAATCACTATACTTTAATTATGTTCAATTTGTAACAATGAAGTTGGGGGTCACCACAACATGAGGAACTGTATTAAAGGGTCGCGGCATTAGGAAGGTTGAGAACCACTGTTCTAGATGATAATTTAGCAGGTGCGAGTCCTCGGGGAACTAAAGTTCTCATGTTTGGTTGGGGCTCATTTAATAATCTCATCTGATCTTTCATTAACCAGAATTGTCTTCAAGTAGCAGATGCAAGAATAACGCTCTAAATTACCCACCAGTTTTCTAAAGGGAATTAGGATGTCCTCCATACTCCGGCGTGGGACTTGCCCATCCTGAAGCCAAAATGACCAAAGCAGTGTGATTCTGTGAGAAGAACTGGATCAGAGGGTCCACGAGGACAGATGAAACCTGAGTCAGTGAGCCCCTTGGCGGCTCTGTGGGCTCCATTCTCCAATGCGGCCGGGCCAACACTGTGACTTCCGACAAGCAGGATGTCCTAGGCAGCCCTTGTCAGGAAGCAGGACCGCAGAAAGCCGATCTCCTATTCCCATTCCTCCCAGTTTCCCCAGGCTGGCTAACCAAACAGGCCCCAGCCAGCGGGCCCCAGCCAGCGGGCCCCAGCTAACGGGCCCCAGCTAACGGGCCCCAGCCAGCGGGCCCCAGCCAGCGGGCCCCAGCCAACGGGCCCCAGCTACCCGAGAGATTAGGTTCCCACTGTGGTAGTCCCGGAAGGACCAGTCAGAACTCGCACGTGTCCCAACCATCACTGAGCTCAAGGGAGCAGCTCTTGCTAGACGGCACCACACCACAGCGTGGGGGCTCAGCCAGACCGTGGAAATTCAGTCTCTTGGCTGCACAGGGTGCCACAATCAGCGCACAATTGTCATAATATCAGATGCCACGGGTTTTATGAAAATGGATTTTTGGATTCTGCTTTTCTCCATAAAACAGGGCTTTACACAAGATGATACCTGGCGCCTCTCAAAGGCACAGTAAGCGAAACAGGGCAGCCTGGCGTCTGGATCAAGGATGGCTCTTTGCTTGTAAAAGAAGTCATAGGAATTACTAACAGAACTTAAAATGCACGTCCAAAAAGTCATGGCGAAAAACATGCCACAACCTAGGGGAAAAATACTGGCCACCATTGTGATGTCTGAGCTTTCATACAGACCTCTTTTAAATAAACAGGAAACATAGACGTATATAAGCAAAAGAGACATGAAGAAATGTGTGAGTGTGACTAGTTATGTGCTGTAAGTAATGGTAAAAGAATGGGACATTATACAGCTAATAAAAATCATGTTTTCAGATTTTAATTACATGGCAAAAAGCTCATTATCCAGATGGATAACACTTGAGACTGTGACCCTAATTGTGCATCTTTAATGTGTATATTTAGGCACAAGGGGTAAAATACTGAAAGGAATTAGGTCAAAGAGGGGTTAGATCTGTGTAGTGAGAGTTAGGGTGATTTCTTTTTCTTTATAATTTTCTGCATTTTCAGACTAAAAAAATGAATGTGTGTTTTAATCAGAAAACAAAACCAACATTAAAACAAAATTGATCTCCTCATTAAAGCTTGGCTACTCCTTTAAAAATTAAAATTCATGTTTTAGAATGGGAAAACATTAAGCAAAAAAGTTGATCATAAATAAATAAATAAATAAATAAATAAGAAGAGCCCTGGCTGGCGTGGCTCAGCTGGTTGCGTGTCATTCTGGGCACCAAAAGGTCGCCAGTTCGATTCCCAGGTCAGGCACATGCCCAGGTTTGGGGCTCGATCCTTAGTAGGGGGCATGCACGAGGCAACCAATTGATCTTTCTCACATTGATGTTTCTCTCTCTCTCATTCTTTCTCTCTCTCTAAAGTCAATAAAAAGCATCTATATATATATATATATATATATATATATATATATATTTTAAAATAAAGATTTTATTCTGCCTTTCTTAGATAGTGGATGGGAAACTCGGGAAAGAGGCTTTGGAAATTTAAAAACAACTCTTTCCACTTGAGCACGCTCTCCCGTTCGCTCTTCTGGTGAAACCCTTTGGGTTGGTGCAGTAGACCAGTCCTGACCACTTCTGACCACGAGTGTCTTTGATGACCTGGGCCCACTGCCTACAGCGCTTCTTCCTCCTTGGACACCTGCTGGTACAGATGTGTTCCTGGCATCCCGTCCATCAGCCTCCTGTCCATAAACTAACAGACAGGGAGCTCGGCCCTCTCCTCCCACCAGCACTTTTTCATTAAACCATTTGTCTGGCCACGTAAAACGTGTCTCTCTAGCTATTCACGTAAAGAGCCAGCATTACTTTTCAGAGCATTTTAAGACACTAGTTCTTACCTCCCTTACAGAAGAACTATTTTTATTGATTGTTCACATGGAATATTTCAATATAGAATTTTGATGGGAGAACCTGGCTTCTTCGCTTTTGCCTAGCAGCATGTTAAAATAATTATGATCTGGAATTTCACAGGAGAATACAGTCCAATTTCACAGCAGGAGAAGACTTAGAAATAATTTAATCCAACTCTGTTTATTTCACAGACGAGGATGAACCCCCATTTAATAACAGGTCTTCTTCCTGTGGTCTCTTTAATACATTCTCCTTAGAATAAGTTCCTGAACTTTGGAGTGGCATTTGGCTATCATTGTCATATATCATAGGGTTGCAAACAGAATCTACACTGTTGTGAAATGAATACATTGAATTGAAGGTTTTAGCCAAGCTATTCCGGAAGTAGAGTGTCACAGGGGCCCCACTACAGCCTGAGAACATGTGGTCCCACCCTGGGGGGAGGGGGGGTCCTCATTTTTCTTCAGAAAATTCTCAGTTGTCCTCAGTCTCAGATTCTCTTTTTTAACCTCAGACTTTAAGCTGAGAAAACCCTTTTCTGTCAGTATTATTTTTATAAAATCTGCGTTCAAGTTTTGCTTTGATCTTTACTTATGAAAGCTTTTGGCATTTGTTTGGAATACCTACATTTAATTTTTATGCTAAAGGAGGACTATGAGAAAATGTAGGTAAGGAAGAAAAATCAATTCACTAGATATTGTTGTTCTTAAAAGCATAACTAAAGAATTTCTGTGGAAGGGGAGGGAATAGTCTGTTCTCCTGGCTAGTAAAATGAAGATATCACAGCAGCTGCAGAGTATTGGTTTCACTGTTGGAATTCATTTTGATACAGTGGATTTTTATTATTTTTTTAACTCCCCCCAATGTGGTTTTTTTTTTTTTTTTTAAATAGCAGGTGTGACTTTTAACCTTCCAAACTGAAATTGTACAATAGCGAGTAATTTTGAAGGGGCAAAATAATCCAAAATATGTGGGAAAGGAATTGAAGAAAGATTAGTAATCTTTCCATGTAATTTTGAGCTCAAATAATAGCTCTTACATTGAACAAAATAGAGACATGTTATACTAAAAATTGAGAACTGGCAAATGTTAGAGAAGATAATTGGCAAGTTTATAAATTACGATTGTTTATACTTTTAATCTCTGGTCTAATTAATGGAGGCCTTGTCTTATTAATAAAATAGGTAACTTATTTTCAGAAATGCAAATATATCTTCACTGAGGTTATAATTAATATATAAACTCTTGTGTATATAATTTGTACAGTTGGTAATGAAAATGCAAAACATTTTACTATTTTATAGATAAGATCCATAAAACTTTGAAAGTGGAGAAATGTGTGTGTCTTTCTTATTTTAATAAAATTAACGAAATATATTTGTTGAATAAGTCCCCAAAATGTACTTATAAAACCAATTGTTTGGACAACCTCCTTGTGTTGTAATCCAAATTGTCACAAACTTCACTTCCGTAGGCACTGCCACTATTTTTAATTCATTATGTAAATAGGCATTAAATGTAGCTTTCAGCATTTCTAATTGTACTTAAGGCACCTCATTATAGGTAAATATTAAACAACAGTGAGTGTGGAAATGTGTTATAATATACATAGGATATATAAATCTTGGTTTATCCAAAATTTCATCAGAATTTTTTTCTTGTAACACCATGCATACTTCTGACATTTGATACTCATAGTTTTGATTCACATGTTCATAAGATTCTCAGAAGCTTTCTGAGTCATTAAAGGTAGACTTAGTCTTTTCCACTTTTCTCTCTCGGCACTGTATACCTGGACCACTGCAGCAGCTCCCAACCTCGTCTCCGTATCTGTAGTGTTTCCCTTTCTAGTTCATCCTGCCCATTGCCACCACGTCATTCATCCTAAACAGTGTTTTCATCATATTCGTTGTTGCTCAAGAAACTGTAGCAGCTTCCTATTTCTATTACCCATTCTAGTCTTCTGCTTCCCCCCAGACAACTGCTACTCCAACAAGCCTCCCTCCTCCCTCTTCCCTCTCAGGAAGGCCTGGTGACGTAGCTACACTGCCCCGCAGTTCTGTTTAGCAGAGGTTTGGCACAATATTTATTTCTTTTCTCTCTCCCTCCTGTTTATCCATCTGAAGCCCACCTGTCCTTTAAGACCTAGCTCAAATTCTACTTCTTACGTCAAGTTCAAGGCTACTCTTTGGACCACTCTGTTCCAATATCACCTCCCCGTGCCCCATTCACTGAGTGTTTGTCCTACACCTTTAAGTTCTGATGGTCCTTGTATTACTCTCCAGTTGTTTCTTGCCTGGATGTCATATTTTCCTGGCAGATCATCCCAGGCAGTGGTTCAAGCTCTGACCATGTAGCTCTACTCCAAGCCCCAGTGAGCCAGACCCTGAGGAGGAGCCTGGAAACCCCTGCTTTAATAAGCTCCCCAGGTGATTCCAATGATGATCAAATCACTTGGTGTCACTTCAACTGTGTAGTAAATCAGTTGACAGAATGAACTGTAGGTTTTGTATTAAAGGTATTTTTTAGCTTCTTTGAAAGCTTATGATCCGTGTGTAGTGTTACTCTTTTTCAGTCTATTTTAGTTAGCCAGGGTGCCCCATTCTCCCCAAATCAGTATCAGTGAGAGACACTTTCAAATAAAATATTGCAGCCACATATACATAAATGAATACGTACATATGCAATTTCCCTTTATAACAATTCTTTTCACTTCTTAATTATACAAATAATTAATGAATATAGTCTCACGAAGAATTTAGAGATACAAAAACTAACTCTTGATTTCTTCTCCCATGTCAGACAGGGCTATCGATTTGCCATCTTCTCTTTCGAATTTTTAAAAGATTTGCTAAATTTCTTTCCTAAGATTTACTAGTAAAAAGTGCTTGGTCTTTATTAGATGATCTGTAAACATTAGCCCTCCACTCCCAACCTTTTCCTCCTGCCTCCTAGGTTATTTTATATTTTGTGTAGTCGTTGGGACGCTGTTCATAGCAACAGTTTCAGACGTCACCATGACCAATACTTTGGGTCAGCACCCCTTGGCGTTCAGGAAACACATCGCACAAGTGGTTGTGCTTATCACTGGACAAGACCGGAAGCGTGTAGACCTGGTGCATGAAAGATGGATTAGCGGCCAGGCTTACATGTCCCAGGGCTCCTGTGTCATCCTCGAGGCTGAACCCAAGTGTGCCAGTGGTCACTCATGCAAACCCTTAACGGTGAAGAATGGTGGTGGTTTTGTTGGAAATCTTTCCAAGAATGCTCACTGACGTGTGGGTTCTTTATTTCCAAACGCTTTCTTCCTAACGTGTCAGCACTGAACCCGAGTTGTCACTTGCAGGATATGCATGAAAAGGCATCAGGACCCAACCTCCTGGGACTGTTGCAACTAAGACATGCTACCTGGAGCACTTGTTTACCTAAGTTTGGTTACTAGTTGTTCAGAACCTTACAAAGCTGTTTTTTTCCAGAGCTTTGATTCTCCCGAGTGCTGGGCAGAGCCATCTGGAATTGGTGCAAGCTGATACTGTCCCTCCTTAAGTTGTGATATTAATCCCGCAGCTCTGTCCACAGTAGAGTTCTCTAGACGAGGGACACGTCTTCATGTTTCAGCATTCCACTTCCCTCGCCCTTCAATCTCCCACGCCCTCCTCAAATGTTATTAAAAGAGAGAGAAATGGTGAGGGAAGCAGACCATTGGTAGCTTTTAAATTTTTTTTTCTGTTTCTTGTTAACGTTTTCCCTCCCATACAACTTACTTCTGGTTATTACCTTTAAAAAATTTCCCTTGCCTCTATCTGCCCCAATGCCCCTCATCATGTCAAGTTCCCTTTTTCTGAGAACTTGACGGGTCATTAGCTGTTCCCTTGACATACCCCAGCTCACTGGTCACCGGAGTAGTGAAGCCAGGACCCTGAGCTGCTGTGATAGTTCTCAGCCGGGCAGTGCCAGGGGCCATAGATTCCTCATCACGAGTCCCGGGTTCATAAGTACTTCATTGACTTACCTTCTTAGGCAGAGTTGAGCTTAGCCCTGTAACAACGTCACTGTCATGCACTCTCACACAGAAACGCTTTCTTGAGTGGTAGAGAAAGGATGACGCTCTGCCTAGGCCTCCGGGGATGGGGCACAGCCAGCTTATCTGCACCCCGCATGTGAGGGAGGGTCCTGGACCTGCCAGTGTCACCCTGAAGACCTAACTGCAGTGCAGGCCGAGGTGCCCATCCGAGGTTATTACTGTTTGTTTTCTGGTGTGTGTTTTGACCGGATGGTATTAAAAGGTGAAAGAACCCTGGGAAAACATTGTTTCTCTCTATAACAGAAGTTAGATTCTGTTTTTACAAGTTTTTATTGTCTGTGTAAGTCCGAAGTGAGTGTGGAAAACCACCCTGCAGCTTTTATTAGACAGGTATTAAAAGCTGCAAATGGAAAGATTTCACAGTTGGAGGAAGACTCCACTGGATGGGTGAAAGTGTGCGGTGGGCTCCTGCCTGCCTGCTTTCTCAGATGTTTTCTGCGGAGGTTGAAAGAAGAGAATGAAAGATAACACAGGGCGAATCAAAGGGATTTCGTGTCTTACCTGTAGTTGTGGTTTGGGTGTTTCCAGCATCTGCTTGTCGTGTCCATTAGTACAAACACTTCAAAGGGATCCAGTGTTTCCCCAGGAGGGATCTTTGTGGGAACCTCAATTTTTCTTTCTCAATCGATGTCGACAGTCTCCACTTAGGGTCTCAAGTTGAACATAAAATGAAGTCGTTACTCAAGCAGAAAGAATGCGATGAATCCATAGTTTCTGTCTCTGAGGAGTAAACTAGTCTCAGATCCATGACTTTCTCAGGGAAAAAAAGCAACAACAAGATAGCAGTGCGACATAGGAAGAAATAGAATATTTACATTTGTCACAACCCAGAATGTGTATAATTAAATATCCCTTTGCAGATGCAGATCTTTTTATAGCCTGTCCTGGTGGTTCTGAGATCACTTTCGACCTACAGATAGCAAATCTCTGTTGCCTTCCCAGGATTCTTCCAGAAGGCGAGAGAAGTGAAATGCTGACTATAGACATTAAGCCTTTATGTCCTGGTGCTTTATTTCTGATGGTTTTTCTTTTGCTTTTTTTTTTTTTTCCAGACCATCCAGACCTTTCAAGTTACCAAAAAGGTACAGTAATCAGATCATTTTATTAAATAACAATCTTGCCTGCATGCTTTCCCCTCCTCGTATTTTCTCCACGTTTTGCTGCTGTTTCCACCTTCCTCGTTCATAGTTTGTGAAGGAGAAATACATTTCCCCTGAGCTGGTTGCTTGATGGACCCTCTCTCCTCAGTGGTTTTCATCTCCAGGTGGCTTTCTGGCCTTATCCTCTTTGTGTTTCATCGCTCACATTAGCCTAATGATTTTGCTCTCCTTCCTGTAATGGATTGATTGGCCTCTCATTGAGAAGAGAGATACATAATATTGTGTCAATTCCCATGGCTGGAATTCATGGCACTTTTTTCCAAATACATTGGTTGTGTTTCTCCCTAAAAATTCCTTTGCCCTATTAAGGTGGAAAAGACTCTTTTGCGTGAAAATTTTAAAGTTTTACCTTTCCAGGGGAAGAGCAAAATTTTAAACGGATACGAGTTTCTGAACAAACGGTCTTGTCTCATCAGATATCCTTGAACATTATGGTTCCAGGTGTAATATGATTACACCGTAAGAAACGCAAAGCGATCTTTGAAATTCACTTGCTAAAAATGCTCAGATGCGATAGCTCTAGAGCCTTTGGAGTAAAATGACTACATAAATTTTAATATGAGCAAATTCCCCTTCCATTTAAAAAATACTTATTTTTTAAAATGTTAGTAAAATATGCACAGCATAAAGTTTACTATTTTAACCATTTTTAAGTGTTCGGTTCTGTGGCATTAAGTACATTCATATTATTATGTGGCCATCGCCACCACCCGTCTCCAGAACTTTTTTCATCTTGCAGAACTGTAACTCCCTCTGTCCAGCCCCTGGCAACCCCCCGCTCTTCTTTCTGTCTCTGTGAATTGGACCCCTCTATTACCTCATCTCAGTGGGACCAGGCAGTGTTTTGTGTGATTTCATCACAGGCTGATTTCACTCCGCATACTGTCCTCAGGGTTCATCCATGTAGCACGTGTCAGAATTCCCCTCCTTTTAAAAAGCCGAATGATATTCCATAGTCTGCATATACTACATTCTGTTTATCCATTTTTGTGGAAAAAATAAAGGAAAGAGGTTATATCAGTAGAGATGGCGTATTAAGAACAGCTGTCCCCGGCAAGGTTGGCGCCTGAAACATCTGGTGAGGAGGGTGGTGGTAGAGTTAGGTGAAAGGCGGGGACATGTATGTAAAAGTCAGCACATGTGTGTCGTGGGTAGCGGCACGGCCAAATCAAAACCAAATGCTTTCAAGGGAGGGGAAGCAGTACTTGCAGCGGGCCTTTTAAGGTGGCTGTGCATGTGTGTGCAGAGTTTTCGAGAACACAAGACAAAAAGCCATTATAGGGGTGCATTAAACCACAGTATGAAAGCTAAGCCATTGGGGGCCCACTGCCCTCTATTGATAACGTGCTTATAGGTCAAAATGAGTAACTTCTGGTTCAGTTGAAAGAAAATGGATCCGTTTAAAACAGGGTCTCGTGAGTCATTGTGGAAGCCCGGGGCATTTTCATTTCGCAGGGCTGATCTTTTAAAGGTCTGGCACGTGAAGGCCTCTGTGCAGACTGAAGCAGTGAAGAGAAAGTCTCAGGTGCGCTATTGACCGAGGACTTGACTGCTTCAGAACCCGTTCCTTGCACCTTAGTTTGCATTTGGCGGGGGAGGAAATAAAGCGTGAAGAATATAAGAGCTGGGTGTGTTCTGTTAGGTTGAACTAACACCATCAGCCTGTTGTGGTTTATAGCTTTTCGTGTCATTCAGAATTATCCTTACAAGGTTTTTCCATCTTATCTAGCAGCATTTTCCCTTGATAAGTGAGTACTTGTCAGACTTGAAGTCCTGTGGATCTAGGTGGTTTTGCATGGAGAAATTAGCTGTTAGTGTGGCTTAGGCATTTAATTTTAAAATTCGAATTTGGGAAGAAGCTGACTTCTTCCAGATGTCTTTTGTTTCTCTTGTGTTTGAAGCAAGAGATGATATCATAGTGGTTAAGAGGCCAGATGCTAGAACTAGACTACCTAGATTCCAAGCTTTGGAACTTTTTATTGAGATATAATTGGGGTAATATTATATTACTTTTAGGCGTACAAGTTAATGATTCAATATTCTATATATTGCAAAAGGATTACTGCAGTGAATTTAGTTAAATCAGTCACCGCACAAATTTCTTTCTTGTGATGAGGACTTTTATTTTGGCAAATACACAACACAGTATGATTAACTGTAGTCCCCGTGCTGTGCATTACAGTCCGTGACTGATTTATTTTATAGCCGCTGTTCCTTGGTTTCATCTCATAAGTTGTTGTGAGAATTAAATGAGATGATAATCTATATAAAGGAACTCCTTGTAAGTGCAGGCTAGCATGCTTTATTTTCCTAAGATTACTTTTAAAAGAATAACAATGAAAAATACCTCTACGCCCTTTGGCGCCCATTGGCTCAGTGATTGAGCGTCGAGCTGTGAACCAGGAGGACACCATTCGATTCCCAGTCAGGGCACATGTCCAGGTTGTGGGTTCGATCCCCGTTCAGGGGAGGTGGGGGGAGGGCGTGCAGGAGGCAGCCGATCAATGATTCTTATCATTGATGTTTCTATCTCCCTCTCCCTCTCCCTTCCTCTGTGAAATCCATGAAAATATAACTTTAAAAAAACAGCCTCTGCAAGTGCTTCTTAAAGCATAATTGTTATATTTTAATTTCCTCATTAAAATTTAGTTGGAAGCAAATATCCCCACAAAGCCAGATCTGTGAAGCTGCGAGAGTAGAATATAAACATCAACAATCTATTCTTAGAGACACATAGCAGCTTCTTTCCAGAATGGTATTTACAGCCCCAGCTTTATTTACACAGCTAGCATCTAGCATGACGCTGAAGAAGTCATTCACAAATATATGAGTAAGAAGCCAGTTTCAGACGAGCCAGAAATGGCCATCACAGCAGCCCAGGGAGTTAGCATGGACGAGAATTTGAGAGTCATTGTCCACAAGTTAAACGTTTCTTTTTTCTGTAATAAAACTTCAAGACACTTGGAGTTGGCAAGACAGATTCTGCATTTTAGCAGAAGTTCAGCGTAGTTAGGTTCTACCGAGCGCTCAGTTCCTATCAAGACCGGGAAGCATCAAGGCGTGTGGTCCAGGTCTGGTGGGAGGGCCACCGAAGTAGGCCTTTGGGTCAGAGGTGGAGAAGGAGGGCGTGGAAGGGTGTCTGGAGAGAAGACTTTATGGTGGCATTTGGTAGCAGAGCGGTTTCCGAGGCGTGGTGAGAGACTAAAACCAGGCGGTAGTGGTTGGACAGTGAAGGGAGATGAACATGGGGGTTTGTTCATCTAATCAATAGGTAGTTATTGAGCACCTTTGAAAAGGTACTGTTGTAGGCTCTGATACTGCACTAAATAAATACATTAAGCAAAAATCTTTGCCTCATGGAGCTCACAGACCAGTGGACATGTTCATTATGGTTTTAGCTGGAAGGAAAGTTACAGGTTTAGGGGATTCTTTGGTTTGGTTCAGCTGTTTTTAAGATGTACACTCGAGGAATCTGTTTATGGGCTGAATCCTTTTTCCAGAACTTGCAGAGTAAAAGTCTGGAGAAAGGGAATAACCAGACAACCAGAGTTCTGGGAGAGAGGCGAGGAGTTTGGATCCTCTGCTAGAATACATCTTCTTTCCACTGAGGAAGTGTAAATTTCAGATCCTCTCTTCCCCAGGCACAGATGTCGATAGACCATGTTATTTGTCAGAAATAGACAAGTGTTCTGACTCTCAGCCTGTGGCATGAGGACCGCTGCCACGTCATCGCAGAAATGAGAGGACAGTGATCTAGTAATCTCCTACAATTACATAGGAATACTTATAACGCACGGGAGCTCTTATTGATACATACCTGCACTGGGTCGGAGATAGCAAAACCTCTCCATTGCTTCTAAGAGGCCTTCTCGGCGCTTTCTCTCTGCTCCTGCAGTTACGCGGCCCTGCTCGCCGACTGGCCCGTGGTGGTTCTGGGCGTGTGCACTGTGCTCATCGTGGTCTGTGCCTTGGTCGGAGTGTTGGTGCCGGAGCTTCCCGACTTCTCTGACCCGCTGCTGGTAAGGAGGGTTGGGCCAGGAGCGTTTGTTTATCTCTTTTCTTTAGGCCAAAACCATCTAAAAAAAAAAGTATGTTAATACCAATTGCATTATGTTAGATAGGATCCCATTTTTAAAAAACCTTCTCAAGCCATTGATAGGAATACAGGTCCCTTTCAGCAAATTAGAGATGTAGCTTCTCTGTCCCCAGATCCGTAAAGGTTAAGAAACACGCTCACCATGAAGAATCTGGACATTGTGCTTCTCAGTCCCCATGTTTAATTTAAAGAGCAAGAAATTGGAGAATCTGCTGACTACAAAAAATTTCATGAAGTCTTTAAACTGTCTTCTCCCCCCTCCCCACCCCTCCCTCACCCCCAAGAGAAGCTAAAGGAATTTCGGCATTGCTAAGAGATAGTAGGGTCTGTTTCTAAGTAAAATCTGCTTTGGGGTGGAATAATGAGGAACATATGAGCAAGTTGAATGATACCCTCCTTGTGAAACACTGTAACATGCACAATGTAATTTAATTTGACCATAATATGTTATAACCTAAAAGTAGGCATTTACAAAAACCTTAGGTATGAATTTGAAAGAAGCTTTAGATAAGTTTTTTTCCCCTTTCCTGAGACATATGACACACCAAAGAGTCAATGTTTTGCCACAGTAAATAGGTGGTCATTATCAGGTTAAGTCATCTTGTTTTAATGCTGGTCACCTCTGGAGTAAGGAACCTCTGTATGTGTATTTTCGGTTGAAAGCTATTCATCACCTTGACATTGCTTTCCCAAACTGGTGAACTACCCTCAGCCTGAAATGAAGGACACTAACAGGAATTTGTAACTTTTCGCCTTAGGGTTTTGAACCAAGAGGGACTACAATAGGCCAGAGACTGGTCACGTGGAATAACATGGTGAAAAACACGGGCTACAAAGCAACATTAGCCAATTATCCCTTTAAATATGCAGATGAGCAAGCCAAAAGGTAATCATTTATTAACGTTCAGACAAAACATTGCTTAGTGAATTCCACTTTTAAACATTGCCTGAGCAAAAAGATAAAATGTAAAACGTGTGGCTCAAAATCTTGTTTAAATTGCCATTGTCTAGTAAGATTTTGTTGTATTGGGATGAAAAAGTGAGCATTTGGGGCCTTTTTTCTTTCAGAAGTGAGAAAATTAATGTTGGTTGCTTATATTAATCCTTCCAACTTAATTTCCACTGCTAAGTAGGCCATGACTTTGAGGATGTCCTGTTACAGGCACGTATATGGGCCTTGAAATAGCTCGCACTTTATTGAAGATCAACTTGCTCTGTTTCAGCCATCGGGATGACAGATGGTCAGACGACCATTATGAACGAGAAAAGAGAGAAGTGGACTGGAACTTCCACAAAGACAGCTTTTTCTGCGATGTTCCAAGTGAGTGGTGTTTGTAGATGATCATACCTCTCAGCGGCTTCCTGGCCCTCTTGAGATTGACACGATTAAGATCTAAGATCGGGACTGATAGCAGTGTGTGGCTGGTCTTAAAGGGATTCTAGCTTCATTAACTTGTCATTGTACATCTCCAGGTCAGCCAGCCACTGCTCTGAATTTGTTTACCTATAAGGAAAATGAATAAGGAAGAGATGATGGAGTTATACTTGATTTTAAGGAGGATATAAATCTAGTAAAATTCTTGTGCTGGCCCCAAATTTCAAATCACCGTTTTGTTTTGTTAATTCTCACCCAAGGTTATTTTTTCTATTGATTTTTTTTTTTCCCCAGAGAGTGTGGAAGGGAGTGGGAGAAAGAGAGAGAAACATCAATGTAAGAGAGACAGATCGATTGGTTGATTGGTTGCTTCCTGCACGAGCCCCAACCGGGGCCAGGGATTGAGCCTGCAACCAACGTACATGCCCTTGACCAGAATTGAACCCGAGACCCTTCAGTCTTCGGGCTGATGCTCCCACCACAGAGCCAAACTGGCTAGGGCTCAAGTCACTTTCTAAAATTCCTCGTATTATTTAAAAAATAGTGCACATTTTGGGATTGAACCCTGAAATAATCTACTGTATGACCAAAAATGTAGTTTTAAAATTTTTTTTAAAATATATTTTATTGATTTTTTACAGAGAGGAAAGGAGAGAGATAGAGAGTTAGAAACATCGATGAGAGAGAAACATCGACCAGCTGCCTCCTGCACATCTCCCACTGGGGATGTGCCCGCAACCCAGGTACATGCCCTTGACCGGAATCGAACCTGGGACCCTTCAGTCCGCAGGCCGACACTCTATCCACTGAGCCAAACCGGTTTCGGCAGTTTTAAAATTTTGATTCCTTCAAAAAGTCTTCTGTGGCCTTAACCGGTTTGGCTTAGTGGATAGAACATCGGCCTGCGGACTCAAGGGTCCCAGGTTCAGTTCTGGTCAGGGGCATGTACCTTGGTTGCGGGCACATCCCCAGTAGGGGGTGTGCAGGAGGCAGCTGATTGGTGTTTCTAACTCTCTATCCCTCTCCCTTCCTCTCTGTAAAAAAATCAATAATATATATATATATATATATATATATATATATATATATATATATAAAAAAGTCTTCTGTGCGCCTGCCTTGTCCTTAGGCATTAGAGACAGATGAGCAAAGTCAAGCCCAGAAGCCCAAAGCTTGAATGTCACAGGGACCTGGGTCATGATGTGCGTGAGTGACCCAGGCGGGAGACAGCAAGAAGCGATTCGCATGGGGAGCTGGAGAGCGCCTCTGGGAAGAAAGCAATTGCTACTTTGCAGGAGAACATGCCCTTGCAGAAATGAAAGGCCAGATATTGTAAGAACTTCCCTGAGGCCAGGAAGCCAGATTTATGTTGGCAGCAAATTTGCTGAAAATCTGCTGTCGCCTAGAGTTGGCCTAACCCCTCTGCAGTTGCCACGGAGGGATGAGTACAGGCCAGAGCAGCGGTCGCCAACCTTTCAGGCCTCACAGACCATCGATTGGCGACTGCTGGGCTAGAGGAAATGCATGGAAGTGTGTAAGTCGCCGATCAGCCTAGATGAGGAGTGAGGAACTGTGGAATGAACATTAACATTAAGCTCTTTTGAGTTTAGCTTTTTTGGTTGTTGTTGAAAAGCTCTCTAAAATGTAGCTTCCTGTAGATCAGATCACAGAGGACCTGATTGGCTCTCGGATGTTTCTAGGTCTTGCCAAACCCCCGGGTCTTTATTTTGGACACTGTTTCACTACATAGTCATAGCGAGATAGAAAGTAGGAGATTAGGGAGCATATTATACCAATCTCAGGAAGCAATGCAAGTTTCTTCTTTGTCTCTTATTAGAAAAGTTGGTTTCTGGTTAGTTGCATGTTCAGCTACCTTGTCTCTCTCAAAGTGTTGCTAGATATTGCTTAACCAACATCTCTCTTAACCAGGAAGCACATTAGCAAATTCAAGAGATACAGTCTCCTTTATATTTCTGTAGTCAGCACTAAATATTTGTCTCATGAGCAGTAGGTTCCACCCTGATAAAGTCATTTCTGACTGCTCGAATGAAATGTTCCACAAAGCTTATTTTGATCTGTAAAACCAATCAACATAAGATAACAGCCATTCGATGAAGACAAGCGTTTACTAAAGAAAACTTCAGAATCGTGAACAAAGTTTATGTAATAAAAGCTTTATTCATTCATTTGCAGGTTGAGTTTCATTGTTAGCACATGTAGGCATCTTAGATCACGTGAAACTCATCCGCTTCGTTTTCCTTGGTTCAGATTTTTGGTCACAGCCGGGGAGGCAGAAAGAGGACTTACTGAGCACCCCTTTTCCGTCTCATTTAGTCCCCACGGCAGTTGGAGATGGTGTTGCTGTCTCCGTCTAACCAGTGAGGAGCCGAGGTGCAGAGAAGTAGTTAGTTGCCCAAGATCGCCAGCTAAGAATCGGCAAGACCTGGTCACACCCAGGGCTAACGCCAAAGACCACGCCCTTTCCAGAACATCGCACAGCCTCCCTCATTCAGAAACATGTTTTATATGAGGATGATTTTCCACACAGTTTTTCTACTCTGGTGAACTCAGCCAGGACGTGGAAGGGTCTGTGATCCTGGCCAGCAGTCTGTACTTAGTGGACTGTTTTTAAATGGATCACCTGCCATGCCTCCTCTCTAGTTAGCTGCCAGAGAAAGAGAGCATCCTTACCATCCGTCCTCGGCAGTCCCCGTGCGTCATTCTCTGATGTTATGTGCCATCGTGGTGACGTGTTGGGAAATGAAGAGGGAGGC
The DNA here is from genome assembly GCF_028538775.1 of Myotis yumanensis. NCBI lineage: Eukaryota > Metazoa > Chordata > Mammalia > Chiroptera > Vespertilionidae > Myotis > Myotis yumanensis. Next base: position 6,429,791 of record NW_027223773.1, on the reverse strand, counting down.
AATCAATTAACTGCCTGCTGGACGGTCTATGGATTGCTCTTGCTCATTAGAGTCTGACCCGCACTTCGTTTGTCATGTGAGTCCTGGGGTTTTTCAGGTGCAGAGAGCAGACAAAGGCCTTGAGCGAAGACAGTGTTAGAGCGCTGCTTTTTTTTTTTTTTTTTTAATCATTTTCTCCTGGAATTTGTCGAAGGAAGGGCTCCCCTGCCGGTAATGAATTGTCCATGTGGCTTCCCAGTTTGAATCGCTTCTAAATGCCAAGTCTTATGGAATCCATGAATAATTTGTAACCCTGTTTCTTTTCTTTTTTCATATCCACAGGTGACCGCTATTCCAGGGTAGTGTTTGCGTCAGCCGGAGGAGAGACGTTATGGAATTTACCAGCAATTAAATCGATGTGCAATGTAGATAATTCAAGGGTATGTAAAGGGAAACTGGAGTAGGTTTGGCTCCAATGAGGCGATGCTTTTGAAACTCGGCTTACTGCTGAGCCCCGTCTGATCCGATGGGAGTCCTCGCGGGGCTCACCTATGAGGAGTAAACAGCAGTGGCAGGCCGCTTGGCAGTCTCTTAGATCCCAGGATCAAAGTGTCCGTCCCCACCCTCCACACTGTCTTCCCGAATAAAGGACTTGTTTCTTTCGCTCTCCTGTTCTTTGTCTGTGACAGTCTCTTGTATTCTTTCACAGCAGCTCTCCTTTCAGGATCATAGTTAAGACTCTTTTTCCTTCTTTTGTCATATTTCCTCTCCTAATCTGCTTTCATTGTTCACCACGCTTCCCCCCAGGCAACTGTCAGCGCCTTAATTACACAGCCAAATGCCTCCCTTCCTAGCAGTCCCTGGGCCATTTCCCTGTGACCTCAAAGGAAGGTTTAGGGCACAGGCTGGGGAAAGGGACATCAAAGGATATGAATCGGTGTCTGTGCACATGGCCGGAGCACTGCAGGCCGGGCTGCCCTCTCCTCCACACCTTGCTCCGGAGAAGGCAGAGGATGCGGGGAGACAGCACTTCCTGTCCCGGAGCCCAAAAGCGGTCAGGCCAGAGCATGCCAAGGCCGCCTCTGGGAGAGCTGTCAATTCCCCGAGTTCAGAGGCATTTTCTCCAGGTAGAAACTGCTGTCTGATGTCACTCCTGGGCCTGTCCAACCACAGTGACCGGGCGGAAAGGAACTCATTGCATTCTTAGCGCCACCCTAAGGTACAGCTGGAAATGGAAGCGCGTGCAATGCTAAGAGCTAGCCTGACCATCGGCGCAATCGCCTCTTCTGGTAGCAGCGTTCCTTAATGGAGTACAAGGCAGAAAGAACGCTGAGGCCACCCAGACCAGCCATCTCATTGAGCCGAGAACTAAGTTCTCAGGTTCGCTAGTTGGCCCCAGATCTCCTGACTCTCTTCATCCTGAGAGGCGTTTATACCTTTTGGAAGTAACTTCCGCGTGGGGTGAGCCATCAGGATTTGCTGCGAGTGCCATCTTGTCTCTCCAGTTCCAAACAGGCCAGAGGCACAGACCATCAGTACACGACAGCGGCTTCTTCCCAGGTCAGTTTCCAGAGGCCGCATTTTCTCTCTCCCACACGATCAGTTCGTTATTGGGGAGCTGTGAAGGTGTTCCTCCTCGTCGCGGGCTCCACCTTCTTCTGTAGACAGTGAGGCCCGGAGGAGGAGATTGTGGAGTATCTGCGATGAGTAGACTATGCCCCGTCCTGTACCTTACTCACTAGGCCTGTGACCTTGGGACTTGTAACCCAGTGTAAGCCGGGCTGGTTACTGGATGTTCACACCTTGGATAAGAACGGCTCCTTCCCTTCTGTACCTCCTAGTTCTCGTTACCCCACCTTCACAGTTGATCTTTAGATCTTCTCCCCCTGAAGACACTGTAATGACTGAATTCACGCTGTTGATTAGTAGCTGATGTTTATTGGGCGCTGCTGATGTCTGCCAGGGCGTGTCCCAAACACCTAAGGAATTATTTCATTATTCGTTGAATTATTATTCATTGGCACCACAGTGTTATGAGTTAAGTACTGTTTTTGCCCATTTATTTATCTTTTAAATATTTTTTATTGGTTTCAGAGAGAGGAAGGGAGAGAGAGAGAAACATCAATGATGAGAAACATCAATTGGCTGCCTCCTGCACGCCCCTTACTGGAGATCAAACCCACAACCTAAGCATCGGCCCATGAACATGACCTCCTGGTTCATGGGTCAGTGCTCAACCACTGAGCCACACAGGCTGGGCTTCCTGCCCATTTTATAGATGAGGAAAGTTCCCACAGGAGGGAAATGGCAAATGCAGGATTTGAGCCTGGCCAAGTCTCACTCCAGCCTGTGCCTCATGCTCCCAAAATGCAGGAAATACACCATTTTTGTTCACTTTTACTATAGACGCCATTTCCTACTCAAACGAACCTCAGAGTCACCATGGCCTGGAATAAGTGTCATTTTTAGAGCAAGCGGTTTATTCTGTGATTCCTTCAAAGACTCAAAAGCCAGAAAGCAGTGCTGAGGCACATAGCTTTCACGAGTGGGAGCAATACACTGTTTCATTTATAACCCATATCCATCCAGAGCAGATAGATAAAATCACATCAATAGGTGGCTTCCCAAAAGGCATACAGAACGGACACGATAAAAAAGCTGAATGAATGGCACGAGGAGAGAGTAATGGGAGGAAAATCATGAAGCTAAGGGTGAGATTTAACAGGAAAGAACGCATACCCCGTGATCCTGTACACTGGCTGATCGGGAGCAGCAAACTTGTCTGTACCCTCCCTGAGAGCCACCGCAAAAAGCAACTCACAGTCAGGGGCGAAAGCCATAGAATAGGATAACCGGTTCGTTTCTCGAGGACGCCCAGTTTCCCCTAATAGTAAGGCAGGCGAGGACCGCCCTCGCTCCTCACAGCCTTCATCAAAAAGCAGGATGTGTTCAGGGTCCTCAACCTGCTCACAGAGATACAGGATGGACCCTTAGCTGATTGGTAGGCCCTGTCTCAGGCAGGGTGGTAGCAGGAACACGTCACAGCAGAAGCATTTCTACAAGAGATTAATGCAAGGACATCTAAATATGTGCCTGCTAGTGGTTTTAATACATTAGCAGAATGCAGGCCATAAAGGAAAGGGTGCACTCTGCTTCTTTGAGTGTTTTTCTCCCCTGGGCTCGGAATAAGGATTGGGTAGCTGCGCCGTCAAGTTTGTAATCCGTAGCAAGGACACCCTAAGCATTGTGGTCCACGTGTGAAATGTGCGGAACACACCCAAGACACGCAGCTCAATGAGTGGCCCAGCCAGTCGCAGACCCACACCAGCACGTGGACAGCTAGATCACGGGGTCCCCAAATTCTGCCTCCGAGGGCACGGCTATCATTTTCACTTGTTAAATTAGATGCTGTTTTTACCAATTGCTGGCGCCTTTGTATTCTCATCTCTAACCCAGAATAGTAAGCCTTTCCCGTAGGGATGAGATATTCAGTGGCATCTTGGTTAGCAGGTCAGATTTCAGTTATTTCAGATTGTTGCTGAGCCTCTTTTAGTCCCTCAGCTCTGGACCCTTTTCAGGCTTTTATTTGTTGCCGTGGTTTGAGCAAACTGTGTCCCGAGGCTACTTGGCCATCTCCTGCCACCCTCTCCCCCAAATGCTAGTCTTGTACTTAAGCACTTGATTATTAACAACATCACGTTGAATGGGACACACACCAAAATGACACAGAGCAGAAGAGCTTCACTGTCGGTAGGTCGACCCTAGAAAACATCTGGTCCTCAGTGTAACATCCAGGGGGACCGGGTGCGTCCCTGTCACCCGCCTGTGCTGACAGCACACTGAGTTCACCCCCAGCGTCCGTTCCCACGACAAGCCCCAGACACGAGTCTAGGCAGCCCTGCCCTCCCCCCGAAGAGCTTCCGCTCCCAAGCTGTCGGCTCCCTCCTGACAGTCTGTTCCTTAGCCTTTCGCAGGAGCCTCCGTTGTCGCCCCGTCTTCTCCGTTCCTTTTCTGCCCTTTGACCTCGGGGGCCCACCGGCAGTTGGTCACTCGTGCCCAGGAGTGTGCTTCTCTAGCTTGTCTCTGCTGGAAACCCTGAGCCCTGCTTCTTAGTCTCTGCACATCGTCGGAGGCAGGACTCTGAGCGATCGGCTGATAAAAGGGATTTGAAATTCGGTGCCTAAGACCCCGTTTTCTGGGGCCGCTCTCATGGACAGCTAGACCCTCCCCGGTGCTTATTCTAAGGAAGACCTGCAGCCCTCGCCTTTTCTTCTCTCAGGTCCCCTCAGTTTTCCAATCACGAGGCCCGTGGTCACGTGGGGGAGGCGAGGCCAGCAGTTACTAGAACCTGGGATTAGGGGGTGACTTGCTTCCTTTTAGCTGCTCCCCTCAGCCTCTTAAAATAGCTCCAGCTCAGCCGCTAGTTTTAAAAGCTAAGGTCTGATTTAAAGCTCTGCTGCCTCCTTTCTCTCTCTTCTTCCTTTACCCCCTGTTTAAGCCAACCCCACCCCTGCTGCCGTCTAACCAGGAAATGTGCAGGGACACGGGACAGCCACGTAAGCACCATGCTTTCCGCAGCAGCCGATTTGCGAATGCCTCCAATTAAGAGTTGCTCACGAGAGTTACAAGAAGTCGCTCTCACTCACTCTGTCCCTATGTTTATAAATGTCAAAGATTTTGAAATCATCCCTATGAATGCTTTCCCCCAAAATACGGCAGAAATATATGTCTTCTGCATAAAGACATACCTGCTTGCCAAGCTCTGTAAGCTCCACCGGGTAATATATAACCGAGTGTCAGCTGGCCGAGTCTCACCACCAAGTTAGGGCCGCTGTCCACCACACGGACTCCTCTTGGCGTCCCCTCCGCAGGTTCACGCAGACCCTTCCACATAACACGCTGGTCCTTCCACATGAGTTAGAATCACTGGTTTTCTGGTCTCATTTCCCTGTCACTCGCGAGCGACTTGAGGGCAAGGACCGCTGTGCCGTATTCATCTTGTATGGGCGTCAGTAACATTTTTTCCTTTTGAACGGAGGGACGGATGGGACCATTCGACCTCACTCCTGACCGCCTAGGCAGTTCCTTGTCCTCTATTCCTTTAGACTCAGGGCCTCAGGCACTAGCTTCCAACCCCGGGTAAGTGAACCTTCACGATGTCTCAGCTCTGTCCTTACTTCTTGCCCTGCACGCGCCCTCGGAACTGCTTTTCCAAGGTGGTCCATCCGCCAGCCCCGCCTTGGAATCGGGATCGCCTCTCCGGAGGCTGCTGGCATTTATTTTTGATAGTGGCCATCCAAGTAGTGTTCGTCTGGTCCAACATTCTCATCTTTGATCAGACATCCTCGTGGAAAACAAAAACCCTGCTGTTATTTGTGAAGGTTATTCAAGGACAGGATTCTGTGCTTGCCTTTCCAGTTTCCGCTGGCAACCTGCTGCCTTTATCTTTCCGTCCGGTCACTTCATCCGCTGCAAACAGGTTCCTTCTAGCAGATCCTGGATTTCGTAATGGGTGCGATTCGTCTGCCTCCACCTGAAAACTGTTAGGCACTGGGGTTGCTTTGCCTCTCCGCTCCCCAGGCTGAGTGCAGGGGCCTGCGGGTTCTCTCTCTGCAGGGAGGGAACTGGTATCCACCTTGAAGACTGAAGGGTGCTCTCCCAGAGTTCCCTGGTGTCCACTAGGCATCTGCTCCCCCTGACAGTCTATGTGACTGTCTTCACCTGGTAGCAGCTAAATAAAAATTACCCTATTTCGTGAAATGTCAAGTAATTCTCACTCTTTGGAAGTGAACTTGAAAATGAGGGCTTTGTTACAATAAACATTGATTTAGTACACTTGAATGATAGCCTTTTTGGCTCTTTTTTCTTTTTTTTTTTTTAAACCCCCCCGACAGAATATCTTTAAAAACAACAACTTTTTATTATGGAAATTTTCAAACCGATGCAGAAGTAGAATAACAGAATAATTTCTCATGTGCAAGTCTCCCAGCTTCAGCAGTTCCCAGTACATGGCCAATTTATTTTCTCTGAGTCCCAATAAAGTACAGTTGACCTTGAACGGCATGGCGGTTTGGAGGGCCAACCCCCTGTGCTGTCGAAAATTCACATAAAACTTTTGACTCCCAAAAGGCTTGACTCCGTAGCTTGACGGCCAGGGCTTAGGTTCTGAGTGACTTGGTTCTTTGGTAAGTCTCAGTTCTAAAGAGGTGATTGTGCCAACATGTCCTCCACTTGGAGAAGGTATTTCGTGCATGATGGATAAAGCCCACTTTAATAAAGATCAAGGTGGGTTTAGTAAAAAATATTCACACCCCTCTTTTTTAAAAAAATATGTTTTTATTGATTTCAGAGAGAAAGGCAGAGGGAGAGAGAGAAACATCCATGATGAGAGAGAATCATGGATCAGCTGCCTCCTGCACGCCCCCTACTGGGGATCAAGCCCGTAACCTGGGCATGTGCCCTGACCGGGAATCGAACCGTGACCTCCTGGTTCCTAGGTCAACGCTTAATCACTGAGCCACGCCGGCCGGGCACTCACACCCTTCTTGAACTTTGGCGTTTCCTCCCTGAACAGCCTTTGGCAAGTGAGACGAGGGGCCGTGAGTAGTGCGTCGTCTCTAGCTCTGGTGCTTCCGAGAGGAGTCTGCACGGGCTCCCAGGAGGGGCTGTTCCGAAGGCCGTGAACTGGCACTGGCTTCCGCATGAATCAGCAAGGCCAGGCTTGGCATTGGGACAACTTTCCCATTTTCTATAACAAGAACAGCCGTCAGCAGAAAGTCCTTCTCCGGGAAGAGCGGCCCATGGGAGGTACTGTCCCCGTGAACCCAGGTCGTCACACCTGCTAGTACCAGGCAGCGGAGCCGTTTGCCGAGAGAGGAAGTTCTCCTCAAGGGGTTCGGCCACTTTGAGTAAACTTTAAAGGATGCGGAGGAAATCATTAAACTCCTTCTTATTTATGGTATTAACTGTACATATTCATTTACAATCAGATATATCCCAGGGTGGGCACAAGTAGGTTCACAGTTGTGAGTACACATAACAGAGTTTCTATTCCTGTATGATTATTGTATTATTTCTTTGTACAACTATAAACCTACTTGTGCCCACCCCTGTGAATGTACATATTTCAGGAAACAGTTTTATTTTTGGGCTTTCATGCATCTTTGTCAGCGCTTCTGGTATCAACAATCACTTTTTAAAAAAATTGTTTTGAAGAGGTTTTTAATTGATTCTTAGAGAGAGAGAAAGGGAGAGGGAGAGAAACATCGATGTGAGCACAAACCATGATTAGCTGCCTCCTGCACGCCCCCTACCAGCTCCCTACCAGCTTGGGGAATGTGTCCCGACCTGGAGTTGAACCGGCAACCTTTAGGTGCACAGGGTGAGGCCCAACCAACTGAGCCACACCAGCCAATTGCTTTCTGATTCGCTGACAGTTTTCTAGGAGATGTCGTGATGCTTCCAACTGGGTTGATTGAGCCACTATACCTTCATCACCCAACGTTTCATACTGATAACCAGAGATTTTGGGCAAAGCCACAGATTGGTTTCATGAATCAATTGGCCCGTTGTCCTCTTAACTGATCCGGTAGGTATGCAGACCCAAGCCTCACAGCCTGTCCACGTTATTGCTTTTCAGAGGCACTTTGAAAAGGCTTGTTTACGGAAGGCGTGTTAATTTCCTCCCCTCTTTGAAACCACACCAGCACTAGCTGAAGTTGTTTCACACTTGCCTGTCATCCCCAAGCAGTACTTTGTTGTTCAGAGTTAAGTAGCCTAGCGAGGACTTTGCCACAGCAGGGCTCTGAGGGGAATGCACACTGGGCATTCACACACCAAGGATGGCTATTTACCTTCTGTAACTCCCTGGCCCTCGAGGCCACCTTAACCCAGACCTCTGAGCAACCCTCTTTATTAATTTACTTACTTAAAATACGTTTTTATTGATTTCAGAGAGGAAGGGAGAGGGAGGGAGAGAGAGAAACATCGATGAGAGAGAGGTCAAAGTGTCCAGGATGCAGGAGACCCTCACTTTTCTCTTATTTTGTTTTTCTATTGTTTGGTTTTTAAAAATATTTGTATTGATTTCAGAGAGGAAGGGAGAGAGAGAGAGAGAGAGAGAGAGAGAGAGAGAGAGAAATATCAATGACGAGAGAGAATCATAGATCGGCTGCCTCCTGCATGCTCCACACTGGGGTTTGTGCCCACAATCCGGGCATGTGCCCTGACCGGGAATCGAACCGTGACCTCCTGGTTCCTAGGTCGATGCTCAACCACTGATCCACGCCGCCCCGGTGAGCGACCCTGTTTTAAACGCCGTCCTCCGTGTGTCTCTCTCTGCAGATCAGGGCGCACCCCCAGTTCAGCGACCTCTGCCAGAGGACCACGGCCGCCTCCTGCTGCCCCAGCTGGACGCTGGGCAACTACATCGCCATCCTGAACAACCGGTCGTCCTGCCAGAAGATCGTGGAGCGGGACGTGACCCACACACTGAAGCTGCTGCGCGCCTGCGCCAAGCACTACCAGAACGGCACGCTGGAGCCCGACTGCTGGGACGCGGCGGCCCGGAGGAAGGACCAGCTCAAGTGCGCCCACGTGCCCCGCAAGTGCACCAAGTACAACGCCGTCTACCAGATCCTGCACTACCTGGTGGACAAGGACTTCCTGGCCCCGAGGGCGGCCGACCACCCCGCGCCCGCCCTCAAGTACAGCATGCTCTTCTCGCCCACCGAGAAGGGGGAGAGCATGATGGGCATCTACCTGGACAACTTCGAGCGCTGGAACGCGTCCGACGGCGTCACCATCGTCACCGGCATCGAGTTTGGGATCAAGCACAGCCTGTTCCAGGACTACCTGCTGATGGACACCGTGTACCCCGCCATCGCCATCGTCATCGTCCTGCTCGTCATGTGCGTCTACACCCGGTCCGTGTTCATCACGCTCATGACCATGTTCGCCATCATCAGCTCCCTGATCGTCTCCTACTTCCTCTACCGCGTGGTGTTCAACTTCGAGTTCTTCCCCTTCATGAACCTCACGGCGCTCATCATCCTGGTGGGGATCGGGGCCGACGACGCCTTCGTCCTGTGCGACGTCTGGAACTACACCAAGTTCGACAAGCCCCAGGCCGACACCGCGGAGACGGTGGGCGTCACCCTGCAGCACGCCGCCCTGTCCATGTTCGTCACCAGCTTCACCACAGCCGCCGCCTTCTACGCCAACTACGTGAGCAACATCACGGCCATCCGCTGCTTCGGGGTGTACGCGGGCACCGCCATCCTGGTCAACTACCTGCTGATGGTCACGTGGCTGCCCGCCGTGGTCGTGCTGCACGAGCGGTACCTGCTCAACATATTCACCTGCTTCCGGAAGCCCCAGCCGCAGGTGTACCCCCACAAGAGCTGCTGGGCGGCCGCCTGCCGGGCGGGCCACAAGGCCCTGTTTGCCGTCTCCGAGGCCTCGCGCATTTTCTTCGAGAAGGTGTTGCCCTGCATCGTCATCAAGTTCCGCTACCTCTGGCTCTTCTGGTTCCTCGCCCTGACCGTGGGGGGCGCCTACATCGTGTGCGTGAACCCCAAGATGAAGCTGCCCTCCTTGGAGCTGTCTGAGTTCCAGGTGTTCCGGTCGTCTCACCCCTTCGAGCGCTACGACGCCGAGTACAAGAAGCTCTTCATGTTCGAGCGCGTCCACCACGGCGAGGAGCTGCACATGCCCATCACGGTGATCTGGGGGGTGTCCCCCGAGGACAACGGCAACCCGCTGAACCCCAAGAGCAAGGGCAAGCTGACCTTGGACAGCAGCTTCAACATCGCCAGCCCCGCGTCCCAGGTCTGGATTCTGCACTTCTGCCAGAAGCTGCGAAACCAGACCTTCTTCTACCAGACGGACGAGCAGGACTTCACCAGCTGCTTCATCGAGACCTTCAAGCGCTGGATGGAGAACCAGGACTGCGACGAGCCGGCCCTGTACCCCTGCTGCAGCCGCTGGAGCTTCCCCTACAAGCAGGAGGTCTTCGAGCTGTGCATCAAGAGGGCCATCATGGAGCTGGAGCGCAGCACGGGGTACCACCTGGACAGCAAGACCCCGGGGCCCCGCTTCGACATCAACGACACCATCCGGGCCGTGGTCTTGGAGTTCCCGAGCACCTACCTCTTCACGCTGGCCTACGAGAAGATGCACCAGTTCTACCGGGAGGTGGACGCGTGGATCTCCCGCGAGCTGAGCTCGGCCCCCGAGGGCCTGGGCAACGGCTGGTTCGTCAGCAACCTGGAGTTCTACGACCTGCAGGACAGCCTCTCGGACGGCACGCTGGTCGCCATGGGGCTGTCCGTGGCCGTGGCCTTCAGCGTGATGCTGCTCACCACCTGGAACGTGATCATCAGCCTCTACGCCATCGTCTCCATCGCGGGGACCATATTTGTGACGGTCGGCTCTCTCGTCCTGCTGGGCTGGGAGCTGAACGTGTTGGAGTCTGTCACCATCTCGGTGGCGGTGGGCCTGTCGGTGGACTTCGCCGTCCACTACGGGGTGGCGTACCGCCTGGCCCCGGACGCCGACCGGGAGGGGAAGGTGGTCTTCTCCCTGAGCCGCATGGGCTCCGCCATCGCCATGGCCGCCCTGACCACCTTCGTGGCCGGGGCCATGATGATGCCGTCCACCGTCCTGGCCTACACCCAGCTGGGCACCTTCATGATGCTCATCATGTGCATCAGCTGGGCCTTCGCCACCTTCTTCTTCCAGTGCCTGTGCCGGTGCCTCGGGCCGCAGGGCGCCTGCGGGCAGATCCCTCTGCCCAGGAAGCTCCAGTGCAGCGCCTTCGCCCACCCCTCGCCCGCGAGTCCTCGGGACAAGGGACCCAGCAAAACGCACAGCGAGAATGCTTATCACGCGGGTCTCCGGGGCCAGAATTCGGATGCGGAGCATGAGTTCTACGAATTGGAGCCTCTGGCGTCCCCCAGCCGCCCCGCCTCTGAGAAGGCCGCCTACGAAGAGACCCACGTCTGCTCCGAGTGTCTGAGCGGCCCGGCCAAGAGTGCGGGGATGCCCGTGCCCGCGGCTTACAACGGCGAGCTCGGCCAGAGCGCCCGGGGCGAGCCGAGCTCTGCCTTGTTGCAGCCGGCGCTGGACCAGCGCGCTGTGCGCCACTTCTTCTCTCTGAGTCAGAGATGCGGCTGCCCAGCTGCCTACAGACACGTGCAGTACGGCCCACACTCCTGCCACCAGATGGGCGACTGCTTGTGCCACCAGTGTGCCCGCGCTGCCGGCGGCTTCATGCACGTGCAGAACGGCGTGGCACCCCTGCCTGTGGCGCACCGAGCCCCAGAGGGCTGCGTGCCCCCCGTCCCGCACGTCCACCACTGCCCCTGCCTGCAGGGCAGAGCGCACCCCCCAGCAGCGCAGAGCCCTCTGTCACGGAGCTGCTTCCTGCACCCCGGGCAGCACCTGCAGGCCCAGGACCCAGCGGGCAGGGGCAGCGGACACAGCCTGCAGGGCCTCGAGGAGCCACGCCCGCAGGTGGCCGAGCCGTCAGCCCTTGTCTGCAGGAGCTCAGGGTCCTCGCAAAGAGCAGGTGATCCTGAGAATAGCCAAAGGGGACCCGGTCCGCACAGAGACACGGGGACCGTGGCGGGCGGGGCAGGGGCTGAGGACCAGGACTCCGGGTCCGCGGGGCAGCCCGACAGGGCGGAAAGGGGGGCTGAGCCCTGCCCGTCACAGACCGACGTCCCCGTGAACTCAGAACGTTTGCATCCGAACGAACCAAAATTTCTATTGAACCATTTCGTGGGGGAGGCCGGGTGCGGGTCCTGCCCGAACCGCCCCCAGGGCTGCGGCAGGATGGCGCGGGCGCGGTGCGGTGCCCACTGCCGGATGCCCGCCTTCGAGGCCGCCGTGCCTGCCGTCTTAGCACACGCGGAACTTTCTGGTGAAAGTCTGTTAATAAAAACACTTTAATAAATGCAGTATTAAATTCTAAATTCCGAACCGGCGCCTCGATTGTTCCTTTGAAGGGGAGATGAAACCCAGAAGGTTAGAAAAGGAGCCCAAATGCGCAGGAAGGAGGTTTCACTTTGTTAAAAATCACGGGAGACTTTGGTATTCCGTGTGAACGGTCGGACCCATATCTAAGAAGTGGTGGTGGATCTGTTTTATACTTTCAAAAAGTCCAGTTGTCTTACATCTAAATCCAGTTCGAAAAACAATGGTCTCTCCCAGCAGCGAGTCAGAGAGCGGAGTGTGAGTTACCTAGAAGTTTCCGTTCTCCTGGAAACCCCGTTTGCCTGATAGCTGCTTCTAGCTGCTTCTGGTGCCGTGGTTGTCAGTAGTTAGGACATTTGCACACGCCACGAATGTGGGTTTTGGTAGAGCTCCTTTTGCTGGAATTCAGGAAGTGGAACTGTCGGCATCCTGCCCCTTCTGAAGAAAACTGGTAGAAATATTTCTAAATACCATGTCCCCCAAACCCCCAAAGTTATATTTGTTATTTTCTAGGAATGGTTTTCTATATTACATCTGCCTCTTATTCAGGGCTTTCAAAAAAGAGTAGGAAGGGATCTCATGGTGTCCTGACTCCAAGCCACCGCCACCAAACCACAGTACTAGGTGGCTTTCCAGGTTTGCTTGAATACTTCAGGGACGTTAATCCCTTATCACTGGGCAGCACAATATCACTATTTCTAACTCTGTAATGTCCTAGAGAATTGCAAAGCAGATAATAGATTAAGTGATAAGAGAAAAGGGCCCTTTCACTGTGAAATATTTGTAACTGGAGGGTATTTGCTTAGTGAAGGAATTGCAGGCTGTTCCGAGGACATGCCTTTGAGATTGGGGTCCCCGTGACCACAGTCGGTTCCTGACTTCCCTGCAAGGTCACCTTTTAAGCCCCGGCTGACTGGGAAGTGGGGTGGGCCCAGGGCGCGAAGCTCATCACAGAGAAGAGCTGTATTGTTTGAAAGAAGCTTCGTGGCTTCCTCTTACAGGTAATTGCTGTGAAATGCACACCCCCCTAAGACAATATTCTTTAAAGTTATGCCGAGCTGCTCTGATATTAAATGTCATTGCAAGAATAGATGCCCCCGCCTCAATCATCCTAACTTTTGAAACTTTGTGTCACGGGTAATAGGAAGAGTCGTTTTACAAATGGGGTCTCACGGACCGTTAAATGTTCCTGATTCACGTTGGTTCACATGGAAACCGCCTTTCCACCAGCCGTTAGGACCGTTTCTGACGGAAACATGAGGAAACAATGGCTTTGAAAGCAGCTGTCTTTTCTCTTAAAAGAGAAGGGTCATGTGAGAAGAAAAAAAATGAAGCCTGGGTTAAAAAAACTCAAAGACCCAACTGAGATTGCTTCTCACTGGATTCAGACATAGCCACGAGAGTAGAAATCTGTTGAAATTATGAGGTACGTTTTTTGTTTTTTTTAATGCATAGGTAACTATCATGTTCAAATATTCTTCACAGCAGAGGATTTTTCCAAAATGCTTGCTGGCATTTAGTTTATCTCCAGTTGCTACACTAATCTATGTAATCCATGATGGGTTTTTTTGTTGTTAAAACGGCCACTTTCATTAATGTTTGATTTTTATACACTCAGAGGTTTTATATCTTTGCATTAAATAGATAGAAAAAGAGATAAGGCATGAATATCTGTAGTTGACTAGTAGAATCTTGTACCTTTTGCTGTTGACAGTGTTTTAACTGCCCTGATTTTGGATTTTTTTTTTTTTTTTTTGGTGGATTTTTTGCGTGTCTCTTCTCATGAGCTTCAGAAACCAGTGTGCACACCCAAGAACAACTCGCCAAGTGACCAGATCAACACCGTTTCCATGGACTTTCCTGAGCCGTCGGTTGCAGCATGAACGTGACCACACGCCGGCCAGCTAGGTCACAGCTTGCTAACTCAGCAGGCCTTCCTGAGAGTGGGGTGTGAGCGCTGTTCTAATTGCAGGGAGTCGAGGGGAAGAAAGCAATGATGTTCTGCCTCCAGCAGTCTGTTCAAAAAAGGGCCCCTCCTAGAATGGACATTCTTCAAGAGTGTCTTGAGGCCTGTAGAATTTTAATCTTGAATAAGAAGATAAGTCACCCCGACCAGCATGGCTCAGTGGTTGAGCGTTGACCTATGAACCTGGAGATCATGGCTCTATTCCCGGTCAAGGGCACATGCCCGGGTTGCAGGCTCCATCCCCAGTAGGGGGTGTGCAGGAGGCAGCCGATTAATGATTCTCTCCCATCATTGATGTTTCTCTCTCTCCCTCTCCCTTCCTCTCTGAAATCAACAAAAAATATGTATTTTTTTAAAAGTCAGCGGCCAGGTTGTTAAGAGCATCTCTGTAGAGCATACATCTTCCTCTGAGGGGGTTTAAGCCAACATTGGAAAAGCCAGTCAGCACCTCCCCCGTCCTCCCCGGGCTCCTAAAATTCGATCCATTTCTTGACTTGCTGCTTATTATTCATGACTCTGTGATATCCCCGACCCTGACTATCACAGCGAGTCGAGTTACATCTCACATACTCAAACCAACCGGAATAGCCAAACTTCGACATTTATAATCGTATTTTTTTACATAACTCTCTGTACTGTAACTACATCTTCCTAAGAAATGAAGGGCAGGTTATTTTCAGTACGAGGTTTGTTGTTGTTGATGTCGTTTTAACTAGTAAGATTCTTATAAATGAGCTGGTTTTAACTTGAGACAAAGTGACAATCGGGAAAATTTGCTCAACCTCTATTCACTAATTGGACCTTTCTGGTCAGCGATCTGGACTTCCAATTTCCACTATTTAAAGGAGAAAGGATTTGCTAAGTAAATCAATAACCCAAACGAGATTACGAAGAGGCTATTTGCCTGCCTAAGAGATCAAACCTCCAGAGTTTACAACACGGCGTTAGTGCAGTATTTTTGGCAGCATCATATGACCCTTAACAAATCTCACTGATAAAGAATGGTCCAGTAGGACTGACGCTCTCGAAGCAAATCTCTACCAGATGTTTAGGGACTAGCTGAGAATAATAAAATAGCATCTATTTTTAAACAGACTTAGCTGTGATCTTTGTTGGACTCTCTTCACTCCCACGAGGGCCATTGTTCGGCCGCGGAAGCTCCCGGGTCTGCAGGGACACTTCCGGTCCTCAGCACTCCGGCCTCTAGCCGCAGGCTTACCCTCCCTCCAGCAAAATTTCTTTCCGTGCAAAGATCTGAGAAGGCTTTGGGAAACCAGCAAATCTCTGGCGACATCCTCACTCAGGTTGAAGTTCACCAGTGTCTGTCCTTCTCTACAGTCTGATCTCTTCACCTTCCATTTTCTGAATAGTGTGTGTGATTAGTGGGATAGGTCAGGTGGGAAGAGGTAGATGCTAAACAATCTTGGGTCGTTGAGTAAGATCCCAACTTGAATTTTCACCCTATTCTGAAAAGGATCTGAAAAGAACCCTGAGCCCTCGCCGGTTTGGCTCAGTGGACAGAGCGCCGGCCTGTGGACTGAAGGGTCCCGGGTTCGATTCCGGTCAAGGGCACATGCCCGGGTTGTGGGCTCGATCCCCAGTAGGGGGCGTGCAGGAGGCGGGCGTTGGATGTTTCTCTCATTGATATTTCTCTCCCTCTCTCTCTTCCTTCTTCTCTCTCTAAAAATAAAATAAATAAAATAGAATGTTGCCTGGAAGAAAAAATACTGTCACAACACCTGTAACAAAGGATCAATATCTCTCTCACCCAGGACTGAAAGAAAAGGAAACCCAGTGGAAAAGCGGGCAGACCATGGAAACAGGCACGTCACCGGCGGAAGCTTCCAAATGGGCCCTCTGTTTGCTAGATGACTGACTTAAGCCATCGGATTGGCCAGAATCTTAAAGATGGATGGCGCCCAACGTCGGAGAGAACGTGGGGGAGAGAGGCGGTTTGGATGAGTGAAAATCAACACACTATTTTGGAACGTCAGCTCCTGACAACCATTGTGAATGTGTATAGTGTGTGACACAGGAGTTCCATTTTTAAGGCTCTTTCCTCTAGCGATGACAGCATGCGTGTGCCAAATATATGTGGGGTGTGTGTGTGGGGGGGTGTTCGTGATGAGAATTTAAAACAAATGTAATGTCCACCAATAGACCCCCATTAAATAAAACTACATAAAAGTGATGCAGGCGTTTCTTAGCTGCGTGGAAAGATACCCAGGGCGCAGAAGGAAGTGGGGGGAAGTGTTGCCAAGAAAATGTTTAGAACGAGTCGCACAAAACTTTCAGCAGAGGCTCCCTCTGCGGACCAGGGCTGAATCTCCCTTGATTTGCCTGCCGTCCAGGTGTAGATCCTAATGACTAATGAAGGAGTAATTTCCCATTACTTATGTGCTTTTTATTCGATGTGATTTTAACTTTATTTGCTTTAAACATTAAGATAAGAAAATCATTAAGTGACACAGGTCAGCCTCCATGCTGGAATCGAAGTGCGGCCTGTAATTGAGGTGTGTGCTGTCATCAAGACGCATGGGAAACAAGCAGGAAAGGTAGGAGGCACCCCAAGTGTTTACTGTGATCCATGTAATTAGCCCCTTTTCATTTATGAGCCAGGGGATCCCTTAACAACCTTAGGGAAGAAGTCAGCAATATCATCCCTAGTTTATGGACGTGCACACTGAGGAGGAGAATCGGGAAACACTCATCCGGCCACATGGCCACAGGCGCTGGGGAATCACATCACGGAGACTCGGGTTCAGCTGGAGTTCACAGCCTGTGGGGCTGGTCCTGGGCTCTTCGTCCCCCTTACTGATGGGGCGGGGGGATTTGGAAGTCTGACTCGCCCAGGAGAGGCCAGGGGAGTCGGATCTTAAGGGAAAAAAACCTGAGTTAGGTTCACACCTGCTGGCCCGCCTGCCGGGAGGCTGGGGCTGCGCGTGGGTGGGGCTGGGCCCACGCTCCCAGGTGAGATTAGTTTGTGGATTAATGATGCTCAGGACCTGTTATATTGGGAGGCGGCGTTGTTTGTCCTGCAAGCATAGGTTTGGAGACGCCAAGGATGGAATGCCGAGTGGGAGCGTTTGACCGTCCAGTGGGAAACGGAGTGAGCAGGCGAGGCTCCGAGGGACAAGGTCGGAGGAAGAGGGTGAGGTAGGTCTTGGAGGCCCACGGGGGCGTGCGGCCTGGCTCGGTGACATGAGTTTGTGATGGGGGCCGGTGTCTGCTGCTGCAGGAGGCTGGCTGTTGGTGGCAAACTCTGCAGTGCCCCGCTGGGGTCGGTGGGGTTGGCCTCTGCTGCGTCCAGTAGAGGGGGGGTTGGAGGGTAGGCCGTGAGCCAGCACCTGGCCGGCAGGTCTGCCTGGGGCACCTGGCTGGGTGGCCAGCGGGTCGGTCAGTTTCTTGTTTGGGTCCCCATCAAACGCAGAGGCTGGGGCCCACGGATGGGAAGAAGGGCTGCCTTCTGCGGACAGCGGCATGGCCGTCTGTGTGGTTTCAGAGGCTTTCCCGGGGCAAGGGGCTGCCCACCGCGGGCGGGCCCGGCCTTCTCGCCACCCTACCCGCTGGTCTTTCGCCTGGGATCCCTCCGTCCTGCTCACTCCCAGGCTGAAGGCCGGTGGCGTCCACCCTCACCCCCTGGGCAAAAGCCCAGCCTGGACGTGGCTGCCGGGGTCGGCAGGAAGCAGGCTGGGTGCGGGGGGAGGACCGACGCCCCCCTCGTCGGCTGGGGCAGGTGGCGGGAGTAAACAGGAGGTTGTCGGGCGCTGGAAATTCCCGAGTGAGGTCTTTCTTTATAACTGGGAGGAAGGGACATCCTGACATTGATCGGGGAGATGGTCCCCGCTCAGCATCTATTCCAGACCCACACGGAAGGGCGGGCGGCGGGCTTTGTCCTGTGACCCGACGGCCAGGACACGCCAGGCCGGGGGTGGGCGCCCGGATGCCCCTCCAGGCCAGGCAGAGGGAACTTAAGGTCCTGGGAGCCCTGGGAGGGACTCAAACCCAGCCCCGCCCTCTCCAGGGGACCTGAGGCTGGTTGGTCCCTTTGCGTCTCTGGCTGGGCTGTGGGGTGAAGGCAGCTTCCTGCTGGGCTGTCTGGGACACCAGTGCGCACCCCTCATGCCGAACACAGGGCCCTGGGGACCTCGCCTAGGAGGCGGCCCAGGCTGTTCACCCTGGTCATTCAGGAGCTACGCCTGCCCCCAGGCAGCAGGGACCTGGAGGACAGGGCCTGAGCGGACACAGTGGCCACTGGGTGGATGGCCTGTGCTCCCTGTGCGTGAGGATCGGTGGCACATACTGGGGTCCAGCAGGGCCAGCTCCTGTCTGCCTCCCTCAGCCCCTTGCTCCCGGCCCAGTGAGCTAGTCCGTGCGAGACCCCGGGGCCTGCAAATTAACTGCCTCCCCTCCTGTCTCCGCTGGGATCGCAGACCTGCCCCCCAGCAGCCCCCGTGGCCTCGAAGTAAACACTCCCTCGGTTTGTCCCCCAACATCATTGAGTTCTGAACTGCTGAGGTTTTCAAGAGAAAGTGCTGGCTTAGCAGGTGAACTGAGTCTCGGGCTGGGAAATGTCCTGGCTGGGGCCTCCTCTTCCGGGAGGTTGGGAGCCGGCGCCCGTCATGGTGGATCAAGGGGGCCTATGAGATCCTGAGGACTTCAGGGGGCCGGGTGGGCCCCAGCGTTCGGCGAGGGGATCTCGGTAAAGTCGGGGCCTCAGAAGGGCCATTGCGTCGCTGAAGCAGTTCCTGGGGTCGTGTGGGCCCAGGCGATGGGAACGGAGCTCGGGAAGTCCAGCGACCACCCATCCCCTCTCTGGGTCCCCGCTCTGGTTCCCTGGGAGAGAATCGCTTTGAGGTGGGGGTGCCTGTTTAGCCCAGCACCGCCCCCTCCCCGGGGACACCCCCGGAGGCCGCTGGTTTGTGCGCCAAGCTCTTCTCGAGGAATGACAGGCTCTCGGTTTTCTCTGATCCTCTTACCCCCGGCGTGTTTCAGGCTCACATAATGCAGTCCCCCTTTCCTGGAAACTGGATATCGGGGTACTTCGTGGCCAAGCACAACTGTTCCCTGCTGTGGGGAAGGAGCCAGGGGTGGGAGGTGGCAGGGGCCCCATCTCTCGGAGCTCCCCTGACTCCTGGGTGCGGGGCTGGGGTCAGGGGGCCCAGGGAAAGCAGGGATTCCTGGGGGAAGGGTGGCCTGCAGGCCTGGTGGGACTCAGGTGT
Organism: Myotis yumanensis; assembly: GCF_028538775.1. Taxonomy (NCBI): domain Eukaryota; kingdom Metazoa; phylum Chordata; class Mammalia; order Chiroptera; family Vespertilionidae; genus Myotis; species Myotis yumanensis. The sequence goes on along the minus strand of NW_027223773.1, from coordinate 6,410,648 downwards.
CCCCTGCAAGTTAGTACCGAGGTCGAGGCCAAGTCTGTGAGGCCCGGGTTCCCCTCGGCTCCCAGGACCCCGAGGGGAGAGATGCAAGGCCACTGCCCAGGCCCAGAGCTGGCCTGGTCTGCATCCCAGGGACCCCGGGAGACCACAAGGGCAGGGAGGGGGTCCCCTGGGGGCAATTGGGAGAGAGGCAGCCATGGGCGCTGACCCAGAGCCTCTCGGCTGCCGAGCTAGAAACTAGGCCCGATTCCCACAAGTGCACCCCGAGCCTGGGGTGCCCCCTCATTTTGCAGGGGTTGGGCCATCGCCGGGCAGCGGTTTCTCAGGGTTGGGGGGGTGGGGGAGGGAGGGGGTTTGACATGAGAAACAGCTGGAACCCGGCGCTCACACTCACTCAGGTTTCACTCTGTTGTGATGGAGGATTAGCAGGAGGAGAGGGGGCGCAGCTGTGGCCGGCCTTGGCCTTCCAGGTCTTTCTCCCTGGGCCGGCCTCCGCCTGAATTTGGGTGCTTGTGTCTGTCTGAAGTGGGGGCACAGGAAGGACCCTGTGTTTGCGCACTTGACGTTCATTCACTGATGCTCACAGCGTCATCCCTTCACGCACGTGGTCGGCAACCAGACGCTCTCGCTTGTGCGCTGCTGGGCCCGAAGGTGTCAGCAGCCCCAGGGCTGAGAGGGCCGAGCTGGGTTAGGGGTGTGGGGAGCCAGGGCCAGGAGAGTAGACGATGGTCAAGGCCTCCTCCAGGCTCCGGGGCTGGGGAATGGGGACTAGAGAGAAGGTGCCAGTGGGGAGCGCCTCGAGGCCTGGCCGGGCTGCCTGGAGCTCGGGGTCCTGGGCCGGCCTGATGGGCTCCTTGCTCTGGGCAGAGCTGGTCAAGTTTCCTCCCACCCCAAGCTGTTCTGTCTGCTTGGCAAGAGCCACAGAGAAGGGCCCAGACGGAGCACCCAGGGTCAGATCCTGGGCGACCATATTGTCCGTGGGTGGCTCCTTAAGTCAGCGCAGGTGCTGGGGCAGGTGCGGCCTGGGGTTATGGGCATGGTCTCCCCCTCCCCGCCCCCCCCCCCCGCCCCCAGCCTGAGACAGGGGCTCAGCGCACAGCTGACCCCACCCCGGTGGCTCCAGGGCTGCATGGACAGCTGTTGGCAACATCCAAGTGACCCCAGAGTCTGACCACTTCTTTCCTCCCTGGGGACAGGAGGGAGCTTGTATTTTTACTATTTATTCATTCATTCATTCATTCACTCATTTAATTATTTTAATCTTAAAAACCAATGGGTTCTCTAAAAGCACCCAGATAGGTAGGTAGTACCTCTTTAAAAAAATTTTTATTCTTTATTGATTAAGGTATTACATATGTGTCCTTATTGCCCCCCCACCCCCACTCATGCCCTCACCCCCTGGTGTCTGCGTCCATCGGTTAGGCCTATATGCACGCATACAAGTCCTTTGGTTGATCTCTCCCCGTTACCCCCACCCTCCCTGCCTTCCCTCTGAGGTTTGACGGTCTGATGGATGCTTCTCTGTCTCTGGATCTGTTTCTGTTCATCAGTTTATGTTGATCATTATATCCCACAAATGAGTGAGATCCTGTGACATTTATCTTTCTCTGACTGGCTTATTTCGCTGAGCACAATGCTCTCCAGGCCCGTCCATGCTGTTGCAAATGGAGGTTGTATTTTTAAACCTCACATCCCAGGTGCCCTCCCTTCCTGGAAGGAAATGCTCTGGTGCTATTGTGGAAAGTGAAAGTAAAGGTCATCCATGCGGCCTGGGGAGCTGGGGAGGGAGGGTTAAGGGAGGGAGGGGTGCTGGGAGCTTTGCCCTGTCAGGGAGCAGGGACATACACACAGACACGTGTTTCAGGTCCAGCAAAAGTGAAGGCGGAAGGCACCCCGAGACCCAAGCCACGTCCCTCACCAGCAGCCCTTTGCGTGTCCGCCAGCCTGTGACTCCCGAGCAGGGGCCCAGGCCGCCCAGAGAGAGTTCCGGGCTGAACACGTCCGGGCCCACTGGTCTCTCTGGGTTCCAAGTTCACGGCACCGGGTGCTGGTCCTCCACGCTCCCTCTGGGGAGCTGCGTGCCGATGGCAGGGAAGGCCCTGCCGTGGTTCAGAAGAACATCCCCGTTAAGCGTCCTGAGGGAGGATGCTTGAGTACGTTCACATTAGATCAGCGGTTCTCAACCTGTGGGTCGCGACCCCTTTGGGCGGTCGAACGAGCCTTTCACAGGGGTCGCCTAAGACCATCCTGCAGATCAGATATTTACATGACGATTCATCACAGTAGCAACATGACAGTGATGAAGTAGCAACGAAAATCATTTTATGGTTGGGGGTCAGCACATGAGGAACTGTATTTAAAGGGCCAGAAGGTTGAGAACCACTGCATTAGATGCTGCATCGGGAAATGATAGCCGTGTCTGCCCAAGAGCCAGCAGGCAGGGTGTGAGCGAGGGGCGTTGTGCTCAAATGAAAGATGAATGAAACCCCTTGATCACGGGGCCACCTGCATCCCCTTCTCTGCACGTTGCTGATTCCACGCCGGGCCCTGGGGGACTCGCCCAAGGGTGCCTGGAACCTCCTTGCTGACCCCCCTCGGGAGGCAGGCTGGGGAGCCAGGCCTGACCAAGCCCTCGATGGCCAGACCCCACGCCAGCGCGGAGCCACAGCCCCCCAGTGACACTCCATAGAGAGGTGTTCGCCTCCGCCCCAAGGCCCTGGAGCTGGGGTGGGGAACGTCCGGCCCTCGGGCCACACAAGGCCCCAGAAATCCTGTGGCCTGGCCCTGCCAAAGCCTTAGGGGTGAATGATTAAATGTTTGAGCAAACACAGCAGGCTCATTTGCAAGTCGATCCTTTTGTGTGGCCCTTGAATGATGTTATAAACACCCAAATGGCCCCTGGCAGAGAGAAGGTTCCCCACCCCTGCCCTGGAAGATGGAGTTGCCTCTCCTGGCACCTCTGGGCTGGAGGAGGCACAGGTGGGATGGCTGTGGCCCACGCAGGCTCTGACCCGGTGTCAGGCTGGTTCCCGGGCCGGACAGGGGCTCCTACGGTTCTGGGAGTCTCCGGTGACCAGGCAGGCCACCACTTGGGGGCCAGGGGAAATGACTGAGGTCCTGTCTCCTCTCCCGCCGGGTGGGAGTGGGAGGCTCCTGTCATGCTGAGGGCAGGACGGCGTGGCTGGGTGCTCCCCACACCTGTGAGCTCCCCAGGGCAGTGGCCGTGGCTCTGGGTGGCTCCCACGCCTGGCCATCGTCCCCAGGGCCTCTGCACGGGGCCCTGCGTGCTGTCTCATCCCCATCAGACAGCAGGGCCCTAGAGGGGACACGTGCTGGGCGTTCAGACGCTTGTACATCGCAGGGCAGCTGGTCACGAGCCGGCCATGACCAGGTGGGCACTGTTGGCCGTGTCACTGTGACCTCGGCTTTGTACACGTTCCTTCTGATTATTCGATGAGGAAGTGGGGCCTCAGGGAGGCTAAGTGACGTCGGTACAAACAGAGACGGGGAGGGTGGAGCTGGGCTTGGACCTGGCTTCTCACCCCAGCTGGTCCCCACTCGCTCTCTCCCTCGTGGAAGCCCACAGGTGGTCCCTCCTCCCCTCCTCTCCCCTCCCTTCTCCTCCCCTCTCCAGCGTCTCATTTCCCACGCTCACCTGGGCTGAAAAAGCCCAGGAATTCGAACTGGTCGGAGGCCCCTGCCCGCCCCTACCCCCCACGCCTGGCCGAGAGGGCACGGGGCGGGGCCTGCGCTCCCCCTGGCAGCCTCCCCGACCCTCATGGGTGGGTAGGGTTGCCACACTTAGCAAATAAAACATGGGCCACACTTGTACCAACAAAAATCTGTTGTTTACTAGTATCTGACATTCAAATGTAGCTGGGAGTCCTGCACGCCCCCTGGCCCCCTGGCCCGGCCCAAGCAGGCTGCTGTCCAGGGGGACATGAGCCCAGGGGGAGGCTGGGAAGGAGAAATAGAGCTGACAGGGGGGAGAGGGTGCGAGGGCAGGAGGGCAGGGAGAGGGGCGAGGGAGGAGGGGGTGAGTCCTGGCTTCCCGTGTCCAGCCAGGTCCCAGTTCCCTCGTGGGGGACAGCCCTTCTTCTGTGTCTCTCCCACAGGCGAAGGGGGCTGGGCTGAGACCCCGAGGCAGGCAGGGCGAGGCGGGGCCCTGAGAGAGGCCCCTTCCAGAACAGAGGGTGGGAAGGGGCTCCCAGCTCAGGGTGAGCCCAGGGCCCCGGGGCAGCCCACAGAGGAGAGACAGGACTTGTGCTGCTCAGAGAAGCGATTCCGGGGGCAGACAGGCACCCGGGTGACGGAGGGCTGCCCTGTGTCCACATCTCATCACTGTCGGCCGGGGACTCCCTCCCGTCTGAGCCGGGCCACACCCGGAGGGGCCTTGCGGGACCCCAGGGAGGGCTCCCCGGGCCCTGCTCAGAGCCTCTGCGCCCGGATCTTCCCAGAGCCCCCCTGCTCGCCGCCGCCTCCTCCCGGGGAAGGGAAACATGGCCTGTGCGTGTGCTTTCGGGAGTGATTGCAGGGTTTGCTTCCTGGCTTTGCGACTGGGTGTTTCTCTCCTCAAACAAAACGTGGAGGCTCCTAGGCGGCAGCCCCGCCCGGCTCCTGCGGCCCCTGTGGGATCCGTGGCGGGATTTCTGTGGCCAGGCCCGGCTATTTCCAGCCTCGGGAAAGGGTGGCAGCCCCGTGTCAAGGCCATCCTTGTGGGACGTGGCCGAGCATTGCCCGTGACACTCACAGGCGGCCTTTGTACGGCCAGAGCTCGTGGGTGCCCGTGGCCATTGGCAGAGGCCCCGGGGGTGGCACTGAGGCCTGGGGGCGGCGGGCGTGGAGGAAGGGGTGGTGTCGGTAGAAAGCTGTGACATCCAGGTTGCTCAGTAAACACCATGCAGGTGGACAGCGGATGAAGTCTGACGCTGAGAGGGTGGTGGGACACTTGACGGGGAATCCCACCGGACAGGGGTCCCAGAGGGGCTGAGCCTGATCCCAGCAGGGGACTCGCAGGGCCCAGGGGAGGTGCCCCAGGCCCCTCCTGTTCTGTCCTCAGGCCTGAGATTAGCGGGAGGTGAGTGAGAGCAAAGGTGTGGAATTAAAGAGGGCATCACTCCCTAACCCGGAACCTCACCCTCACCCTCTCCCTCAGCCTGACCCTGACCTTGGCCTGCAGGTGGGGCCTGGGCAGACCCTGCAGCCGCACCTCGGTGTCCCCAGCACAGCACGGGTGGGTGAGTGCGTGGACTCTGGCTGGGGTGGGGTCTCAGCCCCGGTTCTAGGTCAGTGACGGCGAACCTATGACACGCGTGTCAGAGGTGACACGCGAACTCATTTTTTTGGTTGATTTTTCTTTGTTCAATGGCATTTATTTTTTTTTCAACATTATTTTTTATTTTATTTTATTTTTTTTATTGCTTAAAACATTACAAAGGGTATTACATATGTGTCCTTTTTTTCCCCCGCCCTTGACAATACCCCGGCTTCCTCTGCCCCCCAGTGTCTTATGTCCATTGGTTATGCTCATATGCATGCATATAAGTCCTTCGGTTGATCTCTTACTCCCCTCCCTCCTGCCCCCCAACCCTCCCTGACCTTCCCGCTGCAGTTTGACAATCTGTGTGAGGCAGCTCTGCCTCTGTATCTATTATTGTTCAAAAGATAATAATGGTCTCTATTATCCGTGAATGGGTGAGATCATGTGGTATTTTTCCTTCATTGACTGGCTTATTTCACTTAGCATAATGCTCTCCAGCTCCATCCATGCCGTTGCAAATGGTAGGAGTTCCTTCTTTTTAACAGCAGCATAGTATTCCATCGTGTAGATGTACCACGGTTTTCTAATCCATTCATCTACTGATGGGCACTTAGGCTGTTTCCAGATCCTAGCTATGGTGAATTGTGCTGCTATGAACATTTGGGTGCATATATCCTTTCTGATTGGTGTTTCTGGTTTCTTGGGATATATTCCTAGAAGTGGGATCACAGGGTCAAATGGGAGTTCCATTTCCAGCTTTTTGAGGAAACTCCATACTGCCTTCCATAGTGGCTGCACCAGTCTGCATTCCCACCAGCAGTGCACAAGTGTTCCTTTTTCTCCACATCCTCTCCAGCACTTGTCGTTTGTTGATTTGTTGATGATAGCCAGTCTGACAGGTGTGAGATGGTACCTCATTGTTGTTTTGATTTGCATCTCTCGGATGATTAGTGACTTTGAACATGTTTTCATATGTCTCTTGGCTTTCTGAATGTCCTCTTTTGAAAGATGTCTATTTAGATCCTTTGCCCATTTTTTGGTTGGATTGTTTATCTTCTTTTTGTTAAGTTGTATGAGTTCCCTATAAATTTTGGAGATTAGTCCCTTATCAGATATGACGTTGGCAAATATGTTTTCCCACGCAGTGGGTTTTCTTGTTTTGTTGATGGTTTCTTTTGCTGTGCAGAAGCTTTTTATTTTGATGTAGTCCCATTTGTTCATTTTCTCTTTAGTTTCAAGTGCCCTAGGAGCTGTATCAGTGAAGAAATTCCTACGGCATATGTCTGAGATTTTGTTGCCTTTGGATTCTTCTAGAATTTTTATGGTTTCCTGTCGTACATTTAAGTCCTTTATCCATTTTGAGTTTATTTTTGTGTATGGTGTAAGTTGGTGGTCTAGTTTCATTTTCTTGCATATATCTGTCCAATTTTCCCAACACCATTTATGAAGAGACTATCTTGGCTCCATTGTATGTTCTTGCCTCCTTTGTCAAATATTAATTGAGCATATTGTTTCGGGCCGATTTCTGGGCTCTCTATTCTATTCCATTGATCTATATGTCTGTTCTTGTGCCAGTACCAGGCAGTTTTGAGAACAGTGGCTTTGTAATACAGCTTGATATCTGGTATTGAGATCCCACCTACTTTGTTCATTCTCAGGATTGCTGCAGCTATTCGGGGTCTTTTTTTATTCCAGATAAATTTTTGGAGAGTTCGTTCTAGATCTGTGAAGTATGCCGTTGGTATTTTAATGGGAAGTGCGTTGAATTTATAGATTGCTTTGGGTAGTATGGACATTTTAATGATGTTGATTTTACCAATCCATGAACACGGTATGTTCTTCCATCTGTTTATGTCTTCCTCTATCTCTTTTTTCAACGTCCTGTAGTTTTCTGAGTAGAGGTCTTTTACCTCTTTAGTTAAGCTTATTCCTAGGTAGCTTAATTTTTTTGGTGCGATGGTAAATGGGATTGTTTTTATAATCTCTCTTTCTGAAAGTTCACTATTGGTGTATAGAAATGCCTCAGATTTCTTGGCATTAATTTTGTATCCTGCTACTTTGCCAAATTCATGTATTAAGTCTAGTAGTTTTTTGACGGAGTCTCTAGGGTTTTGTATGTATAATATCATGTCGTCTGCAAATAAGGACAGTTTTATTTTCTCTTTTCCAATTTGGATGCCTTTTATTTCTTCTTCTTGTCTAATTGCAATAGCTAATACTTCCCGGACTATGTTGAACAGGAGTGGTGAGAGTGGGCATCCTTGTCTTGTTCCTGTTCTTAGGGGAAATGGTGTTAGTTTTTGACCATTGAGTATGATGTTGGCTGTGGGTTTGTCATATATGACTTTTATTATGTTGAGGTATGATCCTTCTATTCCCACCTTGCTGAGAGTTTTTATCAAAAATGGGTGTTGGATTTTGTCAAATGCTTTTTCTGCATCAATTGATATGACCATGTGGATTTTTCTTTCAATTTGTTGATGTGATGTATCACGTTTATTGATTTGCGGATATTGTACCATCCTTGCATCCCTGGGATAAATCCTACTTGGTCATGGTGTATGATCTTTCTGATGTACTGCTGGATCCGATTTGCTAAGATTTTGTTGAGGATTTTGGCATCTATGTTCATGAGGGATATTGGCCTGTAATTCTCTTTCATTGTGTTGTCTTTACCTGGTTTTGGTATTAGGGTGATGCTGGCTTCATAGAATGAGCTTGGAAGTGTTCCTTCCTCTTGAATTTTTTGTAGTAGTCTGAGGAGGGTAGGTTTTAGTTCTTCCTTGAATGTTTGGTAAAACTCCTCTGTGAAGCCGTCTGGTCCTGGGCTTTTGTTTGCTGGAAGCTTTTTGATGACTGCTTCAATTTCTTCCATAGTTATTGGCCTATTGAGATTTTTAGATTATTCCTGATTGAGTTTTGGAATGTTGTATTTTTCTAGGAATTTGTCCATTTCCTCCAGGTTGTATAGTTTGTTGGAGTAGAGCTGTCCATAGTATTTTTTAACAATCATTTGTATTTCTGTGGGGTCTGTTGTTATGTCGCCTCTATCGTTTCTGATTTTGTTTACTTGGGTCCTCTCTCTTTGCTTCTTGGTGAGCCTGGCTAGAGGTTTGTCAATCTTGTTTATCCTTTCAAAGAACCAGCTCTTGGTTTCATTGATTTTCTGTATTGTTTTTTTGGTCTCTATGTCATTTATTTCTGCTCTAATCTTTATTATCTCCTTCCTTCTGCTCACTCTGGGGTTTTCTTGTTGCTCTCTTTCTAATTCTTTGAGTTGTAGAGTTAGATGATTTACTACCATTTTTTCTTGCTTTTTGAGATAGGCCTGTAGAGCTATAAACTTCCCTCTCAGGACTGCTTTCATTGTGTCCCATAGGTTTTGGATTGTTGTGTTTTCATTGTCATTAGTTTCCAGGATGCTTTAATTTCTTTGATCTCATTGGTAACCCAATCAATATTTAATAACATGCTATTCAGCTTCCAAGTGTTCGAGTATTTTGGGTTGATTTTTTTGTAGTTCATTTCTAATATTATGCCATCATGATCTGAGAAGATGCTTGGTATGATTTCAATCTTCTTGAATTTGGGGAGACTTTGTGACCCAATATGTGGTCTATTTTTGAATGTGTCTTATGAGCCCTTGAGTAGAATGTATATTCCGTGGCTTTGGGGTGAAGTGTTCTGAAGATGTCAATTAAGTCCATCTGATCAAGTGAGTCATTTAGGGTTGCTGTTTCTTTGCTGATTTTTTGTCTAGAGGATTTATCCAGAGATGTCAGTGGTGTATTAAAGTCCCCTACTATGATTGTATTGTTGTCAATCTCTCCTTTGATATCTTCCAGGAGTTTTTTTATGTATTTGGATGCTCCTGCATTGGGTGCATAAATGTTTACCAGGGTTATATCTTCTTGTTGTATTGATCCCTTTAGTATTATGAAGTGGCCTTCCTTATCTCTGGTTATGACCTTCACTTTGAGGTCTATTTTGTCTGATATAAGTATTGCTACCCCAGCTTTCTTTTCCTTTCCATTTGCCTGGAAGATATTTTTCCATCCCTTCACTTTCAGTCTGTGTGAGTCCCTTCTAATGAGGTGGGTCTCTTGTAGACAGCAAATGTATGGGTCATGTTTTTTTATCCATTCAGCCACCCGATGTCTTTTGGTTGGAGCATTTAGTCCGTTTACGTTTAAAGTTATTATTGAAAGGTACTTGTTTGTAGACATTTCTTTTTTTGTGTGTGGCTGTTTTCTTTCTGAGCTTTTTATTTGTTCTTTTTACACCAGTCCCTTTAGCATTTCTTGCATTGCTGGCTTGGTGGTGATAAACTCCCTTAGACTTTTTTTGTCTGTGAAGCTTCTTATTTCCCCTTCCAATTTAAATGATAGCCTTGCTGGATAGAGTATTCTTGGATTCAGTCCTTTGCTTTACATCACTTTGTAAATTTCTGTCCATTCTTTTCTGGCCTGATGTGTTTCTGTTGAGAAATCATTTGATAGTCTAATGGGAGATCCCTTGTATGTAACTTTCCATCTCTCTCTTGCAGCTTTTAAGATTCTCTTTGTCCTGAACACTTGCCATGGTAATTATGATGTGTCTTGGTGTGGGTCTTTTCAGGTTCACCTTGTTTGGGACTCTCTGTGCTTGTGTGACTTTTTTCTTCCCCACCTCAGGGAAGTTTTCTGATATTATTTCTTCGAATAGGTTTTCTAATCCTTGTTCCTCTTTCGGTTGTTCTGGCACCCCTATTATTCGTATGTTGTTTTGCTTCATGTTGTCCCAAAGCTCCCTTAGGCTCTCCTCCTGTCTTTTAATTTTTTTCTCCAATTGCAGTACAGTTTGGGTGTGTTTTGCTTCCTTGTCTTCTAATTCACTAATTCGGTCCTCCGCTTCTCCTAGTCTACTGTTGATGCTTTCAATGGTGTTTTTTATTGCAGCTATATCGCTCTTCATTTCTTGCTGGGTCTTACATAAGTTATTGATTTTTTCATCTGTTTCTTATTGCTTCTTGCATAAGTAGTTGATTTTTTCATCTGTTTCTTCTTGCTTCTTGAATAAGTTGTTGACTTTTTCCTCTGTCCGGTGTATGCACTCTAGGACCCTTATTCTGAATTCTTTTTGTCATGTTGCATGCCTCTGTATCACTTAGCTGCTTTTCTGGCGAGTCCTCCTTTTCTTTCCTTTGGGGGTTTCTTTGCCTACCCATGTTTGATCTTGCTGACATATGTAGATGTTGAGTCGTTCAGTGGCTGCTCCCTGGGTGGCAGGGGCTCCTTGGGTTGTGGTTGCTGCTCGGACGGTTGTGGTAGCAGCTGCTTCCCAGTTGGCAGCAGCTCCTCTGGTGGGTGCTGTTCACAGCTGTGGTGGCTCTTCTGGCTGGTGGGGGGAGGCTTCACATACAGCTGCTGTTCCTCAGACAGAGGGTGTGGTGATCAGGAGGCTGCGGTGATCAGGGGGCTGCTGTTGCTTGGATCTGCTGTGTTGATTTAAAGGCACAAAATACCGGCATTTAAATATATAAAGTAAATATCAAAAATATAAGTCTTTGTTTTACTATGGTTGCAAAGATAAAAAAATTTCTCTATGTGACACGGCACCAGAGTTAAGTTAGGGTTTTTCAAAATGCTGACAGGCCGAGCTCAAAAGGTTCGTCATCACTGTTCTAGGTCCACAGGGGTGACCCTGAGAAGGTCCAAATGCCACTCAGATGTCTCCCCATGGAAAGAAAGAACGAGAGGCTTTTGAAAAATTGTAGCCATTTTCCCGAGACGCCTCTTCTTGAAGTCAGGTGGGGGCCCAGGGACCCTGAGGGTTGGTCCCCCTAACACTCTTGTCTCCTGCCTGGGTTGCGGGGGGGGGGGGGGCGGGGGGGGGGAGGGGGAAGCAGAGGCTCACCTGTCTGTCTCCCCACCTTCCCCCCACCACGTGCCCAGAGGCTGTGGTTGTTCCTGGTGGGTTTTGACAGGAGCCTCCTGGCCTGGGTCAAGCTTGAGAAGGTCAGGGGTTAATTCTGCCCCAAGGCAGGCTTTGTGCCTGGTGTCCAGGCAGGAATTCAGAGTATGTGGAGGGCTCTCCAGTGGAAGGAGGCCCCAGGCCACAGTGGACATAGGACTTGCCCTGCTCACCAAGACCAGGGGCCCCCACGCTGACTGGCAGGGCACAGGTCTCAGCGTTGTCTCCCACCAACACCTGCTTTTCGGCCCCCCCTTGGGAGAGGCGGGCCTCGCGGGGCATTCCATGCAGAACAGGGCCCCTTGGGAAGGGAACTTGGGGTCCTGCGCCCACTGAGCAAGATGTAGAGCAAGCATGTCAAACTCATAGGCCGACACGGGCCAAATAAAAAAGGTGTAAGCGTATGTGGGCTGCAAAAAACCCCCCAAAGCTTCCATTTTTATAGAAATGCAGGTTTATTTCGGTAGAGACATGCTGAATACTAAGGGCTGAAATAAATGAGTCATCAACATAAAATAATACAACTGTTTAATAAATATTAATATTTTTTCTTGAACATGAACTTACCAGACACTGAATAACTGCACAAATGAATAAGTGTTACGCAAATGAACCTATTTTTCCTGTTCTCCGAAAGCGAAATATTTCCTGTTGCGCACACCAAATGAATGACGTGGCCATCGGCTGCTAAAATATTTGCTGCGAGTATTACTGGAGAGAAATGGTGCACCTGAGTGTAAGGTGCATTAGGGAAATGAATGCGACACGATTAGATTATAGTCATCAGTCATTAGTGAACGTTGTAGTTCGTTAATAATGATGTATAACAAGACATTGTAAAACTTAAGTTACGAAATTTTTATTGAAACGTTTCTTGCATACCGTTATATTGGCTGGGCCACAAATATATTCGTTGTGGGCCGCATGGGCCGCGAGTTTGACATGCTTGCTGTAGATCCTATAAGGCAGGTCCCCTCTCTAGGCTGGAACATGCCGTTGGTCCTCCCTGTGGGAAGGACATGGCCAGGGAGGGGCCTCTGTAGTGTGGCTGTCAGAGCAGAACCCCTGTTTTCTTTCTTTAAAAAAAAATTGATTTCAGAGAGGAAGGGAGAGGGCGAGAGAGAGAGAGAGAAACATCAATGATGAGAGAGAATCATGGATCGGCTGCCTCCTGCATGCCCCCTACTGGGAATTGAGCCCACAACCCGGGCATCAAACCTTTACCAGGAATCGAACCTGGGACCTTTCAGTCTGCAGGCCAACGCTCTATCCACTGAGCCAAACCAGCTCGGGCGGGAACTCCCACTTTCTAAGGTGGTGGGGTCTGGACCTCATTTGTCACAGAGAGAAAGTAGTTGTGATGTGGACAGTGGCCAATGTCCCTGCAGAGGCTCCCAATCAAGGGACAGGACAGAGCCACCTGTTGAAGACCCATGTCACTCCTAGAACTTCAACTTTCCCCTCTCACCCTTGGCTCAGGGCCATCCTGTGTCACCTGCGGCTGGGCCTTGTGACAGGAGGGACAGAGGAAGGGAGGGTCCCCACCCTCGATCCCCCCTCCCATTCCCCTTTAAACCTGTTTACGCGTCTTCAAACCCGCTGTCCTTTTCCTTCCCCGGGGCCTGGCAGATCTATTTTTGAGGATCTGGGCCGGGACCAGGGCTGGGCGAGGACAGCCACGTCAAACAGAGTTGAGCTTCCTGCCTGGGCCTCCCCGCCGTCCCGAGAAGGGGCCTGGCTCCCTGCCTCCGCGTCTCCCAGAGAGAGAGGGTGGGTGGGTGGGTGCAGCAGGGCCTGAGGGAGGACGGCTCGGTGAGGCCTTGGAAACCTAGAGGAGTTCTGGCCGGGTGGATCGGTGGTTAGAGCATCATCCCATAACCCCAAGGTTGTGGGATCCATCCCCAGTCAGGGCACATACAAGAACCAACCAATGAATGCACGAATAAGTGGAACAACACAGCGATGTTTCTCTCCCTCTTTCCCTCAAAATCAATTTTTAAAAAAAAGAAAAAGAAGCCCGATCTGGATGGCTCAGTGGTTGAGCGTCGACCTAGGAGCCAGGAGGTCAGGGCACACGCCCGGGTTGTGGGCTGGATCCCCAGTGTGGGGCGTGCAGGAGGCAGCCGATTCATGATTCTCTCTCATCATGGATGTTTCTATCTCTCTCTCCCTCTCCCTTCCTCTCCGAAATCAATAAAAATGTATTTTAAAAAAATTAAAAGAGAAAAGAAACTGAGAGGTGGTTTACTCCATCTGCTAAAATGGAAGTATTTTCCCCTGACGTGTAGGGTTCACTTATGACTAGAGCCCAAACAAAAACAGTCGCTGAGCCCAACACCCAATAAAGTCCCCGTGTAGCTGCCCCTCACGTTTCTCCCCGGCCTGGCGGCCCAGGTACACGCTCCCCGGGTGTTTCGTGCGCGCCCCGCCCGAGGCCTCCTCCCCTCTCCGCGGCCTCGTGCCCCTGGCTTTCCCCAAAGCGCAGGCCTCGCCATGCCCGCCTCACGTCAGCGCTGTCCACAGACACCGTGTGTTCCCTGGTCCAAGTTTACCAGCAGGGACTGCTGCTGGGTGTGGGCTTTGAGGCTGAGGCTGAGTCTCTGAGGATCAGAGGCCGTCCTCGCCTGGCTGATCCCGCAGAGAAAGCCAAGGGGTGTAGCCTGAGCTGACTCAGGCTGAGTCTCCTTCATGGGTTCAAATATGTCAGTGTGTAGAGTCATGGACTTGAAATGTCAGAACTGAAAGGGCCGCCCTTGCCGGTCTGGCTCAGTGGATAGAGTGTTGGCCTGTGGACTGAAGGGGCCTGGGTTCGATTCCAGTCAAGGGCTCATGTCCAGGTTGCAGGCTCGATCCCCAGTGCGGGGGGCATGCAGGAGGCAGCCGATCAATGATTCTCTCTCATCATTGATGTTTCTAGCTCTCTCTCCTTCCCCTCTCTCTCTCTCTCCAAAAAAACCCAAAACAAAACAAAAAATTAAACATAGAACAACCAGGCAGTTCTACTTCTGGGGTTATATCTAAAGGAAGTGAAATCGGTGTCTTGAAAAAAAATTTAAAAGCTCCACTCCCGCTCTAGCCGGTTTGGCTCACTGGATAGAGCGTCAGCCTGTGGACTGAAGGGTCTCGGGTTCGATTCCAGTCAAGGGCATGTGCCTTGGTTGCGGGCACATCCCCAGTAGGGGGTGTGCAGGAGGCAGCTGATCGATGCTTCTCTCTCATTGATGTTTCTAACTCTCTATCCCTCGCCCTTCCTCTCTGTAAAAAATCAAAATATATTTTTTAAAAAATCTTTAAAAGCTCCACTCCCACGTTCATGATGGCATTATTTCTAACAGCCCAGATGTGGAGGCAACCTAAGCTGATGGATGGATGGACAAAGGAATGGGGGTGTATATCCACGTGGTCTTGCACACCCTTTCATAGGCTTATTCCTAGAGATCTGAGTCTTCCCGCCTCCTCTCGCCTCACGGTACAACGTTAAGTAGAAGTGGTGACAGCGAGGGTCCTTGTCTTTTCTGTAATAATAATGGTAAGAAAGGGCTTTGACAATGACAGTGCTTCTCTTGTGCAAGGAAAAGTACCGGCACGAGACCCCACACAATCCTGTCTTCTTTGTCCTCAGACAGCAACTGAATCCGCTGTTAGGTGCCGGGGGAGGTGGCCGTGGGCGAGGTGGCCGTGGGGGAGGTGGCCATGGGGGAGGTGGCCATGTCATCCTGGATGTAGCTGGGGAGCTTGTCTCCCAGCAAAGAAGGGAAGGGAAGACAATTGATACTACGGGGTATTTGGGGGACCCGATCCAGGCCCCAGTGTGACTCAAAGGGGTGAGGACGAAGGACAGGGACTGTCAGCTACTTGGCTGATGCCAGATCCAGCCCTGGGTCACTGGTATTCTTTATCAATTATTTTCACTTAAGTTCTTGTTTGGAAACGTGCAAACATGACACAGGAAGCTAACCTCCACCAACCCTGCCTTCTCAGAGGCGCACACCGTGGTCACACGTGGCTTACAGGAATAATGCGGTTTCATTTATAGGGTTTTTTGTACAAGTGGGATGCTATTATTACTTTTTAAATTTTAATATATTTTTATTGATTTCAGAGAGGAAGGGAGAGGGAGAGAGAGAGAGAGAAACATCAACGATGAGAGAATCATGGATCGGCTGCCTCCTGCATGCCTTCTACAGGGGATCGAGCCCACAACCCGGGCCTGTGCCCTGACCGGGAATCGAACCGGTGACCTCCTGGTTCATAGGTCGACGCTCAACCAGTGAGTCAGGCCGGCCAGGCTGGGATGCTATTTTTTGTGTGTGTGTGTGTGCCCTGGCCGGGGGTCAGGATGATGCTCTAACAAACTGAGCGACCGGTCAGGGCGGGGTGGGTGTGAGTGTGACCTGGGCTCAGAGGAGTCCGTGGAAAGGGGGTTCCCAGGGGAAGGAGAAGGGGACAGTACTAGGTGTAAGAAGCAGCACTGGAAATTTTGTGTAAGAAACAGAATTTTCCTTTATGATGATTTTTAAAAAAATCATTTATACCTAGAGATCCTGACGAAGGCCCAGGCACAGGCTTAAGTCAACCTCAGGCAGCTAGTGAGCCGACTCAGAGTCACACACAGAAACTTGTGCCGCTGTTGTCCCTGCAGCAGCATCACTGGATTCCGGGGCACCGAGTGTGGACGAACCAGCTCTGAGCACGGCCCACGCGGACTCCCTGATCACCCCCCGCCCCCAGATGTACCATTTTTTTGGTTCAGGCGTTGGCTGGAATTTTATTTTTCAAGTTCATTATTGCAAACCTCTCTTTCTGTCAAGTGAATAGACAGAGAATTGGAAGTAATTGAATTAAAGGCACTTTTATTGAGTACAAACACAGGCAGACTGATTAACGCAATAGTCTTGTACTCACTGTTTTCAAGCCATTGGGAACATGTTCTCCTTTTCACTAACTTTCGGCTTTTTTTTTAAAGCTCTAAGCCAGGCACTTACCCGTGCTTTGCTCATGAAAAAAAAAAAAATCGCCCATGGAGCCCCTGCAGGGCAGCGTCCAGACACTATCCAGGCCGGCGGGGTCTGTGCACACGTCAGTGCGGACACCCCGCTGGCGTCTGTGCTCGCTCAGCTGCGGTTCCTCGCCATCGCGACGCTGCAGGGTCAGCTCCTGGAGCTACAGGGCGACAAGGAGGGATGAACGTGGGAGAGACCCACAGGGGCCTCCTCTCCGAGATTCTGGCAATCCCACGGTCTGGCTGTCGGCCTCATCTGCCCAGAGACCTGGGTGTCTGCACATCAAGAACGGGTCTGGCCCAGGAGGCAGACTCCCATTAGCCAGACTCACAGAGGCTGATGTATAGACCAGAATAAAACCCTGCATCCCCGAGGGGTCTGCTGGGTTCTCTCCCTGCAGTGAGGCTGCTTGGCGAGGTCAGTGGCAATGAGAAGGCGGTCCTTAAGTTCAGAAGCAGAGCCGGGAGACGTGTACTTGAGTGTTTAATGGTGTCAGGCCAGAGCCATAAGACTTTGAAAAAGCTCTTGATTATGAATTACGCCTGGCAGATTCCCAGGTGGTCCATGGGGCACAGGATGCCCCCCCCCTCCCCGGCCCTGTCCCCTGACCCCAAGCGCCAACAGGGCTGAGGGTGAGACGCCCAGCTCCAAGGTCTGAAATTCTGTGCGTCTTGCCAAGCAGGGAACAGGTCCTTCTGGACCCGGGATTGTTGGAAAGACTCGATTCCTGTAAGTCTGATTCGTGGCTCCCCTGTCACGAGGGGCCTGCCATTAGACGGCTTGGACATCGTTGTCGGGGTCTGGCAGTGGTGAATGGGTGTCACCCAGACAGCTGTGGTTCTGGGAGTGACGGGAAGTTCTTCCTACCGTCTAGCCTAAGTCTTGGCTGCTGCAGGAGCTAAAGCCCTGAAGTGAGAGGGTGAGTTTTCGGTCAGTGGAAGCGAGACTTTTCTCCCCTGGGAACCCCGTCTTCCCTGCTGAAGCTAGAGGGGTGTTTGCACAGAGCCGTCCGCTCTTTCTCTTTGTCCACTGTGTCCTTGGACATATAGCTCTGAGCTGGCTTCCTTCCTCCTCCTCTCCCTCCCTCATGCCCGCCATAACACAGCAAATAAAACCCAATTCCCAGTATCGACACCAACCACAGGCTGGCCGGGGTGCCAGGTCACACCCAGATCGTCATGGTGGGTTTATTTTGACAGCCAGGAGCCCCTCTTTCTAAGGGCTACTCGTCTATTTTGCCCTAACGTCTCTTAAGGGAACCTTCTCAGATATTCTAGGGTAGCGATCACAGACCATACACTTCTGCTCCAGAAAATGGCCAAGTCGTTAGCCTCTCCCTGCACCGGGGCCTCTGGTGGGGGCTGGTGTGCCCTGGTCATGCCATGGCCTCGGCTCCCACATTTCATCTCCCTCACCTCTCCAGCTGCCAACCTGGGGACCGGGCACTGGGCTCTCCCGCAGCCGCCTGGGGCAGTGGGGTGGGGTGGGGGCGCATTGGGAGCTCTGTCTTGGGGAGCAGGGTGTTGTGGGGAGGAAGCCAGGACAAAGCGAAGTGCTGAGGCTGGCCAATTCCTCCCAGGCCTGCAAAATTCCAGGGCTGAGTCCAAACTCCCAAAATAGAAGCGGACAGAGAGCAAACTTCCTGGCTTAAGAGAGGCTGCTGTGTGCTGTGTGCTATGTGCTGAAAGGAGCGGTCAGTCTGCTGGATCCGGGGGGCGGGGTGAAGGGGGGCCGGTGGAGAGGAGCCCCCGGAGCGGAGGGGACCAGGAGCCGGGGGAGGGCAGCGCCCGGTGACCTCAGCCACGGAGCAGCCAGCGCCCGCACCCCGTCTCAGTGGTCACTTCTTTCTTTAGAAAGAGATCGTTTGCTGTGGTCCCGGGACGCAGTAAATGACAGCGCGGCCCCGGGCGGAGCAGGGCCAGGACCAATGCACCACGGGGCGGCATGTGTGTGGACACGGGCCTGGCCGGGTGCTCCGTGTCCACCGGCACCGGGGCAGCGCGTGCCTGGCGGGTTCAGGCCTCTGTCCTCATAGCCTCAGCTGCTCTCACAGGCTCTTAGCTCATCGCCGGTGTTATAAGCTCAGAGCTCAGCCATCAGCCTTTACACGTTTATTATTGGCTCCAGCGTGGCTGGGCTCAGGGCGCCCTACCCTTGGTTCCCGTGTCTTCCTGGTCCCATGGGACGATCAGACACAGTCACGTCGGAACAGGCAGCCGGGCCGGCCCGGCAGAGCCCAGGAGGGGATGAGAGTCAGCGGGGCCGATCCACGCGCTCCGATCTGGCACGTTATTTACCTGACCTGGCCGCGTGCTCTTCGGTGCCTCGGTTTCCTGCTTTGTCAGTTCTCCCCATAAACAAGGCTGGCGCTGAAGCAGCCCCCAGAGTCGAGACCAGTGGTTCTCAACCTTCCGGCCCTTTAAATACTGTTCCTCATGTTGTGACCCAACCATAAAATTATTTTCGTTGCTACTTCATCACTGTCATGTTGCTACTGTGATGAATCGTCATGTAAATATCTGATCTGCAGGATGGTCTTAGGCGACCCCTGGGAAAGGGTTGTTGGACCGCCAAAGGGGTCGAGACCCACAGGTTGAGAACCACTGGTCTAGACGAACCATCCCCCCGCCCCCGAGTGTGATCCCCACAGGCAGGGAGCGCCTTCTGGCGTTGGAGCGGCCTTCCCACCAGCACCCTATGGACTTGAACTCCATGGAGAGGCCCACGTTCAGGAGCTAAGAGCAGAGAGATTGTTCCTCCCATGGGGTCCTGCTTCCCTCTGTATGTCCAGACGCGTTGCCTAGCAGGCCGCCTAGCATGGGGTCAGCTCTCGGCCAGTGCATGTGGAGCGAGCTGCACTGAGCGCCTGGGGGTGGGGGGTGGGGGGACAGACGGTGCACTGGGCAGAGGTTACCCCGTTGGCAGGGACTGAGGGCACAAGGGGCTCGCCGGGAGCAGCCCATCAGCTCCCAAGGAAAACTGAGTCAGGCCTGGGACCCGCTGCCCCGATGGGGTCTCTCCTCCCACCGGAACCAAGCCCTGGGCCCCTTTCGGACCCGCATTCTCCTGGCAAGGTGAGCGAGAGCTCGCACCCTCAGCCTGGGTGTTCTTCACCGCAGTCCTCAGACGTCCCAGGTGCGGGCCGTGCGTGCACAGCGGGGGCAGCTACTGTCTTGTCTCAGAGCCCAGGAAGCTGCAGGGAGGGGAGCTGAGTGGCTAGTCCAGCCCAGCAGTTGGCATGAGCTGGGGTGGGATTGGAACCTGGGCCGACGGCAAAGCTCTCCATTCTCCCCAATCCTGGAGGGTCCCTCAGGCATCCAGGGGCGCCCCTAAGGGGTCCCACCCCCGCCCCCCACCACAGCCCATCGTCCGACCACAGCAGCCCACAGTCACACTGCGTCCCTCGGGCCCGGCAGGCCCCCCACAAAAGCCATCTTGGATACGAGCGACGTTCGCCATCAGGGGTTTCTGTCATTATTGTTGCTTTGCTCTCGACTTCCTCTTGCCAGACACGATGTCTAAACAGGAAAGAGCAGCCTTCCTGCTTGGAGACGGGCGTTCAGAAGCAGTTGGCTCGGGGAGCCCCTCTCCACCCCCACCCCCGTCCCCCTTGTGGTTTCCAAAGGTTGTTTGGGTCCGAGGATGAGTGGGAAGGACCGATAGTAGCCGCTGGGAGAGGAAGGAAACCACAGCGGCCAAGGCCTGGACGCCACGGCGGCCCCGAGACGGGCTCCGTTCCAGTCTGTTCCTTCCCCCGGGGGCAGGGACACTGGGTCTCCGAGGGCAGCCCCGGGCGCAGGCAGCACCAGAGGGCGGCTGGAGACCGGTGTCCCGGTGCCCCCATGGCTTCTGTGGGCACTTGTGCCTCGTGCAGCCCCCGCTGGGCAGTGTGGGCAGAGGGACCGGGTGTGGAGGAGGCCTCTGGCCTGGAGCCCAGGTCCCGGCTTTCAGGGAAGGTCAGGGTCCTTCCCCATCACCCCGACACCCTGAAGCTCTAGTTCAGTTTATGTCACTTAACCGCTCCCTTACGGAGCCACCGTGGCGTGAAAGAGCATCCCCGGAAGGTTCCGAGCGCTCGAACGAACACGTCCTTGTCCTGAGGGCGGTGCGTGGGGTCAGGGGCCACACAGACACACAGTTAAGCTCCATGCAGGCTGGCACACGGTGGGTAGGCGAGGGGGACCAACACGTCCTGGCCTGAGGTGCCACTGGACAGCGAACCCAGCCCCAAGTGGCCACCTGGTATCCCCAAAAGGCATGCAGGGTCTGGGTCTGGCTCAAGGGACCCCTGATTTGGGGGCTTTGGGGAAAGGGTCCAGGCAGATTCAACTTTGCCCCATGAACACCCCTGGGCCACTCACTCTGTCCTTCATGCGGGGGTAAGACCTGAGATGCCTGGGAGAGGTGTGGCTGCTCCGAGACAGGACACACACAGCCCCGCACCCCCAAAATACCCCCTCCCGCTGTGTCTCTCCCCAGAGACCCCCAGGATGCGAATGCTACAGCAAAGTGCCGAGAGGCCGAGGGGGAGAGGAGCAGTATCTCTGAGGCCTTGGGGAGGCGGGGGCTCCACCCACCCCAGCCAATCCCTGGCCTGACCCCGACACCTGCCCGCCCTGACCCCCAGCACTGCGCAGCCATGGGGTCCAGGCGGCTCTGGGTGTTTCTACTTTATTGCGATCGGGGGACAGTTGCCTCTAAGGAGCGATCTGGTGAGGGGCACGGAGCCCTCGGGGCGTGGCTGGCCGGCTCCGTCTCTGAAGATTGTCTTGTGTTTACTTTTCCTCGTTTCTGCACATATGAGGCGCATGGAGGTGTCCCCCAACGAGGCCAGTGTCTGCATGTGGCTGTGATGCTGTACGCACAGTGGTGACGAACCTTTTGAGCTCGGCGTGTCAGCATTTTGAAAAACCCTAACTTAACTCTGGTGCCGTGTCACATATAGAAATGTTTTGATATTTGCAACCATAGTAAAACAAAGATTTATATTTTTGATATTTATTTTATATATTTAAATGCCATTGAACAAAGAAAAATCAACCAAAAAAATGAGTTCGCGTGTCACCTCTGACACGCGTGTCATAGGTTCACCATCGCTGCTGTAGGTTGTCTGGGGGCAGGAGGGGTTCAGGGAGGGCGGCCCCCTGGGCACTGGGGCAGGAGGAGGGCCGGCTGATCGGCAGGGCCTGTGGATTCCACAGCCAGGCTCTCAGCCCCCTGCCGCTTCCGATGTCCGGTGGGAGGGACGCCTGATCGCTGACTTGGAAGCTCCAGAGGGTAGTGGAGAACCAGGAAGGTGGCTCGGGCAAAGGGGGAGCCTCGGGCTGAGGACGGCCCGGCCCAGGGCTGTGGTCCTGCAGCGCCACCTGGGGGCGACCGGGAGAGAGGTCACAGGAGGGTGAGCCAGAGGACGGGCCAGCTCCCCTCTGGGAGGGGGGGCTCTAGGGAGGATGGGGGTCCTCTAGAGAGGGGTGGGGGTCGGGGTCCTCTAGCGTACGTACCCCAGAGGAAACTCCCCAGTTCTTTAGGAGATGCTGGGGATCTGCTTTTCACTCCCATCAGTAGACGGGGAAAAACTCCCCTGAAAGCCTGGGCTCCCATTGGGGTCGCTTTGCTGGGGACCCCAGTGGGGACCCCGTGACCAGACACACCACCGCCCACCCTCCCCGCCCTGCTTGTCAGAACACTTGTTCTCTTAGGGCAGTGGTTCTCAACCTTCGGGCCCTTTAAATACAGTTCCTCATGTGGTGACCCAACCATAACATTCTTTTCGTTGCTACTTCATCACTGTCATGTTGCTACTGTTATGAATCGTCATGTAAATATCTGATATGCAGGGTGGTCTTAGGTGAACCCTGTGAAAGGGTCGTTCGACCGCCAAAGGGGTCTCGACCCACAGGTTGAGAACCGCTGTCTTAGGGGGTCATAATGACTCCACGACCCTTCGCGTGTTCAAGTCAGGGAGACTGTGGAGTCCACGTTTTATGGGGGAGGGAGGAACGAGCTCAGAGGTGAACACAGAGCGGGGAGCCGCCGGAGGGGAGCCGCGGGTGCGGGGTGCAGAGGGTGCCCCGGGTACCACTGAGGCAGCACCTGGGCCTCTGCCTTAAGCGCTGGAACGACGGGGTGGGTAGTGCCGTCCAGTTCCCCTCTGAGCCCTGCAGGCTGCGCCTTGTCACCCGGTGCTCCTTATCAGCAGTCCTTCCGAGAGCCGCCGCCTTCCTGTGTGCCGCCTTCACTTCCGCTGGGTCTCCAGGGGGACACCGGCCAGGCCCCTCCAAGGAGCAGGTGAGACGGTGGCACGGCGCCAGGGCTCCTCGTGCGGCAGGAACGTGAGGTCTTACAGTCCGGAGGCTGGCGTCCAAGGTCAAGGTGCTGGCAGGGCACCTGCCCCCACTGCAGGCTCCGTCCCCAGGCGGGGGTGTGCAGGAGGCAGCTGATGGATGTTTCTCTCTAAAAAATAAAAACATATTTTAAAAAAATATCACGGAGAGGCGAGCTAGAGGCTGAGAGAAAGTAGGAGTATTCCCTATGTCTGACAAAGACTTCTACCTAGAACATAGAAAACATGCCTACCAATTAATGATAAAAAGATAAGCCACTTAACACACTGCATCGGATCAGGAGCATTCCCCTGTTTTCCTATTACACAGGGTTTTACGTAAATGCTGAAGGCACGCCTTAAAATTTAACACCCACTGCATTTTGAAGTTACTTATGACCTGTTCTTACCGGCGAATATCTTTTTAAAGGATGAGACTTCGGAAAAAGTTTTCTGTACTCGTTCAATAGAAACTTGTCTGGCCACTGGGTAAAGCTAGCAATGAAACTACCGGTGTGCAAGGTGTTCAGATGGGCAGAGGATTTGAATGGAGGCCGCACCAAAGAACAGGTGTGACTGGATAAGGATCATGGGAAATGGCGTTCCACGTGGCCACTGGGAAAATGCACGTGGAAGCCACTAGGAGATACCACTTCCCAACCACTCCACAGGCTACAGTGCAAAAGGCTGACAATACCAAGTGCCGGCGAGGATGTGGAGCAGGGGTCCTCAAACTTTTTAAACAGGGGGCCAGTTCACTGTCCCTCAGACCGTTGGAGGGCCGGACTGTAGTTTAAAAAAAAAACTATGAACAAATTCCTATGCACACTGCACATATCTTATTTTGAAGTAAAAAAACAAAACGGGAACAAATACAATATTTGTATTTGCATGTGGCCCGCGGGCCGTAGTTTGAGGACCCCTGATGTGGAGCAACTGGGACCCCTTCCATAGTCAGGCGAGTAACATGTGACAACTGCTGGGACGTTTCTCTCGATGTAAGACATCCACCGAGTGGCCAGATGATTAGACCACCCCATCAGTACTTCATTGACACGTCCAAAAATACCGAATATTGAAAACTTCCTAAGCAAATATTCTCAAGGTTTTATTATTATTTGCATAACTAATTCACTTCATTGTACTGATGGGGTGGTCATCATCTGGCCACTCAGTGTATACTTAACCCTATGACCTGGCAATTCTACTCTTAGATGAATGGACACATGTCCAGAAGAACCTGTAGCTTTGTCTGTAGTCGCTAGTAGCTGGCAGCCACCCAGATGGTTGGAAGCAGCAAACCTCAACCGGATAAAGAAATTGTGGTAAACACGTGCAATGCCATGACAAGGAACACACCGCCGATCGATGCGACCTCTGGGAGAACCTCAGAAAATGAGAAGTAAAGGAAGCCAGATGCAAAAGACGGAATGATTCTGTCCACGTGACGTTCTACAACAGGCAGAATTAGTTTATGTCGACGGGAGTCAGGACAGCGGGTATCTGAGCCGGGTAGCCTACGGTGGGTATTGTCAGCAAAGGGGCAAGACCAAACTTTCCAGAGCAACAGAAATCATCTATCTCGATTGAGGTGGTGATTACATGCGTGGAGACAAATGTCAAAACGCATTGAAGTGCCCTCGGGAGCTGCCCATTTTATCGGATGTTTCAAAACAACAACAAAAAACCCCAAAACACAGCTCGGGGGTTCCCTGTTCGGATGGATTCCCAGAGGCGGTGCCTAGCCCTCCAAGAAGGTCAGGTTCACAGCGTGGGGGCCGGAGGAGCCGAAGGCAGACCTGGGAGCCCTGGGACGCCAGGAGGCCGCTGTGAGCAAGCAGCCGCCCCCACCAGGTACTGCAGCGCATGTCCCTTGTGTTAGAACGATGCCGCGGTTTCCCACCCCTTTTCATTCTGGGCAGAAATCCCCACCAGCAACCAAACGCCCTGTACCTGGGCCTCCAAGCAGGTCGGCAGCACGCAGCTGGCCTGGTGACAGCTTGCTCTTCCGATGCGGGGCCAGCATGTCTCCGCCCCGAGGAGGGCGTGGGCCGGGGAGCTCCTGCCCCCGCTCATGGGGGGACTCCAGCCTGCGCCAGGCGAGGGGAGGCCCCTCCACCAGCTGGTGACTCACTACCAGCGTTCCCTCCTTTGCTCCACAGCTAAGCCCGAAGGCCTCCACGGAAGGGCCCCTGGTGAGTCCTGGTCCTTCTCCAAAAAGGTCCTCTTGTTCCACGCGGACCAGCACACGGCAACACCGGTGACTTAATTCTGCAAACCCCTCAGGGCTTGGCACAGCCCGCAGGCTGGTCCGGTAACAGCTGCAGAGGGGGAAGGAGGGGGAAAGTCACTGGAAAAACCATGAAAGCGGCCTCAGGTGTTAGGCTTGAGGGCTATGGGAGCGGCAAACCCAGGTCAGCCCAGCCCAGCCCAGCCCAGCAATGCCACGGCCACCACTCTGCCCACGCACCTGCTTCCTGGAGGGGCCTCCCCAAGGAGACATGATGTCATTGCTTTTATCACACTGCAGCGAGGAGAGACAGAAAAACAAGGCCTCGCAGAGGTACCGTCCGAGCTAGGAATCAAAACAAGCCTCCCAGCCTGTTGGCTCGGGTCCCCAAGATCCAGGAATAAAGCCGCCTTGTCCCACTCGCCGGGCCTGGGCGCCCGAGCGGACCCCGAGCGCGTCCCTTCCAGGGCATTGTCTGCAAAAGAAAAACGTTTGGTTTCTTAAAAGGCCGGCCTAAATGGAAGGTCTGTGGCCGTGGAGGAATAAAATATTTAACTGCTAAGTAAAACAGATGCAAAATTCCTTTCATCTTAAGGAAAAGAAAATCGAGCCCAACATTATACACGGAATATCGTCCACCTGTGGAAATGGTGTCGTTTTTCTTTGTCGGTGGCTTAATTTTCAAATTGGGGCGAATCTTATTTCTGCCAAGGACAGAAGTTAGCTCCCTTTTATGTATGCAGGCATGGATTATTTTGCCATGATTGATTATTTTTGTCACGATTAAAGTATGAATGAAATGCATGCAGGGAGTTAAACATTAAATCATATCACTGATTCATAACAAAAGCTTATACTCCCCACCCCAGCTCTCTCCGATCTTTCTAGGCCCCCACACCCCCAAGCACAGCTGCTGCGGCTGAGAAACGAGCACATTTAGACCAGAGGCCGTTCCTAATGAAGATAAGGTATCTGGGGGGAGGTGTCCTATAAGCTCTTCACGAACTGATCTACCACATGTACATGGGTTTCTGGTGTGTGTATACCTATGGGCCGAAGTGCAATGTCAAAGGGTGTGTGTGGCCTCAACTTCAGCAGATAACGAGAGATTGTTTTCGCAAGTGACACCAATTTACATTCTCACCAATAACGTAGTTGAATGTTAACTGCTCATGTCCTGGTTGATACTGGATCCTGCCGGTCGTTTTCATGCGAGCCATGCTGCTGGGCGTGTGGTGGTGTCACAGAGTGGTTTTAATCTGCGTGTCCCCGATGACTGACGGAGGTTGAATATTTTATTTTCCATTTGCTTTTGGACATCGAGTATCCTTTATGGGAAATTCTTAAGACCCTTGACTTTTTCTTATCGATGTGTAGTCCTTTCATGCTCTGGTGATGAGAGTGCTTTTCGGATACACGTGTTATTCTCATGGGCTGTGGTGTGCCTGTTTGATTCCTGGATGGCCTTTGTAGAAGGGCTCGCTTTACATGTGGTCATCGCTCTTGATTTTCTTCTTCCCTTGGATCTCGGCCTTCTTTCCTGCTTTGTAGCTCTCCAGTGCTTTTATTTATTTCCCCCCAATGCCTTTAAACCGATTTAAAGAATCGTTTCTGCAGCTTTTCTAGGTGTTTCCAATGGATGGATTGGGCAGAACTCCCTTTGGCAATTAGTTTATGGGGTTCTTTCTTCTGGCATTTCATATTTCTCAATGTACACTCAGAATGCCATTTCTTGACTTAACATTCTAGGCATTTTAAATTGATTTTGTCTTGTCCTAGCTCAGTGGTCGGCAAACTCATTAGTCAACAGAGCCAAATATCAACAGTACAACGATTGAAATTTCTTTTGAGAGCCAAATTTTTTAAACTTAAACTATATAGGTAGGTACATTGTTATTAACTTAATGAGGGTACTCCTAAGGCTTGGGAAGAGCCACTCTCAAGGGGCAAAGAGCCGCATGTGGCTCTCGAGCCAAAGTTTGCCAACCACGGCGCTAGCTGGTTTGGTTCAATGGATAGAGCGTCGGCCTGTGGACTGAGGGGTCCCAGGTTCAATTCTGGTCAAGGGCACATGCCTGGGTTGTGGGCTTGATCCCCAGTAGGAGGAGTGCAGGAGGCAACCAATCAATGATTCTCTCTCATCACTGATGTTTCTCTCTCTTTCCCTCTCCCTTACTCTCTGAAATCAAAATGTATTTTATTTATTTTTAAAAATATATTTTATTGATTTTTTACAGAGAGGAAGGGAGAGAGATAGAGAGTTAGAAATATCGATGAGAGAGATACATCGATCAGCTGCCTCCTGCACATCTCCTACTGGGGATATGCCCGCAACCAAAGGTACATGCCCTTGACCGGAATCGAATCTGGGACCTTTCAGTCCGAAAGCCGACGCTCTATCCACTGAGCCAAATCGGTTTCGGCTAAAAATGTATTTTAAAAAAATAAATTGATTTGGTCTTGTGGCAGGTGAGCATTTGTCTACCTTACGCCTGGGCTTTTTCTTCTCCTTCCTCCAAAGAGTTATTTCATCATTTCAAACGTCCAACCACGTTTACTTTACATTCTCTCCGGCCCGTCTGGAATACTAGTCCCTGCGGCTTCAAATGGTCGACAAGAAATGGTCAGAGTCAGCTGTATTTTGGGAGTGATGAGCGGGATTCTCTCTGAAGTTTACAGCAGCCCCAAACAACATTCTAGACTTTCCAGAATCGTCTCCATTTCAAACACAGCCAGCGCTCGCCATTGGTGGGCTGAACTGCGGTGGTTCCTCCTATTTAGCAGCGACGCCAAAGGACCGCGCTCTGTGGGGTTTATCAGCTCACCCACTTGGAAGTGTTGGTAAGTGGGATTCAGGGGCAGTTGCTTAGCAAGTAGCATCTCCGCTGGCCCGCTGGCACCCACGTCTCCACGCAGCACGGCTCACCTTCGCTGTGGCCTGTATGCAGCGACTCCTGTGAAGTGGGGCTTGGAAAGTGGCCTCAGAAAGCATCATAACTGCTGGGGAGGGACACGAAGGGTCTTTCCTCGGGAGCTTCTGGGTGGCCAGACAGGCCCCCACCCTCAAAGGAGGCAGGAAGTGGTGCTGGTTTTAAAGGGACAGCTAGGGTGCTAAGCGTTTGCACAGAAGGAAGAGAGGCTTTTGGGATGGAGGCATCCTAGGAGGCTTGGTTTTGCAGAACAGGTAGGATGGATGTGCAGAGATGAGAGAACATTCCAGAAGGAAGGGTAGAATAGAATAGGGTGTGTGTGTGTGTGTGTGTGTGCAGAAATGGGACAACATTCCAGAAGGAAGGGTAGAATAGAATAGGGTGTGTGTGTGTGTGTGCAGAAATGGGACAACATTCCAGAAGGAAGGGTAGAATAGTAGAATAGGGTGTATGTGTGCTGCGATGTGCAGAGATGGGTGTGTGTGTGTGTGCAGAAATGGGAGAACATTCTAGAAGGAAGGGTAGAATAGAATAGGGTGTGTGTGTGCTGCGATGATGAACGGTGCTAATGGGCAGTGTCATTGTTCAAATATAAGAACATCAAGTGCATGGAAAGCTCAGTTTCCTGGATCAGAGCAGCCCAGAGAAACCAGGAAGAGAACAGCTAGTCCGTGTGTGTGTGTGTGTGTGTGTGTGTATGTGTGTGTGTGTGTGTGTGTGTCTGTGTTGGAGGGTCAGGATTCGGGGCACACAGTGAGGACAAGGGAGCAGCATCCTGGAGGGCCGAGCCCCAGGCCTCTGTGTGCTCCTCAGACAGCAGCAGCTGACCTGGGGCCCTGCTGGCCTGGGAAGCCACGGGTAATGTTGGTGAACCTTCCTTGCTTTCGATTTTTCTTAATACTTTCACAAAAACATTTCTCTATTAACACAAACATGAAAAATAAGACTTGTATGATAAAAAAACAACTTGAAAGACATTCTGATTCCACCTAAGAGGCCCTCAGTGTTTGCACCCTCTTGTTGTGGCCACTGGGGCAACAGAGGTCAAGATCTGAGAAGCCCAACCTCCTCAGCCCATTTAGTGTCCTGGCAACTCGATGAGGTAGTCACGATCATGCTACAGGTGAAAAACCGAGGCCCATCAAGGGCGTGTGACATGCTCAAGGTCACAGGGCTAATGCACAGCAGCATCAGAACTCAAGCCAGGATCTGTGACCAAAGGCCAAGTTCCTCCTGCCAGAGCTTGAATGGCTGATACGTTATATATATATCAAGCACAGATAGGCCGGCGCTAAATCAGGGACTAAAGCTTACCTGCCAACAGGAAGTTCAAGGCCCACGTTCCACCTGGAGGGGCTGAAGGTAAGGACAGAAAGAGAGCTGTGGCCACAGGAGCTCTAGTTATTCTCATCCCGGCTTCTTTGGGGCCACTTCTCCCCGAGACTGAGCGTGACCTTGACCCAGCAGGGGCACTGTTCGTACAGTGGAAGCAGGAAAGGTGCCTCTGTTCTGTTTCTTTCCTACTGAGCGTTGTCCCGCAGAGCACAGAGGGCTCCGAACCCCAGCCCCTCCTGGAACTAACGCCGGAGGAAGGGTATCCGTCAGCTGTCACTTCTCTCAAGGTGTC
This sequence comes from Myotis yumanensis, assembly GCF_028538775.1. Lineage (NCBI taxonomy): Eukaryota > Metazoa > Chordata > Mammalia > Chiroptera > Vespertilionidae > Myotis > Myotis yumanensis. The sequence goes on along the minus strand of NW_027223773.1, from coordinate 6,381,327 downwards.
CTTCCCACGACTAGGAAATACCTTGCGGTTGACACAATAGGAGAGAACGGTATTATTGAGTCCGACAGGACATCGGTGGAGCGTGGGGACCTCTGGGAGCAGCTGGGAGCTTCTAGATCTGCTCCTTTCCATTTGCAGTTCGTGTTGCTACGAAAATCAAGAGCTTTATGTTTTTTTCAGAGTCGGGGGAAAAGGAATTTCCAAAAGGACCCCCCATGGAGGCTCGGTGCAAATACAAGGTGAAGGGCGATCGGTGAGGGCAGTCGAAGAAGGGTCCTGCTCCTGGGCCTAGGAGAGGGTGGCTATCGTCTGCAGCGGAATGTCGCCGTCTTTGTCGCCGTCTTTCTTCTTCTCCTTTTGAAGTATGTGCTGGGAGAGTTTGTTAAGAAACCAGCCAACATCCTGGAGGTCCTCGGGCCACCTCAGGTACTGCTGCTTCTGGACAAACGCTCGCAGGGCCTCGTGCTTCATCAGCTGGTACTGGGACAAGGGCCCGACCACCACCACGATGAGCGCACCGTTGAGGTCCGCCAGGCCCCTGCTCTGGGCGCAGCTGAAGGCCTCCAGGCACCACCCGTCTCTCAGGAAGTGTCTGCTCACAAGACAGACGACCTTCCTGCTGCTCCACACGGCATCATGGATGTTGGCGATGACGTCTTCCCCCGGCATGAAGTCTCTCTCTTCAAAGCACAGGCGGAGCCTGTTTTGGGCGCTGTACTGAGCGTCCAGCTGTGCCAGCACCGCGTTCTGGACCCATTCAAAGTCCTTGCTGCTGAAGCACAGGTAGGCGTCGTACTTGTACGTGTCGGGCTCTCTGGTCTTGGCTTGGTCCTCGAACACAAGTCTCTGGACCGTCTGGTAACAGAGGAAGCAAGACCCCCGGCACTTCGTGACGATGAGGACGGCCACGAGCAACAGCGTCACCGTGACGGTGAACAAGACGAAAAGGGCGAACTTGAGGGCCGTGAGTCTCTCCTCATCGTCGCAACTCTCCGTGGTCAGGGAGTAGAGGGACATCCCGAGCAGGGGGCTGGGGTACGAGCAGGACGTGTCTGCGGGAGCCCCAAGTAGGGTGACGTTGGTCTGATTGAGCCACCTGATGAAGGGGCCAAGTTCACACTCACAGATGAACTTGTTGTGAGTGACGTCCAGGACACTGAGGGATGCGAAGACCTCGGGGTCGGGAGAGAGGAGCTGGTTCCTGGACACGTCCAGCACCTCTAAGCGAGGGGGGAAGTCACCGGGAGAGAGCGCGGTCAGCCTGTTCCCGTTGAGGCTGAGGACCCTTAAGGCAACCAGATGGCTCAGCACGCCTGGCGGGAGGAAATTCAGGTAGTTGTTGTTCAAGAAGAGGAGTTGGAGGCGGGCAAGGCCCTGGAAGACATCCCAGCAGGACCCAGTCTCCCACGCGAGCTGCAGCATGTTTTCTCCGAGGAAAAGCTGCTCTAAGCTGAGGTTCCCGGAAGGAGGGCCAGGAGACGGCGACGAGGCACACAAGGAAAGGCGGTTTTGATTTAAAGCGAGAACCCGGAGGTGAGGGATCTGGAAAAGGAAGTAGAGTTCATCCACCCTTTCCAGCCTGTTCTCTGACAACTGGACGAAGCTGGCTGTGAATCTGGTGTTTGGCAACGTCACCAGTTTGTTGCCGCCCAAGAAGAGGGTAGGGATGCTTGGGATGAAGTGAATCGTCTTCAGAGCGTTGTCCCGCAGGTCCAGGGTCTGCAGTCCCTGCAGGGATCGGAATGTCTCGTCCTGAATGATCCCAATGTGATTCTTTTGCAGATCGATATAGGCGACGTTAGGCAGCCCGTAGAAGGTAGGGTCGTACAGTTCCCCCAGGAGGTTAAAGGACATATTGAGAACCTGGAGGTTGTCGAGCCCATAAAATGCCTCCCGTGCAATCGTGTTTATCTTGTTGTGGCCAATGTTTAGGACCTTCAAATCCTGGAGGGCCTCAAAGAGGCGGAAGCCCAGGGAGAAGATGGAGCCGTGGGAAAGGTCCAGGCGTCTCAGTGAACTTCGGGCCAGGCCCGCGAAGGTGTGCCGGTCGGGATCTTTGATGTTTTGGAAGCCAAACCCAGGACCCATGGTGTGATAGGCAAGAACCAAAGAGAGGATCTGGGTGCCGTTGATGGCGCTGGTAAAGTTTCTGATGATGTCCACGGTCCAGCCATTCTTAGAAACATCTAGGGTGTCTAGGACCATGTTTCTGAACGGGTTCCTGCACTTCCCCCAGTCCACAGAGACCCTGGAGTACAGGTTATTGGCAGCAAGTCCTAAAAAAGAGAATTCTTTCCCTTGGAGGGGCTGGAGATCATGCTCACAGACAATGGGTATGTCGTTGAGGGAGAAGTCAATGGACTTCAAGGAATTTAATTCCTGGAACGAAGGGTGAAGGGAAAGGCTATGGATCTCATTCTTGGACAGGTCCAGGCGATTCAAAGACGGCAAGTTTCTGAAATAACCGTCTTTTAACACAGCATCGGAGAGACCACAGTAGTAGAGCCGGAGTTCAAACAGACGGGGCAGCCCTTGAAAGGCATCTGGATGCAAGAAGCCTATCGTACTTTTGCCCAAGTCCAAGATCCTGAGATTGGGCAGGTTCCTGAAGGCTTCTTGGTCAACGGTGAAGGAGGTAAACTGAGTCCCAAGCTCCAGCAGCTCCAGCTGCTCCAGGAAGGGGAAGGACTCAGCTGTGACGGTCTGGATATAGTTGAAGCTCAGCAGGAGGCGCTCAGTGGTGCTGGGGACCTGGGGGACCCGGGTGAGGTTACAGAAATGATACAAGGCGATGCGGCCATCCGAGGAGCAGGAAGACATCCCAAGCGCAGGGCTGGCCAGGAGCACCACTCGCAAGAGAAGGTCAAGGTGGTTTCCCATGATCCTATGGAGAAGAAGGGAGAATGGAAACACAGCTCTCTGAGCTCGAAGCATTGCACACGGGTCTTTAGAACTTGAGCCCTAATGTCATGCACCTGCTGCTCTCTTAGACCTTCTGGCTCCCTGGACACGGCGGTTGATGGTATTTTCTGGTGCATATAGCGCTGTTCTCGCCATCTTTCTATCCCTCCTATTGCGTTTCCTACACCCCGAGGTGGCTTCCCTGCTTTGAGGTCACGGACCCCCGCGAGCAGCTGATGGTAGCTCCGATTCCTCGCCTTCCAAAAAGGCACCTTCGCATCACCGATCAAGTTTTGCACCCAGTGTCAGGGGGCTCAATGACCTCCTGAAGCCGGCCCCTTCCAGCCTCATGTCACTTAACGCTTCGTTGACACAGAACCACCGCCGTGTCTTATACTCTGCAACAGGGCTTGGCAAACTCTTCGTTTAGGCTCTGCGGTCCACGTGCCATCGTTCGCTGACCTCTGCTCTAGAAGGGAAGAGAACAGAAACGTTGATTTCCCAAAGGAGGGTTTAAGTGACTGTCGGATACACATGTTCTGATATTATTTGCAGGAAAGAAACTAGGTTGGCCCCCGAGTCACTGGCAGTTTTGCAGCTACTGTGTGAAACCCAAGCATCAGAATGGATCCTCATCTCGGGTAACCAGCCAGGAAAATCCCTACAGAGCCCCGGGAGCGAGCACGCCGGCTGAGAATAACATAACGCCTTCTGGTTTCACTCCTACCTTTTTTTTTTTTTTTAATATATTTTATTGATTTTTTACAGAGAGGAAGGGAGAGAGATAGAGAGTTAGAAACATCGATGAGAGAGAAACATCAATCAGCCGCCTCCTGCACATCCCCTACTGGGGATGTGCCCGCAACCCAGGTACATGCCCTTGACCGGAATGGAACCTGGGACCCTTGAGTCCGCAGGCCGACGCTCTGTCCACTGAGCCAAACCGGTTTCGGCACTCCTACCTTATTTACAGACGGCTCCGCGCTGGCCCCCAAATGCAGACACTCAACTCGATGGCTTGACCTTGAATTTGTGGTAACAAGAGATGAGAGAGAGCCCTATCTGCTGAGCCAAACCGGCCAGGGCCCTAAACCATGTATTTAAAATGATGACGATGAAGCAGCATGAACAGTTACTGATGCTGTTAGTTCTGCCATCAGGTGACATATGGATTCCTTCCTAAATTATCACCATGCGATGCGAACTTACAATAAGTCCCCAGGCTCCCGGGGGAAAGGGGCTAGAGACAACACTCAAAAAGGTCACCAGTGGCCCATAAAGCAAGCTGGTGACAGCGGCAGCACCTCTTATAGATGTCCCATGGTTAAGAGCACATAAACAATCACCAATAAATCAACAACAGCAAGTGCAGGCGAGAATGTGGAGAAAAAGGAACCCTCGTGCACTGCTGGTGGGAATGCAGACTGGTGCAGCCACTGTGCAGAACAGTACGGAGTTTCCTCAAAAAGTTAAAAGTGGAGCTCCCATTTGACCCAGTGATCCCACTTCTAGGACTATTTCCCAAGAAATCAGAAACACCAATCAGAAAGGACATAGGCACCCCTATGTTCATAGCAGCACAATTCACCATAGCTAAGATTTGGAAACAGCCTAAGTCCCCTCAGCAGATGAATGGATTAGAAAACTGTGGTACATCTACACGATGGAATACTATGCTGCTGTAAAAAAAAAAAAAAGGAACTTTTACCATTTGCAACAGCATGGACGGGCCTGGAGAGCATTGTGCTCAGCGGAGAAAGATAAGTCAGTCGGAGAAAGATAAATATCACAGAATCTCACTCATTTGTGGATATAATGATCAACATAAACTGATGAACAAAAAACAGAGACAGAGAAACACCAAATGGACTGTCAAACCTCAGAGGGAAGGCGGGGGGCTGCGGGGGCTGGGGGGGAGGGGGAGAGAAGGTGTAAGAGATCACCCAAAGGACTTGTATGCATGCATATTCGCATAACCAATGGACACAGACCCTGGGGCGGTGGGGGCTTGTCCTGGGGGGTGGGAGCGTCCGGGGAGGGGTTGATGGGGGGAAAAGGAGACTCATGTACTACTTTAAACCAGCGGTCGCCAACCGGTAGTCCGCGGACAACTGGTGGTCCGTGAGGTCTGAAAGGTTGGCGACCGCTGCTTTAAACAATAATTTTTAAAAAGTACATAAACGCTGTAGAAAACATCCCTTTACCTTGAAAATCCCTGCAGGCTGCTGCGGAAGTGGGCATTAGGGGTCTGCGGCGCAGTGGAGGGAGGGGATGTTGGTATGAGACAGAAAGGAGTACTTAACGCCACTAAACTGTACACGTAAAGTGGTGACTTTTACCCAGGCCGGCGTGGCTCAGTGACTGAACGTCGACCTATGAACCAGGTGGTCACGGTTCAATTCCCAGTCGGGGCACATGCCTGGGTTGTGGGCTCGATCCCAAATGTGGGTTGTGCAGGAGGCAGCCGATCAATGATTCTCATCATGGATGTTTGTCTTTCTCTCCTTCTCCCTTCCTCTCTGAAATCAATAAAATATATAGAGCAGCCGTCAATGCAGCCTCCATAGTCCTGCCCACGCTGCCCATCAAGATAACGAGACCAGGGGAAGAGGGCTCAGCATCTTTCATCGGAGCTGCATTCATTTAGCGCTAATCCCAGCCATGAGCAAAACAGTTTCCTCTCTGGACTTAACTGCCTGGACAGCGTCGCCACGCATGGAGCTTGGGTGAGTTATGGGCTGCGTTGTCTCCTCAGGAACCGGGCACCTCTGCTCTCAGGCACCACGGTGAGCCTGCCAGCCCCTCTGGCCGGAGCCAGGGCTGCTCCTGCGCTAATTCAACGCTTTTGATCCTTAGCAAAGAATACCAGTCCTGGCTCCCTGGGAGGACCTGCCTTGGGAGCTGGGCCTCGAGGCTGTAGAGCAGGGGTCCTCAAACTACGGCCCGCAGGCCACATGCAAATACAAATATTGTATTTGTTCCCGTTTTGTTTTTTTACTTCAAAGTAAGATATGTGCAGTGTGCATAGGAATTTGTTCATAGTTTTTTTTTTTAAACTATAGTCCGGCCCTCCAACGGTCTGAGGGACAGTGAACTGGCCCCCTGTTTAAAAAGTTTGAGGACCCCTGCTGTAGAGGGATCCCTGCTCCTGGGAGGTAGCGGCCAACGTCCGGCCAACCCGCCTTCCTGGCTGTGCCCGCAGCCTTGCCCTGGGCGCCAGGAAGAGCTGGCTTTCTCGGAACCTGGCCTCCATCCCATTTCTCTGCGCAGGCTGGTCCCTGGGCTCCAGCGTTTCTATCCGTCTCATCTGCTCTCTGATGCAAACTGACCTTCCCCGGGGCCAGCTCCTCCAAGGAATAGTTCTCATGCCCACAGCACACTTGGTCTCTCTCCCTTGATGTTCTGTTTACAGCCCCAGGATAGCATTTTCACTATATGAGGCCTCACCCCCTGCCCCAGATGGTAAATTTCTTGAGGACAAGGACCTTGAAGGTCACACAACTTAAGCACCCCACTCCTATTTTTCCCATTAATCGTTTTTGTTATCATTCTACTTATCTTTAAATTTTATTGATTTCAGAGAGGAACAGAGAGGGGGAGAGAGAGAGAAACACCCGTGATGAGAGAGAATCATGGATCAGATGCCTCTTGCACACCCCACACTGGGGATCAAGCCCACAACCCAGGCCTGTGCCCTGACTGGGAATCGAACCGTGACCTCCTGGTTCATTGGTTGACGTTCAACCACTGAGCCACGCTGGCTGGGCGTTTAAATTTTATTTTTAGCCGTAACCGGTTTGGCTCAGTGGATAGAGCGTCGGCCTGCGGACTGAAGGGTCCCAGGTTCGATTCCGGTCAAGGGCATGTACCTTGGTTGTGGGCACATCCCCAGTGGGGGGTGTGCAGGAGGCAGCTGATCGATGTATCTCTCTCATCGATGTTTCTAACTCTCTATCTCTCTCTCCCTTCCTCTCTGTAAAATCAATAAAATTTAATTTTTTTAATATATTTTATTTTTATAGGCGACATATATTAGTTTCAGGTGTACAACAGTGACTCAACATTTACTTACCTGACCACCTGATCGCCACAATCACCATAACCAGCCTCGTAGCCATCTGTCACCGTACACAGTTATTATAATTTTATTGACTATATTCTCTATGCTGCACTTGACATCCCCGTGACTTGTTTTATAACGGGAAGCTGTGCTTCTCTCCCCACTAATGCTTTGAAGAAGATGTATTTTCTTCAGGGGTACTTACCTCCCAGTCCTGACACCAGGCGCTGCGGATAGGGTCTCCTCCATCCTCGGTCCCTGGTGGCTTAAGGACTCCCGTTCCTGAGACGGTAGGAACGCCACACAGTGGCGATGGCGGCCAGTGTTTTTCCGGGAACCGGGAACCGGGCCTTTTGGTTGCCTGGGGAGAAACAGGAAATCCAATTAAGAGGATGAAACAGAAAACAACACGTGGGTGTTTTCCTGTGCCACCCGGCAGTTTTCTTTGCAGAAGAATTCAAAACCTTAGGCGTGTCTCTTACGGAGCGGAACTTTAAGGGGCAAAGATCAAGGCCGTTTTGCCGAGCGGGGCGTGTGGCACCTCGGAGCTGAAGGGACCCCAGGCCCAGCTCTGCTTCAGAAGGCGGGCATCTAAGCCAGCGGGTCCGAGGGCAGCTCTCTCCCCGGTGGCCCCAGCGAGAGAGGCCCTACACTTTGGCAATGCCACCCCATTTGTCACATCACCGTGGTGGTGAGGAAGTGTCTCCTTGGGCCTAGACGTCCCGTTCGTGACCACCTCTGTGGACATGTGGTTTCTGGGGACGCCAGCACAAGGGCGAGGGCGATCCATGGTCTCCGGTGAGCAGGGAACGTGCAGATTTCTAGGGAAAACCAGCTAAGATCGCCATCTGAGTGGGACATTCTCTAAGCCAGCGGTTCTCAACCTGTGGGTCGCGACCCCCTTTGGTGGTCGAACGACCCTTTCACAGGGCTCGCCTAAGACCATCCTGCATATCAGATATTTACATGACGATTCATCACAGTAGCAACATGACAGTGATGAAGTAGCAACGAAAATAATTTTATGGTTGGGCCACAACATGACGAACTGTATTTAAAGGGCCAGAAGGTTGAGAACCACTGCTCTATGCGGTACAGCAGGGTAAGTTATGGCTGGGTTAGGCGTCACTGGGTAATTACGAGGTCTCAGATTTAGGGCCAGAAGGACCCTAAACGTTGAATAGGCGTCTAGTGCTTTCATTATTTAACAGAAAATTCCACTGACGCTCAGAGAGGCCAAGCACTCGCGTAGGGCCATGCACCTATTAAACTGTGGAGCCAGCACTTGCATCCACCTGCAAACTCAGTTGTCACCTTCGCTCTTTCAGAGAAATCGAATCCAGCGCGAGCCAGATCCAGAGCCTCAGAAGTGCTCTGCGTCCGAGGTGTCTGGAAAGGGAACTGAATTGTGCATCTCGAACGAGCCTCCGGGTGGTACTGAGGCCGCTGGCTCCCTGACCACAGTTTGACGGTAAGGACTTAGGGACCTGTTCTCGGCAGGCCCTGCTCACTACTCGGGCTGCCCCGTTCTCCTGGGGTGCAGCACGACCAAGATGCGCAACGCTCACTTCTAAGAAGTGGGCCTTTGTCAAGACAGTCACCCCCAATTCTTCCCAGCCCCGAAGGGTAAAGGACCAGCGCTTGGGTGCAATTTCTCTCATTCCAGGACAGGCACTTCTCCTGAAGACCAGCAGGGGGCGTACCAAAGGCGGGGGCTGAGGGGAGGAGCCCGCAGGAAGAGTCTGAGCTTCAGGGAATGGAGGTCAAGAGCTGCTCTCAGCCCCAGCTGGTTTGGCTCAGTGGATAGAGCATCAGCTTGCGGACTGAAGGTTCCCCTGTTCGATTCTGGTCAAGGGCACATACCTGGGTATCTGGGCTTGATCCCCCAGTGTGGGGTGTGCAGGAGGTAGCCGATCAATGATTCTCTCTCATTATTTATATATATCTTATTAAATATATTTTTATTGATTTCAGAGAGGAAGGGAGAGGAAGAGAGAGAGAGAAACATCAATAATGAGAGAATCATTGACTGGCTGCCTCCTGCACACGCCCTACTGGGGATCAAGCCTGCAACCCGGGCATGTGCCCTTGACCGGAATCAAACCTGGGACCCTTCAGTCGGCAGGCTGACACTCTATCCACTGAGCCAAACCAGCTGGGGTGATGTTTCTATCTCTTTCTCCCTCTCCCTTCCTCTCTGAAATTAATAAAAATATATATTTTTTAAAAAAGCTGCTCTAAGCGGAAGTCGGTCTTGCTTGCTGCCCTGTGGCGTGCACCCGGCGCTCCTGGCAGGCCGCCCACTCCTCAGGAGCCTGGGAGAGAGCATCATCCCTGAATTTCAAACCAGGGCAGCCTTGTCTCTTCTTCCTGGGCACGCCCCTTAGGATGTAGCCACCCCCGCCCCGTGCACCCTCGGGCTCTGTCTGTTGTTGCACAGTTTTGATATGTTTAAAGGACCAAAATGACAACTGAGTTTGTAGCTGGCTGCAGACTCCAGCTCCACAAGGTAACAGACGCGTGACCTTGAGCGTGTGCGCGCCCTCTGCCAGCACCAGTCCTCTCACCTGAACAACAGCAACCGTAACTGTTCTTAATGCTCCCAGGAAGCATCACCGGGGGCATCTGAGGACACTCGGTGCCCGAACCAGACACTCGGTCACTGATACATAAGCCTCCGTTACGTCTCGCTCGCTTAAGGCATCGCGGACCAGTAGTTCTACTGCCAGCTTTACCCGGGGTCCAGGTAAGTTTCTATGGAACGAGGACAAAAAACGTTTTACATAAATGTTGAAGGCACGCTTTAAAATTAAATACCCGTGGCATTTTGAAGTTGGTTACCACATGTTCTTACAAGCTAATATCTTTTTAAAGAGTTCTCGTGATGGGCCACAAGCCTTAGAACAGAAACCACAAGAATTCTCGTGATCCGTCCATGTGTTAGGTAGACAGACATCTAGGCCAGTGGTCGGCAAACTCATTAGTCAACAGAGCCAAATATCAACAGTACGACGATTGAAATTTCTTTTCAGAGCCAAATTTTTTAAACTGAAACTATATAGGTAGGTACATTGTTATTAACTTAATGAGGGTGCTCCTAAGGCTTAGGAAGAGCCACACTCAAGGGGCCAAAGAGCCGCATGTGGCTCGCGAGCCGCAGTTTGCCAACCACGGGTCTAGGCAATGGCACCTCACCCAGAATGTCTTCCTTTTAGAAACCACTGAAGGGGAACCGCGAGGGAAGGACGTGGAATTGCTCAGCACATGGCGGGGAGCTGGAGCTCCTCTGGTCGGCACCCCTGGGAAATTCTGTGCAGGCGACCCCGATGGTCTCCAGTACCTGCAAGAGGGTGTCCCCCAGAACCACAAGCACCAAGAACAGCAGCGGAGGCCATGATGGTCTCAAGACAGGACGCTGAAAACCCAGATGAACGCTTCGTGAGCACCCAGTTTCAAAGCCCCTGATGCAAAGAAAGAATTCCATCCGGGCGAGGATTGAAAACACACAACTAGCACGCCACGTTTAAAATCCCGGGGCCCGGCCGGCGTGGCTCAGTGGTTGAGCATCAGCCTACGAACAAGGAGGTCACAGTTCGATTACCAGTCAGGGCACATGCCCAGGTTGTGGGCTTGATCCCTAATGGGGGGCATGTAGGAGGCAGCTGATCGATGATTCTTTCTCATCATTGATGTTTCTAACTCTCTCCCCCTCTCTGTTCCTCTCTGAAATCAATAAAAATGTATTTGAAAAAAATATATTTTTTAAAATCCTTGGTGAGAAATAGCTCACCAAGGAATTGCACATTTCGACCCGTCTTTGGGTTCAGGCACCAATATTCACAATTAGAGAATTAACACCTCGGGCTCTGCTAGCCTTCCCGAATGCAATGCGAACGCTGGCATGTGGACGGGCAAAGCAAATTGCCAGGAAAGATGGGCAGCTACAAGGTCAGAGCAGAGCAGCCAGGAGCTGGGGGTCCCAGATTGCATCCCTGAAAGTAACGACAGGGACAGTCTGCTAAGAGCAGCAGGAATCATTTGGATGGTGATGCAAAGTGGAAGCAGTTGGGGGGGGGGGGGCTGGGAAGAAAAACCTTATTAAACTGTGATCTGTCATACAGAGAGGATGGAAATGGGAGAAGAGATTAGCGAACACTTGAGAACCTTCCTGGCAGGGATCTGGAGCCTGAAGGCACCAAGAGGAATGGGGAGCGGGGGGGGGGGGGGGGGGGGGGGGGGCGGGGGGGCGGCTGCGCGGGGAAGGGGAGGGTATAAAATCAAGCCTGCTCTGCAGCTGTGGCACACGGGCTGGTGGGGGCAGAGGAGGCAGAGAGGGCGGCAGGCCAGCAGGAGTGGCCCAGGGTCTCCGTGCCTGCTGGGTGCAGAGGAGGAAAGATGATCCCATTGGCTGCGCTCAGGGCCAGGGAGGGCTGGGGCCCACACCCCTGCCGGAAGGAAGCACCGGTCCTGCCCGGTGCCCAGGTTCTGGGCCCCCAGGGAGGTGGCTGGAGCTGTGGAATCTGCCCTGGGCGGGCTGCCCGGGCGGCTGAGCCCCATTCTGAGGGGGTGGAGTCAGCCAGAGACTTGGCTCCGACTTCCTGTGGGTGTCACTGCCAGGATGCCTGGGATCCTGGCAAACGCATTGGGTTGGGCCCGGCCGGTGTGGGTCAGTGGTGCAGCATCGACCTATGAATCAGGAGGTCAGGGTTCGATTCCCGGTCAGGGCACATGCCCGGGTTACAGGCTCGATCCCCAGTGGGGGGCATGCAGGAGGCAGCCGATCAATGATTCTCTCAACATTGATGTTTCTCTCTCTCTCTCCGCCCTCCCCCCTTCCTCTCTGAAATCAATAAAAATATATTTTAAAAAAGAAAAAGCACTGGGCTGGGAGGGGGAAACCTGGGCTCCAGCCCCCTCCGCCATCGTCTGGGTGCCCTGACAGGGCTGGTCCCTTGTCCTGTGTCTGCGTGCGTGCAATGGCGCGTGTGAGCTGGACGGGCCCGTAAAGCCTAATGAGACTTGCTGAGCGTGTGACGGCTGTCAGACCAGGGCACACTCCTCCTAGGACAGTGGTTCTCAACCTTCTGGCCCTTTAAATACAGTTCCTCATGCTGTGACCCAACCATGAAATTATTTTCGTTGCTACTTCATCACTGTCATGTTGCTACTGTGATGAATCGTCATGTAAATACCTGATATGCAGGCTGGTCTTAGGCGACCCCTGTGAAAGGGTCGTTCGACCGTCAAAGGGGTCGCGGCCCACAGGTTGAGAACCGCTGTCCTAGGAGCACACTTGTCACCTTCCCTCTTGGCAAATGTGCAAGTCTGTCAGAGAAGATGGTGAAAATATCTAGTGGGAAGTAATACAATCGATGTACCAATAAAATGAATTAATAAAACGGATCCATCTATACCCGGGCCTTAGGTAGCAAATCTACCTCTGTGCCCACCCCTCCACACCCCCCCCACACACACCCCCTAAGGATTTACTCTCAGAGGGGACTGCTTTGGGGGCAGATAATACTTTGCGAGTAGAAATCTCCCTCCCCGCTTTCCCTTCTCCCCATGCACTGCCCCCCCGGCCAGGTACGAGGCAGGACTACACCCAGAATGAGCTTGTGGGCTCTCCTGGCTTTGCTTTTCCCAACTTGGCCTTAGGTCAAGGACTCGGAGCTTTCTAGGAGGTGCAGGGAGGAAGGGAGGGGTGGAGGGACAGCCCAGAGGTTCCAAGAAACAGGAAGTGAAAGCAGGTCTGTGGGTCCCAGGAGGACAGGCCTCTGGCACGACCTCAGAGTTTGGCTGCGTGAGGAAGCAGGAGGGGCGGGGAGTGGGGCAAGGGTGTGCTCACGGGCAACGGGCAGACCAGCCTGGTGAGCAAGATCTACTCCCCGCGCCACCCCCGCCCTCTGCCCCAAGGTCCTGACATTGCGTAACACCCACCAGGGACGCCAAAGGGCGATACCACAGTGGTTTCTAGTCCTGCCAGAGGCTTCAAACTAATGTTAAGTTGATAGCGAGACAAGAAAGGGAGAGGCGGGATTTCTTGCACACCTGAGCTGGTTGGAGATGCATACGCTCTACCCTCTCATTTGCACGTTGGGTAACGTCTGGGCCTCCGTTGTGGTTCAGCTCCAGGCCCAGAGAAGCAACAAAAACAGCCACGGCTGGCTGACGTCAGGAGCAGATGCAGGGAGTAACGACCCCTCCCTGGTGCCCGCCAATCAGAGGAGACCACAGCCCTGATGGACACACCTGGAAAGCCACTGACTGTTCTAAGCGCTTTCCTGGGACCTCCCCTAAAATCTCTGCCCTTAAAACCCTTAGGGCAGCCCTAGCTGGTGTGGCTCAGTGGATAGGGCGTCGGCCTGCGGACTGAAGGGTCCCGGGTTCGATTCCAGTCAAGGGCACATGCCTGGGTTGCGGGCTCAATCCCCAGTGTGAAGCATGCAGCCGGTCAATGATTCTTTCATCATTAATGTTTCTATCTCCCTCTCCCTTCCTCTCTGAAATCAATATATATAATTTAAAAAAACAAACACACACCCTTAGGACATAGGACCCAGTGCCTCTCCCTCCAGGGAGCACACCCCTGCCTTTCCCTCCCCGCGCCCCCCTCCCTGCCCGCCCCCCCCCCCCCCCAGGCACCTTACCATTGGCTTCCTCACTCCCAAAGCTCCAAGGGCCTGCCTTTACCTCTATAGCCTGTTTCCTAAGCCCACTGCTTCTAGGAATTCCTTTCTCTACCTCTGCAATTTTTACCCAATAAATGTTCTCTTACAGGTTGGGTCTCGCTCTGAGTTCTGTCCTAGCCAGAACCCAAGCATTGAGGTTGCTGCCCCACCGGTCAGGCCACTGGTGCCCTTCCCGCCGCCTACAACAAACCCATCAACAAACCCATCGTAAGCCGAACATGCATTTAATGCACCCAACCTAGCAAACATCACTGCCTAGCGAGCCCCGCCCACCTTCACGGTGCTCAGAACCCTTAAGTAGCCACAGCTGGGCAACACCACCTACCACAGAGCCCGTGTTGTAATAAAGTACTGACTACCTGTTGTCATTCATTGACCACTGTCCCGGAAGTGAGAAACAGAACGGCTGTCTGCACCACCAGAAAGTCAAGAAATCCCAACTCGGGCCCTAGCCGGTTTGGCTCAGTGGATAGAGCGTCGGCCTGCGGACTGAAGGGTCCCAGGTTCGATTCCGGTCAAGGGCATGTACCTTGGTTGCATGCACATCCCCAGTAGGGAGTGTGCAGGAGGCAGCTGATGGATGTTTCTCTCTCATCGATGTTTCTAACTCTATCCGTCTCCCTTGCTTCTGTAAAAAAATCAATAAAATATATATTTTAAAAAATCCCAAGTCGAGGAGCATGTGTCTCCAGAACCAGTTATGTCTCTGACCAGGGTGAGGAGGAAGCTCAGACCACTCAAGGGCTGAAAGAGCCAATTCCTGCCTTGATTACGGCGGTTTGAGCTCAAATGCTGCCTCGGTTTCCCTGTCCACAAAACGGAGGGGTTCTGAAGATTGAATGAGATGAGACACGCAGTTCATACGTTTGGGGGTCCCTTGCAATGCTTTGCACGTAACAGGTCACTTGTTGACTATTCGATTGCTTACTGACCGGGAGAGCCAGTCTAGCCCCCAGTGGAACTGGGTCCAGAGAGGTCATTGGCTTGGTGGCCTTGGACAAGCCATGCTGTAAGCAGGGCTGAGACTATGAATCTTGCAGTAGCGAGACTACCTGAAGGCGTGAACTTGCCTTTTGTCCTCTGAAAAAATAAGACTAAGAACAGCACCCACTCACAGGCATTCAGAACAGCGACTGGCTCAGAGTCTATGCTATTGGCATGTTTGCTGGTGTTAACCTGTGCACAGCCAAGGAGGAAATGCCTGGCCAGCCACCGTGGGAAGGAAAAGTCAAGTTTGAGGGTGTTTGAGTCAAGTTCAGGCCAGAGAGCTGAGAGCCAATCCTCTCGGCATTGCGACATCCTAGCGTTGGATTTAGCAACTCCATGACGTTGGCGGTTACCCAAAGTCAAAGTTCTCTGGGACATCTGCGGGGGAGGGGAGCGAGGGGAGGGGGGAAGTTGACATGAAACACAGTCAAATGTGGAGAGGGGCACTCATCCAAGTTCCTCAGCACCCATGGCTCCTTCTCTCCCTCCCATGTGGGCAGATCTCTGTGGTCTTCCCTTGACACGTCCACATCCACGTCCACGTCCACTCCGTCCTGCTGAGACAGGCTATCCTTTCTTTCATGGCCACATTCCTCGGGCCTGACGTTGAGAGATTCCACCCGAGGGTCCCTCTGTCCATTCACTAGCCTCTTTCTGACCCCGTGAGATCTGGCTTTCCCAGGGGAGTGACCCTCTTGAAGGTCGCCTCCTTCTGGCCTATTCTTGTCTGCACCTCCCCTTCTCTTTTTAGCACGGACAGCTTTATTTATATATATATATATATTGTTTTTTAAATCTCACCCAAGGGTATGTTTTTATTGATTGTTTAGAAAGGGAGGAAGGGAGGAAAGAGAGAAGCATCAACGTGAGAAACACCGATCGGTTACTTTCCATACGTGCCGAGCAGGGATCAAACCCTAAACCTTGCCCTGACCGGTTTGGCTCAGTGGATAGAGCATCGGCCTGCGGACTGAAGGGTCCCAGGTTCGATTCAGGTCAAGGGCATGTACCTTGGTTGCGGGCACATTTCCAGTAGGGGGCGTGCAGGAGGCAGCTGATCAATGTTTCTCTCTCATCGATCTTTCTAACTCTCCCTCTCACTTCCTCTCTGTAAAAAATCAATAAAATATATTTTAAAAACAAAACATACAAAAAAAACCCTAAACCTTTTGGTGCACAGAGTGATGCTCTAACCAACAGAGCCACCCGGCCAGGGCTGGCCGCCCAGTTCTTCTTGGAAACTCTCTTCCCCTGGGGTTCCTGATTTTCTTCCTAGCTTTCTGGCTGTGTTTTCCACCAGTTCCTTTGCTTCTCCCGCCCCCCCCCCCCCCCGCCCCCATAGCTTGTCTGTTCTCCCCAAGACCTTGATCTTGGCTTAGGCTTCTTCCCTCAGTGGACACACTTGCTTTCACAAGTGTGACCTCCCTGCTCTGCTCCCCAAATCTCCTTCGAGCCTTGACCTCACGGGTACTCCAAGTATGTGGGTATTTCGGCCGGTTAAAGGGCACCCTTATTTGGGTGTCCCTTTATAACCTCAGATTCAATGAGCCCCAACGTGACTTAATAATATTTTGAATTTGGGAAATCTTCTGAAAAACAGAAACGTTTTTGCATGCCAGTCGGGAGTGGACCCCTTCCTTGCCAGGGACCCAGGTCATGTGTGCCACCACCTCCACCCGCCTCCCTTCTTCTTGACTCTCCTTCTACAACTAACCACCAAGTCCTGTTTGTCTCCGTTCCGAACGCTTCCAGAGCTGTTCTTCCTTTTCCATTTTCCTTACCCTGGTTGCATCGTCCATCGGATATGTGTATATTGGGGACTCTCTCAGGGGAGATGTTAGCCAAGGGGCTTTGTAAGGAAACAGCCAAGCACCGCCTTCGGAGAGCTCAGTCCTGAGCAGGGAGGCACCCACGGTGTTTGGGGCCGGGGGCGGGGGGGGGGGGGGTGGTGGCGTGGCGCTGCTGGAGGACGTGCATCAGGCTGTGGAGCAGAAGTGGACACACAGCCAGCCCAGGGCACCTCCGCACACGGCACAGAGACACCGAGCCCTGAGCATCAGGAATAAGCTAGAGCTGGCAGCGGGCACTCCTGGCAGAGGCTGCGCAATGCAATGGTCAAGGGAGAGGGGGGGAGCTGAGGCCCCGGATGCTCAGAAGGCGGGAGCGGGTGGGAGCTGAGGCTGGAGAGGGTACACTGGAGCCCATCCTGAGGGCAGTGGGTGCCGCCAAGGGTCTGAGTACCGCCACTGCGTTAGACTCAGACTCCTCAAGGCCTCAGGGTTTAGCTCTACCCAACTGTCTAATCTTACATTCCCAATAACAACACGCCACCCATGCCCGCGGCTCCAAGTAGGTGAGGAGAATTTGCAACAACAAAAACATACAAGGGGAAGGGGCGAAGGTCTGAACTGGCAAAGGAAGATGAAGGTCAGACGCACTCAAAAGGGGAGAAACTATGGTGTATATGCAACTTCATTTTTTAAAATATATTCTATTGATTTTTTTTTTACAGAGAGGAAGGGAGAGGGATAGAGAGTTAGAAACATCGATGAGAAACATCGATCAGCTGCCTCCTGCACACTTCCTACTGGGGATGTGTCCGCAACCAAGGTACATGCCCTTGACCGGAATCGAACCTGGGCCCCTTCAGTCCGCAGGCCGACGCTCTATCCACTGAGCCAAACCGGTTAGGGCTGCAACTTCACTTTTTATAAGCCTCATGGCAACCACACGCAAAAATCCCCACACCAGGGCATATAGCTTAAAAAAAGAAGACACGGAAGAAGGAAGTATGGAATACCACTGAACAAAAAAAACAACAACAGACAGAAGCATAAAGGGAAAGAACCAGTGGAGGCACAGAGCTACCAGAAAGCAAAAGACAAAAAGGCCGTAGGAAGTCCTCATACAGTAATAATTACCCAAGTGTAAATGGTCTGAATTCGCCAGCAAACAGGCACAGAGCAACAGAGTAGATCAGAAAACAAAACCAGCCTGGCTGGTGTGGCTCAGTGATGGACCACTGACCTCTGAACGAGGAGGTCAGGGTTTGATTCTCGGTCAGGGCACATGCCTGGGTTGCAGGCTTGATCCCCAGTGTGGGGTGTGCAGGAGGCAGCTGATCCATGATTCTCTCTCATCATTGATGTATCTCTCTCTCTCTCCCTCTCCCTTCCTCTCTGAAATCAACTAAAAAAACAAACAAACAAGCAAAAACCCAATCATATGCTGCCTACAAGAGACATGTCTAAGCAGCAAAGATAAAGGTCAATTCAAAGCAAAAGGGTGGAAAAGGATTCTCCAAGCAAATAACATCCACAAAAAAGCAGGAGTCGCCATACTTGTATCTGACAAAATAGATTCCATGACAACAAAGATAACAAGAGACAAAGATGGACACTTTATAATGATAAAGGGAACGACATCAAGAAAACATAACCCTTCTTAACATATCTGTCCCCCATCAGGGAGCACCGAAATATATAAAACAACTACTCACAGAACTAAAGGGAGAAACAGATCAAAACACAATCATAGTTGGAGACCTTAATGCTCCATTGACAGCTCTAGACAGATCAACCAAAGAGAAAAATCAATAAAGAAATATCGGCTTAAAGGAAACACTAGACCAAATGGACAAAATTGACATCTACAGAATATTTCATCCTGAAACATCAGATTATACATTTTCCTCCAGCGCACATGGGACATTCTCAAGAACAGATCATATGTTGGGTCACAGAACTAGTATCAACAAATTCAAAAAGATTGAAATGATAACAAGCATATTTTCTGACCAAGCTGCCTTGAAGTTAGAATAGGAAGTAAAGAAACCCACAAAACGAGATTAAACCACATGGTACTAAAAAATGACTGGGTCAAAGAAGAAATAAAAAATGAAGTCAAAAGATATATGGAGACAAACGAGAATGATAATACAACACAGCAAACCCTCTGGGATGCAGCGAAAGCAGCAATACGAGGGAAGTTTATGTCATTACAGGCCTATCTCAAGAAATAAGAGAAACCCCAAGTAAACAACCTAACATCACATCTTAAAGTACTAGAAAAAGAAAAACCCAAAGTCAGCAGGAGAAAGGAAATAATAAACAGAGCAGAATTAAATGAAAGAGAGAACAAGAAGACTATACAAAAAAAATCAATAAAACAAAGAGCTGGTTCTTTGAAAAGATTAATAAAATGGACAAACCCCTGGCTAGACTCACTAAGAAAAAAGGGAACAGACCCATGTAAACAAAATCAGAAATGAGAGGAGACGTCACCTCAGACATCACAGATATATAAAGGATCATACTAGCATATTATGAAAGACTATATGCCACCATCTTCAATCACCTAACAGTGGTCGGCAAACTCATTAATCAACAAAGCCAAATATCAATAGTACAACGATTGAAATTTCTTTTGAGAGCCAAATTTTTTAAACTTAAACTATATAGGTAGGTACATTGTTATTAACTTAATTAGGGTCCTCCTAAGGCTTAGGAAGAGCCACACTCAAGGGGCCAAAGAGCCGCATGTGGCTCATGAGCCGCAGTTTGCCGACCATGGACCTAGAAGAAATGGCTCAGTTCCTAGAAATAGGTTATCTTCGTAAGACTAAATCATGAAGAATTGGAACATCTAAATAGACCGATCAGCTGTGAGGAAATAGAAACAACCATTAAAAATCTCCCCAAAAACAAAAGTTCAGAACTAGATGGCTTCACCCCAGTGAAGTCTACCAAACGTTCAAAAGAAGAATCGAAACCTCTCCTTTTCAAACTCTCCCAAAAAATCAAAGAAGAGGCAATACTTTCTAACACATTCTACGAGGCCAATATAACCCTGATACCCAAACCTGGCAAAGTTAACACAAAAAAGAAAACTGCAGACCAGTATCTCTGATGAATACATATGCAAAAATCCTAAACAAAATATTAGCAGCTAGAGTACAACAGTACATCCAAAAAATAATACATCACGATCAAGTGGGATTCACTCCAGGGGTTCCACATTCGCAAATCAATCAACGTAATACACCACATTAACAAAAGAAAGAATAAACACATATGATCTTAAATACAATCATGTTTATCTTATACATAGAAAAAGCATTTCATAAGATACAACATCCAGTTATGATTAAAACACTCAATAAAATAGCAACCACACACAAAAATCCCCACACCAGGGAATTTTAATAATGCTTTGTAATTTTACAAAAATTACAAAGAAAAAAAGTACCTCAAGATAATAAAGGCCATATATGATAAACCCTTAGCTGATATCATACTCAATGGCGAAAAACTGAAAGCTTTTCCCCTAAGATCAGGAACAAGACAAGGATGTCCACTCTCACCACTCCTTTTTTTAAAAATATATTTTATTGATTTTTTTACAGAGAGGAAGGGAGAGGGATAGAGAGTTAGAAACATCGATGAGAGAGATCAGCTGCCTCCTGCACACCCCCTACTGGGGATGTGCCCGCAACCAAGGTACATGCCCTCGACGGGAATCGAACCTGGGACCTTTCAGTCCATAGGCCAACGCTCTGTCCACTAAGCCAAACCGTTAGGGTCACTCTCACCACTCTTATTCAACATAGTGCTGGAAGTCCTAGCCAGAGCAACAAGGCAAGAGAAAGAAATAAAAGGCACCCAAATAGGAAAGGAAGAAGTCAAACTGTCATTTTTTGCAGAAAACATGACTCTGTACATAGAAAACCCTAAAGACTCTATAAAAAAAACTATTAGAAACAATAAACAAATACAGTCAAGTTGCAGGATACAAAATCAATGTGCAAAAATCCATCACCTTCCTGTATACTAACAACAAAACTTCAGAAAAAGAAATGGAAAAAAACAATTCCTTTTGCAACAGCAACCAAAAGAATAAAATACCTAGGAATAAACCTAACAAAGAATGCAAAAGACCTATATACTGAAAATTACAAAGCATTATTAAAAGAGTTTGAAAAAGACACAACAAAATGGAAAAATATGTGTTCATGGATTGGAAGGATCAACATAGTTAAAATGGCCATATTACCCAAATTCTATTTTTAAAGAAATAGAATTCATCAGATTTGTATGGGACCACAAAAGACCCAGAATAGCCAAAGCAATTCTGAGAAAAAAGAATGAAGCTGGAGGTATCACGCTACCTGACTTCAAATTATACTACAGAGCTATGATAATCAAAACAGCATGGTATTGGCAGAGAAACAGACACACAGATCAATGGAACAGAATAGATCGAGCTATAAAACCACACATATATGGACAGATAATTTTCTGCAAAGGAGCCGGAAATGCACATTGGAGTAAAGATAGTCTCTTCAATAAACGGTGCTCGGAAAACAGAAAGCCACACGCAAAGGAATGAAGCTGGATTATACACTGACCGGCCAGATTATTATGACCGACCAGACTATTATCACCACTTCATCAGTACTTTCTTGGGCCACCTTTTGCCTTCAATACTGCGGCAATTCTTCTTATTGAAGGCAACAGGTGGCCCAACGAAGTACTAATGGGTGGTCATAATAGTCTGGCCACTGAGTGTAGTTTGTCCCCATGTACAAAAATTAATTCAAAATGGGTCAAAGGCCTAGACATAAGACCCAAAACAATAAGTTACATAGAAGAAAATATAGGTGCCAAATGTATGGACCCGGGTCGTAGAGAACATTTTATGAACTTGACCCCAAAGGCAAAGGAAGTAAAGGCAAAAGTAGCCCTGGCTGGTTTGGCTCAGTGGATAGAGCCTTGGCCTGTGGACTGAAGGGTCCCGGGTTCGATTCTATCAAGGGTACATGCACAGGTTGTGGGCTCGATCCCCAGGAAGGGAGCGTGCAAGAGGCAGCTGATCAATGGTTCTCTCTCATCATTGATGTTTCTCTCTCTCTCCCTCTCCCTTCCTCTCTGAAATCAATAAAAATATATTTTTTTAAAAAAAGGCAAAAATAAATGAATGGGACTACATCAAACTAAAAAGTTTCTGCACAGCAAAAGAAAAGGACAACAAAACAGGCAGCCAACCAGGCGGGAGATGATATTTGCAAACAGTAGCTCCGATAAACGTTTCATTTCCAAAATATATATTAAAAAAAACTAATAAAACTCAACACCAAACAAACAATCCAATCAAAAAGTGGGAGAGGACCTGAAAATGCACCTCTCCCAAGAAGACATAGGAACAGCCAATAGATATATGGAAAGATGTTCAACCTCCCTGGCAATCAGGGAAATGCAAATTAAAACTACAATGAGATACCACCTCACACCTGTTCGAGCAGCCATTATCCACAAGACAAGCAACCACAAGTGTTGGAGAGGCTGTGGGAAAAAGGGACCCTCACTCCCTGCCGGTGGGAATGCAGACGGTACAACCACTACGCAAGGCAGGCTGGCGATTCCTCACAAAATTAAGAATAGAGCTACCATACGACCCAGCAACCCCACTCCTGGGCATATACCCGAAAAACTCGAAATCATGTATTGTTCACAAAGACATATGCACCCCTTTGTTCATTGCAGCATTATTCACAGTGACCAAGACATGGGAACAACCAAAGTGCCCCTCGATAGAGGACTGGGTACGGAAGATGTGGTGCATAGACACACAGTGGAGTACTACTCAGCCATGAGAAAGGATGAAATAGCACCATCGGCAACAACATGGATGGACCTTGAGAACATTATGCGAAATGAAATGAGTCAGAAAAACCTAAGAACCTTATGATTTCACTCATATGTGGGATATAAAACCGAAACTTGTGAACACAAACAGCAGAGTGGTCCTGATATAAGGTGATATGAGAAGATCTGACTTTGGGTGGTGGGCACGCGGTGCAATATCCAGATCTTGTGACATAGAAACCCACACCTGACACCTATGTTCCTATTGACCAATGTCACCCCAATCAATTTAATTAGTAAGAAAGAAAATTTTAAAGGTAGAGGAGCCCTAGTTGAACCTCGGACTAAAGGGTCCCGGGTTCGATTCCAGTCAAGGGCATGGACCTCGGTTGCAGGCTCGGTAGGGGAGCGTGAGGGAGGCAACTAATGGATGTGTCCTCATTGATGTTTCTCTCTCTGTCTCTAGCCCTCCCTTCCATCAATCAACGGGAAAAATATCCTCGGGTGAGGATGAACAACAATAACAAAGGTAGAGGATTCCCCAACAGCATCCCAGCACAGGAGAGGGTGTGGAGAGAGAGAGGCGTGCAGAAAAGTCCTGGCAGGGTGGCAGGGACATAAGAGTGACAGGAGACAGAGCGGGAGGGGAGGCAGGAAGGCGGGGCTGTATCTGGAAGGTGGCGAGTCCCCTGCTTGTTCGGAGCAGAGCTTCCTATAAGCCCTGGGCTTCCTTCCTGGGCCGGACCCTGTCCCTGCCTGTATGTATGTGTGTGTGTGTGTGTGTGTATATATAATTATTGATTTTTTACAGAGAGGAAGGGAGAGAGATAGAGAGTTAGAAACATCAATGAGAGAGAAACATCCATCAGCCGCCTCCTGCACACCTCCTACTGGGGATGTGCCCACAACCCAGGTACATGCCCTTGACCGGAATCCAGTGGTTCTCAACCTTCTGGCCCTTTAAATACAGTTCCTCATGTTGTGACCCAACCATAACATTATTTTCGTTGCTACTTCATAACTGTCATGTTGCTACTGTTACGAATCGTCATGTAAATATCTGATATGCAGGATGGTCTTAGGCGACCCCTGTGAAAGGGTCGTTCGACCGCCAAAGGGGTCGCGACCCACAGGTTGAGAACTGCTTCCGGAATTGAACCTGGGACCTTTCAGTCCGCAGGCTGACGCTCTATCCACTGAGCCAAACCGGTTACAGCCTGCCTATGGTTTTTTGTTTGTTTGTTTGTTTTTTAAAATATATTTTATTGATTTTTTACAGAGAGGAAGGGAGAGGGATAGAGAGTTAGAAACATCGATGAGAGGGAAACATCGATCAGCTGCCTCCTGCACACCTCCTATTGAGGATGTGCCAGCAACCAAGATACATGCCCTTGACCAGAACCAAACCCCGGGACCCTTCAGTCCGCAGGCCGACGCTCTATCCACTGAGCCAAACCAGTCAGGTTAAATGCCTCTTAGGCTAGCAGCTCTGGGCCCTCTATCCAGCCCGGCCAGGTGTCTGCTTCCAACAGGTGATACCACAGACTTTCCCACTTCATGGCGCTCAATGGTTTCACCGGCGCCGGGCCTGTGTCCCCACCTAAACCTGGAAGTTTCTGGAGGGCAGGGGCAGTGCCTCCCACTGGAGCTGGTCCCCTGCAGCCGAGCACACCCAGCCTAGGCTCTGTGGGGCCTGCATACCCAGCGCAGGAACCCCAGAAGCTTGGGGCCTGACCCAAGATGTGGATCTGGCCTCTGCATTCTTTTCCACAAAACGAACGCGAAACAGACCCACCAGGATTCAGTTAACACGCAGCCCGGGGTTTCCTGCCCCCGGAGTCCGCAGCAGGCAGGGACACACAAACAGGCCGTTTTGATTTCGACACTCAGCAGAGCCAACTTCCCCGCCCAGGGTCGGCGAGGCGGCTCTCGGGGGCTGGACCAAGTTCCTCCGAAACAAACAAAGCCCGCAGCTCTGCATCCAGACAGGGAACCTCAAAGCCGCCTGCTTTGCTCAGAGGGGTAACGCCCGCCCGAGGGGTGACCCCGACATCGCTCAGGATGGGGTGCCAGGCAGGCCCAGTGCCCGGGAGCGGCCACACTGATTGTTCAGATGCGCCTGGTTATGACCTTGGCCTGGGCCCACCCCACAGCCCCACAACCCCACCACCGAGGGTTTGGCTTCCTCGGACCCTGGGCGGCTGCGGGCCCCTGGGTTCTGTGCCCAAGGGCGAGGCGGATGCGGTCAGGGAGACCAAGAGACCGTGGGCCCCCTCCCAGGGCTCGGACTGGCCAAGGACATGTAGGATAACTGATCAGACCACACGACTGGCTAGGGCCAGCTGACCCCAACAACCCCATGTCACCACGAATGCCCTCTCCCAGGCCCCGAGCGAGAGGATGGCGTCCCAGAGGCACTCAGCGTCCAACAGGGCATGGCCCTGACCGGGTCACGGCTCAGCCACGGCGGCGTCTGCCTGAGGACACTGGGCTGGAGCCGCTGTCGGGTCACGTGCTGGACAGGGTGTCCCAACCTTGGGGGACTGCTACTCCCCCCACAAGGAGAGAGCCCCCCATCCATGCACCCCCGTGGCCTCAGCAGCCTCCTGGGACCGGCCCTCACCCCAAGCCCACCAGCCAAGCCCACCCTCGCCCCTCGAAAGTGTCCTCCCAGGGCCCTGCCCCCGGCTCTCACCTTCATCGATTTTTTATTTTTTTAAGGATAGAGGCCAACCCTGTTTACCTGGAGCCTCTGCCGCTGCTCTAGCTGTGCCAGGGGGTGGGGGGTCCAAGGCCTTCGCTGAACAGCCCGGCACTTTGGGGGTCCCCCTGACCCAGCTGGGGACGCTGTCTCCCGTTCCCAGGGAAGAGCATGAAGCCACCTGCCCCTCCCAGGTGAAGAGGAGAAAGTCTGATGGGAGGTTCCCAGGTGGGAAAGCGAATGATTTCCCACAGCTGAGCTGCCTGGCGTCCCGCCCGCCGGGGCAGAAAGAAGGTCTCCACATTCTTCCCGCTTCCCCCTCCCCGCCAAGGGACTCCCCAACACTGCCTAGGGGCCCCCAGCACTGCCAAGGGGCCCCCAACGCCACCAAGGGGCCCCCAACGCCGCCCTGGGGCCCCCAGCGCCGCCCAGGGACTCCCAACACCGCCAAGGGACCCCCAACGCCGCCCTGGGGCCCCCGACACCGCCACGGGACCCCCGCGGGCGGGGCAGAGCGCGGTCCAGACATGGGACGCCCCGTGCGGGGCTGGGGGCTTGAAAGAGCCCAAGACGCCCCAAAGAAGGAAAGGGACGCCCGACCCAGGCAGCCCGGCCCCCCGACTCCAGGACCCGCCCGTCCGCCTGCGCTGCGGGGCGCTCACCTCCGGGAGGTCTCCCCGCCGCAGCCCGAGTCCGCTCGCTGCTCCCCGAGACGCCCGCGGCGGAGTCGGTCCCCCCCGGGGAAATAGCCGCCGGCCCCGCCCACCCGGCCAGGCCCCGCCCACCCGGCCAGGCCCCGCCCCCTCGCCCGGCCAAGCCCCGCCCCGCCCCGCCGTCCAGGTAGCCGGTTCCCGCTCTGGGGGACATGGGGCGACCCCCTGCTCCCACTCGGGGCGCCTGGGACGCGCCCCGAAGACTGCAGCTGCGGGGCCAAGGGTCCCTTTGCCAAGAAGGGGTTTCGGGGGCAGGAGGCTGGGCGCGGGTGCGGGGGGCACAGCCACGAGAGGGGCAGAGCTGCAGCCTCTGTAGTTACCCCAAGTGTCCACGGAGGTGTCCATGCCAGATCGGCCCTGCCCTTTCTCCCCCCGAACCCCCTGCCCCCCGTGCAGAGGGTGCCCGGGCCCAGGACCCGGAGTACCTGTCCCGAGGCGCAGCCAGAAGCTGGCAGAGGGACTTGGCCCCATGCCCGGGCGGCGCTGCTTCAGCTGCGCCAACAGCGCATTTGGAGATCTTAGTGTCCGGTTCCGGCCAGCGCCTGGGATATTTGAGGAAGAAACTCAGAGTTTGGTGGGAGAACCCAGGAGGAGACAGGCGTGTTCCTTCTGCCCCGCCTTCTCTTTTCTCCTTTGCCCCAGATCGCCTGCCCCTGGGGTTTGCAGGGGTTTGCAGGAAAGGGGACGTGTCACAGGACAGCAACCTGGCTCCCAGGGACGCAGCAGACAAAGGGTCAGAGAGGCGACCGTGAGGAGGCCGTGCAGTGGCCCCTTGGCTGAAACCCAAAGACATGGCGCTGCCTTGAGTAAGACTGGGAGGGGGACAGGGTAGGGGCCTGGAGTAGGGGTGCAAATGGAGAACACTCCCCACCCCCCAGGAACCTGCCTCTGGGAGGTGTCATCACAGAACAGGCTGCCCTCGCACTCACCGGGGCAGCGATGCTGGCGGTAGGACCAGGCCAGGTGGGAAAGAGACGTTAAGCAAAGCCTGGCACTTAAAGCACACGGATGCCATCCTAGCCTCTCCTGGGCTCCTCACCTCTCATCTTCTGGGCTCCCCGCCTCGCTGGCTGCTTGCAGTGTGAGTGACGATTGCCCCAAGTAGGTCTCCAAGGACCGCATGCCGAGGGATGACACCGCCTCCCGCTCAGGGCCAAACCCATTGTGGGGGGTGGAGGGGAAGGGTTGCTAAGGGCACCCAGCACCCAGGGGGCGCTGAGAGCTGGGAGCCTCCACAGCCAGAACCTGACCCTAAACTGCACTTCGTTGGGGGCAGACCGGGGGTCCCCCCTTTGTCAGTGGGACCCAGAGCACACGGGGGTGACTTGGTCCATGGCACCTGTTCCCCTGCCCGAGCCCGCCTCACAGGTGGGCCCTGCGAGACCAGCGGGGGCTTGAGTATCTCTAAGCCAGAGCCCTGGGAGCCTGCAGGCAAAGGAAGGACATGCCAGGGGGTGCCTGGGCTCCCAGGGACTTCCCACGCCCTCTCCCAGGGCGGCACCTGGCTGTGGTTATGGGTTCCAGCCACCTGGCTCCAGAGACTCATGTCAGACCTGCACGGACCCACAGGTCCTGTCGACCTGGCCCTGGCTGTCAACAGATGAGGTCATTGGGGACATGCCAGTTTCAACCTGAATGGCCAGGACGGCTTAGGGTGTCCCCGACCTGCAGCCCTTAAAATGAGCCTCCGTTACCTCTCTCCAGTGTGGCAGGAGGGGCTGGTGACGCCCTCTTTGCTGGGCAGGGCCCAGGGGCTGTCTCTTGCGTTTTGTCCATTAAAACCCGGAGCAGCGCACACAGCCTCGGGGCACGACCAGGCGCCCATAGGCAGAGCGGGTTTAGGGGTTTGTGTCGCTGCCCTGTTTGTGTCAGTGGCTCCCCTACCCGCTGAGGATAGAGTCCAGAGTCCAGACCTCGGTTTCATTAGAAGCGACATTGTGTCCGGTCTGTCCACCACATCAAATCTAGTATCTGCACAGTGTCCCCCAATAAATATTTGTTGGGGACTGAGTGAATGAATGAGTGACGTTAGCAGCCTTCATTTCAAAGGAAAAAATGACAACTCACCATAAACTTGTAGCATCATCATTAGTGACTGTGTTCCTTTAAAAGGGCAAACGACCAAAACAAGATTCAGGGAAGTACAGATCCCGGGGCTTAACAGGGACTTTTAAAAACGAACCATGCGTTCAACAACCGCACAGTTAAGCTTCACCCCTAGACCCTGTGTTCTTGCTCAAATGACAGATCTGGATACAATTCGTCCTTCAGTATCACTGCCCGCAGGGGAAGGCGGACGTGTAAACAAATGGTTATAATGCAACAAGGGCTCCAAGAACACGCGTACCTCCCGCTGCCCGGAAGCCCTTGTATCCGGGACGTGATGACGCCCAAGAGTTCAGGTGAAAAGATAATGGTCACTTTGTCAGCTCCAGGGACAGAGAAAGAGCATTCCTGGCAGAAGAACGGAGGGGAGAAGGAAGGGGGCTCATCGGGGGATCTGCCGCTGGTTTGGTGTAAATGGAATGTGGGTTGTACGCCAGGGTGGGGGGCCAGACCTCAGGGGACCATGCACATACACTCTGCTCTGGCTGCCCGTGGGGGTTGGGGACCCAGTGGATGGTGGTAAGCAAATGGAGTGACATCTCACCTTTGTATCTGTGTATTAGACGTATAACCCTAACAGACGTGTATAGACTGAAGGGGGTAAGGGATGGTGTGGCTCAGTGGTTGAGCATCGATCTATTATTCAGGAGGTCACGGTTCGATTGCCGGTCAGGGCACATGCCCGGGTTGCGGGCTCGATCCCCAGTGTGGGGCGTGCAGGAGGCAGCCGATCCATGATTCTCTCTCCTCATGGATGTTTCTCTCTCTCTCTCCCTCTCCCTTCCTCTCTGAAATCCATAAAAAGATATTTTTTTTTTAAAGGAAACAAGCCCAGTTAGGAGGCTACTGCTATTGTCCAAGCAAAGATCATCAGAGTGTATATTGGAACAGGGACATTCATTCATTTTGGCCAATAAATATTTTTTATGCTTTTATGAGCCAAGCACCATGCTGGCGGGGAAGCTGAAGACAATGGTGTGTAATGTACAGGTGCGTACGCAGGCTTGGTTGCCTTGGCTGAGTTGTCAATCTCTCCAAACCTCGGTGTCTTATCTGTAAATAGAAAGAATAATACGTACCTTATCAGACGGTTGTCAATATTAAGATAATGAATGGCCTGTATCACACGTACAAAACGGTGCTCAACATCGGTCATGATCAGGGAAACGCAAATAAGAAGCACAAGGCAATCTCGCCGCACACCTGGCAGAACGGCTGTTATCGAAGAATCAACAAATAACAAGTGTCGGCGAGGATGCGGAGCGAAAAGGAACCCTTTTGAACTCCTGGGGCCAATGTGAATTGGTGCAGCCATGATGGGTCACAGCGTGAAAGTACCCCAAGAAGTTAAACACAGAGCTACCATCTGACCCAGCAATTCCACTTCTGGTATTTATCTGAAGAAAATGAAAACACGGTTGGAAAAGATATATACCCGCCTGGTATCAAAGAGCGGGAGAGAGAGATAATGAGAGAATCATTGGTCGGCTGCCTCCTACATGCTCCTATCGGGGATCCAGCCTGCAACCCGGGCATGTGCCCTTGACCAGAAATCGAACCGTGACCTCCTGGTCTACAGGTTGATGCTCAACCACTGAACCACGCCGGCCAGGCTTGTAGGGCTGTCTTTGTTTGCCTGGGGGCTCGGCCGCCCAACAGTCTGACGATGTGATTTACATTTGGTCTCTGGGAGGCACCAACCTCAGGGAAGGGCTAGAGCCTGGAGGTCATCCAGGGGTCAGTATGTGATCAAGCCCCAATAAAAGCTCTGGGCTCCACAGTTTGAGTGAGCTCCTGGGTTGGCAATACTCCGTGCATATTCTCTCTCTCTCTCTCTCTCTCTCTCTCTCACACACACACACACACACACACACACAAACACACACACTCCAGCACCAGGAGCGTACCACCTCACCGAGGACATGCAAACTTCATGTCTGAAACCCTCCCAGGTCCCCCCTATGTGGCAGGACTTTGAATGGCTCTACTGTGTATCTCTCTGTTACAATCAAATGCAATTCTCACTATAGCCCTTCCCCGAGGTCTGTGGGCTGTTCTAGCAAATCACTGCACCCAAGGCTGGTGGTGGAGGCTCCCGAATGTGTCGCCAGCTTCTCTGAAGCGAGGGCAGCCCTGGGGTGGGGGCTGGGGGCAGGGTTGTTCCCGCAGGCTTTGCAATTTGGCAAACTCGTTGCAGGTGGAGAAACAGACAGTGGCAGGCCCCGTGGACTAGAACTCAGCGGTTAGAGAAAGGAGCGTGACACAACGTGAGTCGCCAAAGCTCTGTGCTGAGGGAGGGGGTGTTGTCTAGACGGGGGGAGGGCTGGGGGAAGTGTGGTTTTTAAGGCAGCAATTCAGCAACTGGCCCGGGACAGCCTGTGACCGGGGATCCCCGTGGGGACATCCCCGGAAGGTGGCATCACCGTGGCCTGCGAGTGAGGACAGCCTCGGAGGGAAGTGACATGTGGGCAGGGCCTGGGGCACAGAGAAGCGGGCGCTCGCCTCCTGGGCGGGTGGAAGGAACCCCAGGGGGACAGTCTGGCAGGAGCAGTTGGAGGAGATTCGCTGGAGAGGCGGCCGGTTAGGAGCCACGGTGGTTTCAGATTCGCCCTCGAAGGCGAGAGAAGGCCTCAGTGTTGCAGCGCTGGGAGGAGTTGCTGAGTCACGAAAGCAGATTTTTCGGAATTTGTTTCATATCGTTGCCCCGGACTGAAGCGTTGGAGGGGGGTCTGCTGCTCCCAGTGTGGGATCATTGGGGTGGTTACAAAAAAGTGTACAGTGGGGCCTTGACTTACGAGTGTCCCGACTAACGAGTTTTTTTGAGATACCAGCTGTCTCTCGGCCGATTTTTTGCATTGAGTTGACAGAGTAATTTGAGTTAACGAGCTCCTTAATGAGCTCCTTAACGAGCTCGGTCTCGGAACGAATTAACCGTAAGTCAAGGCCCCACTGTATTTGCTCTGACATAGTAGTCAGCGATCAGTACACGTTTCAACCCCCAATGGAGTGCTCCTCAAACTTGCCCTGACAGTAACCCAGCCAGAAAATGCATTTCACATCAGTATTCAGCACACACACACACACACACACACGTGTAAATGCATGCACACACATGCACGCATGCACATGCACACACACACACACATACACACTCAACACAAGTTACATGGAACAGTATCTCCTCTTATTATGTGCAGTGCACTCTGAAATTTTCTATTCCGCTCTACTCTATTCTATTCTGTTCTATTCTATTCTGCTCTATTCTATTCTATTCTATTCTATTTCCTAAAAATACTGGTCGTTAAGCAGCAACTTTATTCCCCCACCTAACACCCCCTGCCCACCTCCCCCCACCATTCAGCCCTCGGATCACAAAGGCCCCGAGCGTTAGGGTCAGTGTTGGCCACAGGTATCCATCCCCGTGTTGAAGGAGTGGGGTCCTGGGCGTCCCATGATGCTAGGACTACAAGCCATCCTCAAGTTCATGTAGCATTTATGGAACCGGCACCGAGCCAGGTACTAGAGACACTGTGGAAAGTCTGAGATGCTGTCCGGTCTGTAAGGAACGTACAGTCTGGTCGGCGATATAAGACTCACCATAAGGCAAAGGGAGACACAGAGAACAAGGTGTCTGCGTGGGAGCAAGTCCGTGCGCAGACTGGCATATTCTGGGCACATTCGGCCCGAGAACATCCGTTACCAGATACACACACCCTCGCCCACACAGCCCCACAGCCCTCCTCAAATCCTTGGTGGCTAAGCCGCGAGAGCACAGAGGGATGAAGCAAAGAGAACTCCACAGCCTGCGTTTCTCCGAGAGCTCTCAGGGCGACCTCGACAGATGGCATCAGCTGAGTCAAGTTCATAAACCAAACCAGTGGCCACCGCAGCCACGTGGGGAAGCCACGCTGGCCTGGACGCTTTTATCACGACTCAGACCGAGCCCGTCTCTTTCTCTGGGTGACTGTCAGGCCAGAATTGGTCCCGTCCTCTTGCTCACTGCCTCCCATCGCTTGGTGAAATATTTACATTTCCCCCTCCTGGGGGAAGACTTTCACCAACTTGCAGATAACCTTGGAGGGACACTGTCCTCCCCTGTCCCTCCTAGAGATGCCAATTTTCTCCAAAGCCTGGGGCTGAGGATTTTTGCCCTCTCCTGGGGTTCTCGTCCTGGAGAAAGGCTTGCTGTTGAGTTCAGTTTTCCTTCCTGCAGGAGCCAGCACTCACGGAATTATGGAAAGCCATCCCGCCGACTCCTTGAAATCTCCCTGAACCACACAGGTCCCGCCGGCGTCCGTTGATATAATGCTAAGCGCGAACCCGCCACAGACAGCGAGCTCCAACCTCCTCAGATAAATAGCTCTGCAAGGAGAAATGCAAATCAGGGCTCAAAGCCGGCCTGGGCCTTGCAGGGTGCATACCAATGCGGCTTTCCCCGTTAGCGAGCGCAAGGCAGCGCCTGCGTGGGTTTGTCTCCTGACGGACGGAAACATAAAGCCTGTTAGCTATGGTTTCCCCTTCAGAAACGCAGCAGGCACCGCAGGCTCAGATGCTGAGCCGTTAAGCACCAGGTCCGTGGAGGGAACACACCTGAGAGCATCCCTCAGAGCGGGACCGAGTAGGTGGGAGCAAGTCCAGAGGAGGATGCGGGCAAGTCTCAAACCCGTGACCTAAGCTCCACCTCAAGCGCAGTAGCTGGCAAACGGTTCAAAGGCAGCAGGTAAATTCCCTCCGGGTCCTTCCCCCAGGTTTGTACATCCTGGTTCTCTCCTCTTCAAAAACGAAGTGGTGGCTGAGTCTGGGACATTCCTGTAGAGAGAGGGTGGGGTGGGGGTGGGGGTGGGGGTGGGGGTGGGGGTGGGGGTGGGGCCCACCCTGTTCTGCCTTCTGTGTCCAGAGTGAAGTCCAGCACATGTTTGCTGAGTGAATGTTTGTTAGGGAGCTGGGTGAGTGGGTGGGTGGAGAGGCAAGAGCTGTCACTCCTGACAGCAGGCAGGAGAGAGGTAGAGGAAGAAAGAAATTTATAAAAACATATTTTAAAAATAAAATCAATCAATCTATCATCTATCTATCTATCTATCTATCTAAAAGCCAGGCAACCAGAACAGTGGAACAAACAGAACGACTGGAACAACTGGTCACTATGACGTGCACTGTGGTGGCCAACCTGCTCGATCAGGGCCCTGATCAGTGCCCCCAACCTCCTCCATCCCCTCCCCCCAGCCAGCCCGGCCCCTATCGGCATCCCCACCCTGGTTGGGGGTGAGGGCCCCCGGCCAACCACCCATTCCCTGCCCCCTGCCGCCTGATTGGCCCCCATTGGGGCAGGCCTGTCCAACCAGACCCCACCTGTGCACAAATTTGTGCACCAGGCCTCTAGTATATATATAAAAGCCTAAGCAACCATTACGACTGGATGACCGGCTGGTAGTTACGACGCGCACTGACCACCAGGGGGCAGATGCTCAACACAGCAGGCCCGGTGGTCAGTGTGCTCCCACAGCCAACCTCCTGTGGCCAGCCAACCTCCCACAGTCCCTCCCCCCAGCCGGCCGGCCCCTATCGAGACTGGGCAAGACGCCCCGATTGGCCCGATTGCTGCCCAGGCCGAGGGACCCCACCTGTGCATGAATTCGTGCACCGGGCCTCTAGTAAATAAAATAAAATGCTTGGGGAGGCTACCTTGACTTTGGACCCCAGAACTGCCGGAGAGTCCGTTTCTGTTGCTTTCAACCACCCAGTTTGTGCTAACTTGTTATTGCAGCTCTAGAAATGGGATACAGCGCGAATAACCGAGATAGGATAAAAATAAGAGAAATCAAGCAACAATAATAAATAAAATAAAACGTGGACTGCACAGCCTAGTTATGGGGTTCTCTCCGTGAGGTGGTGGAGTTAGGTGATTCTGAAATGACCCCGAGTTTCCTATTGTTTTAAATTTTCTAACCACAAAGAATTTATGAGCTTCATACTGCTGCAGAGAAAATAGAAGTAGGATTTATGCTTCGCCATTTATGTAGCCAATTTCATAGACATTAGGTCGTTCTATCATGTATCTGAAAGGTACACATTACCGTTTTCCTCTAAGAACTTGTCGAGTGTGGACAGAAATGACTTAAGCAGGATAAAGACTATTTACTAAGAACCAAGATCAAACATTTCACTAAGTGGAAAAATGCCAAAGTCGTTTCTATTAAGTCAGGGGCAAGATAGAGCGCTGCTGTCTTCACCGTCGATCAACATGACTTTGTAGCTTTAACCAAGAGAGTAAGCCAGGAGAATGAATTGAGCGGCGTAAGCACCGGAAAGAAAGGAAAAATATCTTTATTTACAGATTATCGAGCGGGCACCTAGATAACCTAGTCGATTTTAATAAAACAATATTAACGTTAGTAAGAGAGTTTAGTAAGATAGGTGGATAAATAAAGTTTTGATTTATGATGGCAATAAACGTTTGGGAAGGGAAATGGAAAAAAATAGCCCATTCATGGTAGCAACAAACGAAGATTTCTAAGGATGTGTTTAACAAGAAAAGAATTTTGACGGGGCCAAGCTCTCCCTAATGAGATACTGTGACCCCAAAACAGGAGAAGAGCACCCCCTATTTCTGTGCCCCCCATGCCACCACTGCCTGGTGGCTTGTGTCCCTTCTGCTGTGTCCAGTTCCTGGGCAGACGTCCATGCACTTCGAGTGATGGGGCCCCATCGCCTTCACACAGACAACAGACGGGGTGTCAGGCCTGGGAGCAAGCTGGAACGGGTGGGAGAGGGGGGCGGGAAAGGCGGCCACATTCCCAGGGGGCCCGGAAGCCGGGAGTGTTCCCGGCCGGTAGCTGTAAGGCCGGTTCTGCAAGCGGCAGGGGGCGCCCCACACTGAGCCGAAGCAGCGGTTGCTGGCTGGTACTCAGGCTGCCAGGCCCCCGTCCAGCCTGGCTGGCTCCCGGGCGGCTTGATCCCCATCCCCGGCCCAGCCAGGCTGGGGAGGCAGGGGCTGCTGAGTGGCTTGATCCCCCGAGGGCTCTGAGCCCAGAGGCAGACCCAGCTCCGCAGCTGCTGAGCAGCAGGTGGATTGGTATTGGGGCCACTCCCACTGCCTTGGGGACCCCAGAGCCTGGTTCTGCCCAGTGTGGGGGCGGGTATGCTGCCTGTCGCGGCCGTTACACATAATGGCCTCCACGCCCCAGGCCCTGCGTTAAGTTTTATGATTTAATGATTTGATGCCGCCGTGCGCAGCGCTGCCCACACCCCATCCACCGCCCTGAGCAGCGGCGGCTCTCCGGGGCCCCGTTCTGCCAGATCCGGCACCTTGACCGCCGACCGTCCTCTTTATCGCCTTGGAAACTCACGGGCATTAACTTTCATGCCTTAAATCTAAAATAGGCAATCAAACGAGGGAAGCAGGTTAGTGCTCGTCTCCAGGGCCGCCCGTGGGGTGACCTGAGTCCTTTGGGGTCCCTGGGACGTTCTGAGGTCAGCTGCCTTCCATGAGCAGAGCCTCTGTGGCATTCCCAGAGGCCGCGCTGGGAGCAGGGCAGAGGCCCAGGGCAAAGGGGGACACTGTCCCTCTAGCCCGGACAGCTTAGCCTACAGAAGCCAGGACAGGGCTCCTGGGAAGGGGGCCGAGGGGACCAGGCAGAGTGCACTGTAGTCCATCCCCTTGGGGCAGCCCCACGCAAGCCTGCCCACAACCTGTGTGTGTGTGTGTGGGGGGGGGTGCAGGGGCCAAGGCAGGTCAAAGTGCCTGGGGACACACGTCCGAGTTCATCAGCCACCCACAGCCTCCCTCACATTGGCCACCAGGAGACCAGCGGCCACTTACCAAGTGCCTGCTGTGCGCCGTGACCCACGTGGCTATCATCCTCGCCACAGCCCGGGAGGAGGGCGGAAGGGACTTCGCTCCAGTTTCTGCAGGAGATGGAAGCCCATGGAGGGCAATTACTCACCTAAGACACACCCGTGAGCGGTCCAGGCAGGCTTGAGGCCAGGTGTCGCCCATTGCAAAGCCCAGGCTCCCCCCAGCTATTTCGCTGCCTCTGTGGGGAATACACAGGGGCCCGGGCCAGACTCGGGGGGAAGGGGGTGCTGCCCAGCACCACACGGCGTGGGGGGAGGGAGCATTCGGACCAGCAGGCCTGGCCCATGAGCCTTTGCATTCGGCGCCCCCTGGCCGGGCCCTCTGTGTGGCCAGAGGCACAGTCCTTCCACAGGAATGGGCTGCAGGCTGCCGGCTGCCAGCTGCCGGGACGGCTGTAATCAGGTTGGAATGGCTCTGAAGGTCCCACGCCAGCAAACCGCAGCCTTCAATTTAAAAACGTGGAATCAGCCCCGGCCGGTGTGGCTCCGTGGATAGAGCATCGGCCTGCGGACTGAAGGGTCCCGGGTTCGATTCCGGTCAAGGGCATGTACCTCGGTTGCAGGCTCCTCCCCGGCCCAGGCCCTGGAAGGCGCTGGTGCAGGAGGCAACCCATCGATGTGTTTCTCTGACATCGATATTTCTCTGTCTTTCCCTCTCTCACTCTCTTTGGAAATCAATGGGAAGCCCCAGCTGGGTGGCTCAGTGGATAAAGCATCGGCCTGCAGACAGAAAGGTCCGGAGTTCGATTCTGGTCAAGGGCACATGCCCGGGTTGCAGGCTTAATCCCCAGTGGGGGGCGTGCAGGAGGCAGCCGATCGATCAATGATTCTCTCTCATCGTTGATGTTTCTATCTCTTTCTCCCTCTCCCTTCCTGTCTGAAATCAATTAAAAAATAAAAATCAATGGGAAAATATTCTTGGGTGGGGATTAAAAATAATAAACAAATAAAAACGAATAAAAACAAACATGGAAGCCAAGTGCGAAGATGCCCTGTGACTTCCGTGCTTGTGGTGGGAGCACGCAGCCAGAAACGGCTGCTCTGTGGTTCTTTAAATACCTGATTCTGGGCCCAGGGACAGACATCCCCAGTTCTCCCTGCAGGCTCCGCCCTCCGCAGACCTCTGACCTCCGTCCCCAGGGTGCCTCCCTCCCAGAGCAGGGAGCCCGGTGGTCAGGGACGGTTCCCTCCACACCGCACCTCTGGGCACAGTTCACAGTGTGGCCCCGTGTGATCTCATACCTACCGGCTCCTGAGGCTGTTGGAGAAAGATCGATTCCGTTCATGCCCAGAGGGCCTCCGGGACTTTGAAATGAACAGTGGGTCCGAGTCCAGACCTGCCTGGGGCACCAGGAGGGTTCTTTCCTGCCACCTGGGCCCACCACGATGAAACAGAAACACATCCCGGTAATAGCATGTGAGGGTGAGATGCTGATGCGGCCACAAACCCAAGGGACCCCGCGGAGGACCCAGGTGACTGGGGAGACACTGTCTGATGGGGCCACTGGCAGACATTTCCTTCCTACCAGCCTCCATGCTTAGAACAACGTTGACACGCATACCTGGGTGTGTGTGGCACTGCGGTACCTGTCCCTCAGGTGCGGGGCTGGACAGGCATCCACAATGCACTGGCTTGCAGGTGAGGGGCTGCGTGTCTACTTTGGGGTGCAGAACGGTTTCTGGAAGGAGGTGAGGCCAGGCCCAGAGCCAGCCTCCCAAGCTTCGCCCCACTCCCCTTGCCCTATGTGGGGGGAAAGGAGGCACTTACCTGTGGCCTCTGAGACACGCCCCCCATTTAGGGAGCCTGGGAGGGCAGGCAGCTGTAGGCATGGAGAAGAGCGGAGACCTGGACCGACAGGGATGCCTGGAAGGCTGCCTGGAGGAGGAGGCCCAACGTGCGCCCTGGATGCCCCCCTCCCACCCAGGCCCCACATCCTCTCTCTCTGAGTGGGCCAAGTGGCATTTAAGCACAAACACTTGTGAGAACCATCCCTTCTATGGGGCTTGTCGGACCAAGTGGTGCCCGTGGCAGGTGAGGCCATCAGCGGACAGAGATATGATTGCTACACACGCCACCCACCCGCCCAGCACGCTCACCCCCCAGGGCACCGGGCCAGGCCTCGGGTTCTAGTCCGACGCTTCATCTCTATCAGCCACAGTCACGGTCCCTCCCTGCCCACCCAACTCCACTCCACTAGGAACATCACGCTTCATGCAGACATTTCCTTTTTAATTTTTTAATCAGTCTGTGTCCAGAAAAAACAGGATTTGATTAGGCTCCCCGCTTCCACGGCTCCGTCAGCACAGCAGTGTTAGGGGTCCGAGTCTTGTTGGTATTCATCTAAAATCTGGAGGCGGAGAGGAAGCAACTCCACATAGCGTCGTGTATTTGAAGAGACACACCTCACGGCTCAGGGAACTTTTTGTATCAGTCATTTTTGTAGGAACCACAGCCAGTGGGCGCCAGCCGGGAGCCCTCGGTGCTGGAGGGTAGGGTGGGCAGGTGGGCGAGGCAGCCAGAGGGGAGGGCAGAGCCGTCTTTGGGCTGGGAGGC
Source organism: Myotis yumanensis (assembly GCF_028538775.1). NCBI lineage: Eukaryota > Metazoa > Chordata > Mammalia > Chiroptera > Vespertilionidae > Myotis > Myotis yumanensis. The sequence goes on along the minus strand of NW_027223773.1, from coordinate 6,343,116 downwards.
CTGCCCTCGGACTTTGCAGGACAAAATAAAAGGGGAAAATAAATAAATCCAACCTCATACTTTATTGGGAGGAGGGATGTGTTGACAAACAATTTCTGTTCGGGGAAATAAAGTATGGCTGAGCTCGGGACTGAGGGCCACACTCAGAACAGTTGAGGGCTCGTGGTAGTGTCCAGTGGAATCTCTTTAAAATGCCGCAACAGAGCCTCGCCGCCAGGGGATGTATCAGGACACATTCTGACCGTTAGTAGAGTCACAGGACTGATCCCACGCCACGGACCCAGGTGCCGGGCCGTGAACACACACAACCACGTGACTCCGCCCAAGGACAGCACGCAGGACACGGGCTCTCCTTTCTGAAGAAGCTTCCAGAAAGCAGAGGTCTGCCACATCCGGCTTTCGTCTTGTTGAGTAGAAACCCCCAGATCCAGGAAGATTGTCCGGGAGCCGTCGGGGAACCTTCCCATCGGGCGCCTCCAGGGGGCGGCGTGCTGCTGCTCTTCCCGCAGCCCGACCCAGGCTTCCCCTCAGAGGCCCATCCAGCCTCTCGGGGAATCCAGGGAGGGTTGGAAGCAGATGCGGAAGCGGATTTACACAATGTGACATGCTTTCGGGGGACGCAGGTGGCACGCGTGACATACGTCGGCAGGACGCGGGACGCGGGATCCGGTGGCCCGTGCGTGGACTGTGTCCTGTTCCCCAGCACACACGGCGGGGGGCGGGGGGGCCTCCCCTCATCCCTCAGTTCCCCCGTGGTCTCGGCAAACCCGCAGGCCCCAGGTAAAAGGTCTGCCGCCGTCGTGGGTCCGTGTCCGACACCCCTGCTGAGTCTGTGACATACGACGTGAGTCACTGTCCCCGCGTAGACAGGGTAGAACACGCCCCCACCCCACCCTCTGCCCTTCTGTGGCCTCCCTCCACGGGACCGGGTTCCGTTCCCAAAGGGGCAGCCGGAGCACTGGGCCTGGGAGCTCCTTCCAGGCTACGGGTCCTCTTCCATGAGCGGGATCTCTGCGAGAGGAGATGGTTGTTACTGACTGCACCCCACGCCCCCCACGCCGACCCGCGATGACAGGCTGCATTAGACTGCCTGCGAGTCCCCACAGCGGGGAGGAGAAGGAAAGGCCAACTCCCACCCATCAGTTAGCCCGACTCCTCCGTGTCACAGCTCCGTGCGGGGGAGTCTCAGACCAGCTCGTGAAAACGAAAACTGGATGTGAGCCATGTGCCCTGACGCTCATGCCAAGAGGCGACCATTCCAGGCACAGAGAGGCGGCAGGAGCTGCAGAGAAGGGTCCTGGGGGGACCTGGGGGACCCCTGTTTCCACATCGTGACTGCCACTTACTGTCGCTGGAATGGCTGTCTCCTTTGCAAAGCGGTGGCCCTCCCCTTGGACACAGCCCTCTGTAGTCTGACGCATGTTCCCGCTTTACCGTGAGCCGCCGCAGCCCACCTGTCCTGCGACAGGCAGACACACACATCCTGCCCCACGCCTCGTGAAAATGCCCCTCGTGGGCACAGAACGTCCCCAGCCCTGCCCCACGGCGCCCGTCTGCGTCTCCCCTCCTGGCACAGGTGGGTCCTCCCGCCGCCCAGGCCCCGCTCTCAGAAGTCCTGCCGAGTTAAGGGACCGAGGAGGCCAGCACCCGGGGTCATAGGAAGCTCTGAAAACCAAAGACCGGCCACTCGAGCCTTTCCGCTCTGGACAGTGGCTGGGTGCCCCTGGTGCCTCCTGAACTGTCCATTACGGGGCTCATCCCTTCTGAGATGAGGACCCCTCCTCTCCTAATTGGCCTTGCCCGTGGCCTCCGCACGCAGGGAGGGCCGGACGGCTCTGTGCCGGCCCGAAGATGCTGGGAGCCGGTGCGGCGGTGCGTGCCGGGCCCGGGGACAAACACTTACCGTCTGCGATGTCGATGCCGGGGCTGGTGGATGCCACCTCCCCCGCCGCGCTGGCCGCCGTGCTGGGGTTGTCAGAAGCAGGGCGGGTGCCCCCTGGGCACGTGGGGGATGGGTACAGACTCGGGAGCAGCTCGGAGGAGCCCGAGACACTGTCACAGGCTTCTGACTCCCCGGGGCCGGTGTCCGTGTCCCCGGAGCCGGGGTAGGCCGGGGGGCTCTGGTCATCCACGGGCAAGGGGCAGCCCTGGCCCCCAGGGGCCAGGTACCCAGGGCCTAAGGCACTCAAGCCGCCGCTCACTGCCTCGTCGTACGACGGGAGCATCACGGGCACGCCGTCCACCACCACGAAGTCGGGGTCACTGCTGGAACTCCTGGGGGGCCCCCTGTGCACGGCAAAGCGGTTCCAACATGTCAGAGCGACACGCCACCCCGGGGGAGGAAGCCACAGTGCCCCCCGCTGGAGCTGGGGTCCTCAGGGGGCCGCGATGGGAGCAGTGGTATATATATATATATATATAAATAAATAAATAAATATAAAGGGTGTCCCAAAATTCACGCAAGAAGTAATTTTGATAGAAAACACAGGTTTATAATTAAAAATTGTAATTTTTTTGTTGAATCATAAAGTATACAGTATAGGGTTATGTATGGAATAGCATATTGGGTAAATGGCCTCCACGGCTTTGCTAGCACATACACATTCTTTTGTTGAAATTTTCCATGACCGTTTTGCATAAATGTGGCTGAATTTCGATGAGGCTCATTTTCATCTTGATGGCTTGGTTCATCGACAAAATTGTCGCATTTGGGATTCAGAAAATCCATGAGTGATTGTTGAGAAACAAATGCATCCACAACGTGTCACTGTTTGGTGCGGATTTTGGGCTGGAGGCGTCATTGGGCCATTCTTCGAAAATGTGGCTGCTCAGGCAGTAACAAAAAAGTGTGTATGTGCCAGCAAAGCCATGGAGGCCATTTACCCGATATGCGATTCCATACATAACCCTATACTGTATACTTTATGAATCAATAAAAAATTTACACTTTTTAATTATAAACCTGTGTTTTCTATCAAAATTACTTCTTGCGTGAATTTTGGGACACCCTTTATTTTATTGATTTCAGAGAGGAAGGGAAAGGGAGAGGGAGATAGAAACATCAATGCTGAGAGAGAATCATTGATCGGCTGCCTCCTGCACGCCCCACCCTGGGGATGGAGCCCACAACCCAGGCATGTGCCCTGCCGGGAATGGAACCCTGACCTCCTGGTTCATAGGTCGATGCTCAACCACTGAGCCACGCTGGCCGGGCTGAGGTTTCTTCTCCTCACTGTCTTGTGCCCTCCTGCCTGTCCCCTCCGCTCTCCCCTCACGCTTCCTTCCTCCCTCTGGGACCTCTGTGCTTGGCCTTGTGGCTATAACCTCCTGGCAGGGGCCCAGGTGGCCCGTTCCCGCCGAGTGTCTCTGTGGTGTCCCTCAGGGAGGCTGCTGGGAACAGAACAGGTGAGAGAATAGGGGCTGGCCTAGCCGTTGTGGCTCAGTGGATACAGCGTCGGCCAGTGAACTGAAGGGTCCCAGGTTCGATCCCGGTCAAGGGCACATATCTCGGTTGTAGGCTCCATCCCCGACCCTGGTCGGGGCAAGTGGGGGAGGCAACCAATGAATGTGTCTCTCTCACATTGATGTTTCTCTCTGTCTCTGCTCCTCCCTTCCCCTCTCTCTAAAAATCAATGGAGAAATATCCTCAGATAAGGATTAACACAAAAAAATGAGTGGCCTTCTCTGATGCACAGGGTCCCCGAAGGAGAAGGCTGACACGGGGACAGATGGTTCCTCGGGGACAGGCCGCTGTGTCCGTGAGCCCTGGCGAGTGTCCTGGGACGCTTGATGCCCTGCCCTCCTTCTCATGTGCACAACCCGCCCCTTCGCTTTCTAAGCAGCTGCTTCCACGCCGCGGCCCGCGAGCAGCGGGGCCAGGAGGCACTTCTTTGACGCGAACGGTGCTGCTGGCCAGGGAGGCCGCTCTGGGAGGAGTGTGACAGGGTCCTCTGTGGGGCTGGCGGCGGCGGGAGGACGAAGACACCAACCCGAGCTCATTGGTGAGTGGGGGGGGTGGGGGGGGCCCCGACAGCGCCCTCCACAGGCCCCACTGCGCTCGCTCAGCTCCTACTGGAGGCAGAGTCCACGGGCCCTGCCCTGACCCCAACCAGAACCCTGTCCCGAGACGTCCCATCGCACACGGTTTCTGGACCTCTGTTGGGTCACACACCTTGGACTTTGTCTCCTAATCAGCTCTGTGCATTCCTTACCCTCCCGTGGACCGCAAGCTGCAGGGGACGCCACTCCAGGCCACGTGCGGGGAGGGGAGTCTGTGCTCCCCTCTCACACCCCAAATGCCCCTTCCGGACCCTCTATCCAGGGAGGAAGGGAGACACGGCTCCCAGGCGGGGGATGGGATAAGGTGGTGGGAAGGGGGAAATGAGGTCTGTCTCCTGCTTGGTGCCCTGACCTCCAGGCCCCCCCCCCCCCAAAAACGTCCCAGGAAAGCGTTTCGCTCTCCCCGTGTCCTCCCTGAGAACCTCCACTCTGCACGCACTGCCCCCCCCCCCCCCAGCCTCCTCTCCCGGCTGCCCCAGGGGGCGGCACTGACCTCGGGGGGAAGTGGGCCTTGAACTTGGTCTGGAACATCCTGGCCAGGATGACGAGCAGCAGCACCAGCAGCACGCTGGTCGCCGTGAACGCCACGATCTTCCACGTGGTCAGGAGGGTCTCGTGGGTGTTGGGCCACGTTTGCTCTGTGGGGGGGGAGAGGGGGGAGAGAGAGAGAGAACAAAGGGGCACACGAGGTTCCTGGACTGTACCGGGTGTGGTGAAGGTTCCCACGCACCTGGCCCGTGGCCTCGGGACCCACAGCACTAACCCGTCCCCAGCGGTCTCTGCCGGGTTGGAGGGCGGCCTGCATGCGCCCATTGCAGACCAGTGAGAGCCTGCTTCTCGGGCAGAGAATGAAGGGGCCCCTCCCCTGGGGAAGTCGTGTCCAGGAGCAGGGAAGTGGCGCTGAGCTAAGGGCCTTTGTGAGGGTCTGGGAGGGACTGTGGGGTGGGGTGAGAAAGAACCGGAAGCTGGAAGGGCCGTGGAGAGGCATGGCCATCACACTCTTCAGGTAAGGGGAGGCCAGGGCCAACCCCCAAACCAGAGTCCTGTCCCTTGGCCACAAGCCCCACCCCGTCTCTTACACTTGCCCTGTGTGGCTGCTGGCTCCTCCTCCCTTCTCTCATCTTTTGGTTTGTTTGTGAATCCTCACCCGAGGACATTTCCCCAGGGATTTTTAGAGAGAGTGGAAGGGAGAGGGAGAAGACACAGAAAAGGAAACATCGATGTGCGAGAGACACATCCATTGGTTGCCTCCTGCCACGCCCCATCCAGGGCCAGGGATGGAGCCTGCAGCTGAGGTACACGCCCTCGACCGGAATCGAACCCATGACCCTTCAGTCCGAGGACCAAAGCTCTAACCACTGAGCAAAACTGGCTAGGGCCTCCCTCCTCTCGTCTTGCTCAGAAGCGACCCGTAGGCCTTCCTGCACTGCTCCCCCGGCTGGTTCCCATGACCCCGGTGGGCCTCCGGGTCCCGTGTTAACCGAAGCTTCCCTCACACGTTGTGTCCAGGGGGAAAGTGTGTAGCATCCCCACTGCTCAGGGCAGGTGGCCAGGGGCGCCCCTGGGAAACCCCAGGGTGGAGGGGGAGGGGATGGGAGGGAGGAGACGGTGGGTGGCTGTTTCTGGTGCTCCGGACTCTGTACCCTGGAACCCTGAGGCCCGTGGTTTGCCGGTAACGTGTTATTAACTAGCAGGTACTGAAGTTTGCACACGGCTGATGTCCTAAGCGCCAGCACGTCTAACCCACAGTGTCATTTCTGTGGGCCCGGCCCTGGGGCCCGGGCGGCTCACCTGACTTGATGCAGTAGACTTGATAGGAAGGAAACCACTCCCCGTACTGGCAGGTGATGTACTTGTAGTCACTGGTGAGGCTGTAGCCGGGGTCGCAGTAGAACTCCACGACGGTCCCGTGGTTGTAGCGATCGCAAGGCCGCGGGTGGCAGACGAAGTCGCCGTGGCTCACCATGGGAGGGAGCGGGCAGACTTGGGCAGTGGGGGAGAATAAGGGTGTGAGTACCAGGTGCTCACCGCGTGCGAAGCCCTCCGAACCGGGTGACCGCAGTCCCGAGAGACGCGCCGGCCCGTCCGCCACGGAGCTGGCGCGTCGTCCCAGGGGCGGTCCCTTCTGAGCGCCCGCTGCTCTCACCCGGTCTTATAAGGCACCTTGTCAAAGGGAGGTTCGCTTTACATGGCCAAGAGTGTGCCTGCTCAATAGAGAGCATGGAGCCACTCTACTCCTAATGCAGGCTGTTAGGTGCCAGACAACCTAGTAAATAAGACTAAGATACTTGTGGGCAAAATGCTTACCGAAAGGAACAGAGGTGTTTTCCATCTTTAGATTTATTCACCGACTCCTGAGTCAACCCATCCCTAAGCCTGGCCCCCAAGAGACGGTTCCATGAAGAACATGAGGGCTGGCAACCTGATCCCAGATCCACTGTGCCCTGGGGCCGATGGAGGCCCCCCAACAGGCTGTTTCCCCGGTGACAGCCAGGGATGGAGGGCTGGGGGCAGCCGGCTGGAGCCTGGGGGATCCCTTCTCTGAAGGTGAGTGTGTGGTGGGGGAGGGGGTGTCCTCATTTCTTAATTTGGTGGGAGAAGTCATTCCAGAATTCTGCCGCCTTTGCTCCCTTCGGTGGAAAGAAGAATCCCCTCTCTTCTTTCAACGTCAGTGTAAGTCCCTGCATGTGACCGAGGCAAAAAACATACTACTTCTAAGACACCAGAGAGCTGGAGGGCTGATGGTCACGTGTTCCCAGTGAGGCTAAAGGAAGGCGAGGTGCGGAGAGGACCTGCCCAGGGGCAAAGGCCCGTGGACAGGGGACACGAGGGGGGTGAGGGGGGTGGAGTTCAAGGCCACCCGCCAGGTCAGGGCTCATAAAATCCAAGGGAAAAGGAGCCGGGAAAGAAACAGCAGGGAAGCCTGAAAACTTGGTTCCGCTTGAAAAACAGGAGCAAGGCCTCCTGGCTTCCTCAGCACAGGAAGATCAGCGTCTCTAGATTCAACCTAGAAAATATAAGGGCGCTGCTTGATGCCAAGGCACAGTCTACCCTCGAGGACAAGAGCGATGCGTGAGCGAGAAGATGGAGAAGCCACAGTGGCAATTACTTCTTGTAAAAGAGAGAGAGAGAGAGAGAGAGAGAGAGAGAGAGAGAATGAGGCACGGTGGTCCCTGCGACATGCCGGTGACACCCAGGCAGTCATTTCCCTGTAATCGCCGTGCCGTGATGTATGATCCGTGCCGTGATGTATGAGCCGTACACGGGAAGGAATGGCAGTAATTTACCATTGCGTGTGAACAATACATTAACGAACTTGCCTGCAACTTTGCATTTCCCGCTAATAAAATAAAATTAAAATAAACCGGCTGGGGTCACGGGCAAGGCGGTTATAATACAAACAGCGTCACACCGAGGAATCTGCAGGAAACACAGGTTGGCAGGACACAGAGCAGAGGGTGCTACGCACCAACCTACGGGCCAAGAGGGCAGAGCAGGTTCTGTTTGCAGAACCACCTCATGTCCTTCAAGACAGACAGGGCTTCCCTGGCTAATGTCCCTGACGTGACAGGGTGAGCGCCTAAGATTTCTCCCTTCCGGGGCCCAGAGAACACACGTGTCTGCAAAGGGGAAGGAAAGATCGCTTTCGTTCTGGAGAATATGATCAGCAAACAATCCCCTAAGACGTTGACTCATGTACACGGAATTCCAAATGCGGGTTCTAAATGGGCTGTCTGCTCGCGGACTCGAAGGCGGGGAGTCGGAGGAGATGGGGGGTGGGGGGAGTCTGCGACCCGGCAAATCATTTCATTTCTCTGGTCTCAAGTTCCTAAGGAGGCAGAACCGGATGAATGATCTTCGTACTTGACAATGGCAAGTCTTCCTTCAGATAAACCCGCAGTGGGAACGCAGTATGTAGCACAGGGCCCTCGGGGGTGGGCAGTTGGGACAGAGCTACCTCAGCCTCGTTGGCTTCCGAGGGAACTCCTGGGCCTCAGGGCCTGGGGACGGGGGGACGTGGGGGGCAGGAGCCCAAGCCCACCTGGCCAAGGGTTACCTGGCCTGGTATACACCTCTTCCCTCAGGCTAAGGAGAGGAGAGAAGGGTGGAGGCCGGGGCAAGCAGACAGAGCCCTCCCTGCCCCTTCCCATGGATAGAGGCCCCCCCCCCCCCCCCCGCCATGCTGGGTAAGGGAGAGAAGGGGCATTCGTTTTTCTTGTCTTCATCTTCTGTTGATTTGATTTCACATCGAATCCAGCTGCTGCCAGGATCACTTGATTGACCACCTACTACGTGCCAGACACTTCACCAAATGCGCTGCATCTGTCCCCATTGGGTCCTCACAGTCCCACGAGGTAAGGACAGTCACCTCTTCCTTTTATGGCTGAGGAAACGGAGGCCGATGGAAGCTCAGCGGCTTTCCCATCTCAGATGACTGACGAGGCGCCCCAGGACTTGAACCCGGCCGGCGCGCTGTCACTCTACACTCTTAATCGATACACCCCATTGCCTCCGCCGTCACCCTGGCGACCCCATCTCCCGGCTCACAGTGGGTCAGAGAAGGAGTTGGAGGCGGGGAAGTTGCAGCGGCAGGTGCCCTGACAGCTGACGGACGGCTGGATTCGCAGTGAGACAGGGATGAAAAGCTCAAGGAGAAAGGCCTCCATGCACAGCCGTCCACACCCGTCACTGTCAGGGTCAGAACGCGCTACGGTATCTCAAGCCCCCGGCAGCACCATGACCCGCAGCTCCGTGCAGCAATTCCCACCGGTGCCAACAGGAGAAGTTAGAAGGCGTGCCAAGGAAGGCAGAGAAACGAGGGACACCAGCGTGGGGGATACAGGAAAGGGGGGGGTCTCTCCGGATAGCTCACCCTTGCTGAATACCCTAAGACCGTGGTCGGCAAACTGCGGCTCGCGAGCCACATGCGGCTCTTTGGCCCCTTGGGTGTGGCTCTTCCACAAAATACCGACTTCTGCGCATGGGCCACGAAGTTTCAATCGCACTGTACGTGTGCGCCCGCACGTGGTATTTTGTGGAAGAGCCACACTCAAGGGGCCACAGAGCTGCATGTGGCTCGCGAGCCCCAGTTTGCCGACCACTGTCCTAGGGGATTTGGGATGAGTGAGAGGAGGGGCGAGTGGGGGCTCCGCTTACCAGCCCAGGGGAATGGCCAAATGAATGGCCCAGGCTCGATCCTGTCTCCTTGGAGCACCAGGCTCCTCTCCCCTCCCCCGTCGCCTCCTGGCCAAGATGGCACCATGGCTCAGCCACCCCCACTCCAAGCCTCCTCCAGAGGCCTCCCGCCAAGACACCCGCCTCCTCTGACCTCTTCTGCGCACAGAGGTGTACACCGGGGAAACACTGCCTGTAAGAACTCGCCTGTTGCCACCGCCTGTCTTGTTTTGTTTCCCAAGAAAGGCTGCAGAAAGGCTTTGTATGGCCTCTCGACTGCAAAGTTCCTCTCATTTCTCTCCCCCATGCAGACCCCCGCCTGCCTACAGTATTCAACAGACGCCGAGAAACAAATGGGTGTTTGTTCTCTTCGATCATAATTTCAAAACCCGAATGAAAGCGAGGGCTGAGCCAGCACGGCCAGCTTGCCTGGCGGAAGTAGTTAGGGCTCTACACCCACAGACACCGGCCTGCCTGATCCCCCTCCCCCCCGACCTCACACCATTGATTAGTGATTATCACGGAACCACGCTCCAAAGTCACATCGATTGAACAAGCACAGGAGGAGACAGCTCTCCGTCCAGGCTTCTGCGTGCGTGGGCTGGCCGTGGAAAGTACTTACCGCAAAGCCACAAAAATGCCTGGGGACAGGAAGGAACATTGGCACCTTAACAAGACGAGGGGTGAGATGAATGGCGCCCCCAGACAATCTGTTTCCACTGGGTGCAGGGAAAACTAATTTTTGAAGACGTTTCGTCTAGCTTTGCAATATTCTGCAGTTGAACGGTGGATGATGCTGGGAACTTCTCTCTCTTATCCCTTAAGCCAGTGGTTCTCAACCTGTGGGTCCCGACCCCTTTGGGGGTCGAACGACCCTTTCACAGGGGTCGCCTAGGACCACCGGAAAACACCTATATAATTACATATTGTTTTTGTGATGAATCACTATGCTTTAATTATGTTCAATTTGTAACCATGAAATTGGGGGTCACCAGGACACGAGGAACTGTATTAAAGGGTCTCGGCATTAGGAAGGTTGAGAACCACTGCTTAAGCTTAAGGATGAGGACGGGGGTGGGGGAAGCAGGTGTCATGTCTGGTTATAAGTGTGGCTTCCTGGCAGACGAGCGGGCTGGCTGCCTCGGCTCAGGATGGAGGCCAACAGGGTGTCTTTAATGAACAGTTAGGGCCGGCCATTGGCCATCGTTCTCCACTCTGCACCTCCCATGGAGACACCCGCTCTAATCATCCCACATTCACCTTCCAGAAGCACAAGAGGTGTTACCTTCCAGAGCAAGGCACCGAGGTGGGCTGGACGACCAGATAAGGTTGTGTAAGCACTCGAGATATTCTGACCCCTCGAGCTTGAACCCCGGGAAGCAGCGGTAGGCGATGACCGTGCCCACCGGGAAGGAGGTCTGGAACTCGGAGATGTTCACGTAGCCATTGGAAGAGGCCAGTGGCCTCAGGCAGCCTGGGGAGAGGGAGAGGGAAAGGCGGAAGTCTTAGTCGGTCGTCTTTGTCCACCCAAGGGATAAACCCCGCTCTCAGATTCCCCCACCCTAACCGTGGCCTCTGAGCCATGAACACCTTGTTCCTAAAAGTTCAGATTCCTGCTCAGTTGGCATGGCTCAGTGGTTGAGCGTGGACCTAGGAACCAGGAGGTCACGGCTCGATTCCGGTCAAGGGCACATGCCCGGGGTGCGGGCTCGATCCCCAGTATAGGGTGTGCAGGAGGCAGCCGAATCATGATTCTTTCTCCTCATTGATGTGTCCATCTTTCTCTCCCTCTCCCTTCCTCTCTGAAATCAATAAAATATGTTTTTTTTTATGAAGTTCAGACTCATCCTCCTGCCTATTCTATTTGTGATGCGCAAATTTGATTTTACAGTTGCAAATGGCACTAGAGCAGTGATGGCGAACCTATGACACCTCTGACACTCGAACTCATTTTTTTGGTTGATTTTTCTTTGTTAAATGGCATTTAAATACATAAAATAAATATAAAAAATATGTCTTTGTTTTACTATGGTTGCAAATATCAAAAGATTTCCATATGTGACACGGCACCAGAGTTAAGTTAGGGTTTTTCAAAATGCTGACACGCCGAGCTCAAAAGGTTCACCACCATTGACCTAGAGAGTGGGAGGAGTGGGGAGCAGTGAGGAGGGGGAAACTTACTAAACACCCAGGGTCGGTGTTCAGCCTGGGCACCCCCATCTCTCTTTTTAAAAAATATATATATTGATTGATTTCAGAGAGGAAGGGAGAGGAAGAGAGATAGAAACATCAAAGATGAGAGTCATTGATGGGCTGCCTCCTGCACACCCCCTACTGGGGATCGAGCCTGCAACCCCGGCATGTGCCCTTGACCGGAATCGAACCTGGGACCCTTCAGTCCTCAGGCCGACGCTCTAACCGCTGAGCAAGACCAGCCAGGGCTCGATCGCTTTGAAGCTCCCCAAGGAGCCCTGGCTGGTTTGGCTCAGTGGATAGAGCGTTGGCCTGGGGACTGAAAGGTCCCAGGTTCGATTCCGGTCAAGGGCATGTACCTTGGTTGCGGGCACATCCCCAGTAGGGGATGTGCAGGAGGCAGCTGATCGATGCTTCTCTCTCATCGATGTTTCCAACTCTCTATCCCTCTCCCTTCCTCTCTGTAAAACATCAATAAAATATATTTTTTAAAAAAGAAAAGAAAGCTCCCCAAGTAATCCTAACGTGCCGTGCCGTCAGGGCTGACAACCGCCGAGTGCCACAGAGGAAAAGGACACCCCGCTGTTTCAACGGCAGCGGTGGGGTGTCGAGGAGGTTGGGACGCGGACTCTGTTCCGCCCTCGCAGAACACGGCACCGAGGCCTGCGTGACGAGATGAAACTTGTGGAAAGCCCGTTGAGCTTGGTGTGAAGTAGGACAGGCACCCCGTGGGGCGGTGGTTCGCAAACCTGAGAAAGACCCAGACGGGGGGTCTGCGTGGGCACGAGGATTCGCATCCCTGAGGCGGGGACCAGCCCCGAGAACCCCGCAGCGGTGAGCCTGCACCCCGGGAACCTGCGTGCTCCCCGCGTGGACTGAGCCCCGAGGCCATGCTCCTACTTGTCTAAGACACCCGCTGCCTTTTTTGTCTCGAAGCCCATGCAGCCCCGGGGACGTCCCCGGCCCGGATTCCGTTCCGCGTGGCATCGCGGTGACTGTGGGACGTCTTATGGCCTCAGCGGCGGCGTCACTGGAGGGTTTAACGACCCCGCAGAGCGGCCTCGCTTCCCGGCGAGAACTAATTGTGCGTGAAGTAAAGACTGTGTCACGCAAACACCTCGTTCCTTCCAATCACCAGGGACAGATCCCAGCAGCTGCCGGAGCCCTTCTCCGAGGGACTGTTAGATGTTTTACACGGAGCATCCAAGAGCCTGCTGCTCGGCAAGTGGCTCCGGTCCTCGCCCCAGCACACGGGGTCTGGGTATCAGGGCAGAATTTCAGGAGGAACTCCCTCTGGGGGGGCCCTGCTCTCCTCCGTGATGGTACCGCAGAGCTCGGTGACCCAGCAGACCCCCGCCCACCACCCGCCTGCGCTCAGGACAGACCAGATCTGAGCTGCGTGGGCTCAGCCCAGCCTTCCGGCCGTCCCCTGGGCCTTACAGGACTATTTTTTGTTTATTTATTTGTTTGTTTTGTTTTCTGAGCTGACAAGGTTCACAAAAGTGAAATGTGTGAGGGGAGGTGGGGAATCGGGGAAAAAAGGAATCAGTAAGTGAGAATAAGATAAGCAAATTCATCCTCGAACAAGTAAACCTATTGGAGCCTCTGGGCATAGCTGGCACCGAGATGGTACCCATGTCTCCTTTGGGGGAGTGGACAGTGGACCTTGAACCTGGGGTGGGGGGCGCTGGACCGAATGCAGCTGAAAATCCATGTATAAGCTTGATCCCTGAAGAAGTTCAGTCGGCCCTCGGAATACGGGGAAGATTGGTTCCAGGACCCCTGTGGATACCCAGATCCGAGGATACCCCAATCCGTGGCTGTTCAAGGCCCCTCTACAAAAAAAGACCTAGACCAGGGGTGGGCAACCCCTGGCACGCGTGCCAAACAGGGCACGCCAGTAACTTTTGCTGGCACGCAAAACCCTCTCTTATAATCTTCCATTTACAATTGTGAATCTTTGTTCTCAGTGATGAATTTTGTTAAGTCTCATCATAGGAGTAGCCTGACGGATGAAAGGAGTAGCTCGTGCATATCTCTGAAGGTCACGAAATATAAACCTGATGTAAAATCTCTGTCATCAGTGATGCAGCAGCAAAAGTCCCACTGATAAAATCAAACGGAGTCATAAGGTTTTCTGTTGGACCATCAGTGTACATGTATACATTAAAAAATAAATGTATTTTTTATCATCATATACTGTGTTTTTGTCGCTCGAATGAATTTTATTATTTCTTCAAGGTTCTTCACATACGTACACCTTAAGAGATATCAAGTAGGCGTAACATGTTCTCAAAAAATTAGGGTTGGCACGCAGAAGAATTCTGAGTCAGAGATTTTGCTGGTTTGGGCACGCACTCACAAAAAGGTTGCCCACCCCTGACCTAGACCAATGTGCACTATAGCGCTAAGCTCCCCCCTCGGTTAACTGCCTTCCCCTAAGTAAGAACTCCCCTGACTCACCGTGAGCAGGAGGCATGGGGACACCGCTCTCCGAAACACAAGGTTCCCACGGAAAACAGTGGCCTTGGAGCAGCCCCTCCCCTCGCCCCAGAAGGAGATGGAAGGGGTTCTAACTCGTGCAGTTGATCGGAGGAGATGTGCCCTCTTGGTTGGGAACAGCCTGTCTCAATGTAACAGGGAGAAACGGGCTTCCACTCAATGATTCAAGAGGGTTTCCATTTGCAGGTCTAGAGACTAGAGAGAAGGCTCCTCGGGCGTTAGCTCCTGGGTCTACAGGTGCAGATAAAAGTGACAGAGCAAATGGCACTCAGGGCCGGTTATACCCGCCACCTGGGGGCTCAAGGGGTGGCAGGCTGTCTAAGGCAGCCCGAGTCCGTGCCTGGGCGGGTGGGCAGCCTACGGAAGCCGGGCATCAGCGAGGCCAGGGGGTGGACGGGAGGGCGGGCACAGGAGCAGGGGCACCGCCTCTGTGGGGACAGAGGGCTTTGAGGAGGAAGGAGGGGGGCTGTGGGTCACACTGATGTTTGAGGAACCAGGCCTCCCAAGAGCAGCCGGCCAGCTCTTTTGTTGTCCAAAAATTCCACAAGCCATGTTTTGGCTGAGGTCTGAGTAAGGGGCGTTGGAGGGGAGGGACAGAGTGGACAGGCAGAGCAGGGGACAGACAGCCTTTTGTGGGCAAAAAGGGCACCTAAAGAAGCGTATTGTAGCCCCCCTGGCATGGCTCAGTGGTTGAGCATCAACCTATGAACCAGGAGGTCACAGTTCGATTCCTGGTCAGGGCACATGCCCAGGTTGCGGGCTCGATCCCCAGTTGGGGGGCGTGCAGGAGGCAGCCCATCCATGATTCTCTCCCATCATTGATGTTTCTATCTCTCTCTCCCTTTCTCTCTCTTCCTTTCTGAAATCAACAAAAAATATATTTTTTAAAAAAGAAGCATAGTGTCTTTAAGTGACATAAAAGGGAACAGAAAGAGAAGAACAAATAGAAAATATCAAAGCAAGAAGTGGCCAGAGTCCGAGGTCACTTTCTCGCCATGACTCCGAGGGGCCCGAGGGACTGGAACAAATTCGTGGTGAATAAAGTTCATCTGAAGCCCTAGCTGGTTTGGCTCACTGGATAGAGCATCGGCCTGGGGACTGAAGGGTCCCAGGTAAGATTCCGGTCAGGGGCATGTACCTGGGTTGCAGGCACATCCCCAGTAGGGGGTGTGCAGGAGGCAGCTGATGGATGTTTCTCTCTCACCGATGTTTCTAATTCTCTATCCCTCTCCCTTCCTCTCTGTAAAAAATCAATAAAATTATTTTTTAAAAAAAAGTTCACCTGAATAAATAGCCCCACCTGGGAGCAAGCTGCTGGCTTTGTGGATTTGTCTCTGAACGTGTAAACGAACCACGTGTCTCCTTGGAAAACGCGACATATAACACGCTAAACACCACGGAGCGAGAGGGTGGACTGCCTCTGTCGCTATCCGAAGCCTTTGTTTCTTCCGGGGCCGTGACTCTTAGGCCGCGACTCATAAGAAAATGATCGATCTCCTACTACGGAGCGTGCGAAGGAATGTCAGGGCCTGCCGGCTACGGTTCCCAACACCAAGTTAACATCCGTCTCGACTGGAACGTGCTAGTGACTTTGGGGCGAGGAAGCCTGCTCTCCCTCGGCCTCGAACTCTGAATTATGCATTGGACTTCTCGGCCCTTCGGTCCGAGTCACGTGTCGAAAAACAAAAATCAGAATCAATGTGACCCCGAGGGCTGAGTTGCAGAAACAGGGCCCTGTATGTCAATCCAGGCTAATTTAAACACACACACACACACACACTCACACACACACACACACACGCACACAGGGGAGAGGATAAATATTCACCGTGCAGTCTGGACAGAATTAGAACTTGATTATTTTTCTGTTCCTCATGCATTATAAAAAGGGATAGCATTATTAAGAGAAAGTAGCCACTGGAAGATTGGCTTGAAATATATTCTCACCACCACTGAAATAAGTACAAATGTTCTGTTACTTCCATTAAGCACACAGCAGTTCATCACCGGGTCCACAGCCCAGTTCTGAGCCTCGTAACTCTTCCCCTACTTGCAGTTCCCAGTAGGAGAGACATCCAACATGCTAACCAACTGCCTAGTTCCCATTTAAACTTTAAATCTGGTGTACGGCCCAGCCGGTGTGGCCCAGTGGTTGAGTGTCGACCTCTGAACCAGGAGGTCACAGTTCCATTCCAGGTCAGGGCATATGCCTGGGTTGCAGGCTCCATCCCCAGTAGGGGGCATGCAAGAGGCAGCTGATCAATGATTCTCTCTCATCATTAATGTTTCTCTCTTCTTCTTTGAAATCAATAAAAATATATTTAAAAACCACAATAACAAACAAACAAACAAAACCTGGTGTACGGAGCTGGAGAAAACGCCAGGAAATGATGGGAGAGAGCTTGCTGATCAAGGGGAAGAGACAGCGGGGCCCTGTGGGGCGGCCTAGGTGTCTTTGCTTTCCCATGTGTTAGAGCAGTGGTTCTCAACCTTCTGGCCCTTTAAATACAGTTCCTCATGTTGTGACCCAACCATAACATTATTTTCGTTGCTACTTCCTGACTGTCATGTTGCTACTGTTATGAATCGCATGTAAATACCTGATAGGCAGGATGGTCTTAGGCGACCCCTGTGAAAGGGTCGTTCGACCACCAAAGGGGACGCGACCCACAGGCTGAGAACCGCTGGGTTAGAGAGCCGAGCACACGCTCTACACCACGGCCTGCGGGAAGAAGAGGCGGGAACGACAGCTTCCGTCGCCTACCTTGACAGATGGGCAGGTTGTCCCACGTCCCGTCGTCACGACATAAGGAAGCCAGGTTGTACAGGTCGGGGTACCGGATCTTGAATCCCTCGTGGCAGGTGATGTTCAGCCTGTCTCCGTGTCTGTAGGTCCTGTTCTGGATCTCCGCATCCTCGATGAAAGGGATACGGCAATCTGCGGCCGTGGGGAAAGGACTCGTTATCGTTGGAACGTAAAACGGTTGCGGTTCACGGCGTCGCAAGGAAGCTGGTGGTTGGGGACCTGCACGGGTTTGACAAACGGCCCTCACTGATCACGAGGGTCAGGTCCCACGGACGAGCCCCAGAGGCTCGGGAAGAGGGACCGAGTGGGCGGGGCTCCGGACAGCGGAGCTGATGGACGATCTCGTAAATACGAGGAGAAAGACCAGAGTTGGGGATCCAACAGCACTACCCATCTGGTTGCACCCTGTGCACACAGCGCTGTGCAGCCCGCCTGGCTGGTCCCACCCGGGCAGGGCCAGGGCCTGAGTCTGGTAAGAAAAGTGCTTTTCAGCCCCAGCAGGCTTGGCTCAGTGGATAGAGCGTCAGGCCACGGACTGAAGGGTCCCAGGTTCGATTCCGGCCAAGGGCACATGCCTGGGTTGTGGGCTCGATCCCCAGTAGGGGGCGTGCAAGAAGCAGCCGATCAATGATTCTCATCATTGATGTTTCTATCTCTCTCTCCTTCTCCCTTCCTCTCTGAAATCAATAAAGAAATATATATATTTTTTAAAAAATAAAAGAAAAGTGCTTTGCAGGAGAGCAGGGGGCTGAGCCCAGGTTGCATCTGCTATGAGCGTCTCCCATCCACCGTATCCGTTCTGGGAAGATCATAAATACAGCAGCCCGGCACCGGCACCGCTACCTATCTCACGGAGGCTTGGAGCAAGCGGCCAGCTGCCGCCCACGAAGGGAGTGAGAGCAGGATGCGCGTGGAGGGGGTGGGGGTGGCTGACAGACGGAGGCTGGGGGTCAGGAGGAGGGCGGGGGAGGAACAGGGAAACGATCAGCAGACGAAATAAAATGAATCAACTCTATCCACTTCCCACTCTCTCTCCATCCAGCTGACCACGCAGGCCGTTCCATCCTGTGCTGCCAGGTTGGGGCCTGTCCCTTGGCCCCCTCCACCCCAAACACCATCCCACCAATCCCGGCTCAGTCACGCTGGGCCCCAGGCGCCCCTCTCCCTCTCTCATCGGCACATCTCTGTGCAATATCCTCGATGGTCCGAGTGCATGTAAGCAGGGGTGGGTGGGTGGGGGGGGGCTATTTATTTCTCCATTTAGACTCAGACAGCCCCTGACTCACAGAGGCGCACTAGTCCAAGTTTGCTGCTTCCGAAATTGTGGAGAAAAGGCGAAAGCCAAGGACGCCACCTTGACCATCAGAGTGACTTCCTCCAGAAGTATCTCCATGCTCCAAGAGGTGTAGGTTTCTCAGCCACGAATAAAGAACAGGATCTCGCCCGGGTCGGTGTGGCTCACTGGCTAGAGCGTCGGCCTGTGGACTGAAGGGTCCCAGGTTCGATTCCAGTCAAGGGCACATGCCCGGGTTGCGGGCTTGGTCCCCAGTGGCAGGGCGGGGGGGGGGGGGGGGGGCATACAGGAGGCAGCCGATCAGTGATTCTCTCTCATCGTTGATGTTTCTGACTCTCCCTCTCCTTTCCTCTCTGAAATCAATTTAAAAATATATATATTTCAAAAATAAATAAAAAATAAAAAAGGACAGAATCCCATCTGCGCGGGCTGGGAGGCAGCTCTGCACCCCAAGGCCCAGAGTGGGGTTCGGGGAGCTCTTCATTAGCTACAGGACGCTCCCAGGCTGACTGGGGAGCCCTGACCAGCCCCAAACTGCTCCAGGCCGGCCTGAGAGAAGATGAGTTCCACCTGCAGGAGGTTCGGAAGGGCGCCCGTGGGGCGGGCCTGCGTTTTTCACACGCAGCCAACCTACAAGTAACTCTGGGTCGTTTCTGGTGGGAGCTTGTGAATGGCTGCTTTCTGGGGAACTGTCACCGTCAGCTTGGCGCTCGAGGCTGCCAACCATCACCTTGTGGCCTTTATACATGGGCCGACGGGGACCTCTCCCGGTGCCAATGCTGTTTTTCTGCATCTGCCTAATAATTCTGTGACTTAGAGCAACTCCCTGCCTCCATGGCCCCTGGAGAGAAAGAAAGGGCACGATCTCCGTGGCCCGGGAGCACGGGAGCTGGCAGGAGGCAGCTGGTAAAAGCGGCCCTGGTTGGGAGTTCCCCTCTGCACGTACGCGGGGCCGGTGGCACGGACAGGGGAGCCCTCGTCTGGGGCAGTCGGCTGTCACCTCACCACGGCGATCGCTGATCACTTCTGCCACTGATCTTGCCGCAGCTGCCCCGGTCTGACCCGAACTTATTTCTGCTGGATATGTTTTTTCCCCTCTCCTTTCAAGTCGTGACCACATTGAAGTGAAAGAAATCTTTTTAAGAGCAAAAACCAAACGCACACCGAAGCCACAAGGGAGGGAGGGGAGGGAGGCAGTGACTCCTATGACAAGGAGCGCAAAGAAGAAATGCTGGAGGCAGGGAGGGGCACCCCCTGGCTCCCCCTTATCTCAGAAGACGGAAAACGAGGAGAGAATATCTTAGGGGGAGGCGTGCAAATGCTTGCCCTCGTGGGCACAGGCTGCTGCTTCTGATAACTCGTCTGAGGCACCAAGGAAGAAATTTTAGATGATAGAAAAGGCACATGAGAAGGAAGGGGTTATAAATAAAACGTGTGTAAAGCATCTATTTTGTTTTGGTGAAGGGTCTGCGCTGGGAGACAACCCACTTTCGCACAGGAGGAACTCTGAAAGATGAGTATGATTCGCCCGCTTTTGAAAAATGCCCGCACCACCCACCGTCTCCATGAATAAAGGAGCGATCTCCCATCCTTTCAGCCACCTTTAGCTCATCAGTCAAGTTGAAATCTTTTAATTAAAAACGTACAAGATAGCCCTGACCGGTGTGGCTCAGTGGGTAGAGCGTCAGCCTGCGGACTGAAAGGTCCCAGGTTCGATTCCAGTCAAGGGCATGTACCTTGGTTGCGGGCACATCCCCAGGGGGGAGTGTGCAGGAGGCAGCTGATGGATGTTTCTCTCTCATCGATGTTTCTAACTCTCGATCCCTCTCCCTTCCTCTCTGTGAAAAATCAATAAAATATACTTTTAAAAAAATGTACAAGATAATAGCAATACTTAAACTCACATTGCACCTTTTCTCCCAGGAAGCTCAAAGAAACTTCTTTTTTTAAAAAAAGATGTTTAATTGATTTTGAGAGAGAGAGGAAGGGAGAGAGAAAAACATCGTTGTAAGAATGAAACATCGATCGGCTGCCTCCTGCAGGGACCGAGCCCGTAACCTGGGCATGCGCCCTGACCAGGAATCGAACCTGGGACCTTTCAGTGCACGCGATGATGCCCAACCAACTGAGCCACACAGGCCAGCGCTCAAAGAAACTTCTTTTTTCTTTAAATATATTTGTACTGATTTCAGAGAGGGAGAGAGAGAAACATCAATGATGAGAGAGAATCATGGGTCGAGAGAATTAATGATGAAGGAGCCTCCTGCAGGCCCCTACTGGGGATCGAGCCCGCAACCCAGGCATGTGCTCTTGACCTGAATCGAACCCGGGCCCCTTCAGTCTGCAGGCCGACGCTCTATCCACTGAGCCAAACCAGCTAAGGCAGAAACTTCTTAACATCCAATTATTCATCTTGCATAGCAATCCTGGTCAGGTCAATGGGCCTCACAATATTTTAGGAAGAACTTAAAAATAATGCTTGCTGAATGAATACAGTTACTTCCCTGTGACGCTGTGCGAAGAACTGGGGAGCAGAGGGGTTACGCATGGAGACTTAGCAAGTTGTGGAAGAACAGGGGCCGCTCTCCCGTGCAATCGGCGACCTTCAGCCCCAACCAGACAATGAAGAAGATGGACCCCAACATGCAGGAAGCCGGGGTAACGGGCACTCCCCTGGGAGCTTCCAGAAATACCGATGTTTGAGCTCCCACTGCCCAGACAATTAAAATTAAATCTCTTGGCGACAGTTCCAGGCGCCGTTACTTCTAGAAGTTCCCCAGGCGACACTGACCTACGGCCTGGGTTGCAGACCTCCAGTATAGTAGAAAGAGCACTGAACCACGGGTCAGAATGTGGGTCCCAGTCCCAGTTCACTTGCCACGTGACTGCTGTGAGCCACTGAAACCCTGCAGGGTGTCGTAAGGAGGCAACGCTGACATTGTCTGGTGCCAGGAATGAATGATCTCCCCAGAGCGCCGTCTAACACGGGAGAAAATCGTGTTCTCTTTCCCCTTGCAAAGCGGTGCCAGGCCATCTCCCTGCATGACTGGGTCTCAAACTCTTTTCTGATGAAGAATCATTTGGGAGTTTAAAAACAAACAAACACGCAGTCCTAGCTGGTTTGGCTCAGTGGAAAGAGCATCGGCCTGGGGACTGAAGGGTCCCAGGTTCAATTCCGGTCAAAGGCATGTACCTCGGTTGCAGGCTCGATCCGCACCCCTGGCCGGGGTGTGTGTGAAGGCAACCAATCAATGTATCTCTCTCACGTCGATGTTTCTCTCTCTCTCTCTCTCTCTCTCTCTCTCTCTCTCTCTCTCTCTCCCTTCCATTCTGTCTTAAAGTCAATGGGAAAATATCCTCAGGTGAGGATTAACAACAAATAAAAACCATGCAGCCGTTGGCCTCACTGCCAACGTTCTAACACGGGAGGCCTGGCTGTGTTTCCAGCAAGTCCTTGGTGCAGGCAGTTCCGTGGCACCCGCTTTGGGAACCAGAGCCCCATGTGAACGGGTTCTCTCCTGGTTGAGCAAGATGCCTCCCCCATGGGCCTGGGTCTGGGCCACAATGATGTATCAGCCGCCCCTCACTCCCTTTCCCTGGGAAACCTCACCTGGGGTCAGGCCTGGGTCTGAACCCCAAGTCTGCCCTGGCTTCCCTGAGCCCCCTCCTTTCTCATCTGGAAAGGGAACAGAGCCTGCTTTGAGCCTCTCCACCCGAAAGGAGTTGACCGCCAACCAGAGGACGGATTTGCTAGGAAAGCCCTCGGCTCAGCCAGCTCATTCTCAAACCACGGGCTCTGGGGGCGACCGACGCTCTGCTAATAGCCTTACGCCAGCGCCCAGAGCTGGTCTGCAACCCGTTCTGGAAGATTCCCACTCAGGCTGGCCGTGAGACCTGTGGACTCCGGCTTCCCCCAAATCCCTTCTTATTGGCTTAGCATGGATTTCTCTGCAGCTGACTTGCAGCGAGGAACCAATGGGACCAGCGACTGTTTGCAGAACTGCTCAAGGGAGAAGGTGAGGAGAACAGAGAAGAGCGCTGAGGGGAAAACAGTCCTGCAATAGACAACCCCACTGCATGGGAACGGAAGTGCCACGGCTCTCGCTCTCCCTCCCTCCTCAAGGGCAACTCCAGGGGGCAAGTCAAAGAGGAAAAGGGAAGTTCTGTTTCTGCACCCCAAGGTGCTCCAGGGACACGCTGAGTCCACCCAGAGGCGAAAGCTCCAGCTAGAAGCGTCTGACCTTCCAAATATCCAAACACCCTCCCCAGGAGTGAGAATCTTAAGGGACAAGGGGACTAGGAGCTGTGGAATGTTGTCTCATACCCCAGGGGAGGCTCTCGCCCGACCCAGGAACCATGTGCCATGATTTATTCTGTCTCTTTAAACACACACACACACACACACACACAACCAAAACCCAAAACTGCTCTGCAGCCAGTATAACGAATGCCCTGCTTGCTGAATGTAGTCTGCATCCCAGCTGTACCCAGGGATGGTTAAGTAATGAAATCTTCCCATTAATATTGATAATGAAAAGGTTCCGGCTGTTCATAACACAAATGGATGTGAATTCATTTCACTTTAGTCGCTTTGGGCCATTGGGTTTTTTTTTAAAAATACGACGTCTCTGTCCGCGCACACTGTAGTCTGACTCATGGCTATGCTGCCCCTCCCCCTGGTGGGGTGTGCAGCTGGGACTTGTCTGTCCACGTTCTGATTTGACGTGTTAAGTGTCTGTAAAGGGCCTTCATGTAGAGTCAACCTTCCTTCACGGCCATCTTTTCTTATGAAAGGACTAGAGGCCCAGTGCACGAATTTGTGCATGGGTGGGGTCCCTCAGCCTGGCCACACTGAGTGGGGCCCATCGGGGCTGGCCAGCGGGGGTGGAGGGGGGCAGGGAGAGGGGCCACGGGAGCTTGGCCAGCTGGTGGGAGGGGCCGTGGGAGGTTGGCTGTGGGAGTGCACTGACCACCAGAGGGCAACTCCTGCATTGAGCGTCTGCCCCCTGGTGGTCAGTGCGCGTCATAGCAACTGGTAGACGGGTTGTAACAGTTGCTTAGGCTTTTATATATATAGTATACAGATTGCATTTGCCCAGGGAAAGTGACCCCAGGAGACCCAGCTGAGTGGGTTTAGAAAGGAAGAGGCCTGGATGGAGGCTGTCACCTGGCCTTTGGTCACTGTACTCACATCGGCAGCCCTGTGCCCACAGGGCATATTTTCAGCCCTTTGCCAACTCCAGGGTCTCCTCTCCACCTTACTGGCCGCCTCCCTGCTCCCTGGACCACAAGCATCCCCACCCCTGCGTAGGGATGGATGGGCAGGCTCTGGTCTGAGGGAAGCAGCTCGGAGAAGCAGACACCTCCCTGTGCATCTCTGGGTTGGAGGCTCTGGGTGCCGTGAAGTTCATCCAGTGCCCGTATTATCAATCCCATGAGTTCAAACTTCTATGCACCGAGTTTACTGGGAATAAACCAGTTTTGATGGGAATAAAGGGGCCGTGAGAGAAGGAAGATGCCCGAGACACGTGGCAGAGTGAAGTGGGGAATAAGAGAGAGGGAATCTGTGTAAACGAGCGCCTACTAACCACCCGGCTTTTGTAGAGCACTTTCCTACTATGAAGCATTGTAATGCACATAAACTTAATTTCCTTACATCTGCATCTCAGGGAGAACTAAACCAGAATAAGGACTTGGAGCATAATATTTCTATACAGCCCTTTCACCCTGAACTTTGATGGTGTCATTCACAGTGACACTGTGCTGTTTTATAACTGGTTAGAATGGGCTTTTGTGACACAAAGAAGGTTAGACATGACCTTGTGGGGGAGGGAGAGGGGAATAATGGCTGAGAAGCAGTTCCAGCTCTGCTGTGTGACCTTGATGAAGTAGGTGAACCTCTCTGAGCCTGTTTCCTAATAAGAACAGTACGACTCATCTTGTGGGGGAGACTGTGCCTATCAGATGAGATCGCGAGCATGAAGTTTTACTCCGTAATTATCTATAAAAATGAGCTAATTCATTACTGTGATTACTATTACCACCACGCAAGGATTCATTAGCCTTCTAAGAATGACCTGACAAGGGATACAAATGGATTCAGCAGCCCTTACTCTTCCCAGCATTAATTCTGATCAGGGAGTAAAAGCTATTTATAAATCAAGGGGGGGAAATTTTCAGCTTCCTCACTGCTACATGACACCCAGGGCAGAAACTTCTGGGTGTCCCCGCCCCCCGCCCCCCCATAAACTATGTGGAACAGAGAATGGTTATTAGGACGTTGGCAACGATAATTTTCTCCACCATCAGGGCAACAAAGGCAATCTCTTTACACAGATCTCTCAAAGGCCAACAAAATTACCATTAATATTAAAAATCAATAGACCTTCATACTTAGGACGGCAATGCCTGTTCTCCCAAGCTTTCTAAAAAATACAACGAGTGCCCTGACCCGTTTGGCTCAGTGGATAGAGCGTCAGCCTGCGGGCTCAAGGGTGCCAGGTTCGATTCCGGTCAAGGGCATGTACCTTGGTTGCGGGCACATCCCCAGTGGGGAGTGTGCAGGAGGCAGCTGATCAATATTTCTCTCTCATCGATGTTTCTAACTCTCTATCCCTCTCCCTTCCTGTCTGTAAAAAATCAAAATAAAATGTATATTTTTTAAAAAAATACAATGAGAGCTTACCATTTGGACCAGAATGCAGGTCCTTTGGAAACACGTGGCCTTATTTCACTTCGCATAATAAAAGGACTGACCCAACATGGCCACCCCCCCTTACACAGCCCCTAAGCAAACACTGGAGCTAACTGCTAAGAGTTAGCTGGTGTGGCTCAGCTCCTTTCCAGCTCGATCCCCAGTAGGGGGCGTGCAGGAGGCAACCAATCAATGATTCTCTCTCATCATTGATGTTTCTATCTCTCCCTCTCCCTTCCTCTCTGAAGTCAATAAAAAATATTTTTAAAAAATGGAAAAAAAAGAATATCTTATCATGACCAATAAATTGAGGGGTAGTTGCTAGAATAAATGTCTCCCTTGTCAACCTGTCATTGCTCGTCACAGCTGTTTCTTTCCTTCAATGAATCACGTCTAACAGAGAACTGATAAGTAGTCATTGATTTAATCCTCTGAATCAGACATTGTCTGTATCATTACATATAGTTTTTCCCCAATAATCTACTGCGCTTTTTATGGAGTAACATGGAAATGAGTGTGGAGGTGGCAGCCCGGTCATAAACAGCCCTAATGTGATCTGAGCTTCTCTCCTGCATCGACAACAACGGTGATGAATTGGATGGTCATTGAGATCGAGAGGGGAGATGATTACTTCTAACGCTGAGATGAATGGATGTGCCCCAGCCCTCATCACACACGCGTGCTTTTCCGTCAGCGTGCAGGACTAGCTCGGAAACGAGGACAGCATCCCCGGGCACTGACCCCTCTGGCACCCGCAGCCTTGGACCCCTGCAGCCATGGCAACACAAGCTGGCCACAACGCAGACACTGACCACGTGAGAGGTTTCCATGGGAGGGGGAGGGGGGCGGGTGTGAGCACTTTACCTTCTTGCACACAAATGGATCTATCGCTTGGGATCCATCCCAGGGTCCCATTGAGATGCTTCACACACAGTCTCTTCGTAGAGCCCTTCAGCTTGAATCCGTCTTGGCAATGGTAGCGGGACACGGAGCCTTCGAAGAAAACCCCTCCGCTGGGCGTCCTGAAGCCATTCTCGGGGACGCCGGGGTCAGCACACACCTGGAGGTCATCGAACCCTACATGGACAGAGAGCAGAAAAGGTGTCCCTACACATTCCAGCGCCGAGGGTCTTCCCAGCTAAGTGGCAGCCACTGTGTTCTCCCATGGCCCACCCAACCACACCAACCAGAGAGCCAGGAACGTAGGCACTCTAGTGCACATCTCACCCTGCTCTTCGCTCCTCGCTTAGCGTTTCAGTTCCATGGCCAAGGTCGCTTTTCAAGGAGGGAGATGAGAACACATAAGCCACAAAAGGAACTGCCTCAACAGCTGGACGAAATGCTGATGGTTGAGCGAGGAGACAGATTGTCCTCGAAGGGCGGGTAAGATTTCTACAGGCAGAACCAGCTGTGGAGGGAGGCCTGGCCGGCGTTCTAACGGGAATGGCATGAGCGAGGGCCTGCGCTCAAGACAGTAGCCCATGTCTGGGGAGCAGAAAGTGGGCTCCATCGCTATATGGGTGTATGGAAGGGGCATGCTGGGAATGCCAACCTCCCCCCTGTCTCTCACCCCCGTGTGCCAGGCCTCAGTCAAGGTCATCCTTGAAGGTCTAGGAGGCCTTCCTGAACCCCACGCTTCCCCCCCCCAGCCCCCCAGTGTCCCACCACTGTGCCGTGAACACAGTCCTGCATTGAACTACAGTGGGGCCTTGACTTACAAGCGTCCCGACTAACGAGTTTTTTGAGATACCAGCTGTCTCTCGGCCGATTTTTTACATTGAGTTGATAGAGTAATTTGAGTTAACGAGCTCGGTCTCGGAACGAATTAAACTCGTAAGTCAAGGCCCCACTGTAGTTGGAGAAGGACCGCCTCTCGTACCGGGCTGTGAGCCCTCCAAGGACAGGTCCTGCGACCTTCCCATCTTGGCATCCAGAATCTCTCACAACATCCTACAGAGGAAGCCCTCCATCAGCGTCTGCTGAATGAATAAACGGGGTTGGAAAAGGAAGCTGGAGACCTACTGGGTGATCCCAAGAAGCCAGGCTAAGCGAGGAGGCCAGTGTGGAGCCAGGGGGCAGGCCCGTGGGCCCGGGGGGCCGACTGGTGGGGTGGGGAAGAGGCGATGAGCCTGAGAGGGCACGAGGGTGCTGGAGGGGCAAGGAGGGCACCAGGGTACAAGGCATTTCCGCTTCAGGTCACCTGACTGGAGGTCGGGGTGAGGGAGATGCCCAGGTGGCTGAGATGAAGGCTGTCCTGGGCTGGAGGGGAAGCCAGGCATGAGGAATGGTCCTTCGTGTGCATAAGATCTGAACGCCCTGTCAAAGGGAAGGAAGGTAGCTCACCTCTTAGTTCTTACACAACCAATGGACACATCCTCACGGAATAGGTACCAAAAATAGACACTAACCCAGGGCTCACCCCTCTTAGGGTGCTCCCCATCCTGATTGTCAACGCTGGTCTACTCAGCTGTCTCCCTCACTGGGCTGTGAATCTGGGAGGGGGAGACCAGCTCTTATTCTTCACCTCCTCGGCACCTAGCATGGTGTGTTGTGAGGGTGGACATCCCACCAGTGCTGCTAATAAAAGAGGAATGAATGGATGAGTGGAGGGAGGGAAAGAGGATAAAGAATAAGTGGGTGGATGGAAGGATAGAGGATGGGTGGATGGAAGGATAGAGGATGGGTGGATGGATCAGTGGGTGATGGATAGATGGATGGATGAATAAAGGATAGATGAATAAATGGATGGGTAGATGGAGGATAGGTGGGTGGATGATGGATGGATGGATGGATGGATGGATGGAGGATAGATGGGTGGATGGATGAAGCCACACAACATCTGCTCTGCTGGACTCATCAGGCAAACGTCCCTCCCCCTCCCCCTATCGCTTCAATAGCATCTAAAGCCTGTGTATTCCAGGGACAAGGGAGGCGTGATATGCCTCCTCCCCCCAGACACAGACACCTTCTCCTCTCCTAACCCGAATGTACTGCTCTCTTCACATTTTTACAACCTTCTTCCAGTCCACATCCCCAGACACCCCAGCCTTCCTCCTCCCTCTCCAATGTGGGGCCAGAGGTGGGTGTATGCCAGGGGTTCGGCTGAGACATCTGTGTCCACCTCCTCCTGCCCCAACACGTGCCTTCTGACCAGTCACCGCCTGCGAGCACATGAGCCATGCTGACTGCTGGGTCTGGGCACAGACCCTTACCACCCTGAGCCACAAAACTGTTCTCTCTCAGAGAAGAACAGATAAGTCAAGGGAGAGGTGGAGATAAGATCCGGCCTCGGATCTATCAGAAAAATGACCCCTGCCCTAATAAATAAATGATGAAGATCAGGATGTGAGAACAGCAGAGCTTCCTCGTGAATCCAATTCGTACTCTTCCTTTACATATCCCTGCCCCTTTAAAAGGACATCCCTGTCCAGTCTCTGCTTTCACGTAACCATAGTTACCCCCTGACTCTACGTCCCTGCCCGGGCCTGTGCTGATGATCAGGGTGCTGCTGGCCTCGGAGTCTAGCCGTCGGCGAAGAGGGGAATGAGAACAAGCAGTGAAAAGAAAGCAATTGGAAAGCGGGGCGGCACAAGGAGAAAAATATTCTTCATTTTGGACAACTAATCCCATCGAGCAAGACAGTAATTTTCTGGGGCTTGAGCGAGCTTCGATTCCACTTTGCAAATTGCCCCCAAGCGGATCGGGTCCCAGCCTGGGCCATTTTTTTTCTGTGGAGCTGTTCTCCTGGTGTCTTTCTGTAATGTTGATGGGCAGCCCCATCAGATAACGTGTCCACTAAGGAGGCGGGCTGGCCTCGGGGCTGGGGAAGAGGAGCGGAGAGTAACACGCCTGCTGCCCACTGACCAATCTTATCCTAGGACCCTGCAGTCCTGAAATCGAGCCGTCTCCCTCCCATTCTTCAAATTCTGTGACTGCTTTGGATCCAAATAGCCACAGCCTGGAGAAGGGAGAGGAGCTCATGGGGTGATTTCCAACATGTATGTTTTGGGGGTCAGATGGAGGATGGGACGTTCCATTTTAATGTCCTCAGAAGTGGCGTCCCCTAGCACTTGCTCCTGAATGCCATGGAGTGTGGCATTTATAGAGAAGAGCGGGTCTTTGTGATGGTTCGTTTCCTGTGTCAACTTGGCTGGCCATGGGATGCCCGGATATTTGACCCGACAGTATTCCCGGGGTGTCTGTGAGGGTCATGCTGGGCGAGATTAACACGTGAGTGGTTGACTGGGTAAAGCAGATTGCCCTCCTGCACGTGGTGGGCCGCGGCTAATCCGTTGAGGGCCTGCGCAGAATAGAGGCTGGGGAAGGGAGAATACACGCTCTCTGCCTGCCTGACTTCAAGCCGGGACATCCGTCCTCCCTTGACTTGGACTGGAACTTACACCATCGGCTCTCCTGGGTCTCTCCAGCTGCCCACAGTAGATCTTGGACTTCTCAGCGTCTATAAATGCATGAGCCAATTCCTTATGAGTGTGTGTGTGTGTGTGTGTGTGTGTGTGTGTGAGAGAGAGAGAGAGAGAGAGAGAGAGAGAGAGAGAGGGAGAGAAAGTCCTATTGGTCTGTTTTCTCTATTGTGAAATTAAGAGAGATGGAAACACACGTAAAGCATGCCTGGCACGTGGTAAGAGCACAATAAATGTAAGTTATTCCTTTTCCATCTGTTCCCTAAAGAACCGAAAAATACAACTTCATAAAAAGGCAATCTCCTAATTTCCGAGAGCCACCGTCATTTCCAAAAATATTCAAGCTGTTTTCCCCCTAATCTGCCCCAGAATTAAGTGTCTTTGCAAATGACTGTTGACTTTAAGAATGACAACCGAGTGCTTCGCTTGGCCAACAGCTAAACCGTAAGTTAGTAACATAAACTTCCAGAGAACTGAACTCTGTTTTCTCTAACTTACGGCCCCGGCGTGGAGGGGGACTTGAGGGCCAGCAAGCAGTTCCCAGTGCAGGGACAGCTCTGGTTTTCATTACCAAGACAGCAGCCGGTTTCTTGGAAACCTCCCCAGCGTCCGCTCTCAGGGCGAGCAGTCAAGCTCCTCGGAACCCCCGATGCAGGCGCAAGGCCACGTACATCCCTGGGCCCCAGGGAGTCACACCAAAACCAAACAAACAGAAAACACCAAGAATCTGAGGATTCAAGGAGAAAGAGCTCAGAGCACAAGAAGCAGACGCAGACAAATGTTTCAGTAGGAAAGAACACAAAAAATTCGACAAGGGAAACCAAAGGTTTCCAAATGGATTTTGTTTGTGAACTTAGTGCTGGACCATTCAGTGTATTAACGGTCACATATCTAAGAGGTACCTGGGCCCGGCCGGCGTGGCTCAGTGGTAGAGCGTCGACCTATGAACCAGGAGGTCATGGTTTGATTCCCGGTCAGGGCACATGCCTGGGTTGCGGGCTCCATCCCCAGTGGGGGGCATGCAGGAGGCAGCCAATCAGTGATTCTCTCTCATCCCTGATGTTTCTACCTCTCTCTCCCTCTCCCTTCCTCTCTGAAATTAATAAAAAATGTATATTTTTTTAAAAAGAGATATCTGGGGGAAGAAAGGGAAGGTGATTACTGTTATCATTTATTAGGCTGAACAGATTTTTCACTACAAAAGCAGTGTCTCTTGGGAAATACAGCGAGGACCGGGCTCATTACTATAGTAATATTTCTGCCACACCAATAGCGCCATATACTGCTTATTACAGCAAATTTATACTAACGAGGTACCACTTAAACCTCGTTTTGTGAAGACACAACAATGAGTTGGGGAATATGGAATTTATCGATGTGGGTTGAGGGCTCAGTATTCTGGATTCCATTACCCAGAGTACACACTGAACACTGCACCGTGATAATATTATACTTATTAGTTATCGACAGAACAGCAACTCTGAATATTTGGATGGCAATCAAGTTAGGCAACTGTTCCCTAGAAACAGTGAGAATGTGTGCATGTTTCAAGAAGGAACCAGAGATGAACAGAACGTTTGCTATGTCGGAGCAAGGAAATGTAGCAAAACAAAGTCTTCACAGCATAATTTAGACCTGATGAAAGTGGATGGAGGCCACAGATGTGGGAGTCATGGCGCCCCCCCCGTTTGACGCCAGGACTGATGTGAGCTCCCTGGGGATTTAATTCGCGTTGATTTCCCCATCATTCCTGGATCCTTCCGCTCCGTTTCAGGGCCAATAAAACTGATAACGATGCTAACTCGGAAAGCGATTTTTCACTCCGGTCTCAGGATACCGCTGCATAAAAGCATGGCTCGCCACGTAACGAAATCACTCCAGATTATGACAGTGTGACATGGAAAAGCAGAATAAACCTTTTTATCTGCTCGAAATAAAGCAAGCACAGGCAACCATTCATCGGAGAACAAGGACTTCTCCCAGCAACGCGAAGATGGTGGCTTGGGCATGTCCCAGCTGATAGAAACTTTAGGATTACCGGGTGACAGCACTGACTCAAGGAAGACGGCAAGGATGAATAAAAGAAAGGATTCACACCTTTTAAATGCGGTTTTTCCTAAAGCAAATCCTTACGGAGCCAAATGAGGTCCCCGTCTAGCTGAGCTCCGGGACCCTGGACAGATAACTGCATCTCCCAGGGTTGTCGCATCTTATCCATAAACAAGGCAACTGGATGACTTCTCAGGTCCCTTCCACGTTTAAATCCCAGAACTTCTAGACCAGTGGTTCTCAACCTTCCTAATGCCGCGACCCTTTAATACAGCTCCTCATGTTGTGGTGACCCCCGATTTCATGGTTACAAATTGAACATCATGAAAGCATAGTGATTCATCACAAAAACAATATGTCATTATAGATGTGTTTTCCGATGGTCTTAGGCGACCCCTGTGAAAGGGTCGTTCGACCCCCAAAGGGGTCTCGACCCACAGGTTGAGAACCGCTGTTCTAGACTCTTTCTGATCAAAAAAATAATAAATGGTAACAACCCCCTCTCCCCCGCCCCAGGCACAAACACTTACATGGAAGCAGCCCGGATGACAATTCATGGGTGGCTTGAAACAAACCAACAAAAACTCCCAGAAATGGCTGTCTGCTGTTTTTTAAAAACTCTGGTTCCCTTTCCTTTCTGTGAGCAACACTAACGCATAAGAGCGCGACAGTTTACAGAGCGTTTTACGCGCGGGATCGCAGCTCCGCCACAGAACAGCCCCGAGAGACCAATCGGACAGGCTGGGAGGGTCCGTTCTCACAGGCACATATGAGCATCCGACCGCTAACGAATGGTCCTAACTTCACAGCCGCCTCGTCAGGAACCCCGCGCATTCCCTCCGCACGGTGGTTCATTCACAAACCGGCCTCCGGATCATGGTGTCACATTCTCAAGTGCCACCCGGGCTTCCCCGGGGTTTGGGGACCGGGAGGAAGAGCAAGGTTCCATGGGAAGCAGAACATGGAAAAGCAGCCACTGCTGACGTAGGGCGGTGTCGTGCAAGGAGACTGTCTCTGGTCACCACCGAGATGACCTTCCCTACTAGTAACAGGCAGGGATCGGTGGACACTTCGGCAAGGAACGAAGAGTTCAGGGCTCTGTTTGTTTCTTTCTTTCTTTTAAAGATAATTAGCTCAAGGAAAACCTTGCTTCCATCACCTATATATATAAAGTCACCATCAAAAATCTGCTCAGCCCGGCCAGTGTGGCTCAGTGGTTGAGCATCGGCCTATGAACCAGAAGGTCATGGTTCCATTCCCGGTCAGGGCGCATGCCCAGGTTGCAGGCTCGATCCCCAGTGGGGGGCGTGCAGGAGGCTGCTGACCAATGATTCTCTCTCATCATTGATGTTTCTCTCTCTCCCTCTCCCTTCCCCTCTGAAATCAATAAAAATGTATTTTAAAAATGTGCTCAGATGTTCCAGTCACCACCATTTCTGCTCCGTCCCCCTAGGAATCGGCTGTCTTTGGTCAAAGCCACAATAGGGTTCATGCATCAATTATTAGCACTGAATGCTAATGATTAAAACACAATTCCCCACATAAATAGTTAACTAAAAAAAATACAAGAAGTATATTATAGCATGATCCTTTTTAAAAAATACACAAAAAGGAGGCATCTGCATAGAAAAAAGAAAAAGGAATCTGCCTACATTTTAACTGGGTTATTTGGGGTTGAAGGTTGATTTTTATAATCTTCTTTACATATGTCTGTATATTCCAAATTCTCTGCAATGAAACATTTATCATTTTTAAAAAATGAATAGTGCCCTAGCTGGTTTGGCTCAGTGGATAGAGTGTCAGCCCATGAACCAAAGGGTCCTGGGTTTGATTCCGGTCAAGGGCACGTACCTCGGTGGCAGGCTCCTCCCTGGCCCAGGCCCTGGTCGAGACTCGTGCAGGAGGCAACCAGTCGATGTGTCTCTCTCACATCGATGTTTCTCTCTGTCTCTCCCTCTCTTCTCCACTCTCCCTAAAATCAATGGGAAAATATCCCTGGGTGAGGATTAAAAAATAAAAATTGAATTTTTTTAAATGTATGCTAATGGCACGGGTGTGTTAAATTGGGGATGGATCACTGACAGGCTCCAATATTAAGAACAGAGCAGTGAGGTTCTTCTAGAGAAGCATGGTCCCCGGAGCCAGAGCTGCTGTGATGGGCACTAAATTCCACAGAGACGCCTACAAACAATATCACTTCACTCTAGTGGGCGCCCTAATCCATTTCCTCCCAGGAGGAATGGAGCCAACTCCGGGTGCCCCAGACTCTGACACGGCCCAGGGCTGATGGAATCCAGCGTGCTGCCCATGGGGTTACAGCCCTTCTTCCCAGGAGGGGGGCAGCACTGAAAATCCGGGGGCTCACACCCGGCAGACAGCACGAGACCAGGAGAGAGCAGAGCCAACGGGAGCCGAGGGTGACACAGCTGGCTGGTAGGGACCGATAATGAACCGTGACTTCCTATCTGAAATCACTTCATTTCCCAAACCCTGGATTATAAATAGGCCGTCCGCGGAATTCGTTTGGGATCAAAAACGTTTGGATGAAATGCCACCGGTTCCCAAAACAAACACCCTTTTCTCTGATGGTAACCTGCACACCAGCCGGAGGAGAAAGACAAAAGCCAAAGGTGACGTGAGATGTTCTCCCAGCAGCCCCGGGGGCCGCCATGGCTGCTTCGCTTCAAAGAAAAACAAATCACCGTCACGAAAGGGCATCGAAAAATGGGCTCTTTTGACGTGCAAATTTCTACCCTGATTTGCGGTTTAAAATGTGTGTTACAGCCCTGACCGGTGTGCTCAGTGGTCAGAACACTGGCCCGTGCACCCAAGGGTCTCGAGTTCGATTCCTGGTCAAAGGCTCGTACCTGGGTTGTAGGTTCAATCCCCCCGGGGCCCGGTTGGGGCATGTGCATGTGTTGGAGACAACCAATTGCTGGGTCTTTCTCACACTGATGTATCTCTCTCTCTCACGTTGATGTTTCTCTTTCTCTTTCTCCCTCTCTCCTTCTCTCTCTCTCACACACACATTGATGTTTCTCTCTCTCTCCCTCTCTCCCTTCCACTCTCTCTAAAAATCAATGAAAAAAATACCCTCAGATGAGGATTAATAAAAGGCCGAATTACAGCAGTGATGGGGGTAGACCTGGTGAGCAGTCCAATTCAGGAATGAGGGCATTTAGGAGGAATGCAAAGAAAAAAGGCAAACACATACTCGTTTGCTCGAGAACGGGCTCAGGTTTTTCTGTTCTTGTTTCTTTTTTCTTGCAAAATCTTATAAACTCTCCAAACCTCTATAACATAGAAGCCCACGTGTCTTTCTCCCGTCTCCAACTGCAGCCTGCGTGCGCTATCATTCCTGGCCAGAAAGGAATCTAGGAAAAAGGATTGAGGGGACCTGGGCCTTGGGCCGTGCCTCCCTTCTTATCGCTGAAAGAACAGCACAGAACTTTCTGCTCCAGGAGTCAGCTGTCGGCTAATTTCCTCTGAGCTCAATTCGTTTTTCTAATTTCATCTCTCGGCTATTATTCCAGCGAGAAGCGCAAGTCGTGTCTCCACCTGCCGGGTCCTTTTCATTAGCGGCCAAATGAGTGAGCGGGAATCACGTGCGCCATTTGCACCGCTAACGGTCCGGTTCATGAATGTGGTGCTTAAAATATGTCATACCAGCCCCTCCGGAAAAACCATACGCTACTGGTTACACTGAAGGACCCTGGGCTCCTGCAGGCCGGGCCAGTCACACCTTGAGCCGCCTGCAGACGCGGTTGTCATCATTTTAAAGTTGGAGAGGGAGAAAATGAAGCAGCTGCTATTTAAGGTTTTATGGAGCCTGCAATGTGTCTCATTAGCTGGCAAATAGGATAGGCCGGGAGCGAAAGCAGCCCCAGGCCAGCTCTCGTATTAGCGTTGCTTCTCTCCTGTCTCCCCAGAAAGAAAAAAAAAAACTTTTATTTAAAAGAAACATAAACAAGCTTATTAAAAATAGAAGAATTCACCCTGACCAGTTTGGTTCAGTGACTAGAGCGTCGGCCTGCAGACTGAAGGGTCCCGGGTTCGATTCCTGTCAAGGGCATGTACCTTGGTTGGGGGCACATCCCCAGTAGGGGGAGTGCAGGAGGCAGCTGGTCGATGCTTCTCTCTCATGGATGTTTCTAACTCTCTATCCCTCTCCCTTCCTCTCTGTAAAAAATCAATAAAATATATTATTTTAAAAATAGAAGAATTCCCAAATAACACCCCCATCTGCTGAGTTTAGCCGTAAGAAAAACTCGGAGAAGACATGACTTTAACAGACATATACCGAGAGTGGTGGGGAGATGAAGTGTGGAACTGGTGAGGGTTTTACCGGGTTCTATGCAAAGACCGTTCATCGGTCAGACACTCCTGGTGCTGGTTCAGTTTCTCCTAAACCACGTTTAACTCACCCTATGACGTCAGCCACTTCACCACAGAGAACCAAAGAGCATGACTTCCTTTCATATGGTTGAAAGCAACCTGGCGGCTCCCCCGAGCCTGGGGACTTGAACTTGGGGAGCTGTGGATGCTGCTTGCTCTGGGCTCAGTAAAGGGCCTGGGACACAGGGGTCTGCTGTGCATTTGGCAAAAGGCAGGCGGGGTTCCAGGCCAGAGCCCAAGCGCGAGCCCAGTGTTCTCCTTCCCTGGCACCCTCGGGCCTGGGGCCGCCTGCAGGACCCTGTCCCTGGGAGCTGTCACCAGCCTCAGAGATTTAAGAAGGCACTGCATGTGCACTCACAGTGTCCTGGGTCAGGCCGTCTCATCGCTGAGAACGCATCCGCTGGCTGGAAACGTATCTTGCGGGGGGGAAAGGGGGGGATGTCTTGTTGGCTCTAGTCCACAGGGAAGCAGGAAACAGAGAGCAGAGCTCTCCACAGCTGACTCTGATCTCGTTAGCCACAGACAATCTTTCCCTCCACACTCGGAATTGGACGCAGACGGAACACCATAGGGGTAATGTTGTCTGTCAGCGGTAAAATAGTGTTCTCTAAAAAAAAATTTTTTTAAGAAAATTGGCATTTTTTACCTGTGCTTCTAGACATGATAATCACAGCGTCAAAATGTCCAAGTATGTCTATCATTAACATACTAGAGGCATGTTAACATACTTGATCCAGCAAGGTACACGAGATTTGTGCACTTGGGGGGGGGGTCCCTCAGCCCGGCCTGTGAGGCCTGCGCCCTCTCACAGTCTGGCAGTTGGACATCCTTAGCACTGCCCGCTGCTGCTCGCCAGCTGTGAGCCCAGCTTCTGGCTGAGCGGCACTCCCCCTGTGGGAGCGCACTGATCACCAGGGGGCAGCTCCTGTGTTAAGCATCTTCCCCCTGGTGGTCAGTGCACATCATAGTGACGGGTCGTTCCACTGTTCGGTCAATTTGCATATTAGCCTTTTGTTATATAGGATTTTTGACTCCACATGTTATACAAAGGGCCCTCGGATGCAGTGTCTCAGTCCTTCCTCCTGGGCCCTTATGTCACAAGGACCCCAGGGCTCTGAGCGGCTACGTGACTCGCTTCTGGTCTCAGGGTAAGAGGCAGCATCAGAACGAACACCCGCACCAGCCCCTTCCTGCTCTGGCCACCCAACCATGCTCCGCGAGGGGTTGTCCGATGGCTCTGAGTTCCGGATCTACCTACTCTGTTCTTAAAGGTTCCTGATTCCTCTCGTGGGACAGATCGGGGACTCCTCTCTGGGCAAAATGCACCTCTTTGCTTGCTTCCCCCCCCCCCACCTGACAGCCCACACCATTCAGAGGCTCGGTGCACCTGCCCAGGGAATTGGCAGTCCCGGCTGCTGACCTTCAGTTGTGTCCGGTTGCTGATCCTGTCCTGGTACTTGGTGTACCTCCTCTATTCCCCTCCAGCTCCCTGTACTCTCTGGGGGTGATTTTTCACTTCAGTCCAGCAGCCATATCAATGGGTATGAAGAAGAGTGAGAAAAGAGGGATTTGAAGTCCGGTTTTCTATTTATAATCAGGGAGAAGGCTCAGACACCTGCAGATAAAAGTTTGGGATTGTGAATGGCCTTCATTCCCCCAAATTATCCCATTCTTGACCAACAAACAAACAAGAATGGCCGTGGGTTGCCTGTTTTGACTTAATACTTTACAATCTCGTTCCAAAAAACTTGAAAACGCCTTTGCCTGAAATCGCCATGCCTTTCCCCAAGTGTTCACACTCTTAAGTCCTTTTCCCCAAGGTTGTAGCTTTCCCCAGCCCTTCATCTATGTATGCCTTCTCCCCCCACTATCTCTATTTTATAATCATTTGTGTTCTGTGCTCCTCTCCAACTCTAAGCTCTTAGAAGGCACACACTCCTGATTTCTTTTTGCATCCCTCCAGTGCTTGTTGCTGGTCTTTCACATGGGTAGAGCTCAGCAAAAGTTGATTTAGTAAATGGATCAATGGATGATGGATGGATGGATGATGGATGGGCAGATGGGTGGATGGCAGGATAGACAGATGGGTGGATGGATGGATGGATGGATGTATAAATGATGGATGGGCAGATGGGTGGATGGATGGATGGATGGACAAATGGGTGGATGGATGGACAGGTGGGTAGATGGCAGGATAGAGAGATGGAAGAGGGATGGATGGATGGGTGATTAAATGGCAAGATAGATGACTGAATGATAGATGAATGAAAACATGGAAGAGAGAAGGGAGACTCTTCCTTCTGCATGCGACTACCACTTACTCTGTTTTTGTATTTCTCTGGAAATATTTACTCGTCCTCATTCTCACACTCATTTGACTCCTAGGCATATTCGTAGTCGAGGAAGGTTTGTAATTTCTCTGCTGCCACCACTCAATTGAAAGCGTGCCGGCAGGCTGCAGCCAGGCAAAACCATCAAAGGCCCAACATCTGAGGGGCTAAACCACAGCCCACATGTCACTGTCCTCACTTCCTATTTAAAAAAACAAAGGTGCCCTAGCTGGTTTGGCTCAGTGGATAGAGCGTCAGCCTGTGGACTGAAGGGTCCAAGGTTCGATTCTGGTCAAGAGCATGTGCCCGGGTTGTGGGCTCGATCCCCAGTGGGGGGCGGGCAGGAGGCAGCCGATCAATGATTCTCTCTCATCATTGATGTTTCCATCCCTCTCTCCCTCTCCCTTCCTCTCTGAAATCAATAAAAAATATATATTTTTTTAAAAACAAAGGTATTCTGTTTGGAAAATTCCCCAGGTCTTCCTTCTCCAGCCTGCTTCATTGGGTTTCCAAGTTCTCCTGAAATATCTTTATTCTTTCCTAAGCCCCTCACTGCCTATTTTCATGACAATGTAAAGTCTTAAACAGGGAGACACAGAAAACAACAAAGGAGAAAATAAAGTCCACAGTGAGAAAAATGAAATAGGTTCGCTGACAGCCAAAGGAGGACCGGCCAGTAACAACGCCGTTTGTCTTGGTTACGGCTTTTCCCTTCCCCTCTCTCTCGGCGTTAATAGAAATAAAACGGCGCGTCCCCGGCCTCCTGCAGCTCACGCACAGTTAGCACCCCGGGCGATCGGAGCCACGGAGTTCAAGTACCGTGGAGACAAATTCAAGTGAACAGACTGGAGACGCGATGGACTGCAGCGTTTAGTCCGTGGCACTAGTCACCATCGCTGGCGGGTTTTATGTAAAAAAAAAAAAAAAAAGGAGAGTCCTAGGGGGGAACGGGTCCATGTAGACAGCAAGGGCCTTCCCATCCCAGGAATGTATCTGCTAGAAGGAAAAGATGGAAGGGCAGCCGAGAGAGGGGAGTGGAATGAGTTCTGCCAAATGGTGATTTCGGATCTTTGTTCCAATAAACATGCCTGTGCCCACGTACAGTTTCACTGCAGCCTGCACCCCGTTTTCATAACGGCTAGAGGCATGACTGACTGACTCATTGCAGGAGAGGGTACTTCCCTATGACAGGCCCCCTTGAATGGGTCCGCTCAGGGTCACCTATTAAATTCCTATGCTTCTGCTTCACCATCAGATTCGTACTATTTTCTCTGATGACTCTGACAATTCTAACTGCTTAGAGAGGCAACAACTGCCCATGATCAAAAGGGTAATAATAGCCCGGCCAGTGTGTGGCTCGGCGGTTGAGCATCTACCTAGGAACCAGGAGGCCCCGGTTCGATTCCCAGTCAGGGCACGTGCCCAAGTTGCGGGCTCGATCCCCAGTAGGGGGCGTGCAGGAGGCAGCCGATCCATGATTCTCTCTCATCATAGATGTTTCTCTCTCTCTCCCTCTCCCTTCCTCTCTGAAAGCAATAAAAATATACTTAAAAAAAAAGAGTAATAATGACGACTTAGATTTGATTTGCTGGCGCTTCAGAGTTCGCAAGCGGCTTTCAAATCCCAGCGTCACGGAGAGACCTGCTCCTTAGCCCGTAACCGATGCCCTGGGCCGCTGAGTCCCAAAGGCAAGCTTCCCCTTTCTCTCGATTCCCATTCCAAGCCGCCTGTGAAACCCTGTGTGCCCACAAAGCCTGTCACTTCCAGCAACACACAGCTGGACCTGTGTCCCCCCCGATTGAAAGGGCCCCCGAAAGGCAATGCAAGCACAGCCTCGAAACTGCAGCCGCCCCGCACGCACGGTCTACTGAAAGCCCTTGGTTTCCCTCCACGGCCTTTGGTCCCGTCTACGCAGGCAGAAGCCAGGTCCTTGGGCCTGAGACTTTGCAACAGCCAGTGGCCTGCCTCACGCACTGTGCAAGGCCTCCGTTCACATGGCTTTGTGTGACTTTAAAAAATAATATATGGCCCTAACCGGTTTGGCTCAATGGACAGAGCATCGGCCTACAGACTCAAGGGTCCCAGGTTCGATTCCGGTCAAGGGCATGTACCTTGGTTGCAGGCACATCCCCAGTAGGGAGTGTGCAGGAGGCAGCTGATTGATGTTTCTCTCTCATCGATATTTCTAACTCTCTATTCCTCTCTGTAAGAAATCAATAAAATATATTTTAAAATAATAATAATAATAATAATAATATATGGTTTTATTGAGAAGAGTGGAGAGAAGAGAGAGAGAGGGAGAGAAAAGAGAGAGGGAGAGAGAGAGAGAGAAACATCAATGTGAGAGCAAAACATTGATTGGCTTGGCTGTCTCCTACACGCCCCCTACTGGGGACCAAGCCCATAACCTGGGAATGTGCCCTGACCGGGAACTGAACCTGCGACCTTTTGGTGCAGGGCACGATGCTCACCTAACTGAGCCACACCAGCCAGGGCTGGGTGACTTTTTAGCCAACCAGAGAGACTCCAACAAAGCCATCTGCTGCCACAAGCAGGAGCCTGAGGAGCCGGGAGGCCCCCGGCCTGGACCTGCTCTGGCCCGGTGACACTGACCAAGACGTGCCCGGGAGGATGTGCGCTCACCTCGTCTTCAGCAAGAAATCACCCCCCAAACCCGCTGGAGGACAGCAACGACGTGCCCGCAGTAGATTGAAAAGGACAGTAAAAGGGACAAGACAACTGCTAATGGGTAAGGCAGGGCCAGTCCTTCCTAAATCCTAAAGCGACATTGTGCAATTCCAGGCCCCCGGGCCCCTCACCTGGCTGACTCCCACCGACATCCCGGTCCCTGAAATCCCAGGGGGGCGGCCCTGGAGGGCTGCATGGGCCCCTGCGGGGAGGGCTGGGTCTTGGGGACAGCGGCACCCGCGTGGCACTGGTTACAAGCCCCCCTTCTCTCCAGCTTCTGAGTCCTCGCCCGCTTAGTCAGATGCCAATTACTAAGTAAGGCAGCAGTCGGGGTGGCGTGTCAGGGACCCTCTACGGGGCCATAAAATACAGGGCATTTGGCTCATAAAATATTTGGAGGATGCTATTAGGAAGCACAGCGAGGCCACGGCAAAGCAACTTGTTTCCTCGGTGACCAGATACCCACGTATCTACGGCAAATACCACAGTGTGTGTGGAAATGACATCTCTCTCTTCAGACACGGTACCTGCACGCCAACACGCATCCAAGGGATTAAATTACTTGCTCTCCTGCAGAAATTGGGCAGTTACCGCGGCTGGCATGGCTGACAATTTTCAGAAGCTCGAGTTCGTTCCCGACCACCCGCCTTCCTAGTTCATTGCACGGAGATAAATGGTTTCTTAGGGCCTGTCCATTCCAACCAGATGTCGTTGGTTATTTTTAAGGCTGTAATTTGGATCTGGGGCTTTCACATACACTTCCTGGGCACTCAGACATGGTCTGGCCGCGCTGGATGAGTTATTCTGCAATTCTTTTCTGTTATTGTTTTTAAAAGATTTTTTTTTTTATTGATTTTTAGAGAGAGAAGAATGGAGAGGGAGAGAAGAGAGAGAGAAACATCAATGTGAAAGTGAAACACTGATTAGTTGCCTCCTGCACGCCCTCTACCGAGGATCGAGCCTGCAACCCGGGCATGTGCCCTGACCAGGAATCGAACCAGCAGCCTTTCAGTGCAGGGGACAACATTCAACCAACTGAGCCACACGGG
Organism: Myotis yumanensis; assembly: GCF_028538775.1. Taxonomy (NCBI): domain Eukaryota; kingdom Metazoa; phylum Chordata; class Mammalia; order Chiroptera; family Vespertilionidae; genus Myotis; species Myotis yumanensis. The sequence goes on along the minus strand of NW_027223773.1, from coordinate 6,301,461 downwards.
CCAGGCCTAGTCTGCAATTCTTTTTTTTTTTTTTAATATATATATTTTTATTGATTTCAGAGAGGAAGGGAGAGGGAGAGAGAGAGAGACATATCAAGGATGAAAGAGAATCACTGATTGGCTGCCTCCTACATGCCCCCCACTGGGGATCGAGCCCGCAACCCAGGCATGTGCCTTTGATGGGTATCGAACCTGTGACCCTTCAGTGTGTAGGCCGATGCTCTATCCACCGAGCCAAACCAGCCAGGGCATGCAATTCTTGGTGATTGGAGGAAGTTGTGGGGAGATGGGAGTCGCTACAGACAAGCCCCTCCTTCTTCAGGCCACGGGGACACACACAGGACCAGGGGTTAAAACTTCATGCAATGGCTTGGTGGCCCTCAGCTGGATCCCTCACGCTCCTGCCCCTGTCCCGCATTTATATACTGTGGACGAGGCCCCTAGAACCATAAAAAACGCAAAAATTTCACTGTTAAGAACTCCTTCTCGAATTGCCCCCCTTAAACATCAAATTGCCCCCCTGGGGGGTTGGGGCCCACGTTGGGAACCGCTGCTCTGGACTGTGCACCCTGTGAGGGCCGACTGTGCCTGTGGTCGTCCCCACAGTTCCCCTGGTGCTCAAATATTAGCAGATGCATGGATGCCGCCTCCTAGAGCCGGCCCACCGACGGCACTGAGTGGGTGAGGCCTTGAGTGTCTAGATTCAGCTTGAGGCGTGAGGGACAGATAGGAGGATCCGAGTAATGAATTCCTGAAAACAGGGTGGAGGTGTGGGGGGTGGGGGGGGCGTGGGAGGAACCAGAAGCTCCTGCCACAACCGCGTGCTAACGGCAGACGCTCTACTGAAACCTTAAGACCGGGGAGCGGACCACCTGCTCAGAGGACGCAATTGGGACATCGGGGCCCCAGAGCCGGCGGCACGTGCGTGGGCCCGTGAGCTGTGCACCTAACTGTCAGGCACCCCTCTGGCTCCCTGGCCTGTCAGTGGTGTGGTCACCCGCTACATGACCGGTTTACAACGTCATCACCGGCCGGCTTTTGTGCTCAAGAGGCAGGGGCACGGTTTTTAGGACAAACGGAGGGAAAACAAAGGCGGCTCAGAGGGAGAGAATGAGGCCAGCAGCACGCACCTCCTCCGGGAAGATCCCAGGGGCCCAGAAAGCCTGCCACGGGGACGGAGATGGAGGCGGCCAGCCCGGAGAAGGGCCTCTCGCCCCAACAGGACGAGATCTGTCCCAGCCTCAGTCCCTGGGCTCCGGGGGGCGGCCTGGACTATTTTTCGTCTCATCAGAAAGGTGAATGGAAATAGTACATGTATCCAGGGCAGCTCTGCATAGGCCCCGGGGAAACAGGCAGGTTTTGTGGTTTGGTTGGAAGTACGGTGCGGAGAAAAGACGTAGTTGATGGCGAACGCACGGCTATGTGCACGTACATACATCTTTAATCGAGCCTGGGAAAAAGGAATTAACTACAGCATAAGAAAAGGCGTCCTTCCCACCCTGGCTGGTGTGGCTCAGTGGGTTGGGCATCATCCCAGGCACCAAAAGGTTGCCGGTTCAGTTCCCAGTCAGGGCACATGCCTGGGTTTCGGGCTCGATCCCGGTTAGGGGTGGCCTATCGATGTTCTGCTCTCACATTGATGTTTCTCTCTCTCTCTCCCTCTCCCTTTCTACCCCTCTAAAAATCAGGGAGCCACGTGCCAGTTCATCACTCCTTTTCCCAAGGCAGCCAGGATCCAGGGGCCTTGGCCCCGCCCCCTTCCACTGACAAGGACTCAGGCTTGGGAAGCTGCAAGAGCCCCAGGCTTGTCAGTCCTTGCAAAGGGGTGGCGGGGAGACACAAAGGGAGGCCTGACCCCGGGAGACCTCCAGGCGGGCAGGAGCTGGGAGAGCGCACAGAGCTGCAACGGGAAACCAGTCGCCTTCATGTGAGATGAGAGACAGGGAAGCACCCCAGGCAGAGAAGGCCTGGAGGACAGACATGCCACCTTCAAAGGCGGGAAGGGGCGACAACGCTTAGTCCTTTAAATCCCCGCTCATGCAAAGGGGCCTCTGTCCAAAGGCCACAGCGCCAGCCCGCTCTGACCGCTGGCGAGCTGGGTCCCAGAGGTCCCACCCAAGACGTGAAACCTGCAAACCCATAAGGGGCCCGGGGAGGGAAGGAGAGAGGGAGGGAGAGAAGGAGAGAGAGAGAGAGAGAGAGAGAGAGAGAGACCGGGCAGACAGGCCTGCGGTGGGAGAGAGTAAGCCCAAAGCTGCAAACTCCCTGTAGGAATATTCCTCAAATCTCCATTGTTTCAGAAATAACCATCACCCAGCCAAAACGCCCAGACCGCATACATCTGACCTCCTGGGTGTCACACGCAGGCTTTTAACCCGGTTTGCACGGAGGGGCTATCTGCTCTCAGGGCGGGGAGAAGGCAGCTTGGGTTGCAAAAATATCCACGTTTGCCTGCCAGGTCCTCATCTTGAAGCAGATCCGGTAATGACGTGGAGTGCTTCAGGGAAGTGTTGCTGCAGATTTAGAAAGCCCGAAGGTGTGGACCAGAACCCTGGCAGCGCCGGGCCCGCCTGACCCCCGTGCCTCCAGGATGTTCATCATCCACCGCCAGCCCTCATATCACGGGAACACAGAGCACAGAGCCAGATGCCTGTCTGGGTCCCTGGCAGGCCACAGGCGCTGCTGGCAATTAGCGAGCTGGATCATGATTCAGCACCAGACGCGGGCAGCCTCCGCCGGAGCATAGCGGGCAGCTTAAAATAGCCGAGCTGCGGCGGCACCGCCGGCCCAGGCTCCCCGAGGCGGGGCAGCTGCCACCAGCAGAGCCTAGAAAGGGCCCCCCACCCACCCCACCCGCACGGGGCGCCTTCCAGCTGTGACAGCCGCGTGGGAAGCTGAAGGGGCGATTCCATCAAGCTCCCCATGCAGGACACCCAGCTTGGGAAGCACCAGTGGTCTCCCCGGAGCCACCGATGGGGCCCACGAGGGTTCGCGGGTCCAGATCTCGTGTTAAACACACAAACAGAAAGCAACCCACATTCCTCCCCTGCACCCCAAATACGATGACTCCACACCCACAGGGGGCGCCCCCAACTCCTCCCCGGCCAGGTGATGACCGGCAAGGGGCCACTGTCAGCCTGAAGAAGAGGAGCAAATATCTTGGTCCATGGGAAGAGGTGGGACTTTGTGTTCGGAGAGGCCTGGTCCAAACCCCGGTCAACCACCGCCTCCTGCTGGCCCATCGCGACCCCTCCCTGTCTTGGCCAAATTGTGTCATTTCTCAGGGTCCCACTCTGGTGTAAAATGGGAGCTAATGCTCACTGATCTGCAGGTCATGCGACAGGTAAACGCCGTAACACGCAGAGCATCCGGGAGGGCGCCCAGCACAGGTGAGTCTCCGTCAAGCAACGCCTGCCCTTCGTGGCTTCTGCATGGTCACGGCTCAGAGGGTGCACAGTCACAGGAGGGCAGGTGGGGACCCAGGGTGCGGCGCACCGGGCGGAGAAAACCACCGAGGGTCCTCCATGCCCCCCCCTCGGTCTGGTTCTCGTTTCAGTCCTGTGCCCTAGGTCCGTGGTATCTTCTCAAGGAAACGGCACGTCTCCTCGGGGCCGTAGTCCTCGTCAGAAATGTTCTACGAACAGCCCGAAGGAGATTTGAGAGAGCAAAGAGCTCTCCTGTTTCTCAGTATCGGAGACATGTCGCTTGTCCCCGGGTTCATCTGCAAAATTAACAAAGTGATTCTAACAAGTGTCGGGGAGAATCATTTCGTGGGGCGAGCTGAGAACATCTGGAAAAAGAAGAGGCAGGAGTGGGGATTCGCGCCATCAGATCGTAAAGGGACCACGTAGTAACGCTGCCTGGTGATGGCAGAGGGAGAGACGCCAAATCAGTGGGACATAATCCAGGGTCTGGAAACAGACCCGAACAGCGGGAGACCAATGAACGGCTCCGTGCCTCGTGTTGGCACAACCGGCTCGCCACTGAGACGAAAAGAAACGATAGCCTCACTTCTCCCAAGACACAGAAGTGAAAGTCCAGATTGAGTCAAACCGAACAAATGAACTATCGGAAGACAGGTGGACATGGACATCACCTTGGGTTGGCAACTGGGAGAAACCACAGAGGGGCGGAAAAGCTGATAGAATTATCATAAATGCATTGACAGGCCGATGGAAATGGCCAGAACAATGATTGTACTATCTGTGAAAGGGTGAAGATTTGAGACGTTTTAACAAATGGAGAAGAGACTGTAAGAGAGTTTTAACAAACGGGTAAGAAAGAGATTTTTTAAATCAACGGAAAGATGGACAAAGAACACAAACCAATGATTGGAAACAAAAAAAAATGCGAATGGCCAATACAGCCACGAGGCTGTCTGGTCTCCAGCCACACTGGCCTTCTATTGGGTCCTTGACCCTTCTGTGCTGCCTCCTAACACAGGACCTTTGCACAGGCTGTTCCCTCAACCGGGAACACCTCTCCCTCTGTCTTCACCTAGGAGAGCCTCCTTTGAACACCCCCCACCACCACCACCAACACAGACTAAGCCGGATGCGCCCTCCTCCTCAGGGAGCACTTTCAATACCACGCGTTCCTCGGGGCACGCTTCACAGCTTGTAATTAGCCATTTATTTTTGTAATCCTCAGAGGTGTCCCCCCCCAGTGGACAAATCGCCTCTGTTTTTTGCTGATCATTGTACGTGCATCACTAGAGTTAAGTAAGTTATGGGATATACACTGAGTGGCCAGATTATTATGACCGGCCAGATTATGATGACCACCCCATCAGTACGATGAAGTGAATGAGTTATGCAAATAATAATAACAATAAGACCTTGAGAATATTTGCTTAGGAAGTTTTCAATATTCAGTATTTTTGGAAGTGTCAATGAAGTACGGAGGGGGTGGTCATCATAATCTGGCCACTCAGTGTATATTAAAGGTGTCACTGTGACAGGTCAGGGTGGAGTGCCTATGGGACCATATCCTCAGGTGAGGCACTCACACCACTCAAAGGAGATGAGAGTTCAAGTACGCCACTTGTCTGGAGCTCTGAACCGGCACGGCTGTGCTGACGTGGCACTTTCCGGGGCTCCCTTTCTGGAGAAAATTGGCTTATTTGTCAGAAAGGGAAGAGCTGCACTTCACCCGCCGAAGGAATTGCTTCGAAGAACTGCTCCTGGCTGAGAAAAGCTTCCCCTAGAGCAGCCGCCTGCCAAGGACAATGACCTTGGACTTACCTGTATGTCCTCCGCACATCAGATTTCAACCGAGCAGAGCTCCCAGGCCCGCGCCCTGTGCTGCCGATCCCACGGCCCTGGTTTCATGAGGATGGACAGTTCCCCTTGGAGACCACACACCCTCTTCTCGAGGCTCAAGACAAAGTGGCCCAGGCGTTCCCACTGCTCGCGGAGGCAGGCAGGGTGCCTCCCGGAGCCCGTCTGGGCGATGGTTCTGAGTTTAGGACCAGCCGTGGGCAAACTACGGCCCGTGGGCCGGGTCCGGCCCGTTTGAAATGAATAAAACTAAAAAAAAAAAAAAAGACCGTACCCTTTTATGTAATGATGTTTACTTTGAATTTATATTAGTTCACACAAACACTCCATCCATGCTTTTGTTCCGGCCCTCCGGTCCAGTTTAAGAACCCATTCGCACTATTTCTTCTGCTCAAGGCCAGGCGTTTGGGGGTTAGAAGGACAGATCCTGCAGAAATACGCCTTCCCCTCTGTCGTCTCTCTCATTTATAACTCCCCTGTTCATCTCTTCCTCTCTCCTCCATACTTTCTCTCCCTTATTTGAGAGAGAAAAGAAAAGATGATACCAGTCATTTGCTATCAAGTGCAAACGGACACAGCTTCTGTTCGGCACTGAAAAAAATAATAATTGCCTGTGGAGATGAGGCCAGGGAGGCCAACTTCTATGGAAGGGCCCTCAAAAAACAATCCTGAAAACGCTGTCCCCCACAGCCACTCGCGTGATCTTCACGGGGGTGGGGGGGAGGGGCTCACTACTGGACTCCCCATCCATCCTCTCCCAGTCTGCACGTCCACCGTCGCCCACCCGGCCCTAACCCTCTTGGCCCTGAGTTTGGCAACACTCCATGATCCCGTCTCCCAGCCAATCTCCTGATCAGCCCTTGGTCTCCTGTGAGGACACTGAGGCACAGAGAGGCTCAAGGACACGCCCAAGATCACAAGCTTAGTAACCGATGGAGCAGGGATCCAAACCCCTGACTCTCCCTCTTCCCCCCCACTCACGTGCCCCACCCCCCGCAGCCACCCCCGAGCCACCCCGTCCCTCAGCCTTCTCTCCAGGCCCGTGGTTCTCAACCTTCCTAACACCGCGACCCTTTAATACACTTCCTCATGTTGTGGCGACCCCCAACCATAAAATTATTTTCGCTGCTACTTCATAACTGTAATTTTGCTACTGTTGTGAATCGTCATGTAGATACCTGATATGCTGTATGTGTTTTCGGATGGTCGCGACCCACAGGTTGAGAACCGCTGCTCTAGGCCATTCCATACCGTGTGATCACTGCCTCCCACAGGACTCCTAAATCCGCATTCGTAACCCCGACTTCCCTCACGCCATCCTCCGTCTCAAATGCCCGCTGGGCAATGCCGCCTGCATGTCCACATTTAAGTACCTTAAGGCCAAACTCATCATCTTTCTAAAATGAGTTTGCTTCCCGCCGTCCCCATCACAGGGAGTGACCCCTCTTCTCTCTGACACCCACGCTAAGGGACCTCTGGCTCCGTCTCTTCCTTGATCCTCCCTCAGTTCCCTTGAATTCACAGGTTTTCTCCCCCACTCCCCCTGCTGCCTGTACCTCCCCTGGACCCTTAGCATCCCTCACCAGGAACACCAGATCCTGGCCACCTGCCCCACCAGAGCCAGAGCAGGCTTCTCGCCCTCGGTCCGTGGACACTGGGGCCAGTACCTGCTGGCTGTGGGCTGCCCCGGGCGTGGCAAGACCTTCAGCAGCTTTCCTGGCCTCTGGGAGCCGGGAGCACACACCCTCCACCCGCCTCCAGGCATGACAAGCAAAGTGTCTCCCGGTATCGACAAAGGTCCTGGGAAAGGCAGGTCGCCCCAGTGGAGGGCCACAGCCCAACGCCTGACTCACACACGCTGCACCCCCTGAAACTCTCGGGGCTCCCCAGTGCCTCGGATGACTTCTTAGGAAGGAAATGGTTTTCCCGGCATCAGGAAATGAGGTTTCCGGGGGATGACTTTCTTTCTCTTGAGGTTTTGGGCTTCACCACCTTTGGGCTGGGCTTCGAGGAGTCTAACGAGGAGAAACAGGGCGGCAGACAAATTCATCCCGGGTCTGATGTCCGGGGCTCAGGTGGCCGGGCGGCCCCCTGGGCTGGTGGCAGTGAGTGGTGGAGGGGCGGGCTCCAGGGCCAGAGGGCTTGAGGCCTCACCCCATCACCTCCTAATTCCAGGGCCTTGGCTTTGCCCTTTAGTCTCTCTCTGTTGTCGTTTGCTTGCCTGGAAATGGGGATGTAAATAGTACCTAGCCCGGCCGGCGTGGCTCCGTGGCTGAGCGTCGACCTAGGAACCAGGAGGTCACGGTTCGATTCCCGGTCAGGGCACGTGCCCGGTTTCAGGCTCGATCCCCAGTGGGGGGCGTGCAGGAGGCAGCCGATCCATGATCCTCTCTCATCACTGATGTTAATTAAATCAAAAGAAGGACTTAGCAGCTCATAGGCGTGTGAAATACACTGCCCAAGACACAGAGGGGGAAAGGGCCAATTCGAGAAGGGGTAAATGGCTTTCCTACCCAGGCTCGATCCCAGTAGGGGACGATGACTACTTTCCTAGTCAAAACATGTCCTATGTTCACTGTTTTCTTCTTCTGATATTTGAAGCTGAAACTAGCCCGTGTCCAGGTTTGGTTGCGGGTCATTCTCAGGAGCGTGTGTTATGAGAGCAACGGCCCTTTTCATGAAAGATGGGGCCTCGGCGGAGAGGCCAGCGGCCAAGGCAGCTGGGGCCAAGCCCTGTTTGCTGACCACCCCTAGACTGGCCCGTAGAAGAGAAAGTCGAAATGACCTAAAAATACAAGCGGATAAAACCTCCTTTACCCTAGATATTCACCAGTCACTTTTCTGCCGACAAGCTGCATGTAATAACCCAATATTTACCTGACCTAAACCACGGGTGGGCCCACTGGTGGCCCGGGGAGCCACTTGCGATTGATTTTTTAGTGGCCGGCAGCTGTAATGGAATCATGGGAGTGTCTAGCAGTAGGTTGATTAGGTTAGAGCAAACATTATGGCCCGGTATTGGGGAAACTCTGCAAATTTGAGCTTCCAGATGGTCTCTGGACCCCGCCAGCAGGGTCGGCATGTTAGTCTGCGTAGAGCAAACCTTAGGAAATGCTCGTGTCTTAATAAAAGGCACGAGTAGGTAAGTGAATGCCTTGTAAAATCCCCAGGGCGTTCGCCACCCTCACACACCGGCAAGCTCATGTGTCTACAGCTTTGCTCATATTGCTTCTTTTCCCCCTTCTTCCCCTAAGGGCCTCTCTTCCTTCAGAACTCAGCTCTGCTCTCACCTCCTCCTGGCAGCCCTCCCTGATTTCCCCCGGCTAGGCTAAGAGCTCCGGGTCCTCATCGTTATCTTTTCATCAGAATGAACATTTACCTTCCTTTAGAACCCGCTAAGGACTGATTCGTGTCCCCCAATATTCATATGTCAAAGCCCTAACCCCTGACGTGACTGGGTATTTGGGCATAGGGTCTATAAGGAGGTGATTAAGGTTAAATAAAGTTGTAAAGGTGGGGTCCTAAGTCAACATGACTGTGTCCTTATAAAAAGAAACACCAGAGTGCTCCCTCTCCTTCCTCTTTCTCCCTACACACACACACACACGTACATACACACACACGTACACACACACACACGTACACACACACACACACACAGCAAGTAAGGATCAGGTGAGGACACAGCTAGAGGGCGGCCATCTGCAGAAACCAGCCCTGCTGGCACCTCGGTCTTGCACCTCCAGCCTCCAGAACTCTGAGCAAATACATTTCTGTTGTTTCAGTCACCGGTCTATGGTAGTTTGTTATGGCAGCACAAGGGCATTGATAACACATATCAACACGTAGACTCGAGCTCCGTGAGGGCGGGGGCAATAGCGGACTCCTATTTCCAGGCTTAGTAAATACTTCACACAATGCTTGCACAAGTAAGTGCTTAATACACTCCTGTTAAGTAAGCATAAGCATGGATAACCTATATATATAAAAAGCCAGTGACTGGAACGCCATAAGGACTGGGAACGACTGGTCACTATGATACCCACTACAGCCGGCCAACCACCCAATCAGGGGTGGGGCCAGACGGCCAACCTCCCTTGGCCCCTCCCCTCAGCCGGTCTCACCCCTGATAGGCCCGCAGCCCCTCCCCCCAGCCTGCTCCACCCCTGATTACCCCCCCATCGGGGGCGGGGCCACCCTACCTCCCACAGCCCCTCTCCCCCCTGCCAGCCTACCGGTGCATGAATTCGTGCACCGGGCCTCTAGTGGGAGATCAGAGGCTGAAAGTCCGGCTCACTTTCTCACCATCGGAGCTCAAAGCATGTTTGAACCCCATCAGGTCAGAGCAGTGAGAACTCAGACCCCTCAGGTGCTGTCAGTCATGAAAAAGTCGAGTCTCCATGCAGATCGAGGGCCCAGGGAGAAACGGGCCTGGGACCAGCCCTTGCATTTCCGTGGAAGTGAGCTTCTGCCACAGCACCGAGTGCATGACCCAGTTTAGCAACAACCTCAGCTCAGCGGGTCCTGGAGGAAATGCCAGCTATTAGAAGCCCGAGGCACGTAGGAGGGGAGACGCACACAGACCTCACACAGCAAAGGGGCGGCAGGGACCCGCCACCGGCTCTGCTTTTGATGAAAAGCTCTGGTAACCAGGGTGCAGGGAGGAAGCTAAGAGAGAACAATTTTAACGGCGTGGCAACCACAGACTCACGGGAATCTGCCCTTGGCCGTGGCCGTGATCCACTCAAGGCACAAAGGCGACTGGCTGCAGAGACGGGGCAGGGTCACCCCCATTTTTAGATCCTCGGGTGTGTTTGGGGAGCCCCCAAAGAACGGATCCTCCTTCCTCGGACCAGGTAGGGCAGAAGCTCCGAGCACTCGTTACCATGTAAATGAAACCTGCAGGGGCAGCCACTCAGCAGAGCCACTCTGGGCCGGGGGTGGGGGTGGGGGTGGGGGGGGCGGGGGGGGCACGGGGTTGGAGGAGTGGGGGCGGGGGGGATGCCCGGCTACCTCCTACATCCACGCAAGGCCCTCTTCTATCCATTCAAAGCCCGTGCTCAGGTCTGATTTTAAGGACTCCTTCCCAACGCAGCCCCTGGCATCCAGGAGCCCACACATGGCAAAGAACTGAAGACACTCGGGGCCAAGAAGAGGCCGGACCAGCTGACAGGCAGCTTTCCTGAAGGGCTCCGAGGCTGCAACACAGACAGAAGACTCCCAGCCATCCCCGCGAAAGACTAGGAACCCCGAGATCTCCAGCCCACAGGCACCCCGAAGCGGCATCCCACCTGCAGGGCTGTGATGAGACTCAAGAATGAGACAGCCAGCAGCTGGAGGAAGAGAGGCACTGATTCTCTAGACCAGCGGTTCTCAACCTTCCTAACGCCGCGACCCTTTAATACAGTTCCTCATGTTGTGGTGACCCCCAATTTCATTGTTACAAATTGAACATCATTAAAGCATAGTGATGAATCACAAAAACAATATGTAATTATATATGTGTTTTCTGATGGTCTGAGGCGACCCCTGTGAAAGGGTCATTCGACCCTTAAAGGGGTCGCGACCCACAGGTTGAGAACCGCTGCTCTAGACCTAAATGCAGCGCCCCATTCATCCCGCCTGAGGACGCTGGCCCGCTGCCCCTGCCCAGAGGCTCCCAGCCAGATGCCAGCAGGGGAGAGGGAAGCAGAGGGGGATGCGGGCACTGCCTCCCTCCTGGGCCTCTGAAACACCTGAAATGAATCACTCGCCTGCCTCACACCTTCAGCTGCTTTTCCCAGAGGCTTCTGTGAACCCACAAGAGGGAACCCCCGGGGCTGGGGCCTGCAGCTACGGGGAAGTTCCTCTCCGAGACACAAGGGCCTTCTCCATCTCCAGCCGTGACTACCTCGGGGCGCGCCAGCAGCAGGGACGGAGCACAGACTGCACAACTCATGTTGCAGCAGAAGAGCCGCCTGACATCGTGTCACACAAGAGCCTCCACAGGGTCAGGACCTGCACGTGGGGGGCGTCTAACAGGCTGTGCCCAGCATCCCCGACCCTCCCTGGCACAATGGCCCGAGGCACAGTGGAGTGTCCCTTCTGACGCCATCACAACTGAACCTTAATCTATAAACCGCCTCCCCTGACCCTGCCTCCTCCATGGGCACAGCCCGCCCCCTGGGAGGTGCCGACCCTGATTTCCAGAGGAAGAAAGCAACGCATGGAGAGGTGGAGGGATGCGCTGGAGAGTGGCAGAGCTGGTCACAGCGGGTGAGGGTGACGAGGGATCACTCCCTGACAACGGCACCTGTGAAGAGGAACTGACAGCCAAGAAGGTGAGTCGGTGGAGGACTGGAGGGCAGGGCTGCAAAGGACGGTGGGGGAAGGGCACGCCTGGGAAGCCCTGAGCACCTCCGACGTCCCAGCGCCCAGGAGTACGGGAGGGGCGACAGCAGGGAAGTCCCCGGGCCACCGTCACTACATTCGTGCACAGGGTCCCCTCTGCTCAGCAGCCCGGAAGGGAGCCACCCGGAGCCTCCACGGCCACCCAGTGGACCCGGTGAACGCCGATCTCCCCGGTAAGCCGTGGGGAGGCTGGAGGGAAGGCGGGACGATATTCTGACTCTCCCGCAGCCCCGTCTCAAGCATCTCTACGCGGACCCACCACCCTCCCAGCCACAGCCTCCCCTTCCCGGCCCTGCTCTCCTGTCGGTCCACTAGGTATGGGCCCCCAGAACTCACAGGACTTACCCATCCCAATGAGAACATAAAATGACTTTCTTACCCCCAAATCAGAATGGGCAACGGACAGTCAGAATCAAGGTCTGCTGTTGTTTTTACCCAACTGATTATCAGCACAGTGGCTCCTCCCCCTTCCTGGCTTCTCTCTCTCTCTCTCTCTCTCTCTCTCTCTCTCTAAATCCTCACCCGAGGATATGTTTCCATTGATTTTTCAGAGAGAGTGGAAGAGAGAGGGAAAGACAGAGAGAAATATCGATGTGAGAGAGACACATCCATGGGTTGCCTCCTGCCACTAGGGCCTGGGCCAGGGAGGTGCTTGCAACCGAGGTACATGCCTTTGACCGGAATTGAACCCAGGACCCTTTGGTCTGCAGGCCGATGTTCTATCCACTGAGCCAGACCGGCTAGGGCAGTGATGGCGAACCTATGACACACGTGTCAGAGGTGACACGGGAACTCATTTTTTTGGTTGATTTTTCTTTGTTAAATGGCATTTAAATATATAAAATAAATATCAAAAATAGAAGTCTTTGTTTTACTATGGTTGCAAAGATCAAAAAATTTCTATATGTGACACGGCACCAGAGTTAAATTAGGGTTTTTCAAAATGCTGACACGCCGAGCTCAAAAGGTTCGTCGTCACTGGGCTAGGGCCTTCCTGGCTTCTCTTGACGCTTAAACGTGCACGACTCCTGGGCTTCACCCTCAAGCCCGCTCCTAGGCTGGCTGTTCCCTCTTCTTGGGAAAGTCCAGCCCCTCCCACAGCCCCAGCAACCCTCTCCACATACATGACACACGAATCTATGTCTCCAGCGCTCATCGCTCCCCGAACACGAAGCGAGTTTTCAGCTGCCTGATGGGCAGATGGTGCCCCAATGGGGGTCCTGCAGGCAGCGCAAGTGTCCTCATCCACAGTGAACCCATCAGCCTCCCTCCCCAATGGCCATGGCCAGGGCTCCGGGAACGGCCATTCCTGCACCCCTACATCCTGCCGGCTGTCCGGCCTCTTCTTCACATGCATCTATCCCCCCTAGTGACAGCCTCATCGTGTCCCCTCCTGGGCCGAGGCCAGCGTTTCCGCACCAGCCCCCACTGGAATATGAGCTCCCCGAGGGCAGGAACTGCGTTTCATCCTCCACCTGGTCACCGGCAGACGCACAGCAAAGAGTTATGAGTCAGGGCTCTATCTCGCCTCCGTCTCCACACGGCTAAAAAATTCTCTCCTAAAGCGAAGATCCGATCCTGCCAGGCCCCTGCGGGCTATGGTATAGGCTCCCGGCTGACTGCAGCATAGCATTCAAACGCCTAAGCCGTGGTATTAGCTGCCATGCGGTCCCACCTGCCTGTCCGGTCTCTTCTCAAACTCTCTGCCCTTCTCGAAGGCTGCCCTGAGCTAGTCCTCGTCTCAAGTGCATAGTCTTTCTCATTCGGAGCCTGTGCGACCCTCTCTCCCGGGATCAAGCACCTGCTCTGCCTGGGAAATCATTTTATTACCCAAGACAAGACGTAGCTCAAATGCCATCCCCTTTGGTAAGCCCACCCCCAGAGTCTCGGAGATAAATCTCCGCTGTAGGACCTGTGATACCGTATCATGATGGAGAGCTCTAGGATGGGTCTACTGGGACCCAGGATCCGGGACCACCTAAGGATTTCAATACCACATCTCCCTCTCGGCCTGGGCCGTTGGGTATGACCATGCATGTGTCCTGCTACATCCTTTCGGGGCCACGGAACTCTGGGCACCCTGGCACCCAGAGTGAAAACAGCAAGCATTCATTCCCAGTTTGTGGGTGGTGATGTCGGTACCTCGCGTAACTACACTGCCCCCTGTTGATGCGTTTGATCCTCACAGCCACCATGGGAGGCAGGTGGAGCCCGTCTCATTCCCATTTCACAGACAGGGATACTAAAACCGAGGCCGAAGTGAGGTTACTGTCACCCAGCCAGTTGGGGACAGTAGGAAGTGGCCACGTGTACCTTCTACCGGGCATTACTATTCCTCGCCAGCTCTTTGCCTCAGAAGCTAAACTACAGCCTCCTCCACGTCATCATGACAAGCAAGTGAGCACCTCCCGTCCATGAAACAACGGTGCAGACCAGTGGTTCTCAACCTTCTGGCCCTTTAAATACAGTTCCTCATGTTGTGACCCAACCATAAAATTATTTTCGTTGCTACTTCTTAACTGTCATGTTGCTACTGTTATGAATCGTCATGTAAATATCGATAGGCAGGATGGTCTCAGGCGACCCCTGTGAAAGGGTCGTTCGACCGCCAAAGGGGTCGCAACCCACAGGTTGAGAATCACTGGTGTAGACAGAAAGGGGGTAGAATAAAAAATAAAGAGGGAAATCTGCGCAAGCCCTTCAAAGGCCACCTGGCGATTTTGAAGCGGATTGTTCTCCACCAGAGAAACTGCAAGTTTCTAAATCATTGTTTCCCGTTTTGACCTAAACATGGAGGCGGCCCCCATCGGCCAGCGAGTGCATGCCACAGCTGACATTTGCAGACCCGTCCCCCCAAAAAAGAAGCTGTTAGAATGCACCCCTGGATGAGGTTCTAACACTGAGACTCAGTTACCAGCAGTCTAATAGAATCACTGAGAAGCTTAATCCTCTAACCCTCTCCGATTTCCACAGAGCAAGCAGGCCCCATTGTCTCTCCCCTGGAGAGAATGAGAACCCTCTGAGGTTAAGTGTTCAGGGGAGTTTTAAGGCTTCTTCTACAGACTGAGAGCCTGAATTTGGAAACCGGCTAGGTCAGTAGCAACGCTGTCCACACACAGATTTTCTTTCCAGAACCCACCGCAAGAACAGATCTCATTTCTTTCTTATAAGAGCCTCTCTCTTGCCGGTTCACCCGATTCAATCACCTCTACCTTTGATAAATGCAATCAGACCGAAGAAATAAGGTCTCTTTCGGATTTTGCTACACCGAGAGGAGGGAATATAGCACACGAGTGGCCCTCGCGGTGTGTAGCTTGGCGCCCACGCTGGTAATTCCAGGAGATTAAAGTCACCGTTTTCAAACAGCAACATGAGCCGGCCAGGTCAAACCTTCGTTTCCCCAAAAAGAAATCATTTACTCATCCTCTCTTGAAGAGCTCAATGCAATGGGGTAATGATGAAATGAGCATTGATCAAGTTTACCCAGCTCTGCAATTCCTCTCGCTTCTAAGAATAAACGTGGAGAGGAGGCATTCATTCCTCAGGTTCACACCTGTGTCTGTCCCCAGCCGCCGCCCTCCTGGGGGAGTGGGGGGGGGGAGGGGGCGTGATATAGGCTCATCCACCACGTGCTCCCAAGTTCACTGCCAGTTCCAAATGTCAAGAATGAATTTGTTTTACTTCTCTGATGTCCCCCAGTCTACCTTGTTTAAGATTAATAAAGCAATTACAATCCTCTCAATTAAAAAGCTATTTTAAAATGCACTTTTAATTCTAGTTTGTGAGCAACTCAATTATTTCTATTTGGGTTTTTTTTTCTTCTTCTTCTTGAGTGGGTAATTGCTGTCTTAGAGTAGCACAGGGTTCTTTCTCTTTTTCTATTTGTTTATTTATTTATTTTAGCTAATCCTCACCCAAGGATATTTTTCCATTGATTTTTTTTTTTTTTAGAGAGAGAGTGGAAGGGAAGGGGAGAGAAAAACATCAATGTGAGAGAGACACATGGACTGCTTGCTTCCTGCATGAGCCCAGACCAGGGCCAGGGATCGAGCCTGCAATCCAGGTACATGCCCTTGATCAGAATCAAACCTGGGACCTTTCAATCCACAGGCTGATGCTCTATCCCAGTGGTTCTCAGCCTTCCTAATGCTGCGACCCTTTAATACAGTTCCTCTTGTTGTGCTGACCCCCAACCATAAAATTATTTCCGTTGCTACTTCATAACTGTAATGTTGCTACTGTTATGAATCGTCATGTAAATACCTGATATGCAGGATGTATTTCCATTGTTTGTGACCCACAGGTTGAGAACCGCTGCTCTATCCACTGAGCCAAACTGGCTAGAACACAGGATTCTTTTGCTTAAAGAAGAGGAAATATTGGGCCAAATTGTTCCCTAAAACTTAGCATCTCAGGCTCAGACCATCAACTCTCTTGAATAATGATGGCGTCCAGGTTCTGGCCTTCAGTGGGCGTGGGGTGCAGTGGATGAGACAACACTAGGAGGAGGGTTATGCCTAGTGCAGGGGGGCACCAGGTGAGGGAGAAGTCGGGGACCAGGGAAATAGGAAACAGATCAGGGCGTCTGTGTTGGGACTCAAAGAGCAGTCTTTTCACTGGACAAAAAATAAAGAGCAAAGAAAGGCTCTTATAGATAAAAAGAACATGACATGCAACTGCGCTGGGAGCAGGGTGGGGATCCGCACTCAGCATGTACTGAACGGATGAGGCAGAGGCCAGAGGAGCACAGCATTGTGTGGGCCCCTCCTCACTACTTGTATCTCCATTCATAGAACAGCCACATAATTTCCACCCCTCGCATCCACCCTGCAAATTAGGCGGCATTATCCTCCCTGAATGGATGAGGAAACCGAGATTTTCAAAGACCCACACGGCTATGAAGGAGCAGAGCTCGGCCTGGGTTCCTGATAATTTATGGATGTGCGAGTGAGCCCGCCTCCAAGGACTGATTTCTAGAGCAAACTCGTCGCTCTCTCCTCTCCTCCCACGTGGACCATTCCAGGCGGCCCTCAATGCCTCTCTCGCCATATATCAATCACCTCTGGTAGCATGACTGGATGGAGGAAGACAAGCTAGCCCCGGCCATGCCCCGTTGGATTTGGGGATCAGTGGGGATCTGTGTCTCCTCGTCACCCCGGTGTTCGTCCTCTCGGGGTATTTGGTCTTAGCGGCCCCAGATGGGGGCCCCTTTTTCCCAAGTCACAAAAGACAAACTGGAAAGAGCCACCCCAAAGTCCCCTGAGGCCGATTCAGGCTCGTGAAAGCCCTCCCAGGACTCTAAGAATTGAATGGACTCTGGGTTCAGGGACAAAGCCTTTCGGTTTTGATCGAGTTCTTTTTTTTTTCCCCTCTTTTCTTTTTCTAATCATTTTCTCAATTTCTCTCCTTGCCAGTTCAGGCTTTTGCTGTCAGACTTGTTTTGGGCGCAGGCTTTTTCTCCCAGCTCAGACGATTCTACCTTGCTATTGTTGTGTTCCTTTTCCACTGAAAGCAATCGAAAATGAAAATCCACACATTCCAGAACAGGGTCTATTAAATATGCACCTTTTTGTAGATCAAATAAAAGCATTCTCTGAAGGCTGACGTTCAGGGCCAGGTATCACCCGGAGGTCAGACACTGGGGGAGACCTGTCCCTCACAGCCCATCCGCATCTGGGTCACTGAGAGCGATGGTCAGAGTCCAGAGCAGGCCGACTTCCTTAAGGAATGCCTTCGTCTAACGCAGCGGTTCTCAACCTTCCTCATGCCGGGACCCTTTCATACAGTTCCTCATGTTGTGGTGACCCCCAATTTCATTGTTACAAATTGAACATCATTAAAGCATAGTGATTCATCACAAGAACAATATGTAATTACATATGTGTTTTCCGATGGTCTTAGACGACCCCTGTGAAAGGGTCGTTCGACCCCCTAAGGGGTCGCGACCCACAGGTTGAGAACCGCTGGTCTAAAGCATCGCTGGTCGCCCTAGCGGTTTGGCTCAGTGGTTAGAGCCCTGGCCCGTGGATTGAAGGGTTGCAGGTTCGATTCCAGTTAAGGGCACATGCCTGGGTTGCGGGCTTGATCCCCAGTAGGGGGCGTGCATGAAGCAGCCAATCAATGAGTCTCCTCCCCCGGCCATCAGCCCCAATGGCTGGCCAGGCCAAGGGACCCCACCTGTGCACGAATTCGTGCACCGGACCTCTAGTATTTCTACAAAAATAAGAGCACCAAAAAAGTTGCCTCTGCCTAAAACAATGAAACCAAAAACCAAAACAGGGCCTCCATCCCAAGCCAGTGTCTTCTCGCTGACTGACAGGTGCGTTACGAGAAGTTCCCCTTACAGCCTGAGCATCTCAGATCTCTGAGCAGGAGGCCTGCATTATCCATGCCTCTGTGTTCAAGTCCAGCTCATTCCCCTCCCCCACCTTTGCTAACTTTTCATGCATTTTTTTTTCCATCTTCACCTTGGAATTCTCCAAAACAGCAGTAGTTTAAAGCACTAAAATGGTTTCTGTAGTATCGATCAATTTCTGGTTTTCCACCGATTATACTTGGTTTATTAACAATATCTCGGCTCTGCAACATGGTTCTCTGTCCTTCTCATATGAACACCTCAGCGAGCTCTCATGGAAAGTCTGGAATGGACAGCAGTGATGGACAGCAGTGATGGGCAGCGAGGAGCCATGGGGGCAGAGAGGCCCTTAGGCTCTGAAATCCGGACAGGACCTCCATCTCGCTCCCTCCACCACAACCCGAAGGCAGCCCCTGCCCCAGAACTGACTGTGGAGTCCGCTTATGGCGTCCGCGCCACCACCTTTATCTCAGCTAACGTCCACTTCCTGCAAATCAGGCCTGGAGACGCCAAGCAACCCTCCAGAAACACCTCTGAAGAACACCTCTGCATCCCCTCCCCACCCCGAGGCGCACAGACACCCCACCTCCCAAGGAAGGAGAAAGTTAACTCTCCAGCAAACCTGGCTGCAGCCAGTCTGGCCACGTTCTCGAACCCTTCACATTCACAAAGGGGGTTCTCGCAGCTGAAACCTGAACTGTGTCTTTTGAGGGCACAGACAAGGGTCAGAGGTCCTCAAGTATCCATTATCCAGAAATACACTTTCTCTCTCTCTCTCCCAAAATGAGAATAGGTCAGCCTTATTGTCTTGCTTTTAGAGCAGCGGTTCTCAACCTGTGGGTCGCGACCCCTTTGGGGGTCGAACGACCCTTTCACAGGGGTCTCCTCAGACCATCGGAAAACACATATATAATTACATATTGTTTTTGTGCTTAATCACTATGCCTTAATTATGTTCAATTTGTAACAATGAAATTGGGGGTCACACAACATGAGAAACTGTATTAAAGGGTCGCGGCATTAGGAAGGTTGAGAACCGCTGCTTTAGAGAAACCAGAAGTCAGGCTGCTGGGCCGCTGGTGGGAAGCTCCAGACAGAATGTGGGTGTGTGAAGCTGTGCAGGGCTCCACAAGAATTTGGGGGGAACTCCAGGGGTTTTGAAAAAGGGTGCTCTTAGGCTGGGACACAGGGGCTCCTCAGGTTCTGGGGTACCCAGAAGTCGGGATGTAGGGGGTGGGGGGAGTGGCAGAGCTGTCCTGCCAGCCGGGCTCCCCCTCCCCTGCCGTCCTGGGCCACAGCCACAGCCAGAGGGAGTCACTCACCACCCGTGAGCTGTGCAGGGCCCAAGCACAGGGCCAGCTGGAACCACAGGATCACGGCCAAGAGTCTCTGGGGGGACTGAGGCTGCTGCTGCTGCTGCTGCTGCTGCTGCTCTAGAAATCCGTCTCCATGGCTCGGGTTCATTCCATAATACATCTTTCATCCACACAGGGCATGCGGCTGGCAAGGGTCTGCAACCAGGAACGCACAGGACTATACCCCAGGCTGCCTGGGCTCGGCGGGGCCACACTTCCGTTCCTCCCGTGGAACCGGAGGGAATGGGGGGGGGGGGTCGGCTTCCCCGGCTCCATCCCCGGGCCTCCCCCGCCCCCTTTCCCAGAGCGCAATCACCGCCCCCCCTTCCCGCTCCCCCCAACTCGGGTACACTGAGTACCGCCGCCGCGGGATGCTGCGCGTGCGGAGGGTGGAGGAGGGGAGGGCGGCGGGGGGAGCGCACATTGGCCCGGCGCCGTCCCCGGGATCCCGCGGCCGTGACCATGACGGGAAAGTCTCCAGCCTCCCAGGGTGTCGGGGCTGGAAACCCACTTTTCCCCGGGCCTAGGCAGGTCCCTCTCGGGAACCTCACCGCGCGGCACCGGGTCCCCCACGATACTTGTCTGGTTCTCCCCAGGATGGGGATGGGTCCGACTGCCCGGTGCCCACAGAGACTGCTCTGCGTGGTCAAACATGCCGTCCCCGGGCTCGGGGGTGCGGGCAGGGCCAGGCACCCACTCCCCCTCCCCGGCCTGCGCGCCTCCCCGGGGCGCAGAGCCCCCTGCGGGCTCCGGGTCTTACCTGTGGGTCTCATGCAGGCGGCTTCCTCCCCTCCTCCGCCTCCTCCCCGCGCCGGGCGCACCCGCATCTGTGCGCGACCTCTGCTGCCGCCGCTGCGCGAGCCGGAGAGACGGAAGCCTCGGCGGCCGCGGCGCCGGGCTCGGGCTCCCCCGCCCGCCCGCGCTCGCCCTCCCCGGGCTCCCGGAGCCGCTGGGCGCGGGTGGTGGGGGAGGACCGACGCCGGGCCGCGCGCCCCCGAGGAGGCGCCCGCGCGCCCGCCACCTGCGCTCGCGAGCGCGGCGGCGGCGGCGGCGCGGAAGGAGGGAGGGAGGGAGGGAGGGGCCGGGGCGGAGCGGAGGCGGCGGCGGCCGCGGGGGACGGGCACGGGCGCGGGCGGGAGTGGGAGGGGGCCCGCCGCCGCCTCCCCGACCAATGGGAAGCCCGCGCGCCTGCACCTGTCGGGGCGCCGAGTGCGGGAGACGCTCTCGCACCCGCGCGCGGGGCCGCCTCGCCCCTCCCCTGGGCTGGACGGCGGCCCCCGCCCGGGCGGAGCGGAGCCCGGGGCCCGCGGCGGCCTCCACGCGGTGTCTAGTGGCCGTAGCAACGGGCAGCGCGGGAAAGGCTGGTGCCACGGAGGGACGGGGGTGCGCGGCCGGCGGTCCCCGCGCCCTGACCCTCTCCACCCACAGGGTTAACTTGGAGGGGCGGGGAGGGGCCGATTGCTACCGTCTCTTCTTTTCCAGCGTCGTGGTCCTTGTGTCCCTCCCCTTCCCAACGCCAAGGTTCCGCGTGCCCCCCTGGATCACCAAGGACGCTTGTCCGTCGCCCCCCCCAGCTCTTTAGCTCTTTGACCTTTTTGGTGAACCAGCAGGCGCCCTGCCTGTCCCGGGGACGCACGGATCCTCTGAACCGCCGCCCGGGGGCGCCCTCTGGCGGTCAGGGGAAGAGTGATCCGCGCCGCGGCAGAAAGTTGGGTGCCAAGGAGGGGGCCTCTGGGGATCCAGGGTGTTTGCTCTCCCAGCCGCCAGTGGGGCGAGGTCGCCTGGTCGTGCTGTCTCTGTGCCATCCCTGGTGCCCGTGCTCGCCACGCAGCGCGTGCGACCGTCAATCCCCTCTGGCTCTGGCCACCTGCGGTCCCTCCCATGACTGGCCTTTCTCAGTCGGCCTGGCTCTTCTGGCCAGAATCCCAGCCACCAGTCGTAAAGGGGTGCGCGCTGATGAGCTGATACTGGCAGACAGCACTTCAAAACCAGTGGCACCCCAATAGTCTGTAGCAATGTGTGGCTGTGGATACCATGTTTCTGATACTGCCGCCAAATCTACCGACTTTCCCCCAAATCTCACATACTGGTGGTCGTGGGGAAATTACAGCTTTTACTGGGCCGGCGCTCACTAAGATTAATTTTAACAAAGCCTTTCAGGTTAGATTAACTTTCAGTAGCCAAATCAAACTCGGCATTTTTATGTATATATTTATCTTTGCTTTGTAAAATGAGAGGTGGCAGTTCCGCCCAGAATCGGTTGAAGATTCTGACCAGCACAAGTTCATTGCTGCTTAAAGCCTGTACGCTGGGGCTCTGGGATCTCAGTTGGTTAGCCTTCCACATTTCCAAGATCCTGTGGCTGACCTCTGCCACAGGACATTTGAATATGTATTTCTTTTTTTTTTTTTTTCCTCAGTAAATTTCCTAAAGCTTTTCTGATAGCCATCAAATCAGCAAAGCTAAAAAAAAAAAAAAAAAAAAGTCAGCAAAGCTCAAACATATCTGTTGATGGTGCACACGGCTTTCAATTCACAAGAGATGCGTCCAAGTACCACAGAAGTCTGTTCTTCAGCTGGAACACAATGCATTTGTACGGAGAATGTCAGGACTGAAAGGAAGGTCAAGTGCATCTGGTCCAAGCACCCGATCTATGCTTGAGTCGCTTCTGTGACATTTCAAAGAAGTGGCCACCCAGCCCCATTGAGGACTTCCCGGGGAAGCCTGTTACCTCTGCCCACGGCTCTCTCAGAAGAGTCTTCCTTAGATTGAACTGAGATCTGCTGTCAGGTTTGATTCCTCCTGAGGCCTCTCTCCTCGGCTTGCAGGCGGCCGCCTTCTTGCTGTGTCTTCACATGGTCATCCCTCTGTGTATGCACGTGTCTCTCCCTGTCCTAATCTCCTCTTCTTATAAGAGCACCAGTCATCTTAGGGACCACCCTAACGACCCCCTTTAAACTGCATTGCCACTTTAAAGATCCTATTTCTAACGCAGTCTCCTTCTGTAGTAGGGGTCAGAGCTGCAACATGAATTTTTTTTATTTTTTATTTTTTTTGCAACATGAATTTTGAGGGGGCATAATGCACCCCATCACATCGCACAACAAAAACAAAGCCAGTGTTGCACTCATCTTACAGACAGGGATGATGAGAATAAAGGAGTTGATCCATGTACTCAGCACCTCCCCCCCCCCCCCCCGCCCCCCGCCAATGAAGGCCTCACCCTTAAATCTAAAGCAGTTGGACGCCACCCTAACCCTTCCAGCCACCCCCCCAGCGATTGCTATGATACCTTCCACTGCAAGGCCCACAAAACAAGTTACTCCGAATATATTTTGCCTTTTTTCTTAGTTTCTTACTTTTAAAATCACTGTCAGCCCTAGCTGCTTTGGCTCAGTGGAGTGGATAAAGTGTGGGCCCTCAAACTCAAGGGTCCCGGGTTCGATTCCGGTCAAGGGCATGTACCTTAGTTGCAGGTTCCCCGGCCCTGGTCAGGGTGCGTGCAGGAGGCAACCAATCGATGTGTCTCTCTCTCACATTGATGTTTCTCTCTGTCTTTCCCTCTCCCTTCCATTCTCTCTAAAAATCCATGGGAAAATATCCCCGGGTGAGGATTAACAAAAAGATAAAAATAAATAAAAACCACTGTCAGCTTGGCATGAGTTTCTTTCTCCAGGGAGGGGAGGGGAGGGGAGGGAAAAAAAAAAAACTCAAGCAGGAGGTGGATCCCAGTGCCAAATAGGACAAGAAATCAAGATGAGGGTGAAGTCTATAGATCTGGCTTCTGGGGGATCCCCTTGGCCTTCTCAACTCTAAAGGAAGACTTCTAGAGAAACAACTTTCTTACACAACCTGCGGTAAGAAATATATTTCACTTCACCACCTGGTACACATACACCCATATAGAGGATGTTTCAAATATTCACCTAGCCCCCACCCCCCCCACACACACACTGTACCCTGCAGTGAACACACCACCGAGGAGAGAGGCTGTGCTCCGAGGGGGCTGTGCGGGGACCGTGGGGATTTCATCTGGTCAGGGAGGTCAGAGAAGCCTTCCCCTTGACCTGAGGCTTGCAGAAAGGGTACCGTCCATGAGGTGCACAGACACAGCCACCCCCAGCTGCTGAGACCCTACTGCAGCCCCACGCGTGGGTGACTCTGAGCAGAAAGAAGCCTGTGAGATGCAAGCTCAGAATCTCTCTGGGGGGTGATGAACCTGCCTCCTGGGGAGGCTGGGATTTCATGGGCAGAGGTGCTCCCCGTGCTGGTCCCATCAGCCCAGGAGGCACCTGCTCAGCACCTCGCTGCACAGGCAGCGGCAGCAGTCACGGCGGGGCAGGGCCATCCATCACGCTCTATTCCGGAGCTCTCTCCCCTCACCCAGACCTTTCTGGAAAACGCATTTCCTTGGGAGTGAAAGACTCCAGACTCCGTTTTAGCAAAACAGAAAAAATAAAAAATAAAACATGGAACTTTAAAAGACCCACCTTTTTTTAAAGTTTGAGCAAAACTCATTCTTTTTAAAATATATATATCTAATATACTATCTCCGCCACGTGGAGGATGAAGAAGTAACCCCAAATGAGAGAAATTATTCAGTGCACCCATTTTCCCAAGTCCCCGTTGGGAAAACCTCTTCCCATGTTTAACATTACAAACTATTTGTGATTGAATTTCAAAAATCAATCATTGCATCGTGCAGCCTGCTGCCTCTGTGTCACTGTTGAGTGATCCTGTAATTGCATTCTGTTATCTCACAGTGGAAGTAAAAGCTTCGAAAATATTTATTTTGAGCCCTTCTTTTCTTCATAAGAATTGCTTATGCCCTGGCTCATGTGACTGGGTTGGTTGGGCATCTTTCAATGCACCAAAAGGTTGCCGGTTCGATTCCCGGTTAGGGCACATGCCTGGGTTGCAGGCCTGATCCCTGGTAGAGGCACACAGAAAGCTGCTGTCGATGTTTCACTCTCACAACAATGTTTCTCTCTCTCTCTCTCTCTCTCCCTCTCTCCCTTCCTCTCTCTCTAAAAATCAATCCTATATAATAAATGAGTAGTATGCAAATTGTCCCCTCGACCAGGAGTTCTTTGGGGAGTTCAACCAGGGGGCGGGGCCAGCTGGGGGAAGGGACGGAGGCCCCAGCCCGCAGCAGGCAGCTGCTGGGGACCCTACCAGTGCACAAATTTCATGCACTGGGCCTCTAGTAAAAAAAATATATTTGTAAAAGAATTAGTTAATTACCATCTCCAGCTGTTAATGGCATTAAGGTGACACATGTGAGAAATACCAGCATCTTAAGAAGGAACAAACTAGAAATATTTAAAATCCCCGCCGAAACCGGTTTGGCTCAGTGGATAGAGCGTCGGCCTGTGGACTGAAAGGTCCCAGGTTCGATTCCGGTCAAGGGCATGTACCTTGGTTGCGGGCACATCCCCAGTGGGGGGTGTGCAAGGGACAGCTGATCGGTGTTTCTCTGTCATCGATGTTTCCAACTCTCTGTCTCTCTCCCTTCCTCTCTGTAAAAAATCAATAAAATATATTTTAAAAAATAAATAAAATAAAATCCCCTCCTGCTCTCCTGGGCACACATGATTTGGTCTGGCTATAATTATGCCACTATAGCTCAGAAGACCACACAATGGAGAGGTTAGGGGGGAGGCGGGATTTGATCCCGGCTCCACTGACCACCTGATCTTGAGATTCTCCCTCTGACACTCAGGAAAGGACAGTCCCTCCTTGGCCTGGTTGTGTTGGAGTTTCCATATACAGCACGTAGAGCAGTGCTCCAGCACGTGCTCGATATGTGTCAGCCATCATTTTTACACACACACGAGTTCTCATACACATGGAATACTGGGCATTGTGGGTAAATGATTGTTTCCATGGAAACGTAACTTTCCTGTTTCCCAGGCTCTTATCCCACTATTTTCTGCTTTTCTAAAAAAGAAGTGTATAATCCACAATTTTCATCCTTAGTACTGGATTCACATAAGCTTTTCACTGACTGCCCTGGGTGTGTACGAAATATATGTATATATTTTTTACTGTTTTGTGGGTCTGCTATTTTTTTTAATATATTTTATTGATTTTTTACAGAGAGGAAGGGAGAGGGATAGAGAGCCAGAAACATCGATGGGAGAGAAACATCGATCAGCTGCCTCCTGCACACCTCCCACTGGGGATGTGCCCACAACCAAGGCACATGCCCTTGACCAGAATCGAACCCGGGACCTTTTAGTCCGCAGGCCGACGCTCTATCCACTGAGCCACACCGGCTAGGGCAGGGTCTGCTATTTTTGATGAATCCCTATCTCAAAGGCACTTGTAGAGAGGGGCCTGCTCTGTCTTCTCAGATACAGTTCCTTGGGGCATCCGCTTCCCAGGGTAGTCAAGGAAAAAGTGAAAGTAGGGCATGAAAGAACTGAATTCCTGAGAAATTGTACTGCAAAGCTGACTTTGAATATTAATCTTTTACCCTATCCTCCAGCCATGGATGTGCAAACTGTTTCACAAGAGACACGACCCTCAGGGAACAGAGCTCGATGACTATTTCATACAATGACAGCTGGACCCCAATGTTCTATTTCTGCCCCTAGCAAATGGACAAGTAGTCTCTGTCCTGTCCTAAAGTTTAAACGTGTAAACAAAACATACTTTGGACTTAAAACGGCGAAAGTGTGGTGCGTCACATTAAGGCCTCCTATAGCCCTTCATCTGCATGGACCATAGAGATACACAGAGGTAAGAATGGCGACCCTAAGGCCCCCTAAGGACAACTCAGGACTCCTCGCTCCCCTCTCCCATTCCCCCCTCCCCCTCCGGCCTGGCCCCTTCCCCCCACTTCCATCCTTTAGGCAATGGTGAGGAAGCCTGCTATTGTAAGCTGTGCAGATGGGAGGTCAAATTCCTGACTACGTAGGCCGGTGTGGCTCAGTGGTTGAGCGGTGACCCTATGAACCAGGAGGTCACTGTTGGATTCCCCATCAGGGCACATGCCCAGGTGGCAGGCTCCATCCCCAGTGTGGGGCGGGCACGAGGCAGCCGATCCGTGATTCTCTCTCATCATTGATATTTCTCTCCCTCCCTCTCTGAAATCAATAAATATATGTATATATTTTAAAATTTTTCCTGCCTAAAATAACGGTGTTGGTTCACTAGGAGCCCTCAGCTTTAAGGGTCACCCTGATTTCCTATAGACCCCTGTCCCCTAAGCCTCCCCCGCCCAGTCTCCTTTCCCCCACTCTCCAACACTCCCCCTCCTCCAGGTGTGGGGTCCTAGGGTGGCCGGGGTGGGCCCTGGTCTAAGGCTGCGGGACCCCGTGGCGCCAGGGCCATTGTGAAGTGGCCCGAGCGTCACAAGCGCCCCGCCCCAGGGGTCGCAGGGCAGCGCGGGCCCCGCAGCGCCCCCTGGAGGCTCCGGGGTCCAGGTTCAGACGCCGGGAGGGCGCCCCGCGTGGAGCATGGAGGACTTCGGCGCCTTCTCCGCGCGGCCTCCCCGGGACCTCGGGGAGCGCGCGTCCTCGGCGCGGCTGCGCAAGTCCCGGCCCCAGACCCAGGCCCGGCCGGCTCGGGGCTGCTGTGCCGGGACTCCCGGCGAGGGGAGCGAGGCCCCGGCTCCCTGGCCTCCCCGCCACCAGTCGCCCGACTCCCCGCGGGAAAGCCGCAGCCTGAGCGACGTGGCCCAGAGGCGCCCCGACGGCGCCAGGAAGCACCGGCCCCGCAGCTGGCGCCCGAGAGATGCCTGGGGGGAGCCCCGGATCCCGCCCCGACCGCGGGGCAGCCACCACAGCCCGGCCTGGCCGCTCCAGCTCCAGCTGTCACCCCAGCAGCCCCTGCGCTGCCAGCACTGCCCCCCCGCCCAGGGAGACTCGCCCCCTCCGTACCCCGAGGGCGCGTACACGCCCCTAAGTGGGATGTTCGGGGCCGAAGAGGGGCAGAGTGGGGACCCGTGGGCGGTGTCGGTCTGCGGGGGGCTGGACCGCTGGTCCCTGTCCTCGCTTCCCTCCGAGAAGTCCTCGGCGCCCTCCCAGGAGTTCAGGACGCTGTCCTCCTGCGCGTGCGCCCCCAAGAGGGGGCTGGCGTCGTTCGCCTGCCAGTCCCTCCTCCAGCCGGCGCTCTCGGGCCAGGAGACGAAGAGCCAGCACACGCAGCTCCTCAAGAACAAGCTGGAAGAAGCCGTGGTGTCCTCCCGGGACCAGAAGATCGTGGCCCTGGTGCTGACCCGGCTCAAGAAGGCGCAGAGGATGCGGGAGCTGCAGCAGCAGGCGGCCGCGGCCTGGGAGGAGCTCAAGCGCTCGGACCACAAGGTCCAGGTGACCCTGGAGCGGGAGCGCAGGCTGCTGCTGCAGCAGAACCGCGCCCAGTGGCAGCGGGAGAAGGAGCAGCGCAAGACGCGCCCGAGCCGGGAGCCGCGCGCCCCGCGGCCGCGCGACAGCCAAGCCAGGCACGCGGCCCAGCGGGACAACCTGTGGCCGGCGCCGTCCGAGGATCGGGACATCCAGCGCCAGGACCGGCCGGATCGGGCCCGCCTGGAGGCCGCCAAGCCCAGGAGGCCGGGCCTGGTGCCGCGCCTGCGGGAGCGGGAGCTGGAGCTGGAGCAGGAGCTGGAGCTGGAGCAGGAGCTAGAGAAGACGCTGCCAGAGCAGCGGAAGCCGACCAGCCTGGAGCCCACCGGTCCCAAGAAGCCGCCGCCCGCCACCGAGGGCGAGAACAAGGTGCGCGAGGCCAACCTCAGCTCCCTGGTCAATTTCCAGGCCCGCAAGGTGCTCATGGACTGCCAGGTCAAGGCCGAGGAGCTGCTCCGCCGGCTGTCGCTGGAGCAGAGCTCGCAGCGGGCGCAGGAGCTGCACAAGGGCCTGGGGAAGGAGCGGCACCGGGAGCTGCGGGACCGGGCCCGGCGGGAGGAGGAGCAGTACCAGCAGGTGCGGCTGCGCGCCGAGGAGCTGGAGGAGCAGCGGCGGGTGCGCAAGCGGCTGCTGGGGCGGCTGGCGGAGCAGAAGGTGCAACAGGCCTGCAGCAGCGCGCAGCGCAGCCTCAGCGAGAAAGCGCAGCACGTCCGCGAGCTCAACCTCCTGCGGGAGAAGAACCACCACATCCTGAAGCTGAAGGCCGAGAAGGAGGAGAAGTGCCACATCGAGGGCATCAAGGAAGCCATCCGGAAGAAGGAGCAGAGGATGGAGCAGCTCTCGCAGGAGAAGGAGGCCGCCTCCGCCTCGGCCTCCGAGGGCTTTCCAAAGGCCTCCAGGGCCTGCAGGCGGGACGGCGGGAAAGCGCCTGCCAGCGGCGGCTGCTACGATCGCGTGGACGACGGGGAGGCCCAGCTCCGAGGCGGCTACTGAGAACCAGGAGATGATGTGGCGATGCGATGGGATTCCTTTTATAACCCGACTATACGTGTGAGCATTGATTTTAAGAAAATGTATAAAATAGCTGCGATTTCCTCTCGTGAACTAGCCGATTGATTCGCTTGGGTAAGCCGAGAAGCTTGGGAATAGAAGTTGGGGGGATGTTACAGACATGGCTTGGCCTTTGTAAGTTGTCTGTTTGGATGGAATGTATTCCTTGAGCTCTCAAGTCATCTTAGAATGACTTAGAAGCCTATTCAACAGGCCCGTCTTGGAGGAACCAGAGAAAAAAAATCTATATACAGTAGGAGAAACACTTCAGTATCAGGTTGGGCATGGGTGACGTGGGAAATAGCAGTCATAAGATATCCCCTAGCCCTAACCGGTTTGGCTCAGTGGATAGAGCGTTGGCCTGCGGACTGAAGGGTCTCAGGTTCGATTCCAGTCAAGGGCATGTACCTTGGTTGCGGGCACATCCCCAGTAGGAGGTGTGCAGGAGGCGGCTGATCGATGTTTCCCTCTCATCGATGTTTCTAACTCTCTATCCCTCTCTCTTCCTCTCTGTAAAAAATCAATAAAGTATATTTTTTTTAAAAAAAAGAAGTCCCCGAGGGAGGATTCAGATGCATGTAGCAGAGTTGGGAGCCCTGCGTACTGCATCCCCTTATAGTTTATACTGCACATGAACATGTTAAAGGCTCTGAAAAGGCCTGCAGTAAAGAGACTCATTTAAGCTAGTGTGTTTTTTACAATTCCTGGAACCTTTTTCTTTTTTTCTTCTCCAATCCTTCCATGGAGTTGGTGTTCTGTGAAATGTTTTTGGAAACAGCTATCTATAGCTCCTCCCGGATTATGAGCTGCTTTGGTCTGCCTTGGACAGAAAAACGTTGACAATTCCTTTAGCACTCCTGCCTGGTGGCTCTTTCACAGCCCCGTGATCTGAGAGCTCCCTGCAATCTTCTGTTCTGATTTTTTTCCCCCTTTTGGTCAGTTCTATCCGGTCTTTTGGGAAAAAAAAAAATCTATTGGAGTTCTTCTATTTCCCCCCTCTTTCTCCTCTGTTTCTTTTGCTGGAGGTATGTGATGTCATTCTATCTCCCACACGGTGTCTAATTAACCGAGCTCTGAATGAATGATGAAGCATGCAGGATTTGGGACTGTGACGTTTTAAGTAAGGAGTCAGAGGCCAAGCAGAATTTAACCCATCACATCTCAAAGTCCCTCTCAAAAAATTCTAAAATTTTCTTTTAGAGCCCCTCTTCTCTTGTAACATGTATCTTTAAAAGAGAGAGAAATAGAGTAAGCCCCAATGGAAAATTTCTGACATATTAGTATTTTTAAAATATATTTTTACTGATTTCAGAGAGGAAGGGAGAGGGAGAGAGAGATAGAAACATCAATGATGAGAGAGAATCATTCATCGGCTGCCTCCTGCAGGGCCCCTACTGGGGATGGAGCCGGTAACCCAGACATGTGCCCTTCACCGGAATCGAACCTGGGACCCTTCAGTCCGCAGGCGGATGCTCTATCCACTGAGCCAAAGCAGCTAGGGCTATGTTAGAATTTTTGAAATGACACGAAAGGTAACTGGCGAGGGATATGTTCCAAGGTCAGTATGAGAGCCACATTCTCATATAATGAGACTGGGCCTTCTCCCCTAGTTAGTTTTCTTCCTTTGTCCTAGGTCCCCCCAACCGCTGTCCCCAAAGAGGCTTACTCGGGCCCTCGCTACTTGGCTCAAAAATGGAAGGGCTCATACATCTCGCCTCTGTTTCCAATCTTACTCCCTTCTCTTCACCCAAGTTAATTCTCTGCTCTGGCTAAATGCCCTGGGCGTCCCTGGCATTCTAGGAGAGAGCCTGAGATGTTTCAGGCAGACCTCGATGAATCTCACTCCTCCTCTTGATATGGTTATGTGACTTTGGGGAAGTTACCTTCCTCGCCTTACAGATGGAGGCAACCCGTGAGCCTCAGTTGCCTCGTCTGTAAAATGGAAATATAATTCCTATCTCAAAGGGATGCTGTGAAGGGTGATCAAATAACATAACGTAAGGTGTTTGGTGTAGAGCCCAGAACCTAATTACACACCCATCATTCAGCTGCGGGTTTTATTATAATGCGGACCTTCTGTTCTTGGCAAAGCCATTCTCCCTCTCTCGATGCCGCCCATCATATCCGAGTCTGATTTTTCTGAGCTGAGTTCACATTCTGTCTTTCCTGTGCAATGTAGGGCCGCCCTGGCTGTCCCCTATTGGCATGATGTTCTTGGTTGCTGCTCTGTGTGGCGTATCCATTTTGCAATCCATATCTTGGCTCCCAAGCTGGACTGTGTGCTATTTGAGGCCAAGGTCATTGCCTTAGAGTTCTTCGTACCCATCCTGAACATGGTGGTCAATATATAGTCAAAGTAAAAGCCTTTAAGCAGGATCACCCCACATCCATACCAGCCCAATGTTGTTTGCTCTTTGCTCCAAGAAATAAACTCCCTACTTTCAGAAAAAGAAGGCCTTAAGACATAAAAGCATTACATAGGTAGGGTCTCTATCTGATAAAACGTTTGATTCGTCTGGAAGATAAAATAATTCTTAAAAAGTCATACATATGTAAAGTAAAATTGATAGAACACACAGAGAAATCAAACTCATCATCAGAGTGAGAGATGTTTGGGGTATCATTGATGGAACAAAAAATTTGTAAAATTATAAAAATTCAATGAGCAAGTTTGGTTTATTGGTCATGTATAGATTCAATGTAGAATGGAATATTTACAAAAATTGACCAAGAAATTAGGCCATAAAAGAAGGGTAAAATTTTTCAAATATCCATTATCATATGGAACAAGTTTTTTTTTTTAACCACAATGCAATTAGAACCCTAAAATACATGCTTAGAACTTTAAAATCTCACCTTTTAAGGTAACTTCCCCAAAGTCACTTAACTATGAGAGAATGCATTATATTCATGTAGGATATGCTTCTAACATCTTTTGGGGTTCAAATAATAAGAAAAATTCCAATATATTTGGAACTAGACAGTAATGAAAATATAACACACCAAGGCTTATAGCAATGCAGTGAAGAAGATAATGTTAGAGAATGTAAATTTAAATGCTTATTCATATGGGAAGAAAAGGTGAAAATTAATAAGCTAATCACTCAACTTAAGAAATTAGAAAGAGAACAACAGAATAAATTTAAAGAAAGATAACTACAAGAGCAGACACTAATGAACTAGAGAAGAAAGATGTAATGAATATAATTAACTAAACTAAAAGTTGCTTGTTAGAAAACAGGAATGAAATTGGCAAGCTTCTAGCAGAGTACAAGAAAGAGAGACACACAAATAATATTGAAAAGAAGGGGCTATAATGAGAGATCCAGCAGAAACTAAAAAGATAAGAGGGTACTATAAAAAAAAAGACAATGTAAGCCAAAGAATGCATAACGATGCATTAACTTAGAAGAAATGAACACATTCCTTTAAAAATAACCAACTCAAAAAGAATAAGAAGTCCAAATAGTTCATAACCCTTAAAACAAGTGAATCAACTATTTAATTTTCCTACAAAGAATCACCAGGCCAGATGCTTTTACAGGTAAAGTCTACTGAATGTTCCCGGGAAAAATCCTAATCTTATGCAAATCACCTGAGAGAAAAAAGAGAATACTTTCCAACTGATTCTGTCCACAATACCTTTGATACTAAAACTGGAAAAATGTAATAAAGAAAAATCATAGGAAAGCCTCATGCATGAACATAAAGGCGGTAATCCTCCACAAATATTAGCAAAATGAGTCCTGCACTTTATGAAAAAAGATAACACGTCATGACTAAGCTGGGTTTATTCCAGGAATATACGGCTTAACTTCAGAAAATCTGTAATTATCATTCACTACATTAGCATATTAAAAGAACAAAGCAATATGGTAATGTCACTGGATGAACAAAACACATTTGATGAAATTCAAAATACCTATTTATAATTTTTTTTAAAATTGAACCAGCTCAGAATAGAAAGGGATTTTCTTCATCTGATAAGGGAAGTCTACCAAAAACCTACACAAACATTATTTTTTTAGAGTGAAACAGTGAAGGCTTTTAAAATCAGGAAGAAAAAAGAAAAAGAAAAGGTGTGGAAAAGAAAAAAAAAACACCTCAAAACTCTCATTCTTCACAGATGATATGATTGTCCCCATAGAGCATTTTATCTACAACCTTAAAAGTTTATATATTCACGACAGAGGTTTTTTGGGGGCTTTTTTTTTTTTTTTGGTAATAGCCAAGAACCGGAAACAATTCAACACCCATCAATGGTCAAATGGATAAATAAAACGAGCCACAGTCACACAATGGAATTCTATGCAGCCAAGAGCTTACAAATGATCAACAGCCATGCTAACAAACTGGGTGAGCCTCACCCACGTGACGTTGAGGGAATGAGCCAGGCACCAAAAAGCACACACTGTGCGATTCCATTTATATAAAGTACAAACACAGACACGAGTAATCTCTGCTGTGGACGGCGGACTCCCTTAGTGGGGGGCTTATCGCAGGGGAGGGGGAGGGAAGGCAGCACGCAGTCATGGGTAAACCATGGGGCGTAGAGTCGATCAATGTTGGGTGTAGACTCTGGCTCCGCCATTCACCAGCTGTCTGCCTACCCACAGGGGGCATAACCCCTGGGAGACTCAGTTTCCTCCACTGGAAAATGGGCACAATGATGAGCCTCGCCTCGCTGGGTTGCTGTGAATGAAGGAGAGAATGCCTGTGAAGTCTGTGGCTCAGAAAGTTCTGGAAAATGAGAGCTATGGTTGTTATTAGTGTTCCTCCTCTTTTATTTTTAATATATTTTATTGATTTTTTACGGAGAGAAAGGGAGAGGGATAGAGAGTTAGAAACATAGATGAGAGAGAAACATCGATCAGCTGCCTCCTGCACACCCCCTACTGGGAATGTGCCCACAACCAAGCTATATGCCCTTGACCAGAATCGAACCTGGGACCCTTCAGTCCGCAGGCTGACGCTCTGCCCACTGAGCCAAACCGATTAGGGCAGTGTTCCTCCTCTTCATGGCCCCTCCACCAGGGGTCTAGTGCTTCCTGGGGGTTAAACAAGATATAGAGTTTCCACCCAGCAGAGGGCTTTAGATTTCAAGACATTTCCTCTAGAGCTGCTCCAGGGCCTGCCCTACTCCGGCCATGCCCTGTTCCGCCTGCACTGGTGTGGTTTTGTCATTGAAATGCCTGCTGGGACCACCGGCACCGAGGGTCAGACGGTAATTCTGCAAGGGGAAGCCTGAGATACTAATTCAACTGCTTGCTTGTCTGAGCTTCCCACAAATCTAAGAACCAGCAGAGCAGACCTCTCTCTCTCTCTCTCTCTCTCTCTCTCTCTCTCTCTCTCTCTCTCTCTCGCCTTTGTGGCCAGAGCTGCTTGAGCCCCGGGCATTTTGACAGCGGCTGCCTGTGGAAGGCCTTCTCACACTCAGGCAGCCGCCCACCCCACCCGCCCCGTGGGTGCTCAGGCATTCACCGCGAAAAGAATGCAGCTTCCCCCACAAATGCCTTTCTTTTCCTGAAAGCCTCTGAAATAGATTTTGAATTGTACCGTTTTCGTACAATGCTGTTTTTTTGCAAAGCGTTTCTTGAATTAATTAGTTGTGCTCAGTGTTTGAAAAATAGCCTCGCTCCAAGAGAAGGGACATAATGTGTCTATTTAACACAACCTGTAGAAACGGGAGCACCCCAGAGCCTAACTGAAGGAGGTGGAGAGGGGACCCCGGGAGGATCCACACTTGGGCTTCTGGGAGGGAGCCGTGAACTTGACCTGCCGGACTTCCGCGAGCTTTACCAGTTAGTGCTTGCTTGGCTTCATTCATTAGACAAGGCAACTGGGGAAGAAGCAGCAAGAACACACAACAGACACACACACGGTCCAAGGGACATAGGACGGAGCGATGGGTCCAAGCATCCTACCAATGTGACCTGTGCTGCGCCCCAAGATGGGTCTCCAGCTGTTAAAGTAGCGAGGAAAATGGGAAACACTCCCCTAGTTCATGGCATAAAGCAAGAAGGAGCTGGAAGTGGGCTGCGCTGGGCTGGGGGTGCTGCACGGAGCCCCCCCATAAAACCAGAAAAAAGCCATCCGTCCGCCCTCCTGCGTTAGTCTTTCAGGCAGAAAAAGACCGGCAGAAGTGATTTTTGCAGGTTGAACTAAAAAGGATTCTCTTGGGGGCACCGGGCATCAATGGTACGAGATGCAGAAGCACTTTGGAAAGCTAAAGGGGGTATCCAAGGTGAGGGGCCACTGACATCAGCAGGGTGTTTGCTAAGATGCCATCCGGGGTCATGACGCCTCAAGGACCACTCAGGTCAGGATGAGATGGGGTTAGACCTGCAGCTGGTCAAGGGCAGTCCCACTGCTGGTGAACCTCCAGCGACCAGCAAGCCCCTCGCCTCTCAGGCCTTGGGAATCTGTAAATGGGGTGCAATAACCCCCCACTCACAGGGTTGGTGGGAGGTCACAGAGGTCAAAGTGCCCAGGATACGGGAGACCCTCAAAAACGGCTATTCTTCACTGAGCTTTTATTCTGTTGTTGTTTTTAATATTTTTATTGATTTCAGAGAGGAAGGATAGGAGAGAGGGGGAGGAGAGAGAGAGAGAGAGAGAGAGAGAGAGAGAGAGAAAGAGAGAGAGAGAGAGAGACAGACAGACAGACAGAAAGACATCAATAATGAGAATCATTGACTGGCTGCCTCCTGCATGCCCCACACAGGATCGAGCCCACCACCCAGGCATGTGCCCTGACCAAGAATCTGAACCATGACCTCCTGGTTCATAGGTTGATGCTCAACCACTGAGCCACACCGGCCAGGCACTGAGCTCTTATTTTGTCCCAGACACCTGCTGAGTGCCTGCGTCCCATCCCCATTGATCTGCACAGGGCACCTATGCGATCAGAACTCCCCTTCTCCATTACGATGAAGACTCCGTTTATGAAACCTCTGAGATGCTCAGAGGGCAGGCGTCGCGCTCGAGGCCCCAAAACCCATACGTGACGGGGTCCAGGCCCAAACACAGATCAGGCGGTCCCAGCCCCAGGCTCGGTCCACTCTCCACCAGGTTTCGTCTCGCGACGCTGGGTGGAGCCCTGGCGGGCTGTCCGTCTTCGGAAAGGCAGGTACTGCTGTATAATTTCCTGAACCTCATTCTACAGCAGCTGTTCTCGTGTTGGCTGCCAAGAAATTGAATTGGAACAGCTCTGTGGGGGGCTCCCTGCTGGCCAGGCCAGCGCTCAGACAGCTGTTCCGGGAGCTCCATGTGAGTCCCTGAGCCAGCAGGGGTGACCTCTGCACAGCGGGGGTAGGAGGCCAACACACTGTAGCTTCCAAGGGCAACAGATCAGCCAACGGCGCCCGTCCCCACCCTGTAAAAGGGACCCAGAACAGGTGGCCGGGCAGGTGCCTGAGAACCCTGGGGGCACCACCTGGTCCTCCCGTAGGAGTATAGTTTGGCCTCTTTCAAAGCTTCCCAAGAAACCATTTAAGAAGTAACATTTGATCCCAGCCAGCGTGGCTCAGTGGTTGAGCATCAACCTATGAACCAGGAGATCACGGTTCGATTCCCGGTCAGGGCACATGCTTGGGTTGTGGGCTCAGTCCCCCAGGGTGGGGTGTGCAGGAGGCAGCCAGTGAGTGATTCTCTCTTCATGGATGTTCGTATCTCTCTCTCCCTCTCCCTTCCTCTCTGGTTCCCACCTTGTGTTGGCCACGCCCCGCCTCAGCATCTCTAACATCCTGATGCCCCTCCCCCTGTGACATCTAATCCTTATTATTCAAAAAGTGAACTCCTATTCACGTGGAGGAAGCCTCAAAGGCCATGAACTTGGTCTAAACAAGCTTCCAAAGAACATGGCATCCATGACAGAGAAAAATAAAAGAACAAAAGGACTGTTGAAGTCCTAAGGAAGAAACCACTAAGAAATTGTTAAAAAAATAATAATAATCTGAAGTGATAGGAAGAAAATA
The DNA here is from genome assembly GCF_028538775.1 of Myotis yumanensis. Lineage (NCBI taxonomy): Eukaryota > Metazoa > Chordata > Mammalia > Chiroptera > Vespertilionidae > Myotis > Myotis yumanensis. The sequence goes on along the minus strand of NW_027223773.1, from coordinate 6,264,708 downwards.
GCACATGAAGTTTCAAAACATAATAGAGAACTGAAATGCATGGATATGTCAGAATATGTACTTATATGCTGTATGTGAGGCCCCTAGAACCAGAAGAAACGCAAAAAGTTCACTCTTAACAACTCCTTCTCGAATTGCCCCCCTTAAACACCAAATTGCCCCCTGTGGGGCGGGGGTCCCGGTTGGGAACTTCATCATTGGTCCTCCACACCACCTGTGGGGTAGGTACTCCCAGTTCCATTTTGGGGCCGAGGAACAGAAGCTAAGAGGCAACTTACCAAGTCGCCTGGGAGAAAGCGGGCAAGCCATTAAGAGGTTTACCATCAAGCAGGGACGCCACACAACCGCATGAAATATTAAACAGGGTGAAAGAGCTCCTGGGAGAAGGCTGGGCCATCCGTCTTGTCAATGACCTCATCGCCGGCAAGGCCTCATCATCTTCACGCGGGGCTCCCTAAATCTCTTGCTCTCGGTCCAGCCCTCTCCTGAGCTGCAAAGCTCCCTAAATCTTAGCTGGCTGGTTGGCCAGCATCTCCTCCCGGTGCCCTAGCGCATTCGGCCTGGCGAGGACCAACCGTCAGCACTTACTTCCACGCCGCCCCAAACGATCTCCGCACCAATGTCTCCATTTCGGGCCAGTGCCACCTTCTCCAAAGGACTGAGGTTTGAAATCTTTTTTTTTAATATATATTTTTATTGATTTTAGAGAAGAAGGGAGAGGGAGAGAGAGATGGAAACATCAATGATGAGAGAGAATCATAGATCAGCTGCCTCCTGCACGCCCCCTACTGGGGATCGAGCCTGCAACTCAGGCATGTGCCCTTGACGGGAATTGAACCTGGGACCCTTCAGTCCATAGGATGACGCTCTATCCACTGAGCCACACCAGCCAGGGCGGTTTGAAATCTTGAGCGTCCCCACCTTTACCCCAGGATAGGCTGCCGAAACGCTTTTTTCTCACTTTCCGTCTTCTCGCATACCTGCACCCCTCCCCTCACCCAGCCCCCTCCTGCCCAGAGAAATCCGGACCCTCTTGTTAGAGACGCCGATACAGCTTCATCTTTACCCATCCCCCAGCGCCCAAGAGTAATTTTTTGGAAGTTTATTCATCAGAAAAAGGAGTGTCAAGTCCTAGACACGCGCTTTGCCTAGATCCAGTTTTAACGGTTCACATGACAGAATGGGCCGAGGATATTCAGAGTGAAGGCGTTCTAATTCCGTTAGCATCTACCAGGCATTGTGCCAGATGCTTCCACATACATCAGCCAACTTAATTCAGAGAAACATTGATCATGCCCCGCCTCCCCCCGCACATGCCCCGACTGGGGAGCGAACCTGCAACCCACATATGCCCCAGACCGTGAATCAAACCCTCAACATTCCTGTCCCTGCAATCAACCGGGCCACACCAGCCAGGCACTTAAGTCTTATAACAACTCTGCGAGGAAGATGCTAGAAAACTCACTTTACAGTCAAGTTCAAAATCAAGCTCAGAAAAGCTAACTAACATGCTCCAACCACACACCCAGCGAGTCTGGGACCCCTTCTCTTCTCCTTTGCACTCTCTCCCTAAGCGATCTCTTCCCCATGTAAAACATCAGCCGTAAGCGGATCAGGCCGATTCCTATCCACAGCTCTGTGTTCCGGACTCCACTGAACCACCTACTTCGCCTCCGCTTAGGTGGCTAATCCACTGAGATGACTCAGCACATCCCAACACAAGTCTTGATTTCCACCCAAATAGTCCCTTCCCGCCTCCCATGTTCCCCACCTGAGGAGGGGCTAACCTAGGTGGGACACGTGGGCCCTGGGGACACGGGGACTAGGCCTCCACGGGGAAGGTTAGAGACGGGTCGAGTAGCAGATCCAGCTCCCATTCCGCCCTCGGTGCGACTCTAACCTTCTCGATTCTACCAGCAGGACAATCCTGAGCGCTGGCCCGCTGGTCTCCGAGAGGCAGGTGCCCCTTGGGGGTGCTCTTGTGTCCTCTTTGCATAGAAATGCCACCAGGCAATGCATTTAAAATAGATGGGGGCTCGTCTGGCTGGGCAGCTCAGTGGTTGAGTGTCAACCTACGGATCAGGAGGTCATAGTCCGATGCCAGTCAAGGACACATGCCCAGGTTGCAGGCTCGATCCCCAGTGTGGGCGTGCAGGAGGCAGCCAATCCATGATTCTCTCCCATCATTGATGTTTCTACCTCTCTCTCTCCCTCTCCCTTCCTCTATGAAATCAATAAAAATATTTTTTTTAAATAAAATAGATGGAAACTCTCTCTCTCCGTTTGGCACCCCCAACTCATTCCCTTCATCAATTTCTCCCCATGTAGTGACCTGGAAATACAGCAATGCAACCTGGCCAGAGACCCGGACCATTTCTTGCCCTCTCTGGTATCCTAGGAGTGATGAGTAAGGATCTGTCATATTCTTTATGACAACGTGCCACACACAGGCTGCCTTTGACATTCAAATCTTGACTCAAATGCCATGAGACACGCGTGCCCTCCTTAAAGGATGGCTTTTCTGAGAGCGGATAATTCGCCATTATCTCTACACGACCAGGTGTCATTTGCGGGACCAGAGACTCATTTTCCTATTTGCAACCGTGAAAGCGGCCGAGATGCCGATTAGGACGGCAGATGCTTTAGGCTGCCAATTCTGGATGTTTTCCTCTCTGATCTGGGCTGGTGTTTGTGTCGGAGCGAAACCAGCCCGGAACAGTCAGCTGAATAAACACATGCCAAGCGGGGACTTTTGCCAGGAGGGAAAATCTTCTCTCTCTCATGCGGGACAGAGACGTGCTGGTCCGCGGGCCCAGGTCTGAGGACAGGCGTGAGGTCCAAGAGGGAGGCTGCGAGGCCCGGAGGTCACACAGGCCTTACCTCACCGTGGGCCACGTGGGTTAGAGCTACGCAGAATCGGGAAGACCATGCCCAGATGGCAAGAGATGTTCACTGGGGAGAATGTCTGAAGGATAAAGGGTTGGGAGCAGGAAACGGTTGGAAAGACTTCACATAGGCTAGGGGAGAGGGGAGAGAAATGAACATCTGGGAGGGAGAAGAAACAAGAAAATGGATGCTGGTCAGCAGCCTTAGAGGCTTCTATAAGAATCCTTTTTTCTATAAAGAGAGAGTGTCTTTTCTCTTTCAAGTGCAGCTGTTGTGAAAAATCTCTGTCCCACCCTCTAGCCCAGCAGTCACCAACCGGTGGTCCATGGACCACTGGTGGTCCGTGAGGTCCGAAAGGTTGGCGATCGCTGTGAGTCTAGCCTATGGCAGGTGCCAGCGCCACACTGAACCCCAGAAGAGAGATCTCTGCATTGCACGGTTTTCCATCTCTGTGGCTCCCCTGTATATCTTTCTCTGGCAACCACATGCTGTGTATGTCCTCTGAGATGCATTTGAACACTATCTAGTTAATCCTCACGGTGCCAGCTGGGAGAGAGAACAAAGTCTCAGGGAAATCTATAACAATAAAAGCGTAATATGCTAATTAGACCGGATGTCCTTCCAGATGAAGCCAGGGCGGGCTGCGAGGGCCGAGCCCCTTGCATGAATTTTGTGCATCAGGCCTCTAGTTTATAATAGAAATGCCTAGAACTGAGACCCTCCTAAGTGGTCTTGCCTCCTAGGCAGGCCTCTGGCCCCAGAATATTCAGCAAAACCACATTCGTTCGGCCTGGGTGGTGTTCTTCTTCCTCAAGATTGCTTTGACTATTCGGGGTCTTCAGTGATTCCAAATTTTAGGATTGGTTTCTGTGAGAAATGCCATTGGCTGGCCAGGGAAAGAATGGTATCAGGAATTTATGAACAAAGGGAAGAATTAAAAATTCATTTAGAAATCATTCATACGATGGAGAGGTACTCAAGAATACATTAATGACTTTTTAAATACTTTACTTAATGAACAATGTTTGAGCTCCTGATGGAAATGAATTAAAAATGATAAGAGCAGCGCGAAAACATATGACTGCGCATGGACAAAGTTTATGAAATCCAAGCAAAGCTCTAACTTTGGGTAAGCGCGGCTAATGGGATGAACCAGTGGTATTAATGAGGACTAACACAGGAATCTTAAAAATGATCAAAGACCAATAGAGAAGCATCTGTGTAGGCTTAGGGCTGTGGTCGGCAAACCACGGCTTGAGAGCCACATGTGGCTCTTTGGCCCCTTGAGTGTGGCTCTTCCACAAAAAAACACGTGCAGGCGCGCACGTACGGCGGGATTGAAACTTCGTGGCCCACGCGCAGAAGTTGGTATTTTGTGGAAGAGCCGGTATTTTATGGAAGAGCCACACTCAAGGGGCCAAAGAGCCGCATGTGGCTTGCGAGCCGCGGCTTGCTGAGCCGCAATTTGCCGACCACTGGCTTAGGGGAAAGCCTCGTTATTACCTAGAAATACTCAACCTGATCAGCTGCGATTGCATTCTAAATCCAGCCACATTATCAGACGATTTTATATGTGTCAATGCAAGAAAAGGAAAAGCTGCAGGATTTAAGGAATCTCCTTCCCCTTAAAGTACAATTTCAAGAGATCAAATGCTATACGTGGTGACTAACGGCCAGGGGGACATTACCACCCGCTGAGGAAGGAGGAATGCTCCTCTGCCATTTGCTACCACATATGCGTTCCAAGGGCAACTATCAAACTCTTGATGAAGACGAATGGGCTGCCGTTGCAAATAGAAACCCTGGCATAAAACAGGACGTTCGTGAGCGCAGGCCCGGGTTTCCCATTAAGGATCGTCTCTGGGAAGTAAGACTTCGCATGTTATTCTCTCATCACAAGCATCTGCGATCAAGAGAAATGCGATCTATGGAAATGTAAGCCTCGCCTGCTACTCCCGTGAGCCAGAGAACTAGAGCATCCTCACCCTGGCCGGTTTTGCTCAGTGGATAGAGCATTGGCCTTCGGACTGAAGGGTCCCGGGTTCGATTCCGGTTGCAGGAATGCCCGGTTGCGGGCTCGATCCCCAGTAGGGGGCGTACAGGAGGCAGCCGATCAATGATTCTCTCTCACCGTGGATGCTTCTATTTCTCTCACCTTCTCCCTTCCTCTCTGAAATCAATAAAAATATATTTAAAAATAAATAAATAAATAAAATAAATAAAAAAACAGCATCCTCGTTTTCTAGGTGCGCAACGGCGTCCAAAAGGCCAGCGAGCTGTGCTTGAATCCACACACTGCGTGCGCTCCAAAGGGGACCGCAGGGCGCGCTTCTCCCAACCTCACTCGGTCATCGGACTTTCTTACATGTGAGTGGTTCACGTCTGGGGGACAGGGGTGTCTCACGGGACACAGCACGGAGAAACCCACTCACTCTAAACCTGTGTCACACCGATGGGGGTTGGGGACAACACACGCCTCGCTTTCAAATCACGCGCTCTTGGGTCTGGCTTCCTCCAAGCTGGCGCTCAAAGCAGGATTTGGATAAAGAATTGGTGACTGCTTTTTTCTGAACGATGTACTGTCATCGAGTTAAATTCAGCCCCATGGGAACCAGGGTGGCCTTTATCCTGCAGTTTCCTGTCCTTGGCTTTGGCCCGCGCCCTCAATTTCTAGGACTGGTTTCTACTGTCCTCTCTCCCGCTGTGGGGTTTGTCCTCAGGCTCTGAAGCAGCACAGACCTCTGCCCAGAGCCTGCGAAATGTCTAAGGAAGCAGGCTCAGTCGTCCTCGGCAGCTCCTTCCCCTCTGGCTCCATCCAGGGGCTCAGAATCAGTCCCCGGAGATGCTGGGACACAGGCCTGAGAGACAGCCACCGACCGGGCCACGCCTGGGAGCAGGGCAGTCCCGCCAAGCACCGGTCCTGGGTCCGAGGCCCCGCTCTGCCACTCACCACGTGTTCCTGCTGCAGCTACTGACACTGTGTTTTCTTATCTGCTGAGTGGAGCTTTGATCCTTTTACTTGGGATGGCGGGTGGGAGAATTTCAAAAACGAAGCCACGTAACCTGCTCAGAATAGGGAGCGGCACAGAGTAAACACTCAGAATTGGCCTCCCCTCCGAGCACCAGCCCACACTGGGCTGACCCACTCTCTTCCTCAGGGTTTCTCTCCTGGAACGCCTGTTCCGCAAGCAGATTTCTCATCGTCCTGGCCCCTCTCCTGCCCATCAGACTCCGGCGCTGGGCACGGGGCAGGCCCCACCTGGGCCCCGGGACCTCCTGGCACGTGCAAACGGATCTAATTAACTTGTTTGGAGGCGGGACCCTCCAGGTCGCTGGGTCTCTAGTCACCCTTGCACCTCTGACCTAGTCAGTGCCAGGGACCCCCCCCCCTCTACCCCCCAGCACCGCCGACCTCCCACACCGACAGGAAGGCAGCCCAAGTCCCCGGTGAGCTGTGTCTATCGATCCATTCCCGGACTCCAACACAGAGATATCGTATCTCCCTTCGCAATCTCCCTTCTCATTTTCTAAGCATCGCACTGCATTCTCCTGGGAACCGAGCCAGGAGCGGGCCCCTCCCTCCCCACTACTCCTTCCATCACTCCAGACAGTCCCTTGGTGGGACCTCAACAGCACTCACCAAATATGTCACCAAATCGCCAAATATGTCACCGTGTTTGCCCCCTCTTTTGTGGGGAGAGCCCAGGAGGACCTGAGTGGGGGGCAGGACTAGACGCACCTGCCCACACTTAGGGCCTGGCTTTGCCAACAGATGGACACATGCCTTCTCTGTGCACGATTTCACGTGCCCACCTGTTGTCCTGTCGCGTGCGGGCCTCGGAGGATGACAGCTGTAAAAATCATCTGTCATTTTTATACCCAGGCCATCACCTCTGGACTCTTTAATGATTTGAACCCCCACAAAACCCTCTCCAACAGAAGAGCACGCCAATTAATTTCCCCTTATCTGAGGATTCCTCCAGGAAAGACAAGCTCCGGGAATTGGGAAAGAAAAGGGATTTGGGGCCTCCATTGTCATCGCTAATCCCGCTTCTCACCGGAGCTGGTGGCTCATCCCTGGAGCAGAGACTTCCTGGGAACCGGAAGTCACTGGAGCCCGGTCCAGGGCGGAATGACAAAGCGGTAATTATTCCCGTGCACTTCAGAGCCATTCAGCCTGTCTCGTGGTGTCTGCAGGCAGGCCGGCCCGGAATGCAAATAATACGATTGCTTTCATTAAATCATCTTTTTTTTTTATGACCGTCTCATTCCAGTAATTAAAGCCTTTGCTCATGTATTCTATGAAGCAGGCGGAGCGTGACACTAATGTATGGCCCTGTATTAATTTCTGAAAAACAGGGTTGGGATTGAAATCACCTGCTTCTGAACACGTAAGCACTGTGGAGAGAAAGAAGAAGAAAAAAGAAGCTAGGTATGATTTTGATTCATGCAAGCTAATTAGCATTCATTGTTTTCAGTCCATCTTCCCCACCTGAAAAGTCACCGTAGGGGAGTATTTGCGGATTTCAATTCGTCTTTTTTTTTTTTTTTTGCATACCTTTGGGGTTGTTACCCGAGAGAGCCTGCAGGTCTTTAATCATCACAATGAGAGAGAAGGAGTCTGAACCTCACCTGTTACTCCCGAGGTGCGTTCCCCAGGGCAGGTCGTCAGGCAGGCGTGTGTGTGTGTGTGTGTGTGTGTGTGTGTGTGTGTCAGAGTCAGAGACTACTGGGAGCTCAACCTTTTCCCCAGCCAGACTCCGCTGTCGGCTGGGCACTGCTGGCCGTGTTTGATCCTTTGACGTGTTTACGGGCAACCACGTGCCCACGCAGGCGCACCAGGCCTCAGCCAGACTCGGGGCTTCGATCCAGGTGCTGCTGCTGAAAGATCATGAAGAACTGAAATGTGGATACAGGTGGGCTCCATGAGACCTGGTAGCGAGCCCCACGCACTGCGTCCCGCCTCCACACAGCCAGAGGGGTCAGATGTCCACACCTTATGGCAATAGCCCAGCGGTTCTCAACCTTCTGGCCCTTTAAATACAGTTCCTCATGTTGTGACTCAACCATAAAATTATTTTCCTTGCTACTTCAGAACTGTAATGTTGCTACTGTTATAAATCGTAATGTAAATATCTGATATGCAGGATGGTCTTAGGCCAGGGGTTGGCAAACTGCGGCTTGCGAGCCACATTCGGCTCTTTGGCCCCTTGAGTGTGGCTCTTCCACAAAATACTGGCTCTTCCACAAAATACCGACTTCTGCGCATGGGCCACGAAATTTCAATTGCACTGTACGTGCGCGCCTGCACGTGGTATTTTGTGGAAGAGCCACACTCAAGGGGCCAAAGGGCCGCATGTGCTCTCGAGCCGCGGTTTGCCCACCATGGTCTTAGGCGACCCCTGTGAAAGGGTCGTTTGACCGCCAAAGGGGTCGCGACCCACAGGTTGAGAACTGCTGCAATAGCCTCCAAAAGCACGTTGGAATGTTTACTGGCTGAATTCAATGGAAGTCTCAGCTTAACAAACAGTGCCTCGCCCTAGCTGGTGTGGCCCAGTGGATAGAGCATCGGCCTGTGGACTGAAAGGTCCCAGGTTTGATTCCGGTCAAGGGCACATGCCAGGGTTGCAGATTCCCAGTAAGGGGCGTGCAGGAGGCAGCCGATCCAAGATTCTCTCTCATCATGGATGTTTCTATCTCTCTCTCCCTCTCCCTTCCTCTCTGAAATCAATAAAAATATATTTAAAACATTTTTTCAAAGCAAGGAAAACTCGAGTGTGGGCAGGGTGAGTCCAAGAAGCCATCAGGAGAGAGGTCAGAGGTAAGAGAGAGGCAGGAGGGGAAAGAAAGGCATGTATGTAGGTGGCAGAGGGGGAAGGATGCTAGGGAAAGGCCTGGAGTGGGAGCGTCAGGTCACCTCCCTTCAACATTGCACGTGTCCCCAGATGGCCCCTCACCAGCCACCCTGCCCTGCATTCGCCGGCCTTGACTCACACCTTGAAATTTGGGCAAAAAAGTAATGAGCCGAAACCGGTTTGGCTCAGTGGATAGAGCATCGGCCTGCTCGGACTGAAAGGTCCCGGGTTCGATTCCGGTCAAGGGCATGTATGTTGGTTGCGGGCACATCCCCAGTGGGAGATGTGCAGGAGGCAGCTGATCGATGTTTCTAACTCTCTATCTCTCTCCCTTCCTCTCTGCAAAAAATCAATAAAATATATATATATTTTTAAAAAAGTAATGAGTCATTATATTGCTCTCTCTTTTGCAAAAAGAAAAAGTCTACTTTTTTGGTGGAAAGTAAGTCATTCGAGAGGTGGAGGTGGGGGAAGCCATGTCCCTCAGGAAGAGGATGGAAATGTTTAAGCCCCTGACCTTGACCTCCTGCCTGCCCAGTCCTTTGCGCTGGCAAATGCCGGTCCACTTCTCAGGCCTGGGACCTCTGGAGAGACACTGGCTGGCCCAGGGGACCCTAAAGTGCTGGAAACAGGTTGCTTCTCAGCAATTCGCTTTCGAAGCTGGGGTCCGGGGACTGGGCGGCGGGAGGCTGGTCGAATCCGTGTGGAATTCGATGGCGGCTGGCTGAGCGGCTGGGAGACTGGTGACCAAACACACGGGGCTGGAACTGGGAAGCCAGAGGTCAGAGGCCACGGGAGGAGCAAGGTCACAGAACTGTGGTTCCTGACCCTCTTCGGGACTTCTGACCCTGATCTTGGGCAAAGGCACTGCCCCCCTCCCCTCCCCACCCCTCCCCGGTGCCATCTCCTCCTTAGAAGGCCCCGGGAAAACAGTAATTATCTGCCTCCGTTTCAGAAAGCCTTTAAATAATTAACATTCACGGGATGGCTTCCAAGTCCTCAGATAGGCTCCGCCGTGAAAATATTGTTATTGTTTTAAGATATAATACGTCTGCGTCACTAGCTGTTGCCAGCGGGTCTGTTATCTTATCCCGGGAGGGAGCCGTTTGCAAGCTGATTAATTACAACTCCATCTTTCAGACTTTTTAATTTAGCTGTTAATAAATTCAATAATTTTCTGTGTGTATTGTACCCGATGAGACCCTCCGGGAACAGCTTCTCATTGACAACAGTGACCGGGGCCCGAAGGCTCCCGCTGTGTTATGAATGCCTTCGATACGAAATGACGAGCAGCAGGCCATGAACCCGGCCCTCTGGCCTGCCTCCCAAGGACCCAGACCCACTCCCCGGCCCAAACACCATTATTAAGTTGAATTCACATTCCTACTGCTGGCCTGATCTTCTGTTTAATTTCTCAGCCCAGCCATACTGACTTTTAACTGACTTTGCCTCGATCTTCACCCAAAGGGAAAAAGATGTATAGGGTGTCCCAAAATTCACGCAAGAAGTAATTTTGATAGAAAACACAGGTTTATAATTAAAAATTGTAAATTTTTTAGTGATTCATAAAGTATGCAGTAGAGGGTTATGTATGGAATAGCACATCGGGTAAAAGGCCTCCACGGCTTTGCTGGCACATATTTCAAGCCGTGGTCTTCATTGGTCTTCATTGTCCCTGCTCCTGGGCCATCCTTGGTACTTGGTCATGCTTATCAAATGGAAGGGATTGAAATCAAAGGGCAACAGATATTAGAATCTGATTCAATAAACCAAGTAAAGTTAGGCTTTTATTTGTTGTTGTTGTTGTTAATGCTCACACAAAATTCAAATCTTGCGTGAATTTTGGGACACCCTATAGAAGCAGAGGAAAGGGACTTGAGCTGTGTCCCCTGCCCTTCCCGCTGGTCCTGCCCCACCTGCCCCAGGCTAACAGGCAGACCATCTGGACGGAGAGACCCAGCCCTCGGCCAGCGGGGGACACGGTGCTGTCTAGGCAATCGGGGAGAGTATCTCACTCCCAGGTGACAGTGGGGCACCCTTGCTCAGGATGGGGGTGGCTGCGGAGGGTGGGGGGCCTGGGAGCAAGGGCCAGTCAGAGATGGGGGGAGGAGAGGCCTCCTGCCTGTCCAGGGGGTGGCTCCCCGCCCTGCTGGACACTCCAGCCGGCAGCCTCTCTGGGGCTAACCCTGGGGGTGTACCATGGGGTATAGTCTTTCTCAAAAAGGTCAACTCCAGCCGGGGTGTCGTGGCTCAGTGTTTGAGCATCGACCTGTGAACCAGGAGGTCACGGTTCAATTCCCCATTTGATAACCCAGAGATTCCAACACAGGACAGAAGCCACTTGTTATAATGTGCGACCCAGCCTGGTATAAATATCAAAATCGGGGGGAGAGGGGGATCCATGTGGCAATAAAAACCAAAAAAAAAAAAAGGAAAAAGAGAGAGAGAGAGAGAGAGAGAGAGAGAGAGAGAGAGAGACTGACTAGAGGCTCTTCTTTAACCACCACAGTGCACCCTGGGACTCTGAGCCACGAAAACGCAGCCGGTCCCCACGGGCCTCTCTCCTCATCGCGTCGGGCTATAATTACGTCCGCATCGCCTCCGCGTGTTATTATTTACATTTCCGATGGTATCTGCACACTTGGCAGGGTTCCCGAGGAAGCCTGTCCTGTCCGCGCCCAGAGCCGGCGGCACGTCTCCTGCAAGGGCAGCTGAGGCCCCCAGACAGCTGAGCCCCTGCAGGCGACAGCTAGGAGAGTTTCCTTCTCCCTCTCCATCCGCCCCTCTCCTCCCCCTTCGCCCCCTCCCTTCCTCTCTCACGTCTGGGAGAGCATCTATTAGAATCACTTGTGCAGTAGCTAACGGTTGGTGCTCCCCCTGCGTGATTAGAAAGTGCATTGTTGTGTAATTCCGAAATTCATTAGCAGAGAATGCAGGTGGGAGTGGGAGGCCTCCGGCGCTCCATCATGCATCTGGATTGCGTCTCAGCTCCCGGGAGCATTTCTGGTCTCACCCAGCCACGGTCCCCATAAGAGCCACCTGTGGCTCTGGGGATCGGCCCTCTCCTCTTCACCCTGGGGGGTGAGGGCAGCAGCACAGGCCACAGCACCGGCACCAGTGGCATGGGCAGGGCATGGGCAGTGCCTCTCAGCTGCCCAGAGAGCCCTGAGGGTCTGTCCAGCCCAGGGGATAGAGGGGGAGGTGGCCAAGCAGCCCGAACCCGGGGAGCCCAAGGATCTTGGCCTACGATTTCCCTCTGACATAGAAGGACAAGGTACCTTAAGCAGGATCATGCCACAGACAACAGGAGCAAGCAAGGAGTACGGCTGCTTCCTGCCTGGCTGTCCGGCGGGGCTGCCTCAAAGCCATGGAGCAGCTCCAAGTCCCGCAGAACAGCCCGGGCCTCTCCAAGGGGGCTCTGAGGTCGTTTCCCACGCTCTTGCCTTCCCTCACGCTGTTCCCTGCACCAGGAACGTCATTCTCTCTCATTCACCAGTGTCCCCACCATGCCTGCAATACAGCTGATGCCTAACAAATACTGAATGAGTGAATGAATGAATGAATCAATGAATCAATGAATCAATGAATGAATGAATTCCCAGCTGCCAGTTCCTTCCCACGTGCATGAGGCCTGCTCCGTGTCCTCGGGCGGCGCTAAGCTCTCTCCCCTCCTCGGACCTGCTTCCCAAACCTCTTGCAACGCCATGCTACGCGGTGCACACTGTTGTTGCTTCTTTGCGAGTCTGCCTCCCCCGTTAGACTGCAAGCTTCTGGGAGGCGCAAACCTATCTCACCCACCTTTGCCTTCCCCTCCCTGCAACTCCCGGGCGAGCCCCGAGCCTGGGGCTTAAGATGCATTTATTGATTGAATTTCTGAGTAGAAATGAAGAGTGTGGCTCCAGCCCCTGAGAGCCCAGGCCGCTGCCCTCGGGACGGTGAGGGGAGGAGCCGAGGGGCCAAGCAGGAGCCCTTCCTCCTGCCGTGGCCACTGGGCAAGGACCCTGAGCAAATCCACGCACGAGATCCCGGACGCTCTGGAACGGGCCGCAGAGCCGAGGCAGGCTCATTCCATCACTAGAGGCCGTCGCTCATCTCCAGTCCTCTCTACCTGGCTGAACTCAATTCCACAAGCCAAGCTGGAGGGCTCACACTGCGCACAGAACCCCGGAACCTTCTCAAGTCCCAGAGAATGCCCATCGGCTCCCCTGTCTTTCCTAACAGAGCCATTCCCTCCTCAAAAACCCAGAAGCAAACCCACGTTGGCAGTGGCCTCCCGGAGCCTGTCCCCTCGGGACCAGGACTTGCTGGAAGGAACACGTGATTGGAGCATTGACTCTGAGCCGAACATCAAAGGCCAACGTGAGAGGCAACAGGCATTTATTTCCGGTCCAAAATCACAGCTACCGGGATGCACCGCTTCAGATGGCAACCCAAACAGCGCTGCGATGAGGGGGTGAAGGCCGGGGCATGAATGAGGAAGGGAAGAGGCATAATTACATCAACAGAAGGAAGGCACTGCTCTGGGAGCAGAGGAGCAGACACAGCGATGCTCATTCTAACGCAGGTTTTTCATTTACAGTCAGGCCATTCGTCCGTCCGTCCATCCATCCATCCGTCCATCATGAGCACGGCTTCCTTATTATCTTTGCAAACAGTCGTTTGGGAAATAGAGCTGCTGGGGGCCCGATGCGAAGGTCATCTCGCCCGGTTTTACCATTTCGAAGGTTTAAGGAGTAAGACGGGAAGGCAGCTCCTCTGGGGCGGGCAGCTCTGACTCCGTGTGAAAGGGGCTCCATTTGTAGTGCTTTTCACACTGGACACATCGCTGAGCCTCAGCCCATGAATCAAAGGGCAGGGTTAGCGCGTGCAGGGCGCCATCGCTCGGGGACTGGGCCCCGTGGGAGAAGAGCAGGGGAGGGCGGGCTGCCGTGTGGTGGGATGGCGGGTCCTGGAGCCAGAAGTGACTGCAGGGCCTGCAGGCAGCGAAACCGCCTAAAGCTGAGAAGTCCTGGCATCTGAGAAGCGGGCGGCTGGAGGGAGAAGAAGGCGGGCAGCCCGTCCAGGCAGAGTGAGCACAGCTGGCGAGGGAGGGGAGACTCTGTTCTGTGGACCCACCGCCCCAAATCAGGGGGGCAGCTGGCGCCCCAGAGGGGGAGAGGGGCCGGAGCCAGGCCATGCACAGTCTCTGTGGGCCCGGCTGCTGAGACCCCGGGCTGGGGACCGTGGCGGGAGGAGCCCCCTGGCGCCTGGGGAAGGGCGGTCTGCCCGATGCTGCCAGCCCTGCTCCCAGCTGCCTCGGTTGTTCTGCAAAATGGTGAGAAGCTTTGCGTGGGCAGGGGATGTGAGCACAAAGCTGATGCACGAAGCTGAGCTCACGCAGGAGAGGGGACTCGCTAGGGATGGCCTGGCTAGTGCGGGATGACCCGGAATAGCCCGTGACCTTGGCCGCCTCCTGTGACCTTGACCGCCTCCCACCCGCCTTCCCGGAGGTCTCCGTGGAGTCTGGGGGCTGCGTGATGGCACGTGTTTTCTCGCGTCTGACGCCGCCCGCCAAGGAGCCCACTGCATAATGCATGAGGATAATATCGGGCAATGAGCAAGGGTGCCTGTCACACCACCTCTGGGTATTTAAAAAGACAGCTTTGTTTCTCAGGATTTTTAAAAAATAATCTTTCGGCAGAGTGAGTATAGTAGCCGAGGCACAGAGAGGTCACCTGGGTCCCCCCAAGGCACACAGCAATTCTACCACAGCCCAGTGCAACGAGTAATTGAAGAAGACGGGCCTGACGGGCACCTCCATGCTGGGGCCGCGCCAGTCTCAATCATGATGTGCCCTGGGGGGCAGGAGGCGTGGGGAGGGGTCCCCAAAGAAGGGTCCCACTTGGTAAAAGATCAAGGCAGTCACGCGTGAGCAGGAACCACTGATCACTACTTTCTTCTTAACAACCTGAGCACCTATTCCGTTCCGCCTTCCAGCATCTCCACGTTCCGGCTCCTTTGTTTCTGGCACAAGGGTGCGGAGTTTTAGCCAAATACGTCCAGGTGCCAGAGGAGAGAGAGGCAGTTCTGTAAGCTTCTATGCTCACAGCGTTACCAAAGGGCAGGGACCATCCGTCTCCTCCCGACAGCGGGCTGGCGGCACAGATGGGGGAGGGGGAGGGGGGTGGTTGGCGCCTACAGGTACCTGAGGCACCCCCTGCGGTTCTGGGCTTCCCAACCCACCCATGCCAGTTTCCCACGCGCGCACGCGCGCTCTCGAAGAGCTTGCTAATGGCGCGCAGATTTTAATTCCTCCCACATGCAACATGAGTGCAATCTCAGACTCTGCTTGTTTACTCCTCAACAGAACCGGAGGACGCGAAGGAGCCATAAAGATAATGCAGGCCGTTTGCAAAACACTCCCTGTTCACAAAGCCTTTCGGAAGGCGGAAGGCGGTGTGATCCATTTCAGGATTAGGAAACGGAAGCTGGGAAAAAGGGACCCTCCCGTGGGACTCCCAGGGTCCCAAGCTGAGTGACAGGCCTGGGAAGGGACCGCTCGCCCTTCCTCTCTGCTCGGCGCCATCTCTGCCTCCGGGGAGGGAGCCCCGCGTTGGATGGGGATGAAGGAGAGAGCTGGTCAAGAGCCAGGCCTGCCCTAGCCGGTTTGGCTCGGTGGATAGAGTGTCGGCCCGCGGACTGAAGGGTCCCAGGTTCGATTCCAGTCAAGGGCACATGCCCAGGCTGCGGGCTCCATCCCCAGTGTGGGGCGTGCAGGAGGCAGCCGATCAATGGTTCTCTCTCATCATGGATGTTCCTATCTCTCTCTCCCTCTCTGAAATCAATAAAAATATATTTAAAAAAAATAAAAGATCCAGGCCCGCACTCAAGGAGGATTTTATTGTAACGCTGCTCCCACAGCACCGAGCTCAGCCCTGCAGCTGGCCCTGCCCCTGGACAGTTAAGTCACACAGCACCTCACCAAGGCCGGGCGGACACGCGGGCCTGGGGAGGCGGGAAGTGGAGGAAGCGGATTCGCCTCCTTCTCCTGAGAGATGTGGGTGCATCTTTTCGGGGTGTCTTCCTCCAGGGCTGCCCCAGCGGCTGAGACCTAGGAGGAGCCTGCATATGTGTGTATTAGCGCTCGCGGGGGACAGGGACGGGGCGGCTGCCCGCCTTCCTAATAAGCTGGGTCAGTGCAGAGACCATGTCCACCGGGGAGGGAGCACCAGTGCCCCCCGTGAGGGCGAGAGGAGCCACTCCCAGGCCCACGTGTGGCCATCCTTGACTCCCAAGGTCAGGCCCCTTCACCCCGGGCTCAGGTGCCAGCACGAGAAATGGCCCCTGGGACGGGTGCGGGCGATCGGAGCAGCAGGCGTCCCTGCGGCACGCCATCAGCCACTGTGTCCCAGCTCAGCAGCTGGGGACCGGCCACCTAGGCAGGTGGGCATGGACGGAGGCCGCAGCGCAGGTGCCCAGGTGGTTAGTGGGAAGAAGCACCATCTCGGGGGGCAGGGGCGGGGGCGGGGGGTGAAGCAGGGATAGTCTGGACCAGAAGCTGGAGAATGACGCTTGCTGAGATCAGGCATCAGGTGAGATCAGCCCGTGTCCTGGCCGCCAAGAACCGGGGGCAACGCTCCCTCCCCGCCCCCCCCCATCAGTGCCCAGAGGCCAGAGAACGGAGTGCAAAGGCATTGCCCAAAGAGGAACCTGTAAAGTCCCCTCGGGAGGCCAAGCCCAGGAGGCCCTCGGCCCGAGCTCACCTGGGGGGTTCTGGCAGCTGTCGGCGGTGGAGCCCCGGGCCCAGCGGCCATTGGACAGCACCAGGTCCCACTTGTGCGCCTCCTCGCTGCTCAGGGAGTCGGGGGACCATCTGCAGATCTCCAGCCGGGAGAACTGCCTCAGAAACTCCGAAAAGGACATCCTGGGGGCAGAGGGACAGATGGGCTTCATCAAGAGAGCTGGGCTAGCCCTTACCGGTTTGGCTCAGTGGATAGAGCGTCGGCCTGCAGACTGAAAGGTCCCAGGTTCGAGTCCGGTCAAGGGCATATACCTTGGTTGCGGGCACATCCCCAGTAGGAGGTGTGCAGGAGGCAGCTGATCGATGTTTCTCTCTCATCGATGTTTCTAACTCTCTATCCCTCTCCCTTCCTCTCTGTAAAAAAATCAATAAAATATATTTTTTTTAAAAAAGAGAGAGCTGGGCTGGGGAGGCGAGGGCAGGGTGCCTCCTGGGCACAGGGGACGGGCTAGTGCTCAGCTTTCCTACAAGCCACAGACACAAACACGGAGGCTGTGGTCCAGTCTCCTCACCACCATTCGCTTCTCCTTCTTACCTACCAGAGCCCTTCAGACATCTCAACAGCCAAGCAAAGAGAATGAAGTGTGAACTGGGGTCCCACCTAACGAGACCCCTCCTACTTCATTCCCACGGATGTCCGCTAAGCCAGGCCGGCGTCCAGGGCATCCGAGCACCTTCCTGAGCCCACCCCCAGGGACTCTGTCCCTCTTAGGGGGGAAGCTGAGCCTGAGGTCAGAGACCCGGAGGATGGCTCGTTCCATTGGGACGATAAGGTGAGGCAGGCAGGTGAGAGCTCCACGCTGAGGGCCCGGGGCTGGCGCTGCCAAGGCTGTGGACATCCTGGCACAGAGGCAGATCACGCCGGGTGAAGGGGGAGAAGGATGAAAGGCCCCCCTGCCCCGGCCGGGAACCACGGCGAATTTCTGCAACACCCGAGGGATTCACCCCACACCCGAACAGGTTCACCCCAACTGCGGGCAGCTCCTCACCAGAACTCTCCATCCTCGGCCTTCGTGTCCAGCTCTTCCTTCTTCCTGGGATCCACGTCATTCCACTCCGGGGCACTGGGGGCGGGGGAGGAATGAAATGACATTTTTTTAAAAGATTTTTTAAAAATATATTTCATTGATTTTTTTACAGAGAGAAAGGGAGGGGGATAGAGAGTTAGAAACATCGATGAGAGAGAAACATCCATCAGCTGCCTCCTGCACACCTCCTACTGGGGATGTGCCCACAACCAAGGTACATGCCCTTGACCGGAATCAAACCCGGGACCTTTCAGTCCGCAGGCTCACGCTCTATCCACTGAGCCAAACCGGCTACGGCTAAATGACTTTTTAAAAAAAAATTTTGTTTTGGTTAATCCTCACCCAGGGATATTTTCCCACTGATTTTTTTTTTTTAAGAGAGAGAATGGAAGGGAGAGAGAGAGACAGAGAGAGAAATATCAATGTGTCCCCCTGCCTGGGGGCCTCCTGGGCACAGGGGCCGGGCTACGGGGCTAGTGCTCAGCTTTCCTACAACCCACAGACACAAACACGGAGGCTGTGGTCCAGTCTCCTCACCACCGTTCGCTTCTCCTTACCTACCAGAGCCCTTTCAGACATCTCAACAGCCAAGCAAAGAGAATGAAGTATGAACTGGGGTCCCACCTAACGAGGCCCCTCCTACTTCATTCCCACGGATGTCCTCTAAGCCAGGCCGGCGTCCCTCTTAGACGGGAAGCTGAGCCTGAGGTCAGAGACCCGGAAGGATGGCCCATTCCATTGGGAAGAACAGGTGATGCAGGAATCCCAGTGACAGCCACCCCCCACCCAGCATGCCAGCAGTGGTGACTCGGAGGAAACCCTCCCACATGCTCGACACCCTCGGGGACCTCGATCCCAGGGCGCAGCAGTTGGGAGACACCACGGGGGCCTCGCAGTCCAGCCACCATCTCGCACTGACTTCCCCTCCCTCCCCAGCAGGGAGGCCGGGCCCAGAGGGGCCTCTGTGGCCGCTGATGGCTTTGCGGGAAAGATCAATACCCAGCCGGCTGCCAGGAGCTCCGGGGAGCGCGGGCCACTCCATCCATCACTGCCCGCTGCGGCCAGCTGGTCCCCGGGATGGAGTTCACTTCCTAAGCGGTCATTTCCTGTGGGCGCTGAGGGGCCTGGCCTTTGTCGGCGTGGCCAGGGTTTGCGGAGCGGAGGGAACCCAATTATAACGGGTGGATCTCACCTTTGGGTCACCACGGTGTGGGTGGAAAACAGACAGGCCCCGACGTGCAAAGGCCCAGCAGACACCCAGCATCCAAGACTCCGGCTCAGTGGGGCCTGTCTGCTTGGCGGTTCCCAGGCTGGAGCCATTGCTACCCTTTTCCGAACAGGCTGCGTGATTTGAGGGTGGGAAGCACCGGGGACTCGCTACACCGCCCCTGTCATCATGGTTGTGTCTTTGCGCGACGCTTTCCCGCCCCGGGGGGAGAGAGGGGACAGCACCTACTTGTCACTCCAGGCGCCCGTCCACTCCACTTCGCCCCACGGGTTCCTGAGTCTGATCAGCTTCTCCGGGCGTCCACGGAAATCCACCTGCAAAAGCCATGGCGCCGACAACAGTGGTCCCCGGCTGCCCTGCGTCCGTGTCTGCACGTCAAGAGCCGCACCCCGTTTCTCAAATGTCCCCAAACAGCCACACTTTCATTTGCTTTTAACGAGTGTTTCCAGGCCTCACCGCTCTGTTTTTCGCCATTTAGTTGCGTAAATAATAAATCCGGCACAAAAACAAGTTTATGTCTCCTTTCACCTGGGTTTAGGCTTTATAGCCGACTCCGTTCTTAATATATGAGACCGAATGGTAATAAATGCCTGCCCGATATATACTCCACGCCCAGCAGTCAGCATTCATGGAGCGTGGGCTACGGACCAGGCACAGCGCGAGGCACCCCAAATGCGCTGTCCCCTCATCTAAACCTCACGACAATCCCGTGAGCTGCGTCTGTTATCTATTTATCTTATTGATTTCAGAGAGAGGAGGGGAGAGACAGAAACGTGGATGA
Organism: Myotis yumanensis; assembly: GCF_028538775.1. NCBI lineage: Eukaryota > Metazoa > Chordata > Mammalia > Chiroptera > Vespertilionidae > Myotis > Myotis yumanensis. The sequence continues at coordinate 6,245,150 of NW_027223773.1, read as the reverse complement.
TGAGGGAGAATCATCCATCGGCTGCCTCCTGCACGCCCCCTACTGGGGATGGAGCCCGTAACCTGGGCATGTGCCCTGACCGGGAATCGAACTGTGACCTCCTGGTTCATGGGTCAATGCTCAACCACTGAGCCACACCGGCCGGGCATGGATCTGTTATTATCTTCGTTTTACAGTTCAAAAATCGGAGACTCAAAGAGGTTGAGTGACCCATGATGGCTTAGTTACTAAGAAGTACATGGAGCTCAGGCACCCAGTCTATCTCCAAAATCCATACTCATAAGAGCACCACGACCCCATGCAGCCAGAGAGAGGCCTCAACCAGGCGGGGCCCCCCCCTCTCTCTCAGGGACGCCCTGGACTGATGGCCAACGTCATGACTCATTACCCTCGCGCTCCCCTGCCCGGTGTTACCTCCTCGACCCCCGTGACCGAGTACGCGTGGCTCTTCACCAGCTGCTGGCAGGTGATGTCTTCCACTTCGGCCGCGCTGGAGACCTGCGTCAGGAACCCAGTCCACTCAGGGCGGCCGCCCCTGACCTTGTGGGGGCCGGTCCTATAGTGCTTCCCAAGGACACGCCACCCAGCCCCGGGGCCTCCGTGTGGGGCTGGGGGTGCAGGTGAAAGGAACCTCTCCATGCAACCCCACCCCCTTTCCTTAGGCCTGCCGTTCCGGGCAGGGTGCTGTGTGGCTGCCAAACCTTTATTTTTTAAAAAATATATTTTATTGATTTTTTTTTTACAGAGAGGAAGGGAGAGGGATAGAGAGTTAGAAACATCCATGAGAGAGAAACACCGACCAGCTGCCTCCTGCACATCTCCTACTGGGGATGGGCCCGCAACCAAGGTACATGCCCTTGACCGGAATCGAACCCGGGACCTCTCAGTCCACAGGCCAACGCTCTATCCACTGAGCCAAACCGGTTTGGCTGCCAAGCCTTTAAAATGTCACGGAGGCCTGATCGGTTTGGCTCAGTGGATAGAGCGTCGGCCTGGGGACTGAAGGGTCCCGGGTTCGATTCTAGTCAAGGGCATGTACCTTGGTTGTGGGCGCATCCCCAGTAGGAGATGTGCAGGAGGCAGCTGATCGATGTTTCTCTCTCATCGATGTTTCTAACTCTCTGTCCCTCTCCCTTCCTCGCTGTAAAAAAATCAATACAATATATTTTAAAATGTCACAGAACCGGGAACTCATTCATCCCGCTGCCTGCAGGAGGGATAATGACCCAGGATGGCTGCCCTGGATGAGTTCTGGTTCTCACTGTTTTCATGGATCGAGCTTCCCAGCATCCTCCCTGTTCCACAGCCTCCTCCCCCGAACCCATGCCCATGTCATCCCCCACCAGAAACACACATGTCCCACTAGGATTTCCATAGAGACGCGTCACCCACAGGCCTAGGCCACCAGGTGAGCAGGAGGAAGAGGAGGAGCGGGCGGTCACAGACCAGGGGGCGGGGGTCTCCATGCCACCTCGGCACCCCGCACAGCCAACCCCGCCAGGGTGTGGCCCCTGGTTTCAGACCCTCTCGCTTTTTCCAAGCCCATCAAGTTGTCAATCATCGCATTTGCTTCCCCAAATCCCAAAATTACTTCCCAACAAGGCCTAGCAAAGCAGGGTTAGGATCCAGGGCTCAAGGCTGCCTTCTTGGGGCGATTTCCGTGGTACCGAAGGGGCCCCACCAGTGAGGGGAAATTGGGGCTCCCACCGTGAGACCAACCCCAGTTCCTACCCACTCATTAGGGCTACACCAGCTCCCACAGGCTGCGACCAAGGTGCCACCGGACTAGCCCATGAAGTCCCAGGCTCCGCTCTGGCCCAAGGCCGGCCCGGTCCCCTCCCGGCCACACGTGGGGAGGGGAGCTCACGTCAATGGAGCAGGCCAGCAGGGACCCCGCGCGGAGGGCCTTCCGGATGATCTGGAACAGGCTGGTCGGTGGCTTCTTCAGGTCAAAAAACTCCGAGATGCCGCCCGTGAAGTCCTCAAACCCCTCCACCGTGGACCCGCCGGCGAGGGCCTCGTAGGAGCCGAGGAGCCTGTTGAAAAGAAGGCGCCCACCGTCCACAGCCCTGAGCAGCCCCAGGGAGCAGCCACGTGGGGGGCGGGGGCAGGCACAATGCTGGGACGTGGCTGGTCTGAAGGTAACGGAGAAGGCTTGCCAGTCTCACTGTGGCCGGGGAAGGCGCTGGGCCACCGTTTCACGTGGCCAACTCAGCTCCTTACTGGGAACGCACTCAGACCACCTCCCTCCCCGCAGGCCACCCTTTGCCAAGCGTCACCTTTCCAAAGCTGACCCTCGCCTCTTGGGTTTCTGAGGGTTGGGGGGCATGAGTAGGGGTGAGGGGGACCCTCCCTCAAGGCTGAGGGACACCCCGAGGGACCTGCTGTGGGAACAGGGTTGGAGAGGAGCCGGGGTTACAGAAAAGGCTGCCAGCCAGCGAAGCTAACTGAAGGAACCCAGGAGAAGGCTTTGAGCATCGCATGCCCATGGGGAGGAGGACGGTGGAACCAGCGGTCAGTAGACTCTGGCGAGTTTGGTATCTGAGTGCATTCTCCTTCTTCTTTATCATCCTTTTCAAAATCCACATGGGCCTGAACACTCCCCGTGGGGTTTCAGAGAAGAGGAGGCTCAGGCAGCCTGGCTCCCCCCCATGCACACGCTCCTGTGGACAGAGCTGAGCGGGCCAACCCCCAGCCCGAGTTTCTGTCTCTCTCCGTCACTGAGGGTCCAGCCCATGGGGGAGCAGGTGCTGGGAAAGACTTGGATGTGACACCTTGAGTTTGGGGGCGCGGGGGCAGGTGAGACCCTCCAGGAAGACTGTGGGGTCTCCTAGCGCCTCACCCCCCACTCACTTGGCGTAGGCCTTCTCCAGCAGCGCGCTCCAGAACTCGCGGCCATTGGCCGAGCGCAGGAAGAGCAGCTGCCCGTCCCGCGTGGGCAGGCTGTCGTCCACCACCACCTGCACCCACTCGCCGTGCTGCCAGAACTGCGGGGGGAACACGGCGCCGCTCAGGGGGACCCCGGAGGAGCCTCTGGGAGGCTCAGTGCTCAGGTCTCGGGCCTTTCGTGGACTCCAAGCTCCTGAAGAGCAGGCTCAGGGTCTTACTCATCCACGCACATAGGACAGTGATGGCGAACCTATGACACGCGTGTCAGAGGTGACAGGCGAACTCATTTTTTTGGTTGATTTTTCTTTGTTCAATGGCATTTAAATATATAAAATAAATATCAGAAATATAAATCTTTGTTTTACTATGGTTGCAAAGATCAAAAAGTTTCTATATGTGACATGGCACCAGAGTGAAGTTAGGGTTTTCCAAAATGCTGGCACGCCGAGCTCAGAAGGTTCGCCATCACTGACACAGGAGATGCTCAAGGAGGCGGGAAGCATCGAGCCCCGTGTCTGCGTCTGTGGTGACCGTGTGTGACTCGGACCCATGCCTCCTGACACTCACTCCCCCGTGCTTTCCTCGAGGCCCTGAGGCCTGGGGGAGGCGGTGGGGGTGGATGTGTAGGTGACCGGATGGATCGCAAGCTCAAGGGTGTGTCAAAGCCACCTGGGGGGCCATGAAAACAGGCCTGGAGCCCACCCCAGAGCTTCCGATCCGTGGATCTGGGCGGGACCATGGAAGGGAGCGCCAAGGGCAACGCGCAGGACCTGAAAACGGAAGATGCCCGCGTAGCTCTCCTGGAAGCTCTGGTCCCTGGGCACCACCCGGTGAAGCAGCTCTTCGTTCAAGGTGAGGGACGCGATGGCCGCCAGGAGCCAGCAGTCGCCTGCACCGGGTCGTGGGGGGACACTGGTCAGGCCAGGCCGGCAGGGTCCCGCTTTCTCTCCCTTCCAAGTCCGACTCTCTCCTTCCCCCCGCGTCTCAAGGTCACGGGCAGCACCGTCAGCTCCTGCTGCCGCGTTGGGAGTCTCGGATAGAAACGTCTCTGGTCCTCCCGATCGATCGGCCCTGCGTGCTGACCATTGCACATCTCAGAGCACTCGGCCAGTGGGAAGCCACGGAGAGAACAAAAGTCAAAATGTCTTTTGGGACTGAAAGGTCCCGGGTTCGATTCCCCATCAGGGCACCTGCCTGGGTTGCGGGCTCGATCCCCAGTAGGGGGCGTGCAGGAGGCAGCCGATCCATGATTCTCTCTCATCATTGATGTTTCTCTCTCTCTCTCCTCTCCCTGCCTCTCTGAAATCAATACAAATATATATATTTTTTAAAATGTCTTGTTTGGCCCTAACCAGTCTGGCTCAGTGGATAGAGCGTCGGCCTGCGGACTGAAGGGTCCCAGGTTCGATTCTGGTCAAGGGCATGTACCTTGGTTGCGGGCACATCCCCAGGAGGGGGTGTGCAGGAGGCAGCTGATCGATGTTTCTCTCTCATCGATGTTTCTAACTCTCTATCCCTCTCCCTTCCTCTCTGTAAAAAATCAATAAAATATTTTTTTTTTAAAAAATAAAAATGTCTTGTTTGGTTCCTTATTAGCAACTCTGATAAGATATTCGGTTGGAGGAAACATCTGTTTGCCAGCCCACGGTGTGTGTGTGTGTGTGTGTGTGTGTGTGTGTGTGTGTTCCTTGCCCACGTGATGTTAGATGACAGGAAGCTGGCTCTCTGTGTGCTTAGAGGACTGCCCTGTTGTGTTTGAGAGCCCAGCATGGCAGCCTCGAGGCTTCATTGCTTAAGACAGTCTTGAGATACTGACTCGCCTTACATCATCCTCATCGAGGCAGAAGAAATAAAGCCGAGAGGTTAAAGAGTCTAGGGCAGTGGTTCTCAACCTTCCTCAGGCCGTGACCCTTTAGTACAGTTCCTCGTGTTGTGGTGACCCCCAATTTCATGGTTACAAATTGAACAGCATTCAAGCATAGTGATGAATCACAAAAACAATGTGGAATTACATATGTGTTTTCCGATGGTCTTAGGCGACCCCTGTGAAAGGGTCGTTCGACCCCCAAAGGGGTCGCAACCCACAGGTTGAGAACCGCTGGCCTAGGGTTTCATAATGGTCAGCTCAGAGAGCCCAGCAAATGCAGAAGGAAACAGGAAACCCACTCCGGCCGGCGTGGCTCAGAGGTTGAGCCAAGACTATGAACCAGGCAGTGACTCCAGGGAGTTTCCCAAACACTGAGGGGGAACATGGAGACGCTAAAGAGGAGGAGGAGGAGGAGGAAGAAGTGAACAAGAGAGAAAACGCCAGACACTGGAACCCCTTCCCCTTCGACGCTGAGCAATGGCTGAAGCGGGAACAATCGTTTTCAAGCCCAAGAGGAAGGCCGAGCAGAGAGAACCTTCATTCTGCTCCCCACGGGGACTCGGGGAGCAGAAGGTGAGAGGAGGTGGCGAAGGGCACCCCTCGTGTTCCCTCTGCCGTCGGAGGGTGTCCACCAAGGGTGGGGAAGGGAAGGCAGAGGCTGTGGTGACTGGTGGGTCAGGGATGGATGGAGGGCGTGCCTTGTCCCTGCCCGAAGGTGGCCAGAGTCAGCCAGGAGGGCCACTGGGTCCTGACAGCACAGAACAGATCACACAGCGCTGCCGTCACCTCTCCAGGAGCCCAGCCGAGACCCGGGGGGCAGCTCCGGGCACACGGGGCCCTTCCCCCACGGCCCAGAGGACAGAGGCCCTGCGTTGTACCCAGGCGCTGTCCTGGGCGGGGGGCTGCCGAGGGGGCTGCAGAAGCAAGAAGCCACCCCTGATGCTGACAAAACAGCATGTCTGACGAGCCACGTGGTCCTCAATCCCGCAAGCATCCCACCTCGAGCCGGCCCTGAACCCGCCACATGACCCCCCACCACCCATGGTGTTTGTAAATGAAGAATCAAACACACTTTCCTGGAATACCTCCCTCACGGTGTCGCCGCCGCCGCCGCTGGCGTAGAGCAAGCTACCACTTCTAAGAGCAGGCCCCAGAGCCCGGCGATCCTGGCATTGGGGGGCCCAGGGACTCTCAGGCCCCCCTGCAATAGCACCCCCTGGTCACTCTCTCCTCTCGCGTGGCTCTCCTCTCTCCGTGGCTTTTCCCACCACCTGGCACCTGTATTTGTTTATTGGTTGTTTTCCCCGTTAGAACGGAGACTCCCTGACATCCAGGATCCCTGCCCCCACCCACGGTTGTATCTTTGGGGCCTGGAAGAGCACTTGGCGGGGAGTAGGTGCTCAGTCCATATTTGTAGGGTGACTGTAGAGACGGACCTGGGCCAGACGTTGCCGTTTTTGAAAAAGAGAAGCCAGGAATCTGTTTTCTGATTGTTTTAAATGGAAACCTCCCAGTCCCGAGACATCCATCACTGGGCAGGCAGCGCTGCACCAGCCGAAAGGAATAACCCTGCAAGCCTGCAAGCTGCTGCCCTGGCTCGGCCCTCCCCCAGCCCACGCCAGCCCTCCTCGGCCAGTGGCTCTGCAGTCGGCTGATTCGCCCTCCTGATCCTCGCCGAACCGCTGCTGGGCGTCCCTGGAGAAATTCTGTGGGTTTCATTGGTCTGTTTTGTTTTTGTTGAAGAGCCCCAGCCACACCGGTGCCGGCTGCTGATTGAAATCACTTTCTCTGCGGTTGTCTGCCCCCCTGGGACCTGGCCAGGGTCCCCTCTCCCCGAGTTTTGCTTCCTTCCTGTCTCCTTTCGCATCATTGTGCCTTGAGACACGGTAACGGGGTGTTTTCCCGGCCGAAAACGCCTCGCTTTCTGCCCACCACACCCCACCGGGCTCCCGGGCGTTTTCGCATCTGAGCTCACGTCGCCTCGTCTCTTAATATGTTTGAGGCTGGGCGGCCATCCTCATGTTGCCATGGAGACCCTCCATCATCCTTTGTTTCAGAGTGGATGCCCTCATTGGGAAGCCCCTGGGGTCCCCGGCTCGGATTGGGGGGTGCCGGGCCGTTTGGGAGGGGGCAGTGCCAACTGGGCCTGAGCGAGCGATGGATCTGAGAGCTCATCTTTCCATTTCTGTCTCTGTTAGCCCTGGCCCCCAGCATCTTGTCTTATTTTTGCACCCAAAGGGGCACAGGACTCAGCTCAGGCAGCACATCCCTTCCTCACACGGGCTCCGAGATGTGTCCCCACCAGGCCCAGCGCACAGCCAGGGAGGGTGGCCAATCGTATTGTGATAACTACGCTTGGGGCCAGGCGGGTGCTCGACACGTCGGGGGAATCTCTCCGTAGGTCACATAAATGTCTAACCCAGCGGTTCTCAACCTGTGGGTCGCGGCCCCTTTGGCGGTCGAACGACCCTTTCCCAGGGGCCGCCTAAGACCATCCTGCAGATCAGATATTTACATGACGGTTCATAACAGTAGCAACATGACAGTTAGGAAGTAGCCACGAAAATAATGTTATGGTTGGGTCACCACATGAGGAACTGTATTTAAAGGGCCAGAAGGTTGAGAACCACTGCACTCTAACCTATAGGCTGTGCACCTGCAAAGAATATAATGTTGAATGGCGATTGTCATTGGAAAATGTTTAATCAATAAATTAATTTCTTTCAAAAGAGGTTCCAGTGATACTGATTTTTAAACAACAACAACAAAAACACCACCTCATCAGCTGGGCTACCCCAGGGCGGCCCCCTGGCGAGGCCCCACGGACTTGGGTGGGAGCTGGGTGCTGAGAGTCAGTTTGGGTGGTTTCCTGTGCTCCAGCCCCCGGCTCCATCCCGCTCCATCCCTCAGCAGCGCGCACTCACCATGGTAACACTCAGGCCTCCTTCCGGAAACCCTCTATCCTCCTCTATTCCTCCTCGCTTGCTTATAACGATTCAAGGGAAGAGCTATCCAGGCCCATCAATTAAACGAGGCTTATTAAATGCCTGGTACTAAGTTAAACATCACTAACAAGGACCTGCTAAAAGCCTCCGTGGGAAGTCACGCTTCCCTGAGCCACGTGGGAAATTAGGTGGCACCTGACGCATTCTCCCTCCTTAATGCTCGCCCGCCAGGAGCTCTGGCTCAGGGGGTGTCTGCGGTGCTCGTTAAAGGAGAGAGCATTGGAGGCGTTTAAAATTAGGTTCCCTGTGACCTTCAAAATCTCAAAGATTCCCAGCAGATTGGAAACATTTTCCTGGCTAGAACCAGGAGAGGAATGGGGGGGTGACCCCCCCAAAAGATGAAGGCTATCGGGTCCAGGTGGATGCTGAGATTTGGTCTGTGTTACTGCTTTTCACCAAGTGGGATTTGTCTCCTCGTGGCTCTCCTTTCCTGCCCCGTGTTCTGCGGCTGCCAGGGGATGGCGGTTTAGAATCCCAGCGAATCTAAGCCAGAGCCACGCTGTCCCCGGAAAGGCCAGTATTGTCCCATTCGACCACGAGGCCCTGGGATCAGGAGTGTGTAGAAGGTCAAGAGCACCAATCTACTACTTGGGGGTCCGACACGTGAGGCCAGAACTTACAAAACAAAGCAAATATTTCCAAAAGCTTAACTGCACCCGATTGGAGGGAAAATGAAGGGCTGGGAGGGGAACATCTTAATCCTAGGATCCCAGGCCCGTGAGAGGAAGCTTGGCTAGAAAGAGAGGATCCCTGTTTTCTTACCAATTACAAAAGCATCCTTTACGACAGTCCCTAATTGTACAGACGTGGCCATTTTATAGGGCAAATGAGGTCCACTTACAGGTAACTACAGGCGGTCAAGTCTAACAGCTGAATCTGACGTCACCCGTGCCACATGCACACCCGCCCTGCGCGGAACAAACAGGGCGGCCCGCCTACTCACCCAGATCACCTTGACAGATGTCCGCGCGGGTGGCGCCACCGGCGATGAACTGGGGGCTGGGGCACAATTCCTGAAAGCAATTGGGGACAAAACACAAGTCATAAGATGCCCAGGGCCGAAACCGGTTTGGCTCAGTGGATAGAGCGTCGGCCTGCAGACTGAAGGGTCCCAGGTTCGATTCCGGTCAAGGGCATGTACCTAGGTTGCGGGCACATCCCCAGTAGGAGGTGTGCAGGAGGCAGCGGAGGCAGCTGATCAATGTTTCTCTCCCATCGATGTTTCTAACTATCTATCTCTCTCCCTTCCTCTCTGTAGAAAATCAATAAAATATATTAAAAAAAAAAAAAAAAGATGCCCAGTGATGGTGGCCACGAGGGTAAAGATGGCTTCGAAGTTCCTGAACTCAGGCTTCACAGCAACCTAGGAGATCATCTCTCGTCCCCTCCTCACCTGTCTACAGCGTCCTCAGTCTCCTTCAAGGGTTCCTCCGCTCCACTCCCCGCTAAGAATCAGGGAACCCCTGGCCAGGACTCAGCCCTCTGCAGGGACCCCCGTTTCCCGCGGCAATAGCCTGCCCTAAGCATCCTCTCTCGGCGACAGCGCCCAAACCTGTGGCTTCGACTCCTGTCTGTGGAACACGCTGACGCGTCCCAAGTCACTCTTTGGAGCCGGACAGCCCGTTACCCATGTCACACTGTCCGTGTGGTATCAGCTCATTCGACACACGGCCGATAAGTCTACCGGATTCTGTTGAACTGTTGAGTTCGGTTTAAGAGACAGAGTGGATTGCAAAGGCCAGAAACAAGTTGAAGTGTGATGAGCAGGACGGTGCTAATGGGGCGTATGTAGAAGGAATGTTCATTCTACGGCATGTTCTTCTTAGCAGGTTTCAAAATGCACCTCCCGTCCCCCGACCCAGGAAAAAAACAACCCAGGGACGTCATGACTAATATGTTATGAATCTTTCGGGGGCCACAGGGCGTCCCTGGTTTTGTAAGGACATGGCATCTCAGCCTAGGCCGGAAGAACATTCCGGAAGTCTTCTCTCCAGGGCTAACTTTCTACTGGAACTCGGATCGGAGACACAAAGCAGTTTGGCCGCCAAAGAGGCTGAAAAGAGGCCAGGAGCCCCTCCCCCCCACCCCCCCAACACACACTTGGGACACTGTTGTTTTTTCTTCCTGAATAACAACCACATCTTGTCATTAGCAATGTTGACTATTACTCAGGTGAGGATCTCAGCACACTCCATAAACACACGTGACTCAGGCCTGCTTGCTTCGGCCCCTGATGAATGGGTTCGAGGGAAACACGGGCACCGGTAAGGGGTCCGAGGCAGGAAGGCATTGCAATCGCATCTTCTCGCGGACAAAGGCAACTTGCAAGCATTGCTCCCAGGGCGTTAGACCGTCACTGGTCGCTGTCAGGACCCTCTGCTTCCTCCAACCCCAGCGCCAAAGTCTCTCTGCAGCAATGAACCTGCCCCGCCGCCTTCCCCACAGTGCAGAGCCAATGCCTGACACCAAGAGGCCTAGCCCTGGCCGGTGTTGCTCAGTGGGTTGGGTGACATCCTGAGCACCAAAGGGTTGCCGGTTCGATTCCCAGTTGGGGGCAGCTAATGGATATCACACTCTCACGTCGATGTTTCTCTTTCTCTCCCTCTCCTTTCCCCTCTCTCTCTAAAAATCAGTAAACTATTCTTTAAAGGAAAAAAACAACATCAGAGGCCTAAAAATACTGTCTGTTGAAATGAAACGTAGCTGTCAACTCTTGAGATAAGAATATAAAACCACTGCACAAGGGGGGATGAATGGTGATGGGGGAAAAAATGAAAGAAAGAAACCCCCAGTTAAAACAAAGAAAGAAAGAATATAAAACCATGATTCCCAACCTTGATTTTGCCAGCATCCCAGAGGAATGCCATATGTTTCAAGAGGGGAGGGCAGACGGACCTGGGTGGGCAGGACAGAGGCAGGCAAAGGAGTTCCCCTCAGAAGTAGAAACTGTGGGGCAGAACTGGTCGGATGAAAATAAAGGGGTAGGGATAGGATTTGGCCATCTATCTATAATAATAAAAGCGTAATATGCTAATTAGATCGAACAGCCGAACAACCTCCCGGACGTCCTTCCGGACGACCTTCCGGATGAAGCTGAGGCTGCGAGGGCCTAGGCAAGCTGCCTCGGCTGTGAGGGCCGAGCCCCTTCCACGAATTTCATGCATCGGGCCTCTAGTATCTAAAGAATTATCTTCTTATCCTCCCTTGTCATCCAGGGCCAAGAAAACAGGTACCACGACTTGATTTTCCCATCATGCTCTAGAAGACAAAGGCTCCCTGGCCAACAGCCACGGTACATGTGCTCTTACGAGACTACTTACGTGGCAGACGCTGAACAGACTCTCTCAGTTCTCACAACCACCCTGCAGAGGGGGCTCCGACCCCTGAGGGCAAATCACCGGACAAGGGTCCCATCGCGGTAGGTCACAGACATGGATTTTGGGGGGATGGTTCTCCATCCTCTGCCTCTGAGTTTGGGGTGATACCGGTGACAGCATTCAGGAGGCCCTGAGTTCCAGCCGCGTTCACAGCCCCACAGCCCCCACCTCTCCACGCACCAGCCCTGATGGAACAGTGACCCAGCTCGTGACCTTGAGCAACGCTGCACTCTTCAGCAACCATGTCACCACTTACCCCTGACCGATGGTGACATCTAGCATTGGCCTGTTCCCCTGTGCCCTGGCCCAGGGGCCCAGGCGGTCACGACCACGTGGTCTGTGCCTGTGCTGGGCCAGGCACGATGCTCGGAGCTTCATCTCTGGCCCTCATACCAACCCTGGAAAAACCAGGTGCCAGTGGCACCATTCCGCAGATGAGAAAACTGAGGCTCACGGAGGTTTTGTGTCCAAGACCACACAGGCGGAGCCAGGGTTCAAATCTAACTCGTCTGATCCCAGCGCCTCTGCATGCTCTTCTCTCTAACCTCACCGCCTCTGGGAAAAGATTGTTAAAGGGGAAGGGGTTCTGAAATGTGGGGTTTAGGAATTGAGGATCCAGAGCCACCTTCTCCCTCAACTACTTCCGACCTGAAGCCAGAGCCCCCCATCCTGCCTGACACCTTACAGCAAGCCCGTCTCCTTACCGGGGGCCGCTTCCAGACGACGCCTTGAGTCTGGGGGGAGCGTGGTCCCAGATCCTTGTGGCCCAAGGCTGACGGGCACGCTGGGAACTCGGGGTCCCTAAACAGCACCCCTGAATCCAAGCACTGCTGCCTGAGCGTCTCGAAGTCCTGGCCCAAGTACTTCACAACTTTCTGGTGGGAGCCGAGACGTTCGGCTGCCGCCTGCTGCCTGGACACCTGGGCCGCCGGAGCTGCCATGGCCTCGCGTGGGCTCCGTGGGTGGGCTGCGTGGGGAGGACAGGAGGGCAGGGCTGCTCCGTGCTCTCCCCACTGGGAGGGGAGCTATAAGTCCCCGTGGAGGGAGGTGGGGCTCGTAAACATTTCACCCAAGACGCTCGCTCCGGAGGGAATGAGTCATGGCCAGAAGCAAACAGGTACCCAGGGTGCCCGGGAACATGCCCGCCTTCCCTGCCTGCCTTTCCCCCCTGATCTGGATGCTGGGGAACTCCCAGGGCCCCTCCCGGGCCACTAACCTGGGAGATTCATTAGGATCCCAGCCGCCCCCCCTCTTGGCAGGACCTGCATCCCCGCCTCCTTCCACCCCCATCCCCCCTCCCATCCCCCCCACCCCCCACTCCCCACCCCCCCCCCCACCCCCCCGCCTGTGGGCTAAAACAAGAAGCTGTCTGGTAGCTGGAGGCTGGGACTCACCAAGACTTTGGAGCCGTGGCTCTGAGAAGGAGGGGGGCCAGGGGTTCAAGGGGGTCCCTTTTCCAGAAAAGTGTGGCTCCGTATGTGCTAGGCGGATACAAATATCAGAAAGGGGTGATTCACGGAGATCAGAGGAAGCCCAACGGGAGGGGACGTGGTGCCCACGCTGCGGGAGGTGTTGGCCTCTGGCGGCCTGGGTGGCTCGCCCAGCTCCATCCCCTTCGGCGAGTGACTCAGCCTCCCTCCCCCTTCATTTTCTCATCTGCAAAATGACAGGTAATAGCAGGGCCTACCTCACCAGGTTGTTAGGAGGAGGGATGAGACAGGACGCGTCCTGGGTTTAGATTAGTGGGTGAGGAGCGCTCAGGACACGTCAGCTGTCATATCCCCAGGGACCAGGACCAGACAGAGGTGGCCTGGGAGCCTCATATTACTCCCTTTTCTCGGGGCTCCCATCTCCTAGGCCTGGGCTGCCCTAAGGACATGGGCCACATCGGTGTTTTCTGAACTTTAGTGTGTGGCAAGCTGGAAAAGAGTCCCCCGGCCCTAGCCGGTGTGGCTCAGTGGATAGAGCGTCAGTCTGCAGACTGAAGGGTCCCGGGTTCAATTCCAGTCAAGGGCACATGCCCCGGTTGCAGGCTCAATGCCCAGTGTGGGGAGTGCAGGAGGCAGCCAATCAGTGATGCTCTCTCATCATCGATGTTTCTCTCTCTCTCCCTCCCTCTCCTTCCTCTCTGAAATCAATAAAAATATATTATAAAAAAGGAAGGAAGAAAATGTTCCCCAGAGCAATGAGTCCTAAGCTCTGGAAGCTATAAGGAACGCTCTGTTTGGAAAGGGATCTTCGCAGATGTGTTAAGTTAAGGGCCTTGAAATGGGGGGATGGTGGCGGCCCTAAATGCACCATAAATGCCCTCCTGAGACAGAGGCACGGGGAGACTTGAGGACAGACCAAAAGGCGAAAGCGATGGGTCCACAGAGGCCGAGGTTGGAGTGATGTGGCCACAGGCCAAGGAAAGTCAAGGTCACTGTGACCTTCAGAGGCTCAAGGATGCATCTGAAGGACGTGGTTGTGGCCCTGGCCCCTCTGGGGACCCCACCTCAGCACCACTCTCCCGTGATTCAGCGTCAGCCCCCAAGGCTTCAATGTCCCCTGAGCAAGGAAGACAGATCGCCCAAAGGCCTGAGTGTGCATCGCGGGCCATTCGTTCTCAGGGTTATAGCCGCGCGTGGCTAGAGCCGCGGGAAAGGGTGCGGGAAAGCCGGCCGCAGCCTTCTCACGCCCGGGTCTTCCCATTCCGGAATTCTAAGGCGAGCAGGAGAAGAAGCCAAGGTCAAGAATACGACAGATGGATTAGAAAACTATGGAACATCTACACAATGGAATACTACGCTGCTGTAAAAAAGAAGGAACTCTTACCATTTGCAACAGCATGGATGGAACTGGAGAGCATTATGCTAAGTGAAATAAGCCAGTCAATGAAGGAAAAACACCACATGATCTCACTCATTTATGGAATAATAAATAACACTATAAACTGATGAACAAAAATAGATACAGAGGCAAAGAAGCATAGGACAGACTGTCAAACTACAGTGGAAAGGCAAGGGAGTGGGGGGGAGGTAAGAGATCAACCGAAGGACTTGTATGCATCCATATAGGCCTAACCAATGGATGCAAGACACTGGGGAGGTGGGGTGAGGGCATGTGTGGGGGAGGGGCGGGGGGTAGGGGAGGCTGGGGGAAGGTCAATGGGGAAAAAAAGGAGACATATGTACTACTATTTGTAATACTTTAAAAAATAAAATTTTTTTAAAAGAGTACGACAGAGTTCTCATGCATGGCTGTTGAGAAGGGAAAACATTCTGCAGCCCCTCAAAATGGAACCGCAATGAACATTCCACTCCACGGACTGAAAGAAGGGAAACAAGGCCACACAAAGACCCGTCCTCGAAGCCGCGTGACGGCATCGTTCATAATAGCCAGAACATGGAAACAACCCAAGCGGCCATCGGCGGACGAACGGATGAACAGATGCGGTGTGGCCATAGAGTGGAATAGTATGCAGCCATGAAAAGGAATGGAGCCCTGAAACGCGCTACCACCCGGATGAACCCTAAAAACATTATGCCGAGTGAAGGACGCCATGGCAGAAGGCCTCACAGTGTCCGGTCCCAGTTGTAGGAAATATCCAGAATAGGCAAATCCATAGAAACACACCAAAAAAAGGAAAGCTAAACACAAACATCGGAATAAGGGTCCTGTCCATCTCGAAGAGGGATCGATGGGGTGGGAGAGGAGCACAGGGCTGCTGGGAACCAGGATCGGGCCAGACGGAGCCCTGCCCCTCCCTGCGGCCATGCCCGGATGTCGCCTCTCAGATCAGCTGAGATTCTAGCTAGCTGACAGCGGCCGGTTGGTCTGGTCGGTGGTAAGGAGGCTGTAATGGTATCAAAGCCGGGATGTTCCAGCTCCAGCAGCTGGTGGTCTCTGCTGCCCCCTAGAGCCCTGTGTGGTCCCAGCAGGCCTGGTGGACTCCTTAAAGCCAAGCGCTTGGTGTAACTTTGTCTCTGTACCCACATTCTTTTTCTGTTTTGCTCCTCAGGGGGTGGTTTTTCTGAAAACACCTAGAAAGAATATCCTAATCACATTTTTCATGACTAGGACGTTCTGAAAATTGAGCAAGGGGAAGAATCATACATGCATCCCGCCTTTCCTATCTGGGCTATTTCAGGGTCACCGGTTGGTAGGTCAATGTTTTTCTTTATCGGAGAACTAGAGGCCTGATGCATGAAATTCATGCAAAAGTAGGCCTTCCTTCCCCCAGCTGCTGGCACTGGCTTCCCTCTGGCTCCCGGGACCCGGGCTTCCCTCTGGCACCTGGGACTCAGGCTCCCTCCGGCCGCCAGCAGGCATCCGGGACCTGGGCTTCCCTCGCAACCCCGGCTTCATCCAGAAGGTCATCTGGAAGATTGTCCAGAAGGACATCCGGTCTAATTAGCATATTACAATTTTATTATTATAGATTACAGCTATAGGAAAGCAAGCGATAGAATTAGAAGGCACCGTTATCAACCCTTAATGGTAAAACTATTAGATAAAAGGCTAATGAGGAACTTGATCATGAATCTATCTGAGCTCACTTATTAACCTGTGCATCACCAATAAATGGGGCACTAGTGCCTTCTGACCTGATACAATAGGATGTACAACACAGGTCCACCTGGGAAGACTTCTGTCCTCTCTCCGAAGCTGAACTTGAACCGACTCAAACATCCAGATCCAACTGCATCGTTTAGAGAAAAATAAAAGGTTAGGCAGGGTTTTCCAAGGTCTGTACTATTGACACTTGGGACCGGAGAGTGCTTTGTTGGGGGAGTGGGAGGCTGTTCTGTGCATTATAGGATGCCTAGCAGCACCCTGGCTGCCCCTCACTAGGTGTCAGTAGCGGCCCTGCCGTCATGGCAACCAACACCGTCCAACATTGCCAAGTGCCCCCTGAGAGGCAAGAGTGCCCCCGGTTAAATGCCACTGGGTTAGAGACACGTGTTCAATGACACCATGAGGATGCAGTCGGCCAGCTGGGCAGCCCACATCCAAGGACTGCGCAGGCAAGAGAATAAAGACTGCATCGCATTTTGGCTTCCCCCTCTGACCACCTCTTCCCACCTCCACTCGCAGATGCTGGTCCCTGATGCAGACTCCACATGTCCCCCTCCTTCGCAGCTCCTACTTCCCGGGAACCCAGCCCCCAACAGTTGCTCAGTTGAATGCTCTCCTGTCACCATCGTGAAAGTATACAAGGGCCTCGTATATGGATCTGCAGAAACCTGAGCCGGAAAACTCTTATAATCACTCGTAATATCAAATGAATTAATAAATAGTATGCATTGCATTATATAAAAGTATGACACCAAAAACTATATTGTTGCAGATCGAAAGTTTACGTTGTTTCTCATGTATTACACTTATTACAGTTTAAAAGAAAAAAATATTTTTTAAATATATTTTTATTGATTTCCTAGAGGAAGGGAGAGGGAGAGAGAGGTAGAAACATCAATGATGAGAGAGAATCATGGATCAGCTGCCTCCTACATGCCCCCCTCTGGGGATCAAGCCGACAACCCAGGCATGTGCCCTTGACTGGAATCGAACCCAGGACCCTTCAGTTCGCAGGCCGACACTCTATCTACTGAACCACACCGTCCAGGTCAAGAAAAAAAATATTTTTAAAGGAAAAAAGTTTTAGATTTTAATGGCACTTTTCCCCCTGGGTTTTGGTGAATGTGGGAACATTCATTTTCATTTTTCATTGAACCCTGAACACCTGCAGCTGGCCCTGAGGGCGGGACCACGGACCACTAACTTGGCTGTCCCATAGGCGGACTACTTTAAGCTCTTACCAGCTATTTACACCTTCATGTGAATGAACCTCAGCTATTTCGATGAAAGACGGTTTTAAAATGTATAAGGTGCTAGGGACACCGCATCCATGGAAGACAGAGAGAAGACCATTAAGACGGGAAAGTGGGATGCGTGGGGGACAGAGGCCTGAAGATGAACCCCAAGTTTTACTCCGAGTTAGGCTTTGTTAGACTCTTGTTCCTGACACTGTGCGAACAGTATACACAGCCCAGCTATTGAAAACCGAAAATTAGATGTCATTTATTTGAGTCATAAAAAAAAAAAAATTCCCTTGCCACCAAAAGCACACTCCAACCACATGTAAAACGGAACAGTCAGGGACATCATTCAATACTGCCTTCTGCCATGCGGTGGCGCCAACGCAACACCAAGGAGGCCTTCGGAGCCGCTGATTGGGTGCGACCGTCACCCACCACTGCTCACAGGTGACTCTAGGCCAGTGGTTGGTAAACTGCGGCTTGCGAGCCACATGCGGCTCTTTGGCCCCTTGAGCGTGGCTCTTCCACAAAATACCACGTGCGGGTGCGCACGTACAGTGCGAAGTTGACTTAAAACTTTAAGTAAAGTTTATTAAGTTAATTTTAGGGAACGTTGTGGAGTGAAAGAAGAGGTAGTGTCGAGGATTGAGAAAGGCATGTTGAGATGGTTTGGACATAGAGAGAGGATGAACGAAAGGAGATAGACGAAACAAGTATACAAGACGAGTGTGGATGGGAGAGTTGGAAGGGGTCGACCTCAGCGAACGTACCTCAATCGGATTGAGGATGTTTTTAGCAAAGGCCAGCTTAGGAGGACCCTCATTAAGTGAATAACAATGTACCTACCTATATAGTTTAAGTTTAAAAAATTTGGCTCTCAAAAGAAATTTCAATCGTTGTACTGTTGATATTTGGCTCTGTTGACTAATGTGTTTGCTGACCACTGCCCTAGGCCAGTGGCTCCCCACCTTGTGTTGGCCACGCCCCACCTCAGCATCTCTAACATCCTGATGCCCACCTGGTGACATCTCATTCTTATTATTCAAAAAGTGAACTCCTAGTCACGTGGAGGAAGCCTCAAAGGCCATGAACTTGGTCTAAACAAGCTTCCAAAGAACATGGCATCCATGCAGTCTGGTCCTCCCTCAGGGCCTCCCCTGGGGGTGCATGGGCTCTGGGAACATGGGGGTGGGAGGTCTGCAGCCCTGGTCAGTCCCACCTCCAGGAAGGAGCCTCTGGTGCCCCCACTCCCCTGGGTAGGACCCAGGGGCCCACTCCCCGGACACCTGCCCCTTCCCCGTCCAGGCCGACTGGGACCAGGACCCTCACCGCCTCGACCCCCTTCAGCAGCTCCCTCACCGCCCTTTCCAGGCCCTGGAGGACCGGCCCTGCCCACCTCCCGCCTCGCCTCTGGCCTCCTCTGGGCCTCACCACATCACCCCACTTTACCCACTCCCCACCCCCATGCTCCAATTCTCCAGGCCAAGGACGTCCCCGAGTTTTCCTGGTTTCCAGGACTCTGTGGTTGGCCTGGAAATGCCTGGGCTGAGTGTTCATGGCCAGACTCCCTGAAGAGCCCCCCAGCCCCACCCCAATACCAGCACCAGCACCCGCACCCGCACCCGCACGTAAGAGGTAGGCCGGTCCGGCCGCATAGAGGGAGGGGAGGAGGGAGACATCGGACCTGCTTGCCAGGCCTGTGAGCAACACATTCTCCCTTTTCCCCTAGAATCCGCCTCACCAGGGCCCCAGCCTGGGAGCGATCAGATTCTCTTGTAAAAGCAGATGGTGCACCGCACCCGGCTCTAAACACAGACGTCAGAAACAATCAGGGTAGATGTCAAACCTGGGCTCCTCAAACTCTCCATTCAGGGACCCCTGGGGCAGGACACCGGGCCCCAGCAGCACCCCCCACACACCCTCCCCCCGCCCATATCAGTAACAGGAACTCTGAAGACACCACAGGCTTTGCCTTGGGTAAGCTTTGCAGCAGGGACCCCCCAGGGGTCAGGGACTGTGCCAGGACCACACGGTAAATAAGAAAGACACGTCCGTTTTAGTAACTTCCCGGCCGGCAGGTGATCAGACACAAGGATACCTGTACTCCCGGCTCATAGGTGCTGTGCCAGAAGTTATACGGGCAGTGCCAAGGCGAAAGCTCTAAGGATTCCTCATTGTGCTTTTCTGTTCATCTCCAAACGCACATCACAGAATGTACATCAGAGAGCACTTATGTCTTGACGTGACTTGCATTTTTAAAAATTTTTTAGCTAATCCTCACCCGAGGATATTTTTCCATTGATTTTTAGACAGAGTGGAAGGGAGGGGGAGAGACAGAGAGAGAAACATTGATGTGAGAGATACACATGGATTGGGCCGGGGATGGAGCCTGGAGGGGATCGAGCCTGCAACTGAGTCCATGCCCTCGGGACCGGAATCAAACCCGGGACCTTTCAATCCTCAGGCTGATGCTCCATCCACTGAGCCAAACTGGCCAGGGAGTGACTTGCATTTTTGATCAGAGCCTACACTCACTGCTGGGGTGGAATCTCCCCCGGACACGCCCTTCTGAGTGTGAGTCAGGAAGCCCGGGCCTCCCCCACGTCATCTGCGAGATCAGTGACGGGCCCACAGCACTCGACAGAGGCTGGGCACAGCCCGAGGAGCAGGCTGGGGTGGGCCCCATTCGGTGAGCCTGAGGCCGAGGGGCAGGCGTGGGGATGGGCTCCAGCCTCGCTTGGGCCCTGGCTGGCCTCTCGGCCTCTCATCACCTCTCATCGCCAGCAGTGAGAGAAGAGGGGTGGCCCTGCCCTCCTGGTCCACCTGAGCCTGGGGCCTCCGTGGTTCCCATTCTCGCTGTGGGAGCTGAAGAGGCTCCGGGCTCTGAGTCAGACCCTGGCTCTGTGGCCACATCCCTAGGAGGTGACTCAGGCCCAGACTCTGCTCTGAGGCCCCTCCCATGTCACACTCCCTTCTGTGGGCCCCTCGGGGTCTCCATGACCTCTCGGCTGCTGGGCAGGGCCTTTCTCTGGAAGGAGGGAGCCTTGGTCCCCGACTGACAGGTGACAGCGGGGGGTGGGGCTGACCAGCTCCTCCTTGGAGAGACTGATGCAAAGGAACATCTTTCCAGGCTCTACATCCCACAGAGGCCCCGGCCAGTTTGGCTCAGCGGATAGAGCGTCGGCTGGCGGACTGAAGGGTCCCGGGTTCACTTCAGGTCAAGGGCATGTACTGCGGTTGCAGGCTCGATCCCTGGCCCTGTTCGGGGCATGTGTGGGAAGCAACCAATCAGTGTATCTCTCTCACATTGACGTCTCTCTCTCTCTCTCTCTCTCTCTCTCTCTCTCTCTCTCTTTGCCTCCCTGTTCCTTCCACTCTCTAAAAGTCCATGGGAAAACATTCTCGGGTGAGGATTAACAACAACAGCAACACAATCCTATGGAGACTTACGTGAGAAACCATCCGGACAACGGCTTGGGTACCACCAAGCATCACGCGCTGCGCCTGGAAGCCCAAATCAATGTTCTAAAACATATGTTCACGTCCATGGAAGAGTCTCCTCTGTATATAGACTGAGAAGAGAACAGAAAACAAGTGAAAAAATCAAAACCAACCTCTCAGAGTAGGAAGACCCGCCAGCCAGTGTAATACCCCGGCTGCTCGGCCCCAAGCCCCGGCTGCCTTCACAGGGGGCCCTGTCATCGGACGTTGGAAGCAGAGAAGAGGTCAGATTGAGACAGAAAAAGCCCCAACAACCCACACAAAGGCACAGGCAGAGAAAAGGGAGCTGGTGACAGAGACTGAGCAAGGACAGCCAGGAATTAGAGAGAAAAAAACGGCAGAAGAGGGGTTTCCGGGAAGCAGAGGGAAGAAGGGATTTAAGGGGGGAAGGCAGCATGCCAGGCCGCCACAGGAGGCACAAGGCCCAGGAAGGGGTGGCCATCAGGGAGGTGGCCACTGCCGTGGGCAGCGTGCTGATGAGCGAGGGCAGCAAGCGCATTCCGCCCCCCTCGCTCCGCAAGCCGCCTTGCCCCGTATCCAGGGCAGAGGTGCCCAAACGCAGCCTGGCATTCAATTCCAGCTCCACTACCCGCTGCCTGGGTGACGCCAGGCGAGTCGTGGAAACTCTCATGCCTCCTGGTTTGTGAATGTGGGAAAATGGCAAGACGTACCTCACAGAGTTACTGTGAGGCTTAAATGGCTGACTATGCACAGAGCACTCAAAGTCCCCCCGGAAGCAACGGCTAACATGGAGTTAGACGTGCCGGAGCCTTGCCCGGCCGGCCCATGTGGCTCAATGGTTGGAGAGTCGACCCATGAACCAAGTGGTCACGGGATCAGTTCTGATTGGAGGCCATTCCCCAGGTTGCAGGCTGGATCCCTGGCAGGTGGGGGCATGCAGGAGGCAGCCCATCGATGTTCCTCTCTCTCTCTCTCTCTCTCATCATTAAAAACATTTTTAAAAAGTGCAAGAGACTTATCGGGGTAATGCCTGTGAGAGATGAAGGGGAGAAGGAGCAGTGGACTTAGAGGAGCCCTAGACCCCCCGGCAGGTCCGGCACCTGGGAAAAGAGAGAGAAGGAGAGACAAGGCTGATGGACATGATGGGCGGGGCTAACTGAGCTTCTCACTTCCCATCCATCGGGGTGGGGAGCAGCACGATCCAGGGCAGGCTCCGGAAGCGCCTTTAGAGGGAAGGTGCCTGGGGCTGCAGATGACAGCATCACCGAGAGGCAGCTCGGTTTCCCACCCCTTGAGATTCCGCCAGGAGGAACCCTGAACTCTGCAGAATCGATAGTATCGCCCCATCTTAAGACGCGAGAGAACTGATGGTTAGTATTTTTATTTATTTTTTAATATATTTTTTATTGATTTCAGAGAGGAAGGGAGAGGGAGAGAGAGATAGAAACATCAATGATGAGAGAGAATCATGGATCAGCTGCCTCTTGCACGCCCCCTACTAGGGATTGAGCCTGCAACCCAGGCACGTGCCCTTGACCGGAATAGAACCCTGGAACCCTTCAGTCTGCAGGCGACGCTATATCCACTGAGTCAAACTGGCTAGGCCCTAGGGCAATGGTTAGTATTTTTAAAATGGCAAATGACCCTACAAACACAAGATATAGCTGATTCCTGGCAATGTTATGGTTCGGGGAACCCTGCTATGAGCACCCCTCCCAGAGGCGGTGTTGGGAGGTCTCTGCCGCTTCGACCTCTTGGCCGGGGCGGGTTGTAATGACCTGAGCCCTGTCCGGCTGGGGAGAGAACGGATCAGGGGGCCCAGGAAGCCATCTGGGCTTTTGGAAGCTTGCTTTCTGGAGTTTTCCTCCCTCCTCTTCCTCCTCCTCCTCCTCCTTGCAGGGCCTCCCATCTTTTGCAACCCCAGGGACGGCTCATCCAGTCTCCTAATCAGCCCTCCCTTATCCCACAGGCCTGTCCCAGCCCACCCCCGCCCCAAGCTACAGTCACAGGAAGGCAGGAGCCGCTCCCAAAGGGAGAGATCTCTAAGACAAAGCCGTTCATTGTAACATTCTCTCTGAGTCCTTTGAATTCAGATCTCAGACCTGAACGAGAGAGGAATGAAAGGGCTGGCTTAGCCTCAGTCTCAGCCCCTGCCATCCCCTTTCCCCTCCCGAGCTGGAAGACGGAGGGCCAGGACTGAGTCTGGGGCGGTGGGCCAGGCTTGCTCTGTCTGCCACCCTTAGCTGCCTCTGTTTTCCCATCCATACAATGGGAAAGCAGGATCTCCCTTTCCCTGTACCTGCAGGTGGTGCCTGTGGCCACTCACACCATCCAGGGCCATGGCTCGCTCTCTCTCTCTCTCTCTCTCTCTCTCTCTCACACACACACACACACACACACACACACACACACACACACTGCTGGCCCACGCCCAGCCAGGCAGCTCTGGGTGATCCCAGCTGCTTCTGCCTCACCCCCTGCCCTTGGGGCTGGGACTCACTCCTGGAAGGTTCCCGGTGATGGGAGAGGCCATGGAGAGTGTGTGTCTGCGCCCAGGTGTTCCCCTGAGACGCCCTGTCTGGTCCTAACCTTAGCCTTAGCTCAAAAGGCCATGGACACCTCTTTTTCCCTCTCATGTATGTGCCGGTTTACTAATGCATGTATGTGGTTAAATTAGGCTATTTCCCTTGCTAATCATGTCCATTTAATTAATAGACCAGTGGGAGAA
This sequence comes from Myotis yumanensis, assembly GCF_028538775.1. Classification (NCBI taxonomy): domain Eukaryota; kingdom Metazoa; phylum Chordata; class Mammalia; order Chiroptera; family Vespertilionidae; genus Myotis; species Myotis yumanensis. The sequence goes on along the minus strand of NW_027223773.1, from coordinate 6,222,024 downwards.
TATAGAAAGGTAGAGAAAACTTTCTCCCCGCCCCCCCCCCCCCACACACACACACACACTTACACGAAAAAATTATTGGTGTTTATTTGAAATTCAAACTTAACTGGGAGAATGTATTTTTTATTTCCCAAACCTGTCACCCCTGTGATCAATCAGCTGGCCAGCAGCAGGGTAGCATCTGATCATATATATCCCATCGGCAACTTCAGCCCTTGCTCTGCCTGTGACCAGCTGTGTGGCCTCTCTGACGCGGTGGTTGCATCTGTAAAATGGGCGCAAGAGCAGCCGGACAGCTCTCACCCGGCTGCTGCTGGAGGAGGGATTTAACGAGGTCCCCTCTGCATCGCCCCATTGGACAGCGGCACGAAGTTGGGGCCCAACAGACGGCAGCCAGCGCCGTCTCCCCGACCTCACCCCCTGATCCACGGGCTCCCGGCTGCTTCCTGCAGAGTCACCCCTTCCCGGCCTCGGGTTGGGCCGCTGTCCTCCCAGGAAGGAGGAAAGGGCCGGGCTGGGTGTGGTGTGCGCCCTGGTGCGTCCCCACCTTTTCCGCCCCGAGCGCCGGGTCGGGAGGCTGAGCTTCCCCGCGCGTCCGCAGGCGGCAGCACCGGCCCCGCGGCCCCGGCGGGCGCTCCGGGCCGGCGGCGAGGCCACACCCCGCGGGCGGAGCGCTTCCCGGTGAATCATCGCCGGCAGCCGCAGTCCCGCTGCCCAGCTCCGGGCCCGGCCGCGCCCCTGCCGCGCGCAGCACCGACACCGACACCCCCGTGCGCCTCGATCGCGCGCAGCGGACACCATGGCGGGCATCGCGGCCAAGCTGGCCCGGGACCGGGAGGCGGCCGAGGGGCTGGGCTCTCACGAGAGGGCCGTCAAGTACCTCAACCAGGACTACGAGGCGCTGCGGGACGAGTGCCTCCAGGCCGGGGTGCTCTTCCAGGACCCCTCCTTCCCCGCCGTCCCGGGCGCCCTGGGCTTCAAGGAGCTGGGGCCCCGCTCCAGCAAGACGCAGGGCATCGTGTGGAAGCGGCCCACGGTAGGAGCGGGAGCGCGGGCGGGCGGGGCGGGTGCGGGCCTGGCCTGGCGGCGGTGCCCAGGCCCCGGCGGGGGTGGAGAGCGAGCCCGCACCGCCCGGGAGCCAGCGCCCGCAGCCCCGCGGTGATCTGATCGCGCGCGTCCCCGGGGCTGCGGGCCCGTTACCCGGGGCGGGCGCGGGACGCTCCGGCGCCCCTCTAACTCGCACGCCTTGCGGGACACGGCTCTCAGTTCCCCACTAGCAGGCCCGCCAGGGGCGCCCCTAGGACGTCACCAAAACTGGGGAGGCAGAGGGGACCTGGGGACAACTTCTATGGGACCCCAGTGGGCAGATGGTGGGAGTGGGGTGGAGGGTCTGGAGGAAAGCAGGCGGGAGACGACTCCTGCCCAGCAGGGTCTGTAGGTCTGTAGCCAGGCTGCTGCCAGGGAGGGGTAGGTCCCTGATCCCCTGTGACTAAGGGCTGTCTCATTCGGCCCTGGTTGGGTTTAGCCAGAGTTTCTTGTTTATTTTAACAAAGGGGAGCAGAGAGGACCTGCCCTGCCATTCACACTGGTGGTAAACAAGTTACAGGACAGGCAGCCAAGAACCAGGATCCTGGCCCAGAATCCTCCCGGAAATGTGGGGGTCCCTCCAGGCCCCTCGGCTTGCTCCCCAGTGTCCCTGTCCTCTGCTCTGGCCGGCCTGGGGACAGCTGGCTCTCTAAAATAGCTTCCGCCGTTACCCACGGACACCCTGCTGGCTCCACCTCTTAGGGGACCCAACCTGAGCACAGCTTCCTGCGAAACCCAACCTCTAGATTCCCGTTAGGAGACTAGCATCCCCGTCTTGTCTCCACTGCTCTGAGCGCCCCCCAACTCCAACCCTCCCCCACCCCCCTCACCTTCTCTGTGACCCCGGCCCCCCGGCCCTGAGCAGCAAACCCATAGGACGTGCCCTCGGCCAGGACATAAGCATCTGAGTTCATTTCTTGGTAACCTGCTCAGTGACCTGGCCTGAGACTTGCAACCTCTTTGCCCCCATTTCTTACAGTGGTTCTCAACCTTCCTCATGCCGAGACCCTTTCACACAGCTCCTCATGTTGTGAGGACCCCCAACCATAAAATTATTTTCGTGGCTACTTCATAACTGTCATGTTGCTACTGTTATGAATCGTCATGTAAATATCTGATATGCAGGATGTATTTTCATTGTGACAAATGGAACATCATGAAAGCATAGTGATTCATCACAAAAACAATATGTAATTATAGATGTGTTTTTCGATGGTCTTAGGCGACCCCTGTGAAAGGGTCGTTGGACCCCCCAAAGGGGTCTCGACCCACAGGTTGAGAACCGCTGATCTAAGAGCAGTGGCGAGGCCTGCACACTTTCCAGGCGCGGTGTCTCCGAGGCCCCGTTCCCTCCCGCCTTCCCACCTGCCAGGGACGCTCTTCCCTGGTTGTCTGGAGTCTGGCTCACTCCGATTCTTTGGGATGTCCTCAAATATCCCCTCCCCGAAGTCCTCTCTCCTGGCCAGGCTTAGGAGCCCCCAGCCCAGCATTGTATTCTTTATCACAAACCCTGCTCATTTCCTTCCTGGCACTTTTTCCATTTATAAATATAATCATCTATATTTGCACTTTCTCTGCACTGCGGGGGACCCTGCGTTATATTCATCAATATACCCTCAGTGCCAGGCAGGGTCACTTCCCTTCCAAGGAATGCATGCATGCATTCATTCATTCATTCATTCACTCACCTTCGGTGACATTTATTGAGAACCTATTAAGCTGTCTTAAATGCTTGGGATACACCTGAGAACAAAAAGTCAGTGACGATTTGTGGCTGAGTGAGTGAATGAATGAATGAATGAATGCAGGAATGTAACAAGCCTCAAATGAAGTTATGGTTGTGAGAGGGATAAACAAGAGACTGTATTCACCGTACCTGGCGACAGCACTTGACAGTTTACAAAGTGAATTTGCACACCCATTTCCTTATTCTTTCACTCATTCAGTTAGCACGTATTGAGCACCTCCTATACACCGGGCACAGTGCAGATAGCGTCTGCCTCTAAATTATTAATAACTCTGTATGTAAACTATATGCACTGCCTTCTCACTAGGGGCCCGTGAAAGGAATCGTTGCAAATGCCCGTAGGACTCCTAGACGGGGAGACAGATCTGGGGCCACTGGTGGTGGGGCAGGCTGAGTACTGCACGACCCAGGGCAGAGAGAGCGAGACTTGGAAAGGTTAAGTGTTTGCTCAAGCAGGTGTCCGGGGTGGAGCCAGGACTGTGCCCGGCCTGTGGGCGTTGGCGGCCCACAGCCCACAGCGGCCCTCTCTGCTGCAGTCCTGCTGGGGTCGGGGTCAGGCCAGGGAAACAGACCTGTGTCCACCGGGCTGGGGCCTCAGCAAGTCATTGATGACTTAACAGAGCACTGGGGTGGGACAGACTTCCAACCGGGCAGATGCAGACTGTAGGGGGCACCAGAGTAGGCCCCGGGAACGAAGGGGGGTGTCCTGGTTGCAGATGGGTGCCCGTGGGAAGAGGAAGAGGGGACCTGGGAAGGAAAGCAGGACCTGGGGTTCGAGAGGCTGTTGTTGTAGATGAGCGAACTGGACTGGGTTATGCGTTGAGTCACCGGAGCTCAGCCTCAAACCTGCATCTCCATCCTCCAAATTCAGTGATTGCCATCAACTTCTTCAGCAATAATAATAAGAAGAAGAAGTAACGTTTATAGAGTGTTTGCCAGGGCACACTTACCTAATTATCTCATCTAACTCTCATAACAACCCTAAGTGGTGGGTACGCCTGTCATCACCGTGCCCATTTTGCAGATGAGGAAACTGAGGCTCAAAGAGTATCTTGCAGGGTCATAGAACCCATATAAGAAGTGGCAGAGCCAAGACTCAAACCCAGGGCGTCTGAGGCCCAAGCCCAAGCCCCCAGCCCCTTTCCTCGGACTGTTAGGTCCACGTTTCACCCCATACCCTCCGGGCTGTGCGCACGGTTCAGTTTTCTGAAGCCTCTCTAAGCGCCGCTCTGAACTTTGTCTCCCTTGGAGAGGCTGCCAAGGACGATGTAGGCAAGTTGCAGAAACATAATGGAAAAATCCTCCTGGCATCAGAGCTTGGCGCCCGCAGGATTATCAATCCGATGCTTGGGCTCCCAGTCCTTCCATCCCCGGCCTAAGTGCTCGGCTGGCAGGACCCGGGCAAAGCTGGCCTCGTTTTCCCACTGTCCCTGTCACCTGCCAAACAGACGCCCTGAGCAGGGAAGGGACAAGGCAGAGGCACGGGGGGGGGGGATGTGCTGGGCTGCCCACTGTGGCTCCGGGATGGACGGGGGCCGGATCCCGGTCTCGCCCAGGAAACACGCTGCTTGCCAGAGAGGGGCTCCCCGAGGGACGGTGTGGGGTGGAGTCCCAACCAGGTGGCCCCGGGCTGGGTCGAGAAGCCCAGATCGATGCCCCCACTTCCTCTGTGGCTTTGGGTGGGGCCCTGCAGAATCAGGAAGCACTGAGGGCTGCCTCCATGGAGGACAGAACGGCCCACGGCGGCTTCGCCCAGGCTACTTGAGGGGCGATCCTGAGGCTTTAACAGCCTCAGAGGTTTGTTGCTAATCAATTAGCGGCAGCAGGGAAGCCGGGAGTGTGCATTTTGCCCCAGGGAAGGTCACCTCTAGCCCCGCGCTGCCTGGAACTGGTGAGCAGGGTCACCTTAGACAAGGTCACCTTAGACACGTGGCTTAGCCCCTCAGCCTGTGTCCTCACCTGTGACAGGGGACACCCCCCATCTGTGTTCCGAAAGGACCAGGAGATGCAGCACCAGCACGTACTGACAACAGCCAGTTCACAATTCAGGATGCTTCAAGCACCACGGCCCCATAGACGGAACCAAAAAGCTGGACACGTTCCCGCGGCCTGCACACGTGTGTGCTAGGAACACAGGGATGCCGGTCAGCACCACCAGACAGAGCCCGGCTGACACCTGAATTGCAGAGTAGAAATACTCTGGGACTTAGAAGCGAAGGGAGGAAGTGAGGGCTGGACTCGGAAGGAGGGCTTCATGGAGGAGGTGGCAATGAGTCTTGAAAAGTGGTCAGAGATAGAGAAGGGGAGGAGAGGATGGGGAAGGGAGGAATTCCACGCAAGTGAGACAACTGACATTCAGGGACGGAGGAGAGGGGCTGGCGTGGCGGGTCAGGGAGGGCCCACTGGCCTGCACAGGAGGGTGCTGTGCGGCCCTCGGCGGTTTGGAGCGCTGGGCACTGACTCCCCTTCTCAGCCGGGGTGTCTCCCACCACCCATCGGGCCCCGTGAAGCAGGGTCAGAAGGGGACCCCTTGGCCGTCTGACTGCGGCCACGGGGAGAAGGGGTGCGATGCGCCTGCTGGGAACCGAGGCATCCGAACTGCAGAAGCGCGGGCCTGCTGGGCTGACGGCACTGTGGGGGTCTGTCTCGTCCCCAGGAGATCTGCGATGACCCCCAGTTTATTGTTGGAGGAGCCACCCGCACGGACATCTGCCAAGGAGCCCTGGGTAAGTGGCGGCCCCCAGAGCGCCCTTGGGGTCTCGTCTGCAAGTCTGGGGGGTGAGGGGTGGGGGGAGGGCTGGTCTTGGGCTTCTCTCCCTTCCCAAGCAGCTGGGCCATTTCCATTGCCAGATGCTTCCTGGGATTTCTTGTTCCCCGAGGACCTCGTGTTGAGGCCTCCTGTGTCCCCTGCACTGGGCTGGGTGTTGAGGTCACAAAGATGCTCACACTGGACGACAAAGGGGCTTCTTGCCATCTCCCCTTCTCCCCCCCTCACCCCCCCACACCCACCCCCATGATCTCTGCACCTCCTGGGACCAGTCCTACCCGTGGCCCATGAAACAGTGGGGCTCTGGGCCCAGGCCCGGGGGGAGGACTCCCCAGGCCAGCGACAGCGCTGAGCCCTCAGCTTCTCGGGGTGCAGGAACCGGGATGGTGACTCGGGTGAAGGAAGAGGAAACCCGATGACTGCTCGCTGTGGGGAGGAAGTGAGCGTAGCCGGGTTCTCGGTATTTGCACGATGAGTCGCCCTGGCATCACAACAGTGCGATGCAGCGCTGACCGCAGCAAAGGCAGCCGGAATGTTCCTCTCGGTGGGTGAGACTCCCGGGAGCTGAACCTCGAGGGTCAGAGGCTGCGCATAGAACCCGCCCTCAATTTTTCTGACTCGTCATAAGCAGGGCCCGAGGTCGCCGGAGAGTCCTATTTACTCTGATAAATCAAAACCTTGCTTCCTGCCATCACCTCCGCTCACTGCTCACACTGGTCCAGGGGTAGGGAACTTTTTTTCTGCCAAGGGCCATTTGGGTATTTATTATTTTTTTAAACAATTTTAAAATATATATCTTATTGATTTTTTTACAGAGAGGAAGGGAGAGGGATAGAGAATTAGAAACATCAATGAGAGAGAAATATCGATTCAGCTGCCTCCTGCACACCTCCTGCTGGGGATGTGCCCGCAACCAAGGTACATGCCCTTGACCGGAATCGAACCTGGGACCCTTCAGTCCGCAGGCCGACGCTCTATCCACTGACCCAAACCGGTCAGGGCCCATTTGGATATTTATCACATCAAATCGAAATTATCAGCTTAAAAATTAGCCTGCTGTTTTTGGCCAAACATTTAATGAACTCACCCCTAATGCCTTGGCAGGGCCAGACCAAAGGATTCTGTGGGCCTTCTATGGCCCTCGGGCCGGACGTTCCCCACCCCTGCACGACTAGTCCCTCAGTAACAACACTGATCATCTTGAATGGTACCTCCTTTCCGGGCCCACCTAGAGATTCTGACACTCGGAGTAATAACCGCTAATGTTTATTGAGAGCCAGACACTAAGCTGCGAGGGCAGGACTCTAAGGAGGCATGATTACAGCTGACCCTCAAACAGCACAGATTTAAACTTACACACAGATTTTTTTCCAATAAATAGGTCCAGTACTATAAATGCATTTTCTCTTCCTTTTGATTTTTTAGTAACATCTTATTTTCTCTAGCTTACTTTATTGTAAGCATCCAGTATATAAAACACACAGCAGACAAAATATGTGTTCCTAGACTGTCTATGTTATCAGTAAACTATTAGCAGTTACGTTCTGGGGGGAGCCCAAGTTATTTATACGCAGATTTTCAACTGTGGAAGGGTCAGGGTCCCTAACCCCCGAGTTACTCGAGGGTCAGCTGTTCGCCCATTTTACAGGTGAGGACACTGAGGCCTGGGGAGTAACTCGCTTAAGGTCCCCGCACGGCTGAGGTGGGCGCCGGGGATACAATGCAGACAGCCTGACGCCAGGCCTGTGTGTTTAACCCCGGAGTTGGATTCCTCAGGGCAGCTGTGTGAGTCATCGGGGTGGGCACCCTGGGGCCCAGAGGTGGGAGGTGGGGGAGGGAATGCTTTCAAGGAGACCGTGACCCGGGGTGGAGGGCTGGGCGGGCAGAACCAGCTGTCTGAGCTCAGCCTCTGGGCAGATTCCTGAGATGCCAGGCACATTCCGACCTGAGAAAACACACACACCTCCACTGCCCGTCTTCCCACCGCACAGGCGATGGAAGCGGGGGTCCTTGGGCACCTAAGCTGGGGGCTGCTGGGAGGTCCACCCAACCAGGGAGGGACTCAGAGGCTAACGGGCTGGGAGCTGCTGCTGACTCGGACCAACCCAGAGACCGCACCGGGGCTAACTTTCCGGTGCTATCTCAGCTGCACTAAATGCCACGCCTGGACTGAATAAACACCCACTTCAAAGCGTTATGACCTCTGAGCCAGTAACAAACAGAGGACTGAAGTCCCGCGTCAATGCTGTCAGGCCGTTTGGAGAGGATTTGGAGAGCAGACAAGCAGAGCCTACATCCCTGGGTAAAATTCCCCAAGAGAGGCACCAAGTCAGATAGGAAGCTGATTACATCAAGTCTTCTTAAAGCTCTTTTTTTTTTTAAGCCTCAGGCAAGGGTATTTGTGGGTTTTTAAAATTGATTATTTAGGGAGAGAGGAAGGGGGAAAGGAGAGAGGGAGAGGGAGAAGGACGGGGAGAAGGTTGCCTCCGTCCACTCCCCAACCCGGGATAGAATCTGAAACCTAGGCATGTGCCCTGACCAGGAACCGAACCTGCCACCTTCTGGTGTTTGGGATGATGCTCCAATCAACCGAGCCCCCCGGCCAGGGCTTGGCCTTTTGTTACGATGAAGCAGGAGAGAGAGAAAGTGACTTGTTCTCAAGTCACTCCTTGTGCCCGACACCGAGCAGCGCCTTGTGCTGGAGGGTCAGGCACCTGAGTTGGTCTTTGCTCTCAGTACAGTAATACACACCTGTCCCCTGCAGCCCAGAGCGCAGCTCATAGCGTTTTTCACCGTGCTCGCTCATGTAATCACCCCAACTCTGAGCATTTCCACCACACCACACAGATAAGCAGACTGAGGCAGGAGGTGGGGGCAGGGGGCACACGTAAGGCCACACAGCTAAAAACTGCCAGAATGAAGAACGCTGCTCTGATGTTACATCTCCCTGAGCTCTTTCCCTAACCCCACGCTCCCTCCGAGTTGCTGTGATGAATGTGGAGGTGAAATTCTCAAAGCAAAACCTACTCACTCACCTGCACGTTCCACCCGGAGACCCGGTGCCCCAGGGGGCCTGGGCAGGGCTGTCCTTGGACTTGGCGGTCGCCCTGCCGGCCTTCCCAGCGCTGCCCGGCCATGGCCAGCCCCCAGCGCCCTCCCCCTTACCCAGAAGGCTCGGAGCCTCACCCAATCATTCAAACCACGTGTGCAGAACTGTGCCTACAGACCGTGAGCCGCCTGCACGCAGACCTGGGGGTCAGGGGAGGAACAGCCACCTGGAGGCAGCCAGAAACCCAGGCTCCCGCTGAATGCGGCTCTGTAATTGCTGTGGAACCTGTCCTTAGAGATAATCGGAGCCACAAAATTTAAAAGCTCAGCTCCTCCTGCCTGCCCTTCCTCTGGGCCACTCCTTTCTCACTACCCGGCCCCTGGCCCCTGGGGCTCACAGCTCCAGGTCACTGTAACCTGGCAGATCTCAGAGGTGGGTCACCCCAACTCTACCCCCAGAGTCACAAGGCCCCCAGAACACCTACTGGGAAGAGGCTGGCCCCAGGGTGCCCCTGCCCACAGCCCAGCTCAGCAGAGGGTGGGAGAGGCAAGACCGATGGGAAAAGCCCACAGAAAGCGGGGCCTGAGGAAGTTTCCAGTTCCTGCTCCCTCCACCGCTTGCTTACTAGCCTGGGTGGCTTTGACAGGTTACCCAAGCTCTCTGGGCCTCAGTTTCCTCTTCTGTAAAATGGGAATAATGACAATACTCCCGGGGCTGGGTGAAAAGTGAGATTCGTATAGGCAACCCCGTAGAGTCCTCAACCAATTTAGGGGCCGCGATTATTACTGAGTTCAGCAACGTGCAAAGTCCCTTCGCCAAATCATAGCAGAAGAGAGAGAGGATGGGAGGGAAAGGGGAAAAGGAGATGAGCAGGTCTTCATCTCTAAAAACTCATGTCAGAAGGGAAGGGCCAGGAGGGGGAGGCAAACCTGGGGCCTGTACGTGGGTGGCACTCGGCGGGGGGGGACAAATATACGAGGAGACGAATGTGGAGGGGGCAGGTGCACACTCTTCGTTTTGCAGAATTGTGGGGTGCAGGCTCGATCCCCAGTGTGGGGCCTGCAGGAGGCAGCCGATCAATGATTCTCATCATTGATGTTTGTTCTCTCTCTTCCTCTCCCTTCCTCTCTGAAATCAATAAGAATATATTAGAAAAAAAAAAAAGGACTAGAAAAGTGTTGGCTGGTGTGATGGAGAAAGTAAATGCATTTTTTTCTCTTAAAAGCAGTTGTCTCATCCCCCCCCCCCCCCCCCGCAGCTCCCCTCCCCCCTCTGTGTCCGCCTCCCAGCAGCCCCTCCCAACTGGAGAGATGCCTGCCTCCATGAGTCATCACTTCCTCTGACTTTTCTGGCTGTCAATGTTCTTTCGCAGACTTTCTCCCCTGGGGCTGCTGTCCCGCTCTCCTTCCTGCTGCATCTAGAGCAGTGGTTCTCAACCTTCCTCATGCCGAGACCCTTTAACACAGTTCCTCATGTGGTGGTGACCCCAATTTCATGGTTACAAATTGAACATCATTAAAGCATAGTGATTAATCACAAAAACAATATGTAATTATATACGTGTTTTCTGATGGTCTTAGGCGACCCCTGTGAAAGGGTCGTTCGACCCCCAAAGGGGTCGCGACCCACAGGTTGAGAACCGCTGGTCTAGACAGTGTCCTAAACAGGGCAGGGGTGAACCTCGAACCCTAACAACCCCAGGCCCTTGTCTTGCCCCGGCCGCCCCAGGCTTGGCCACCACACAGCGCGGTTCCAGCCTCGGCCGGTCCCCTGTCTCTGAGCTGGGAGGGTTGGACCAGACCCTCCTAAGGCCCCACCACCGCTGACTCCTGTGACTCCAAAATCGGCCCCTTCCCCGCCAGCAGCCCCCTCCCCCTGCGTCCCCCCGAAAACGGGGCTTCAACTCACATTTGTGAGCTCAAGGGCCAAGGAACCTGCTCAGTCCATGTTGGTGCCCGCCTTTAGCTGCCCAGCCTCAGGGAGACTTTTTCCAGGAAGTCAGGGAAATAGATGCCCTCCCGCTGGTCCCTCCCGGAGATGAGGAAGAATTCGGAGGAGGAGGAGGAGGAGGAGGAGGAGGAGGAGGAGGAGGAGGAGGAGGAGGAGGGAGGACTTTCACACCAGAGTCCAGGCCAGGGACACCCTCCTCTCCTGCGGGGTCTGTGAGGCCGGGACCAGGGGAGGAAGGGTGTGGGTTGGACAGCCTGGCAGGCAGGTGCTGTGGGCTGGAGTCCTGGCAGATTAAAGCTCTGACCTCAGGCAGTGACCCTGGGGATCTCGGTTGGTTGGCTGCAGGGAAAGGGGCACAAAGGTGAAACCTGCACCAGGTGGCTCCCTCCTGGCCCAGCTGACACGGACACGGACACGCCAGGCAGCTGCCTGGGGGGACCCCCTGCTGAGTGCCTGGAAGTTGCCGCCCAAGTTCAGAGTGTGAGTGTGAGCCTTAGGCCTCCGCACCCTCCTCTCCCCCCTTCCCTCTGGCTTTGGGGGCCGGAAGGGAGAGGGGACCCCGGGTTCGCATCTGTGAGCAGCCACAGGAGGCTGAAGGCCTCCTGGGTATGGGATGTGAGTGGGGCACCCCCCCTCTCTCCACAGCCGCTGATGTAAACGCGTCGTGATTTGCGTGGGGGGATTCCGGCCTGGGGTGCCCGTTCCTGGGCCGCTGCCAGGCGTGAAACATCTGCAGAAGGGACAGCCCCTGTGACTCATCAGCCGCCATCACACAGGCCTGGGCTCCTGGCAGGGCGGATACTTCCTCTAGGGCAGTGGTTCTCAACCTTCCTCATGCCGAGACCCTTTCATACAGTTCCTCATGTTGTGGTGGCCCCCAATTTCATTGTTACAAATCGAACATCATTAAAGCATAGTGATTCATCACAAACACAATATGTAATTATATATGTGTTTTCCGATGGTTTTAGGCGACCCCCTGTGAAAGGGTCGTTCGACCCCCCAAAGGGGTCACGACCCACAGGTTGAGAACCGCTGCTCTAGAGCCGGCCCTCCACCAGCTTCCAGGGGTGGCCCTGGCTCCGCAGGACTTCTGTCCCCTGCCTTCCAAAGCTGGGGCTCTGGTGGCCCAGGTGGCCTCCCTCCCTGGGGGGCAGGTGGTCCTAGCAGGCAGAGTGTCAGGTCTGCTGGCCACGGCGGACACCAGGGTCTCAGAAAGGGCCCAGCTCAGCTGGAAGCAGCATCTGTATCTGGTTGGGCTGTCACTGACCCAGCTGTCCCCATGGCCCGCGGAGGAACAAGTCCCTAAGGGACAGGGCAGCAGATTCATCCCACATTTTGATCTCTACAGTCTGAAAGGGGAAAGATGATATTTCAGCTCAGTTTTGCTTTATGTTTCTCTTACAATGAGTGAGGGTGAGCCCCTTTAATATGTGTGAGACATGGCCCTAGCTCAGCCGTGGGCAAACTACGGCCCATGCCCGTTTGAAATGAATAAAACTAAAAAAAAAAAAAAAAAGACCGTACCCTTTTATGTAATGATGTTTACTTTGAATTTATATTAGTTCACACAAACACTCCATCCATGCTTTTGTTCCGGCCCTCCGGTCCAGTTTAAGAACCCATTGTGGCCCTCGAGTCAAAAAGTTTGCCCACCCCTGGTCTAGCTGGTCTGGCTCAATGGTTAGAGTGTCTGCCTTCGGACTGAAGGGTCCCAGGTTCGATTTGGCCAAGGGCATTCGATCCCCAGTAGGGGGCGTGCACGAGGCAGCCAATCAATGATTTTCTCTCATTGATGTTTCTCTCTCTCCCCCTTACTCTCTAAAATCAATAAAGTATATTTAAAAAAATAAAATGTGTGAGACAGCAACTTTTCCTTTCTTCCACAGCTCGGCTCTGTCTTTGCCCATTTTTCTACTGATCCCTCATTTTTTTCTCTGTTTCTATAAAGTTTATAACTATTGTTCTGGGATCTGAGTAACAGATATTTCTGAGTAACAGATATTTTTCCATTATTTTCATAGTTTGACTTTGCTGATTGTGAGGTTTGCTTTACCGTGTCTTTTTATTTTTTTACTTTGATGTAGTTAAAGTCATCATCGAAGAATTCTGTGACTTCCAGTTTACAATTTGGTAGCTGAGCTCCACTCTGAGGTTATAATAGAATTCTCCGCTGGTCTCTTCCAGAATGTTTATGGACTTATGCAAATAATTACATTTATAATATCATCATAATGTAAATATATCATCATAACGTAAATATAAATTAAAATATATGATATCAATACATAAATATATAATAAATATGCAAATACAAGTCTAGATTTATCATACTTCTGTGACTATAGTAAAATATATATTTAAGATTGATAATGTTAAATGTTTATAGATAAATATTATTGCAGTTAGAATTTAGCCCTGTGACAAGATGAGCTATGACTTGATTTTTTTTCTAAGTGGCTACTCGGCTGTTGCAATTCTACTTGTGAATCATCTATCTTTCCTAGTTCCTGCGTGTGGAGCTGTTTCCGGGCCTCTATTCTGTGCCGTTCACCTGTCTGTGTCCTTACGCACAAGTTCAGTGTTGTTTTAATCCCTCCGGCTTTGCCTGTTCTGAATATCTGACAGGCAGACTCCCTTGCCTTTGAGAATTTTTCTGGCTAAGCTTTATGTTTAGTTTTCTCCTATTTATAAACGTCAGAATCAGCTGAGTTCCAAAATTTTTTTTAAAAAATCCTCTTGCTATTTTTATTGGGATTGCATTAAATTTAGAGACTAACTTAAGAGGAAGTGGCATTTTTACGATGGTGACTCTAGCCGAGGACATGGGCCACTTTTTAAGTCGGTAAACGATCGCCCCGAAGAGGTACAGCCTTCGACCACTCCCCACCCCTCACGTCTCTTCCTCTCGCTCAAGCTCACCTTTGGCCCCTCTGTTCTCAGAAGCCCCAGCTGCCCAGCGGGCTCCTCACTCCTTAGTTCCTCACCCCAGGCCCAGCTGGGTGAGGACAAGGCCTGCGACCACACGGTTCTGGGTCTCGGAACTGAATTCTCCCGTCACCACCAATGACTGTCCCAACAAAACTCTCCCGCAGCCTGGCCCTCCTCCTGCCTGAGGCGGGGCCAGGGCTTCCAGGTGCAGAGGCCGACAAGGTGCTGAACATCCCCGCACGCTGTGCCCACAGGTGACTGCTGGCTGTTGGCAGCCATCGCCTCCCTCACCTTGAACGAAGAAGTCCTGGCGAGAGTCGTCCCCTTAAACCAGAGCTTCCAGGAAAACTACGCCGGGATCTTCCACTTCCAGGTGACTTAGCGGTTGGTCCAAGCTTCTCCTCCACAGGGCCTGGGGGTGGGGGCAGGGCCTGGGGGTGGGAGCAGGGTCTGGAGGCAGGGCCTGAGGGCAGGGCCTGGGGGTGGGAGCAGGTCCCCTGGTGTGGCCAGAGAGCTCAGTCCCCAGAGTTTGCATACACCTGTGAGCAATGCAGTTTGCAAAGGACAGAGAAGCAGCAGAAAGCTCCTGCCTGCTCCTGACCCAGGGCCCTGTGAGGGTGGCCAGGGGGCCCTGGTTCAGGCAAAGAGGGAGGCAGATAGAACAGGTGCTCAGGGAGTAATTGGGGGGTTAAAAAGGTTATTATTTGGGGTCTGAACCCCAGTGTTAAGGAGCTGCTCACTGCCCTTTTATGCTGGTCAATGAGAAATGTTCGTAAAAGCTGAAGGGGCAGGGCGGAGTGCTGGCGGGGGGGTGTGGTGGGGGGGGGCGGGGTGGGGACCAGGGCTGCTGTCTCGGCCTCTTGGTGGGGTCCTGCCCGCAGGAGGGGGTTTAGAAGGAAAGCTGCGCCAGGCGACTCAGCTCAGCCAACCCTGGGGTCGTCCTCCACCTCAGATGGTTTTGTAGGAGAAGGGGGGTGGGGAGGGACAGATGCAGCTGAGGCTCCTGCGGGTCCCCGTGCGGCCCCCCGCTGCTCCAGCCACCCCTTCCCTCCCTGTGCCCAGTTCTGGCAGTACGGCGAGTGGGTGGAGGTGGTGGTGGACGACAGGTTGCCCACCAAGAACGGGGAGCTGCTGTTCGTGCACTCGGCAGAGGGCAGCGAGTTCTGGAGCGCGCTGCTGGAGAAGGCCTACGCCAAGTGAGTGCCGCGGTCCCTGTGGCAGCGCCAACCCCCTCCCCCGCCCCGCCCCCCCCCCCCCCCCAGCACCCCCCAGCTGCCCTGGATTCCAGAAACAGCAGCAACCACTCCCAGGAGACTTTGAGAAACAGACCTATCCTATCGAAGGGCTTCTTGGGCCCAAACCGGGCTCTGAATTCAAGGCGATCATGCATGCAGGGCCTGGCCTCGTTACGAAACTGCCCAGTGACCACTAGGCCATTGTCACCGCGGGCACAGGAACGGATCATGGCGCTGAGCAGGCCGGCTGCTACCCCTGGCAGGTCACAGTGCATTTTTGCCAGCTGAGCACAGCAGAGCCTTCTTGCCAATGGGACAAACCATCCATTGCAGGGTATGAACAGGAGGGAAGTTTGCCCGGGACATACGGTATCTCTGATCAGAAACGGTTTCCATGATCTTCCCAGCTGTGTCCCACCCCACGAGGCCCAAAGCCCAGGCGTCCAGGGTGCAACACTGCCCATTGCCAATGGGAAGGCCCACATCAGCCCCCCCCCTCATCAGGCCCCCCAGAAAGGCCTCGTCCTGGCCATGCGGTCTGGGCTCAGTCCATCAAAGTGACCGGCTCTCAGGCGCCGGGGTCTCTGTTCTTACTGCCCCTGCCAGCGAGGAGGGCGGGGACCCACACACCCCGCTGTGAGGATCTAGCCCTCAGAGCCACTCCTCGGTCAAGTGCTCAAACAGCAGAGTTAGCAGAGCCCCAGGGCGCCCCGAGTCCCAGTGCACTGCCTGTGCTTGGGAAAGTGCCTTCGTTATTGAATTGTTGTCGTTTTTCAAGCTACAAATGCCAAACAGCCAACTGGCAGCCCTCCCCTCTCCTGTCACGAGTAGGAAGGATCAATACGGGAGGTGGGACCACAAAATCACCAGGGCCTTCCAACTCTCAGCTGCTGTGAGGTTTTCAAAAAAACCTTTCAAAGTACCAGGGAAACGGTAGCTGTGGAGACGGTAACTTGGAGGCAAGGACAGGAGAATCTGGGCAGAGGGTCCCTGGAGCATCCAATGAAGGCCCCCAGGGGTTGCTAGGCAACAGCCAGGCTGCATCCAGAAGGGGAAGCATTGAGAGGCGATGAGTCAGGTGGCGGCAGGACCTCTTCCCCTCCCGTAGGATCAACGGGTGCTATGAAGCGCTCTCAGGGGGCGCCACCACCGAGGGCTTCGAGGACTTCACGGGAGGCATCGCCGAGTGGTACGAGCTGAAGAAGGCCCCGGCCGACCTGTTCAGGATCATCCAGAAGGCTCTGCAGAAAGGCTCTCTGCTGGGCTGCTCCATCGATGTGAGTGCGGGCCTCCCTGCCCCCCCGCCCCCCACCTATCCGCTCCGGTCCGGTCTGCTCTGGCCCGAGTGAGCCCCCAACAGCGCCCCAGGGAACCCACTGCCGCAATGTGCAACTCTGGCCCAGCCCTGCCCACCTTAGCGAGCATCGCCTGGAACCCAGGGGTTGCTAGGCAACAGTCAGTCCCCCCCCCCCCGAGGCCACGCCCTCCGCGGGCCACGCCCCTGCAGTAGTGGAGCCCGCATCCGAATCCCAGTGAGCGATGGGGGAGGGGTGGGGGCAGGCAGGGTGCGCCCAACCCGGCTGATCCCCCCCCCTCCCCCCCCCCCCCCGCCCCCGCGTTCCCAGATCACCAGCATTGCGGACTCGGAGGCCATCACGTACCAGAAGCTGGTGAAGGGGCACGCGTACTCCGTCACCGGAGCCGAGGAGGTAACGCCCGCGGGGATTTTCAGGGGGTTCGCTCCCTAACGTAACACAAAGGCCAAAGCACGCTTATGGCTGTGACTGCCCAGGGCGGGGGCGGGGGGGAGGGGGGCGATTCCCGCAGTTGTTTTCTGAATAGGCCTCGCATTCCTGAGGTCCAGGCAGGACTCGCTGGGCGTCCTGGCCTCTCCCTCCGGGTGCCGCCCTATGCTGACCGGTGCTGCCCTCTGCTGCCCGGTGCTGCCCCCTGCTGCCCGGTGCTGCCCCCTGCTGCCCGGTGCTGCCCCCTGCCGCCCTCTGCCGGCCGCAGGCTCCGAGCCCGGCGCTGGGGTTTTACTTGGTTTTAGAACCACCTTACTCTATGGACCAGTTACAAGAAAGAAAGGACACTTTCCTCTGCTTAGTGTTTGACACGCTATTGACTCCCTGTGTATGTCTCCCCCAAATACCCTTTATAGAGCACCCCCCCCATCCAGGATTCAGTCAACAGCCATGCACCGCATTGCTTACCATGCATCACCAGCTTCCCTGAGCTCCTGTGACACATGCATCCTATCAGCCAGTTAAACTGAGGCTCAGAGGTCAGGTGTCAACGCAGAGTCCAGAACAAATGCATGTGTGCCCCGGGCTCTCGGAGCGCGGGGTCCTGAGAGCCGTCACAGCTGGGCAGCAGGGGGGCCCCGCCTTTTTGTGGATCCCCTCCTCCGCCCCCTTATAACATGGACTCAACCCCCGGGGCTCAAGGAGGCGGCTCTGGGCCCGAGAACCCCCAGGCCTGGCTTGAACTCGACCCCTCCCTCCCTGCCCTGCTGCAGGTGGAAAGCCGAGGAAGCCTGGAGAAGCTGATCCGCATCCGGAACCCCTGGGGAGAGGTGGAGTGGACCGGGAAGTGGAATGACAAGTGAGGAGCACAGCTGGGGCTGGGCGGGTGCGTCCTGCTGGGAGGCTCTGGGGAAAGGAGGGAATGAGCCCCGGGAGCACGGGCCATGCCGAGTGGGGTCCACGGGCAGGGGGTCCTTCGAAGGCGCTTTTAACCAGCACATCCTGGCCACCGGCGCCTTTATAAGGCCCAGGGCCCCTGTTGGTGCTCATTCCTTTCATCCTCCCGAGCTTCGCCCCTCCCTCGCTCAGGTTCTCCTGCTATTGGACTTTCAGGGGGGAAATGCCCCTCTCTTCCCCCAAGCGCTTGTTCTGGTCCAAGGACGTAAACTTTGTGCCTAAGACCAGAGAGAAGCCTTTCCTTCCGGTGATTTCCGGGGCTCCCTGGTGGGGTTACACCTTCGACTGGGTCCCAGGTGAGCCCCTCACGTGACCTTCCCCCTCCTCCGCCACCACCCAGCACCCGCAGTTCTAACACCTTCTCCCTGGCCACTACCACGGGTCGGCCGTCAGATTGTCAGTGACCCCTTGAAATTGCTGCCAGTGCCTGGCCGGCGTGGCTCAGTGGCTGAGCGTCGACCTATGAACCAGGAGGTCACGGTTCGATACCCGGTCAGGGCACAGGCCCGGGTTGTGGGCTCAATCCCCAGTAGGGGGCGTGCAGGAGGCAGCCGATCAATGACTCTGTCTCATCATTGATGTTTCTCTCTCCCTCTCCCTTCAATGAATCACCTTGCTCCACGCACGTCTCTGCCATGTGTGCGCCACCTCCCTCCCTTACTGGCGTCTGGGCCCTCGGAGGCCAGACAGCCCGTCCCTGGTCCTCGGTTTGGGGGAGCCTTGGGGAGAAATCATGGTCGCCCTATACTAGTTCTAACGCATCTCCTGGGGCTCGGTTTCGCAGCTGCCCGAACTGGAACACCGTGGACCCAGAGGTGAGGGAAAGGCTGACCAGGCGGCATGAAGACGGAGAATTCTGGTGAGATGATCAGAGGCTTCGGGGAAAGAGGTCTGCCCTGCGATCTTTACTAGAAACTCAGTGAGATTATGTGGCGAGGGCCCCGGGCATGGGATCCGGGGTTTGTTGTTTTAAATCACGACAAGACCCTGAACGCAAAAACTCTCAAAGCTCTTCTTTAGTGTGTCCCTCTCCACCGGGGGTTCAGAGCTGAGTGGGCTCACGGGGGCAGCTGAGCGGGCCCTGGGGTCGTGTTCAGATCCCAAGAGAAAACAGGGCACTTCTCTGGAGGGTCGTCCATCGCCTTAAGAAGCTGGTCCCTTGACCCTGGCTGGTTTTGTTCAGTGGTTAGAGTGTCAGCCACGGACTGAAGGGTCTTGGGTTCGATTCCTGTCAAGGGCACATACCGAGGTTGCAGGCTGCATCCCCAGCCCTGGTCGGAGCTTGTGTGGGAGGCAACCAGTGGAGGTGTCTCTCTCACATTGATGTTTCTCTCTGAGTCTCCACCCCTCCCTTCCACTCTCTCTAAATATCAATGAAAAAAAAAACCCACAGTGAGGATTAACAAAAAGAAAGAAAGAAAGAAAGAAAGAAAGAAAGAAAGAAAGAAAGAAAGAAAGAAAGAAAGAGAAAGAAAGAAAGAAAAGAAACTGGTCCCGTAGCTCAATAGACCTACACTCATGTGTGTGTCTGTGCCACTCTGGCCACCTCCCTCTGCAGACACCTTGCCATTTACCAAGCAAGTGCCCGTGTGCTGTCTCATTTCATTCTCCGGGTCTGGGGGCTCCCCCTGGCTGCTCTGCCTGGCCCTGGTTAAGATGATGGGTGTGCCCACTTGTAACCCCGATGCCCGGGCCCCTTCTTTGCCAGGATGTCTTTCAGCGACTTCCTGAGGCAGTACTCCCGCCTGGAGATCTGCAACCTGACTCCGGACACGCTCACGGCCGACAGCTACAAGAAGTGGAAGCTCACCAAGATGGACGGGAACTGGAGGCGGGGCTCCACCGCGGGAGGCTGCCGGAACTACCCGAGTAAGGCTCCCCCTCACCCTCCCCGAAGGGCACATCGCAGCCCGCGGGCCCCTGGTGGCAGCTCTGGCCCCTGGGACCCTTTGCCTTCCTTGTCCCTGCGTCTCTGTCGCGACACCCTTCCCTGTTTTCTCAGCCCCATCACCTCCTGCACTCACCTGCCTCCTGTCCGGGCTGGACCAAGGCCTGGCTGTTTCTGTGATGCCCTCGCCACGCCCTGGAGTCCCTGTGCCATGGCCTTCCTCCACACCCACCGAGGCAGCGCTCAATCCCACCTCGTGCCTGTGGGCCTCTTTAAAGATACAATGTTTTTATTAATTTAGAGAGAGGAAGGGAGGAGAGAGATAGAAACATCAATGGGCTGCCTCCTGCACGCCCCCTACTGGGGATGGAGCCCACACCCCGGGCATGTGCCCTGACCGGGAATCGAACCAGTGACCTCTTGGTGCAAGGGTCGATGCTTAACCACTGAGCCACACCAGCCGGGCCGGGGGCCTCTTTATCCACCAGCCCTGCTGGGAACCTCATCCCCTGAGCATGTCCAGACCTAGTTGTTGCCCAGCAACCCCAGTGCCCAGTTCACTCGGCAGATGCTGATGGGCCCTGCTCAGACGGGGTAAGGGCTGACTTCTCATCTGGTCCACCCTCCACCCTCCACCCTCCATCGGGTCTCCTGGCTCTCCTGCCTCGATGGCCCAGCCTCCTCTCCCCTGGCCCCTCCGAAAGGATCTAGTCATGATGGCATCTGCCCCGTATGGTGCACAGCCGGGCGCTGGGAACACCCATTGTTCCACGTCATCTTCACAGCCAGGTCTGGAGGCAGGGCCCGGAGGATCACCTGCATCTCTAAGATGAGGCCAGAGAGGTCACGGGACTTGCCCCAGGCCGCTCAGCTGGCTGGGATTTGAACCCGCCGCCTGGCGGTGGCATCAGTGCTTTGAGTACTGTGGTGGCAGGTCCTGGCCCCATACTGATGGTCTGTTACCAATGAGAACACTGGGCTCCATGTGGCTCGCCTGGGCCCCAGAGCAAGGAGTCGGCCGGCGACCAGCTGGCCGGCACCTCTGGCTCTGGCTTCCAATCCTTCCCTCCGGGGTGCAGCCCCAGGTGGCAGCTGCAGGGCCACTGGCAGGCCCTGGGCCCACTGGCTCAGGGACCACACTCTCTCCCGGTCCAGGCAGGAAATGCATTTAGCTTTGTGGGCCGTGCATTCGCTGTGGCGATTCCTCTCTTTACTGCTGTAGCCCGGAGGGAGGCGGCCGTACGTACATGCATGGACATGGCTGTGCTCCAGTAACATTCATTTACAACCCAGGCCACCAGCAGCCTGCGGAGCCAGACTGCCAAGCGCCGCCCTCGGGGACGCCACAATTAGTTTTATTCCGTTAGGTGAGAGAGGCGATCGGCATGGCTGTCCTGAAACATGAATGAATCTCAGGTCCCTCTAGAAATGGGTGTGGAGGTGGGAGGGCAGACACCTGGGGAGGGGGGTGGGCAAGGGAACACAGGACAGGGGCGTTCCTGGAGCCTGGGCTCCCCAAAGAGGAGCGGGAGCTAGTCCCCGAGTCTCCTCAGCCAGGCCCAACCGTGACCTCTAATCGGAGCCTGGAGAGGGGGACCCCGAGGGGTGCCGCAGCTCTCACCACCCTGTTCCAGGTGAGAAAGCCGACCTCCAGGACCAGCCAGCCTGGGCTAGCGAGAGGGAACCGCAGGGAAGTTGCTAGCTGAGGCCCTAAAAGACTCAGACAGCCCCCCATCACCTGGGCTCCCCTGCCAGCTGCCCACTAGTCCCACCTCCGTGCTGGTCCCTCTGCCCAGGGTCTGCCGCCGGCCCCGCCTCTCCACCCTCTGTCCCCAGAGACAAGGGCAGAGCCCCCCACACACACCCCCGGCCATGCACCTGCTCAGGGCTGGGCGTCCCGGCCTGACCTGCCCGCCCTCTGGCGCAGACACCTTCTGGATGAACCCGCAGTACCTCATCAAGCTGGAGGAGGAGGACGAGGACCAGGAGGACGGCGAGCGCGGCTGCACCTTCCTGGTGGGGCTCATCCAGAAGCACCGGCGGCGGCAGCGCAAGATGGGCGAGGACATGCACACCATCGGCTTCGGCATCTACGAGGTGCGTGGGGGGCGCTGATGTCCAGCAGGTCCTCTCGCCTCCTTGCTCGCTGCCCACCCCTTCCTCCTTCCTCCTTCGCTCCTCTCAGCCCCCTGAGGAAGCCCCACCCAAAACTGGAGAGGGGGCCCGGGATGCACCCACCCCGGCTGGGCTGCTTGCTGGCTTCCTCTGCCCGGGGCCCTGCACTCCCCGGTGGGAGGCGGGTGTGGCTTCGCTGTGGCCGACTGGGTGATCTTAGCCAAGTCACTGCAAAGCTCTGTGCCTCAGCTTCATGCTCCACAAAATGGGAATGGTGCTCATGGCTTGTCAACGTTTTTGCTGGGGCATGAGGTTTTTTAAGTGTGGGATGGTGTGAGTAGGGTGTGCCGATGCAGTTACGACTGCTGAAGCTACAGAGGAAAGGGACAGCAAAGGCGCAGTCCCCGCGGCGCGTGCCCGGGCACATCTGGGCGTCGGAATTAAGCGTGCGCTTCTGTCTTTGCAGGTTCCGGAGGAGGTACGTCTGGCTGGCGTCAGCCCCCAGCCCTGGGGCTCAGGTTTGCCAACATGGAAACGGCTTAGACTGTCAGCTGGGGGGTCTTGTGACAGGTGGCAGGGGCTGGTCCCTGGCCCCTCTAGGGCCCTGGCGAGGTGGCTCAGGCCCCCGGTCCTGCTGGAGTGAGCTCAGCATGGGGAACCTCAGGCTGCCTGCCCCAGGCGGGCAGAGGCCAGGTGTGGCTGAGTTCTGGGTGGACGGTCTCTGGTCCTGGAACCACAGGAGGCTCTTCCTGAGCCCTGTGTGTTCTTAAAACCTGCCTGAAGGCCCGGCCGGCGTGGCTCAGTGGTTGAGTGCCGACCTATGAACCAGGAGGTCACGGCTCAATTCCCAGTCAGGGCACATGCCTGAGTTGCAGGCTCCATCCCCAGTGGGGGGCGTGCAGGAGGCAGCTGATCGATGGTTCTCTCTCATCATGGATGTCTCTATCCCTCTTCCTCTCCCTTCCTCTCTGAAATCAATAAAAAGATATTTTAAGAAAATGAGCCTGAAGGGAAAGGTGGACCCTGCAGTGAGAAGTCGATGTAGACGTGGACCGGAAACCCAGCTTCCTGCCACGAGGACGCTCACCGTCCCTGAGAGTCACTTAGGACAGTGGTTCTCAACCTTCTGGCCCTTTAAATACAGTTCCTCATGTTGTGACCCAAACATAAAATTATTTTCGTTGCTACTTCATCACTGTCATGTTGCTACTGTTATGAATCGTAGTGTAAATATCTGATATGCAGGATGGTCTTAGGGGACCCCTGTGAAAGGGTCGTTCGGCCGCCAAAGGGGTCACGACCCACAGGTTGAGAACCGCTGACTTGGGGGCACGTGAGGTGCCTGGAGCATGTGCCTTGGAGGCCTCAGCGGGCCTTTGTCGCGTTGGCAGAAAGTCTGCTGTTTCCCTTAAAGGAGGCCGACGTCGCCGCTGTCATCCTCTCGTCGAGCGAGAGCCACGTGGGGGTGGGGCCCGGCCCGCCCTCCACGCCCACTTGTTTCCGTTTGTCCATCAGTTGGCCGGACAGACCAACATCCACCTGAGCAAGAAGTTCTTCCTGACGACCCGGGCGAGGGAGCGGTCGGACACCTACATCAACCTGCGGGAGGTGCTCAACCGCTTCAAGCTGCCGCCGGGCGAGTACGTGGTGGTGCCGTCCACCTTCGAGCCCAACAAGGACGGGGACTTCTGCCTGCGGGTCTTCTCCGAGAAGAAAGCCGACTACCAGTAGGTCCTCTCGCCGCCTGGCTCCCCGCCCCCCCTTCCTTCCGGGCCCGTCGCTGGCCTGTCCCAGGCGGGGCTCCTGCCTCTCTGAGCGTCAGGGTCTTCTTCTGCGACACCCGCCTGCTTGGAGGGGGTCGTGTGGGGTTGCTGGATCGAAGGACCTCAGTGTTATGCTCAGGGAAGCAGGGGAACCGGCCACGCGGAGGACGTCTGTTAGACACGGGTGGTTATGGAGCAAATTGCAGAATCCGATTTTGCAGAATCATCACGTTGTTATTGTCAGTTTATGTCAGACTAGCTGCTGACATGGTCCCATCATGTGGAGAAACCTGGGGAGCCTTGAGCCCCTCAACTCTCCTGCTGTCCAGGGTGAACGCCCCCGACCCCTGCACCATGGGATACCACTCTCCCCGCTCCCCGCCCCCATAAAGGTGTCTGACTTCCTGGCCCCAGGATGTTCACTCTGATTCCAATCGCCAGCACCAAGAGGTCCCTTAGCCTCTCTTCTTCACGGCGGCGGCACTTCATTTAGGACTCTCGGGGACTCTAGTTTAAGATCCAGGGGCCCGAGGAAGACATCCCTGAGCTGAAGTACCCTCACCCGGGAGCAGGACGGTGCCCGGGATACATTGACCACGGCTGTGCTCCCAGTAGGGTCACCCATGGGCTCCACGCGGCCTGCCCGCTGCAGCCCCGGGAGCCAGCAGGCAGCGGCGTCTGTCGGGGGGGTCTCAGCGTGAAAAATCCACGGGGCCCAGGGTGTTTGGATAAAAAAAAAAGGCGGTTCCCAAGGCCATGGAGCGAGTTGTCTGAGTACCGGCTCCGTGCGGGGGTGGGGGGGGCGCGGTGCTCTCTGATGACCACACCCAGCAAACAAACCAACAAACAATTCTCAGACTCTCCCAGCTGCTCGGCCGTCCCTCTTCCTCGGGGCATCTTCGCTAATAGGGGACGGGCCAGGACCCAGGGATGAGAGAGATCCGCCGGCCCGCCCCTCGCCGGACTTCACGTCCACCTGTCAGCTGTGGTTCTGCAGCACGTCCTCCGCCCCACGCCCCTCCCAGTAACACGCAGCCTCCTTCTCTTTCCAGGGTGGTCGACGACGAGATCGAGGGTGACCTTGAAGAGGTACGTGGACCACCCGGGAGCGGAGGGGCAGAAAGGAACCCCAGGGTTGGGGGGGGTCACAGCTGGAAACCAAGGCCTCTTTCAGCGCCAACCCCCCCCCACCCACCCACCCGCTGGGGCGAGTGAGGCCACGTGCGCATGGGGGGCTGTGCAGGACGGGCGCGGTGCTGGGCTGATCGGTGCGAGATTCTCGCCACTGCCCTCTCTGGGCCATGCTTTCTCTATAAAATGAAAGTGATTCAGTGACAGGTCCTGAAGGGCTGGGACAGACGCACAGGCAAGGCTCCGTCCTGCCAAGTGCAAAGTCAAGGGAGGAAAACACCACGGAGTCGGCGCAGTTTCAAAGGGCCCCGGGGGCTCCGCTCACCGGCCAGCGTCCGATCCTCCCGGGACAGGCCGGCCGGCCCTCCCGTTCGAGTCCCGTTAGAGCAGCTCATAAACGGCTGCGCGGTCGAATGTCCGAGAAGCCACCTAGGCGAGACGTTAGCGTCTATCTCAGTGATGGCGAACCTTCTGAGCTTGGCGTGTCAGCATTTTGAAAAACCCTAACTTAACTCTGGTGCCGTGTCACATATAGAAATTTTTTGATCTTTGCAACCATAGTAAAACAAAGACTTATATTTTTGATATTTATTTTATATACTTAAATGCCACTGAACAAAGAAAAGTCAACCAAAAAAATGAGTTTGCGTGTCACCTCTGACACGCGTGTCATAGGTTCGCCATCACTGGTCTATCTCCTTCCCGCGTAGTTCCTGCTCCCACTCATGGGTTTTCACTGGGAAAAAAAATGAAGTTTTTACACCATCCTTTATCTCAACCCCCGAAACCTCACAGTCCAGGCCGGGGGTGAGGTCGAGAAGGGCCTGTGGTGGGGAGGGGAGCAGGCGTCTTCCCGTCACCTCGGGGGACCCGCTGTCCCTCATTTCCGTGTCTCACCTTCCAGCTCGATGTCAGCGAGGACGACATTGATGACGGGTTCAGGAGGCTCTTCGCCCAGCTGGCCGGGGAGGTAGGTGTCCCCGGACTCTGGTTCTCGTCCTCAAGGCGACTTCAGGTTCAAGGGGAGAGGAAGCCCAGCTGGTGTGGCTCCGTGGCTGGGCGTCGACCTGTGGACCGGTCTGATTCCCGGTCAGGGCACATGCCCAGTTGCAGGCTCGATCCCCGGTGTGGGGCGTGCAGGAGGCAGCCGATCCATGGTTCTCTCTCATCATGGATGTTTCTATCGCTCACTCCCTGTTCCTTCTTCTGTGAAATCCATAAAAATATTTTTTTTTAAATAAGTCAGTAAAGAGGAGAGGAAACAGACTGAACCGAAGCCGGGCGGGAGGAATCGCAAATGGAACTCAGGTTCCACTCGGGTTCCTGCCCACGTCCCCCCGAGACCGCTGCCCGCCCCGAGCCCCTCAGCTCTGCCTCTGCTCCTCCTGACTCGATCGCCCGGTGGCTCTTTTATTTCCTTTCTGTTCCATTCCACCCGAGACATGGAACTCGGCCCCTCATCCTTGATTTCCACAAAGATATTTGGGGAGATGGACAATGCAAGCCACTTACAACGGGCATTGGCCTTCCCTTTTCTTACAAAATCCCTCAGCCATGGGGGCCTCCCTTGTCTACATAGTTCTTCAGCCCTTTTTCTTCCCACGACTCCAAGAAAAAGCCATCCTAGATATTTTTTTTATAAATTCTTTTAAAAAATATATATTTCTTATTTCTTTATTGATTTCAGAGAGGGAGAAGGAGAGAGAGATAGAAACATCAATGATGAGAATCACCGATCAGCTGCCTCCTGCACACCCCCCACTGGGGATATGCCCGCAACCCAGGCATGTGCCCTTGGCCAGAATCAAACCTGGGACCCTTCAGTCCGCAGGTGGACGCTCTATCTACTGAGCCAAGCCAGCCAGGGCGACCACCCTAGATCTTCATCAATGGGCTTGCCCCCAGTTACTCCGAGGAAGGGGGTGAGTGGAGACGCCTGAACCACTCCACGGAGCCCTGAGAAAGTGCTGGGCCTGCTCTGAGGGTCCGCGGGGCCGGACCAGCTCACGGGGAGCCAGGGCCGAGGCTGAGAGGGCGAGGAAGGTGTGCTAAGAGGGAGGCGTGGGAACTAAGACACCAGCTTGGGAGGAGTGGAGAGTTGATCTCTATTCCCCGTGTAGAGTGGGGATGACCACTGAGAGTCTGTGTTAGGTCTGGGGTTGGGCGCCACCACCCTCCCTCCCCCGCCAGCAGCTCCGGGGGCCTGTGAGAGGTGCACACGCAGAGACCCAGCCCAGACCTGCCCCATGCACGGCTTGCAGGGCACCTGTATGGCTCCGTGTGCCACACGGCTCCCGGGACCAATAACCATGCCCTGCTTGCATGCCCACAGGATGCGGAGATCTCGGCCTTCGAGCTGCAGACCATCCTGAGAAGAGTTCTCGCCAAGCGTAAGTCTCCCCTCCGTGCAAACCCCTCACCCGCCCCTTCCCCTGCGGCCGCCTTGTCACATCTGGGCTGCTGTGCTTGCACCGTCACGCCCCCCTCCCAGTGGATGGCACCCCCGAGGAGTGGGGGGGGGGGGTGTCTATGTGACGTGATTCTCAAAACAACAAGGGTCCCGGGGCCTGGAGGTCACAGTCACTTCCCGGCTCCATGGCTCACTGGCTTTGGGACCTAAACCAGGTCATAGAACCTTCTGGACTCGACTCCTTACCTGCTGGACAGTCACGTTACTACTTACCTCTTAAATGAGTAACGCGTAGAGCAAGCATGTCAAACTCCAAGGCTGACGCGGGCCAAACAAACACGGGCTAAGTGTCCGTGGGCCGCAAGAAAACAAAAGCTTCCGTTTTCATAGAAACGTAGGTTTATTTCGATAGAGACACGCTGAATACAAGGGCTGGAATAAAGGAGTCATCGTTCACATAAAATAATAGAACATTTTAATAAACGTTAATATTTTTTTCTTGAATGTTAACTTACCAGACACTGAATAACTGCACAAATTAATAAGCGTAATGCAAATAAACCTATTTTTCTCGTTCACTAAAAGCGAAATATTTCCCGTTGCGCACACGAAACAGGTCAGTCCAAGACTAATGACGTGGCCATCAGCTGCTAAAATATTCGCTGCTAGTGTTAGCGGAGAGAAATGGTGCGCCTGTGTGTAAGGCGTGTAAGGGAAATGAATGCAACACAATTAGATTATAGTAATCAGTCATTAGCCAATATTGCAGTTGGTTATTAATAATTATGTATAACAGGATATTGTAAAGTTACGAAATTTTTATTAAAACGTTTCTTACATACCGTTATATTGGCTGGGCTGCAAAAATATTTGTTGTGGGCCGAATGCGGCCCATAGGCCGTGAGTTTGACATGCTTGGCCTAGAAACTGCCTAGCAGAAAGCCCGTACCCCAGACATGGTGGCTATTGTGGTGAGTCATTGGCAACAAAAGGCTGAGCGGCCCGGACGATGGGAGCCGGGAAGCACCCCGAGTCCCTGCGTCCCCTGGCTGTCCTTAGTGGGAAATCACTGATGGACAGGCATCGATCAATCATCAGCCAGGATGAAAAATAAATGGACCGCCTTATACTCAAACTAAGGGAATGACGTTAAAAAGCTGCATCTCCCAAACATGTGTGTAAGTGAGCCTAAGCCGGCCCATTTCTCACTGGGAGAAATGTCCCTTCATTTGAGCCAGTGGCCAGGCAGGCGACGTCAAGGCCCCAGAAATGGCGGCTCTGGGCCCAGGCAGCAGGGCTTCCGCAGAGAAGGAGCAAACTGGACAGAGACCCGAGGGCCTGGAGGGCCAGGCTGCGCACAGCCTTATATAAGCAGGAAATATGCAAGGACTGATTGTTCACCTCCCCGCTGGTGACCAGTAGGGGGAGACACACACACACACACACACACACACACACACACACATGGCACCGACCCCCCCACAGTCAAGAATCCTTATATAATTTTTCTATTATTGTAGGGATAAAAACATCAATGATGAGAATCATTGACTGGCTGCCTCCTGCACGCCCCACACTGGGGATCGAGCCTGCAACCCAGGCATGTGCCCCAACCAGGAATCGCACCGTGACCTCCTGGTTCATAGGTTGACGCTCACCCCTGAGCCACACGGGGCTCCTATAACCTGACTCCCCCAGCTATGTTTCTGCCCCTCAGGTGATCACAGGAGCCGTGGGCCTTTGGTAAGATAGCAGCCCAGGAGCAGGGTGTGTGTCAGAAGGGGTAAGCCTGGGTCAGACACGGGCGTGTGTGCTGCAGGCCTGGGCGTCAGCCCCGTGGGGCGTCCCCAGCAATCCCTAGACTAACCCCGGAGACGAAGTAGATCCTCCTCTTGGAGCCCAGAGCCCAGGGCCAGCAGGGTCTCCGGAGATACTGGCTCCCGCCCTGTGGTCACCAGACCAATGGGCAGGCCACCAGACCAATGGCTGTTAGAGCTCCGGGAGTCACAGTTCCCACCAGGGGGATGGGCCAGTCCCTCCCCCGCTCCAATCTGCAGGGAAAACAAGGCGGTGGTGTTTTCCCTGCGGCCGCCAGGCACCGGTGAGGTCATAGGGCTCTTCAGACGTGTGGCCGCAGGAGCCACGTTGACTAAAGCCTCATTGTTCCCGCACAGATGGAGGGTGGGGGTGGGAAACCAGGCCGCTTGGCCTCCTGCTCCAGCCTCCCCCCTGCCTCTGAGCTTCGGACCCCCCTCCCAGCTGCCTGGTGACTCCTGGCTGCCCACGTCCCACACAGCCCCCTGCCCACCCCGAAAAGGGGTTGGGCCCAGACTGGCAGCTTTGAGACGGGTTAGGATCAGTGGTTCTCAACCCTCCTAATGCCGTGACCCTTTAATACAATTCCTCATATTGTGGTGACTCCCAATTTCATTGTTACAAATTGAACATAATGAAAGCATAGTGATTAATCACAAAAACAATATGTAATTATATATGAGTTTTCCCATGGTCTTAGGCGACCCCTGTGAAAGGGTCGTTCGACCCCCAAAGGGGTCGCGACCCACAGGTTGAGAACCGCTGGGTCAGGTTCTAACCTTAACGAGGACGTGACAGAAACGGTGGGCTTCTCGCACGCCAGCACCAAGGAGAGGGGACCCGCCTGGGAGAGAACGGTGTCCCAGGTGGCTTCCGGGCCTCAGGGTTCTCACTCGCCGGGCACAGGGAGGCTCGGAAAACGCCTGTGGCAGATGGTCCAAGGAAGCCCTCGGCCCAGCCCGGCCTCCACGAACTCACGTGCCCCCACTTTGCTCTTCCACGGGTGAGTCTGCACCAGGAGCACTTCAGGACGCAGTCAGTCATTGTTTTACTTATTTTAAAAGCACCTGTGGGCCTGGCCGGCTCAGGTCAGTGGATAGAGCGTCAGCCTGTGGACTAAAGGGTCGTGGTTTCCATTCCGGTCAAGGGCACGTACCTCGGTTGCAGGCTCCTCCCCGGCCTGGGCCCTGGGGCGCGTGCAGGAGGCAACCCATCGATGTGTGTCTCTCAAATCGACGTTTCTCTCTGTCATTCCCTCTCCCTTCCACTCCCCCTAAAAACCAATGGACAAATGTCCTCAGGTGAGGATGAACAACCGCCACCAGGAAAAGCACTGTGCGAGCCCCCTTGCCCATGGCGAGCACACAGAGCAGGCAGGCGCCTCTGCACTGTCCCGGGCCGAGCCGGTAGCCAGATGCGCCACTTCACATCTTCCCAGTGGCCACTGTATCCAGAGGCGCCGATCCAGGACCCTGCCACCGTGGTCCTGGAAAGTTCTCTCGCCAGTGCGGCTGCAGGAGGTTTTCCTGTCTCTTACCTTGTCTTCTAGGCCAAGATATCAAGTCGGATGGCTTCAGCCTGGAGACCTGCAAGATCATGGTTGACATGCTGGATGTATCCTTTCACGTGCCCCCGAGAACACGGGCTGGGGAGCTTGCCACGTCACCTGCAGAGAGAGAGCCAGGCACGCTGCCCGCCAGAGAGGCCAGCTGCTGCGTGGGTGTAGGACTGTTGTCACGAGGGGACGTGTGGAACTTCAGGGGAGGGAAAGCGACAGGCCCCAGGCTCAGAGGGCAGTGGGCGCGTTCCTGGGTCTGGGGCAGGACACTCCACCGTACGCCCACCATCCTCTGCCCCCAGCGCTTGGGTGTGTTTCCCGAGCGACAGTGTTTCCACTTCTTCCTCCAGGAAAACACACTTGACCCTTGAACAGCGAGGGGCACCGGCCCCCCACATCATGGAAAATCCTCATGTAACTTTCAACTTCCTCAAAACTTAACTACTAATAGCCTCTGCTGACCGGAAGTCTGACCAATACCATCAACAGCTGATGTACACATATTGTGTGCGACAGGCATTATATACCATACTAGAGGCCCGATGCACGAAATTCGTGCAAGAGTAGGCCTTCCTTCCCCCAGCTGCCGGCACCGGCTTCCCTCTGGCACCCGGGACCCGGGCTTCCCTCGCAGCCCCGGCTTCGTCCGGAAGGATGTCTGGTCTAATTAGCATCTTACGCTTTTATTATTATAGATTCTTACAGTAAAGTAGGCTGCAGGAAATGTTATTAAAATCGTAAGAGAAAATACACTTACAATACCGGGCACATTTATTGAGAAACATCCGCATCGGAGCGGGCCTGCCCAGGTGCAGTCTGTTGTTGAGGGTCACCTGTATTCCCTCGGCCATCCTCTGGCCAGGATGTTGTCGATGGTGGATACAGAGCCCACCCTCCGCGAGCATCTCCTCACCCTTTGCTCTCGCCCGCGCCTTCCCGGCCCCCCGCCTGCCCCCGGGGCAGACGCATCATCCATTTCCCGCCTTGTTCCTGATGCCCCTGAGAAGCGCTGGGCGGGGATGGTCCAAGCTTCTAAGAGGTTCTGTCTCATGGGCTCCCGGTGCCCACTGTATAGCTCCCCTCCCAAAAGGCCTCTTAGAAATGCGCCCAAGAATACTCCCCGAATCGGCAAGCCACTAGAAACCACCGGAAGCCCCTGTATGTCATCCGACAGCTCCTTTTCCGCAGGATCTGGGGTCCCCATGGCATCCCCAGACCAGTCAGCAAGCGGGGTGCAGGGAGCCAGCAGGAGTCTCTCCGGCTCTCCCACCCCCGCGGGCGGGGTCCGCCAGAGCTCCTGTGGTCCCAGTGCCCAGTGTTTCTCCTTAACTGAAGGCAGTCCGACGGCAGCGGCAAGCTGGGCCTGAAGGAGTTCTACGTTCTCTGGACGAAGATTCAAAAGTACCAAGTGAGCGCGGGAGGGCCGCCGGCAGGGCCGGGGTTGTGTCGGGGACGGGGACAAGCTGCGCTCAGCCTGTGGACACAGCAGCCCAGCGGGAGGGGCAGGGGCACCTCCCAGGGGCGTGAGCTCAGGATGCATGAAGGCAGGCCCTGCAAATGCCCAGAGCGCAAGGCCAGGGCTTTGCAGGCTCAGTGGTCTGCTCCCCGCCTTCAGCTCGCGGACCAGAAACGGGGTCTCTGGAAGCCGCCCCCCAAAAGGCTGTGTGGCCTCTTGTGCTTGGGAATTCTAGCGGGTTTACAAACCGGCTCACACAGGCAAAATACCATCAGCTACTGACGGCAGGAACGGCGATTCTCCCGACGGGGCGGGGGGGCGCGGAGCTG
The DNA here is from genome assembly GCF_028538775.1 of Myotis yumanensis. Taxonomy (NCBI): domain Eukaryota; kingdom Metazoa; phylum Chordata; class Mammalia; order Chiroptera; family Vespertilionidae; genus Myotis; species Myotis yumanensis. The sequence goes on along the minus strand of NW_027223773.1, from coordinate 6,190,095 downwards.
GGAAACCAGCCCCCTGGGCACCGAGGGGCCTGTGCCTGCCCTGCCCTGCCCTGGGGCAGGTTCTCAAAACCGTCTTGCACCTGCCATTCCAGAAAATTTACCGGGAAATCGACGTGGACAGGTCTGGCACCATGAACTCCTATGAGATGCGGAAAGCCTTAGAAGAAGCAGGTGAGACCTGTGATCGCACTTCCTTTTGCCTCGTTGGTAGCTTGTGTGACGCACACAACACAATACGCAGTTTGGTGAGCGGTGAGATAAAGCAGGTACTCATTTAGTACAATCCCATCCCTTTCATCCCCTGTGAAGGCCGATGGGTAAAACCAAACGAGGCCCAGATGCTCTGCCCACGAGGCCGCCTTGAGTCTAAGTCTCCTTCTGAGAAGCCTGGTGGGTCCAGCCGGCAAGGCCAGCTCTCGGCCGCGCCCCCAGCTCCCCCTTTGGGGTACAGGGCTGGTTAGGCACACGTGGGGTGTCTCCACGCCTCTTAGGGGAAGTCCCTGGCAGAATGGGACACGGATAAAAGGGACACAAGCCTGTGGGAGACGGGTGTGTTTGGGGGAACAGGACCATGTGAGATGGTTCACTGCATTAGCAAAGACCCCAAATCGCTGGCTTAAACAAGATGCATCATTTTCTCACTTAACCACCCCCCAAGCTGAAGAAGTTCAAGGCTGGGAGGGTGCCGCCTGCTGTTAGGGACCCGGCTGCTCTGTCACCAGCCCTTAGCATGTGGCCGTGAGCCCAGGGTGGCCTGCCATCACACCCCCATCCCGAAAGACACACAGGTCACTGCACACACGTCCCACGGCCGGAACGTGGTCACCAGGCCCCAGAGGGCTGCAAGGGATGCTGGGAAGTGTGACCTTGATCCCAGGCAGCCAGGACCCCTGAACAAATCTATTCCTGGAGGGAAATCATATTTGTTTACCAGGAGCAGCTTCTGCCACATGCATCCAGGCAGAACCTAGTCGCCGAGATGACGCAGCGCTGAACAAACAGGAGAGGCAGTGGCTCACTCCCTGGAACAGTGTGAGCGTGGAAGTGGGAACAGACAGGACAAGTCCTCCCTGTTGGACAGTGAGGAGCCAGGCAGGGTGCAGGGGGACAGTCTGGAAATGACAGTCGAAGGCCCTGGCTCTGCAAAACCAACCCGGCCTCCTCGGCGAGCAGCCAGCGGACAGGAGCGATCATAGTTGCCACTTAAAGGGCCACGTCTGTTCCACAACCTGTGTTCAGAGCTCGGGGTGCGGTCCCGTCCTGAGCCAGCGTCTGCTCATCCTCCCCCCTCAGGTTTCAAGCTGCCCTGCCAGCTCCACCAGGTCATCGTGGCTCGCTTCGCCGACGACGACCTCATCATCGACTTCGATAACTTCGTCCGCTGCTTGATTCGCCTGGAGACGCTGTTCAGTAAGTAGCCGCTGGGGGAGGACGCGTGTCAGTTCCCACGTGCGAGAGCAGCCGCCTTCCACGTGGGTGGGCTCGCCGGGCCCAGAGGCCTGTCTGTCCAGTTGAGGGTGGAAATCCTTGTCTCGTCGGGGGAAGGAGGGAGGAAATGACAGCTTGGGAGATCAGTGACGCGGCTGCCAGAGGGGAAGGAGACGACGTGCCCGTCGCTGCCCCTCGCTCATGGGGGACACCCTGTTTTTCTCCCTCCCCAGGGATATTTAAGCAGCTGGACCCCGAGAACACGGGAACCATACAGCTGGACCTGATCTCTGTAAGTACACCACCCCTCGCTCGGACCTGGACGGGAGGGGAGGGCTGTTGCCTGGGGGACAGGGACCTATGGCTGTTGACATGCTGTCTGAAAGCTCTCTGTCTGCTGGGGACAGGCCTGTGAATGGGTCTAGGACCCCACGAGGCACTGTGTTTGCAGCCCTTCCCCAGGTTCCGATCGGCTCTAGAGCGCCAGAAGGTGCACCTGGTCCCTGCTGCCAGGAGCTTCGCCCTGAGGCCAGCACTGGGTGGGGATGAGAAGAGGGGCAGCAGGTCCCGCTTAGAAACGCGCCTGCTAACCAGCAAGCCTGGGCCAGGGTGCTTCTAGAAGGAAACCCTGTAGATGAAATCCAAGTACATTCTTAGAACAGATGGACTTAAAATAGCTGCTGAGAAAAATCACTTTCCTTTCCTTCTTCCCCCTTTAAAATAAAATAAACAGCCCAGCCGGTGTGGCTCAGTGGTTGAATGTCGACCTATGAACCAGGAGGTCAGGGTTCAATTCCCAGTCAGGGCACATGCCCAGGTTGCAGGCTCGATCCCCAGTGGGGGGCCTGCAGGAGGCAGTCGATCCATGATTCTCATTCATCATTGATGTTTCTAGCTCTCTCTCTCCCTCTCCCGGTCCCTCTGAAATCAATAAAAATATTTATTTTTTAAAAAAATAAAATAAAACCCTCAGTCTGCAGGCCGACGCTCTATCCACTGAGCCAAACTGGCTAGGGCTAAAAATATATTTTTAAAAATAAAATAAAATGAGCAATAGTAACTAAGCTTCCCTTAAGTAAGTACTGTGCTCCCATGTCTGGAACCCCAGCCAGGCCCACTTCTGAAATGCTTATCAACCCAAATTAAATTGGAATGCCAATGCCACACAATGCAGTGTCCTCCCGCCATCCCGAAGACAGCAGCCTCTCCCCCATCCGGGAAAGAAGCCAGCTCGGGCACGCTTTCATTACCGTTGGCTTCAGCCAGCACGCCCGAGCAGCAAGGGCTGGGTTGGGGGGCAGTGCTGGGAGGAACAGGGGGGGATCAAGTCCCCGTGGACCAGAGAGGAGCTAAGTCCTAAGAAGGCATCTCTTTCCTTTGAGTTTTGAAACCTAGAGAGAGCCAGCTATTTCTAGAGAAAGCGCTATTTGACTGCATGATGCATCCGCAGTACCTTTAGCCGACCGAAAGGATGCTTAGCCGGTTACAAGTCACACGGACTTGCTTAGAACTCGGTAGCCCGGGAGACAGCCCTACCCCGAGATGGCGATCTCACGTGGAGGCCACACAACTGACACAAACATGCCATCTGCTAAGTCCGGACACTCGAGCCCCTGTACCGTTGTTGCTGGGAGCCCTACTCCTCCCCAGCTCCCACCCCCACGCCGGCCGGCTGCCATCTCAGCCCACCCTCCCCACTTCCCAGGGAATCAGCTGCCCCCGGCTCCCCTCCTGCCCTCAGCCGCCCTTTCCACAGGCGCCTAGAGCTGCCCACACCCCAGTCTTTGCTGAGGATGAGAAACATCAAGAAAATCCCCTCGGTTTGCAGTCTGCTCAGCCCTGGCTGCAGGTGGCATCACCTGCCGACTCTGCCGAGTCCTGCTCTCCAGGCCCATCCAGCCGGTTCGGTCCGGATCCCTATTCGAGCTCCCAGAGGCTCCAGTAAGAACCAAGGTTGAAAACCACTCGTTTAAGGGAGAACCACACCCCGGACGACCTACTGATGGGGGCGAAACAGCGCGAAAGCCCCCGGTGGTCGCTCCGGGGTGAGAGCGTTGGCCTGGGCACCGAAGGGTCTTGGGTTCGATTTCTGGTCAAGGGCACGTACCTGGGTTGCAGGCTCGACCCCCAGGCCCAGTCAGGACAGGTGCAGGCGGCAACCAATCGAAGCGTCTCTCCCACATCGATCTCTCTCTCTCTCTCCCAGCCGCCCTCCCTCCCTTCCAGTCTCTCTAAAAATCAATAGAAAAAATACCCTCAGGTGAGGATTAACAACAAAAAAAGCCCAGATTGAAAATGATAATCCAGATGCTGTCTGAGTCGCACATTACATGTGTCTCATTCAACCCTGAATATAATTCATGACCATCTGCTTCAAGTATCAGCTTTTTACTAACCTGTGAAAAACTAGATTCTAGAAATCAGGTAGAAAAAAATGTGAGTTGGCACTGATATCTTAAGCCTCGCTCAGCTTTTCTGGTACCAAGTCAGTCCTTCAGAATCATCTACAGGTAAGTTGCCTTTCGTTTTGAAAATAGTCACTGAACTGATTTTTTTTCCTTCCTCCCAGTGGCTCTGTTTCTCAGTACTTTGAAGTTACACACAAATTTGCCTGAAGACTCCTCGTGAAAGGAAATCAGCCAGGAACTAAGCTTTCACAGAGAAGCTTTTATCCGGACCTCGATTATGGGAACATTTACTTAAACCGATGATTACAGCCGAACGTAACGATACCATTTGAGATAGGAAAAGATTTGCACACCATTAGACTAAATGCAAGCGAGTCGCTTAACCCTCGACCGGCTCAAAGAAAGCTCTAAATCTGTACATAGGATACACTTTTTACTTTTACACACGGTCCCTTTAGAGCAATATTAAATCAGGTAATAAATAAATAAATAAAAATGCAGGTGTTTTAACAGCTGAGCAAACATTCAGTCCATCTCAGAGGATACAAGATCCTGCTGGGAATACTGAAAGCAACTTCCAGTTCAAAAATGCAGCTTCGACATTTACCAAAGAGCAGCTCAGGGCTCACCCGATCCCTTAAGTCAAATCGGAAATACTAGTACGAGGGTCAACGGGATCCTGTCAAGGCCCCTGGAGCCGGGGAGGACGCCCACCGCCGTTCCCGGTTAAACAGGAGGCGGTTTACAGGACACCGACTGGCAAACAGTAAGTCTGAGATTCGAGTCCGTGTGTATCCTACACTGAGCGTTAAAAATACCGAAGGGAGGCCACGCGTGGCCGCGGACACAACACGGGACCCAGGCGTCCAGCGTGCACACCTGTTGTGATGAAGACAAAACAAGCTGTTTGCTGCCTGCTCAAGCTCCTGCACTCAGCCACCTCCAGCGCCGCACACGGAGTGGGGGGGTCGCGCACGGACTGGGGGGGTCACGCAGGGAGTGGGAGGTCACGCAGGGAGTGGGGGTTCGGGGCGAGGGAGCCCCGGGGAGAGAGAACACAGCTCGTTCCTCGGCTTCCCCGGGGGCTGCGCTGACGCTATGGGAATGCTGCCTTGTTGCCTTACCTGCCGAATGTGCTGTTAAATAAAGAGTCGCCTGGCATCGCAGTGCGTGCTGTGCTTCCTGGAGGCGTGGCGGGGCAGCCTGCTTCCCCTCCGACCCGGGTGACCCCGACTCCCAGGTGGGGTTGTGCAGGACACGGAAACCAAACCAGAAGGCAGCGCAAAGTCCCACATTTACTTTTATTACAACTGTTTTCAAAGTCAGCTAAGATCTTGCCAAGTATTATGGGTAAGTCTGTAACAAGTCACTTCCAAGATACAAAAGGCAATAAATATAGATTCAAATGTGGCCTAAAAACAAGATTCCAAACCTAATTATCTGTAGTGTAGCTTGGTTTCAGTATTTCAAATATATGCATAATTCTTAAAATGCTACAAGCACGTGTAACAAAGTCACTGCTCGCTGGCTACCAACCGCTCTTCACTGACAGTGCACGGGCGTGCGCACCTTCGAGCCTTCATGGGGCCCCCGAGGGCAGCTGGTGCTGGGGCCATCAGAGGTGGCCCAGGGTGGCCCGTGATGGCCCTGGTCCTTCCCGTGGGGGGACAGGCACAGGGGCAGGTGCTGGCAAACTCCAAGGGTCTCCCAGGAGCCCGACAAGGGGCCCTGCTTCTTGCGGAAAGAGGCAGTCGCTGTGTCTGAGTGCTCCTGGCACGCCTGTCCCCGCGCAGTGAGGTCACTTCCGCCTAAGCTCCACTTCCTGGTGCCGCGGTCCTGCACCAACAGGGAGTTGTTCCATCCTTCATTTCTTCCAGAGCATTCTCACGGCTCTCACGTTACGGCGTCATTGAAATAAGTCTTGTGAGATTGTGCCCAAAACAATCCTATGACTTCTTAGTGGTAGCAGATTAATTCTTCATTAACTACCTTCAATGAGGTTTCAGGCCAAGCTCCTCTGTCTTGGCTTAATTCTTGGGTACAGCTGTAAGAGAGTTTACAAAACGTTTACATACATACGAACATGGGGGGGCAGAACAGCTCAGGAAATACAGGGGTGGGGATTGGCGGGACAGGGAAGAAAATTAAAGAAAAGGATTCCTTCTGCCTTGTGAAGCCCCCAGAGTTACGCGAAGACACAAAGATTCACATGTAGCAACTCTCGCATCAGGGACACTCAGAAGCCACAGGGCCCCTTAGCAGGCACAACACCACGGCAGGGACATGAAACCCACGATGCTCTCAGCATGAGCTCCATCTGCACAGCCTGGCGCCCTGTGAACAAGTCTGGCGAGGATGCCGCCGGCTGCGGTGACCTGCAACACGCTATGTCCTGCACCTGAAGCTCCCATTTCAAGGGAAACGTAAGAGATTTACGTCTCTTTCAACTTGATTCACGACGGACACAGCTCTGTGTCACGGGACTCCGGGCTGTCAGGAGCGAAATGCCCCGACTACAAGTCTACAGATCGAGGAGGGATAAGTGGAGTGTTTTGTTTTAGGGTTTTGTGGGTGTGTGTTTTCCATAACAAGAGCTGGAGAGCAGCGTGTATGTGAAGGTCACAAGATCCCCCGTCGGGAAGCCAAGAGCAAGTGAAGCTAGTAATTCAACTGGCGGCCGAACAAAAGCCCCCAGCCTCCTCCCCCCCTCTCCCCCCCCTCCCCCCCCCCTCTCCTCTCACAAAGGGGAAAAGGTTTTACTGAAAGAAAGGAGTCAGACTTCCAGCCAAAACTGAAAAACTAACTGGAGGGTCCACGTTATATAAAGGGTTATTTTTCTCTCCGAGAAAAGATGTTTAGCCAACACAATTTTCTAAACTCGTAGCTGAGTCTCTGGCTAAAAATTCAACATGTATGCGGTTTTCTTTTTAAATTTCCAAGAAACAAACAGAAGAATGTGGTGCGGAGGCCACTTCGGTCCAGAGGAGATTTCCACAGGACTGAGACTATTCACCGCTGGGCCGAAAGGAGCTCCAGTGCAGCCGTGATTCCAGAAGCCCCGAGCCACACGCACGGCAGCCCCGCGTCTGGGCCACCGCTTCCCGCTGGGAATCACCCCCCCCCCCCCCCCCCAAAGCCGCTGCCACAGCACCTCTTTGTCAGGGACTAAAACAAGACCCAAATAAGCAGCCAGCTCTCGGGGGCCGCGTTTCTCTCGGGTAAGACACGGGAGAAGTCGGTGTTGACTGGCTGGGGTCTGGCCGAGGGACAGTGGCGCTCAGACACGCATTTCTCTGCTGCTAAGGACTGAGCAGAGCGAGCGGGCTCGGAGGAGAGCCACCTCCGTGTTGCTACTTCACCTGGGAGCTCAAAGCCTTTGTAAAGGGCCCCATGCCTGTTTCTTTTCACTCCACGATCCTCTGTCATTTATGTTACACGAAGGAGCACTGGTTGTTGAATAATAAATCTTGCATCACAGGCAGCGTGGGGACGGGTGAAATCATTCAGGCTGCACAGCAGACAAGCAACAATGGAGAAGGGAGAGCCGGGAGGACAGGCTGGTCACCAGCTGGCCGGCCAGGCCCCGGCCCGAGTCACTTTAACCAGCTCGGCCGCAGGGTGCCAGACAGAGGCTGGGTCAAGGCCTCGCTGCCAGTAGAAGCTCTAAGTGGGCACAGGCCTTGTCTGCCCCACAGCTGATGGCGATACCAACAGATCCACCTCCCAGCCACTGTCAGCACCTGCTCTACCCTCAGCCTCCCCACCCGCCTCCCGCGGCCCCGGTCACCCATGTCCCAGGGCTCGGGGCACCTGCCCGGAGTGGGAGCCAGGGCTGCTGACCTGCGTGCTGTTCCTTGTAGGTGACATCACCCTTCCTGCTCTCAGACTCGCCTACTTCCTCACCAACAGGCTCTGCAAGCACTTGTACCTTTAAGCTGTGAGCTCAGTCTCTCAACGCACATTTCTCTGCCTGGTTCCCACGTCCACAGGCCCCAGGTCCCAGGCCCCAGGCGCACACACGGTACAGAACACGGAGCCTGTGAAGGAGGCTCCTGCCTGGTCCACCAGGAGTTCCTCCCCCTCTTCCCTGTCCGCCCCAGCCTCCTCCCCGAAGGCCCTGCTGGGTCTCTTATGTGCTCTTGGTTTATATGATCTTACTATTTTCTGGTTTTTATGAAACTTAAAATCAAGCAGCAGAGAAAGAACCAACAATCCTGTTCGCTAGCAGAGCTGCAAATCCCGATTTAAACACTTTCATTTCCAGTGGCATGAGCTCGCTGCCCATCAGTGAGCCTTTACTCCACCTGCACACAGACAGGCCCTGACCTCCAGGCCCGGCAAACGTGGAAATGTGCAACTGGCCATCAACAGGAACCACTGGAGATGCGGCTTTCCGTCTAAACCTGTGACCATCAGCGTTTCACATTCCATGTTCCGTGAGCACAGGGCTGCACTGCGCCCGTAACACAAAAACCCCGCCCGGGCCGGGACACTCACCCCCAGCAGGTTGCGCGGGACGTAGCCCTCCTTGTCGCTCAGGCGCGCCCACCACCACTCCACCTCGTCCTCGTCCTCCCGCCGGAGGACAGTCATGCAGTCTCCCTCCTTCATGGGCAGCTCGTCATCGTTCTGAGGCTCGTAATCCCAGAGCGCATAGATGACGCCTTTGTTCATGATGCCCATCTTCTCCTGGACGCCTGCAGCGGCGGGAGACACGGCACAGGAAGTGAACGTGGAGCGGACCCCCGGCTGCAGGAGCCTGCGTGGGTACAAGCGGGCCCCTCGCACTTCTCCCTTGAACACCCGCACGCAGAGTCCTGGGCAGGGAGGGCGGCCGCAGAGCAGAGGGGACAGACAGATGAGGTCCCTGCGCTGCCGGCTCTAAGCTCACACACTGAGCACCTCCCCACACCAGTCTGCCTCCCCACACACAGCCTTCTGCAAGCCCAGGGGTCAGAGAAGAACCGCCACAGGCGAGGACAGGAGCGCGAGCGGCAAGCCGTCCCCTCCCAGCCGACCCTTAAGCACCAGGGCAAGGAACTCGGGACACTGCCTCCTCTGCTCCCTGAACTCCGAGCGGACAGAGGGAAAAGTAGAAGCATGTATCTGTTAAAGGGGTCTCTACCCATTTCCAAGTAGGGAAGGATAACATACGCTGGGATGCAGAACGTGGCGAAAAGCCTGCATGCAGTCACCTCTAGAATAATGAGACTCTGAATCCTAAGACAGTGAAATCCACAAATTGGGGAGCGGAAAATCCCGCAGCGCCCACTCTGTAGCAGAGCTCCTCCCCAGCCCCCTCTCTCCAGCCCTGTTCTCCTCCCCCTCGGGGTGCTGCTTGTGAGGGGTATGGTGAGGGGTAATGGTCCTTACAGGGCAGGCACGGATTCACGGCGCGCTGCACACACGTCACTGACGCCTACGCACCGTACAGAAACTGGGAGCACTGCGTGTAGCCCTCCTCCATCTCCTCGCACTTGTCCGCGGCCGTCTGCATGTCGCTGTAGGTCATGGCAAACACGGCGGCCCCCGACTCCACCAGAAACTTACACACCTGGACGTTGTTGCAGGAGGCAGCGCAATGCAGGGGGGTCCTGTGGGGGAGACAGCAGGGGCTGGGAACGGTTCTTAACTGAACGGCACCTGCTGCGACCTGGTATCGGGAAAGGAAGTCCTTGAGTCTCGTCTACTAAGCCCCGCCTTCCGGGAACTCTTCACAGTTTCCTTTAAATCAGTTACACGCAGACGCCGAGCCCATCAGAAAGCCACAGCCACAGAGGAACACGTCCGAGTGCTGGGCTGCACGGGCTGGGGCGGTGGGAGGGGGAGGGAACCCAGGAAATGAGCGAAAGGACATAAAACTTGGATAATAACCTAAACCAGGGTGAGATGTATATAGTTGGATGCTCTGAAGCTCCAGCTAATTATTCTGCCGGAGCAGAGGACACGACAGTCTTTTCATAAAGACCTTTACTCAGAACATGTGCCTCGCTGTTAATGCCATTACCGACTCTCACCAGCACCACCAACGCTTTATCATGGACCACCAGCGACCCCAGGTTGACAGGGAGGCAGCGCTGCTGCCCAGGCTCAGAAGATGGGCTTGAGAAATTTTTTTAAAATACATATTTTTAATTGATTTCTGAGAGGAAGGGAGAGAGAGGGATAGAAACATCAGTGACAAAAGAGAATCACTGATTGGCTGCCTCCTGCACGCCCCCCACTGGGGGAGTGGTGGGGGATCGAGCCCACAACCCAGGCATGTGCCCTTGGCTGGAATTGAACCTGGGAACCTTCAGTCCACAGGCCGACGCTATCCACTGAGCCAAACCTAGGGGTTGAGAACTTTAAGGAGGCCCTAAAGAACATAGGATTCTGTTTCTTTACCCTTTTTCTCCCTCCCTTCTTCATTTCGTTCCTCTTGGGTGCACAGGTTTAAAAAAGTGTACCCCCCCCCCCCCCCCGATCCAGACGCCATCACTAATAGTGTGGTGACTATAATGACAGGATTTTTCAACCCCATGTTTTGTAATAGCAGGAAATTATATATAAGCTGAGCTCCCAACATGAAGGGAACAGGATGTTATCACACATTAAGGATCTGTTTCACAGTTAGATTTTTAAAAATGGACTAAGATATGCGGAGTTGCAAGGAAATCTCACCACCCGTCGCTGTCAGCAGCATTTACGTTCACACCAAACTGCACCAGGAACTTCACAATCTCCGTGTGGCCGGCGCACACGGCGTTGTGGAGCGCCGTGATGCCCTCGTCGTTGGGCAGGCTCGGGTCCTCCACCTGGAAAGCAAGGAGAGGATGGGCGCTACTCAAGTGTCTGCACACCTGAACCGCCACGACGTCCTGGTTCTGCAGGATCCTGAGAACAGAAACAGACTCGGGGCCTTTTTAAAAATCGTAATTAAAACCTACAAGAGCCAAGAAAATGACGCCTAGAACAATTCTAGAAATAAGACAGACAAAACAGCCACAGTAAGTAGACACTCGCTATGAAAAGCTTTTTTTTCTTCCCAAAAATTGAAGCAGAACCAGAAACTGTATCTGTAGAGTCATTTTTGTTTATTTACCCTCCAACTTCCCACCACAAATTAGTGTCTAACTACAAGTGACATTTTCCATGGAAAGAAAAAAAGGTCAACTAAAAATATTTTAAATTGTAGGCTTCTGAACAGTAGGGACCACGTCTGTAATTTAACAGTCTAGTATAAGTCCACACAGGAGCAATTGTTAAAGGAGGGCAAGGACCCCCCGAGAAAGCACAGGACTCGAGGGGCCCGGTGGAGACTAGCTTCTGCATCATCGAACACCTGACAGTCGCACCCTTAGAACAGCAATGCTGCTTGGGAGCAGGTTCAAGAGTTCCTCTCAACAACCCCACCTCCCCCAAAAGAAAATTCAAAAATACAACTTCTCTATTGCAGCTTCCTGATCTGAGCTTTAAAGCAAACTATAACGCAAGGTCGTGTTTAAGAAACTGACCAATCATACCTCATAGATAATCCTCTGTACAAGGTCAAACTCTCCCTCCAGAGATGAATCTAGAAGCAAAGCCAGGGGGTTGAACTTCACCCTCATTCCGTGGGCAATTCGCTCGGAACCAGTCTTACGTAAGTTGGTCCTTTTGCCCTGCAGAAGAAAAGCGTGGAAAATGAAGGATCCTGCTCTAAGGAAGAGACCGACAAAAATGGGGAGGAGTAGCATCTCAGCTGAGTTGCTAAAAGACACAAAAAATATATTCAGCACTTTTTATGAAAGTACCACATTATTCAGAAGAGTATATAAACCACAACAGCTTAACCAATGTGCCCATAGAACATGACTTTCCGGAACCGAGTGAGATACATTTGGTCGTCCCTCCAGCAGGAACTGAGCTAAGAGGACCATCTCCAGTGACAGGTAGGCTGGTTTTCTGTCAAGTTCAAAACTAACCAAGACTGGCTTTTAAATTACCTTCCTAACATGGTATAGCAAACCCCACGGTTCAACCGGGCAAGAGCTAACCCTAACCCTCACCCTCTCCCTTCCTCTCTCTCCAAAAGTCAATAAAAATATATTTTTAAAAAACACAATGCTGTTTCCTTCCCATTTATAAGATCAACTCTGTGCCAAAGGAATTATAGAATAAAAAGGCAAACTGCAAGGCACATGCACTGCAGCGGGCAGTTTACACACCAGCCTTTGCAAATGGCTGCACACACTTGCTGCTGCTTCGCTGAGTTTCACAATCAGCCCCTAGAAGAGCGACAAGGCTCCTGAAGCATCATGAGCACCGCGTGACTTACCGGAGGCAGCGACACCTGCCCGGTGATCTCAGGCGGACGCAGGCTCCCGGAGTCCTCCCCCAGCCCCTCTGGCTCCCCCGAGGGGTACGGTGGCGGAGGGTAGGGGGGATACTCCTCCAGGTACACCTCCAGCAGGCGGGGAGCCTCTGGATTCAGTTCTTCCACGTTATTCGGGAAACTCGGGCTGGTGTCCGGGGCGCCTTCGGACACATAATCCAGGCCCAGGGGAGGAGCTGGCACGTCACTGCTCGCTGTGCTGGCGTGGGCAGCCGCCTCCGGGGACACGGGCTCAGGGGCCAGAGAGGCCACCTCCTTTTCCGGCTCCGCGTGTGCGTACGGGTTCTGGATTTCCACGGGGCTCTCGGGGCCGGCGGTCACTGCGCTCGCCGTGGCCGGGTAGGAGGGCACCGAGATGGTCTCCATGGCAGCGATGGTGGTCCGCTGGTACAGGAGCTTCTGAATGTTCGGCCCGTTGGGACCCTCTGGCTCTGTGATGGAGCTGCGCTTCTTCAGGGGCCGGGGGGCGTTGGACAGCTTCTTCCGCAGAGCTTCGAGGTCAACGTCGCTCTGGTTTCGGTAGGGGTGCGACAGGAAAGGCAGTAACTTGGTGGGGCTGAGGGGCCGAGGAATCCTCTCGTTCTCGTGGCTCTCCGGAACGGAGGAGGCCGGCTCCGTGTCGGACTCGGGGCCGCCGGGTTTGCCCTGGTTCCCGGAGTACATGCTGTCCAGGGGCTGTGGGTTCTGGGCAGCGATCACAGGCTTGCCATAGACTGATTGCAAAAGGAAAAAAGCTCCGATTAACGTCAGCTAAGCAACACTGGCAAGTCACAGCCACGGCTAACCGTAACGAAGGCCTCTCTGAATCTCATGAAAGCACCTCCACGGGCAGCTGCCCGATCGTCCAGGCACCAAGGAGACATCGGCCACCTATGTGAACAGAGCCTCATACAGCGCACACCACGGGCATCTGTCCCACGTCCCCACTGAGCCCTGTGTCCTCAGCGCTGAAGGAGCCCGCGGGGAGCGGGAGCAGATGCCCTCGGGCAACCACCACCAGCAGGCTCTGTCTCTCCTATCGGTTTTATTCCTCTATTTTACTCAATGTTTCGTAGTATTCACTACTATCACTGCAGTGGCTGATGTTGAGCAGAAACTCATATTTTAAACTGCCAAACCGACCAAAAGCCGGCCCTGATGGGTTTGGCTCAGTGGATAGAGCGTCGGCCTGCGGACTGAAAGGTCCCAGGTTCAATTCTGGTCAAGGGCATGTACGTTGGTTGCGGGCACACCCCCCAATTGGGAGTGTGCAGGAGGCAGCTGATTAATGTTTCTCACTCATCAATGCTTCTAACTCTCTATCCCTCTCCCTTCCTCTCTGTAAAAAATCAATAAAATATATTTGAAAAAATCTTAAAAAAAAAAAAGACCAAAAGCCACGATGAAACAAAACTCATAGAACAAAAGCATCGGTCAGACGGGGACAAGTCCCCTGGCTTCCTGGCGGGTGACGGCCCTGGCGGGACTGCCGTCCCCCACGCGGGTGAAGGGAGGGGAGGAGCTTACCGCTGGGGAAGTGCGGCCCTCGGGGCTGCGCCTTGGTCAGGGCGCTCTGCACGGCCTGCTGGAAGCTCTTGCCGGGCGCCTGGTGCTGGGTGTACATGGAGTAGATGGAGCTGGCCGCCACCGTCTGCGGCCTCCGGAAGGGGGGCAGGCCGGCCTCCTTGGAGGGCTGCGGCGTGAAGGGCCGCACAGCCGCGGCCGGTGGGCTCTCCTGCTTGGCGCCGGGCACGAGGGCTGGGTCCTGGCCGCCCGGCGGTGCGCCGGGGGCCAGCAGGCCCCTCTGCGGCTGCCCCGCGGGCTTGGGCTTATTTCCCACGGACGCCACGGCTGCGGACAGCTGCAGAGGGTTCCCATCGGGCTTCATGTCTGACGGGGACGCACTGCTTTGTCCAAAATAAGGCAAGTTGATCTGTTTGGGTTTTGATGGAACAGGAGGTGGTACTTTCCCATTTTTATTTGCAGCCTGTAAGACACACACACACACACACACACACACACAGTCAGTAAAAATACTGAGCAACTGGGTGCACGGATGGTCGAGATGACCTAACTGCACAGATGCACGTAAACACTAAACCTCCTAGCTCCACACGTTTAGCCATTCTCATTTAACTCCTAAGTCTCTGAACTGAGGCACGTTTACGCGGGCTCAGTAACGAGTGCAGTTCCCGCGAGGAACCACCCCCCGGTGCCCACTTCCTGTCCCGGCAGGTGACTGAGCAGACACCCTGGTTGTTCTCCTTTGCACTCGTGTTTCTTAGAATCACATGAACTACGGCCCAGAAGCAGGTAGGTCAGCTGCCCCGTCGGTGTGACACGGCACACAGACTCGCTGCCCAGGACAGAGGCTGCGTGTTTCCTAACCTCCCAGGTGTCGTTGTGGCTTCCTGCCCCCACCCCCCACCTCGCCCTGTACCCCTTCTAACTCCAGCGGGGCTCTACCCCTGGACGTGCCCACGCCCCGTACCTGCGCGTCCCGCAGGATGTCCTCGCTGCTCTGGTTCTTCCTCAGGGACCCGAAGGCGGGGGGCGCGGCCGCCTGGTCGACCGTGTCAAACATCGAGAAGGGACGCACTTTCTTCTCCTTCTCCCTCGGCGGAACCTCTCCATCATCAGCTAAAGAAAACAGGAAAAAGGAAATCACACTGATAATCAAACTGTTTGTAACAGAACTTCTTACTCATGTGTCAGTTTCCCTCCTCCACCTCTTTGGAACCCTGCATTCAGAAATGCTTCCCTAATTGTAAGTTAAGTTGATTGAGAAATAACCCCGACACGACAATGCTGGCATTGCCTTTGTTCCCTGCTAAGTAAGGGTGATCTGCAAATAAAGCCCGCCCCTGCCTTTAACCCTAGAAACAACCACCTGAAAAGAACTCCCGGCACCTTGAGAAGCCCAAGCAGAAAGCTGGGAGCAGCGCCGGGCCTCACCTGGGTCGGGCGCACTCCCGGCGCCTTTCGGGGCAGAGGCAGAGGCCTGGCTGGGGAAGAGGTCTGCGTGGGGACTCCAGTCGGGGCCGAGCGAATGGACTTTAGAGCCTAGAACACAGGAAAGCAGCCACAAATAACCTGGGTTCTGAAGAGGCTTTAATGGTTCCTTTGCTGCTAAGAAGTGCAATCTCTAAAAAACAGCTTTAAATTTCAGAGTCAACCATCCCAGCAAACTTATTTAGAAAATGTTAGGGTGCATATTTCTAATTTAAAATGTCCCCCCTCCCTCAAACAATTTAGAACTAATTGTGGCAAGTGGAAAGCCTGCCAACAAGGACACATGGCTCTCCGCTGGGTAAGAAAACGTCACCATCACACCCAGAAAACGATTTCTATTTAGCAGGCCGAGGGCTCCCTAACGACACCAAAAGTATGCACTGTAATAGGCAAAAAAATAAAAATAAGCCATAACTTGGACTAGTCTTGCCCAAATCAGCGTATTCAGGATTTTCCTACACCAGGATTGACGTTTCAAAGCTTTTCTTTTTCCTTACAGAAACCAAACAAAAGCACATCTACAAAAAACTCACGAGGTGCCACACTGCTTCACAGTGGCAATTACGGCAAAATAATAACTAAGTGAGCAAAGGCATGCACATGATAGTGGCTAGGGGAATGAGACAATCCTGTTATTTTTTCTCCCGTGTTTACCCTCCTTTTCCACGGTTCTCCCTTCATCTTCCTCCCATTACAGACCTCGGCTAGCCCCTCCCCATGCGCTGAGGACCACCTGGGATGCAAAGCTCACTAACCCAGGAGCCTGTTACTCACACTTTCCCTCCCAACAGGCTGACCTTGACCCTCGCATCATCAGCGGGCAGGTGCTCAGCACACGCACATCTGAGATAAACATGACTTAGCCAACAAGGGACTCACCACCCCGCGCTCTGCAGAGTCAGCACCACTAACCACATCTATGGTGTTTTCACACAGACAGTTGGTTCCGTTACTAACATCCGATCACAGTTTCCTTACTCACAAGGAGGAATTCAATACAGTTTTCGGATTTGCCAAAACAGTACATTCTGCTTCCCTTCCTCACCAGAACTGTATCACTCAGGGCTAAGAACCGTATCGCCCCAGCAATGAATACAGGGGATTCTTAGAATCTGAACACGAACAGGGACAGGAAGACGTTGTTGTAAAACTCCCACTTGGGAAACGCAGCATGAGGACGGGAGGAGGCGCCGTGGCAGGACGTGCGTGTGACGGGCTTTACCTTTAGTCTGCGCGGCGGCCCCGGATCGCATGTTGGGCAGGGTGTGGACTTTCATGGGCCCCTCCGCAGGCTGCATGGCCAAGGGTCCATCGGGCAGCGCCGGCTTCACCAGCAGTTCCGGCCGGGAGGGCATCCGGGGCATGGTGGACGACTGGATGTAGGGACCGACGGCAGCCACACGACTCGGCGCCGACACGCCTGGCGGAGGCAGGTTCCCATCAGGTGAAACCTTCAGAAAAAGCACAGATTCTTCAGGATCATGAGGCAGATGGAATCCAGCTCAGAAAAGGCTGGGAAAGGTTCATCGTGTTTGACAATCAGCTCTAGCCAGAGTCTACTAGAAACTCCCAAACAAAAGCACCGCTCAGTGAGCTCTCCCCCACCCTTAATTACAAGTATTAGCGAGAAAACCGGAGCCACGCAGGTCGGAACGGCAACAGGCACAAGAAGATGGGTCACGTCTGAGCAGCTCTAAGCACCGCCTCTCTGCGGAGGGCACAGCCAGCACTGACCACGGAGCCGCTGCCGAGAACTGACCGCCCGGGGCTGGCCTCGCCCCCCTCCTCCCGCCCTCAGCCAGCAGCCCACTCACGGGGAGGTTCTCCTTCTGCTGCAGCGCCGCCTTCTTCTTCCACAGCCGGTCCCGCAGCTCATTCACACGCTTGTCCATCACCGCCACCTCTGAATTGCGCTTATTCAAACACTCCCTCTGTTGTTGCAGCTTGGCATTCTGCTCCTGATTCAGTTTGTTTCTTAACTGAATAAAACGGGGGACAACAAAAAAAGGTAGTCAAAGAGGAGGAAGAAAAAGTTCTTACACGGAGTCCCAGGGGCCACTGTTACATAATTTCTAAAAGTGTAAGGTCTCCTGCCCACTGCCCGCCCCCCTTTCTCATCTCAAGGTTTCTAGTCCAGGGGAGACCACGGGCTGTGGCTCAGAGGACTGCCGCCGATGGCCAGTGCGAGGGACTGGACAGTTTATTCTAGAAGCATCGGGGCTTAGGTCTTCCTCCCCTGCATCGCCTTAAAGCAGCGGTTCTCAACCTGTAGGTCGCAACCCCTGAAAATACATCCTGCATATCAGATATTTACATGACGATTCATAACAGTAGCAAAATCACAGTTATGAAGTAGCAACGAAAATAATTTTATGGTTGGGGATCACCACAACATGAGGAACTGTATTAAAGGGTCGCGGCATGAGGAAGGTTGAGAACCGCTGCAAGGAAAAGACGTGGAAATCCAGCACTTTCTGCCACGCAGAAGGACCATCTGTGTGGCAGGGGAGGCGGCTCTGTTGTGCGTCACAGCAGCCCCGGGTACCTGCAGCTCCTTGTACAGCCGGTCGAGCTCGGCCACGGCGGACTGGTTGTCATGGTGGCCGTCGATCCTGCCGTTCTTGAGCATCTCAAGCTGCCTCGTCAGCTCCTCGACTTTGGACATGGCCAGGACGAGCTCCCTCTGCTTCTGCTGGAACAGACTGTTCATCTGCTCAATTTCCTCCACTGGAAAGAGGAGGAGAAAAAGCAACAATCATTGAAAAGAAATGTAAGAATGGACCACTTCCCAGCGAGCAGCTTCACAGTGAACTTCCAAATAAAAAAGAGAGGAATTTTCCAGACGTGTCCTAGAGCTAACCTAGGTGTTTTGTTGTTGTTTTGTTGTTGTTTTTAATATATTTTCATTATGATTTCAGAGAGGAAGGAAGAGGGAGAGACAGAAACATCAACGAAGAGAGAGAATCATTGATCGGCTGCCTCCTGTATGCCCCCTACTGGGGATGGAGCCTGCAATCTGGGCAATGTGCCCTGACCGGGAATCAGACTGTGGCCTCCTGGTTCATAGGTCAATACTCAAACAGGCCCACACCCAGACACATCATCATTAAAATGCCAAAATTTAAAGGAAAAGAGAGAATCTTTTAAAGGCAGCAAGAGAAAAGCGATTTGTTACCTACAAAGGAGCTCCCATAAGGCTGTCAGCTGATTACTCATCAGAAACTCTACAGGCCAGAAGGGAATGGCATGACGTATTCAAGGTAATGAAAAGCAAGATCTGAAACCAAGATTACTATATCCAGCAAGGCTATAATTCAAAATAGATGGTGAAATAAAGACCTTCCCAGAAAAAAAAGGGTAAAGGTAGATTATCACTACCAAACCAGCCCTGTAAGAAATGCTGAAGGGACAGCTGTAATGAGAAGAAATAAAGAGTGAGAAGCATAGATATAAAAAATTAAAATGGCAATAAAAAATACCTACCAATATAACCTTAAATGTAAATGGATTAAATGCCCCAATAAGAAGACATGGGGTAGCTGAATGGATACAAAAGCATGAACCAATTATATGCTGTCTACAAGAGACCCACCTCAGAACAAAAGACTCACACAGGATCAAAGTGAAGGGATGGGAAAAAAATTCTCCATGCAAATGGAAAAGAAAAAAAGAGCTGGGCTAGCAACACTCATATCTGACAAAACAGACTTTAAAATGAAGGCGTCACCAGAGACAAGAAAGGTCACAACTCAATTCAATTCAGAGGAACCAGCGACATCAAAGTTACAGTGAATTTTACTTTCAAAACCTTCTTTTAAAGTTACCTACATACAGTCTCATCTTATTCCTCTTTCCTACAAGTTTATACAGACTTCCTACCCCGACGTGTTCAACGTGAAGCCTTTAGAGCCGAGATACCTGACGGGGCCACTCACCGAGCCTCCCGTTGCTCAGCCTCTTCTGCTCCACGTGGCCTTTGAGCGCTCTCACTTTCTTCAGCTTCGCCTCCTGGTTCTCGGCGATTTCTTTCAGCCTCCGGAGCTTCTCCTGCTCAGCAGCCTGCTGCTGCTGCCGCTGATCCTGCTGCTTCAGAAACTTCAAGCGCTGTTCCTAAAGGTGGAAGCCACAGGCAGGCCGTGTCACTGTCAGCAAGGATCCCACCAACCCCCAAATAATCTCACCAGAACCCCGAGACGCCGGGGCCGAGGCGCACCAGCGCACTGCTCTGCCCTGTACGCGCCATCAGACCAGCCCACCCCCAGAATCCCTTGAGGGTAAGATCCAAAAAGCAGGATTCCTAATCCAAGTGGTTCTTGTGCAGCAAGCAGCAGTGACCCTTGACCCCATGTTCACGCACCGCAGCTACAATGTTAGAGGGAGCTCCTGAAGGGGGGCCGTCTCGGGAAGCTGTTAGTGATAAGCTGTGGAGTCAGATTCGGGTTCAGACCTGAGCTCGTCGCTCTTTAGCTATGAGACCGCGGCCACTCACATAAGCTCACCGCGTACACAGTCTGTTTCTTCATCCATGAGATGGTCAGTAACTACCTCTCGGGGCCCGTGAGGATTACATGAAACGTGAAATGTAACCTCTTTGTACTTTACATCTTTAATACACACTCAATAAATACGCTACCTACCCCCTGTAGGAAACTGCACTGTGCAGCTTTACATCTTATTTCCATACTATTCAATATTTTAAGTAAACTGATAGAGCTACACAAACTATAATGAAGGGTAAATTTCACAAAATGCCTAAAACGTAAGTCACTCAAAATAAGACGAGAGGTTTCTTCGGTTAACCTTCTTATTTGAATTTATGTCTTTACTACTCAAGGAATGATACCCTCACAGCGTCACCTAGGAGCTTGTAAAACACAAAATTTCAGACCCAACCTAGACCTACTGAATCAGAGCCTGTATTTTTCGCAAGAGGCCTGGGTGAGAAACGTGCGTATTGAAGTGTGAGGAGCAACGAGACGCATGACTCTGAGAAAGCGGGGTCCGCCTGGAGAGGAAGCCCAGGGGGAATCCCGCGGAGGCGTGGGTGTGGTGAGCACTGCCTTCCAGAATCCTGGCCGTCACGTGACTTGTCAAGCCGCCACTGCCAGCCCCGCTGCAGGGGACTTGGTCACGGAGGGACGGGCCAGCTGCGGATCCTGGGAGATTAGGCCAGGGGCGGGCAGACCACAGCCCCCGGCCAGTCCCGCCTGCAGTTTCCCTGGGACACGGCCACCCCTCGGCTGCCTATGGCTGCTTCTTGCTACAACTGCAGACCGAGACAGTGCGACCTGCGGTGACTAACGTGTTTCCTCGAGAGCCCTTCCCAGCGTCTGCTACCACCTGCTCCAGCCTGGAAGCCGGGCTGGCAGGAGAGCCAGCAGGGAGCCGGTGTGAGAGTCATGGGGAAGCGTTAGCATCAGTAGATGGGACATTCCTCTTTGAAGCCACGACTCAGGGCAAACTTAGCCCACAGCTCCTGCTGGCCACGTTCAAGGTTCCTACCACCGCCCTCTCTCACAGACACCGACACAGCTTGTCCTTTCATCAGAATCAGGGGCAGGAAGATCCCAAGCAATGGGATGATCAAGGGTCTCCACCAAAAGCTGGAGTGAAGAGGAGAAGGGACCGCCCAGCAGGTGACCGGGGGTTCAGAGTGCACGGTCCTGTCTGCGAGGTAACTGGCGTCACAATGAGGGTGCCCTGTCAACGGCCCGGCGCGCACAGTGGCATGGCGGCCTGTCAGGCTCTTCACACAGACGTTACCTTCGTCGCGAGCATCTGCTGCTGGGCCTCTATCTGCTGCTGCTGGCGAGAGGCCATTTCCTGCAGCTCAGCGAGGGTCAGATCCATCCGAGGACTATTAACCTAAGAGAGAAAACAACAAGCCATGCACATGGGTGAGTGCAGAGACTGTACACGGAGGTCTAGCTGTGCTATTGATAAGCCTCCCCTGAACCAATCAGGCACCATTATCCAGCCATTTTCCTTCCATGATATTAAAGAGACCATTGATTTTCTACATCAACACCTCCCCCCCGTTGACGTATTACTAAGTTAAGGTATAAAACATACTAACATACAGACCAACTCTTTTATTTTAAATAAAATAAAATATTTTATTTTAAAACTATTTAAACTTAAATAGTTTCAGTAATCAGTAACATAAGTGGAACAATTTAGAAAAACCCTGTTCTGTAGTTAATTTATATCAGAAAGTAGTGTTTGATCATGTTAAACGTGATGGTGGGGCATTGGCGGCAAATCTAAATAACAGTCATCAGGACCACCATCAAAAAATATGACACTGGCATTAAAAAATGTCAAGAAACACTGGGTCATCAGGAACAAGATGTCTACTCCCAAAACATCTACTCAACATGGCCCTAGAAGTTCTAGCATTGCAATAGAACAAGAAAGAGAAATAAACTGTATCCAGATTGGGGAGGAAGGAGTTAAGCTGTCATTAACTTATAGACAAGATAATCATCTGTAAAGAAAATCATATGGACCTGTAAGAAAACTATTAGAACAATAAGTTACTTAGCAAGATGGCAAGATAAAAAAAATCAATATGCCAAAATCAATCATCTTTCTATATATCAGGAAAACCAGAAATTGAACATTTTTTTAACCACTTAACTGCCATGTGTCCAAAACAGAAACAATCCCCACACGTCACAATATTTTGAACTTAATAAAAAAAAATCAATTTGCAATGAGTATTATAAAAATAAGTATATTACTCACAATTAGGGTGTTCTTGAATATTTTCGGCTGAAAATTCTCACGAAAAATGGTTTTAAAGTTGGTCAGGGCTGCCACTTAGGGAAAACATTTTTTTTATAGACGCAAGTGGCGTGTGGGGAAGGTCCGACGCTTATGGCGTGCAGTGGGTTAAATACTGGTTATAATGGCATACAAAATAGCAAGTACTTAGGAATAAATTTAACAGGAGATATGCAAGATCTATATACTGAAAACCTCAAAACACTGCTGAGAGAAAGAAGACCCCAACAAACGGGAGACAGAGCCTGGTGTTCATGAATGGAAAAGCTCAACACTGTCAAGATGGCAATTCTCCCCACACTAACCTACAGATTGAATGGACTCCCAGCCAATATTCCCGCAGGCTTTTTGTATAAACTGACGAGAGAATTCTAAATTTCCATGTGAAAATTCAAAAGATCTAGAATAGCCAAAACAGCCTTGACGAGGCTGCCTGACTTTAAGGCTTACAATGTTTGGGTAACCAGTCCAGTGTGTTACTGATGCCAAGATAAATAGATCAATGGAAGACAAGAGCACAAAACGGACCCACACACGTGGGGCAACAGATTTCAGACAAAGGTGCAGGGGCAACTGAGTGGAGAAAGAATAGTCTTTTCAACAAATACAGATTGTACAACTGGATACCCATATGCCAAAAAGAAAACTTGAATTCTCACACCACATGGAAATGCTAATTCAAAATGGATTAGAAACCTAAATTTAAACCTAAAACTACAGAACTATCTAAATGGATCTATTATACTTTACCAAAATTAAGAACAAGTCACAGACTGGAAAACGTATTTTCAAATCTTATTTCTAATAAAAGACTTGGGTCCAAAATATGTAAAGAACTCTCCAATTCAATTAGAAAGTAAACAACCCAATAAAGAAAAAATGAAAAGAAAAAAAATGAGCAAAAGAATTGAACAAATACTTCACCAAAGAAGATATAAATGGCAAACATATGAAAATATACCCAATACTATTAGCCATTACAGGAATACAAATTAAAACCCCAATGTAATACCATCACACACCTGTTAAATAGCCAACATTAAAAGGACCGACGATACCAGGTGTTGGTGAGGATGTGGAAAATAAAGCAATAGCTTTGGAAAAGTTTGGCAACTTCTTAAAAAGTTAACATACACCAACCATTTCATCCAGTCATTCCACTCCAGTATTTACTCAAGAAAAATAAAAGCGCTTGTCCACACAAACACTTGTACCAAATGCTCACAGCAGCTTGACATGGAACAGCCAAAATTGGAAACAATGTAAATGTCTACCAGCAGGTGAATGCATAAACCAACTGTGGTACATCCGGGCACTGCAACCCCTCTCAGCAACGAAAAGGAATTAACTACTGGTAGACACAGCAGAAGGATGACTCTCAAATAATTATGCCGAGAGAACTCAGACAAAAAGAGTACATGCTGAAGAAGATTCTAGAAAACACAACTAACTTGTAGAGACAGAAAGTGGACCCGCTGGTGGTTCCTTGAGGGTGAGGAGAGGACACAAGGGGACTTGGGGTGACGGGGATTTTCATGACCGTGGCTATGGTGACGGTTTCAGAGGTGTGTGCAGTATGTCAGACATTCTCAAATGTGTATCTGAAATGTGTAGTTTACTGCATGTCGATTATACATCAATAAAGCTGTTTTTTTACAAAAAATACCCAGTGAAGGGAAAAGATACATATTGTCAAGAAGCACCCAAATCCTGTTAATGCTTAAGACCCTGCTTGTCCTCCCTGTGTCAGCCGTTCACAGCCAGATCTGGGGAAAGATGGAGCAGGAGCAAATGCCACTTCAGATGACCTGGACCCTCACGTGAGGTCACTGCAGGTGGGAGAAGGCCGTCTAGCCAATCCCCACAGCATCAGAAATCCTGAGCTCCGAAAAGAAGACGTGTGAGGGCACCCCAAAGATACTGCTGACATTCATACGCAAGAGCAAAAGCGCTGGTAAATAACTTCCCATTTTTCTAGAAACTTGACAGCAACAAACACAATCACCCCCAAACAAATGCTTCCTCACACATGTGCTCTACATGTTTTGTTCTGAATTGGTATATTCAGCGTCTAACTTCTTTCAATAGTCAGCATGGAGAGAGCATGAAAATTAACTGTTTCTATGAGATAAATATAAAATAACCTTTGAAAAAGGGCTATTCTTAATAACCCACTGAATAACCAAGTAACGACGAGTGAGCTTTAAAGGTTAAAAAGGCAGCAGTGCTGTGGGATCGCTTAGCAGGAGTAACGGATACTCACCCCATTCTCCTTCCTCCGATGGTCACCAGGGCCTTTCACACCATTTCTCTTCAAAGTTGGGTCCTGAGGCCGTGGTCCACTCCCTAAGCACAAAATCCAAAGCTAAGCATTAAATCAGGGTTGCAGAAACTCCAAGTGCCAGTTCATTTCTTAGCTCTGTGACTGCTGCCCTTTGATATTTTAAGTTGAAAGGAAACTTCAAACAAAATCTTTTCTAATAGCGACGGCACTGAGGTCTCGAATTCAGCCTGTTTTGGGAAGCCTGTCTCAGAACAGTGAATAGTGAACTTTACTAAACACCCCTTGCTAACTCTTCCCTTGAAAAGCTGCATGATTCAGAGACCAGAATAGGGGGAAATGTAACAAAATAAATGTACTTCTCATTATGGGTGAATCACACCATTTGCTCTGAGTAGCTCCTCCTAGTTCTCCATTTAGCTCCTCAGGAGTGAAATCAGAAACAGTTTCATTGAAAGAATTAAGTGAGCATTAAATCAATCCGTCCTGTGCTCACTGAGAGTGTTTTGTAACTTACACGGGAAGGAAGCAATTGAAAATACAAGTGGTATTTTGAATATTTGGCTTATTGAGGGCATTTTGTGGTAATTCTTAAGTACTATGAAGTACTTCCCATTTATTTAAGTAAAAATTTTGCATTTTCTTAGCCAAAATATATGGGTCTCTCAGCATCACTTAATGCATAAGGGAAAATAGTCTTAATTTAAACAGATACATCGGTAATATCAACAAAGAGAATTTTTTAAATAAGTGAAATTAAGCTAATATTTATACTTCCAGAAATTAGAAAGATTATTCAATTATCAAGAAATTTTAGAGTAGCCAGAACCGGTTTGGTTCAGTGGATAGAGCGTCGGCCTGCAGACTCAAGGGTCCCGGGTTCGATTCCGGTCAAGGGCATGTACCTTGGTTGCGGGCACATCCCCAGTGGGGGGCGTGCAGGAGGCAGCTGATCAATGTTTCTCTCTCATTGATGTTTCTGGCTCTCTATCCCTCTCCCTTCCTCTCTGTAAAAAATCAATAAAATATATTTTAAAAAAAAGAAATTTTAGAGTACAATTCCTTTTGAATCAAATGTCTACTGAATCTGCCTAAAGCTTACCACAAATTCCCATGCCGGTAATACGATATCCTCAGACCCCGGGGTCACACCATCCCTAGTCCTAATATGCTAGCTTTATTTATTTATTTACTAATTTATAACATATTTTTATTGATTTCATAGAGGAAGGAAGGGGGAGAGATAGAAACATCAATGATGAGAGAGAACCACTGATTGGCTGCCTCCTGCACGCCCCCCACCGGGGAACGAGCCTGCAACTCGGGCATGTGGCCTTGACTGGAATCGAACCCGGGACCCTTCAGTCCGCAGGCTGACACTCTATCCACTGAGCCAAATGGGCTAGGACTGTGTTAGCTTTATTTTTAAAACGCTGTTCAATTCTCTGAGAAAATAGCTCCAGGAACCGGCCACACTATTTCTGCAAGAAAAATAAACCTCCCGTTTAGGAATGACTGCTGTCTTCGCTGCCTCACAGGCAGCCCCCACCAGTTCCTTCCCGGCCATGCAGTTCCACAGTTAGAGTGCGAGGCGAGAGCTTTAAAAATAGTTCCACATCCATTCCGGGTCCCAGGTCTGGTGAAACTGGAAGAAGACCATGGTGACAGCCTCCTAATCCGTAACCTAGCCGTCCCCACTAAGGAGGACACGGACAAGCAGCCCTGCTCTACCCCCAGTCAGACACCATGTGGCACTGGAGTTTGTGACAACGTGAAACAGCTCCCTCCCCTTCCGATCCTACTCTCACGTTACAGACACACCGACACTGCACATCACACTATCGCGAGGCCGTTTAATAATTCAGCCAGGACGACACGGGCGGACATTTGAACTGGCAGGTGAGTGGGTAAAGTCCAACTCCTTTCTTACAAGAGGATGCGTGCAGCAACGTAAACAAAGAACAAAATAAAAACGAGATGCAGGTGCCAGTTTAAAGCTACAGAAGAAGAACGCTTAGGGAGAAAATACGTGCTCATTTAAATGAGAGCCACGGGCACCAGTCACACTGCCAGGCATGCCAGCTGGCCTGGCAGAGGTGACGCGAGCCCCACTCCTGGCTCGCCTCTGGGTGTGTGGCCTCTGTCAAGTCACTGAACCCCAAAGTATCAGCCTTCTCATCTGCAGAGTGCAAGAGGCCAGACAAGTCAATTTTGAGCTCCTCCACGGTCGACGCTTGGTAACTTCTCATTGTTGGGGACCATATGGACATCTGCATTAAAGCGATAGAACCGAGACTGCATGACATCCAGTGACGAACATGTTACCTACCTTCTTACTCCCAAGAGTTATATACGGAAGTCACAACCCTCAGCTTCTCATTGTGAAACGCCAAGTCTTAGAAAGACCTAGCAACCCGCCCCCACCGGGCCTTCCCGCGGAGAACAGCGCTTCCCACGGGCCTGCCTTGAGCTGCTCACCCTCCCACTGCCTCCGAGACCTGCCTGGAGGGCGGGGACGCCACCTTCACGACTGCCTCCTGCCCTCTCCTCACCGTCACCTGCACACCCTGGTCACAGCCCGCATCACGAGGCGAGCACCTGACTCCCGTGTTCTCCCCGCGGGGCCTGCCTGCCTCCCGCATGACTGTCCCCTCCAGAAGCCAGGCTCTCAGCTCCAGGCTTCCTCATCCCCACCCCAACCCAGGCGCCTTCCATGACCAACCGGGACCCTCGCCACCTAGAGGAGCCCCACCCCGAACGTCACCTCCCAGCGTTCTGCTTGTGACCACACGTTCCTCTCACCCCTGCACGACCTGAGACTTGTCACCTCTAAACCCTGGTCGCCCTTCCCCCTCAGCCCTTCCCATCCTCACTTCCTCCCACCCACCCAGCTTAGATGTCATCTTGCCAGTATCCTCTCCATCCCTGTCCCACTGACCTTCCACCGAATTGGTCTGGCATCGCGCCAGCCTGGGGTCAATTCAACCACCTTTTCCCTTACGACCCTCAGGCTGGAGAACGTCACGGGTGGCCTCGTGGCCTCCATGGAGCCCGCCAACCTGCTCCCCTAGGGCTCTCTCCTATTCTTCACGTCCATCCTCACCTTCAGAGGCCTGCCTTCTCCGCCTGAGAAAGCGTGTTCCCGTGACAAGTTCCCTGACTTGCTCACAGGCGCACGCATTTACTCGCACTGCGACCGCTCCTTCCTGTCCTGTCCCCATGAAGAGGCTCCCTCCTCTGCCCACAGAATCTCTCCACTAGGGCTGAGGGACACCCCCTCAGCATCCCCTCTTTCATGTACTGCAACCGCCTCCCCTCCCGCATTGAAAACTACCATAAAGCGCCTCCCATCTGCCCCCTGGCTGGTGTGGCTCAGTTGGGCGGACGTGGTCCCATGCACCGAAAGGTTGCCAATTCCATTCCCGGTCGGGGCACGTGCCCAGGCTCCAGGCACGATCCTCAGTAGGGGGCATGCAGGGGGCAGCCAATCGATGTTTCTCTCTCTCCCTCTCCCCTCCTCTCTCTCTGAAAATCAATACAAAAATCTTAAAAAACAAAAAACTTCTCGTCTTCCAACCGAACAGAACAAGCAAGACCATCCCCGCGTCTCCTCCCCGACAGGCAGATCTTAGAAGGGTGGCCTCTCCCCACGGTTTGCACTCACCTCTCGCTCTCCCCTCAAACTGCCCGGTTCCACCCCAACGCATAAAAACACCGTCCGCACCCTGCGCCTGCTCACAGAATCTACCCACCGAAGTCCCTGCCAGGGGGGCGCTCGTGCCGCAGGAAGAAACGCACGTCGCTCCTCTGACTCCCAAACCTCTGCAGGACGTCGAACATCCGCTCGTTATCTGCGACGGGGCGTTCTGGAAGAAAGACAAACATAGCATGTCATCCGTCCTTCATGCACAGTATACACTGGGGGTGTAGGAAACACACGGCATCTTAGGTCATCTGTTTCCATTAAAGGCCCCTTAGAAAACGCAGTATCACGGAATTCCCACACCCGGGTGGAGATCTGGAAGGAGGCCTGCGCCTGGGCCCCTGGAAGGAGCCGGGCCGACCTCACTCCGTGGGCCCCTCACCAGCCATCAGCCTGCCACCTGGCCAGCTCCCAGGGTTCAAAGGTTCCGTCACCTCCGACAAGGGGTGGTCTGAGGTCCCTTCGAACACCAACGGTTCTAGGATTCTCTAAACACATAAACCAAACATTTCACAAACAACTTTCTAAATAGCCTAGTCTTACTCTCTATTAGACTTTTTAAATTATCATTTTAAAAACTGTTAAAAAATGACATGTATCCATTGCCAGATAACAGGCTATTCACTGCACTGAAAATATATCCACTTGGCCACTCCCGTGAAATTGCCACTTGTCAGAACTTTTCTAGAGACAGAAAGAAGGGCTCAGCTAAACACCCTCATCGATGGGAACTTCAGGAGAAACCAGGTACCTTGAGCTCCCCTCAAAAAATCTCCCAGCCTTGACTCATGTGCCATCCTATGCCCAAAGGGCTGCAGGTTCGAGTCCCAGTCAGGGCGCATGCCCAGTTTGTGGGTTCCATGCCAGCCGGGATGCATGTGGAGGCAGCTGATCGGTATTTCTCGATTGCCAGTATCGTTTTTAATAGAAGACGGTTGAAACAGCCTAAGAAAACTCAATGCACTTGTCAGTCACCAGAGGCAATACCTAAGGAAACAGCACGGGCAGAGAATGCAGCAGCCCATTTCGCGAGCTAACCCTGAGCTTCATGGGCCTGGTTGCAATAAAGGTCTGTTCTGGTCCTATTCCCAGTGACAGAGCGTACTGAGCCGACACAGACATCCCTCTTCTGCAAACCACAGAAATTCGACTAAGATCCCCCCCAGAAGGGAACACCATAGATGAGTAGAAACCCATAGATAGAAAGTGAGTAGCCCTCTACCTCCTCACCACACACACACACACACACACACACACACACTATTCCAAAGGAAATAAAATCCCCCGATTCCAGAAGCAAAGAGAGAACTCAAAGGCAGTGAGGCAACTCCCATCTTTGCTGGGTCGGACCATCTTAAAGGCCATGAACCTCCCCATACGTCTGGGAGCCAAGGCCCTGCTGGCCTGTGATAACAAGAGCAGGCCTGGGCCTGCACGTGCTGAAATGAACGTCACAGGTTCTCAAGGCCCCTCTACCACCTCCTCCCCTATCTCCTGGTCTCGGCCTCCGTGATGTGAACGTGCCCTGTGCACGGATACGTCCCACCACCCTCTCCTCCTGCAGATGGAGCAGGTCCACCCATCACTGCAGTTACCACGCCGCGTTCTAAGCATCTGCTGAAACCTGCTTCTACGTGAAGGCAGGAAATGTATCTGTCTCCCTCCCAATCGGTCCCGAGCCCAACAGGAATCTAAGAAATGCTCTCTACACAACCAACAACTGAGAGGGCAGCAAGGAACTGGAGATGGCAAATCAAAGCTGCTCGTTTTAAAAAGATTGTCAGCCAAAGAAAATAAGAAGCTTGAGAAGCCAACAAAATCAAAGTAATATACTTACTATTTGTTAAATAGGACACTTTGGACAATTTATAGCAAAAAGGGGGGAGGTTAAAACATCATAGCTATTACTTACTGAGAGCTAACACTAAGTGCACCGAGGGCTATGCGAAGCCCCCAGCACGTATTATCTCCTGGAATCTCACTCAATCCTATGGGATAGGTTCAATTATCATCCCAATTCTGTAGATAAAACACAAAGATTAAGGACCCGGCCTTCAATCATAACGCTGGTAAATGACAGAGACAGAATCGCGATACCCAAGACTTCGTTCTTAATCACACCTTACAAACAACCCTCAAATCAATTATGAGTTTACTGCAACCAATCCAAATCCCAACAGAATGCTTCACGGAGCCTTTCAAGGTAATTCTAAAACATATCTGAAAAAGGGACTATACAAGCATAGCTCAGATATTTTCTTTAAAAAGCAGAAGAATGAAATAAGCATTTGCCTTACAGATACCCAAAAAATTCGAAAACTATAGTAATTAAAACTGGTTCTGTCCCGCCCTGGCCAGAGTGGCTCAGTTGGTTGGGTGTTGTCCCTGCACCGAAAGGTCCCAGTTCAATTCCCAGTCAGGGCACATGCCCGGGTTGAGGGCGCCATTGCTGGGAGGGAGTGTGCAGGAGGCAGACAATCCATGTTTCACTCTCACATCAATATTTCTCTCTCTCTCCATCTCCCTTCCTCTGTCTCTAAAAATCAATTTTAAAAAATCTTTATAAGGCAAACAAAAGCTGGTTCTGTCCTAAATAAGAAGAAAAAATGAAAGGAACAGGCTAAAGCTTACAGAAACACCCCTTCTTAGGAGACACGACATAGCACAGGAAGTGATGTCGTGACAGCAGGGAAAAAACTGTTCAGCGAGGCACTTAAGAAGATTCACTGTCCATCTGGGGAAAAAGTTAAATCCCTAATTCACACCAGGCACAAAAATTAATGAGGCGAGGGAGGGGTGGGGGAGAGGAAGGAAGGAAAAGATCTTAAAACTTCTGGCATGAAATAACAGAAGAATATGTTTACGGTCTTGGAGTAAGGAAAGAATTTTCCCATAAAGGGGGTAACTTGGCCTGAGGTCTACAATAGAATGTTTTTTTGGTTTGTCTTTGTTTTGAATGCCTACAACGCAAGAGGGAAAAGGCAGACGCCAAAGGAAACCTACGGAGAAACCAGTTTTTAAAAATGGAAACCCAAACGGCTAATAAATTTTCAAATGGGCAGTATCAGCTTAGCAAAGATTAATATATTATCCTAGCAACTGGTGATGAGGATGCTTTTAGAAAAGGCTGGTAGCACGGTGAACTTATGTAGCCTGTGTTGAGGGAAATCTGGCAATACGTTAAATTTTAAATGCGTGACCCCTCAACCAGGCAATCCCATCTCGTTATCTGCTCTACAGAAATGCTTGCACATGACCCAGAGGCTCCTAAAAGGGTTTTACTGCAGCATATATAAAAACAAGAGCAGGATTCATGTAAATGTTTATGAATAAAGAAATGGTTAAATCAACCGTGGTTTATGCATACTGGGAAAGATTATGTGATTATTAGAAATAATGCTGTGAATGTACACAGCTTAAAATACCTCCAAGCTCTGTTGGAAGGTAAAATAGTAAAGGGCAGGGTATTGATACACATAAAGCAAAAATAGAGAAAGGCATAACCCACTAAACTATTTCTATAGCTACGTACAAATGCAGAGAAGTCTGAAAAGCCTGAAGAAGAAGGCTAAAGTCATAAGCAATTACACCAAGTGATCAGGGGATGGACTTGGGGGAGACACCTCCATTCTATTGATATTATTTCCCCTCTTATAAAAAGAACATATTCAGATGCTACCCACCCTTTTTCATTTAAAACGTTAGAAGGAAAAGAATCCTTAATCATCGTCACATAACATGGGTTAGTGACTTCAAGTGAGCAGAGCTGGAGAGGAAAGGGAGGCAGCGGAATCCCGTGTTCCGGGAAGAGAATGAGACTTTCATTCCCCCCATGGAAGTCAGGAGGAGGGCAGGCACACCTTCAGGCAGAACCTGAGGCGCGTGCAGAAGCGGAAACGGAGGGATCTGGTGGGCGGTTCCAGTCACCTCGGGGGAGTGTAAGGCAGGGTGAAGGGAGCTCATGTACTCACTCAGTGAGCACTGACTGAGCACGAGCACCTACTACGTGCCAGGCACTCCTCGCACTGCAGCAGCAGCGAGCAGGGAAGCAGATCTTTTCTCTCCAGGAGTCTACACGCTAGTGCATGTGTTTGGAGTGACAGGGATCAAAAGGGCAATAAATAAACACACACACACACACACACACACACACACACACAGAGCGATGTGTGGATGCAGAGGATTAAACCAGGATGACATCTTAGAGAACTTCCTGGCTACCTTCGCAAGATGCTCAGGCAAAGCCTCTCCGAGGAAGGAACATTTTAACCGAAACCCCAAGACCGGAGGGAGCAGCACTGACAAATCCAGAGGGAAACAAGCCAGGTCGTGGGAACAGCTAGTGCCCTGGCTCTGAGGCGGGCAAGAGCCGACTGTGGTTCACTCGTGAATATAAAAAAGCTGCGGAGGGACAAGGAGGGAACAGGACCAGATGACAACACAGACAGCAAGCCTCTAAGGTCCACAATCCAGGAAAGCGTTTGGATTTTATTCAAGTAGAAGAGAAAGCTCTACGGGATGTCAATACAAAAGTCCAACCATCGACTTTCCACCATCCTAAGGGCATAGAAGGCAATCCATTGTAAGCCAGGAAGAGAGCTCTCACCAGAAACCCAAGTCAGCTGGACTTCCCAGCCTCAGAAATGTGAGAAATAAATTTATGTTGTTCAAAAAAAAAAAAAATGTCCAACCATCAGATTCTCATTTAAAGGGATCACTTGGGTTTCTTTATGCAAACGGTTTAATCTAGCTCTTAGGTGAAGGTTAAAAAAATAAGCGATTCATGGAGCGTGAAGACCTTCCAGAACACCCAAGGGTGGGAAAGGCAACACAGACAGGTACGAGGAAGTGCGGGGAAACCGGGCGCTCAGCTGAAGTCGGGTTTCGTGGCCGGTGTGAACCCATGAGCACAGTGTGTCACCTGCACCCCCAGCGGAGAAAGGGGGAACAGCGGAGCTCACCAGGCCGTGCAGGAACCAGCAGAACTCGGGAAAAATTCCTCCCAGGTCGACAAACTCCTATGGGGCCAAAGGAAACCAGGCCGCCCCACTTACGAACTGCCAAGAACTATGCTGAGGGACTGACTTCAAGGCTTCATGTGAGGCCTATGATTATTGTGGGGCCTCCTGCCACCACAGGAATCAGCACCGAGCAGCTCTCCCCAAAGCCTACACCACCTCAGAGGGCAAACAATCAGGAGGCCGCGCGTTCCTCACCAAGCAAAGCCTCAGCACACAAACCCTAGGCCAGTGATGGCGAACCTGTGACACGCGTGTCAGAGGGGACGCGAGAACTCATTTTTTTGGTTGATTTTTCTTTGTTAGATGGCATTTAAATATATAAAATAAATATCAAAAATATAAGTCTTTGTTTTACTATGGCTGCAAATATCAAAAAATTTCTATATGTGACACAGCACCAGAGTGAAGTTAGGGTTTTTCAAAATGCTGACACACCGAGCTCAAAAGGTTCGCCGTCACTGGCCTAGGAGCACACCAGCCGCTCCCACTGGTGTGTCAGCTGCCTGCTCTCTGACCTTTCCTACTGTGGTGCCGTCACCGTGTAGCAGAAAGAGAACAGAAGGACTTCCTATGTCACAGCAAAGCTGGAGGGGACGCTGTCTCCTGGTGGACATGCTGTTCTAGAGCCTCCCCCGCCACACCCAGGAACGGGACCGGTAGGAAACTCGGACCCAGGCACAGGCTGCGCGCGCCCACCTGAGCCGCACCACACTTCGGCCAAGTGGCAGTCGCTCTCGCCGGGCTCCTTGCACAGGTCCACCACATCCCGGCATATTGTTTCTGGGGTCACGGGGACTTCGGTAAAGTGCTGCTCGTTGTTGCTGAGGTACACGGTAAGAAACATCTGGAAACAAAGAGAAAGCGAGAGTTATCAGACTGCCCACACCGGCCGTGTTCGCTTTGTGCTCACCTTCGCTTCCCGTCCCCAAACAGGCCCGGGTGCAAATGTTCAACAGGACAGTCTGGCTCACCCTGGACGGGAGTGAGGGGTGAGTGTGTGTGTGTGTGTGGGGGGGGGGGGGGGGGGGTCTGGAGCCCTGCCCACTGGGTTCCTGCCCCCTCCGGAGCAGAGCCTGCAGCAGCCTGGGGAGCCCTGGGGACAGTCACACCAGTTCACACGAAAGGTGAAATTAAACCATCTCTGACATTTTACTTATGGGATTTGTCTACCAAATCCTTATACAGTTCTTAGCATGTGCCTGGCGCACACTACCCAGCAATCTTCTCACCAATCCTGTAAAGGTGATGAGGGATATCACACATACACACTCACGCACAGATACATAAGAACATAAGACAGCTACATAGGAACATAGGATGTATTGCTTCTGAAGGCAAGATGGAAACAGGACAGACCTTGGAGGGCAATCTAATGTTTACACCAGGCGCACACATTCCCTACTCAACAATTTAAACCTAAAATGTTTAAGCAAGTTAAATACCTACTTCAAAGCATGTCCTCACCAACCAGGTGTAAGCAGAAATGACCAGCTGTTATGCTACAACGTTTCTGACCTTGCAGACAAACATTCAGGCCAGCAGAGGATTTAAATTTAAAACTCATTAACAATCTTTTTCCCAGTAAAAATAGACATTGCATCTTAAAAAACGATGCTAGTTTTCACACCTATTGAATTACCAAAAAGAAAAAGGAAAAGAAAGAAAAATGCTGTTAATTCCCAGTGCTGCAGAAGCAAATTGTCGACGGCAATGCCAGTCAGTAAACCCCTATGGCTCATTCAACTCAGCGGGCACCTACTATGTGCATGCAACTCAATGAGCACCTACTCAGCGCAAATCAGTATGCATCAGGAATAGAAAACAAACCATTTGAAAGAGTAACCCCACTGTGACACTTCATCCTGTGAAAACAATTCCCATCAAAGAGAGAGCATGCCAAGGCTCTGGGCCATGAGCCTGATGGACCAGTACAGTACGTTATCCAAAAGTAATTAGTGAGACTCTACAAGATATTGGGGGGAGTTTGGGTTTTAAGGCTGTAAAAAGCAGAATGAGTAACGTCTGCACTGTGATGATGACACGAGACCATCATACAACAGCCACACAACGCCCCTTCCAGCTCCAAGTGCCCCACCTGTCACCCCCGAACTGAGAACACTGCACTCGGCCCCTCGTTGTAAAGAAGGCAGCGTCCCATTAGGGATGATGGTGGAAACTGGCTGAGACAACAGACTGGGTGCCTCAAGGATTTGGCCAGAGTGAGAGGAGAAGACATGCACAAGAGAAGGGGGGGGGGGGGGTTGGCACAGGGGCCGGGAGGAGCTGGCTCATCCCTGGGAGCTTCCTGGCTCCTCCTTGCAGTAAAACCATCTTTTCTTAAGGGAATCCAAGTCTCCGCTTCTTACAGCCCAAGCTCTTAATCCCCATAAACGTGTATAACATAGAAAGTAACCCAGAGCCCTAGCCGGTTTGGCTCAGTGGATAGAGCATCGGCCTGTGGAGCGAAGGGTCCTGGGTTCGATTCCGGTCAAGGGCACATGCCCAGGTTGCAGGCTCCATCCCCAGTAGGGGGTGTGCAGGAGACAGCCAGTCCATGATTCACTCTCATCATTGTTTCTATCCCTCTCTCCCTCTCCCTTCCTCTCTGAAATCAATAAAAATTTATTTTAAAAAAGTAACCTAGAAAACATAGAAGGTCACCCATTACCACTAGAAGGCAATCCAGAAAAGTCAAAGGTGGATTCTGTTGAAACAATAAATAAAACAAAAGAAAAACAGCTACAGTTCCCATATGAGGTCAGAGCCCTTCCAGCTAATGACACCAGGTTTGCACATTCTGATACACAGCTCGAGGCCTGCACAGATACACGGTTCTCGGCCTCAACTTGGCCAACACGGCAGCACTTTGAAACTGTTACACAAAAATTGCAAAGTATTAGATAAATAACAAAGATTAACTAAGCTCACAGAATTCCACCGGCTGCTGCTCTGGCAAATGGACAGCGTGTTTACTGACAGACAAGCAACTTACACTTCAGTATGAAACAGGACTTCTCTCCTCTGTCGTCCCCACCCGCCCAAAACTCTCTTTGAAGGTGAACTCTTCAAGAATAGCCACTGTTTTCACTGTAAATATGAGACTTGGGTGTTTATTAAATACAGAAATACTTAATACGCAGTCTGTCTACTAAACACAGTCTACACAAAGAAAAGGCTGTCATTACATAAGATCGGCACCTTGCCTCGCCAATGCCACCTCTCAGAGGGCTCGTACATCAGGTCTCCGACAGGCAGCACGGGGATTGTTTTCTCTTTATACGAAAATTCTTTAAAAAGGACTCAGAGAAGCGATCTACTTAGCTGCTAAGGAGAGGGCCGGGGTACAAGTCTGTTCTTCTGATCTAATCCTCTACCCTTTCTGCTGTCCACGCAGCAGAAAAATAACTAGGAAGTGCTCTATTTAACCACAGCAATCCAAGCCCGAATAGAGATCTGGTCTTTCACTTTCTGGGAAACAACAGCTTTGTCTCTTTAAAAGCGTAATTACAAATAAGAATGATGAGCGGTGTGCTCTGTTTAAGATTACTACCCCCGCCCCCCAAAGCCCCCAGAATTAATGCTGGCATGAATGGCAGCACAGGCGGTGACCCCTCTCTACCTTGTCTGCACGAAGACTGGCTCCGGGGTGACTAACTGTGTGAGGCCCTGGGTGCTGGGCCAGCACTGTGACGTTGCTGCAGGTTCCTGGGCAGGAGACCTGGGGCCTAACCCCGGATTTGTTAATAATTACTTAGCCAACCTTAGGGAAATAATGTCACCTCCCCGAATCTCAGCTCCTCGTCTTCAAAGTAAGAGTCTTTAAGTTCCCTAAGGGCTACCATTATTTTAGGTGTTTATTCGGTGTCAGAGTAAAAGCCAACATCTTGATACCAGCCTGCAAGTTGGACGTCAGCAATCCAGGCATGCAGTGAGGGCCTGCGTGAAGGCAGTGGGGGGACCTAGAAAAATGGCAGATTCAACCGAGAAGACAGGCAGTGGGGACTAGGTGAGGGTGGGGGTGAAGTCAGGGTGGAGTAAAGGGGTGTGCAGGAACTGACCAATCCAGTGACTAGTGAGAAAGTCAGTTCAGGAAGAAACCGGGTTGCTTTGTTGTGTGCCTGTGACAGCGTGGGGTGGGGTAGGGCCAGAGTTTGTTTTGGATCAGCTGCGTGATCCTGCCACCAGCACCTGCCCCCATCCCCTCTCAGTCCTCATCGCCTAATCCCCTGCGCGCTCTCTGTTCCACCAGCGTCCCCCTTGCTGTTCCTCACACGCCAAGCACATTCCCCGCTCAGAGCCCGAGCACTTCTGTTCCTCTGTTCGCAATGCTCTTCCCTGCAGGCCACTCAAACGCCGCCTTCTCCGTGCGCCTTCCCTGGCCACCTGCTAAAAGGCCACTTCCCTGCTGTATGTCTCTTCTTGGCACAGTCGCTGCTAACACACTACATTTGTTTAATTATTACATTTCTTTAACGTGTTCTTATGACCTGTCTTCCCTATTAAAACAGTCCAGGGTTTTGTCCATTCAATGCTCTGCCCTCAGCACCACGAATGTGCCTGGTATGTAACAAGGAAACGGTAAGTATTTGTTTATGATTAATAAATTCTTTAGCGGTGACTGCATTTCACAGATTCACCTCTGATTGAGTTTCACAGTAAGTTCTCTTTCAGGCGCGGTAAATGCTGCAGCGAACAGCACAGCGAGACACTGGGGGGAATCAGTGTGTCCCCTCCTCATTTCTCCAGCTTCTATCATGACTTTAACAAGTCATCCCACTGTTTCAACGTTCTTCGTTCATTCACTACTTAGAGGCCATCATTTTATAATCTAAGTTCCAATAGAACTGATCCTGACTAAATAGCTAAGACAGCAGACAGTACAAAATCCAAGAGATAGAGAGAGCTGTGTGGAGAGGGACATGGCCGGCCCCAGGGGAGGGAGCACATCAAAGGCCAACCCGGCTTCCTCCCTCCTCAATCCCCTACTGCTCTCCACTGGCCACTCAACAGCAGTCAGGTGGCCTGGGGAGCAGTTTGTGGAAATCGACCTTCGGGCACCAGGCAGGTGGGGAAGGTGGAGGGGGGTCTGGAAGGGAAGCGGAGATGGGGTGACTCCCACACCCGCCTGGTCAGGGAGGGGCCGAGCGAGAGCCTCGCTAACGTCCCAAGCAGAGAACCAGCCCAGCCGGGCGCCAGGCCCGAGGAAGGAAGGAGTCGGTCACGGCTGTGGAAGAGGAAGGTCGCTGGAGGCAGCACAGGGAAGGGGCTCCCGATTCCAAAGGCAGTGATCCAGAGGCCCGATCACGCAGGACTTCGAAGGCCACAGGTCCTCATCGTCGGTGTGGACAGAGCTGCTCAGCACAGATGCTGGGCCCCGCCCGAGTCTCTGATTCAGCAGATGGGGAGGGACTGCGCGTCTGCATTGCTGTGTGTGTGTTTGTGTGTGTGTGTGTGTGTGTGTTGTGTTTTTCTATAGATTCTGCATTTCCAACAAGCTCCCCTGTGACGCGGACGCTGCTGGTCCACAGACCACAAGCTGAGAACCGGTGTTCTAAGGCCCCAGCAAGAATCTGGGTTCTAATCTAAGAGGCCATGGGGGCAAAGCACTAAAAGGCACAGAGTAGATGAGTGGTTGCCAGGGGCTGGAGGGACTTCCTTTTGGGGTGATGGAATGTTCTGGAGTTAGCGATGACAGTTAACAACCTTCTGAGGGCACTGAAGCCACTGAACTGCACACTTCACAACAGGGGTGGGGAACGCCGGCCCTCGGGCTGGACTGAATAGGCCCGGGAAATCCTTTGGTCTGGCCCTGCCAAGGCAGTAGGGGTGAGCTAATGAAATGTTTCACCCAATACAGCAGGCTCATTTTCAAGCTGATAATTCTGTATGGCCCACGAATGATGTTATAAATATCCAATGGCCCTGGCAGGAAAAGGTCCCGCCGCCCCCCCCCGCCCCCCCCAACCCCGCCTTACAGGGTGAATTTTGTGGTATATGAATTGCATCCTAATTTAAAAGGCCTACTACATGCTTACTATGTGAGAGAGAAAAATCTCTTAAGGAAGATAAATTTACCCATGGGAAAACCAGAGAACAACTTAGTACTAATATGCATGAATGAGACGTGGAGGTAAGATGGAAATTCAGAAATGGGGAAAAAACAAATGTGATCTGAGAGACTGAAGTGTCAGCCAGGAGGTGTAAACGAATGGAAAACATAAAAACGAACCTATAGTAACCTTACTTCCCAAATGCCGTGTTTTCCTGACACTTGCTAGTTTCTAATACACCATAAAGCACCATATCCCCAGGAAACAGACATGACTCATCGCTTCTTTCCCATGCGGAGCAGCGGAATGGGTCCCTCCAGTTAACTCCCCTGGGAAACAGCTGTGAGAAACTCGATTATTCTCTGACTCAAGCGACAGCGTTCGTGCCTGGGAACTTCTGGGCTCAGTTCTCTCAGTCATAGAGTGCAGCGACAATCAGATCAAATCAAGGTCCAGCCTGCACAGATGTACCGAGCCTCTCACTGGACACGAGGAGGAAACTGCCAGGCGGCTGCAAATGCTCAAAGCGCTCAGCCACTGAGTCAGGGCTTTCCTTCCCTGGTAGGATCAGCCCTTCTCAGTGACATTAAAACGCCAACTTCCTTCCGACTTGTAAGTCAGGAACTTCAACTTTTTATGGTACGAACTGCAGAGAAAGAGATCAATCAATCACTATATAATAAACTAAGTGGAGCGTAGCCCTGGGCAGGTAGCTCAGTTGGTTAGAACATCGGCCCAATGTGCCAAGGTTGTGGGCTGGACGGTCAGGGCACACACAAGAATCAACCACTGAATGCATAAATAAGTGGAACAACAAATCTATTCCTCTCTCTCTCTCTCTCTCTCTCTCTCTCCCCTATCTCCCCTTCCTCTCTCTAAAATCAACTTAAAGATTTTTTTTAAAAAAGAACAGAGGATATAACAGACAGATCATATAAGATAATATAAATGATAAAACCTGAGGAGGAAATAAATGTAAACTAAAACAATGAGGTACCACGCACAACTATTAAATTAGTTTTCAATTCAAAGATAAGCTCCGACAGAGATGGGTTGTGAAAAGGTGATTCACGCCTGGCCAGAGCGGCTCAGTCGGTGAGCACAGCCCTGTGCACCTAAAGGTTGCTGGTCTGGTTCCCAGTCAGGGCACACACTGAGCTGCAGGTTTAATCCCCTGAAGGCAACCAATCCATGTTTCTCTCTCTCTCTTCCTCCCGCTCTCCCCACCTCCCTCTCTTCCTCCCCCCCTCCCATAATTGTTCCTCTCTCCAAGCATGTCCTAGGGTGAGGATTAGAGAGAGAGAGAGAGAGAGAGAGAGAGAGAGGATTACATCAGCCCAGGCAAGAGCAGGGTAAAGTGGAAGAGGAGCCTGGACTAGAGAGGAGGGACCGTGACTCGGGGATGGAAGTTATGGGAGGAAATGGAAGAATGGAAGGGAGTGGGCCACAGCACCCAGGTCTCCGGCTGCTGAAGGCAACAAGCAAAACCTATCAGAGAAGGATCCCATCTCCCTTTAATATACAGTGTTGTCCGAAATAGCTCCCTTCCCAGGAAGTCAACGGATTATCCAAAAACGACCTCTGTATCACAAACTAGCTAGCAGTTACCGTCCACCTAGACCACGTGCTGCAGAAAAACCCTGGCTGGAGAAGCCCGTTCTAGAACTCAAGCAGCTCTCCTGAATTTCCTAAATCGCTTGATACTTTGCATCTCTGTCGATCAAATGAAGACATCCCTGGTTTTTAAAAACAGTCAAGGAACTGTTAGGTGAGCACATCGGAAGCGTCCGGGGATGGTCACGTGGTCACAAGTACAGTTGGTGCAGAGCATTAAGGTCATGGCTTCCTTCAGAAACCTGCGTGCTCCACTCAGCGTGACAAGAGACGGCGGCTCCTCTCACGCCTGCACGGCGCTCAGGGAGATAACACTGGCGCGGTTTCTCCAGGGACCAGTCTCCCCTCTCCCTGACCTGGTCTTATTCCCACGCCTGGGTCGGCATCACTGCTTCTTCGCTCGCCCCTGGCATTCTGAGTGTTCAAACGAGTGGAGACTGTGTTGATTGAGTTCATGGCCAGCCCACGCCATCCGCTGGGCCCGGGTGGGGTGAGGTAACTTGGAGTCGTTTGGGGTGGTTTTCTGCAGACTTTCCTGCAGCGGGTGCTCTCTCCCCGCTTCCCACCTTTCCCAGGCCTTCCATTCGGGCACCTCCACAGCCATTCTCCACTTTTACAGCTCAAAGCTCTCCCCGTGGCTGCCACCTCCCTTCCCAGGCCACCTGAGCTCTCCACCCCACCCGGAAGCTGCCCTGCGGCCCCGCTCCACTCAGCTCCTGCCCTGCCCCTGGCCACCAGTCTCCCCGGCCCCTGGGCGTCCTCCAGGCCCAGGCTCCAGGGCCTAGGAGTTCTTCCACTCGAAAGGCTCCACTCACAAACCTGCACAGGACCAGCTCCTTCGGGTCCGCAGGTCTGAGCTGAGCTGTCCACCCTCTTCCCTGGCCACCCCAGTCCCATTATCCTACTTACACCCCACTCTCGTGTTTTCTTTTATTTTCCATCTCTCCACCCCCTCCCCCACTCCACCCCCACTAAGCTCCATGAAAGGAAGGTCCCTGAAATCTGTCTTCTTCTTTTCTGTATCCATGGCACTTGGAATATAGAGAATGTTTATAAATACTTGTTGAACAGATGTTGTCCCCAAAAGGCCATCCGTAAATAACCAACAGGCTAATGAGGAAGAGAGAAGAGCATGACTCTGATTTCATTCAACATCAGCTCCTAGCTTATGTCCAATAGATTCACCTCACTAGATGGAGTCACTACTCCCCACTATAGAGAAGCAGCGCGTGGAGACCGTGTCCCTGGGCCCCCATCTGATGTCCCACCAGCAGGGGGCATCCCTTCGGCCACGGCTGCTGCGCCATACGAGCCCCTGCAAAGGGCTGAGGAGCGCCGGTGGCAGCTCACACGGCAGTTTTATGATTCCCCCCCCTCCACACCGCCCAGCACTAGTCCACTTCAGATTCTTTCTTCCCTACATCACCTCAAGCCCTGTTAAAAGATAGAAAGATTAGCCAACACCCACATACCGAAGGTAATTACTACCCCTCTTCCCTCACCCTGCAGAGGTGGGAGAGCTGAGGTCTCCACGGAAGTAGAGGAGGTAGAGAAGTCAGAGATGCCTCCACTGCCAGGGTGAGAGCATCTCCTCCACATCATAGTGATAAGAGAGCCATTTAGCAATCTTCTCCTCCAGTTTGGGTTTTAAGGACGGAAAGATGTCCCCGTTTTCCTTTTACTGCTTCAAGAATAATTAGAGTTATGCTCAAGGAGGCAATATTTGAAGTTATCATTAGCCAAGAGCTTGATGTCATCGGCCTATCATCGCCACGTCTGCCCGGCCAAGTATGTAAGAGGATTCTAATCTCGTCTAATCTCGGCATCACCATCTCTAAGAGCGTGTGTTTGGAGGAGGGCCTGGATCCATATCTCATTGCTGCTGAGGGACCAGGAGCAAATTACCGAAACCCTTCCGGCTTCCAGCTCCTAATCTGTGGGATGAGGATGAGAAGACTCGAATCACAGGGTCTTTACTGGGTGACCAACCTACATCACTGGGCACAGTGCCAGGCACAGGGATGTCCTCAGAAGCTTCCTCGCCTCCCCTGGACGGGAAACGAGCGCCCAGGACACTGGTTTGCAGGCAGAGGGGTCATTCTCGGTGGAAGATCAGCCCGCCGTCCTGGCCGTTTCTCACCGCCACCATTCGTACTGGACACTGGGATTCCGTAAACACTCCCTGAGGCTTTCTGCGATCTTTCTAAACGTGCGTCGTAGGGATTTTTAGTTGAAAGGTTTGAAATCTAAATGAAGTAATAGTTATCATAAATTTGTTTCTAGAAAAACAACTGAAGTCTCCATTCCACATGAAAGTTCACTATTTACTGGCCAAACGACCATTTTCAATGAAAATCTGACTCTGTTATCATCCAAATAAATAACTTGGTTTGGGATAAATTTTATGTAGAAAAAAATAAAACTAAAAGTGACCACAGCTGCCAGTTAGTGAAGTTACTTTTATGTTTAGAATTTGCATCTTTGATCATTTTCTTCTGATAAGACAGTATGCGAAGTGTTTTAAGAACCACCGTCTCCTTAAAACTCAGTGCTCCTGAAGGATCTGCTAATGACTAAAGTTTCTTGGCTCTCCCCAATGACATGTAAAAATTTTTAAAGATTTTTAAAAATATATATTTTTAGAGAGAGAGAGAGGAAGGAAGAGGGATAGAGAGAGAGAGAGAGAAACATCGATCACTGCTGAGGCCTATTATGACTTCGGAGCTGATGCTTCCACTTAGATGTTACTCCTGAGGCCATTAAACTGCTTTTTAAACCTTCATCGGTTACCCTGCGTTCCATCTACCAATGTTCTATTAAGAGCCAATGACATTTTTTAAATTGATTTTTAGAGAAAGGGAGAGGGAGAGAGAGAAATATCTATGTGAGAGCAAAACATTGATCAGCTGCCTCCTGCACGCCCCTACTGGGGACTGAACCCATAACCCGGTCACGTGTCCTGACTGGGAATCGAACCGGCAACCTTTCGGTGCACAGGACAATGCCCGACCTACTGAGCCACACCTGCCAGGGCATGAGATGTAAAAATTTA
Organism: Myotis yumanensis; assembly: GCF_028538775.1. Taxonomy (NCBI): domain Eukaryota; kingdom Metazoa; phylum Chordata; class Mammalia; order Chiroptera; family Vespertilionidae; genus Myotis; species Myotis yumanensis. The sequence goes on along the minus strand of NW_027223773.1, from coordinate 6,146,405 downwards.
ACGTCTCACCTACCACTCCAGCATAAGTACACATTGCACACCCAGTCTGTCATCTGTGTTTTCTTTTCTCAATTACTTCGATTACAGAAGAATGTTCTGTTGAGTACCTAGCACACCACCCAAAAAAACAAGTATTTCAGTAACGTTCGACTTGATGAAGGGGCATGACCTGAAGGAACACTCCAGGTTCCTAACCTCTTGCATCCCACCCTTCTTCTTCTTAGCAGAGAAGGTTGGTGAGAGGTTTACAACACATACGGCCGATCATACCCACGTGTATCGGTTCTCAGTCACCCTATTTGAGCTGAAGGGCTCAGTGTCCGATGAACTTCAGAAAGACGTTTAGGGGTGTCACCCACTATGGTAGAAACCCGGAGATAAAGGTCTACAGTATTCCTTAAAAGCTCCAGAAAGGAGAGGTTTCGTTTTATTGTTTTTACTGTCTGCTGTTGGGGGACAGGGGACATGAAGAGGGAGAAAAGCAGTTCCTCCTAGAAGCAGCGTCTGAATAAAAGACACTCCAGCCGTAACCTGTTTGGCTCAGTGGATGGAGCGTCGGCCTGCGGACTAAGGGGGTCCCAGGTTCGATTCCGGTCACGGCCATGTACTTTGGTTGCGGGCGCATCCCCAGTAGGGGGTGTGCAGGAGGTAGCTGATCGATGTTTCTCTCTCATTGATGTTTCTGGCTCTCTATCTCTCTCTCTTCCTCTCTGTAAAAAAAATCAATAAAATATATATATTTTTTATAAAGACACTCCATATCCCTTCCAGCTTATTCTAAATTATTATTTTTAAATATAAGCAGCTGTACACTTGTGCAGTCTAATTTTGTTTTTGTTTTTTTCTGAAACAGGTAAAGCTACAGAAAAATTTAAATGCTTTTCAGCTTTTAATTAATACAGCAGAAGTCCCAAGGCAACAAATTTCACTACAGCACATGAAATGTGAGATACTTTGCACATTATTTTTAAACATGTGATTTATTTAGCAGCCTTCAGGAATTACAATTCTATACAGAACCTACCTTAAACTTGATTCTAGAATGAAACCTAAGCTAACTTGCTATATTACTACTCAACCACAACAAGGAATTCTTTCAGCATATGGTATAGACATACAAATACAATTATTGCAAAGCTAGAACTTGAAAGCTTTTTTCAAAATATATTTTTATTGTTTTCAGAGAGGAAGAGAGAGGGAGAAACAGAAACATCAATGATGAGAGAGAATCATCGATTGCCTGCCTTCTACACGCCTCCTACCGGGGATCAAGCCAGCAACCCAGGCATGTGCTCTGACTGGGAATCAAACCGTGACCTCCTGGTTCATAGGTTGACGCTCAACCACTGAGCCACACCAGCAGGGCTCATCATTTCTATCTCTCCCTTTCCCTTCCTCTTTGAAATCAATAAAAATATATTTAATTTTTTAAAAAAGCTTAGAGATGAGAAACATATTTAAGAAAAGTCTTATTTGCAAGTACCCAAAATATTACAGGCTAAAGACACATATAACATGAGGCTACTAAATGAAAATCTGTTTCATATGTTTATGTATTGCAAGGATAAGACTCAGTTTAAGGGGGGCAGGTGTGGGCTAGAAGGGGTCAATGGGGGAGGAAAGGGGGCATATCTGTAATAATTTCAACAATAAAAATAAATCTTTAAAAAAAAAAAAAGAATCTCGGTTGAACCAATATTGTAAATGCAGGAGAAGCTCTTACCTAGCATCTATTCAAAGCAAGGCACTGAACTAATTGCCTCATAAACAGTAATTCTAATCCTCACAACCACCCTAAGGGCGCAGTACTATAATTATCCCCATTTTACAGATGATGAAACTGAGGGACGATGGATTAAAAAAGGAAAAAAAGCCTATGGCCACGGAGGTAGTAGCTGAGCCAATACTAAGGGGTAGTCTGGCTTCAAAGGTGATACACGAGCCACCACACCACACTGCAGTCCCTCTGCTAAAACGCTCCTCTGACATTAGAAAGGCGACTAGAAGAACCATCCTGCTCAATTAAATATAGTTCCAAGAGCTACATAACCTTTTACAAATCCTGACGACCTGGTACGCAGTTGGGAGGAGGAAACAAAAGTGTTAAGAAAGCCCAAAGGATACCTGGACATAAAACCGATCTTCAAGGAGGAAAATCACACAGCAACAACCAACACTTGTCTTGGTCCTATTTTTAGGAAAAACTCACAGCCAGCCAGCCAGGCAGAGCTATTTCGAGACAAAGAAATGTAAATCCCAGGAATAAAAACTTTAACCGCAAAAACCCTCCCCCCTTATTCATGGTCTTGTATTGATTGGGCATTCGCATCACAAACTGACTTTATACTCCGGTAATACACTAAAATAGGACGCACATTCATGTAACCCACCTATGTCCCTCCTATAATTGCAAATGTATAAATACAAATGTAACCCCTCCATTCTCCGGAGCATTATCTCAATTCGTTGAGGTTCTGCTTCCCGGCATATGTCGACAGTGTGGCTCAAATAAACTCACAAAAATTCAAAAATAAATAAATAAATAAAATAGGACGCACATTGCTATTAACAACTTTCAAATTCCTGGACTCCTGGCAGGACAAAATATTGGGGACTATCGAAACTCAATGATCAGTTGTAATAAATTCAGTTTGTCCCCAACAGGAAAGGTTAGGACACCCTCCCATGACACAAGCAGAGGGGGAGCCGGGGACAGAATAATTAATAATTATACTCTGCATCTGTGGCTGCACATAAACAGAATGTGTCGTCACTCCGACCCACGGCCTGCCTCAAAGCTGTTTCTCTGCACAAATGAAGGCATTTGAGAAAACATAGCAGGACTGCAAGACGGAGGTCCCGCCTGGGTGGGAGCGGTGCACGGACAACTTCCACGGGGAAACACACAGCTACCTGCTGTGCAACCTGCAGAAGCCACTGCCACCTTCCAGGTCGCACCTTCCAGGCTGCGCGACCTTTGCAGGAAGCAGGCATTTTTCAAAAGATGCCTTCGAACCTGCCGCACACCTGCGGCCTGGGACGCACCGATCCTCGCGGAGCGCGAGCGGGCACAGGCATTTTCCTGCGATCAAAAAACTTTTTGCATTGACTTCAACCCGTTTTCCAGAAACAGACTGAGCCAGGCGGGGCTGCTACTGCCGATACCAAGATGGAAATTCAGTTCCCAGGCAAGCCAGCCGACGCACTCTTTTCGGGATGCATATTGCACTCCAGCGAAAAGTTATTATTTTTTTTTTTTTTTAAGACAAAGCAGGAAGATGCCCGGTTTCCCTGTTCTCGACCTTCGAGAACTGCACAACGTCAGGACGCAGCCGGAGAGAAAAAGAAAAGTTTGAGCGGCTGCTCGGGACCCTCCTCCCGGCCACAGGCTCCCGCGCGCGGGCCGGGGATCGCGGGGCCTGGGATCGTGGGAACCCGGAGCCTGGAGCCGCCGCGGACGCTCCCCCCGGGTTCGCAACACCCCGGCCCCGCCACGCGGGCTCAGGCCCCGGGATCGGCTCGGGACCCTACTGAGGGCGCGGACCGGACCCCCCACTCACCACCGCGCACACTTCCGGGCCTGGCGCCCCGGCCCCAGCCCGCCTGCCCGCTTACCGGCATCATGTTGGACCCGAACCGCATCGAAGCGGGTGGCCGACGGCGGCCCAGAGCCCAGCGGAGGCGCCCGGGGGTCGCGGGGCGGGGGAGGGGAGCACGGAGCGAGGCCGCCCCGGAGGCGGCGGACCTGTTGCGAGGCGGCGGCGGCGGCGGCGGTGGTGGCGGGACGGCGCGGGGTCCGCACAGCCCTCCCGCGGCCGGCGCGCCTCGGAGCCCGGGCCCAACCCCAACCCCGCGGGGCTCCGGACGCGGCTTTGTCTCCTCCGCGCTCGCGGCCGCGGGGCTGCCTCCTCCGCTCCGAACCCAACTCAGCCGGGCCTGGCCCCCGCCGAGCCCGCGCCGGCCCCGCCCCCGCGCCGGCCCCGCCCCCGGCGCGCACGCGGGTGTGGGGGGAGGGGAAGGGAGCGCGGGGCCGGGAGCGCGCGCGTGCGCATGCGCGGGGCGCGGAGGGCGGCGGGCGCGCGCGCGCTCGGGGGGAGGCGCCCTTTCCTTTCTTTGCGGCGCGGGACGTGCGTCGGGGGCGCGCGGCGGAGCCCCCAGAGCGCGCCGGGATGCCGGGGCTTGGGGGGCGGCGCCCCGGGAAAAGGGGCAGGTAAGAAAGACCCCCGAGGAGCAGCGGGCCGGCACCTCCCAACAGTGCAGGGGGGACCCTTGGCCTTGGGGATCCCCCGGCCCAGCCTCGGCGCCTGGGCCCCTCGCGGGAGGACCTGTCGGCCCCCTGGACGGCCGCGCTTCCCGGAGGCCGCGAGGACCGCCCCGTCCAGCAAGATGGAGATTGGCGGCGGAGGCTCGGCCGGCAGCACGTGCCGGGAGGTCCTGGGGGCCGGGGGTAGGGGGTTAGGAGGGGGGGAAGGAGCTCTCCGCCTTTCATCTCACTGGCCGCGGCCCAAATTCAAACTCCCGTGCGACTTTGTGTCATTTGCAAAAAGTACGCTTAAGAAAATGACTCGAATGGAATGTGTATACTTAACCACAATAAAAATGAATAAATAAAGGTTAAAAATGTGCAAAGCAGCATTCCAAGGAGCTTTTCTGCTGCTCGGGAATGCCTTGGGGTTGTACCATCCTCTTCCGCGGGGAGCGGGGCCCGGGAACCGCAGTGGCTCAGCCCGGAGAAGTAGCAGAGCTGGTTCTGGCACCGCCTCCAGGAACCCGAACCCCCGAGCAGCTTTCCTTCTGCTAACCCTCTGCAGGCTCGCTCACGGTCACTTCCCTCAGAGTCTAGAAGGTGGAGGGAATCCCCTGGATTTATCTAGCTTCAAGGGTGGACCAATCTTTCCGAGTCTTAACAGACCCCAAGCCAGAATCTCCATCCAACTCCAGGCTGCACCATCCAGCTCCGTATCTGGAAATACTCAGCTACGGCTAATTCATTTAGAATGCAAAGTTCTCCAAAACTCTAAAGTCTTGTTATTTTTAGAGAATTGTCCTGGGTTAAGTAAAGGAAATCGATCCCTTCATTAGTCCCATAAATATTCATCAAATACCTACCCTCTGTTGGGTATTCTGCGTGCTAGAGATTCATTCATGAGCCAAACAAAAACTTGGGTGGACAATAAAACCAATAGCTAAGTGTATGAATAATGACATAAATTACCAAGTAGAGTTATAAGGAGGGAAGCAAGTGGCTGGGAAGAGGAGATCTTGTTAAATTGGAGAATCTTAATAAAAATAAAAGAATCTCTCATCCTGAAACTTGGCACATTTGTGGGAAGCAAAAACCCCCCCTTTATTTTTTTATTTTTTATTTTTTGGCAACCTGCAGCTCATAAAGGGACTGTTTAGCACCAAAAAAACAACTTCATATTCCACTAGTTTTCATTATTTTTGTGCATACAGGGAGATCTCAGCAACCTAAGTTATCATCCACATTCATCCAGAAAAAGAATCCTAGATATCGTTCACGATGCCTCTAGTTCTCAACAATGAAAACCGTCTCTCTTTATTGCCTGAACCCTGAAATAGTCGCACACAATAGTAAATCATATCCACTATGAGCGTTGGCAGCCCTGGCTTATGAACAAAACAATTCCGATAGAAATAGAAGCAAGGAGAGGGGAATTGGGATAAGGTGGCCCCATTCAATTTTTTTTTCATTCTATTTTTTTTACTGCTTGTCTCACAGGTGACCTGCCCGAGGAGAGGGAAGAAGGGACAGCAGCTGGCACTCTGTCCCGAAACTCACTTCCAGCCAATTGAGAATTCCCTGCTGCCAAATAGCAGGTATGTTTATGTTGAGGGTTTTGTTCTCTCTCTCTCTCTCTCTCTCTCTCTCTCTCTCTCTCTCTCTCTCTCTCTCTCTTTAAGTCATAGAAGCAGGAAACAAACAACAAAAAAAACCCTAAGCTTTGGTCTCATTCCTTACATTCTGTGCCATTCACAAAGGCTCTCCCAAGCTCCACCTGCTTCGTCTGTCTCAAGCCTCCTCTATAATTCTGTAATCAACCCCAAGAAAGAGAAGCCAAATTACCACCAGCTGGGCGGGGAGCCCTCTTCTCTTTGGACCTCGCCTCGCCCCCCAGGCACAGATGTTTGGCTTGAGTTCAGGTGTTTGAGTTCCCAACTTTCCCCCCATGTCCCACAGGTGTACCTCTCCCCTTTCAGGAAGTCAACTCCCACCTTCCTTAGCCAATAAAGGAGAGGATGGGGGCCTTCACTCCTGCAGTTCATTCCCCCCACCTCCAACCCACTGACTTCTTTACTAATACACTTGTGTGTCCGTGTTTTGCCAGGCACTGTTCTAGACTCTCGAGAGAACACAGCTGTTGTTCCACTTATGTATGCATTCATTGCTTGCTTCTGGTCTGTGCCCAGTCTTACTGGAACATGGTCTTACTGTGTACCTATTGGCTGCGGCTGCTTTCACACCATAGCAGCAGAGTGGAGTGGCTGGAGCAGAGAGGACTGTACGGCCTGCAAAGCCTAAAAGACTTAGTGTCTGGCCCTTTAAAGACAAAGTTTGCTGGCCCGTGCTCTACCCAGCAGCAAGCATGATCTTAGCAGAAACAGAATCAAGCCTGTGCTTAGGACTCCAGTCCCAGTGGATGGGCATATGGATGGGGCAGGATTGAAAGGCTGAAGCATTTCGGGGCCAGACGATGAGTAGTGCCTGGTGGTTTATTATACTTTCCTGTCTTCTTGTGTTTGCTCTAAATTCTAGGTAGTAAAATGTTTTTTAGAAAATAAAAAAGAAATGCTTTCCATGTCTTTCTATTTCCGTTAGGACACACACCATGCCTCCAAGCCCCCTCTTGGTCTCGCTCACACTCGCTCTCCAAGAGAGTTAGGGTAGGAAGGAGGAGCAGTAGATATGTGTACCTCCCCATATTCATGACAAAAGACCCAACATGGGAGAAACCCAGTGTTTGAAGACATCTGTCTGGGCTCTTGATGGCACCTTGATTTGGTTTAAGCCATTCCCTGCTTTATTGAAACCAGGAGCTAATGAGTTCTTATCTTCCTGTCAGTCCTCTCCCCATTACCTCACCTCCCTCTTACTCATCCTTTCGGCTCCATCCCTTCCCCGCCTTGCACGCCCCCACCCCCCACCCGTGTGAAACAGCCCTTGCTGAAGTCACCAGTGACCTTTCTTTCACTGATGCAGTCACCATGTTCGTTCAACCCTTGTCTTCTTTGACCTCCTCTAGCGCTTCGCTGTTGCTCATTTCCTCCTTCCCAAGATACTCTTTTCCCTTGACATTTGGGATGACGCTGTCATGGTTCTACCTCTGTGTCTGTGGAAGGACACTCTTCCTCGCCAGCCTGTACGTGTGCAAAGTCCTCAAGGCTCAATCCCCCATCTTCCCAGACAGCCTTATCCAGTCTTAAATGTCATCTACACAGGGGTCAAGTTTTTACGTTTCCAACCCAGACGGCCTCGCTGGGCTCTGGAACTGCACCACCCCGTGCACAGCCTCCAGCCACATATAACTACTGAGCGTTTGAAACGTGCCTCGTGCAACCGAGAAACTAAGCATTTCATTTCGATCCGTTGACATGTAACTGGCCGCACGTGGGTAGAGGCTAAAAGATTAGACAATGTAGATATAGACTATTTCCATCATCACAGAAAGTCCCGTTGAACAGCTAGACATCCATGTCCCGGCATATCCAACTGCCTGCTTGACAGGTCTCTTGGCTGTCTCAAAGTATTGCAGACTCAACGTCTCTAAAACCAAATACATAGCCCTTCTCCCAGTCCTGGTCCCTCTTCCAGCATTTCCTGTCTCAGTGACTGGCACAAGGGTTCATTCATTTTCTCAAGCCAGAAATCTAGGAATCGTGCTTGACTTTGTTTCTCCTTCATCTCCAGCATCTAGTCAAGCTCTGTCCTTTCTGTCTTAAATATTTTTTTCAAACTCCTTTGCCTTCTATCACCACAACTACCTTGTTCAAGCTACCACTGTCTCTCACATATCTGATCTAGATACCCTTGCTTGAAGTTCCTCCTTAACATTGCCTCCAAGCCCTTAACTATCCTCCAGTCTTCACAGCTACCACATTCCCCTCCTGAGACAGCCACACCATCGTTTTCCTATCCCTTTTGCTTAAAAAAAAAAAAATTATATATATATATATATATATATATTATTGATTTCAGAGAGGAAGGGTGAGGGAGAAAGACAGAGAAACATCAATGATGAGAGAGAAAATCATTGATTGGCTGCCAATATTTCAGTAGCCGATGGCCACGTCATTAGTCTTGGACTGACCTGTTTGGTGCGCATAACAGGAAATATTTTGCTTTCGGAGAACAAGAAAAATAGGTTTATTTGCATTAAGCTTATTCATTTGTGCAGTTATTCAGTGTCTGGTAAGTTAATGTTCAAGAAAAAAATATGAACTTTTATTAAGATGTTCTATTTTTTTATGGTAATGATGACTCATTTATTTCTGCCCTTTGTATTCTCTATTGAAATAAACCTATTATGTCTCTATTGAAATAAACCTACGTTTCTATGAAAACTGAAGCTTTTGTTTCTTTGCAGCCCACAGACACTTAAACCTTATTTATTTGGCCAGTGTCAGACTTTGAGTTTGACATGCTTGGCCTAAAGGAACAGGGACTGTTCTGCATGTTGTCACCAGCCAGTGTGTTTTTACATTCACTCAAGCCAAACCCAAAGAGAAGGGAGCGTATGAAATCAAAAGTCAAAACAGAGGAAGGACTTGTGAGCAGAAAGGCTTCCCTAAGACAGGCCTGTGGGAGACAAATAAAGCTTTGCCTCCCACATGCTGTATCAAACCCAGCTCCATCTCACCTTGGTCTTAACCTCAACCCATGATGTATTCTCCATTCTTATCTTAGACCGAAATCCCCTGTGGGCTGATGGAAGGCGGCTCTGATACTTCAGATGAGGCGGTCAGATAAGCTTCATGTCAAAAATGCTTGTAGCTTCTCACGGGCAGCAGCAGAGAACTGCTTAGTCAACAGGGCCCCCACTCCTGGAGGTCCCCAAGGGGCATCGGGCAGCAGGCAGGAGCTGTCTGGGCAGGAGGTTCTGCAGGAGACCCCGTGCAGGGTTGGCTGGTCAGGTGTGATTAAACTGGGTGCGCATGGGCGAGGGTGTAGTTCAGACAGGAGTTGCTATTGAGATAGTGATCATAAGGTAGGTGGCAAAGGGCCAGACAGTGGGCGGGGCAGGCTCAGGTTGCCAGGCAAGCTGTCATAGACAAGGAGGGCAGAAAACCAGCGAAACGTAACACCACGCGCGCACCTGAGAGAGACGGGTTGTTCTGACACCTCGCTGGGTCAAACGAGCCCATTTTAACTCCAGGCAGCCCGGCTTGAACTGGACAGTCCTGTCCCAGAGAAATTTCATCTCATCTTAAAGGGCTGGGCCTCCAGGTACGCAGTGTCATACTCTGGCTCAGCTGGGAGGAAGCTTCTAGCTCAACTCCCCTGCTGAGAGCTGGCATCAACGAAGGTGGTTTCTGGGGTGTGATTTGTAGGTTCTGCCTGCGTGATCTGTGGGTGGGGGTGCGAGGGGCACATCCACTCTGAGATCTGTAGAGGCAGCTCTTCTACAAACGAGACGAATCATGAGCCACTGAGGCTCCATTCCTCAGAGCTTTTATGAATTGATTAGAAAAGCTTCCTGAATAGTCATAATAGGAACTACCTTTGATTCTCAGTTCCATGCCAGACCCTGAAACAACATATCATATCTTATTAAATCCTCACAACAGCCCTAGCCGGTTTAGTTCAGTGGTTAGAGTGTTGGCCTGTGGACTGAAGGGTCGTGGGTTCGATTCCGGTCAAGGGCACGTACCTCAGTGGCAGGCTCGATCCCCGGCCCCGGGTGGGGCACGTACAGGAGGCAGCCATTCGATGTCTCTCTCACATCAGTGTTTCTCTCTCCGTCTCTCCCCTTCCCTTCCATTCTCTCTAAAAACAAAAACTATCCTCTGGGGAGGATTAACCACAGCAACACAATCTTCACAACAACCTTAAGAAATGGATGCTCTGAATAGTCTCGGTTTACTGATGAAGAAACGTGACTTGGAGAGAGGAGTAACGAAGAAGGTCACTGAGAGTGAAAAGTAGTGGCAGGTCTCCTTGCTGCGCTAGTCTCCCCTCTCCTCTTCTGCTCCCAACCATAGTGAACGGCAACTTGGAGAAACACCTGAGCAGCGACCCTGGTGGCAGTAACAGCAGCAGCTACAACCCTGCGGGTTCCCCAGCTGAAGTCTGTCCCCTTCGTTAGCGTGCTGAAGGCTGCACAGCCGACGTGTGCCGTTCGGACAGGCTGATGCGTTCAAACGCCCGGGTGGGTTTCAGCGTCTAGTCTAGAATGACATGAGGACTGGGAGAGGTGTGGTCAGCTCTGGTTCCTATTTTGGACACAGGTGTCCACTAACCAGTAGGTTTCCCCCTCAAATTCCAGTCTGCCCAAAGTCCTCGGTGACCATGAAGAGGGTTATGCACCATAACAGGGTGATGTGGGGCCCAGGTACGTCTTGTGGTCTGAGCAACCCTGGCAAGGACACCCATGCATCCATCATGGAGCTGAGAGTAACTGACAGAACCTGTTGAACCAGAAGGAGCCTGGCTGCCCCCGGGTGGCCCGGTTGAGGGAGAGGCGGCGCCTCCCAGCCACACTCAGAAGCAGCAGGCAAGTTGACACTGTCATCTTTGGGGACATATGCGTGGATTCGGAGAAGACAGCCTGTGAGAGCAGCATGCTGGTGAGATGTGCAGAATCGAACTGCACACGAAGCCAGGTGGTAAGCTGGACCAGCGAACCACTACTGGTTGAATCTAAGGATGCCAAGAGATGTCTGCAGATCTTGGTGGGCTGTGATAATGTCAGTGGCTTCTTCCAGAGAATGCTAGCAGCTTAAGTCAGGAATCTGAAGTCAGTCTGAGAATAAGTTCTTTTTTTTAAAAAAAAGTATAGGGTAATAATAAATAGGAGGGATTTTCAATAAGGTAGCAGAGAACCTCCCCAAGTGGGTTCATTCTTGGGAACCAAGAACTACAGGGCAGCGATGGATTGATTTGTCCAGAGGTCGAAGAGCTTCTGAGTCTCTGTTACTAAGTGTTTCTCAGATATAAGTGGGGAGAAACTAGCCCCTTTGACTAGAGACAGCCTGAGTCCACTACCCCTTCCCCTGAAATAAGCCTGGTTGATGTCTAAGAATGTCAGTCCCAGAAAGGAATTAAAGCAGAGTGGCTAAAACATGGAGTCCATGTCGCACAGAACCACACAGGAAGCCATCCCTGCCACTTTTTTAAAATATATATATTTTTTTCTTTTTATTGATCTCAGAGGGGAAGGGAGAGGGAGAGAGAGAGAGAAACATCCATGATGAGAGAGAATCATGGATCGGCTGCCTCCTGCACGCCCCCCACTGGGGATGGAGTCCGAAACCTGGACATGTGCTCTTGGTTGGAATCGAACCCGGGACCCTTCAGTCTGCAGGCTGATGCTCTATCCACTGAGCCAAACCGGCCAGGGCCATCCCTGCCACTTCACACCTGCGTGGCATTAGACAATTTACTTAAATCTCTGGGAGCCTCAGTTTCCCCATCTGTAAAATGAGGAAACCAATATTTAGCTCTCGGGTTACTGTGAGAATTAAGGGAGACAGTATATGTAAAACATTTAGTTCACAACCTGGCCCATAGTAAGCATTTAACAAGAGTATCTACCATTATTTTTTGAAATACCTATATTTTTATTGACTTCAGAAAGGAAAGGAAGGAGAAGGAGAGAGAGATAGAAATACTAATGATGAGAGAGAATCATTGGTCGGCTGCCTCCTACACGCCCCTCACTGGGGATGGAGCCTGCAACCCAGGTATGTGCCCTGACCGGGAACCGAACCTTGACCTCCCGGTTCCTAGGTTGATGCTCAACCCCTGAGCCACGCCGGTCGGGCTCTGTCATTTTCACAGCATCCGGGCCGCCCCACGCCTCACTCAGGACCACCTGCTCTTGGTGTTGATTACACAGAGCAAACCCCCTGGGAAAGTCTGAATGTCCTGGGGGGCCAAGTCTCCCCTAACACAAAGGCCCAGGGCCCGGACGGTCTGTGTTAGGCCTTCATTCCCCAGGCAAGGTGGCTCCCTTGTCTTACCTCGGTCTTCGATTGCCATTCCTTCACGGTGTCATGCTTTCTCCAAGCCCACGCAGATGCCTCCTTAGCTGCTTTTGTCTTTAAACAGGGGTACGAATGCCTGCCTTCCTTACCTCACAGGGTTGCCATGGGGGTCAGGCACTTTACCCTTTGTGAAGTGAGCACTCACGGGGAAACATGAGAGAGAGACTTTGGTCCAAATGAGCGACTCAGTTCTCGAACCAGCAGCTGGAAAGAGGTGGGAATGAAGGAAAGGATGCTTTTCAGGAAAGAGCAAGCGAGCGAACAGGGCTCGGTGAGGGAGTGGCCACCGGGCACAGCGCTGGACAAGGGAAAGAAGTCAGAGCCTGGTTCCTATTGATCAGAATGGCCCAAGGCTAAGAGAGGATGTCCTGTACCAGGACCCACGCCGTTGTCAAGGTTGTGGAACGAGATCACCCAGCCGCTCCCTCCCTGGACCTCGGAGCACAGGTACCCTGCACAACAGAGGGACTGAGGGGCTGTGGCGAAGGCTGGCAGGCCTCCGGGTGCAGGTGTTATCACTGCAAACGACTGCAACCCGGATGCTTCCAGCAGCAGTAGCAGAACCGCATGCTGAGGTCCTCTGGGGGCAACCACAGGTGGGCCCAGGCTCATCGCATGAGTCTCCTACAGGATGGACACCAAAGGAGGAAGGGGGTCTGACACAAGGCAGGTTGTCTGTTGCTGAGATCTGGGGACCACGTGGGAGGACCCGAGTGCAGCCCCAGCCAACAGCCGGCAAGAAGACAGCTTTCATTTCTGGACCTGCAGGAAACTGAATTCAGCCAACAACAAGACTCTAATAGCCAGAAGCAAAGATGAAACCTCAAGGCTTATCAAATGTCTTTCCTCCTAAAAAAAAAAGAAGAAGAAGAAGAACCAAAATGACCTCATTAGGTGCTCAAACAATAAGGGGACTTACTGGGCACTTTGATATTGTTTTATTAAATTCTTACAATTCCATCAAGTGGTAATTAGATGTCCATTTTACAGAGAAAAAACCCAACCACTCAAAAAAGGGACAGTGATCTGGTGCCAGGTATGAAGGACTGGCCTTCGAGCCCAGGGCTGCTTGATTCCAAACCCCCACTCTTTCTACTCTGTCACTCTGACCCGCCTGGGGGCTTGGGGGCTGAAATGTGACAGCCACACGGAGACCAGTCAGCACTCTCCCCTTTGGGTCAGCGCCCCTCCATCTCTCACCTCATCCTTGGATACATGGGGTTTCCATGTGGATTTCCCAGATGAGAGGCAAATGGCTTCGCTCCATCATTTCGGATCAATACTAGTAAGTGAACTCTAGGACTAGTGTGCACAGTGGACACGACCTCCCAGCTCCACCCAGGTATTCTGTTTCCCGAGGTGACTCATTGTATCTGGTCCTCATCCACGGGCCAACCTGCCAAGGACGCTGAAGGCATCCATTCGCTCTGGGCTGTATGTCTCCATCCCCTGGGGATTTCCACCTCAAAGACCTTCTGCTCCAATGTCCAGGGCAGGCTCGCTCTCTGGTGCCTGGGCAGGGTTTGTGGTGGGACTGACTGGGGATCCCCACCATGTGGTTTTTCTGACGTTTTTCTCAGGGGAAACATTCACCCATACACTCAGCCCTGCAACATGGGGCCGTGCTAGGGGACATTCATCAGGAGCCCTGAGCAAGGTCAGAGCGATCAGACCTAACGAGTCACAAGGGCCCGGCCGGCATGGCTCAGTGGTTGAGCATAGACCTATGAACCAGGAGGTCACGGTTTGATTCCCTGCCCGGGTTGCAGGCTCAATCCTCAGTGGGGGGCGTGCAGGAGGCAGCCGATCAATGATTGATTCTCTCTCATCATTGATGTTTCTATCTCTCTCTCCCTTTCTTTCCTCTCTGAAATCAATAAAAATATACTGTATATACTGGTATATTTTTTTTTAATATTTTTATTGATTTCAGAGAGGGGAAGATAGGGAGAATCATTGATTGGCTGCCTCCTGCATGCCCCACACTGGGGATCGAGCCCACAACCCCGGCATGTGCCCTTGACCGGAACCGAACCCAGGACCATTCAGTCCACAGGCCGACGCTCTATCCACAGAGCCAAACCAGCTACGGCAATGCTGGTATATTTTTAAAGACTCTGCCTTAGCCGGTTTGGCTCAGTGGATAGAGCGTCAGCCTGTGGACTGAAGGGTCCCAGGTTCGATTCCAGTCAAGGGCACATGCCCAGGTTGTGGGCTCGATCCCGAGTAGGGGACGTGCAGGAGGCAGCTGATCAATGATTCTCTCTCATCATTGATGTTTCTATCTCTCTCTCTCTCCCTCTCCCTTCCTCTCTGAAATAAATATATATTTATATTTATTTTTTTAATTTTTTTTAAGACTCCCAAAGGAAGCAGTGGTCAAGAGAAATGTCCCTGGCGAAGCTGCCTGCTCCCTCTGGGTGAAAAGTCGGAGGGGAATACCGGGTGTGGTGGGGTTGGTGTGGACTCCAGAATGTTTCATGAGCCCGGCTCACCCCCTCTCCTAGCTGCGGAGAGGAGAGCCGTCGAGGCTGCTGGGAAAAGGGTTCATGTTGATTTCCCAACACAAAGAGCAGATTAGTCAACTTGGAAAAAATTCAGAGAAGCTGAAACCCTTCCCGAACTCCCGGTTCCATAAATCAGCTGAGACAGTAATCCGCCCTGCACATTCGGGAAAGCTGGCCTTGCATCACCGACCAGGCCCAGAGAAACAGCCCTCGATTGTGACTTCAGTCGGTGATAACTGGAGCCAGCTACGAAGGACCCCGTCCGAGAGGAGATGTGTGGAAAGGAAAAATGGGTTCAGGGAGAGGAGGGAGGCCAGTGGCACTTACATGCTGCCTAAGATCCTGCTTCTGGGGTCCGTGGACAAACAGTCCTGTCTCTGGAGAAATACCCCCCATGCGGCGAAGGGGTGGTTTACCAGGCTTTAGGGCAGTGGTTCTCAACCTGTGGGTCGCGACCCCTTTGGCGGTCGAACGACTCTTTCACAGGGGTCGCCTAAGACCATCCTGCAGATCAGATGTTTACATTACGATTCACAACAGTAGCAACATGACAGTGATGAAGTAGCCACGGAAATAATTTATGGTTGGGTCACAACATGAGGAACAGTATTTAAAGGGTCACAAGGTTGAGAACCACTGCTTTAGGGGGAATAGAGAAGGCCTCCCAGAGCAGTGATGCTTCTGTTGTCCAAATTCCACGCCTAGGAGACAGCCTTCTGCTAATAATGACATAGTCGCCCGAGAGCCCCTCTATGAGAAAGGATGGCAGCTCTCCCCCTGAGGGCACGGACGGGAGGCCCCGGCATTCTGGTCACTGGGGAGGGGGACCTGACTGCGGATTCTGCTGGAGTTCGGATGGACCTGTCCGTGTGGAAATATAGACCAAGAGCTGTAAAATCCTTCTTTGACCCTTTCCTTCTACTGTGGGGCCTAACGCTCTCACGTTCATATCAATGCTATTTCTAGGTGATGGAAACATGAGAAACATTGAAATGTTTTCCTTTCTAAAATACAGGTGTAGACGACATTAAGTCACACATGTGAC
Organism: Myotis yumanensis; assembly: GCF_028538775.1. NCBI lineage: Eukaryota > Metazoa > Chordata > Mammalia > Chiroptera > Vespertilionidae > Myotis > Myotis yumanensis. The sequence goes on along the minus strand of NW_027223773.1, from coordinate 6,130,628 downwards.
ATAACGCTGAATTAAAAGTGGAACACCACATGGTAGTCAAACGCTTGTTAGAATTCTATAAAGTCTGTGTAGAGACATTATTAAGGGGAGGAAATACATTTCGAGGAGTGGGAACAGTTTCTAATGAAGTGTTCACCCCTCTGGCAGGCACTGCAGCCGAAGGAGGAGGACCCATGGGCACAGGACTAGGTCAGGACTGGCAGAGGAAAGAACACCTAGGCTAGGATTACTGATGTCCCACCTTTGGCACCCAGGCCAGTCCAACCGGCCCGCTAGCCGTGGGCCACACGGACCCAAGGGAATACATGCCACCTGGTGGCTGGATCTGAACATTACAGCTCCGTTGATTCTTGGAGGTCAGACTAACTAATAAGAAAAAACGAGGTAGCTGGCCGTTTTGGGTAAGCTTTTCATGCACCCAAAAGCATCTTACCTGGCTCCTGGCTTATCATTGCCATTTCCTGAAAACCCTCTTACTACCTATTTGCCAGGTTTCTCAGTCACGCCTTTTCTCACCCTCAGTCAATATAATGTCTTTAGTATCATCTTTCATTTGAAAACGTAACGTATCTTGAATGATCAAGACTCAGTCCTCGAGGACTGGAAAGCCATCCCTTTACCCTGGGAACGCTCTCTAATTCTTCTCCAGAAACACAGCAATATATTTTATTATTAAGCAATCAAAAGATGAATTCACAAAGGTAACTCACATTCTGTGTCACTGTCCTTTTTTTTTTTTTTTTTTTTTGAATGGCTCATTCATTATAGAACACTATCCCCATCATTCAACCAACCCTTGATAATCCTTTGGGATATATCTGGGCAATTAAAATAGCAGCATTTCCTTTCTCGTCTATTTGTGTTACTGTTATTATTCGTGTCCTTCAAGAGAGACCTGTCTGTTTGAAAGGACAGCCCCCCTCCACGTGACAAGTCCTGATTTGACATGGAAAAGGTGAGGAAGTTTCTCTGGAAAGAAACTTCCGGATGCCGACACTGACTCCCTTAGTTTTTGCTGATTGCCCTTCCTGCTGACTTCTACTTCCTCGTTACTCAGCTGACCGATCCTCATCTATTTGTCATGAGATTAAATGGGTCACAGCAGCCCAGCCGGTGTGACTCAGCGGTTGAGCACTGACCTATGAACTAGGAGGTCACGGTTCAATTCCTGGTTATGGCACATGCCCAGGTTGCAGGGCTCCATCCCCAGTGTGGGGCATGCAGGAGGCAGCCAATCCATGATTCTCATCATTGATGTTTCTATCTCTCTCTCCCTCTCCCTTCCTCTCAGAAATCAATAAAAATTTATTTTTTTAAAAAATGGATCAATTAGCCGAAACCGGTTTGGCTCCGTGGATGGAGCGTCGGCCTGCGGACTGAAAGGTCCCGGGTTCGATTCCGGTCAAGGACATGTGCCTTGTTTGTGGGCACATTCCCAGTGGGAGATGTGCAGGAGGCAGCTGATCGATGTTTCTCTCTCATCGATGTTTCTAACTCTCTATCTCTCTCCTTTCCTCTCTGTAAAAAATCAATAAAATATATATTTTTTTAAAAACGGGTCAATTAAACACCAGTCCCTTCTCTTTTCCCCCACTTGAACCATCATGCTCGTGTAAAGGCCAGAAGTATGAAACAGATTGGCAAGTGCTGGTCACATAGGATGTGAAGTAGGGAAAGTGTTGGGGAGGGGGAGGGTCAGGGTCCGGCTCCTCCTTCCAATTTTTAGGTTCATCATGGCTTTGGCAAGTCCTCACTCTGCCACCCCATCCATCCTCACACCTGTCCACTCAAAGGTGGGGCCCCCTCAGCGCTTCAGTCCATCTTCCCCCACCTGGACGGTCTGGGCCTGGTCAGGAAATGTTCCCAACCCTCTTTCTCTAAACCCACCTCGCCACAGCACCCCGACTGCTTGCTCTTTTTCAAACTCATGGATCTTTAGGAGATATACACCAAGAGAAACGTGAGAACAGAGACACAAAAGACTTCAGAAAACAGGTGGCATTCGTCTAAGACCGTGGTCGGCAAACTGCGGCTCGGGAGCCACATGCGGCTCTTTGGCCCCTTGAGTGTGGCTCTTCCTAAGCCTTAGGAGGACCCTAATTAAGTTAATAACAATGTACCTACCTATATAGTTTAAGTTAAAAAAATTTGGCTCTCAAAAGAAATTTCAACCGTTGTACTGTTGATAATTGGCTCTGTTGACTAATGGGTTTGCCGACCACTTAGACTCTGAGAAGCCCTCCCGTTAACTGGCCGCCAACACGTTGGTTATTTTTTGTTCCCTTGGTTCTTGCTGTGCTTGTCCATGATCAAAACAGCAGAAAAGCCCTGGCCAGTTTGGCTCAGTGGATAGAGCGTAGGCCTGCGGACTGGAGGGTCCCAGGTTCGATTCCGGTCAAGGGCACGTGCCCAGGCTCAATCCAAGTGGGGGGCGTGCGGGAGGCAGCTGATCAAGGATTCTCTCTCATCATTGATGTTTCTATCTCTCTCCCTTGCTCTCTAAAATCAATTAAAAAATATACATTTAAAAAAACAGCAGAAAAGAGTTAACATCGCCAGTAATGAGACAAGCTGACAACACGAGCTTCTCAGTAGGGTAACACACCAGGAAGGATGCTATCTTTGCCAAAAATGCACAACACAAATCTAATCATGAGAAAACAAAGACAAATCCAAACTGAGTGACATTGTACAAAACTACTTGTCTATGTGCTTACAAATGGCAAGGTCCTGAAAGATAAGAAAGACTGAGGAGTTGTTCCAGATGAAAGGAGACTGAGGGGTCATTTCAAGGGCATTCTTGAGACAAGCAGCAACATTTGAATATGGACCGTATATTAGATAATAGTATTTATTATATCAAGGCTGAATTTCCTGAATTTTATAACTGAACTGTTGTTATACAAGAGACTGTCCTTGTTCTTAGGAGATATCTGCTCATGTATTTTTGAAGTAAAAAGGTGCAAATAGTTTAGGAGAAAAATACTGTGAATATATATAAAGTCATAAAACAAATGTGACAAAATGTTAAAATTGAGGTCAAGGGAATGTGGGAGTTCTTCGTCCTATTCTTGTCACTCTTCTGTAAGTTTGAAATTACTTCTAAAAAAGAAAACACAAAAATAGAATAACATTGAAGAATCAGGTCCTCCACTGCTATTTTTGGATGGATTTTTCATGCAAGGAAGGGGGAGAGTTTACACGGAGCCCTCTGGCACTTGCATTTTTAAGCTGAGCGGTCACGAGGATTAGATTGTTTGTCTATGTGGGCCGGGCAAGGTTTTTCTCTTATCAGAAAGAAGGCACTGATTTGCCTCACGGGTTCTCCTAACTAACCCTGCAGCACTCCACCCACGCAGTTCGTGGGACAGCTTGCTGTTCTCTGTTCACAAATAATAATAGTTGATGAGTAATAAGTGCTTATGTCTGAAACATTGAACCAACCTTTATTGATTTCAGAGAGGAAGGGAGAGGGAGAGAGAGATAGAAACACCAATGATGAGAGAGAATCATGGATCAGCTGCCTCCTGCACGCCCCCCACTGGGGATCGAGCCCACAACACGGGCATGTGCTCTGACCAGGACTTGAACCGTGACCTCCTGGTTCAGAGGTCAACGCTCAACCAACTGAACCATACTGGCCGGGCAAGCTAACCTTTAATAGTATTAGGACATTTAATTCCCATAACAATCTGATGAGGTATGTAGTATTACTATACCACTTTTACAAATGAAGAAACTGAGGCACAGAGAAGGTAAATACATTTCACAAGGTCACAGAACTGCTCCAGGGACAAGCCAGGATTTCAAATCAGGTCTGTCTGACTCCAGCATCAATGCTCTTCACTACTGTGTTACTTAACCACGGAACCGTGGCTCCTGGGTGGACTCTGGTCTTTGGGGATAGGAGAGTCCTGGTGGGAAGAAGGCACATACCTGGATAGAGAGGGTACCAGGCAGACATACTAGTAAGCACATCAGATACCACATCAATCTGTCAGCACAACCAGCCCACAGGCTCCTGCAGGCCAGAAGCCAGGGTGCATTGGAAGCAGTTGTTGAATGTTGATCCACAAGGTCAAATGCCCCCTTTACAAGGTCATGTTTGGCCACAGAGACCGAAGCACCAGGTCACACATGGCAAGGGTCCCGAACCCAGGGAGACGGCTTCACTGGGGGCTCCCCAGGGTCAGGAAGAGATCTTTCTCTCACGAGGTGAACATGCCCCACGCACTCAGTGTGTGACAGGCACTGGGCCACCGTGGGGAAGAGTCCCGGCCAGGAAGGAGCTCTGAGAAACAAAACTCATACATCCGATGGCCAGCACCTCTGGTACAATCATCACAGACTGGAGACAGGCCTCCGCGCGGGACCTGCAGACACGGTGCAACATGCCCTGCACAGCAAAACCCGTACCTAGTAATGGGCACAAGCCTTCATGGAACGCACAGCTCGATAAGGTTATACTCGCCAGCACAGGGCTAACCCTGAATGTGGACCGTATGGGGTCGACACTCTAACCAACTGAGCTGCCTGGCCCGGGCTAGCTTATTCTTGATAAACGGAGAAAAATATCCAGAAGGAATGTTTACATGAAGTAAAAGTGGATGCTTTGGGGGAATGAGACTAAAAGGTGGGGCAGGAGTCTGCTGCCTTTAGTGCTATTTTTAAAAATCTCAGTGCAATAAGATGTTGACTTAAAAAATGCTGATGCAATGTAACTAGGCAGGTGTCATCCTTGGTAGAGCGGCTTACTACCTATTGTCTAGAGCTGTACTAGGTTATATGGTAGCTGCTATGGTATGTGACTTTTACATTTTAAAATAAGGTGAATTGAGAACATACAACTAAAAGATCAAAGAGGAGATCTCTGCTAAATCCAGGGATATGAGAAAGAGAATAGAAAAATTATATAAGGATACTGGAGTCAAAAAGTTGATATAGCCCAGCCAGTGTGGCTCGGTGGTTAAGCATCGACCTATGAACCAGGAGGTCACAGTTCTAGTCTGGTCAGGGCACATGCTCTGGTTGCCAGCTCAGTCCTCATTAGGGGGCGTGCAGGAAGCAGCCAATCAGTGATTCTCTCTCCTCATTGATGTTTCTATTTCTCTCTCTTCATCTCCGAAATCAATATATATATATTTAAAGTTTATATAGGGTGTCCCAAAATTCACGCAAGATTTGCAATTCAATTCAATTGAACATCTTGCGTGAATTTTGGGACATCCTATATAAACACGGTGCACGAAATTCATGCTCGGGTAGGGTCCCTAGGCCTGGTCGGTGATCAGGGCTGATCAGATTCCCCGCCTCTCTGCCTCCCCACCTCCTCCTTCCCTCGTTCCCTCAGCTGCCCCGCTGCTGATCGCCTGCCATGTTCCTTGCCACCCCTTGGTGGTCAGCGCATGTCATAGCGAACAACCGAACTCCCGTTCTCCGGGTCGAACTCCTGAGGGGACACTTTGCATATTAGCCTTTTATATACATAGATAAACAGACAACCCCGGGACAGAACAGAATAAAGAAACCACGTGAACACAATGGATTCCGAGCCAAATCTTTTGAAAAGAGTAGCTCTGAGGAGAGAGAGCCTATTGTGTAAGCGCTAGGGAAGCAGAAGGGATGAAATCTGAGAAAGAGAAGCGGGCAGATCCAGGGTGAACCTGACTAGAAAGGCCCCAGTTGCATGGGGGCGGGGGAAATGCTGTTTCGCTAGGCTCCTATTCTGTGTTCTTTGAGGCCTTCCTCTCTCATACAATCTAAAGCAGTGATGGCAAACCTTTTGAGCTCGGTGTGTCAGCATTTTGAGAAACCCTAACTTAACTCTGGTGCCGTGTCACACATAGAAATTTTTTGATATTTGCAACCATAGTAAAGCAAAGACTTATATTTTTGATATTTATTTTATATATTTAAATGCCATCTAACAAAGAAAAATCAACCAAAAAAATGAGTTCGTGTGTCACCTCTGACACGCGTGTCATAGGTCCGCCATCACTGATCTAAAGTGTTAGGTATCTGATCCAAGAGACAAATTCACAGCTAATTCCTCTCCACAAATACCCGTGGTCTGTCACATGACTTTTTCCACAGCACCTGAGCATGTCTTCACTGTGAGCAGTATATCAACCGAAGAAACATCCAAACCTGGGAGGATTTTTTGAGTATATTTGAGCCAAACTGAGGACAATTGCTGGGAAACAAAATCTCAATGGATGGAGAAAATGCTCTACAGGATGGTGGTTTTAACACCTTGTTGTGTGTTTTTTTAAATATATTTTATTGATTTTTTACAGAGAGGGAGAGAGATAGATAGTTAGAAACATTGATGGGAGAGAAACATCGATCAGCTGCCTCCTGCACATCTCCCACGGGGGATGTGCCCGAAACCACGGTACATGCCCTTGACCGGAATCGAACCTGGGACCTTTCAGTCCGCAGGCCGATGCTCTATCCACTGAGCCAAACCGGTTTTGGCTTAACACCTTGTTTTATACATTACAGTCAAAGGAGGAGGCGCAAGGGGTTACAAGAAATACATTGGTGATAGATTAGGGAGGTGGGAGAAAGCAACGCAGGGAAACCTCTGGGACTGGATAAAAAGTAAAACAAACGGACATAATTATTTTACATTTGTGGGTATAGGACAGTGAGCAGCTAACCAACTGAGCTATGTGGCCAGGGCTGGACAAATCTTTACCCAGAGAAAAAGCATCATTTTTGCTGCAAAAGCAAGTTTGTGTAATAGGACCCCAGAGCTCTCTGTACCTCGGTTCCCTCATCTGTTCCTGCCGCGCGTGGTTGTCCAAATGCCCGAGTGCTGGCTTTAAAGGTGTTTATTCCAAATATTCGGATGAGCAGTACAGCCTGTCGCTGCCCCTTTAAGAATTCATTGAATCCTTTCAAACCAACGGGCTTCGTCCTTTATAGACGCAAGAAACAAGGGGATGAACCGAGCAGAAACCCAGCCCTTGAGGGCTTGCCCGAGTGTCTCAAATGGGTATGAGATGTTCTTTTGGGAGCGCCGCCTTTAAAGAAAAGTAATTCCGTTTCCTGAAATAGTTCGGGCTTCAAGTGAAGCTGTTGCGCAGGAGAGTTGAGTTATATAACCTCTAGAAGTTTTCTTCCAACCCGCCCCGCCCCCACCCCCTCATTTCAAAGAGAATCAGGAAGGCTCCTAGGAGAAGGTTATTGTGTCCACATCTTGCCAAAAATGTAAGAAAAGAAACTCCCGCTCGGCTCCAGAGGGACAATTATACTTCCTAAAAATACAATGAGCCTCGGCGAGGAAAATGAAAAGGTTGCTAAAGCAGAAGGTTGGTCGTTCTCTTCTGGCCTCCGTTCATCACTGTGTGATTTACTTTCATGGCAGCCTGTCATTTCGAACTGGGTGACTCAGCGGCCTGGTGGTGGGTTACAGGGCGTTTTTGTCCACGGTCACCCATCCGCCCAGAAAGACACTGGTGTTTAATCACTGCAGAGACCTGTTCCCCACCGAATATTATTCTCCATCGTCACCTCCTGGCCCGCATCCAATCAGGAAGATGGGTGCTTCCACTTTTACCTGCAGCAGAAGAGCAAGGGGAAGACGGAGCAGGACCCCCGATGAGGGTTGTGGCTCATTTCTGATGGTCAGACGTGAAAAGCTCTTTCACATCCTAATTTGGCCCATCGGTTCCTAAAGCGGCAGCACGGAATTTATACTCGTAACTGCCCTTTATCGCTCTTCCAAGAATGAAATTGTCTTCCCCAATGGAAGTTGAAGGGAACGAATGAATTGGTGTTTGGGGCGGGAGTGCTCTCTAATTGCAAAGCACGATGAGTCTCACCAAGCACTCTTGTCCTTATGTGGTCAGTGAGGAAGATGACATCCTCAAAGCTGTGCTTTCATTGGGTCAGCAGAATCCACCAAGACTCGGATCCCCTCTCTGACCAGGTCTGGTCACAGCGACAAGTGACTTTCAAGCTCATGTCCACGTGATCTGAACTTCCTGATTTGCCCCAGAAAGAGGGTCCCAGTGTTTGCCCCTGGGCCTGACCTTGTCTGCTTAGATTTGGGTGCTTTTGCCTGCCCTTTAACTTGTGACTCGTCCCCCTGGGTTCCTGACCCATTTTTTGACCTTTGGCAACAGCCTGCTCCTTAGGGATCTGCCTGTAGAGATCCTTGCCTTCCACCAATTCTTAATTCTGATTGTTGGGCTCCTGGACCAGGCCAATCCATGCTGTCGGAGCGAGAGGGGCGGGGGACGGAGATGTTCTTAACCGGAAACCATCAAGACCAGATCTGGTGATTAATGCAGACAGACAACCCAAGGACTCAGGGACCACACGAATGTCCAAAGGCGGGGAGGGGTGGTGTGTGCAACCTGCTGTAAGGTTTAGATTTCATATATTATCTATACATGAGGTTCGTATTAAGGAGAGGCAGACTTTTCAAACCTCGGTCACAAAACACAGAGTGTAGCCCTCAAAATGCACCCTGGATCACATGGCAAAAGATAGGTAGTCACAGAACTGCTGGTGGGCCCACCGTGTCACTCATGCCCTGAGGACAGCAAATGAGGTGTCCATTGAAGACCAAGAAGTGCAGGAGATGTGGAAATTCTGGGGACGTCTCTATCATTTACAAATACAAAGGCATGGTGTGTAAAATTGCTTCCACTCCATGGGGAGACTATTATTCTACATGCTCAGATGTGTCAGGGTGTTTTAAGAGCAGTTTGGACATGTAATACTTTAAACAATAAAGAATTTAAAAATTTTTTAAAAGCAGTCTGGACAATGAAAGGCTCCTGTAGAAGACCAGAGGAATGCTAGGTGGGGAGTCAGAAGGTTTGGCTAGAGAACTTGCTCAGGCCCTCATCAGCTGGCTCTCAATTCCTTCCTCTGAAAAAAAGTGAGGAAAGTGATTCTATATCGCATGTTTAGCCCTTCCCGCTCTGAATGAGTCATTGACCTTGAGATGGAATCACAAGCCTGGAAAGGCTCTTAGAAGTTACTTAATTCAATGTCTAACCCTTCAGGGACATGGAGGACAGCCTCTTCTGGCCCAGCTCATGCCCTTTCCACACAATTCTTTTCAGGAGAAAGGACTTCTAGACCTTCAACGGCCACCCTCCTCTCTCTACTCTCTACCAGGAGTCCAAATGCTAGCCTCCTAGACAGCATCATCCAAACTGAATCCTGTGCCCACATGACAGCTCTGTATATCCCCCCTCCTATGTTCTCTTTCTCCAGCAAAGCATCGTTGGTTGCCTCACACATTCCTCCCAGGCTGAGGTTTCAAGTCCCCTCTCCACCCATTCACTCTTGTCTGGCTCTGCCCTGTGCTGTCGTCATCCTTCTGAAACCCTGCATTTACTTTTGCTTCCTCCCAAGACTCCAATAAATCAACATAATAGATTTTTTTTTTAAAGCACAAACTCACAAATATAAAGAGAGTGGAGAGGTCATTGTAGTAATAAAATTTCAGAATCTGAAAAGCTGATGGACAAGAGATAACTAACTTAGCACATCTGAGAAAGCCAGTCCTGAAGCCAGCAATGGGCAAAAGCCAAGAAACTATGTGATGGGCTCCCTCAAAGTCCTTCGAGGCTCAGGAATTGATGGCTTGAGGTTCTACTGGAAGTGAAGAGGAAGGTGGGCCAAAACAGGTGGACTGGATGAAGAAATTTCCCAGAAAGTGGGGCAAACCAACAGAAAGGAGGGAAACTGGAGTGTGGAGACAAGAAAAAGGATCATTCCAGAATGTCTAATACTCAAATGACAAGAGTTCTATACAGGAAGAATAAGAAAACACTGAGGGGAGAAAGTCATCAAAGAAATAATTCAAGAAAATCTTCTGAGCCCTAACCGGTTTGGCTCAGTGGATAGAGCGTCGGCCTGCGGACTGAATGGTCCCAGGTTCGATTCTGGTCAAGGGCATGTACCTGGGTTGCGGGCACATCCCCAGCAGGAGGTGTGCAGGAGGCAGCTGATCGATGTTTCTCTCTCATCGTTGTTTCTAACTCTCTATCCCTCTTCCTTCCACTCTGTAAAAAATCAATAAAATGTTTTTAAAAAAAGAAAAAGAACATTTTCTGAGAACTGAAAGGCATGTTTTCAGATGGACAGGAACAACCCAACATCCAGCACAATATCTGAAAATAGAACTGGGTCACACCAAAGAACTAGATTGTCCTCGTCCAGAAGATACCACAGGCCTGTTTAGTGACTAGACCAGGGGTGGGGAAACTTTTTGACTCGAGGGCCACAATGGGTCCTTAAACTGGACCAGAGGGCCGGAACAAAAGCATGGATGGAGTGTTTGTGTGAACTAATATAAATTCAAAGTAAACATCATTACATAAAAGGGTACGGTCTTTTTTTTTAGTTTTATTCATTTCAAACGGGCTGGATCTGGCCCGCGGGCCGTAGTTTGCCCACGGCTGGACTAGACTCTCCTGAAGAAATTCTAAGAAAGAATAACTGCTAAGACCATGGCCGTGTCACACCAGGGGTGTGCCCAGAGGAACCGTGTCCCTGTCCCCGAGACAGGGCCTCCCTGAAGAATTCTATTCTCATTGCACCCTCTTTCTTCCCTGTCTTGACAAACATTTTGCTCTGGGCAACAGAGGAGCTGCAAATGAGAGTCCCTGAGTCCTGGCCAGTGTGGCTCAGTTGGTGGAACATTTCATCCTGTGCACCAAAAGGTCGCCGGTTCGATTCCTGGTCAGGGCACATACCCAGGTTGCAGACTAGATCCCCAGTAGGGGGCATGCAGAAGACAGCCAATCAATGTTTCTCTCTCATCGATGTTTCTCTCTCTTTCTCCCTCTCCCTTCCTCTCTCTAAAATGAATAAAAACATATTTTTAAAAAATGAGAGTCCCCCAAACTGAGTCCCTTTCCATCCTTCTAATCAAGGTCACAGGAAAGGGAGGGACAGACAGACAACCAGGGAGGGAGAGGGCGATTGAAACAGATAGTCAATGGGAATGAAACAATTACATTCAATTTACGATTATGACCAATAAATACCACTTACAATAATTTTATTCAACAAATATTTATTCAGCTGCTACCATGTGTAGGCATTATACTGGGCACCACTGAAACAGTGATGCCAAGGTTGCCCTAATCCTCAATAGGCCCATCTGTTGGGCATCTGCCTACGTCACTGTGCACTTGTTCCGAATATGGCCCTAAGAAATGGAGGACAAGGAGAGGGTGTAGGATAGGATGTCCAAGTGGCCAGGGTACTCTGCTGGGTGACACAGCTCCCTTGAACTGTATTCTGGGCAGCTCATCGCCATGTATCCTGTAGTCTCTTGTCACATCAGCCCTTTTCCATGGGGCACTTGAGCCCTACACAAGTGACCAGTGATAAAATTTAGCAGACACTCACCAAGCGAGGACCAAGGGCAGCCAAAAATCCCAAACTTTTCTTTTTTTTAAAAATTGGTTTGAGAAAGAGAGGAAGGGAGAAAGAGAGAAACATTGATTTTTTGTTCTACTTAGTTATGCATTCATTGGTTGATTCTTGTATGTGCCCACAACCTTGGCGTATCAGGACAACACTCTAACCAGCTGAGCTACCCCAGCCAGGGCAAAACCCAACCTTGAGAAACCCTAGTTCTGAGGACATTAGGGGGAATTTTTTTTAATCATGTTAAGGAAACATGAAATAATTCCTGAAGAGAAAGAGGAGAAAAAAAGAAAGAACAAGAGCCGAAAACCAATCATCAGTGGTAATACAACAATTACTATAACTGCCTAAGCCTAGAACCAATTGTTCCAATGGCTTAGAATGCCTCGGTGCTTAGCCAAAAACAGAATGCCGACCAAGTCAAGTCCTACCAATTCCTTTTTGAGTTCTTCCTGGTACCATAGTTTTAAAAATGTGTGACTATTGTTACTATTTGCTTGTGTGTCATATAGGACATGCCTTATTCCAAAAGAACAGGTTTAAGGTAGCATGCTAGTATAATATCTTCCGAGAGAAATTGAACAGTCAAGCTGTTTTCTTTATTTCTCATAAAAAGGAATTTTGAGCCCTTGCCGGTTAGGCTCAGTGGATAGATCATCGGCCTGTGAACTGAAAGGTCCCAGGTTCGATTCCGGTCAAGGGCACATGCTGGGGTTGCGGGCTCGATCCCCAGTGGGGGACTTGCAGGAGGCAGCCGATCCATGATCCTCTCTCATGGATGTTTCTCTCTCTCTCGCCCTCTTCCTTCCTCTCTGAAATCAATAAAAATAAAAAATAAAAAAGGAATTTTGAGTGCCTAGAGGGGAAAAAAAAACCAAAAACTACCTCAGTAGGAAAGGAGTACAATATCCTGTGTATTAAAATAACATTCAGAAATCCTCTATCACAGGAATGACACCCAAAATGTGCATTTTGAAGCCGGCATTTTGCAGAGGGAAGAATGTTATGTGCTGGGTAAATACTTAGAGAAAGTGAGATTATGTCTAAGCTGCAGAGATGAAGGCGATACCGTAGGAGATAGTGCTGTGGTGTAATGCTGTGTCAAGCTCTGTAACAGGAAGCATTTCTTGCCAGAGTTTAAAATGTGGTCATAAAATAACCCACTAACAGTGGATGCCTGACCAGCAATCGGCTCTAGATAATGCCTAGAACAGCGGTTCTCAACCTGTGGGTCGCGACCCCTTTGGCGGTCGAACGACCCTTTCACAGGGGTCGCCTAAGACCATCCTGCCTATCAGATATTTACATGACGATTCATCACAGTAGCAACATTACAGTTATGAAGTAGCAACGAAAATAATGTTATGGTTGGGTCACAACATGAGGAACTGTATTTAAAGGGCCAGAAGGTTGAGAACCCCTGGCCTAGAACATATTATTTTTCACTAAAATGAAAAGGTGGTTCCTTTTCTAGCCTGTACTTACATTGATGGCTTTTCACACACACACACACACACACACACACACACACACACACACACACCTTTATTATTGTGAATCACTTGGAAAGCTTATTCCTGACCTTGGTCACCTTGACTCTTTGGGGAGATCATTATGCTGACGGATTCTGAAGCTTGTTTGCCAGGAAATGAAGGTGTGGGAGGATGGAGCCATTTTTCCTCGGTGACTGTGATGGGGACAGGCTGGGAGCCATGTCCTTGGATGGCAGCAGCCCTTTGCTGCCACCCCGAACTTTGACCTTCAATGACATGTCACAAGGCCTAGGACGTGTTTACATAGAAACAGGAAGGAAAATAATTTCAATCTGGCCTTCCTAAGCAGGTCTTCCTGGACCCTAACGGAAATCTCGATTTTAATTTTCAACATGTCACTCTCGTTTAAAGGTAATGGTGCAGACATTTCCAATAACCATGCACATGAGGAAGGTCTGCTGAAGAACCAGCCGTCCCCCACCAACTGGTACAGGTGGAAATAGACCTGAAGGTCATTTGTCCGTTCGTGAAGGTCATCCATCCATCCATATTTATAGAGCAACAGCTGCGTGCACAGTGCCAGACGAAGCAGGAGCATAATAAAGACCCAGCTACTCAGGACCCTTCAGGTCAGGGGGGAAATGAGGTAATAGAATACGCCGATGAAGTGACAGTGGAAGGCCTTGCGTTGTTAAATGACAAATGAATGGAGCAGGCATTCAGTAGCTTCTCACTTTCTGAGAAGTCAGATACACTAGAGATGGCGAGGCCTCCTTCCCTGGTGGAGCCCAGCTGCCCGTGTTCGAATCCTGGCTCTGCCCCTGGCCAGCCCTACCATCTGGAACAAGTTGCTTGACCTGTCTTTGCCTCAGTTTCCTGATCTGTAAGGAGCCAAGGTGGGGGTGGGGGTGGGGGATACCGTAGAGGCAAAAACTGACCCTTTGCCTTGTTTCTAATACAATTACATGATTTACATTCCCTAGTGTGTGGGGGGAACACTTTGAATCTGAGATAAATCAAAATTACAGTCCCCCTGACTGTCTGTGGTCCCCAAAATAATAACATCTTGAATATTTCCCATAAACTCCCTTTTTTTAAAAAAAAGCACAATTTTATCTCTTATTTTTGCTATGCTGGTGTCTGAAGATACATCTTGACCTTGGAGAATAGGGTAATCATGTGAGCACGTGGTCGCCGTCGCCGTTCCTCCCGGAACAGATATGCAAACAGGGTAACCTTGGTAACTCCCCAGGTTGTATCCCTTTAAATCCTTGTGTTTATATTTGCTGAGCCAGAGCTTCTGAGGGCTGACGCTCCTGCGTTCTCTGCCAAGTAAACGATTTCTTTCCTTTTTTAGATGCTTCTGTCTCAGTCTTCCTTTAATAGTAACAATAGAACCTGCTTCCTGGAGCTTTTGTATGGATTAAGTGAGTTAATATTTATAAAGCACATAGCACAGGGCTGGGCTTTTGTGGGATGAGGAAGTAGAGTAGTATGAGAAGGCTTCCCAGAGCAGAGCAGACGTCACCCGGTCCAGAAAAATGAGTAGGATTTAGAGGGAATGAGGGAAGGGCGTGAGGATAAGAGCCGTGCAGCTGAAGGACACGAGCAGCCTCACTGGAATGAACAAAGGATTCGCTGTGAGTATGGCAGAGAGGTAGCATGACTGCAGGACCCCTGTGAATTGCACACGGAAGGGCCTGGTCTTCTTGGTGAAGATAATAGTTAGGGAGAGGTTCGTGGTGATGACATGACTTGGCCACGACTCTGCTGTAAGAAGCCCTTTCTTCCAAAAGTGCCTTTGGGAGCCATGGCCCCTGAGAGTCCTGAATTGCTGTGTGAAGTTTCACTTCATTTTGCAAGCTGCCTGCTGCCTTTGCTGAAAATCACCATGGCTTCCTGTCCGCTCCCTCCAACCCGAGTGATGTCAGTGGCTGCTCTCTCCTGGCGATGGGCTCAGAGGTGGCAATGGAAGGCGTCTTGTAACTTTATTACAGAAGCCACAATGAGCTTCTCCAGCGTGTCCTAAGAGTATTGTTCTCCTGCCTTCCTATATAATAAAAGGGTAATATGCAAATTGAAACAGCAGAACGACTGGGAATGACTGGTCACTAGGACACACACTGGCCACCAGGGGCAGACGCTCAATGCAGGAGCTGCCCCTGGTGATCAGAGTGCTCCCACAGGGGGAGCTCTGCTCAGCCACAAGCCAGGCTGCCAGCTGCCAGCACAGTGGTGGTAGCAGGAGCCTCTCCTGCCTCCTCAGCAGCACTAAGGATGTCCGACTGCAGCTTAGGCCTGCTTCCCCTGGCAAGTGGACATCCCTCAAGGGCTCCCGGGCTACCAGAGGGATGTCTGACTGCCAGCTTAGGCCTGATCCCCCAGGGAGTGGGCCTAAGCCAGCAGGTGGACATCCACCGAGGGATCCCAGACTGCGAGAGGGCATAGGCTGGGCTGAGGGACCCCCCCCCCCCCAGTGCACAAACTTTTGTGCACCAGGCCTCTAGTCTTACTATATGTGAGGTCAAACCACTGCAGCTCATCATGCAGTTTCTACAAGCATGCTGTAAGCTAGACAGCGTCCATTTCCGGGCTGGTTCTAGAACCCCTCTGCCACTCATTATAACAAACCAAGAAGCTGAATTCATTTATGGACCAGACTAGAAAGCATGACTAATGCTCTGTAAACTCTGCATGTGAAGATTAAATCCCTTTTGCTTCTGCATCTTGTTTTCTTGTCTCTGAAATTCTATCCTTCCTTCTTAATTTGATTTTCTAATTTAAAAAATAAATCAATACATTATGTGCAGGAAACAAAGAGCTTTTACAATCTTCTGCCAGTTAAAACCTTTGCCTTTCAAAATCTTTGACTCTACCTAAATGTTCTCCTCCTTGATGTTTTTCTGTCTCTGCAAAGTACATAAGTGCCCTGGCCAGGTAGCTCCGTTGGTTAGAGTGTCTTCCCAATACACCCAGGTTGCATCCCTGATCAGGAAGACTGAGCGGGAAGCATACAAGAGGCAACCAATGAACACGTAAATAAGTGGAACAACAAACCTCTCTCTCTCTCTCTCATGAATAAATTTTTAAAAAGAGAGAAGTACATAAGCTCTGTCAATGTGCTTTAAGGGATGTAACTATACAGCAATTCCGATTTACTTGGTGACGAGATGAAATCATTTAGTCAGCATGGCATTGGGAAAAGAACATTGAGTTCTTGTCCTGACCTTGACACGAGCTCATTACATGCTCCCGAGCAACACATCTACACTCATTAAGCTTGACTTTTCTCATTTGTAAAGTAAGTTTGTGAACTAAACTAAAAATACCCAAAGTCCTTAATAGCATTAAAATTCCATAATCTACGATCTCATGAGCACATAATTAATCAAGATGTGGTAAGACAAGTTGCTACATTCTGTGGGCTATGCTGGGATAGAAAGTTTCCCAACATTCCCTGCCTCCTGGCGTCATGTCCTATGGAGCTCTCTTTCTCTAAAGCATGGGCTGAACCTCACGACTTGCTTCTAACCGACAGCAAGCAGGAAAGGTAATGGGGTGGCACTTTGTGATCAGGTGTCATACTGCAGTACAATCTGACACTAACAACCTGGTGTGAGTGCCGTCTCCGTGGATGTGCGGGTGCAACCCCCACCAAGATTGCCTGCACGTCAGATTCCAGCCACAAGTCTGCAAGTCCACATGCCACCAGCACTTCTAAGCAACTGGCTAGGGGTTCAGATAATTCTCACCATCCTCTCCGGTTCAATCCTCCACTAGAGAACAGCTCACGGAACTCAGGAAAGTACTACATCTACAACGGGCATTTTACTGTAAAGCAGTGGTTCTCAACCTTCCTAATGCTGCGACCCTTGAATACAGTTCCTCATGTTGTGGTGACCCCCAATTTCATTGTTACAAATTGAACATAATTAAAGCATAGTGATGAATCACAAGAACAATATGTCATTATATATGTGTTTTCCGATGGTCTTAGGCGACCCCTGTGAAAGGGTCATTCGACCCCCAAAGGGGTTGCGACCCACAGGTTGAGAACCGCTGCTGCAAAGGCTACAAATTAGGACCAGCCAAACGAAGAGACACAAGGAGCAAAGATGGGGAGGCTCGCAAATGCAGAGTTTCCATGTCTTCTCCCCGTGGAATCAAGACACCAACCTCCTGGCACATCAGTGTGTGCATCAGCCTGGAAGCTCACCTGAGCTTCGGTGTCCAGGATTTTTATTGGAGTTCTATTACCTATGCACGGTTGATGTAATGACTGGTCCCGAGATGTGACTGAACTCAGTCTCCAGCCCCTTCCTCTCACCATAGGACGAGCCGATTCCAACCCTCTAATCCCAAGGCTGGTCTTTCTGACTTCCCATCCTGAGTCATCTCATCAACAAAAGCCCAGGTGTGGTTGAGCAGTCAACCATGAATCACAAAGACACTCTAATAACTCAAGAAATGTGAAGGATTTAGAGGCTGTCTCCCAGGAACCGGGAGCAAAGACCAGTCAAATTCCTTACAACATTAGGTTACAAAAGTGTGTGGCTTTCATCTTGCTGGTAGAATGACTTTCTTGCTGGCTTTGATGAAGCAAGTGGCAAAGTACAGCCCTTGAAGATCTGAATGCCATCAACAACAATGTGGGGGAGGATGGAAGCTGATTCTTCCCCAGTCGAGCCTTCAGATAATACCCTAGATTTCAGTCTCCTCAGAAATCCTGAAGCAGAGGACCCCGCTAAGCCCTTCCCAGATTCTGGACTCACAGTAACTATGAAATAATAAGCGTGTGCTGTTTTCATTTGCTAAATTTGGGGATAATTTGTCCCACAGTAATCCACACTGACTATATTATGACTAAAAGATAGTGATGTTCTAAATAGAGAACCCAGGAGATTAAATCAAATAAATCGATTTCCTATAGTAATGCTAATTAAATGAAAAAATGAGATAGAACGCCCACCCCCCGCCCCCCAGACTCCAGAACCTGTGCATTAAAACACTACATTACACTGCCTCCGATAAAAACTCACAGGATAATTGTCCAAGATTCCTTACTATCTAGGAGTTTCTCCCCTCAAGTTCTTTACCATTATTTCATTATATGTTGTCATTTCCAAAGAGGATATAAAGTGTCTCAATAATTTTACAACGCAATGTAATAAAATTAAGTAAGAAAATCAGAATGAAGAGAATATAAAGGTAAAAAAAGGAAGAAGGAAGCAAGGTGGGCTTATTGGCTGGGTAGAGATGGGAGCCACAAATTCTGAACTCCAAATGTTCAAGATTCCAGGATGGGGGGGCGGGGGGACGGACTATGATCAATTTCATGATTCCCAAGGCTCTCAGAAAATTAAAGCAATTAGTTGCTCAGAAAAAGAACAACAATTCCTGGTTGAAACCAGAGAGAAATTTTTTTTTCCTGTAGGCTCACACAAAGGAAATACTGTGTGATATAGTCACCAATAGTCACAAAAATATCTATAGGGGATGAAAACAGTGTCACCCAGCTTCCTGGTGATGGTTCAACACATGTACAGAGTTTAGAGTAATTAGAGAAATGAATGCAACATCTAGCTTCTCTCTCTTTTATTCCACTCTCAACATTTTTTTACTCCTACTTTTTGATATCTTCTTTTTGGTGGCTTGAGCATTAGTGAAAAAGCTATAAAATCTTGGGTTGAAAATGAAGACCAAGTACAAAATCACTATGAAAATGAGCATTATCACAAAGAGGAGGAGGAGGAAGAAAACGAGGATGCAGCTCCCTAAATAAATCAACTGCTTGCATCATTTTGACAAATGAATCTTCCTTCGTAGATGTACACTGGACCTTCTGCTATTCCACTAGTCAAAATTTTTTAAAAATATATTTTATTGATTTATTTTTTTACAGAGAGGAAGGGAAAGGGATAGAGAGTTAGAAACATCGATCAGCTGTCTCCTGCACACCCCCTACTAGGGATGTGCCCGCACCCAAGGTACATGCCCTTGACTGGAATCGAACCTGGGACCCTTCGGTTCGCAGGCCGACGCTCTATCCACTGAGCCAAACCGGTTAGGGCCCACTAGTCAAATTTTAAATGTGCTTTGAGGACACAGTAGATTCCAACTCTTAGACCTTCTCCTTTTGCAGTTGCAATATGACACTACATTTCTTTGCTGTGAAGTCTAAATCCTACAACACTACCCTCAACACTACCCCAGTTGGGAACGTCCTGCCTTGTGTAATTATTTAAATTCTTTGGCTAAATGATTTGAACACTCATTATTTCCTGGCTCTCAATGACCTTATAAATGAAGCTATTATACGATTATGGAAGAACGATTAAAAATAATAGCAGGAAGCCAAGGGACATAAAACAAAGATGTGAGTAATTGCTTGGTCTATGATCCTTAAATGCCTGGTATCCATAAAAGGCCAAACACTTGAAGTGAGGCAGGATGAGGCAAAACATTGTACAACTTCTTCCCCAAATGTCCTTTGGCAGGTCAATGCCAACGGTTAACCATCTAATTTCCACTTGATTATTAGAATAGACAAGTGATTCTCAAGCATAAGGACCCCCTGCCCAATGAGGGGGACTTGTCAGGACCTGGAAAAGTGAACTGTGTAAGCTGAAATCATATTATAATGTTATATTATTTTATATTAAGAAAAAAAGAAAACTATCCTATATAATAAAAAGCTTAATATGCAAATTGTCTCCTCGGGAGTTCGACCGCCCGCTATGACATGCACTGACCACCAGAGGGCGGCATGAAATGAAGGAAGGCCCCGGCAGGCAGCCGGGGAAAGGAAGACCCTGATCAGCCCTGATCTCCGGCCAGGCCTAGGGACCCTACCCGTGCACGAATTTCGTGCACCAGGCCTCTAGTTTTTATTACAAAAACTTCTGAAAGTTTTGCTCAGTAAGATTTTCTGGGATGCAGAGAATACAAAGCAGCAGCGATTGTCAAAGTCATGAGAATGCAGGGACATGGGGCACGGCTCTCTCTGGACATAGTCCGTATCTCAGAGCAGGGCTCGTGTTCCTAACATCATCAAAGAGGGCCTGCACTGAAAAGTTGAGAAACATGGTACCAGACAGTGGACCGTATCTGACTGACCTTTCTCTCCCCAGGGCTTATGATTCCATTTATGCAAAACACTGGGACAAAAAAAATCGGATGATGAGAGAGTGCATGGATCAGTGGTTGCCTGGAGCAAGGAGTATGAGGAGTGGGGATTGAGTAGGAAAAGGCTCCAGGGAACCTTTTGGGAAGATGAAAATGATCTGTGTCTTCATTATGTCGTGGTTGCGTGAGGACATACATTCAACATAACTCCTCAGATTGTATCATTAGAATGTGCACACTTTCCTGCATGTACATTGTGCGTCTATAAAGCTGACTTTAGAAGGAAACTTACCATATTCAAGTTCTTTTTCCTTTCTCATCTGCCTCTCATTTCTTTTTTAAATCTTTTTTTGCTGCGAGTATTACAGATGCCCCCCTTTGGTGGCATAGGCCTGACACTTGTAACACAGCTCGGCCTCCCGGGCACCCAGGTACTATTAGCTTCACAGACAAGTTTGCGGCTGCCTTCAAGGTCATAACCCTGGTTGCATGCAAATTCAACCTCTGCTGTGTAGTAATTTTTTTTTTTCCAAATCCTGACACAAGGTTTCCATGAGCGAGTGATGGATAGTCTCATTTGACCTCTTTACACTCAGGAGGGTCACTACTTCGTACGTTTGGCCCAGAACAAATCAGCCTGCCCTCTCCAACAAGTGACTATTCCTCTGGTCCATTGGAAGGTTTGCGACTGTAAGTTACGATTTCATTATATTCAAATGTATGCCGAAACTGGTTTGGCTCAGTGGATAGAGCGTCGGCCTGCGGACTGAAGGTCCCGGGTTCGATTCCGGTCAAGGGCATGTGCCTGGGTTGCGGGCACATCCCCAGTGGGAGATGTGCAGGAGGTGGCTGATCGATGTTTCTCTCTCATCGATGTTTCTGACTCTCTGTCTCTCTCCCTTCCTCTCTGTATATTCAAATGTATCCTTGTGGCTATTGCTGAAGGCTCCATTTGGTATTTGTTGAGATGGTTGACGCAAAATCTTTCCACAGCGTGGGGGCTCATCACGCCAAGCCGCATCATTTCCAGAAAGTTTACAAAGTAGAAATGGTGATCCAAGTAATTACCCTCATTACAAGAACAGTGAGCCTCTGAACCAGACTGGAAACTTCCATCTAGCCTAGATTTAGGCATAAAGCATTTACTGAATGCTAAACAACCCTGGGGTGGAAGAACTGAAGAAATAACTTCAAAGGATTTTGCCATGTGCAACAGTGATAGGTCACATGCCCAATCGTTTACTTGCCCGGGAAGAGGAAAAGGATGGCTCTGCTAGTTGTGGACATGAACTTTTCATACAAATCTTCTGGGGAGGAGGTGCCTACGTGTTATCAGGCTGACCAACGGTAGAGGCGGGACGAACAAGAGGAACAATGAGCCTGTATCCTAGGCGACACTCATGTTCTACTGTGAACCCAGCATTAAAAGGGGGGTGCGGGATTACCCTGGGGTTTCCTAGATTCATATCTTGGTGTGTCATCATCACAGGCATCGATGGGTGTGGGTCATCGGAGCACTAGAGTCACCGAAAGGATCAAGAAAAGGGACGGCAAGGAGGTGCCCTTGGAGGCCCGCGAGGAGCCGTCATTTTGCGGGAGATGAGCAGGAATCCACGGGCCAGCCGAGCATTGATTTTCATAACTGAAATAAAGCAACCATTTGTTCTGAAATTTTCTCTATTAAAAAAAAATGTGTAGGGAATATAAGGGCACAAAGCCAATGTACATAAACAGAGGACAATGTGAATGAGCTTACTGGCAGGAAGTGGTTTAAATTCTTTCCAGAGTTGTATTGTGTTGTTTAGATCAGGGATAGATGTTAACCAGATATTGTGTTAACATGAAGGTAGACAATGAGTTCATTTCAGGCCAAATTGTAATAGGTTCTATGAAGAGATAGCAATACCCTAAGTAGAAAAGGGAAATTACAATCGATTAGTGGAGATAAAACTAATAGATTATAAATATGCAAATGTGTCAGAAATATTAAGCATAAAGCATTTATTGAATGCTAAACAACCCTGGGGTAGAAGAACTGAAGAAATAACTTCAAAGGATTTTGCAATTTGCAACAATGATAGGTAAAATGACCAATCATTACTTGCCCAGGAATAGGAAAAGGATGGTAATTCTAACAAGCTAAGCAACACTACTTCCAATTAATCTTCTTGCTTTAGTTGCCCCTTCCCTCCATTTCCTGTTGCCCTTGGTTATGGTTAGCTTTTTTTGCAGTTTCCTTACCTACCATCCAACAATTAGATTCCAAACCAAAGCTGCAAACGAAAGAACATCTTGGAAACCTTAAGACCCAGGACTAAATAATGGAAAGCTTCAAAATTTAGTGATTTGTGTACCTTGATCTTTGTCATAGGATATTATGAAGATACAAAAATATGGAAATATTCAGCAAACTTTAAAAACTTATTTTGATAGTCATGGGTTTGTAAAGAACAGCATAAGACATACAGTCACTGCCCTAGCTGGTTTGCCTCAGTGGATACAGCGTTGGCCTACAGACTGAAAGGTCCCAGGTTTGAATCCAGTCAAGGGCACATGCCAGGGTTGTGGGCTCGATCTCCAGTAGGGGGCATGCAGGAGGCAGCCGATCAATGATTCTCTCTCATCATTGATGTTTCTCTCTCCTTCTCCCTTCCTCTCTGAAATCAATAAAAAATATTTTTTTTAAAAAAAGAAATATAGTCAATAATCTATATATATAAAAGCCAAGTGAAATGAAGGATGGAATGACCAGAACGACTAGAATGACCAGTCACTATGATGTGCACTGCAGGGGCCAACTGGCCTGATCAGGGCCCTGATCACCCCCCCCCAACATCCTGTGGCCCCTCCCCCCAGCCGGCCCCACCCCTGATGGCCCCCATCAGGGCAGGCCAGCCGGACCCCACCCGTGCACGAATTTATGCACCGGGCCTCTGGTATTGTAATAACTATGTATGGTGCCAGATGGCTTATCAAGGGAATCACTTCATAAGTTATATAAATGCCTAACCACAATTTTATTTTGAAATAATTACACAATATTACAAGTGACTCTCATATACTCTTCATCCAGATTCACTAATTGTTAACATCATATTTGCTTTATTAATCACATTCTGTATCTATTGAATGACTTGAGAGCAAATTGAGACATCATGCCCCTTTACCCCCCAAATACTTCAATGTGTATTCACTAAGAACAAGGACATTCACTTACAAGATGCTAATAAAATTACCCAAAGCGGGAAATTTAATGTATTACAATGTAATTGTCTAATATAGTTCATATTCAAAGTTCAGCAATTGTCACAATAATGTCCTTTATAGCTATTTTTCCTAATCCAATTCAGGATCACTCACGGATTTAGTTGTCTTGCCTCTTTAGTCTCTTTTAATCTGGGATAAATACTTAGTCTTTGTCTTTTATGGCATCTACCTCAAATTCAGGATGTGCATTTTTTTGCAGGAATACACATTATGTTATGGCCTTTTGGAGGTATCATATCAGGAGGTAAATGATGTCATTCCTCCCATAACTCATGATACTAAATTTGATCCTTTGGTTATGGCGATGTCTACCAAAATTCTCTGTTAAACTTCTCTTTGTAATTAATGCGTAATTTGTGGAGAGTTGAGACTGCAAATATTATGTTCCACATCACACACATTTGCTTTTTCGTTTTAGCATCTTTTGATGATTCTTGCCCAAGTCAAAGTTTTCACTGAGCTATAACTCACATGCAAAACGTGCTACTTTACAGTGTACAATGCAGTGGTTTCAAGTGCACTCACAAAGCTGTGCAACCATCCCCGAGATCTGATTCCAGAACATGTTCCTCCCGCAAAAAAAAAAAAAAGAAACCCTGCGCCCTCTTAGCCATTCCCTACCCCCCCCCTCCCCGCCCCCCACCTTCAGCCTCTGGACACCGTGACTCATCTCCTTTCCGTCCCTAAGGGTTTGGCCATTTCAGGTAAATGGAATCACACAATATGTGGCCCTTTGTGTCTGGCTTCTTTCATTTAATCTATTTTCAAGCTTCATCCAAATGAGTTTTATTTATTTTTTTATTTTTTAAAAATATATTTCATTGATTTTTCACAGAGAGTAAGGGAGAGGGAAAGAGAGCTAGAAACATCGATGAGAGAGAAACATCGATCAGCTGCCTCCTGCACATCCCCCACTGGGGATGTGCCCGCAACCAGGGCACATGCCCCTGACCGGAATCGAACCCGGGACCCCTGAGTCCGCTGGCCGACGCTCCATCCACTGAGCCAAACCAGCCAGGGCATCCGAATGAGTTTTAATCAATACTCTATTTACCTAAGTCGATTATTACTATGATTTTTGAAAAATTACACTTTAAACACATAGTTCTGTCTACACGTACTGGTGCACATAGTTTACCACGCTTTGTCAGGAAGCTGCGCCGGGGGGGGGGGGGGGGGGGGGGGGGGGGGGGGGGAAGAGAGGGGAAGGGGGGGGGTGAGCTATCATGGACGGGGTCCCCCTCCCCTGGAGCCCTCCCGACCTTCCATCACAGGTCCCCGCTCCTGGCTCTGGCCTGCGTGGCTCTTTAACAAACAGCTTTGTGCGCGGCTCCGCCCCGTCACCGTAGGCCCCGCCCCCTCCACAGGTGTCCCTCCCCGGCGGCGCCGGGGGCGGAAGTGACGCACCGGAAGTGCCCCTGATCCCCCTCGCAGTGGGGGAAGGAATTAAACCCCCAAGATGGCGGCGGCGGAGGAGCGGATGGCCGAGGAAGGAGGCGGCGGCTACGGCGACAGCGGCCCCTCTTCGGCCATCGGCTCTGCCCAGCGGCTGCCCCCGCCGCCCGCGCCGCAGCCCCCGCCGCCGGGCTCCCAGGCGGCCCCGGCCCCGGCGCTGGCCCCGGACCAGCTGCCTCACAACAACACGCTGGTGGCGCTGCCCATCGTAGCCATCGAGAACATCCTCAGCTTCATGTCCTACGACGAGATCAGCCAGCTCCGCCTGGTGAGGCCCCCCCCGCCCCCGGGACCCCGCCGCCCCTCCGCCGGGCCGAGATCTGGGGAGGGACGGAGGGGGAGCGCGTTCCCCGGGGAGGGAGCCCCCCGCGAGCCCAGCCGGGGCCGGAGGCGGCCCTCCCGCCCCCAAGCCTCCCTCCTTCCTCCCCTCCCTCTCCCTCGGCGCCTGTCAGCGGGGTTCGTCCCGAGGCCGCCCTGGCTCCGGGCTGGGGGCGACTCTCCGGGACCCCTTCGTCCCCCACCCCGAAGCGGGGCGGGAGGTGGAGGGAGCGGGGACGCCCGAGGGGCTCATCGGGTGCCCTGGGGACGCCCCCCTCCAGCCCGGCCGGGGTTGGGGGCCCCGCGACCCAGCCAGGTCGTCTGCCTGCCAGAGGGACGCGCCGGCCCCCCTCGTTGGAGAAGGTGGAGGGGGGGTCGGAGGGGTCTCCCCGCGCCGCGCGGAGGCTCGGGGACCGGGAGGCCCTGCCGGCCGCGCAGACACCCCGCCCCCCCCCCCGCCCCCAGCGGAGCCCCTCGACCCGGGTCCTCCCTGGCAGTTCGTTTCCTAACTGGGGGTTCGCGCCGACCCCCAGCCTTAGGAGAGGGGTCCCCCGACAACCCGGCGGTCCAGCCGGGGACGCCAGGAGGGATGGCTGTGCCTGGGGGTCTGGCCGGGGGTGGAGGGAGGTCCCGGTGCGGCAGCGCGCGGCCTGCTTCCCGTGGATTCACCGTCGGGGGGGGACATGGTGGAGGGACCGGACCCCATCCCGGTTCCTACGAGGACAAAGACGCGTGTCTGCGCTTCCTTCCTCATCAATATGTGCTTCGGGGTTACACCTCCCGTTCAAAATGGATTGTAAAGGCTTTTTTTTAAAA
The DNA here is from genome assembly GCF_028538775.1 of Myotis yumanensis. Taxonomy (NCBI): domain Eukaryota; kingdom Metazoa; phylum Chordata; class Mammalia; order Chiroptera; family Vespertilionidae; genus Myotis; species Myotis yumanensis. The sequence goes on along the minus strand of NW_027223773.1, from coordinate 6,104,748 downwards.
AAGGAAACCACGCTTATTTTTTAAAACAACAACAAAACAAAGCTTATTAATATTAATTCAACCTGATGACCGATTTAATTTTTCTCGATAACACAGCAGTTCATTCCAGTCTGCAGGATGGGACAGTCTTCCGTTGGAAAGTGTGTTTCAGAATGGACTCTGCCTGACTTTTCAGCATATCCCGTCCTTAGAATCCCATGTAGAATCTTAAATATTTCCTCAATTTGTGTCAAGGATGGTGTCTGCGCGGACATGACGTGAATTGAGCCTTTCAGCCCGACAATAGCTTTGCAGAGCTTGGGACGGTCACGGTTCTGTTTCATACGAGTGTTGAGGAAAACTGGGGGTTTTTTGTTCTTTTGTTGTTTTACTTTTTTAAAAATTAAAAACATTTTTAAAGGTGGGGAGGAACCGGCCCATTCTAGGGGACAGTTAAAGCACACCCCACAATTTATCAAGTGACATTTCTTTCGAGTGAAATATTCAGTCGCATTCTTATTCTTTAAGCAACTATCTGTTCTAGCCTTTTAAGGATACAGATTTGTAGTTTCAAACATTGTTTCACACGGAGCCCTTCCTCACCAACCATCCCAGCCCCTCACCCCAAGATGCTGCAGCCAGTTTGACCTCTGAGATGTTTTTTCTCTGCTTTAGCAAAAGGGAACTTACTCCTTTCTTTACTTGAGGTTAATGGATAATTCTTAGATTAAATCAGTGGTTCTCAACCTTCTGGCCCTTTAAATACAGTTCCTCATGTTGTGACCCAACCATAAAATTATTTTCGTTGCTACTTCATCACTGTCATGTTGCTACTGTTATGAATCGTCATGTAAATATCTGATATGCAGGATGGTCTCAGGCGACCCCTGTGAAAGGGTCGTTCGACCGCCAAAGGGGTCGAGACCCACAGGTTGAGAACCGCTGGATTAAATGAATCATCTTTTGGGGGGTTGGAGATGCCTTTAGTTTTAGATTCTTTGGTTTGGTGTCATAGGGTACAATTTGGTTAACGTTAGAAAAGCAAGATGTTCTTTCTAGCCACTAGATGTCAGCATTAAATTTAATTATGCCCTTCACGTGAAATTGGCAGTCTAGAGCCAGTGCCTGGGAGGTGCCACACATGCGTCTTCTATGTAAGTGGGCATTCGCACCTGAAGAATGGTTTGCCAAAAAATCCAGGAACTTTAGTACGTATGGTGTCATGAAGCATAGAGATTACATAGTTCCTTTTGTTATTTTTTTAGGGGAATTAGGCTGGATGTGGTTGGAAGGAATTGGTTTCCTAAGCTAAATGTCAGCTACTCGGGCGTATTGGCTAGTTGACGTATGGTTCAGGAGTTTGTTTTTCCTCCTTCCCAGTTGACTTGCCTGATGAGGACCTCAGTTATAATTCTGTTAGCATCTAGATTAGAGAACAGGCACACAACAGGTACTTATGACTATATTTTCTTTAAAAGATTTGCTCTGCGTTGAAATTGCTAACGTAACATTTTTCAGTGATTTGTGCACTTAGGTTGGTCACAAGCTTTGCCTCCTGCTGCCGTGAATAATGAAATTTGACTCCCCAGTCCCGTCATTTCCAAAGGACTGCCCAAGTGCCTTCTTAAGTCCTTTGTTTGTTTTTCTGCCCATCGAGTTGCTCCAGAACTGTACCCAGAGCTTGGAAATCCTGGTTACACAGGATTTTAAGTACTTAACTTTAAGGATTTAATTCCTCTAGTGTATTTAAAATTATTTGGCTGGACTCAGCTTTTGTACTGACAAAACCTGTACTTTGAGTTGTTTTTCTAGTAAATCAGACAAATTTGTGCTGATGCAGCAGTAGACTGTCACCCAGGCCCTGTGACAGGCATGAGAATTTTTGAAACTAGAGGCAAAGGTCAAGGAGTTGGGGAGCAGAGTAAAGCCACTTGGAGAGGACAGCACTGACTCGGGAGCAGGGGAGGCTTTCTGAGAGGTTTTAGGGGATCCTATTGGATATTGGGGGGCGGGGGGGCAGGTGGAGTGCCTGTAAATGGAATGGAATCCTATTAGTGGCTCAGGACATACGTTTTCCTGAAGGTTGGATTCAGAAGTCTTTCGCATTATCTGGAATGAAACTTTGCTATTGATAACAAAATACATAAATACATGCCTTTGTCTCTCAAGAGCACTCTACTAGTTAAATCTGTTACCCATTTGTAATTCCTTTCACATCTTTTCTTCCAGTGTTAGAAAATTTCAGTTATAGAGAGGGTCGATGGGTAGGAAAATTTAAGGAAAATGAGAAACCATTACTTCTTTTTATTTTAACCAGGCAGGCTGTCTTCTTCATATTGCTTGCTCTGTGTCAGTGGTTCTCAACTTTTTTGTTTCAAGACACCTTTACGATCTTTTTTTTTTTTTTTTAATATATTTTATTGATTTTTTACAGAGAGGAAGGGAGTGAGATAGAGAGTTAGAAACATCGATGAGAGAGAAACATCGACCAGCTGCCTCCTGCATGCCCCCCACTGGGGATGTGCCCACAACCCAGGTACATGCCCTTGACCGGAATCGAACCCGGGACCCCTCAGTCCACAGGCCGACGCTCTATCCACTGAGCCAAACCGGTTTCGGCAACCTTTACGATTAAAAGTTGCTGAGGACCCTAAGAGCTTACTTTAGAAGTTTCTAGAAAGCACAAGAATATACAGTATATCAGCTGTCAGAACAGTGTCCTCAGATGTGTTGCCTCTGGAAAACTCCACTGTATGTTGTGAGAGAATTGAGAGTGAATGTGGCAGATAACATCTTAATATTATGCAAATAGTTGGCCTCCCAAACCCATGGAAAGCCCAGGGGTCCCTCCCTAGACCACACTTTGGGAACCCTCCTCCTGCTGTGTCATAGAGAATACACTCTCTTTATTGCTGCTTTTTTCTTTACAATCTCATCACCAGGTAATTGATTTTATTAGGAAGTGCTTAAGTTCAAGTAAGAGATTGTAATATTTGGGGGATAATTCCTTCTTCCTATAGATTCTAGTCTGAGAGTGAAGGGTTCAGTCAGGAACGCTGTCCAGTCTCTTCACGGGAGCAGTGTTCCTTGAGCACTTAGCGCAGGACAACACGCGCAAGCCGATACGTACAAGGGCGTCGGGGTCATCGGGAGGGTTTATCTGGACAGGCTTCTTCAAGATAATGGGGTTTTATCCAGGGAGTAAAGTAGGAGAATGTTCCTCTCAGAAAAACAAAAAAACAACAACAGACATAGAGTGGAACAAAGTAATTGCAGAAGGGGACTTAGATTAAAATGAGATTGGTTTTGGATGTGTGACGTTTCAGATGTCCTAGACTAGTGATCAGACTCCCTCCTGCTTTCTACCATTTTATTTCACAGACTTGTCAGATTTAAGAAACTGTTTTTGAGAACCTCTGGGGTTGACAACTTGTGGGGGAAGCAAGTAAGGATGTTAAAAAAACAATAGCTTCTCTCTCTCATCATCATTATTTCATTTAAAAAAAAGAGGCCAGATATAACATATGTCCTGGTAAACTGAGAGCTGTGGATTCTTACAGTGTTGAAGAAGGTACTATCTTAAAAGGATGGCTTCTGGCTCTCGCTGGTTTGGCTTAGTGGATAGAGCATCAGCCTGTGGACTGAAGGGTCCCGGGTTCAGTTTGGTCAGGGGCACGTGCCCAGGTGCAGGCTCAATCCACAGTGCATGAGGCAGCCAATCAATGATTCCCTCTCATCACTGATGTTTCTCTCTCTCCCTCTCCCTTCCTCTCTGAAATCAGTAAAAATATATTTTTAAAAAAAGGAGGCTTTATAGCCTGGCCGGCGTGGCTGAGTGGTTGAGCATTGACCTGTGAACCAGGAGGTCACAGTTTGATTACCAGTCAGGGCACATGCCCGGGTTGTGGGCTGGATCTCCAGTAGGGACTTGCAGGAAGCAGCCCATCAGTGATTCTCTCTCACCACTGATGTTTCTATCTTCTTCCCCCTCCCTCTCTGAAGTCAATAAATATATAGTATGAAAAAAACTGTTTTCCTTAATACCTTTCATTTGACACGTGATTTAGGAAGTTATCTATTATTTAATATTAAGAGTACTAATGCTTTTATTAGCATAAACCAGTTAGAATTTATTTGTCCCTGTATTCCCAGGAGGAAGCAAACTTGTATCAGTAGTTTCAGCAAGTATTTGTCAAACATTTGTGCTGGGGTCCAACCCCAGCAGGTCCAGGGGTCCCCAAAGGTGTGGACGGAGTCAGTGAAGAATGAAAGACCTGGAGGCTGCGTTCAGTTGATCAGCATAGCAAGGTTCTCCCGCCAGATTCTGTTGCCATGTTCTCTCGCTAGGTTCTCCAGCCAGGTTCTGTAGCCAGGTTCCAGCCAGGTTCTATCCAGATTCTCCTGCCATGTTCTGTCTAGGTTCTCCAGCCAAGTTCTGGTGCCATGTTCTCTCGCTAGGTTCTCCAGCTAGGTTCTCCAGGTTCTCCAGCCAAGTTCTGTTCGGAGTTCTGGTTAGGATCTGATCAGGATCTGATGTTTATTGTCTTGTTACATCCATATTTATACCAGCCAATTTTAATCCTGTCAATTTCTATTACAAAGGTTAGGGCGTTTCTTATCTCCATTCCAGGGAGTAAAGATTATGTAGCTTAACTACCCGCCTGGCACTTAATTAAGGGGTTGTATCCCCTCCCTAACCTCAGGGAAAGATCCCCACCTGGGGAAACAACCTTTCTCGGAGAGGTGACCTTGGTTAAAACACATGGCGCTAAAGAGAGCAAACATATTAAGAACAGTATGCTATATATGCCAGGTCCCTTGAAACATATGCTGTGCAGATGTTTCTTTCCTGCAGCGACTGTGTCAAGCAGCAAGGATGGACCGGCTCCCGGCACATTTGTCCTTGGGTGTTATGAGAGAGAGAAAAAAGTATAAGACAGTCCAGTCCGTGCCTGATTGACTTGAACTTGATATAGATTTATCTGTCACCATCAACATCTGTACAATGAGAATTAATGTTCAGGTTGATAACTCTGAGTCACTGCAAAATTGTCCGGGATCAAAGAACAAACAAACAGATACTAAGTACTAGGTCTCATTAAGAAAGATGCTGAGATAGCTCAGAAACATAACTAAGTATATAGAGCATAGTTTTTAAATTAGTACTAAGTTAAAATTTATTTAACATAGTTTTTATGTAACACTTTAGAGTTTACCAAATGATTTAGCATGTATTGTTTCATTTAATCCTCATGATGTCCTGAGTTAGATACTATCCACATTTTACAGGTGGCTGGCTCAGGTTTCAAATGGTAGCTGACTTGCTCAAGAGAGCATAGAGATTGGACTCAAATCTAGGTGTTTTGATCCTGTGCTCTTACTGTATATAAACATCATATTCCTTAAAGATTCAAAATAGTTGAGAGTCTGCTACACATGTTAAGATATTTTGGACGACATCATAGTATCTGGAATAGAGAAACTGTCTATAGTTAACCCAAATCACTAGTAGAAATGAGTAGGAATTCTCATTCAGTTACAGGTCATATAAACTTTGTGAGAGGTTGGACTCTAGCTCGAATATACATATTTTTAAAATATATTTTTATTGATTTCAGAGAGGGAGAGAGAGAAACATCAGTGATGAGAGAGAATCATTGATCGGCTGCCTCCTGCATACCCCCTACTGGGGATCGAGCCCACAACCTGTGCATGTGCCCTTAATTGGAATCGAACCCAGGACCCTTCAGTCCACAGGCTCTATCCACTGAGCCAAACCAGCTAGGGCTGAATATACATTTTTATCTAAGAATTTCCCTTGTTTCAAACCATTAAAAACCTTTGAATATATTGTTTGATTGATCTTTAGGACTATATTTTCTGACCATATTAGTGGGGATACATTTAGAACTATTAACAAATACCTAAATTAAAAGATCAGTTTTCTCCCCCACAGGTGTGGCTCAGTGGTTGAGCGTTGACCTATGAACCTGGAGATCATGATTCCATTTCTGGTCAGGGCGCATGCTCAGGTTGCAGGCTGTATCCCCAGTGGGAGTTAGGGAGGTTGCGGGAGGCGGCCAATCAATGATTCTCTTTCATCATTAATGTTTCTATCTCTCTCTCCCTCTCCCTTCTTCTCTGAAATCAATAAAAATATATTTTTTAAAAGATAAGTTTACCTTGCCTACACATATTAATTTTTAATGCATTACTGTCAGAATTGCCAAGTATGAGGGATTCACCCACATACGATCAAAGAATTCAGACTGTAAATGGGAACAATACTAGCACAGAGAACTTACAGTGTTCAGTTATGAGTCTAAGTTAATTGTCATTAATTTGATTATTACTTTCTAAAATTCTTCTTTCTCCTCCTCTCTCCCTGTAGGTCTGTAAAAGAATGGACTTGGTCTGCCAGAGAATGTTGAATCAGGGATTTCTAAAAGTGGAGAGGTACCATAATCTGTGTCAGAAACAAGTCAAAGCACAGCTCCCCAGGTGTGTCATGGCTAGCAGTGGCAGTGCTTCACAGCTGGGGATTTTGTTGGTGTGTTTCTTGATTTTGCTTGGGTGTTATGAGAGAGAGAGAGGGAGAGAGAGAGAGAGAGAGAGAGAGAAAAGAATTACTCTTAGTATCAGTATTTAAAATATATTATGTGTTATTTGTTAAATAGTCATTTGTAGTAAAGGGGTACCCAGATCTCAATAAGAGATACTTTACTATAGTTTGCTCCCTCTCGTCATTTCTGTTCAACATTTTACTGGAGGTTCTAGCCAGGGCAGTTAGGCAAGAAAATGAAATAAAAGACATTCTTGTTGAAAAGAAGGAGTTCCTCTCTCTGTTCACAGATGACATGATCTTGTATGTACAGAACCTTATACATAAGGAATACACTAATTAATTATTAGCGCTAATAAATGAGTTGGGTAGGGATATAGGATACAAGATTGATATACAAAAATCAATTCTGTAATTGGATACACTAGCAATAAACAATCCAAAAATGAAGTTAAGAAGGCAATCCCATTTACAAGAGCATTGAAAAGAATAAAATACTTAGTCATAAATATTACAAAACAAATGCAGGACTTGTCCACTGAAAACTGCCAAACATTGTTAAAAGAATTGAAAGAGAATTAGATGGAAAGACATTCCATGCTGAGGGATTGGCAGATTCTCTATTGTTGAGATGGCAACACTCCCTAAACCGATTTGTACATTTAATGCAATCCCCGACAAAATCCTAGCTGTCCTTTTTGAAAACATTGGTAAGCTGATTTTACTATTTCTCTGGAAATACAATAGACTCAGAATAATAAAAAACAATCAAGAAAGAACAGAGTTGTTGGAGGACTACCACTTTCCAATTTCAAAACTTACTACAAAGCTGTAACAAAACAATGTGGTACGGACGCAAGGACACAGAGAGCAGCGGACTAGAACTGAGAGTCGGTAAAATAAACCTCTGATTTTAACCGTTGATTTTTAACAAGAATGCCAACAGTTCAGTGGGGAAAGAATAATGTTTTCAACAAATGATGCTGGGACAACTGGGTAGCTACACACAAAAGAATGAAGTTGGACTCCGTCACACCACATACCTGTAAATGTCAGTGCTCTGCTGTAAAACCTCAGATGAACCTGGGTTAGGCACTGGCTTCTTAGGTATGACACCGAAAGCACAAGCAGCAGCAGAAAAAGGCAAACTGGACTTTATCACCATTTAAAACTGCTTCGCCTCCAAGGACAACATGAAGAAAGTGAAAAGACAACCCACAGTTTGGGAGAAAATATTTGCAGCTTATGCAGCTAATAAAGGACTTGGGTCCAGATTTATGAGACGCTCTTAGAACTCAACACTAAAAGGACGAGCCAGTTTAAAAATGGGCAAAGGATCTGAATAGACGTGTCTCCAGAGAAGACATGCTAAAGTCTGCAGCCGTGAACGGCGCCCGGCGTCCTTAGTCATCAGGGCATTGCGAATCAAACGCTGAGACAGCACTTTACACTGAGTAGGACGGCTCAAATACTAAAAAAGACAGACAGAGCGGGAAGGGTGTGGGCAAACTGGGACATTGATAAATTACCGAGGGAATTATAAAACGGTGCAGCCATTTTAGAAAGCAGCTTGTTCCTCAGAAAGCTAAGCATAGTGTTACCACTTGACCCAGCAATTTCACTCCTAGGTATAGAATAGAGAAATTAAACTATATCAACACAACAGTTTAGATATGAATGTTCGCGGCAGCATTATTCATAACAGCCAAAAGGTAGGAACAACCCAAAAGCCCAACTGATAAATAGATGACAGAAATAATGATATAACATGTAATAGAATGTTATTTGGCCATAACTGTGCTAAATGAGAGAAGATGTACCCTGAATGCCACATACTGCACAAATCCAGTATCTGAAATGTCCAGATTAGGCAAATGCATAGAAACAGAAAGCAGACTAGTGGTTGCCAGAGGCTGGGGAATGGGAGTGACTGATGATGTGCGTGGGCTTGCTTTCTGTAGTAATGAGATTGGTCTAAAATTAGAGGTGGCAATGGGTCCACAACTCTGAATACACCCAAACCACTCAATTGTACATTTTAAGCGTGGTTTTTATTATATGTGAATTATTTCTTAATAAAACTTTAAAAAGTTTAAATGAGTTCATTTTATGGGCCAAAAGATACAATCTCTATATGTCCAAGCGTAATTCTTTTATTTTTCTAATTTCTCTGATTCTAACAGCCATTAGGCTTGATATAGACCAAAAAAGCCCATAATTTTTTTTTTTCTAAGTATTTTGTCAGTAAGTGCTAGTCGTTAGCAAAGATTTCTGGACATGATTTATTTATCCTTACAGTTGAATTATGATCCCATTGTAGATTTCTAATTGGACATGTAAATGTTAGGTTGTTTCATTAAGATGTTTTGATTGTTTAACACTTTAGTCCACAGCGCATCTTTAAAGGTTGCTTTTCTAATTATAGGAGAGAGTCAGAAAGGAGAAACCATTCATTAGCTCGTCATGCAGATATCCTTGCTGCCGTCGAAACAAGGCTTTCACTATTAAATATGACCTTCATGAAGTATGTGGATTCCAATCTCTGTTGCTTCATCCCAGGAAAGGTAAAATAGAATTGCTTACTTACAAAAGCTGGATTGTACTATGTAAACTTCATTATAAAGTTACAGTGATTTTTAAATGTCAGAATTGTTCCTAATTCCCTGGAATGAGTTTTTGTGGATGGATTTGTATAGCTTCTTTCTGTACAGTATCTAATAGAAATATGAGTCATTTGTGTGTTCTTTATATTTAAAATGGTAATTATGAAATATACAGTAGGAACCCTGCTGTTCTTTAGAGAAGCCTGTTAAGAGTTCATATTCAAGAAAAAAACTTTTGAACTTTTACTTTTTGTTAAGATGCCAGAGATACCGCAGCAATGAACAAGATAAGTATTGTCCTGCCTTCAGGATTGTTATAATTTAGCGGGGGGTGGGGGGCATCGGGGGGCGTAGAGTAGGAGGGACAAGCTGGGTTTTGTTTTATTTGAGAAATGTTTCATGAGACAACTTTATAAAACTTCCAGATTTGAAAAGAATGAATAATTATATAGCAACAAACTCAGAGCTAAGTAATAGCGCTGTTTAACCCAGAAATAAGTATATGTGGCATATTGGTGTTATGAAGTTAAAAGGCCCCAGTATTCAGTATGCTACTCATACCTTCAGTAGTATCATCCTTCTTGAATTGAGTGTAAATTCAGATGAAATATGTCTAGATCCTTTTTTTATATGGAAGGGTGGAGGTGGAATTAAAGGTCATTTTGCTACTTAGTTGACACTAGCAAAAGTATCAACATGGTTAGAACTAATTACTACCTAGTAAAATCGGAATGTTCTTTTTTTTGTTATTTCCATAGATAATTAACATTGGCAATATTTTGTATGCACTTTCTCTATTTTCAATTTTATGTGGTATTTATTGGGGGGGGGGTATTCTGTTTCTTTACATTTTATTTTAAATATTCTTTGGTATATCTCACTTTCCTCATATTAGCTACATTGCTTTTTTCTAGGATACTCTAATAGGGTGACCAGTTAGAAATTTTAGATTCTGCCCTGACCGGTTGGCTCAGTGGATAGAGTGTCGGCCTGCGGACTCAAGGGTCCCGGGTTCGATTCCAGTCAAGGGCATGTATCTTGGTTGCGGGCACATCCCCAGTGGGGAGTGTGCAGGAGGCAGCTGATTGATGTTTCTCTTTCATCGATGTTTCTAACTCCTTATCCCTCTCCCTTCCTCTCTGTAAAAAATCAATAAAACATATTTTTTTAAAAAATTATTTAAAAAAAAAAGAAATTTTAGATTCTGATTTTACACACACACACACACACACACACACACACACACACTAGTATATATATTTTTATTGATTTCAGAGAGGAAGGGAGAGAGAGAGAGATTGAAATATCAATGATGACAGAGAATTGGCTGCCTCCCGCACACCCCTCACTGGGGATTCAGCCTGCAACCAGGGCATGTGCCCTGACCAGGAATCGAACTGTGATCTCCTGGTTCATAGGTCGATGCTCAACCACTGACCCACGCCAGCCCGGCTAGATTCTGATTCTTAATGCCAGATTGTATCCTGATTTGATTGATAGGCCTTATCTCTTAAGTCTTCCTGGAAAGTTCATTGAACTAGTTACCCCCTATTGCCTCATTTTTATTGCATATCTCATTGTTAAGAATATGAATATTTAAGAAACATCTTGCCGTTTTCATGACCTCAGAGGCAGTTCAGTCAGCTGTCACTAACAGGAGTTGAGTTGTGTGGGCAGAGTCCATGTGGCCTGCACAGCCCAAGGTATTTAGTATCTGGCCTTTATAGAGGTTGCTAATCTTTGTTCTAATTCATTGGGATCATGTGATTGGAATGATGATCTTTACTGTCTAAACAAATGAGATCAAATCCATTTTTTTTAGAAACCACTACTTGACCTCTCGCTTCTAGTACCAAAATAAAAGGATAAAACCGGCAGCAGTGGAGAATGTCTTAAGTTTTCAAGATGCAGTCGGTCCCCTTGGGCATTTGCTCTGGACAGCTCCTTAACTGCAGCCTTGACCTCGCCCTCAGGAGAGGAGAGGTTGAAAAGGAATTTTGTGCCTAATTTATCATATAGGCAGCTACCTATCTTTTTCTCTTGCCATTGCCCTCATCTTATATTTATGAAATACTTTCTAATTCTCAGAGCATTTATATATAGTATCTCATTACTTTCCATCACAGCCATGCAAGGTAGATAAAAGTATTATTCCTATTTCATTGATCAGAAAACTGAGGCCTAGAGACCTTAATTAATGCGACAAAAGCTGCACTCAAGTTTTCTGATTTCTCACTTGTGGGGCTTTACTGTTTTATTCCATTTTTCCTTAATACCCATTTCTTCACAAGACCTTATTTTAATTTTTCTCCTGTAAGCCTAAACTTGACTGGACAATTAAAAAATAGTAATTTTTGTTTTAATTACCACACTTAATTCAGCTTGGATTATTTTGTTTCTTAAAAGTGCCATCTTAGTCCCAGCTGGTTTTTCTCAGTGGGTAGAGCAGTGGCCTGCGGACTGAAGGGTTCCAGGTTCAAATCCAGTCGAGGGCACATGCCCGGATTATGGGCCTGATCCCCAGTGTGGGGCATGCAGGAGGCAGCCGATCAATGATTCTTTCTCATCATTGATGTTTCTCTCTCTCTCTCTCCCTTCCTCTCTGAAATCAATCAATTTTTTAAAGTACCATCTTATTTACAAAAACAGGCACAAGTCAGATAGGGACCTACTTGCTGACCGCGCCACTACATTGATATCCATTCATCTTCTCTCCAAACTAAGGGGGTGCAGATTGTTGGCTTATTCCTATACACATTTCTCCAATCTTCTATCTGACATTTAGAAGTTAAACTTTTTACAGTAAGCTTATGGTCAGTGTCAGCGTTCACATACACATGTGAGCAGAGGCCAACCATTTTGAGGGAATGGTTAGTTGGCCTCTGTACTATAGTACAGATCTCAAATAAGGAGATTTAACATTGATACAATTACAATTAAATATCTCATTGATAATCCATATTCAGATTTCATCACTTATCTCAATAATACCTTCCTAACTATTCTTTTCTCAGTCCAGGATCGAATCCAAGGTCATACATGGACTTTTTAATCTTCTTTAATGTGGAATAGTTCTCTCTACTTTGTTTCTTGATCTAGATTTTTGAAGAGAATGGGTCATTTTGAAGAGTATTCTCTAATATGAGCTTATGTTTCCAGAAAGTTGTATTTTTGTGTCCTTTAAATTTGATTTTAATGTGATGACATTCTTAAAAATCAAATCAATTTATTCTCATATTGAATTTTTAGGTCCCTCTTTTTTCCTCCCCTCGCTTCCCCTGACAGCCATCTTGGCTCACTCTAGGGAGTTCTGATAACCTTTTTTGGACTCCATCCTATATAATAAAAGGCTAATATGCAAATTGTCCCCTCAACCAGGAGTTTGAAAGGGAGTTCAATTGGGGGCAGGGCTGGCCAGCCAACCTCCCTTGTCCCCTCCCCCAAGCCGGCCCTGCCCGATTGGACCCCACCCGTGCATGAATTCGTGCACTGGGCCTCTAGCTCTTTAATATAAGCAGAGAGTAGAGAATCACGGGCGAGGGCAATTACTGTGCCAGTTTAAACATTTGCATGATAGAGTGAACCGCAGTGTCAGAAATGGGATGGCTGGTCACCATATTTGGTTTCTTCCATACGATTTTAAAACTTAGAAATATTTTTCATAACTAGTATTTTATTATCATCTCAAACCCGGGCAGGATTCAGCATGTGGCGCATTATGTGAAAAGTGTAGAAAGGGCCTCTCGTGCTGCTTATCCTGTGGGATTTTATGGTTCCTATCAGGACTCAGCAGCCTGCGGAAGGAGAAGGTAGAAATGGGATTGTTCCAGAGTCGGGTGCTGGCCAGGTAATGCAGCAAGAGGAATGAGTGGGATTTGAAGTGGTTTGAGATATTTTGGTGGCAATCATTTCGTGACTCACCCACATTGGGGAGGGAAAGGCCCATTGGAATAGATGTCATCCATCTGGAGGTTTTCAGCGATGTGAGCTACTGTCTTCAGGTCTATGCCGGAGCCATGGGAAGGATGAAGGATAAACTCCCAGGGATTACAGCTGAGGGTAAAATTGCCCTAAGAGGGTTCAGTTACTATTTCAGCAAGAGAATTAGGATTTTCAGAATTTTGTGTCTTCTCCCTGTATACTATGCCTGTATGCTAATGTCTCCCCATCGCAGTTACCATGAAATGAAAAGGGCTCTCTTGCTACCCTTGGGTGACAGCAAGCAAGTGGGATCTGAGGAGACCTCATTCTAATCCATAGCAAGTTTTAGAGAACAAAACCTCCAGGGACAGAGCACGGTGGCAGTGCAGACGAGAGGAGGAGGTCAGGCGGGGTTCCTGGGGCTCCGGGAGACACATTCAGGCTAGAGTGAAGTGGGTTTGGAGGATTAGCAGAACCCCTGCTTGCACACAGGATTTAACGTCTTAGTTTAGTCCTCTAGTTTTTAGTATGTGTATGTCCCTCTTTGTGGCACTTATTTATACATGTCTCCCCAGTTACACTGTGATTTTCTTCAGGGCAGGAGCTATATTCATCCTGATTCTTTAGCCCCAGCACAGTGCCTGGTACTTATTAAATGTAAGCATGAAACATATAAAGTATTCTAACAAGGCCAAAGCCGTGTGTTCCAGATGGTAATATTATCAATGGCCAGTACATCAGTTAAATCATCCTACAGATTTTTACAGGAATTGCAGACACGCAGTCACTTCTCTCCCTGTTTAACTGTTTTCATATGTATGTCTCGAAAGTGCTAACGAGAGCTCATTGTTTCAGGTTATTGATGAGATTTACCGTGTGTTGAGATATGTCAATTCTACCAGAGCCCCTCAGCGAGCTCACGAGGTGCTTCAGGAGCTGAGGGACATTTCCTCCATGGCAATGGAGTACTTCGATGAAAAGATTGTTCCCATTCTGAAGAGGAAACTACCAGGGTCAGATGTGTCCGGGAGACTCATGGGCTCGCCTCCAGGTACCTCTTGACTTGACTATGTTCAGTGTGTCATGTTCTATGTAGATGAGATAAGCTGCTCTTTTCCTTGTTTGATCATATATCTGAACTTTCCTGTGTCTGTAAATAAGTATCTGCACCATCATTTTTAATGACAAATTGGTTATAGACCATACCTTACGTGACCGATCCACTGCCGTACGCACACTTGTCTCTAGTTTTTCAGTATTGAAACTACACTCTAAAGAACAGTCTTGTGGCTAAATTTTCGTACATATCCATTCCTATGGACCTAAAGTAAATTTATTACAGTAAAATTTCTCAGTGAAAAACTATATGTAGGTATATATATGTAGATTCCGTAGGCATATTTTTTGATGTTTCTGACTAGTTAATATTCATTATCCTAAAACAATTAAAAATACCAGATAAAATTCTTTCTGGAAATATCCAGTTAATTATTTCAGCCCCCAGAGTGTCTGGTTGCTACTTCAAAAGACAGGGTGCATAGGCTGTTGTGAACACTGCCACTTCTGTGGTAGCTGTTTCACAGAAGGACACGAGCCTAGAGATTTGTGCCCTTATCTACTGAAGGACTAAATTGCTCAGTAGTCTCAGTCCTTGCAAATATGTTTTTTTAAAAACTTTGGTAAAACATTTTGTTCGGGTAGTTAGCTCCCTGGAGTACTTACTCAACGGGGGTAACTGAGTGCCTCTCTGTAATTTAATTATAAAGTCTATGGCATCTCAGCATTAATAATATACCTGTTATTTATTGAGTACTTATTATGCGCACAGCACTGTACTGTGTCCTGTGGAGACTAAAAAGAAGTGTAATACGTGGTGTCTGCCCTCAAGGATCTTACTATTTCAAAAGGTAAGACATATCCAGGCCCAAAGTTCAATTATCATAGGCAACAGAAATATTTTAAAGGAGTGTCCATTTAAATGCCAAATGAGTAGCAGAGACAGAATCTTATGGAAGATCAGATCATTGTTGGCTGGACTGATAAGACCTCACAAGAAGTAAAATTGACCTGAGCGCTGATGGATGAGTGGAAGTTGGATAAACAGAGAGAGAAGGAAAAGATTCTGGTATTTAAATGGACAAGGAGAAAATTAGCATGGGGTTAGGGCATGAACGGATCCCTCTGGTCCTTTTAGAAAACCTTCAGGAGGAAAGGTGGTTGTTGTTTTTTAAAATAGGTTATTAGTCTAAAATAGTGATTTTTATGTCCATGTGACATTGTATTATTCCTAACAGAACAGTTCCAGAGCCTTCCTGCACGTGTCAGAAAGTCTCCATGACCGTCAGGAGTGGTGTCCATTTGTCCTTAAAGTTGGGGCTTTTGTATGTAACTAAGTGCAGCGAGAATTTAAGAACATGATAGGTCTATGTCTGACTCCAATGTTTATGTTGGTCTCGGTAAAATAAGATAGAAATGTTATTTTCTTACTAGGTCCAAAAGTGATTTATAGTATTTTAAATCCAAGTTTATGCCATGAAATGTCCTCCTCCATGCTGGCAATCCACACTTTGCCACATGAACACGAGAATCAGCATTCAGACTCATTTGTAGTTAAAACCAGGTGTCTGAGTGGAGTAATCCAGTAGACAAAGTAGATTGCAAAGAAGAAATGATCAGAAGTGGTAGAAGGACATTCCATTTCAAAATAAGCTTCATTAATGAAGTATTACTGGTAGAGTGACATTTTAAGTGACTAACTGGCTGTTTTAAACTATTTTCCCACAGTTCCAGGACCTTCTGCAGCCCTAACAACAATGCAGCTCCTCTCCAAGCAAAACCCTTCAAGACAAGAGGTTACCAAACTCCAGCAGCAGGTTAAGACAAATGGTGCTGGTGTGACTGTTCTCAGGCGTGAAATTTCTGAGCTCCGCACCAAAGTGCAAGAGCAACAGAAACAGCTTCAGGACCAGGACCAGAAACTGCTAGAGCAGACCCAGATCATAGGTGAACAGAACGCACGGCTGGCGGAGCTGGAGCGCAAACTGCGGGAAGTCATGGAAAGCGCAGTAGGAAACCCCTCAGGGTCTGGGCAGAGTGAAGAGTCTCCCCGGAAACGGAAAAAGGCAGCAGAAGCCATAGACTCTCTTAGGAAGTCCAAACGTCTCCGGAGCAGAAAGTGAATGGGAACGAGCTCTGGGCTCCAGAGGGAGGCCTGGCTTAGTCGCTTGAGCAGTCATGCATATCAGGACTCCGTGAGCAACGTGGCGTCCCCTCGGCTTCTAGGCGCTCAGAACACAACTTCAACTTGAACTCTCGTGATTGGGACATTCTCTCCCCGCTTCTCCTGGTTGAACTGACGCACAGAACCTTTTTACTTTGCAATAGATTTGTACTAACCAGACCTATTCTATCATGTTTTGAGGAGTTAACTTTTTTTCTGTGCAGCTCATGTTTAAAGTAAGTTAATTTGTTTCTGCATATATGCACATTACTTAAGGATCTGAAACCAGTCTTGACAGACTAGAAGTTTAATACAGAAAATGTCCTGTTCACTTGAAAGAAAAGACCTACTTTTTAAATGGACAGTATCTTGTTTAAAAAAAAAAGTTGACTTTTTGTTATAAGTGACCTTTGTCTGGAATGTCTGAAAAGTAGTAAATGCTTTTTGGTATTGAAGTAATGGGTAACTGAAACGGACTTCCATAGTATTGACTGTAGAAGGGGCCTCTACAGTATTGACTATATATTTTTATAAACTACTGGCAAGGGATTTATGCAGTTATATCATGTTTTCAGTTCTCGTTGGGGCCACGTCGTACGTTTGCATGGATGGATGCATGCATTGCCTAGGCAACTCACTTAAAAAGCTCTTGCACTGGTATTGATCTTGAACCTCTATACTTCTCCACTTGTTAGAGCAGCGGCTGAGTTAACTTAAGCACTTAACATCGTCACCACAACAGCTGGCCTCTGGGGGAGGGGGTTGTGAGTCCATTTGTCCTCCAGTTTTACAGGAACAATGGAGCATTAAAGCCCATTGCTTTATCTGTTCTCTGTAGGGTCCAGGTACACTGGCTAAGGCAGAACCCCAAATCCAAGGCTCTCTCTATCGATATCAGACCTCTGGTTACTAGTACTTTCCTCACTCACCACTATGTGTGCTCCTTGATCAAGTGTGATGACCAGTGGGGTGAGTAGGGGACCCAACCTGTGGGATGCAGTTTTGCCATTGAAAGAAAGTTCCTTGAAGAACACTGTACTACGAGAAAGCATTTTGATCATTTCATTTCTGGGGGATAACCGGAGGGAAGCTTTTTAATATTAATCTCAAGCTTTCCTTGTCCTCAACTTTAAACAAAAGCTTTAATTTCGTTTGCACTCCTGTGTTGAGCTTGTAACTGGAAAAGCATGTCTTGCACTGTTCAGCCTTCTAAGTGGTCACTTTAACAGCCTCCAAATTGTGCACAGTGGTTATTTTCCCCAGTTGTATATTTTTGAGACATTCAGATGTTACTGTTCTAGTTTTATTTTAATGTACTAAGTTATGTCATTATTTGACTGTTGTTTTAAACAACTGTTGCCCTGGGCTTCAGTTATTTAAAATAAATTTAGGTGTAATGTAGAAAACTGTCCCTTTCCAGGTGGGAATTAGTACCTGTATATAAAACCTAGGGTTTTGGTAAGTACCTTAGTTGAATAAAAGCACAAAGTTGTCACCCTTTTTTATCCGTCCAACATGACATGGTTCTGCATCCTTCAGATTAACCTCACCAAATGGAATTTTTTCTGACCCATTTTTTATATTGTCCTTACATAATATTGTCCTTAGATTTTGATCAATTCTATGTCTAACTTTGAAACTCCATTTACGATGTAGTATGTTTTCAATGAAAAAACCATAAAATAACTCCAAGTGTTTCATGGTTTATTGGGAAGGTAATTTTAAAATAAACAATTTCCAAAAAAGGTTTGTCAGCCAAGGTCATCCGTAAAAATCCCTGTCTGGAACTCATTTCCTCAGCAGGTCTCATTTTTTGTAATCATAGGATTTAGCCATATTGTCATAACTTTGGAAGAGGCCTACTGGAATATTCATGGCCTTTAATAGTCTGCTTTCCTGGTAATAGGAAGACTTTTTTAAGTAACAAAGTACATGTTTACAGGTTTACAAAGTATGATTCTTATGCATCAAAGGGATATAACCTCAGATGGTTTCTTTAATAGTTGTTAATGAATTCTTTCAAGTTGCCTGGGTTTCTTTAGAAACTATCTAGATACCCTAAATGTATCTGTAGTCTTCCATTAGCGAACACGAGTATTTGGCTTTCATTACAAGCTTTTACACATTAGAAGGTAGATTTTGTTTTGAAATCCAAATTTCTACAGTGTACACTTGTAATCACC
The DNA here is from genome assembly GCF_028538775.1 of Myotis yumanensis. Classification (NCBI taxonomy): domain Eukaryota; kingdom Metazoa; phylum Chordata; class Mammalia; order Chiroptera; family Vespertilionidae; genus Myotis; species Myotis yumanensis. Next base: position 6,086,280 of record NW_027223773.1, on the reverse strand, counting down.
TGTCCGTAAGATTAATGAGTTGCGATTGTTAATGCATGAATGTTCCATAACAGTCGGAGAATAAAACACTACAGTTCTGTTGTTTGTTTAAGTCTTAAATCTTACTTAGAACATCTAGTTAAAACATGTTATGGTATTGTCTTGACCGATTTGGTAGTTTTTATACTTGCTTCTAGATAGCATAATGGTATTTAAGGTTCAGCAAATCACAAATCCTTTTGATCAGCTTAAACACTATGTTGTAGGTAAATTGTAAACTAGCCTCCCAGAGAGAGAACCATCCTGCCTGGATCCTACGTCAATAATGTTAATGCCGCAATGTTAATGTCCTAGAACAACATTTCATGAAATATTCTTGTCATCTCCCTTGGCTGGTTTTCAGAGGAGATGTCTCTATTTTAATGGGTCATTTTCCCACTTACAAGGTGATTATGCTACAAGAGTACAGACAGATCCAAGGTGAAAAGGCATACAGAAGAGAAAAAGAAGACTGCCCCCCACAGGGTCCTTGGCTTATCTCCTACATGGACTTGGTTTCCACATGGGCTGAAACATGAGTTCTTTCGGAACCCGAGGTTAGAGAACCTGCTGTTTTTTTAAGCTGCTCTTTTGGGCAAACATGAGTGTATTCAGAGTAATTGTGCTTTAAAAACGACTGGGGTGCCATGCAGTCTGAAGCCACTGGTTTTGGAAGCAACTTCTTTTTGTAAATCATGTTTTTTGGAGTGTTGAACTTTATAGGGGCTTGCCTTAATCTCTGTTTAGTAGTTCCGAGATGTACGCTCTATTCTACTTGTTAAAATGTTAAGATATTCTATGTAGCCCCAAAGGTGGGTAAAGGTATAAATAATGCCTAAATAAATAAGCTAAAAGGTGTCACGACAGCTGGATTTTTGAGAGAAAATGGACATGTAAACATAGGCTATGTATAATAAAAACAATGGCACCTTAAGATTGCACTATTTTATGCATTATTTTCTATGCCATTTCATAGCCTGCACTTTAAGCTCCAAAGAAATGATGTATGATGTCCCAGTTGTCCCTTATTATTAATAAACTTTTTCATAAGACAGGGCACTCAGTTCTATTTTACTATACTGAATCAGTTTCTTGGATGTGATTCCCTTTTTTGAGTTCTCTATTTCCTTAGCCATAATATTTTCTAGGATCTAGGAACTCCCTATCTTATCGATGTCCACCAGTGTATAATTTTAATTTAATGTAATGTAAAATCTCATACTTGGTGATCAGCACGTTTTTATATCCTGCTCTAGGCATGAGTACCAGTTTGTTAACACTTAAACCGTCTACAAGTGTCATATGCTGATAGTAAGATTTGAAGCCAGGAATAAAAGACATTCTGAAAGGAAAGGTCCTATATAATGCAGCCTCTTGCAAACAGCTGTTTCTAGTATAAAATCCAATTCGATATGCCATCCAATTCTTTGGCTTGGGATCTCTCTGAATTAACTAGTCCACAAAAGATTAGTAAGTTAAAACCACTTAAATGTAACAAAATCCTATAGCCTCTAATAATAAAGCAAATTATTTTTCAAAGATGCTAAAGTGATCTACAGAATGAAACTAGCAATTAGTTGGTTGCTGTGTACCCTGGTTTTATTTTTAATAGCAATATACGTATAATCATGATAAATATGATAGGCTCAAGTCTTGTTGGCCTTTGTCAGCTCCCTAAAAACCTGTTCAATTTCTGAAAAAAAAAAAAAAAAATCCTAGCTTTTCCTGTTGTGTCTGAAGTGAATTGATGGGGTTTAGAAGCATATTGGTAATCTGTTAGGTCCACAGCCAAAGTATAGCGGTCCATATTCAAAACTTAGACCAAGAGTCTAGAAGTGTTCGAAACTCCTTCATGTGGTACCGTGTCTGTTTACTTATGCTCACGAGCAGCAATAAATGACCCGTTTACCTTCTGGAATTTTCATTGTTATAACCGAATTCAATCATTGGAAAGTGAAAAACACCTCCCAGTCACACACCAGGGTACGGAAATAAAGGTGTTGTTACCAGCGCTGCCTGTTTTCTTTGTATTTCGTGCGCAAAGGGTTGTGGAGCTCCACCTCGCACAAGTGCCATGGGAACAGCTAGCTGCCTCCTCTGGAAGCAGTCGCGTGGGGGTTTACGTGTGACCTGAGTCCTCACAGCTGCTCTATGAAGTGGGTTTTTCTCTTTGCAGGGAGTTTAAATTTGGGTTAAGCAACACGTCCACGATGCCATACAAGTAAATGCCAGACCTACCTGCCCCCAAAGCTGCTGTGCTTCCTGCTACATCCACTACACTAAATTCCACAATAGCTGGGAGCTACAAAACTAGATCACATCAATTCCAAACTTAGGAATAATATATAGATGAGCACCCTATATATCCACTAGAAGTGATCAGTGTCCAAATCCCTCACGTTAAGAGTAACATACAGAACTTAACATCTGGAAAAGGCTGGGCGTGGAGGAGGCAATGGTTCCACCCGAGGCATACAGGTGGCAAGTACTGTGAGGGCTTCTAGAACCTGTGACCTTAAGGAGGAGGCAGTCCTAGCGGATGTGGCCTGAAGCCCTCACTGGTCCACAGTCGCTTTATCTATGCTGCCAATCAGTACAAAATTCGTGACCACTAATTTTTTTTTTTCTTCTCTGCCAGGAAGAATACTGGTTCTCTTTTCAAAATTCCTTCCAGCTCCAAAACGATTCCAAATTTCAATGCAATGCAATCACACACATTAATCTCACCCCCTTCTGTCAAGATGGGACTGGTAAAGAAATGGCTCAGAACAAAATGCGCAGGAAGAGCTTGGATACGTGCTTGACCCACTTTGTCTAGCCCAGGGGTGGGCAAACTTTTTGACTCGAGGGCCACAGTGGGTTCTTAAACTGGACCGGAGGGCCGGAACAAAAGCATGGATGGAGTGTTTGTGTGAACTAATATAAATTCAAAGTAAACATCATTACATAAAAGGGTACGGTCTTTTTTTTTTTTTTTTAGTTTTATTCATTTCAAACGGGCGGGATCCGGCCCGCGGGCCGTAGTTTGCCCACGGCTGGTCTAGACAGTGGTTCTCAACCCTTTGGGGGTCGAACGACCCTTTCACAGGGGTCACCGAAGACCATCAGAAAACACATATATAATTACATATTGTTTTTGTGATTCATCACTATGCTTTAATTATGTTCAATTTGTAACAATGAAATTGGGGGTCACCACAACATGAGGAACTGTATTAAAGTGTCTCAGCATTAGGAAGGTTGAGAACCACTGGTCTAGAACTTAGATGTTCAGAAAAGAGGTCACAGAGGACTTTGTGCTGCAAGGTGAGGGTGACACAAGTGGGACCGGTTGTCCCAGCACCACCTCTTCATTCCGGTCACCAGGACATCACAGAAGCAGGAAGAGAAAGGCTGCAGCAGCCTCCCCAGTCTGCGGAAGGTAGATGAGGGTGGAACCTTTAGTTCCATATCCTACACAATACGTTCACGTTGTTAGGAAACCCAAGGACCTTTACCAATATTATCATTTTCAAACAATCAAACAATTGGAAAACGAAAAATGTGCACGGAAGGACACCTTGATTGCAGAAGTATGATCTGCTTACCTCACTCGCAATTTCCTATTGGCATCTGGAACTACTGGGACTCACCTTAGCTTTTCACAACAGATTGGGTAGCAGCGTCTTTCTAGAATAACTGGTATGATGGCCCAACGACAAATCACCTGGCAAGAATAAGGAAGAGGTGTGAAACCTAGATAACACATTAAGAACTTAAAAGCATTTTGATTGATTTCAGAGAGGAAGGGAGAGGGAGAGAGAGACAACAACCTCAAAGATGAGAGAGAATCATGGATTGGCTGCCTCCTGCAACGCCCCACACTGGGGATCGAGCCTGCAACACGAGCATTTGCCCTGACCGGGAATCAAATGGTGACCTCCTGCTTCATAGGTGGAGGCTCAATCACTGAGCCATGCTGGACAGGCAGAACTTGTAAAATTCCTAACTAAATATGCCTGTGTCATCAAAATATTTGTCAATCCACACAGGAATGCTAGAGCCAAATCCTTTTCCTTCTCTTTAGAATGTCAAAATCCACGTTCCATTCAAATGTAAAAGGTAAGGAAAAGGGAGGTAGGTGTAAATAAAAACATTCCCTTCTGCCCTGGCTGATGTTGCTCAGTGGATAGAGCGTCGGCCTGCGGACTGAAGGGTCCCAGGTTCAATTCAATTCTGGTCAAGGGCACATGCCTGGGTTGTGGGCTCGATTCCCAAGTGGGGGGTAGGGGGGGTATGCAGAAGGCAGCTGATCCATGATTCTTGCTCACCATTGATGTTTCTATCTTCCTCTCCCTTCCTCCCTGAAATCTATAAAAAAATATATTTTTTTAAAAAGCAATTTAAAAACAAAAAACATTCCCTCCCAACCTTTGCCCTTAGACTCCCACTTACTCTCCTACAATGTAATCATTTTGGGGTGTCTTTCTAAACATATTTCATGCATATGCAAGGAAACATATACGTGTATTATATATACACACACCCCCAAACCTGGTGTTTTGCATTTAATAGTACATTTTGGAGGTTAATTCATATTGACACATAAAGAACTTCCTCGCCGAAACCGGTTTGGCTCGGTGGATAGAGCGTCGGCCTGTGGACTGAAAGGTCCCAGGTTCGATTCCGGTCAAGGGCATGTACCTGGGTTGCGGGCACATCCCCAGTGGGAGATGTGCAGGAGGCAGCTGATCAATGTGTCTCTCTCATCGATGTTTCTAACTCTCTATCTCTCTCCCTTCCTCTCTGTAAAAAATCAATAAAATATATTTAAAAAAAAAAAAAGAACTTCCTCATTCTTTGGACTGGTGGTATAGTACAACACTGTATGGTTAATTGCATGTATAGTCAGCCCTCCGTACCCACAGGTTCCACTCCTTTGGATTCAACCAATCAAGGATTAAAAATACTTGAAAATAAGTATTTTAATACTTTTTACTGACTGAACATGTACATTTTTTTCTGATGATTATTCCTTAAACAATACAGTGTAACAACTAGTTACATAGCATTGGATTAGGCATGTTAAGTAATCTGGAGATGAGTTACGTATACAGGAGGATTATGTAGGTTTTGTGCAAATACTATACCATTTTATGTATGGGGCTTGAGTGTACAGTATCCCAAGGGGTCCTGGGACCAATCTCTAAGGATACTGAGGGAGGACTGTGCCACAACTTATTGGTTTGTTTTTAGTTTAGTGAGGTTGATTCCCCTGGTATGAACCGCTTAAAGATATAGACTTAAAAACAACTAGAACCATACTACTATTATCACACTAAAAGAAATGAACAGCAATTTCTTAATACTGCCATGTATCCAAGCAACATTGAATTAAATTATCTCCTGTCGGTCTTAAAAAAAACCCAACTTTGACCATTTGATCAAAATAAGGTCAGTGCATTGCAACTGGTTGATAGGTCGTTTAAGTCCCTTTTAATATACAGGTCCCCCCTCTTTTATCTCCACCCCCACCCCCGGCCTTGCATTTTATTTATTCAAGAACCTATAGAGGTCCCTACAGTCAGGATCTTGCTGGCGGCATCCCTGTGGTTAGTTTAACCTGCGCCCCTGTCCTACTTCCTGCACGCTAGCTGCTGGATCTAAGTCAGCGGTTCTCAACCTGTGGGTCGCGACCCCTTTGGGGGTCGAACGACCCTTTCACAGGGGTCGCCTAAGACCATCGGAAAACATATATATAATTACGTATTGTTTTGTGATTCATCACTATGCTTTAATATGTTCAACTTGAAAACAATGAAATTGAGGGTCACCACAACATGAGGAACTGTATTAAAGGGTCCCGGCATGAGGAAGGTTGAGAACCACTGATTCTAAGTGCTTGACCAGATGTGTGTCCGTGTGTGCGCGCGCATATGTGTGCATGTGTGTGCGTGCACGTGTGTGCATGTGTGTGTGTGCGTGCGTGTATGTTCTTTTATTCTGAGTCACACCTTTCTGTAACTTTGGTCACAGTCTCTTTGCTGGTGGAGAAGTGGTAACTAATTTTGAAACCAAAACTTTCTGTCCCAGGAAGCGGCGGTGGCCGCTGTGACAGCCGGGAGGCGGGGCAGTCCTCTGGCGGGAGACCCGTCACAGCGGACCCACTCCGGCTGCACTACACGTCCGTCCGGCTCCCTCACAGGTCGCCCCACGCGCGCTCCTGCGGCGGCCTGGTGTCCCGGAGGCAGCCCTGGGCTCCGCGCAGCACCTGCCTGTCCGCACCAACACCTGGCGCGCCGCCCTTACCGACGCCCGGGGTCCCGTGACCGGCCTTCTCGGAAGCGCCGGAGCGGCGCGGGAGGGGGTGGCGACGTTTCCTTCCCTTCCCGCCGGTCTCCCGGGCGGGGCGGGGCGCGGGGGGGCCGGCCGGGGGCAGCGGGGCCGCAGGCGCGGCTTCCCGCCGCTCGGACGAGTCCCCGAGCTCGGAACCCCACGTCCCGAGCGGCGGCGCCCGGCCCCGCATGGGGGCTCAGGAGTGCCGCGCATGCGGGTCACGATCCGCGCCGACCGGCAGGGCGGGGCCGGGCGTCGGGGGCGGGGCCTAGCGCGCGGGGCGGGGCCTATGGTGCGGGGCCGGGGCCTGGGCCTATGGCGCGGGGGGCGGGGCCTTTGGGGGCGTGGCCTAGCGCGGGACTCCGCCTCGTCCGCCCTCAGCGCCACCGCCCGCCCACTCTAGCCGGGCCGCCGCCGCCGCCGCCTCGAAGGATCCGGGAGCGGGAGCGACAGTCGCGAGCCGGTCCGAGCCGCCGCCGCCGCCGCCATGGGGAACCGCGTTGCGCGGGAAGACTTCGAGTGGGTCTACACCGACCAGCCCCACGCCGACCGGCGCCGGGAGATCCTGGGTGAGGTCCGGGCCCGCGCCCGTTATATGCGTGCGCGGCCTCCCGCCGCCGGGGCGCGCTCTCCCAGCGCGGGCCCCGCACGCCCGAGGGCGCCCCAAGGCCCGTTACGAGCCGGCTCCCCCCGCGTCCCACCGCCGCCCGGACGCCCCGGAAAGGCCCTCGAGGCCTCTGGCCGGCGCTCCGGGCTCAGCCGGGCGGAGGGGGGAAGGGGTGGGGGGAGGGGGCAGTTCCCGCGCGCCCGCCGCGCCCGCCCTTCCTCGGGGAGGCGCAGGCATCAGGCCGGCGCGAGGGTGTGTGGGGAGCCGGTCCCCCGGCTGGGTCGCCCTTGGGGGCGTCCTCTCCTTGGGAGACCTCCGCGCCCCGGCGGGCGCCGTTGCCTCCTCCCCGCCTCCCCCCACGGGGCCGGGCGTGGTCCGGGCGCTTCGGGGGTCCACGCACCAGCGATCGGGCGAGGGCGCCGCCGCCCTGTCCCCAGGGCGGGGCCGAGACCCGGCCGGAGTGAGCCCTGGGGCTGCCCGGATGGGACCCACGGCCCGTGCGCTCACGCGCGTAGTCGCCTTGATCTTCGCCGCTGGCTGCGACGCATGGGCCGACTCTCTGTGTTTCTCACCCGCCCGGGGTCTGTGGTCTTGGAGACTCGAGTATAGAGACGAGCCGGGTCCGCCGCCCGTCCCCTGGGCGCTGATTACAGGCCTCCGCGCCCGCTCACGAGGCCTAGTTACCGCCCTAGGGGTGCGGGCGCTCAGCCCCTGGGAGCTTCTGAATCACATAGACAGCCCGCTTCTCTCCCGGTTACTCGTAATGATGTGCCGGGCATTGGGTTTTTTTTTGCAAACATTACCCATTCAGTCCTCCCGGTAACTAGGTCAGTGATCGCTGTTTGAAGGCGAGCAGAGGGTGGATAAATAACATGTTAGAGGGGGTTCTGTTCTGGGTTAGATTGCCTCCAAAGCAGGTGCCTTTAACTTCTTGGCTGTTAACTCCAAAAATCAGGAAACTCACGGGTGGTCGGTTGAATAGGAGGAATAATCGCTCATGCATTGTATTTTCCTAGTGTGTCTTCGCAGCATCCATTTGAATTAAAGAGCAAGCCCCTGGTTTTTGCTGGGGTAATCTAACGTTAGAAATGTCATCGGTTGCTCCCCGTATGCGGGGGAGAGGGGTCCCCACTGGGGATGGAGCCTGAAACCTTTCGGTGTATGGGGTGATGCTCCGAGCAGGTGAGCCATTGGGCCAGGGCTTGGATGCGTCCTTTTTAATTACAGGGTGTATTTTGCAAGTCACACATAAGAGATATGCCTTATCAACACATTGCCTAAGAATAACCAGGCGTCCACCCGGTGAAAATCAACTCCTGAAGACTGGATCTTAGCTGCTTAATATTCAGGAAATCACCCAAGTAAAAAAGTGCTTATTGATGCTTATCTCAAACTGAGCCTTTTTTCCCCACACATTATCACCGAACCATTTCACTTGGAAAGATAAAAGACTCCGTATTGCTCAATGAAAATATGATTATCTCCCCAGCAGGTGTAAATACTGGTCCGTGTTCCATTTCAGGGGTGGAGTATCAGGAAAGATAAGAATCTGGAAGTTTGTTTACATTAAACGTAAATGATAAGAGATATCTCTGAAACTTGTCAAGTTTTGGGGGGAGGGAAGCACGAGGAAGCAGAAATATGTTGTTTAACAACCAACAACACTAAATGTACATTTAGAGTTAGATTAAAAGTAATATTAAAAGGCATCTGTGATCTCACCTGTAAGTGGCATCTAAAGAACAAAATAAACAAACAAAATAGGGCCAGAGGTATGGATGCAGGGAACGGAATAACAGACTCAGAGGGGGCAGGGGTGCTGAGGGGGAGGGGACAGGAAGAGATTAACCAAGGAACATGTATGCATTATGAATAAGAAGACCTGGGTGAGGGTGGAGTGGAGGGGGGCAAGAAGGGAGAAGATGGGGGACATCTTATACTGTCAACAATAAATAAATAAATTTTAGAAAGGCATCTATGTGAAATTAATGAGGGCTTGGGATTAGACCATTAGTTGTAGGTCAAATAATAAACCACAAGAAATGCTCCTTTTACGGTTATACTTCTGAAACAGGGAAATAGTATGTTTTAACAGCTTTCAGATCTAATTCACCAACTATAAAATTCACCCATTAAAGTGTACAATTCAGTGTTTTTTAGTGTATTCAGAGTTATGTAATTGTTTCAGTTCTTTAGGATTTTGTTGTCACCCCCAAAAGAACCCCTCTACTCCTTCAGTTCTTGGCCCCACTTTCCACACTCAGTACTCAGCAACCACTAGTCTACTTTCTGTCTCTAGATTTGCCTGTTCGGGACATTTTTTATAAGTGAAATCCTACAATACTGGTCTTTTGTGACGGACTTCTTTCCTTGGCCTAATGTTCTCAAGGTTCATTCATGTTGTAGCGTGTATGAGCACTCCAGTCTTTCTTGTGGTCACGTAATACTCACTTGTATGGATATACCACAGCTCACCTACCCATTCATTGTTTGGTAGGCTTTGGGTTGCCTTCAGACTTTGACTATTATGACCAATGCTGCTGTGCACATTCACCTAATGTTACTGTACAGATGTATGTTTCCACTTCTCTTAAGAGTGGAATGGCTGGGTCCTTGGAAACTGTATGTCTCACATTTTGAGGAAGTGCCCAACTTTTCGAAACCAGCACCATTGTATGGTTTCCAGCTACATGTGTGGGTTCCCATTTCCCCACATCCTTGTTCTGCTTGTCTTTTCTGTTACAGCCATTCCCGTGGGTGTGAAGTGCTCTCATTTTGGTTCAATTTGCATTTTCCTAATGACTGATAATGCTGAGTATCTTCCTGTGCCTACTGGCCATCTGTATATCTGCTTTGGAGAACTATTCAGATTCTTTGTCCATTTTTAATTGGGTCAGTAACTGTAAGAGTTTTAAGAGGCCTTTATATGGTCTAAATACAGGTCACTTACAAGATGTATGATTTGCAAACATTTACTCCTGTTCTGTGGGTTGTCTTCTACTTTGCTGATAGTATCGTTTGCAACATAAAAGTTTTTGATGCAGTCCAGTGTATCTTTTTTTTTTCTTTTGTCCTTATGTTTTTGGTATAGTATCCAAGAAACCATAAAGAATATTAAGATTTACTTCTTTTCTTTTTAAAAAATGTTTCAATTACAGTTGACATTCAATATTATATTAGTTTCAAGTGTACAGCACAGTGGTTTGGCATTTATATAACTTAGTACTTCTGTTTTCTTATGAGTCTTATAGTTTTCTTGTATTTAGACCTATTTTCCGCTTTGGGTTAATTGGTATAAGAGAGAGTCCGACTGTATTATTTTGCATGTGCATAGGCCCACCACCATTTGTTGAAAAGACTGTTTTTTCCCCATTTACTTACATTGGCACCCTTGTAGTACTGATTTTTATGTACTATTACTCTTGGCAAAAATTTGGTACAGAATTATTTGGAGCAAGTTGATTTGTCTGTCTGAGAAAACTGCATATGAGTTTCAGGATTTTAGAGTGCCATGAAATGTGTGTTATTTTCTATCCTTTGTGAGATGTGTCATTTTGATTGTTTTATGAAAGGTAAAAATGCTGGCGCTCTAACCAGAAATAACACATTTTAATACAAAATAATTATTACTTACCCATCCATTAACTGAAGTTGCTATTCTGCTGTGGGAGAATTGCTCCCAAAGTGCTTATACTTTAATGAATGGCTTATCTGAACCCTTCATTTACACCAGGAAAATTCATTTTAGACTAATTTACTTCTAGGCTTGTAGGATTACTTTCTTGGGGGCCTATTGCCTACAAATTATTAACATTGGCTAAAATGAACTAATACCGCCCTGACCGGTTTGGCTCAGTGGATAGAGCATCGGCCTGTGGACTCAAGGGTCCCAGGTTCGATTCTGGTCAAGGGCATGTACCTTGGTTGTGGGCACATCCCCAGTAGAAGATGTGCAGGAGGCAGCTGATTGATGTTTCTCTCTCATCAATGTTTCTAACTCTCTATCCTTCTCCCTTCCTCCCTGTAAAAAATCAATAAAATGTATTTAAAAAAATAATAAAATAAAATGAACTAATACCCACAAAGATCAGAGGATAGAGGTTGGAGACAGAAAAGGGAAGAGGAGAGAAAGGACAAGAGTTATTCATCTTGAACTAACACTTTCCTTACTTTATATAAAACTAGATTTAAATGAAAACATACATCTTGCATTTTAAGCTTTTATTGTATTCTTCATTTCACATTTAGAGAAAAGAGGATGAAGCTACTCTTTCCCCTTTATCTTTTCAAGCACATTCTGCCGGCCAGTGTGGCTCAGTGGTTGAGTGCCGACCCGTGAACCAGGAGGTCATGGTTGATTCCCAGTCAGGGCACATGCCCAGGTTTCAGGCCGGATCCCCAGTTGGGGGCGTGCTGTAAGCAGCGATGAAGAACACTCTGAATGACTTGTCCCAAGAAAAAGCTCCTTTGGAACTTTTGCCTTCCTGGGCCCAACACACAAAACCAGACACATTCATTCTCCCCGGGGGGTTGGATCCAGGGAAGAATCTGCCTTCGCTGTTAGGGACACTTTCCTCTGTATGTAATATATTGCCAGGCACACAGATTAACCAGGCTATGGCTTTAACTTAGTAAACCTTATACGTTTACTGTACAAAGAACTGTTAGGGGTGAAGAGGTGGACAACATGAACTCTCTACTCCTTTGTGACTATCTTTTTGTTAACGTGGAGACTCTACATTTTGAGGCTGATTTTTCCGGCATAAATTCTCAATTTGTTGTGACATGGTATTTAGCAACTGTACTCTTAGAATCTACTCCTTCCTGAGGAGATCAAGTCTCTAATAGGGCATGTAATGATTTGGGGGTTTGGGGGAAATGAGTGTGTTACTTCAATTGTTGATTTAATTATCATTGTAGAACTGTGCTTTTCTCAGTTCCTGATTTTTTTGTTGGTTTGTTTTTTCTTTACAGCAAAGCATCCAGAGATAAAATCCTTGATGAAGCCTGATCCCAACTTGATATGGATTGTCGTTATGATGGTTCTCACCCAGTTGGCCGCATTTTACTTAGTGAAGGACTTGGAGTGGAAGTGGGTCATATTTTGGGCATATGCCTTTGGCAGCTGCATCAACCATTCAATGACTCTGGCCATTCACGAAGTTTCCCACAACAGTGCCTTTGGCCACTACAGATCCATGTGGAACCGCTGGTTTGGAATGTTCGCTAACCTTCCTATTGGTGTTCCATATTCCATTTCCTTTAAGAGGTATCACATGGATCATCATCGCTACCTCGGAGCGGATGGCATCGATGTGGATATTCCAACCGATTTTGAAGGCTGGTTCTTCTGTACCACTTTCAGGAAGTTCATATGGGTCATTCTTCAGCCTCTCTTCTATGCTTTTCGACCTCTGTTCATCAACCCCAAGCCAGTCACTCACCTGGAAATAATCAATACTGTGGTCCAGCTCACATTTGACGTGATCATTTACTACGTTTTGGGAATTAAGTCTTTAGTCTACATGTTGGCAGCATCCTTACTTGGTCTAGGTTTGCATCCGATTTCTGGACATTTTATAGCTGAACATTACATGTTCTTAAAGGGACATGAAACTTACTCGTATTATGGGCCTCTGAATCTACTTACCTTCAACGTGGGTTACCATAATGAGCACCACGACTTCCCCAACATTCCCGGAAAAAACCTTCCACTGGTAAGTAAGGGATAGCATACATATACTAATTTCTGACGGCTATGTGATCAAAATTAGTCTCAACTTGCTTATTTTATTTTTTTTTAAATGTATTTTATTGATTTTTTTACAGAGAGGAAGGGAGAGGGATAGAGAGTTAGAAACATTGATGAGAGAGAAACATCGATCAGCTGCCTCCTGCCCACCCCCTACTGGGGATGTGCCTGCAACCGAGGTGCATGCCCTTGACCGGAATCGAACCTGGGACCCTTCAGTCCGCAGACCGATGCTCTATCCAGTGAGCCAAGCCAGTTAGGGCACAACTTGCTTGTTTTAAAAGGGATCTAGTATATTTTACAGTGAGCTTCTCATCAAAGAGAACGAGAGTAGAAGCCCTGAGTCTGCCAGCCTAATTTCAGAGTTCCCACTCCAGACCCGGGAGCCCAGTAGGAACACTTAGGGTTGAGAAGTGTCGGGGGATCTGCACAGCCTGCTACCTTCCAAGTAATTCAGGAACAGGAAGGGAACACATGGCCTTCCTCACTGCTCACCTACACGGGCTGAACTGAGACTTAGTGTTGGTTTGTTGTGGAAGACAGAGGTCCACATAACTGATGTGCAGGATAAATGGACTCCATTTCCTGAACTGCTGACTCCCCAGGCAGGGGCCATCTGTTCTCATCACAGTATACGTTTAGTGTATTGTCTGTGGAATAAATGAAAGAAACTTTGACCCTCACCTTTTCATCCCCTCCAAAGGACCACCTTCCTAACTTCAGGTGTCTTTCTGGTAAATTCTCTTAGACTTTCCATCCTCAAAATGGGTAGTTTTTACAGTTGTGATAAAAACTTTCCATAAATCTAAAAAAAAAGAGTACATATGTATGAAATGTAATAATAGTTTTTCTTGATTTTTTAAACCAATCAATATAAGCCAGATATTTTATGCTATTACTGCCTCCCAATCAAATTTTATAGATTTCCTCATAAAGTTTTTCAGTGTTGGCTGTTTAAATATGTAACATTTGGTTGGATTTTCAATTGAGGAAAGAAAAATCTAGAAAGGACATTGGGTCAGTGGGGAAATTCTGAATCTGGACGGTGTAATAGATCATGTATCGATGTTAAACTTCTGGGGAATGAAATGGTACCATGATTTTGTGGGGAAATGTCCCTGTGCTCAGGGAATACATGTTGATTATTAAGGGTGAGATATTAGGGGTAAGTTGTCACAGAATGTCTGCAACTTACTTTCAAAGGTTCAGCAAAGAAAGCAAAGTATGTGGTGTGTGTTATAGAGAGAGAGAGACGGTGACTGTGACACAGTGTGAATGGGTGGGCCTAGGTGAAGAGCATATGGCTGTTTTACTATTCCATCAGCTTTTCTGTTCATCCTCACCCAAGGATACTTTTCCCATTGATTTGTAGACAGAGTGGGAGGGAGGGGGAGAGACAGAGAGAAAAACATTGATGCGAGAGAGACACATTGATTGGTTGCCTCCCCCACACGCCCCGACCTGGGCCTGGGATCAAGCCTGCAACTGAGGTGTATGCCCTTGACCGGAATCGAACCCGGGACCCTTCAGTCTGTGGGCCGACACTATCCACTGAGCAAAACTGGCTAGGGCCCGTCAGGTTTTCTGTAGCAAGTCAAAATAAAACGGGGAAACACACCACACGACTGTCTAAAAGCCGCTTTGGACCCGGTGTGATATGACGCTGGTTTGTCACTGTGCCCGCGTGCTGGCCTGCATTGGAGTGTTGGCCTTTGCCTCTTCCCCAAGTGGGCAGTACATTTTTACTTACTTTGTAAAAGGTTGTGGAGAAAGCTGGTTGCCCTTTGAACGAGAGAACCTTCTCCAACATAAGCCACATACTTGTCCTTGTTATTTTCTTTCCCAGACTGAAAACTTAGTTCAGTTCAGGTATTACTGGACTTGAAGGCCCGTGGCTCGTGGATGGCTCATTTCCCCTGTATCTCAGGCTGTCTCCTTCCTCCTCAGCTAAACGCACAGACGTCCTCAGACTTCTCTAGTCTCCCCTCCTGCTTTTTCTCTCCAGGCACACGCACCAAGGAGTGTACATCAAGGATGGCCTTGTTCTGGTTTTCTGCTTTTTCGGAAAGATAGAACTCTAGCTGTTAGGATGCATTGCTTACCGCTGGCTCTGACCTAAGTTCAGTTGGATTAGGATCCAGGTGTAGTTACCTGTGTGGTCTGTGGATGTCCTTATTCATGGAAGAACTTGAGGAATGTTGAAGGGCTGTGTCCAGAGGTATTCGATCACTCTGTTTCTTCGGACTGACTGAGAATGCCCTGTGGGAAGCTCTCTCTGACTTCATTGTTCCCTGAGAGTGGTACATCGTCTGGTTCTCCACAACCAGGAAATACTATTACATTTCCCGAACCGAAGGAGTAATTTCAGCGTGAACAGTCTTTTTCTCGCTGTCTTCCACCACCTTGGCTCCTGCTGTTTTGTCTCCCTTTGGGAGTTTTGTACATTTCGATGAAGCCATGGAACCAGTGTGCTTGCTGGTCACACTGGCCGTCGTCACTTTCAAAAGACATTCTCCACTCGGGATGGCAGACCTCGCTGAGGCTGGGTAGGCGCCCATCTACTGGGCATGGCACAGTCATTCATTCCTATTCGCAAGCTCCTTGGCCGGGTCACGTGATACCTTTGTATCCTATAATCCCTGCAGGTGTGCTTGAGAAATAACAAGTATCTGCTGGTAAAGATTCCAAGGGCCAAGCTTGACAAATAAACCAGATATGTAGTCCCTCGGGGCTTGATAGCTAAGCGTCAGGCAGCCCAGGGTCAAGTCTATTTTACTGTTGAAACTGCTTAGAGTTCCTGAAGCTGCTTGGTTGATTGGAGGGGTTAGGAGGGAGGAAGGTCTCGTGGTCTCGGTGTCTGTCACACGTCCGTCCATCCTCTTCAGTAGCCTCGGGGAGCCCCCGTCACTCACCCTGCTGTGTTCTCCCTCCCAGGTGAGGAAGATAGCTGCCGAGTACTACGACAACCTGCCCCACTACAACTCCTGGATCAAAGTCCTGTACGACTTTGTGACGGATGATACAATCAGTCCCTATTCGAGAATGAAGCGGCATCAGAAAGGCAAGGTGGAACTGGACTGAATGTTGCCACAGCCAAAGGAATTCCTCTCTGAAGCCCCCCGGTAGCCACAGGTGGAATTCAGCCGTCAGCTGCCCGAGTACAGTTTCACAGTATGGCCTCCCCTGGTATCAAGAAGCTAATCTGGCTCTCAGCAGACAGCCTGTCCACGCAGTGTTCGGCTTTCCACACAGGAAACGTGTTCGTGTCTTGTTGTTGAGGATGGTGTTTGACATTTATAAGCAGATCATAAAGAGCTTTTACAAAGCTACTTCTCCTATTTTATTTTCACTATGAATCGTTACTTTCTTATAACAGCTAGTAGCCTGAGCAATTAGTCACAATAAATAGTATTTATCGCATTTTTGTACTTGACTGTCTTTGTATGACTCTGCTCATCAGGTGAGCTGACAGTAAAATTCCGCCAGGAAAAACAAAAGGCCTGGGAATATCTTTCACTGTGAGCTGAATTTCTCGTTTTTAATTTTCACAGTTGTACCTGGGACCTAAATTAGACACTGCTGAGCCCTGCACAGCCTTATCAATAAAGTCCTTAATGAATCTAATCGTGTCCAACATGCAACTTGCTTTTTCAGGCGCACTGACTCTCCAGCGAGAAGCAGCTCACTGTCGGTTTCACGTCACTGCAGTGGAAACTGGCTGCAGGCTGTTGGGAGATAGTTGGTCTCCAGTGGCCAGTGTCACGGCTGGGAGGCTGCAGCCCTGCCTACCTGAGGTGTGTCACTCAATTTAGTGTAACGCGTGAACTATTTGCAAAATAAGACGTGGTATCAAAAAATCAATAGTCTACCATGTGTGTGCAACACCATCCCTCGGGCAGCCTTCATATGAGCCGTTATAAAACCCCTGTTCTTTTTTCTCTATATAAAATCCCAGTTTTTATCACTAGCCCGAGTGTTGGGTTCCCCCAGCTGAGGGGGCAGAGCCTCGTGCTCAGAAGGACTGCAGACCTGCTTCATTTCCTCCCCAAAGGACTCTGCTTTCCCTCTGATCCTCCTGCTCCGGAAACATCCCCGTGTCTTTGAACTATTTGCTTAAAAAGCCATTGCTTTAACGTTTAAAGTGGTAGTAGAGCCAACTTGCCAATTCAGATACTCTGTGCCAGTTGGGGAAAAGTACCGGAGACATCCCTGTGGCTTACTCGATGCTAGATGGGAAAGGGATTGTGTTTTCACCAAGCCCTCCAGGCCCCCTGCCTATGGCTCCAGCTGCCCAGCTTGCGGCTCGATCCCCAGTGTGGGGGGTGCAGGAGGCAGCCGATCCATCATTCTCTCTCATCATGGATGTTTCTATCTCTCTCCCTCTCCCTTCCTCTCTGAGATCAATAAAAATATATTTAAAAAAAGGAAGACCAAAGCCCACAACATCATCAGCCTCTTCAGATTCTTTTCTTTGCTCCACTCTCTCAGCTGGGGCAGGACCTCCTGCTGGGGTGGGGCCACCATCCCGGGATGCAGATGCCAACAAGGCTCAGTTGAAGTTGGCCAGGACCTTGGCACTGCTGCTTTAATGAGGGAACTGATCCTATCTTCCATGGCGTGCCTGTCCCATCATCATACAAGATGAGACAGGCTGTGGAGTGGGTGAGGACGAGTGACGGGCGGGCAGCTGCAGCGCATGGTGCACACACACCAGATGAAGTCAGGGCCTCGCCCCACCTTGGCCTTAGTACCTCAGCAGAAGCGGAGGAAAGAGCCAACCAGAAATTCTCATGTGAAACAATGTTTAAATCCAGAGCCAAAATGCATGCATTCATTCATTCATTCATTCACTCTACAGGCACTTGGTCAGGCATCACCTTAGGCAGTGAGGATACAAAGATAAAACGTCCCAAATTCAGGAGCTGATGTTCTGGTGCTGGGATATGCGTGGAATCGGAGTTCAGTAATAAAGAATCAACGCCTAAGACAGGAGAGTGTCGATGAGGCTGGAGCTGTGGAGGGCGCACAGCTGCCATTGTAGACAGGATGTACGTGCACACTGTCACTGTAATCCACGTTGGCCCGGTGAGGGAGACACCTCCATGAAGAAAGGAGGCATGTTGCAGAAATCAGCCTGAGGGCACACACCACTCACTGCCAGACACTGGACGCTGTGGGAGCCTGGGAAGGTCTTTGTCCGAACAAGGTGATGCCTTGTTCCTTGTCTCGTTGGGAAAGTCTCCCAGCAGCCTGTCATTGGAATGCAGTAAGGAGAGTCTGATGACTTAAGGCTGGGAAGGCCCTGAAAAAAATCCCCTTTGAAACACAAGAGCACTAAACCCCTCTTGGAATGTTCCATTCTGAGACGGCAGGGAGGAGTGAGGAGGCACCTGGCCAGGGAGCTGAAAGGGGTGTGGTGACACCAGGGACAGTCCCGACTGGGAAAAGAAGCAGGATCTGACAACACGGGTATGTAGGTCAGATCACGCTGCAGGGGCTTTTTGGGTGGAAAATTAATGACAAGGTAGAGTCACCTGGAGAAAGGCGAGAGTCAGCTGCAAAAGGACAGCTTTGACTTTGCCAGGTTGAGTCTGAATTGGCAGGTGGCTCATGAAGTTCACAACTGGGCCCAGCCGAGGCGGGGGCTTTCAGACGCTGACAAGTCAACACAGCTCTGCCGTTCAGAGGGGAGCTGCTGTCCTGGGCCTGTGGGTGTTGGCACGGAGCCTGAAGCAAGGGGTTGAGGACAGTATCCGGGGTTCTCTTTAACCAGGCTGCAGAGGGGACTCTGAAGACACAGCACCCCTTCTTGGACCTGGGGCACACTCCTAGAATTTTCTTCTAAGGGCAGAAGCTTCCCTATCGAGCCGAGTAGAGGCCGTGTGACTAGGTACACATCCTGTACCTGTAATCCTTGGGGAAGAAAACAAAGGGCAGCTTTGTGGGAAAGGCCTGGGGCATTGAATCGCCAGCAATGTTGGATTCTACTCCTTGTAGATCAGCGATGGCTGATCTGAGGCCGCCACCATCGCCCTCCCTGTCAGATCACTAGCAAAGGCCTTCAGGGAGGGTCCAGTAAGACCCAGAGTAACCTCTCGTTTGTTCAAAAGGGAAAGGGGCCCTGGCCAGTGTGTTCAGTGGTTAAAGCATCGCCTGGCCCCAGGCGGGCGGGGGGCGGGGAGTGCGGACACCAAAGGGTTGCAGGTTCAATTCCTGGCCCTGGTCAGGGCATGTTCAGGAGGCAACCAATCCATGTGTCTCTCTTACATCCATGTTTCTCCCCCGACTCCATCCTTCCCTTCCACTCTCTCTAACCAATGAGGAGGGTGGGGGGAGAGATAAAAGAGAAAGGGCCTATCATTGTCCAGTTATTTTGGTTTAAGTCTCAAATTTCCCTCCCATTTAGTAGCTGAGGTTTTTGTTTGGTTTGTTTTTTTGGCACAAGGGAGTGTCTGGTTCCCTTCCCAACCTCAGCAGCTATCTCCCATTTAACCATAACCAAACACCTAGGCACCTGCTGTCCCCTCCAGGCTGGGCCAAAAGCACGCCAGAAGGTGAGTTCTTTCCTGGCAGTGTCTCCAATAACAGCGCTGTCACCTTCCCACTGAGCAGACGCCTGCTTCCCCGCTGACAGTAGGCGCTAGCCCGCCGAGCTGTGTTCAGCGCCTGCACCGTCCACTTCACTCGTAGCCCTGCGAGCACGTCTAAATCACGCTCTCTGTCTCTCCCTCCCAGGGTGGGGTCAGCTACAGAGCCCCGGGCGGGCTTCCTGCCACCTCTGCTTTCCAAGGGACTGCCCGCCAGGCCAAACTGGGGCCCACCACCATCATAAATAACTGCGGAGGCTCACCCCACTGCACCCCACTTGGAGGCCTCAGAGTTGAAAAGAACGACTCCAGATTCTAGTTCAAACCCTTCCGCCCTCAATTGTATAAAAGCAGTTTTTTCATCCCTGCTCCCTTCTCAAAAATAAGTAGACGAGTAAAAGCAAGAGAAATCGCCAACAGTTAGACCTGAATGACAAAGTCAATGAACTCCTAAAGATTTTTTTTTCCCCTGTAAGAGCACTCGATTCTCTGGGCCTCAGCCCAGCCCTTCCCGGGCCAGAGCAGTTTAACTGAAGCAGCTGTTTCCCCAGAGGCATAGGCGGGAGCTCAAGTCAAATCTCAAATCTTCCTTAGTCCTTGGAACTAAGTCCTTGGGAACTGAGCTGGCTCCTAATTCCCTCGTTTAGGAGATACCACCCCTGCGTTCTCGGCCGCCATGTGGCCACTGCCCCAGGTGGGCCTGGTGGCCTCCCGCCCTCTCGTCTCTCTGCTGATCCCTCTCGTACCGATCACAGACCAGTGTGAACGTGTACCAGGAGATGACTGTCACGTTCCAATCCAGCATCATTAGCTCCTTTGAAAGCCCACAATGTAAAGGAGGTAATCGTCGCCTCATTCAGAGGAGGAAACCGAGAATCAAAGTTAGGCAACCAGCCTGGGGTTGGCCAGCTTAATGTCTGAGGAGTGGCAGAACCAGAACGAGGCTTTAACGAGCTTCGTTCTGAGCCCTCCAGACGGTGACAGCTCCTTCAGTCACCTCCCCAGGAACCTGCTGGTGGTGTGGGAATGAGGGTGTTGGGCCACCGTGCCTTCCAGGCCGGAGCCCAGGTGTCTGCATGCTCCACCGCAGAGGGCGGCGACTGGGAGGATGTCCTTCCGTGGGGAGGCCTGGGCCCGTCCACTCCCCGGGCATCTCCCCGCAGCCCAGGGAACATCCCAGGGACCAAGAGCGGATGAGGCGAAGGGCTGTCTCAGCACCCAGCTCAGGCTCATGGCTGTGTTGCTAGAGAAAACCGTGCCACTGCGCCACACCTGTTAGGACCTGGCTGCCCCAAGGGTGGCCCCGGCTCTGTACAAGTTTGCTGAGTGACCTAATAACGTAGGCCAGGGTAGAGGAAGAACCTGAATACATCACAGGTACATTAAGAAGCCAAAGGATTCGGCCGGTGTGGCTCAGTGATTGAGTGCTGACCTATGAACCAGGAGATGACGGTTCAATTTCAGGTTAGGGCACATGCCCGGGTTTCAGGCTTGATCCCCAGTGGGGGGCGTGCAAGAGGCAGCCGATCAACGATTCTCTCTCTCTCTCTCTCTCTCTCTCTCTCTCTCTCCTCCCTTCCTTTCTGAAATCAATAAAAATATATTTAAAAAGGAAGAAGAAAGAGCTGGCTCAGAAGTCTATGGCTTCCCAACAGCCACTCTGCAAAGCCCAGTTTGGATCGTCCGACAGCCATTGCGGGACCAGCAGACACGACCCAGGCCCTGTTTGCCAACAAGAGAGGACAGTGGACACGCAGAGGTCCGAGCTCCTCACACCGCTCACTCCTCCTCTGGGCGACTGCACGGCCTGGGAGGTGGGTGCCGGGAAGGGATCCCACACTGCAGGAAGTCGCACCACCTCCAGACATCTCAGAGCAGCAACGGGGCAGAAACACAGGATTTCAGTGCCTGTGGGCCTGGAGCCAGGAACTCACTTCTCAGGATCCCAGGAAAGACACTGTCGCAGGCCGCCTGGGTTTGGGTGCCACGGTTACCACTGCTGCTGGGAACATCACCGTGTTGGGACTGATCACTGGACAAAGGACATGTCACGAAGCTGAAGGCTATGTCCCAACTGCTCGCTGCCCAAACGTTTTGAGTGTTTTTAGAATTATTTTTTTAAAATATATTTTACTGTTTTTTTACAGAGAGGAAGGGAGAGGGACAGAGAGTTAGAAACATTGATGAAAGAGAAACATCGATCAGCTGCCTCCTGCACACTCCCTACTGGGTATGTGCCTGCAACCAAGATACATGCCCTTGACCAGAATCAAACCTGGGACCCTTGAGTCCGCAGGCCAATGCTCTATCCACTGAGCCAAACTGGTCAGGGCTAGAATTTTTTTTAAATGGTGGGAAGATACACAACACACAATTTGCCATCGTACAGTTTGGTGGCCTTAACCACACTCACGCTATCATACAACCGAACTCCAGAACCTCTCGTCTCCCAAACTGAAAGTCCAGACCCACTTCCCCTTCCTTCCCAGCCCTGGCCACCACTTTCTGTGTCTGGGACTTGGACTCGATTGTTTTCTGAAGTCAGCAAAACGCTTAACTTTGCACGGCAATGCGCACAGCACACATTCCACAGGAGGCTGCCCACACTGGGGACGCAGAGACAGGTGAGTCAGAGAGAGCCACACCCTCCCAGCCCCAGGCCAGGGCCACTCCCAGCACCCCGAGTCCTGCCCCTCGCAGCTCACCCTGTCTCCCAGGCTCCAGCCCACCTGCCGGCTCCATAGCCCCTGCGCCAGGCCTGAGGCCTGGCAATCCTTTGTGCTTCCATTACTGGCCACCACCAAGCGATATTAGTGGTTGACTGTCAGCCTATGAACCAGGAGGTCACAGTTTGATGCCTGGGTTGCCGGCTCGATCCCCAGTGTGGGGCGTGCAGGAGGCAGCTGATCCATGATTCTCTCTCATCATGGATGTTTCTCTCTCTCTCTCTCCCTCTCCCTTCCTCTCTGAAATCAATAACAATATATCTTTTAAAAAGCTGATCCTGGTCCTTACGCATCTGCACTAATGGCTGTGCAGGGCTGGTGTGGTGCTCTAAGCACCTGATTTGAATAAACACGGTTGCAGGACTGGAATGGCCACATGAAATAGGGTTTTCAAAACTATGAACGTGTGTGTGGACGGGTCAGGTGGGAGAGGGGCAGAGGGAGGAGGCGCTGCTCATCTCTCCCCAGGGCCTGGCCTCCCACACGACTCGCATACGTGCATGTCAGCACACACACACACACACACACACACACACACACACACGATCTCCAGGCCTGTGTTCTGCTTTCTGATCGTCCCTCCCAGGCCATTGCTCACGGCTCTCCTCCCTCCCCCTCCACCCACCCCGTGGCCCAGCCACCATGAGCAGAGCCCCCCAGTGCCCGAGACCTAGGACTGACAGATCTGGGAGCAGCCATTCCATTCCAACATTCAGCTCTCACCTAAGAGGCCACCTCTTTAAAGAAGCTGCCCCTCGGGACCTGCCTGATGTCCAGTTTCACCCCAAACCGACCCTGAGAAGAGAGCGTGGTGCCGGCAGCTTATGGGGAAGGTGTCCCCCTTGTTACTGAGCCCCACGTGCGTTCTGTGTGTATTTTTCCTCCATCTGCATTGACGAGAGAAGAATTGTTTAAAAGCCCCTCTGAGCGGGGAGGAAGCGGAGCTGCACATTCACCACTTCCTGTCCCTCCTTGTCTGATGGTTTCTCTTGGGGACACTCTGGTCTGTCGGGGGCGGGGAGACAGAGAAAGTCTGAGGCACTGAGACTGGGAAGACTTCTGCACAAGGCACCGGGCCCTCCAGGGTCGGAGCAGCGGACAGAGGGGCCCTGAGGGGTGCCCCACACCCACCCTGAGACACGAGCACCCACCTCGCCATTCTCTATCCTGGTCGCTGCTGTGATGCTAGAGCAGGGGTGGGCAAACTTTTTGACTCGAGGGCCACAATGGGTTCTTAAACTGGACCGGAGGGCCGGAACAAAAGCATGGATGGAGTGTGTGTGTGAACGAATATAAATTCAAAGTAAACATCATTACATAAAAGGGTACGGTCTTTTTTTTTTTTAGTTTTATTCATTTCAAACGGGCCGCAGGCCGTAGTTTGCCGACGGCTGTGCTAGACACTCACAGACACTCACTTTATTATTATTTATGTATGTATTTATTTATTTATGTTTAATCCTACCCAAAGATATTTTCCCATTGATTTTTAGGGAGCGTGGAAGAGAGAGGGAAAGACAGAGAGAAATATCGATGTGAGAGAAACACATCGATTGGTTGCCTCCTGCACGAGCCCTGACCAGGGCCTGCAACCAAGGTACATGGCCTTGACCGGAATCGAACCCGGGACCCTTCAGTCTGCGAGCCGACGCTCTAACCACTGAGAACACCAGCCAGGGCACGGGGTGGTCTCTGAGAAGTAGGATTGTGGATGACCGCTTCCTCCCTATGAATTTCTAAAACTCCTTTAGTAACAGAACAGCACACCCAGCAGAAGTATACACGAGGGTATTAAAACACCGCTCCGCCTTGACTGTGCTACCCACAGCCAGCACCGAAGGCCTCTCTCCTCCCATGAGTCACCTGGCTTCTGCCCGGTGACTACGCTTGGAGTGTTCAACCCCAGACCTTCAAACTTCTCATCCTTGTTCTTTGTTTCCTTAAAGAAGGGTTTTCAGTGGCTAAGACTTGCCCGACTCTGCCCCTCTCTTGCCGCGGGGCAATTTCCACCCACTCTCTGTGGTCACTTTCTTCATCTGAAAATAGATAATAGCCTCACCTCCCTTCCCAGGGCTGTTGTGCAATGGAATGAATTAAAATGTGCGAAGGCAGGTGCTCCGCGCACAAACACTGGTAATGGCCAGTGGTAATGACCTCAGCCTGCGGGCGGTGATGTGAGCCCCCCGGGGCCTGCAGACACACGGACTGCTCTGCACACCCGACCCCACCCCCGCAGAGGTCATGGGAATCCCTACCGCAGATGGAGCCTGCGACAGGTGCAATGCAGGGCCGCCCTGCCCTGGAGGGCTTCCCACACAGGGAGGACAGATGCACCCTTGTAAGACCACCCACCTGGCCTGGGACGAGGCTGGAACACGCGTGAGGGAGCTGCCCATCAACCAGGAAGAGGCCGACCAGGTGTCAGTATTTTTTCTTTTATCCTCACCCGAGGATATATATTTTTTAAAAAATATTTTTATTGATTTCAGAGAGGGAGAGAGCAAGAGAGAAACATCAATGATGAGAATCATGGATCGGCTGCCTCTTGCACGCCCCACACTGGGGATCAAGCCTGCCACCCGGGCATGTGCCCTGACTGGGAATTGAACCGTGACCTCCTGGTTCATAGTTTGATGCTCAACCACTGAGCCACACCAGCCAGGCTGGGGATATGTTTTTGTTTTTGTTTTTAGAGGGAGAGGAAGGGGTACAGAGGAACTTGGATGTGGGAGAGAAGCATCGATCGGTTGCCTCCCGTGTGCGCCCTGACTGGGATCAAACCCGCAGCCTTTCTGGAATCTGAGATGTCGCTCCCACGGTGCCACCTAGCCAGGGCAGGTGCCATCACTGCCCATACGGTTCTGATGGAGACGCTGGTAGAGCGTCCAGGGACAGTGGCAAACCTGGGAGTGAATGTCCCTGTTTTCCTCCTGGGACTGATGGGCGTGTAAGTTACGTAGCCCACGTGGGTCAGAGTGAGGAGCCACTGGAGGACGGCAGCCACGTGCACGTTACCCAACACCCTGACCTTGTAGAACGTGCAGAAGTCGCCCCGCAGGGGTCACTCTCACTTCCCTTCCCGACCAGTCCATGTAAATAACCCCCGGCCCACAGACCCACACAAGCGGCCCTCTCCTTCAGCTGCACCGCTCTTATCCTCACGCCATTCCCTCATTCCCTCTAAATCAGTGGTTCTCAACCTGTGGGCCACGACCCCTTTGGGGGTCGAACGACCCTTTCTCAGGGGTCGCCTAAGACCATCAGAAAACACGTATATAATTACATAATGTTTTTGTGATTAATCACTATGCTTTAATTATGTTCAATTTGTAACCATGAAAATACATCCTGCATATCAGATATTCACATGACAATTTATAACAGTAGCAAAATTACAGTTATGAAGTAGCGACAACAATAATTTTATGGTTAAGGGTCACCGCAACATGAGGAACTGTATGAAAGGGTCGCAGCATGAGGAAGGTTGAGAACCACTGGTCTAAAGGATCCTGGGTTCAACTCCGGTCAAGGGCACGTACCTTGGTTGCAGGCTCCACCCCAGCCCGGGCCCCGGTCTGGACAAGTGCAGGAGGCAACCAATCGATGTGTCTCTCTCTTCCCATCCCTTCCAGTCTCTCTAAAAATCAATGGAAGAATATCCTTGGCTGAGGATTAACAACAAGAAAAGGAGGGAGGAAGGTGGTGGAGACAAACGGCATTGATTTGTTTGTTTTTTATCTGAAACAGCTCTCAGCAGATTTCATCTTGGGCACCGAGGTGACTACACACTTTCCCGGGGGTGGGCTCACTTCCCAGTGAGTCAGGATGGCAGGAGGCCAAAGCTCACCTTCACGGCTCCGGCTTTTGCTTTGTGCTTGACAGGCTTTCCGCCGTCACAGAAATTTATCTCGATGACTTACAGCCTAATTGCTCCTATCTCAGCCCATTATTTCAGTCGAAAGTCGTTTTCCCCAGAAGGAACCCTCAACTCTAAAAATGTTTTTATCGTGAAATATGTCAGAAATACAGGCAGGAGCATAGAATGTCTATGTATAGGGGGAGAATCATAATAGAAACAGAATAAGGGAGGGGGACACAGGAGGTACTGCTCAAAGGCACAAAGCCTGTCATCACCAAGACTGTGACTTTGAGCAATAAGGGGGCTGGGGGCACCGACTCCCTGTGTGGCTGAAAATCCACATAGACCTTCTTTCTCTCTGAAAACATAACTACTAATCGCCTACTGCTGACCGAAAGCCTTACCGATAGCATAAGCGGTCTATTTACATGTTTGTCATGGCTATTACATACTGTATTCTTTTTTAAAAAAATATATTTTATTGATTTTTTAGAGAGAGGAAGGGAGAGAGATAGAGAGTTAGAAACATCGATGAGAGCGAAACATCCATCAGCTGCCTCCTGCACCCCACTCCCCTACTGGGGATGTGCCCGCAACCCAGGTACATGCCCTTGACCAGAATTGAACCTGGGACCTTTCAGTCCGCAGGCCGACGCTCTATCCACTGAGCCAAACCGGTTTCGGCCATACTGTATTCTTACAGTTAAGTAAGCTAGAGAAGAGAAAATGTTATTAAGAAAATCATAAGGAAGAGTGTTGGCAGTGTTTATTGAACAAACCCACGTATAAGTGGAGCTGTGCAGTTCAAACCCATGTTGTTCAAGCGTCAGCGGTAGTTAGAAATTAGCTAAGAGGATCAATCTTATGTCAAGTCTCTGATCACAAATAAAAACACTAATTAAGAGGGCAGCAGGAAACTTATCTTCAAACTCGCCGAGTTGTATATATGAAGTACGTACAGCTTTCTGTATGCCACTCAGACCTCAACAAAGGGGCAGCCCCATTGCCTCCTGCTCCTCAGAGGTCACCATTATTCTGATGGTTATCTTAATCACTCCCTCTCATTTCTTTTCTAAGAATTAAAAAAAAAAATTGACTTATGGAGAGAGGGGAAGGGGAAAGGAAAGGGAGAAAGCGAGACATCAATGTGAGAATAGCTGCCTCCTGCACACCCCCTACTGGGGACTGAGCCCGAAACCCTGCCTGGGACGACGCTCCAACCAATGAGCCACGCTGGCCAGGCAGTAATTCATGTCTAATAAACGAATCTATGCTGGCCTCCAAACTACAGTCCAAAACAGGAAGAGAGATTCTGAACATTCCTTCCACATCCAATTTCTTAGAGAGCGGAGAACAAAAAGGACAACTGAAAAAAAGCCCACATGAAGTAGGTACGCAAAAGTGTTTGCAGAATCAATTAGCTTTTGACCCCCTTGTCAGGCAGGGCGTTTTCCTTACAAAACACATTTCCTTATATGCCGCAAACAGCACTGCCCCCACCCAGTATCTCTCCTCTTCTAAAGCTTTCAGTTATTGCGAAACTCGCCTTTCCGTAATATTAATTTCAAGAAAGTTCAAGCCAGTGGAACTTCCTGGAGTGTGAAAAGAAGGACCATTGTCCACTTACCAGGCGCACAGCGAGCTGGTCAGCAGCGTGGGAGAGCAGGTTTGCCTGTCTGTGCAAAAGAAGAAGGTAATTAGAATTCCAGTTGTAATAAATACATATAATCTCCTCTTTAGAGCATTTGTTCTAGAGAATGCTCGTGTAGGCCAAATTCTTAGAAACACTTTCCTCCGAGCATTCTCAGTTTTGCTGAAAGGGCTCCAGAAGTCATTCAGTACCAGGGCAAGTCCCACGTCCTAAGCTTTGCTGGCTCCTCCTCAGGGAGCCATGAAGTCCCAGTTTGGTAGATGGCTGGGGAGGAAACAACATGAAATCTCCATCAAATCTCCCCAATGCTTGGTTCTGAGGGGACACCATACTGGCCTCGGGCTATCGGAACAGTTTAACCCAAAAGTTGGGTATCAGATCAAACCGTACGATTTATATCGACAACAGGAATGGCAAAATTTAAAAAGAAACGAAGCGACCCCTGGATGCCCCATTTTTTCAGTTTGGCCATGTGGTAGATATAGCGGCTTTAAAGACCACGAAGACCAGGCGGGGAGCCTTGGCCACGTTCAGTGTCTAAATACTAAATGGGGCTCATCCACGCAGGCCTTGAGACAGTTACCAGGATTTCCATTGTAGGGGAAACCAATGCGAATCCAGTATTGAAGAACAGATTCTGATAGAGCAGCTGAAATGTGTAAGACCTTTGCTGACAAAGAAAAGAAAAAAAGCCAAAACTGGGAACAGGCAGCAAAGAACTGCTAATACGAAGCTTGACCAGCGAGTACCGCATTCAGCGAACACCCTGGAAATGCAACACCCGATCCTCAGGCCCCAGATTACCCTCCAAACTCTATGTTATTCCTTAATAACGTACCAGGAGGGACTGGTGAGGTGATGCTATCCGTGCTGTTCAGTCAGTTCCCTGGTTTCAAGGAAGTGCCTTTGGTACCTGGGAGGCATGATATTGCACTTGTTGAATTTGAAAATGATGGACAGGCTGGAGCTGCCAGGGATGCTGTACAAGCATTTAAGATCACACTGTCCTGTGCCGTGAAGATCACCTATGTCAAGAAATAATGTCTGGGCTCTGGCCGGCGTGGCTCAGTGGATTGAGCGTCAGTCTGCAGACTGAAGGGTCCCAGGTTCGATTCCAGTCAAGGGCACATGCCCAGGTTGCGGGCTCAATCCCCAGTGTGGGTCGTGCAGGAGGCAGCTGATCAATGATTCTCTCTCACCATTGATGTTTCTCTCTCTACCTTTCCCTTTCTCTGAAATCAATAATATATATATATGTATATATATGTATATATATATATATATATATATATATATATATATATATATATATATATAAAAGTGGCATTTCAAGCCCAGAAGTGGGCCCTGTGTTGGGGGAAGAGGCACTCCTGGTAGTGGGAACACTGTGAGAAAAGGCTGAAGAATGTGGGGTTCCATGGGAACAGCAATAAATCCATTTGGGGGGAGGGGACGGGACAGGTGCCAAAGGAGGGCTGATGTCAGATTCAGAAGTCCGTGTGTAACTAGACTGATGAGTTTAGGCTGCAGAAGAATGTGAAGCCGAGCGTTCCCATGGGTAAGAGATGGGAACAGGAGATGAGCTAGGAGGCCGAGTCCACCTTCTGAAAGGTGATGACAGCTCCAACTAGGTCAGTGCCTGTTGAACAATGGAAGGGACGGATGGAAGGGACGGATGTCAGAGACATTTCTAAATAATAAATGACTGGCTGCCGGCAGGGGAACTGAGGGGTAATGAGTTCTGTGGGAGGAAGGGCAGGTGTCAGGAGGGAGGAGGAATGGAAGCTAATGAATTGGAGGTTTTTTGTCTCTGAGACTCACTGTTCTCGGGAGATGGAATGTCCTCAGCTAGAGATAACGTGGACCTTTCACGGCCACACCTAAGACACAGTTCTTTGGAACAAACGTTTCGGAGTGTCTCCCTCCTTCCCTCAAGGGCAAGAACGACCTGCCAGTGCAGCCAGACTGCCCCGCCAACACGCTGAGGAAACAGCCCAGAACGTTTTAATCCTCCCTTCGTTCGTGATCATCTATCTCTAGGACACAATCCACATCTGCTCTTTCTTTTGATGGGTGTTGCCTCCTCTGCACCCTTCTCTTCATACCCCTTCCTTGGGCCTGTGACACTGTTTCAGTGTCTGCATCCTTCTGTGAACGCCTTGGAAAAAAAAGGGGGGGCTGTCTTATTTATCTGATTTGCTTTTAGGTATTAGTACTTTCCCCATTTTCATCAACTACATTCTTAAAAGTAGCATACCTGGGGGTGATGAACACACAATACAGTACAGATGATACGTTACAGGATTGTTACCAACACGTGTCACCCCAATACATTCACTAAAAAAGGGAAAGCAATATTCTGATGGAAAGAAAGTAGCCTAACCATTTGTGTTGAGCGAGGTGAAGTAGAAATCTTAGGAGAACAGACCCAGGTAATGAAACCCACCGACCCAGCCTCAGAATACACACGCGGCACCAAGAATGAGGAATGAGATTAGACATGACATATTCAACCCTTCAGAAAGGATCAGCAAGGGACTCATCAGAGGTACCCTGGCAGAGGCCAGCGGGAAAGGGCTCCCACACCGCCAAACCTGGGGCAATCTGAACATCATGTAATGATAGTTAACGGGAAACAACACATTGAAAACATGGTGATTCCTGAGTGTGGTGAGAAATGGACTACTTACAGTTTCCAGTACCTCCCTAAGGAAAAAAGCAACGTTAGAGCACAGGAAGCTTGGCGGAACCACCTTAACCAGGAGATCGAGGTGGACAGTCTCAGGAAGGGGCAACTCGAAATCACGGGCCTTTGACGGGACGCAATGAGGACTGGGCGTCGCTTCATGAAACGCCTCCCAAAGGTGCACAACTTGGGTCTCATCGAGAGGGAACCGCAGGCTAACGCGCACGGAGCGCATTCTGCAAGGAGCTGCCTTTTAACCTGCACAAGTGTCAGAAGCCAGGACAGAGGAGCTGCTCCGGCCTCTACGGAAGCAACAGCTCATTCTAACCTGGACCCTCTGATTATGAAGGGCGTTCCTGGGCCATAGGAGACACGGATGGAGCCGAGATGGAGATGGGAGCAGTGACCACTAACTCCCTGGCTGTGATGGTGGCTGACGCAGGGGAGTATCTTGGTGGCAGGAAATAAACATGGAAGTATTTGGGGTGACGGGCCATCAGGTTGGCAACTTCCTTTCAGATGGTTCAGAGGCAGAAAGTTGTTTTTTTTACTGTAAATGCAACCTTTCCAGAGTACAGTTGAGATAGTTTCAATATAAAAATTTTATTTAAAAAAGGATCGGTTATTTTATTTTGGCAGTTCAATTTTTTTGGAAGAGGAGGTAGGCTGTTTCCAAACAAGGCTGGCCAGATGGGAAGAAATCTTCAACTCCGACGTGGCCTCATGAATTTGAGAATCAAAGCTTACGTGAGGCCACCTGTCGAGCTGCAGGCGCCCGCTCGGAGCGCTGGGCTTCTCGCCAGGCTGGCGCACGGGACTCCTCCACGGCCGCTGCTGGGAAGTCACTGGCCAAGGGACTGCTTCAGAGCCTCATACATCAGCCGGTCCTGGGAGCGGGGGGAAGACAGAACACAGAGCTGATCACTGTTTTGGGATGAACTGTGTCCCTCCCAGAATTCATATGCTGAGGTCCCAGGATTTTAGAGTGACCTTATTTAGAGACAGGGTCGTTAAAGAGGCAATTAAGTGAAAATAAAGTCGTGAGGGTGGGCGCTACTCCCAACAGGACTGGCAGCATCCTTGCAAGGAGATTAAGACACAGACACGCAGGGAGGGAGGGAGGTCCATGTCATCTGTAAGGGGCGGGGCCTCAGAAGAAACCAGCCCCGCCAACACCTTGATCTTGGCCATCTCATCTCCAGAACTCTGAGGAATAAACGGCTGTGTCTGAGCCCCCCAGTCTGTGGCACTTCGTTACATCAGCCCGAGCCAACCAACACAGAGCTGACGCCCCCTCCCCGCATCTACGTCCATACACACGCCTTTCTCCAGGGAGTACCCATGACTCTCATAATTGTTGACATAAAAAGTTTGCCCCCCAAATCAGGGTAAAAGATGCTTATGTCTCTATCTAATTAGTAAAGCAAAATTCGAAACCACACTGAGTCCGGACTGGAATGAGAGGCAAAAGTGGAGGCTGCGTGAGCAATACTATTTGTCAGAAACTGTCAGAGTATTTTTCAATGGGGTTGGATCATTCTACATTTTCAACAACGAAGTATGAGAGTTCTAGTTGCTTCATATTCTTGCTACCCTTTGGTGTTGTCAGTCTTTCACATTTAAGCCATTCCACTCCTATACGTTTATCCCAAAGCAATATAGCAAGTTTCCGTTTTTCCAGGCGTTTAAAATATTTTTAAAAAATCAAATTTTGTTAAAGTATTCCTCTGGATAGTTCAAATGTTCACAGGCTCAAAAAGAACTATAGCCCTGGCCGGTGGGCTCAGTGGGTGGAGTGTTGTCTGCACCGAGAGGTGACTGGTTTGACACCCCGTCAGGGCATATGCCTGGGTTTTGGGCTCGAGGTTTTGTGCAGGAGGCAGCCGACTGGTGCTTGTCTATCGCATCGATGTTTCTCTTTCTCTCCCCTCTCCCTTAAAAATCAAAACATATTTAAAAACATGTATATAAATAGTTATAGAGTGAAAAAAGGCTCTGTTCTATGCAGCCCTCCATCAATATATCCTTTTAGATTGTCCTCTGCATATATGTGCATATACACCAGAATCAAGCAGCATCACTAAGACATACCTGTATCCTTCCTAAAAGGATAAAAAGACATCTACAACGTCTAGAATTATAGGTTCAGATGTGCTTTTAATAGAATCCACTGGCTTGAATCTCTCATGTAGTCAATACATTCTAATTAGCAAAAGCTACTGTCAGTATAACATTAATGGAGTTGAGTGACCAGGTTAGCAGGTATCTATGTATACATTTATGGAAGTGCTTACCATACAACTCCTAATTGCTCATAAAGATTAGGAACTATGTCTACATGATTTTATATCTTTTAAGCCCAGCAGCGTGTCTGGCCTAAGTATATGGTAGGTACATGATAAATGTTTATGTACAGATGGAAGAATGAGATCTTAGGCAATCCATTAATACACTAGGCGTAGGGGTGGTTTTTCCTCTCATAAATGTCAATGTGAGAAATAATCAGGCAAATAGATGACCCATATTATCCTGAGTGTGAAGAAAAGAATCAAAGTTCTCTGGGCAGTGGGTGTCAAAACCACTAAATCACTTAGTTAACAAAAGAGTAGGGTTTCTATGATGTGCGTTTTATAGGACAGAAAAAAGGTGTAATTTATGTTTGAGTGGGACTGGCTTCCTGATAGTGGAACAAGGCCATAGTGGGCGGAGTGAAAAGACTATAATTTGAGGTAATAAAGAGGTGGGAAAATAATCTCAAGGCCTCAACATTTATTAACAGTTAGCCCTGCCCCAGGTCACTGGTGAGCCGTTAGGGCTGAAAAACAACAAGCCAGCCGAGTAGGTTATGC
The DNA here is from genome assembly GCF_028538775.1 of Myotis yumanensis. Taxonomy (NCBI): domain Eukaryota; kingdom Metazoa; phylum Chordata; class Mammalia; order Chiroptera; family Vespertilionidae; genus Myotis; species Myotis yumanensis. Next base: position 6,053,230 of record NW_027223773.1, on the reverse strand, counting down.
CCTGCTGGTCTGTGAAGTGACACGTGCTGGACGCGAGGGCTTGGCTTCGCTGAGCAGAGAAAATAAAGGATGACACAGCTGAAATGAACATTCTGATTCAAAAAAGCAACTGGCAAAAAAGAGTCCTGGCCGAAACCGGTTTGGCTCAGTGGATAGAGCGTCAGCCTGCGGACTGAAAGGTCCCAGGTTCGATTCCGGTCAAGGGCATGTACCTGGGTTGCGGGCACATCCCCAGGAGGGGGTGTGCAGGAGGCAGCTGATCGATGTTTCTCTCTCATCGATGTTTCTAACTCTCTATCTCTCTCCCTTCCTCTCTGTAAAAAATCAATAAAATATATTAAAAAAAAAAAAAAAAGTCCCAGCTTAGTTGCTGGGATATCTGTCATAACGAACTGCCAGCCCATTGAGTCTTCTTGGGGCCACGACAGACACAGCCCCTCACTAGAAAGTAGGGCCGGGCAGGATCTTCAGATGGAGCCCGGCGGGTGGGTACCAGCAGAGTGGGAGTGGATGAGGCAAACAGGCAGAGCTCAGAAGAAATGTTGCTCACCGTCCTCACTTCGCACCCTCAACCCGTTAGTGAGGATTTACTGGGCCAGGTGACAATGCCTGCATTTGGCCTCTAAACCAGACCCTACTGTTACGCCAGCCAATTGCTGGACACCAGATCCACTTTACCTGCTGTTACTATCCGACCCCAAGTTCAGCATCGTGAGGCACAGGGAAGCAGCTGCTGCCGGGAAAGAGAGGTAGCAGCTCGATTCGACGGCTTGAGAACATGCCTAACATTCCAGAACTATAAAGACCAGCTCTGCAGACCCTGGGAGAGCGCTCACACGCCTACCTCCTTTCCTTTTCTTTTCCAGACATCTGGTCATCTAGTTAATGTTAACTCACTTCAAAGCCAACTGCTATTTCTCTAAGTGTGTCTGAAAGGCTAAAAAACTATAGCAAGTGTTCCTTTCACATTTAACCAAATCTAGTGATTCTCTCAGTGTGAAAAAAAGGCACAAAGTCCAAACCCTCCACAAATAAGGCAGATGACTAAGCTGATTATTACAAGTCAATTAACTTGAGTCCTACTGTTTTAGTTTCATCTTTTCATTCTAGGGCTTGAGGTCCAGTTGCCCCTTAGGCCCAGCCAGAGTGAATTCCTAGCTGGCCAGTAAGTGGTTTTGGCATGAGCGCCTCACCTGAGCTGGACCAATCACAGGCTTCCCTGAGACTCTCCTGCGAGAGCCATCAGGGATTCCCTTGCTACGGGGGCTAATCACCGAGTAACCTGTATGTCTGGGCCCGCAGGCAGCCATCTTCCCCCACAAGAGGAGGTTTCCCCCAGCCTGCCCAATGCCAGCTACACCCTCAGCATTCTTATCTTCTTGGAGCTAGACAACTCAAACTAAGCGCTGGGGACTTACCCGTAGGTTTCAGGAAAGTAAAAACATCTTCACCGTAATGTCAGAAAAGGTTAAAAAACCACTCTGGCTTTTTCTGACATAAAATGCCAGGTTTTACATGGCGTTTCTTACTTTGTTGAGGTGTTGTTTGTGTAAGTTAAAATGGTTGTCATGCAGTGAAGTCTGGCAGCTATGACACTTACAAAGAGAGCTGGCAGGGAGACACTCAGCCCTGGGAAACGTGTGGGTTCGAGGCTGCCGGGATCCGTTTTGTTCACGTGGATGCCTTTTGTTTCCGGATCCTGGAGCTGCGATGTGCGTTAGCCACGAGGACCTGCTTGTAGACTCCACCACAACTACCTTTAAATCGTTAGCCCTTTATCACCCAGCTCAGTGTTTCTCATTATGATTATTGATTGAAAACTGTAAGTCAAAGTCCAAACAGTTATATGAATAGATTGCTGTGTTTCTCATTATGATTATTGGTGGAAAACTCTACGTCAGCTCTGGCCGGGTAGCTCGGTTGGAGCGTCATCCTGAGAAGCCAAGGTTGAAGGTTCAATCTCCGGTCAGGGCACGTACAAGAAGAATCAACCAATGCAAGCATAAATAAGTGGAACAACAAATTTCTCTCTCTCTAGAACACTCACACAGGCAGTCATTTTGTTTTCATGAGGTCGTACCTACCGGTCTAAATTCTAGTCTCTTTTCTCTCTACATTTAAGAACATTTCTTACCTTTTTTGATATAGATGACTGCACTTTCTTGAAAGCTTCTTCAAAGTGCTTCTGACTAATCTTGAGTTCACCTGCAGGGCAAAAGCACAAACACACACATCTGAGCACGGTATGCTGGTTGTGATTTATAACTTAGTTTCTCTCGAGACTGCCAACCAATCCAGGGGAACAGTGAGGAAAGCGGTGATGACATTGGGGCTAGTCTATTCAGAACATATTCAAACAAGATGTAGGACCCTTGTTCCTTTTAGCTTCATTTACATATTCCGGACCATATTTAATTTTACTATAAATGGTTATGTTTTATATAATGTATTTTAGTGCTATCTCCCCCTGATCCAAGCAATCAAAGCAATTTATTTTGGAACAAATTATATAAAAAAGTACTTTGTCTTTAATTAGAGAGAGATTTTTACCCCTTTAAAAACAAATTACAAAAAAATATGTAATTAAAAAATAATACCTGTGTATTATTTATTAGTTTATGCTCCCCCCCCCCCGTCCGCTTTACAGAGATATTGTAGACATATGAAAGTTAAGGTGTGCAAAATGATCACAAGATATATGCATATACTGTAAAATGATGCCCATAATAAAGTGTGTTAACACCTGTAGCAAAGCAGGGATGTCAGAATGTGTTCTGTGTTTACAAGACAACGTCCAGACAGAGTCATTAGTAGCTGCCAATGCGTGTACGGTGGTGTTAATTTTTAGCTACAAAACAAACCCCAAGCTAGTCATCAGATCCAGCTCTCAGCCTACTACCACAGATGATGTCTTTTACAAGAGATTCTAATTTTGCTCATTCTATCCCACCTACTTCCAAAAGGAATTTAAAATAGATGACAATAAAAGAAGTTCCGATAACTGAATCTTAAAATTAACCGAAAACCTCGGGACTTCGTGACTGAGATATGTGTGGGGACGAATCTAAGCTGAGCACATGCTGCTGTAACCGTAAACAAATTTAACTCTAAGATTCCTGGAGGCCTAAGGAAAAAAATGGCGGGGGTGGTGGGGAGGGAATCAGCACAAATAAAAGACATCTTTTGGAAATCTACTGAGCAAAAAGGAAACCAACACAGACTTGAATTTAGATAAAGTACAGGTTTAGAGGAAAAGGCAGGCCTTCTGAAGAAGGCATGTATAAGGACTGTCAAGGACAGCCACACACTGATGCAACAATTACCTGTCACAGGAAGCAGGCAAAGGAAAGGCTATATTCTGTACTTGGCCTGGCTGGACTGCAGGCAGAAAATGAGTCTTTTTTGGCCACACTTACCCAAATCATAAGAAGACACTGTCAAATATGAGGAACAGAGCCAAGCTGTTGAGATGGCCCCAGACCATCACATAATCACATGTACTGATTTTGTATTTTGAAAGGAGAGTCTAAGTGTACGGAAAGTTATTTCAATTTTCACTTCTCACGTGTGTGTGTTTTCTACTTAATATTAATATTTTCTCCTTAAAATTTACATCATATTCTGAAAGGTCTCATCAGACAGTTTTACTATCACAGATGAGAGACGCCAGTCAATGGTCACGTTCCCGATCGACAGCGGTTCTAGGTGTCCAGAGTGACAACCGAGAGAACTGAGAGCCTCTGGGGAGAAGCGTACCTTTTTCATGTCCACTTTTCTGTCTTGCCATTTCCTGTCTCAGGGCACAGACAGAAGCTTCCCGCACCAAAGCAGAGAGATCCGCGCCCCTGTAATGAAAGAAGTTGTCTTACTTATTTATTCTTAGATACTGTTTGGGCCAGAAAGAAGCCTGAGAGAAATTTTAAGTCGCATATTAAACAGTCAGAAAAGAAACTGACCAATAAATGTGGGATAAACTAATTATAGTCAGTAGGAAAGAATTTTAGCTTTCACTTAAAATATTTCTAACTTTCAGAAGGAAGGAAATCATGGAGGAAACAACGCAATGAATCATAAATAGTCCCATGGTAACAGCTATAGATACCCACGTTAATATAAAAAGCTTAGAACATCGCCCGACTAGCGTGGTTGTGGTTGAGCATCGACCTATGAACCAGGAGGTCATGGTCTGATTCCCAGTCAGGGCACATGCCTGGGTTTCGGGCTCGATGCTCAGTAGGGGGCGTGCAGGAGGCAGCTAATCAATGATTCTCTCTCATCATTAATGTTTTTCTCTTCCCCTCTCTGAAATCAGTAAAAATATACTAAAAAGAAAAAAAAAGCTTAGAACATCATCAGTAGAAAGAAAGTGACACACCATTTATTGTAGATTTTTGTTCACACGGCCTGTGCTAAGTGCTGATGGCCCATTCCTAAATTACCTCACGTCTAAGACAAGCTTCTATATAAAAAGTCATTTATGGCTCCATGTTCAAAAGGGGAAGATACAAAGGCTATAAAGTCTTTGATGTATTTGATTCAAGCTCAAGCTAAGTGGGCTCTTAAGTTACTTAAAATATGACAAGAACTAACAAGCCTTCATTTAATTATTCCATGTAATAATATGCTGACTCCACTTGAGTTCAATAGAAGACAATGGTGCTGACTGGTATTTCACTACATCAACATCTTGACCAGGTCTTAGCGATCCTTTGAGAAAGACCTTGAATTTGGGACAAAAACCTTATTTCCAGACATTAACCTACTTTATTATACAATAAAGTATAATGACCCACGTAATATATAAAATGAAAGACTCACAGAGTTTAAATTATTAACTGAACCCAATGTTTCTGTTGTAAAGTGTTAGGGTTAGAACATTAGCTAATAATCACATACATGCTGGGCTCGTTGAGACCATCTTAAATGAGCCAAGGTTCTGACCAGAGCGCATCTCTCTCAGGGGCGTGGGGGTGGCAGAACGAAGATTGACACTCAGAGTCTAGATGCCCATATATTAAAACATTGGAGATAACGTCTCTGACCACATCCCTAAAAACGATCAGCATGGCTTCGCGTGAAGTCATATTGATGAGAGATGGTGATGGGACTTCTTCAGCGGGGACGGGAGATAACGGAGGCCTGGGTTACACCAGCGCAGCGGTTCTCAACCTGGGGGTCGCGACCCCTTTGGCGGTCGAAGGACCCTTCCACAGGGGTCGCCTAAGACCATCCTGCCTATCAGATATTTACATGACGATTCATAACAGTAGCAACATTACAGTTATGAAGTAGCAACGAAAATAATTTTATGGTTGGGTCACCACATGAGGAACTGTATTTAAAGGGCCAGAAGGCTGAAAACCACTGCTCCAGTGGATGTGTTCTTTGGCTGTAAGTTTACGTTGCTGAATGACAGGCTCCTGAAGTTCTCAACAATGAAAACCCCGCCTCCGTCCACATTGTTTGGCCTTGACCTACAGGGACATCATGAACCCCAAGTATATTGTGGCCAGTCAACAGAGCCTTTCAAATAAGCCAGAGGCATCTTCCCCTGATAAGCTTGTTTCATTTCTTCCTGTACACTCAAACGGGAAAGTGAACCAATTTCCTTAAAAACATATGGAAAAAAAAACCAACACCACCAAAAACTACATCCACCACACAAATATGAGTGCTGAAGGCAGAAATGTTTCACTTCCTGCGTTTACTACAGGCTGTGTGGGTGCTCATGGGTGGATGTGCTGCAAAGTCAGTTCTGAGCCATGGAAATGAGCACACATCGCTTATTCTCTTCGAAATGCTGAAGCACCTGGATAACCGGTCACAAATACTCCGAAGGACGGACGGACAGACAGTATGTGAAGGGCAGCCATGGTGGTCAGGGCAGCTGAGTAACAAGAGTCAACACATGAGAGGACCCCTCCACTTCTGAAACTCTCCCTCGTGGGAGCTGCTTCTCTAAAAGGAAAGAGCAGGAAAGGGCCAGACCCTACACCAGGGGCCCCACAGGATACCAGACTTAATCCTCCCAGCACCGTCCTTCTCCCTCATGTGACACACGAGGACACTGAGCCTCAGAGAACGGACTTGAGACTGAGATCCTTACGAATAGCAATCGCAGCGCTGGTCACCAGCAATCGCTTCCAGGTTGACATCTGTGTCCAGTGGGGGTTTGGTGCCATTCTGAGTGAGAGAGAAAAAACTATTTTCATTGAGGGTTCAATGACCGATACTTTTCCACATGCAAGGTTCTTAATAAACAGCACTGGCTACGTGACTAAATGAATATAACTGACTCCCGCAGCAGTGTTACAAGATTTTTACAGATTTCCATTTTGAGAAATGAGGTTAAGAAGCAGGCTCCAGCCCTAACCGGTTTGGCTCAGTGGATAGAGTGTCGGCTTGCAGACTCAAGGGTCCCAGGTTCGATTCTGGTCAAGGGCATGTACTTTGGTTGCGGGCATAACCCCAGTAGGGGGTGTGCAGGAGGCAGCTGATTGATGTTTCTCTCTCATCGATGTTTCTAACTCTCTCTCTCTCTCCCTTCCTCTCTGTAAAAAATCAATTATATATATATAGTTTAAAAGAAGCAGGCTCCAAACCTGGGCAAGCTAAAGGCAACTTATGCTTAGGAAGTTTGAAGAATCTGTCTGCAGCTGCAACAAAAACAAAACATCACCAAGAACAAAATCACCAGCTCAATCTTCCCCAAGATGAGGAACCCCATTTCCTTTGCTGATGAAACGTGGCCACGATGTAAGCAGTGCTTGGTCTTGACGTGCGTACGTGCGTGGTTTCTGGTTGGCCGGGAAGGGAGAAGTAATACTGCAGCCAGCCAGCAGCGAACAGCAGGAAACGGCTCTACAAGAACAGCCACAAGCCTTCCGCTCAATGTGTTCTTTCTCAACCCTTTACCTAAACTCAACCCTGACTGTGGTGCCAATTCCCCTTTGGCTCCTACGAAGAGATGCTAGAGAGGACAAGTATCAGAACAGTCTCAGCATTCTAACAGCACTAACACAGCACCGTGCATGCACACAGGATGTGCTTAGTGACGTTTCTAGTACCTCTCAGAGGCAAACAAAACAGCTTTTAGTGATTTAAAAGGTATGACATAAATGATAGGTTCGTGAGTATTTGCTTTATTTTTCTGATTCATAACTTACATATACAAAGCCTATAGTCCTTGTAGCAATTATTACATTAGAAAAGAAATAGCTTAAGAAGAAATATACACACAAAAAGAGAATATTTGCCATTAAGCTTCAAGGTAAGTGTAAATATTAGCACGGCGTTGCTCCAAGCAGGATGTGGTTCAGTTCCAGCACCTCGTGCAGTCCATCACCTGCCTCTGGGCCCGCACGCAGACGGTGTCCCTCCCTCCTCCCAGCTGGGCGCATTTAAGAATTTCATGAGCTGTACAATCTGTTAGCTGCTACTATTTAATAAAATGCAAATGTTCGTCTAACACAGGCTCAAGGAACTATACACTCAAAGATGGTTAAAACGGTATGTTCAAGTGGGAGTTTTATCACTATTTTAAAAACTATACTATCTCAAAGCATCTGTAGACATCAGATAACCTTTCTGGGTTCTGGGATAACGGTAAGTTTTTTTTTTTTCTTTTTAAAAATATATTTTATTGATTTTTTACAGAGAGGAAGGGAGAGAGATAGAGAGTCAGAAACATCGATGAGAGAGAAACATCGATCAGCTGCCTCCTGCACACCCCCCACTGGGGATGTGCCCGCAACCCAGGCACATGCCCTTGACCGGAATCGAACCCGGGACCCTTCAGTCTGCAGGCCGACGCTCTATCCACTGAGCCAAACTGGCTTTGGCAACGGTAAGTTTTAATAACATTTATAGGGAAAAATGAAAGACAGAGGCTGGGCAAATACTTAAAGCTGCAGAACAGAAGGTGATTAGGCATCCTAAGTTGCTACTTGTCTGTATTTAAAATGAGAGAAACAGACACAAAAATATACTATCTCCTTTACTCACTTTTGTGATGGTTTTTAAGATGGCAAGACGATCTGCGGGGGGTGGCAAACCCACGAAGAGGGTTTTGTCCAGGCGGCCCGGGCGCAGGATCGCAGGGTCAATGATATCTAGAGAAGAAGGGAGAAGGGAGACAGGAGTCTTAAAGAAATAGAACAGAGTCTTTAAAAAATATGTAATTAACACGAGAGATGGGAAGAGTATATTTTTTAAAAGGAAAAACTGATTAGACTTCATGAAAATGAAAGTTTCTCCTTAAAAAAATAGGCTCTTAAGAAAGGGAAAAGCCCACTCCCCACTTCCTGCCCAAACCTGCTTTCCTCCAGGATTCTTATCTCAGATAACGTCCCCTGCCCGCCCCCCAAATATTAGGCAGGTTTCTCCTTTCCTCTAATGCAGTGGTTCTCAACCTTCTGGCCCTTTAATTACAGTTCATGTTGTGACCCAACCATAAAATTATTTTCGTTGCTACTTCATAACTGTAATGTTGCTACTGTTATGAATCGTCATGTAAATATCTGCTATGCAGGATGGTCTTAGGCGACCCCTGTGGAAGGGTCCTTCGACCCCCAAAGGGGTCGCGACCCACAGGTTGAGAACCGCTGCTCTAATGGGAGACACATGCTATCAAGTCTGCCTCCCATCACCTCGACCCTCAGTCAAGGCCAATGCAATGTCCTCCGAGAGTCTACCTGCCCCTCTCTGGGACCCCTTACAGTGCTGCCAGGATTACTTCCTAAAATACACATCCAATTCTCTCCACTCCTGCTCCCCACTGCAGACCGAAGCCTAACTTGTCAGTATCATGCTAGAGCATCACCTGAGAAGCATGTCTAAGGGTCATCTGAGTCTACAGGGCAAAGATCTCAAACATTTTGGTCTCAGGAAACCTCTGCACTTTAAAAAATGATGGAGGACTCCTTTGTAACCTTTCTACCTTGCCCTTCCCTGACCCCACTTGTCCCTAGTGGCCACTATAGATGAGTTTGCATTTTCTAGAATTTTATATAAGTGGCATCATACAGTATGTATTCCGTCTGCTTTCTTTTAACCAACATAATTATTTTGAGATTTAGCTAAATTGCTATGTGCATTTGTACTTGATTCTTTTTTTATTGCTGAGTACTATTCCACTGTATGGATAAACCCCAATTTGCTTTTCATTCTTCTGTTGATAAACATTTGGCTCAAGTCCACTTTGGGACTATGTGCTATGAATACTCGTGAACAGGTCTCTGTATAGGCGTTTGTGGGATGCAAAGCAGTATGACTATATCACACTATAGGTGTATACTTAACTTTTCAAAACCGGGGATCGGGCCTAAGCTGGCGGGTGGACATCCCCCGAGGGGTCCTGGACTGTGAGAGGGCACAGGCTGTGCTGAGGGACTTCCCCAAGTGCACAAATGTCGTGCACCGGGCCTCTAGTCAATGGTAAGAGAGAATCATGGATCAGCTGCCTCCTGCACACTCCACACTGGGATCAAGCCTGGAACCCCTGCATGTGCCCTTTACCAGAATTGAACGAGGAGGGACCATTCAGTCCACAGGCCGATGCTCTATCCACTGAGCCAATCTTGATTCTACTCTCCAACATCCATATCTAATCCACTAGCAAATCCTGTCAACTCTATGACACAACATGTCCAGATTCTTTCTACATCCCCAGGCATCACCTGGTACAACATCTTGCACTTGGGCTATTGTTGTATTTCCTAACTGAATCCCTACATAATTGTGTCAGAGTCAAGATATCAATTCTTACATCTGCAATGAAAAAGTCACCAACAACCCCAAAGCTTTAAAGACAAAATGCATCGCTCACAAAGGAGACGGATGCCCGAAGAGGAACACCTTCTATCTGTTGATCAAGAAACAACCTCAATGTCCACCAACTGGTGAAGAAATAAAAGGTGGTGCAGCCACACTAGGAAGAATTTTCCAGCAACAAAAAGGAGTGACGTGTCCACACATTCTACATCATGGATGAACCTGGGAAACATCACTAAAGTGAACGAAGCCAGACACTACAGCCCACATATTGTACGATTCCATGTACATAGAATACCCAGAACAGGGAAATCTATGGAGACAGAGTGTAGATTAGTGGTTGCCTAGGGCTGAGGTGGGGGAAGGATGGGGAGTAGCTACTAACTGACACAGATTTCTTTTTAGGGTGATGGAAAAGTTCTAAAATTAGACTGTTGGGATGACTGCACAACCCTGTAAGTACACTCAAAGCCACTGAATCGTATATTTAAAATGGGTAAAAATTATGGAATACTGCATATGCCATTAAAGCTGATTTTTACAAAAATTAGGTCTTCAGACTAATGAGACTCTCACTGTGCCAGTGAAAATTATTACAAGATCAGACAGCCTTCATGAAACAGAAGTATAGCTCTCCTATGATTCATTAAACAAATAGTTACTGAGTGCTACTATGTACCAGGGTACCCATAAATCAGCAGCGGTGATGCCAGGGCCTAAGTTAATTTTAAAAGGGCAGTACTGTGCCAAAGGGTAAGATATACAGGCTTGACTATGGCATCTAGTCATTGGTCAACTGCCTTCAAGGAACATTCAACCATGATCTAAAGCCATTCAGATCAGATAGGTCAGGAGACAGTACATTTCACTTGGAATTCAAGTGGCTAAATAATGAAATAAACCTTTTCTTTGTAAGTCATCCATACTTTCATCTGACAAATAATTATAGACTTTTTATTGATTTTAGAAAGAGAGAGGATAAGAGAGCTAGAAACATCGATGAGAGAGAATCACTGATTGGCTGCTTCCTGCATGCCTCACACTGGGGATCGAGCCTGCAACCCCAGCATGTGCCCTAGTGGAAATAGAACCCTGACCTCCTGGTTCATGGTCGACCCTCAAGCACTAAGCTACACCAGCTGGGCTGGATAGAGACCTTGAACTAGGGCTATCTCTCCAATATAAAAGTGCAAACCTAATCCTGGCCTCGAAGAAGCTTAGGCATAATTTACTTAATACTTTTTTTAACTGAGCCATACATAGAAGGCGGAAACTCTTTCTAGATGCTGAAATGCTGCCGAAACAGACCCATATGGAGTAGAAGAAAAAATAATAAGCTGGTGTAGCTATCTGGGTTTCATAAACGATGTATGCTGTGCAGGAGTGTTTTTAACCAGTTAGACAGGGAGTTAAATGGGGATAGGTAGTTCCTCAACTAAGAACATCCTTTATGGGAGTTGGTATTCAAAGAAGGGAATGCAAAGATGTGAGTAGGAGAGATTAAAACTAGGCCACCTGTGGTCTAGATGTGATTGTACAAGGAGCTTCATGCCCTTGGGCTGAGCACAGGGAAGTGGTTTATTCCCAGAAGAGGGCGGTCACAGTTCTTCAGAACAACCAGAGGTAGAATGGGGAGAAGAGAGTCTTTTCATTTACTTTGTAAAAATCAGTACCTCAAAAATTAGGAAGAAAAATAAAGACAGAGCTAGAAATGGGAGAAAAGAAGAAATTTAGAAGATCAATTCGGGAGGGTTTAAGATCCACCAAGTACTAAGCATATACATACAACAAATGAACAAAAAGTCACATAAAAAGGACCACAATGGCACGGACCTTTAAAGAGAGAAAAAAAAAAAGAGAAAAAAAAGCAACACCTACAAATTATGGGGGGAAAAAATGTTTTCAATTCAAATTCTATACCCTGCCAGGCTGCCAATCAATAATGAGAACAGAATAAAGATAATTTCAAATATACAAGAAGTCAAAAAAGTTACCTCCTGCATGACCTATCTTAGAAAAGCCACTGAAAAATAAGCTCTAGCAAAATGAGAGAGTAAATCAAGAGAGAGATAAGATCAGAAACAGAGGGCAAAGCAAAGCAACGCAGGAAGGTGATCCTGAAATGACCCGGCCTCAGAGGGTGGCCAGCCCAGACGGAGCAGGAGGGGGGAAGGCTCCAGAGGGAAGGCTCTAGGTAAGAAACAAACAATCCAAGGAACACATCAGATGGAGAACAGGAACAGAGAAAAGAAAGCAAAAGAAAATATTAGGGTTATTAAATTTAAGAATAACAAGGTCAAACGAAAAAGGAAACCCAATCATAGAATTATTCTTGGGGAGCAGAGAGAAATCTTTAGTCATCAGTAATATAAACTCTGACTAGTGATTTAACCAAAGTTGCGATCAAACTATCTTCTATCTATATCATAAAAGGTTGTTACGGTGTCATGACCAAAGGAGCAGTGGCTCTTGCGGGAAGGCAGGGCGCGAGTTACTAGTGGTGGAGAGCTCCGAGGGGGGGGGGGGGGGCACGAGCTCCGAGCAGCGATGGGCGGAGCGGGCAGCTGAGGCAAGCAGAAGTGAGCTACTTGCACATGATTTCGTGTGTGCTGGGCCTCTTGTGTGTGTGTGTGTGTGTGTGTGAGACACACACACACACACATATAAATAAGGCTAATATGCAAAATGTACCCTTGGGAGTTCGACCAGGAGACCGATCGCTTGCTATGATGTGTGCTGACCACCAGGGGGCGGCATGGAAGAAGGAAGGCCCTGGCCGGCAGCTGGAAGGCCCTAATCAGCCCTGATCGCCGGCCAGGCCTAGGGACCCTATCTATGCACAAATTTTGTGCACCAGGCCTCCAGTATTAAAATATTAGGAGGACAGAGTGAAGAGAACAGAGGTATGGGGGTGAGGATGAGGGGGTAGAGAAAGGGTGAACACAAGATAATGATCTTCATCTACCTTAAGAAGAAATTAATGAGGTCGGGACGGCCCCGGTGAGGTTGGAACGGTCCTGGTGAGATTGAAATGGATAATAAAGACCAATATAAACTGATGAACAAAAACAGATGCAGAGGCAGAGCAGCATTAAACAGACTGTCACACTACAGCAGGAAGCCTGGGGAGGGTTTGCGGGGGGGTTAAGAGTTCAACCGAAGGACTTATATGCATGCATATAAGAATAACCAATGGACACAAAACACTGGGGGGTAGGGGAGGCCGGGGGAAAGTCAAGGGGGGGAAAAAGGAGACATATGTAATACTCTTTGTAATACTTTAAGAAATAAAAATTATTTTAAAAAAGAAATTAATGGGCAGTATGTAAAATTGGTGAGAAAGAACCATTTGAACATATTTGAAAATATGGAGGAAATACAGAAGAAATAGCTCAAGGAGTTTACAAGTGGTTGCCTCTGGGCAGGGGATGGGGAGGGGTGGGACAGAGAACAGTTTTGGTTATAGGTTTTGCAGGGTCATTTGATTTCCCTGAGTGGGTTTATCTTTTTAATGCCATTCTAACTGGATCTAAAACCACGAAGACTTGTTATGCCCATTCTCTTAGGGAGTTAGTCAATTCACAGGAACTGAGTCACACAGAATAAACAGTGTTGAAACCCTCCTGTGCCTTCCCATCACGGCAGGCTAAAATCCACACCCCTTATTGTGACATAAAGGCCCCAAGCACGTCTCCATCACTGTCCCCACCGCTCATTCCACTCGGGACACACTGGCCCTCTTGCTGTTCTCCAAAAAAGGACAAATCTGTTCTCACCTCGGGCCTTCACGCGTCTTGTTTGCTCTCTCCCTGGAATGCTCTTCTCCCAGGTTTCTTTTTTTTTTTTTTTTTTTAAATATATTTTATTGATTTTTTCACAGAGAGGAAGGGAGAGAGATAGAGAGTTAGAAACATCGATCAGCTGCCTCCTGCACATCTCCCACTGGGGATGTGCCCGCAACCCAGGTACATGCCCTTGACCGGAATCGAACCTGGGACCTTTCAGTCTGCAGGCCGACGCTCTATCCACTGAGCCAAACCGGTTTCGGCATCTTCTCCCAGGTTTCTGTATGGCTTAATCCTTCACATCATTTGGATTCATGAAATAATCACCGTCACTTCTGACGAAGCCTCCCAGGCCCATGGAGTCTAGATTAGCATTCCTCTCCCCAACCGCCAATCATTCGGTCTCCTCCTACCCTGTTTTACTTTATTTCTCTGTCTATTATTTCTCCTGTGTTCCCCAGCCCCATATGAGAATATACGCAGGCAAAGAATTTTTCTGAATTAACCTCTGAAGTGTTAGCTTTTGAATTCAGCAGAACCAGGCATAGTCAACTCAAAATCAAATACTTGATGAATGAGAGAGTCAATTTTCTCAGAGGTAATTCCTGCTTCCTCTGTTTTTGAATCTGGGCTTTCCTGTCACTGTCTTGACCAACAGAGTCTGCCCATCCTGGGCCTTGCCTTTAGGAGGAATGGCAGCTCCCACCCTGGTCTCCTGGGACCCAGCAGCCATGTGAGAAGTCGGAGTACCCAGAGAGCCATGCTCATGAAAGCCCGAGCCACACGGGAGGTCTTGGAAGAGGACAGTGAGTGTGGGGGACAGACATGCCAAGGGACACCAAGGCACCAGACATGAGTAAGAAGCCACCCTGGCAGGGGTTCTCCGGCCCAGCTGCTCCAGCTGATGGCACAAGGGTCAGAGTTGAGCCACCCGGACAAGCCCTTCCTGGATTCCCGACCCACAAAACTGTGAGCAAAGTGAAAATGGCGATTTTAAGGCACTAAGTACCGCAGGAGTCTGTCAGTCAGCAGTAGCTGACCAGAACATCAGGCAAGAAGGGATTTCTTAAAGCCAAGTAGAAAACAAGTTATAAACCATCCAACCAGAATGTCACAGCATAGTGTACAACAGAACAGAATGGCCAATAAGCGTAAATGCAAGTGAAAAAGACCTAGAATATCTATTTGTAAATGTGAGCAGGCCTTCAACGCAATGGGGTTTGCTCGATAAGGGGGAAAAGGGATGAGTAAGGTGCAATGGACAGGAAGACAATACTCAAGGTCACTGGAAAGGACAAAACACATGATGATTCCACACAATGATTCATCTGTCATTCATATCGCTGGTTAAACTCAACACAGACTATTATATTCAGTTCTGGGTTTTACAACTAAGGAGAATCTGGAGCACTGTAAAGAATTCCAAGATGAATAGAGACCACGGGGAAAAACCCATGAGAAAAGGTAATGTACCTGGACTGTTTTGAAGGAGAGGATTTAAGTAAAACTCAGTGACGCTGAAGGACCTATTATTTTCTAACTAGAGGCCCAGTGTACGAAAATTCGTGCACTGGAGGGAGGGGAGGGGGTCCCCTCTGCCCAGACTGCACCCTCTCGCGTCCAGGAGCCTTCGGGGGATGTCCGACTGACGGCTCCCCATGGGGAGCAGGCCTAAGCCATCAGTCGGACATCCTTAGTGCTCACCAGCCTTCAGCCCGGCTTGTGGCTGAGCAGCACTCCTCCCATGGGAGCACACTGACCACCGGTGGGCAGCTCCAGGCCTGCTCCCTATTGCCTCTCCACTGCCGCTGGTTGCCACAATCCCCGGATTGCCGTCCCCTCCCTCTGCCTGCTGGCACCTGCCTTTGCTGGCCTGGCACCACCTGCTTGCTGGCCCTGCCCCCCAATGACTGGCTGTTCCACTGTTCGGTCAATTTGCATATTGCACTTTTATTATATAGGATACTCTACAGAGATTACACTAAGTTTTTACATTAAGCAAACATGACCAATAATGAGCGCTGGTACATAGAATATGTTATTCTAGACATCAGACCAAAGACTACTTGAAATTTGCTACAAAGCTGTGTATCTACTTTGGAAATGTAGGAGGTGATTCTGTCCAAATCTGAGGGACTTTCAAGCTTTCTTCTAGGAAAGCTGTGACTTTATGACCTAATGACTGTTCCTACTGCTATTACCACAAGTGCTGGTGACAATGATGATAATTACTAAATAGCTACTTGCCACACACTGTGGTAGATTGCTAATATCGCTTCACCTGACAATTAGGTATTATTATCTTCATTTCAGAGATGAAGACATGATGGTTAGCAAGATGAAGTAATATATGCACGAGATTAATGTGGTACAATAAAAGATAATTTGATCTTTGCCCCTGGTTCTTGGCATACTCCTTCAAAAATCCTTGGAATTTCCTGAGTTAGGAGTCTTTGTTATGCTAATGAGATGACTTGGCTGGTGCCAAGATAACCTCAGGATGGGGACAGTTACCAGAAAGACCAACCAAGTGATCAGAGGGTTGGAACTTGGACCAAGACCTCTGGGGAGGGCAGGGGTAGCTGAACACTGACTTCCATCACAGGCCAGTGATTCAGTCAATCATGGACTGACTCCTTAACTTGCAGGCCTGACACTAACTCCAGGTGGTGAGTCAGAACAGACTTATAATCTACTTCTCTGGTGTTAGAGCAGTTTGGGTTGAAACAGAGCAGTTACTAAGATATGAAGTGCTGTGGCCAGGACTCAAACCTCGTTCTGTCTGATTCCAAAGAGAGCATTTCATTATTACAAGAGTCAAAGTATAAACCATAACAACTTTCGATTTTACATTTTACAATAAAATAGCATATAATTCATGAAGGTTTTGAGTTTCCATGGTAACTTACATGAAATGAAAAATTGTATCAGCTTGACAACTGATAAAAGTCCATTTAAGGAATTAAATTACCCTATCACTGCGATCAGAGTTAACACAAACATCAATGTAGGGGCAGCTGTGACACTGGCTCACAGGGAGGGCAAGGAATTAAACAATGTGAAGAAAATTTAGGGTCCAGAGTAAAAGCCACCTCTAGCAGCTTTGAGGTTCTGAGCCTTTTTCTAAATCCTTCATTGAGTGCTTAAGCTTGTAAACTATTTTAAATACTAGTTAAACACAGGTACAGGGACATGGTTCCAGTATAAAATCTTAAAAACCTATCTTCAACCTTCAGATACAAAGAAAAGAGTCTCATTGCTGTTTCCTATCAGCTTGAGAGAAGCCATAGGACAGTGATGGCGAACCTATGACACGCGTGTCAGAGGTGACACGCACACTCATTTTTTTGGTTGATTTTTCTTTGTTAAATGGCATTTAAGTATATAAAATAAATATCAAAAATATAAGTCTTTGTTTTACTATGGTTGCAAATATCAAAAAATTTCTATATGTGACACGGCACCAGAGTTAAGTTAGGGTTTTTCAAAATGCTGACACGCCGAGCTCAAAAGGTTCGCCATCACTGCCATAGGACACAAATTCAGATTCCTGTTTCTGTGGTCAAAAGTGCATGTTACACCAAAAAAAGAAAAGTGTATGTTACATGTGTTCTCTGTCAATAGGAGAACTTTCTGAGCAGCAACAGAGAAAACAAAACAAAACAAAAACTCATGAAATCCAGGCAATACTGTTTTCTCTATAGCTTACATAAAAGCTTTCTAAGGCTTTATTTCAACTTGTGAACCCTTTTGGTTATTCCTTGAGCAGGATGTATGTAAACTGTATGTTTTTGAATGCTTTGTCTTACCTGGCCTGTTAGTGGCTGCCATGATGAAAACCTGCTGACGCGTTTCCAGACCATCCATCTCTGTGAGGAGCTGATTCACCACTCGGACGCTCGCCCCTGTCTAAAAAGAAACAAACACAGCTCCATCAGCCCCCAATAAAAGGAAAAATCCACCACCAATTTTATTTCGCCTTATAAAATAATACACTTGCTCATTTGAATGTTTCTGTCAAGAGATAACAATGATCATTCCCTGACTGGTTACTGTACAAGCACTGGACAAAACATGTTCTCATTCCCATGTTTCCCCAGCAAACCTTTTTAAAAAAGATATATTTTTATTATTTCAGAGAGGAAGGGAGAGGAAAATATTAATGATGAGAATCATCACTGATTGGCTGCCTTCTGCATGACCCTACCAAGAATCGAGCCTGCCACCTGGTATGTGCCCTGACGAGGAATCGAACCGTGACCTCCTGCTTCATATGTTGACGCTCAACCACTGAACCACACCAGCTGGGCAATCCTCTTATTTTATCCACATTTTCGATAGGAAATTGTGGCTGAGAGAGGATGCTATTTGTCCATGGTCTCACAGCAAGATAAGGGCAGAAATGAAACTCAAACTCAGATTTATGACTCCAAAGTCTATGCCTCTAGTTATTCAAGGATCTAAAAGCCACAACAAATTTCCTTTTGGACAAATCTAGACTGAACTTTTGAATGCCAGACCAGATTTCCTGGGGTATCAGATGCCTCATTTGGGACACTGGGTCTTTTTCTCTTTTCCTTGAAGTATCCAGCACAAGTGCAGCTACCTCAGGGCAACACCCGAGAGAAAAGTTCTGGGGGTTGGTCAACGGGGACAAATCAGCGGGACAGAAGTGTAGTGTTTGCCTCTGGATTCCACACTAGACTTTAGGACATGACAGCTGGCAGGCAACAGGAAGGACCTCTGCCCTGGCCACTGACATCACTACCAGACGAGACTGTAATAAGGATATGCTGCGATGCCATTGATGACTACCGGATGAGGAAACAACATTGCTTTGCTATGAATCACATTTATAGTCATCAAGTTTTGTTTTTTCAACTATTTAATGTTTCTGGGGATTCTTGAGTAAAAGGAGCCACTGAATAAATGTTTTACTACCTACGAGAACATATACAGAATAATTATGCGAAAAGAAACCACAGAAGCATGTGATCTCTATGCTTCCAATTCTTACACAGCAATCTTCCTGATAACAGCTGTTTCGAGGCACTCTCTGTGCTGAAATTTCTAAGAACTATGACTCAGCATAGTAATCCAAGTGGCAGTCAATACCGACCAAGTTTTATCTTCCCCGGAGTGTAATGGTGCTGAGTCAGTGCACATTACCTGGCCCTACTGTGAGTGTGTGTCTTAAATTACATTTTCTCCTGCCTCAAGAACGCATTTAAACTGGAGAATCTTAAGATTACAAGGCGGACTTTTCAAAATCAGTCTCATTTCCAGTCCCAGCTACTCATGTGTGTGAATCCGATATGTGTAACCAAACTAACACACTAAAAAAACCCCCAAAAAACAGGATACAGAGGTTAATAAAAATGCAACTGTTATCCCTCAGTCCTGATTTCAAATTACTAGGTTACTTCGCAAAAAGAGTCGCAATGTTCTCGAGGAATGACTTTACAAGAACTCCTTGAACTTTATAGAAACTTTATAAAAACTTGTTTAAAAAGGTTTGTGGTGCTCAAAGAGAAATCTGTAAAGGACGACTCGATGACAGCTACCTCTCGGTCTGATCTTCGAGGGCATAAGGCATCCACTTCATCAAAGAAGATCACACAGGGCGCCGAGTTCTTGGCTCGTTGAAAAACCTGCCGCACAGCACGCTCGCTTTCACCGACGTACTGAATAGACAGACAGGAGATAAATGGAGAGACAGTTCAACTTAGGGGTTCAAGCCAAATTATAGTAAAACCAGTTTTAAATGACATTTGTACGTCAGAGTCCAAAAAAGTATTAGGTTGAGCTATAGGCAACTACTGGTATTTGCCCATTTCTGACCTATAAGAATAGTCAGTTTTATGTGGTTCCATTTAATAAAATTAGCTATTATTTAAGCTTACAAATGTCCTCATTTATAAAATGGAGTCTAAATGCAATGTAAGGTCTTCTCTAGATCAAAAAAATCTCACAATTCTATTTTAGAAGTGACCTCCTAAGTTTTATGCATATAAAATACCCAGCAATAATTCTCATTAATTCAAACAGTATTTTAAATGCAAACAAGACAATTTACTGTTCTACTGTCATTTGTACATCATCTTGCTCAAGGAAGAGCTATTTTGTCATAAAGCATCAGAAGAGGCAAACTGAGCCAACTGGGAATTTAACAGCTGTTATATGGCATAATGTATGTAAAAATCAAAATCAAACTACAAAATATTAAGATCAGTCAAGAAATAACAGCAACTCACTAGCAGCTATATAACATTAGGACAATTAAAATAAAAAATTACATGTAAGAATATGGTTTCACTTTCAGCTAGGCATAAGAAATTGTTCTTATAAAATTTCAAACTAGTTTAAGAAAAGCAGTTTTGTCGTAATAAAACTGCTAGGTAAAACAGAATCTGATGCCGACAATCTCCTACCATAAAGTATCTCTGATGTTACTTTATGACTATATGGTCATAATAAAGTAATTAAGGAATACACTACATCACTGATGACAGTGATTAAAGTATCTGTTTTCTCATTTGAATAGAGCTGTCTTTCCTTCACATGTATCCTGGACTTTTCTTTGTACTTTAGCTCATTTTGCTTCCCTTACTTGAGCTGCTTTCCCAACCTACCACCAAATAGTTATTGCATTTGAAAAGATCCCCATTACTCTCTCCTTTGCTCTTACAGTATTTTATACTATTGTAACTGTGAGCTCTTCCACGTTCACTGTACCATATCGTAAAGTACTTGGAAAGCAGAAGTCATGACCGTTTCAAATTTTTCTCTTATCATAATATCCTGTACAAATATCCTATACAAATGAAGTAAAACAATTTAGTTCTCTGAAAAATCTAATTTAGAAAAAATTATATTTGGGTAACCAAACCAAAATATTTAGTAGATATTTTTAAAGAAAAGGTATCAGGCCCTACCTGGTTTTGTTCAGTGGATAGAGCACCGGCCTGCGGACTAAAGGGTCCTGGGTTCAATTCTGGTCAAGGGCACATACCCGGGTTGCGGCCTCAATCCCCAGTAGGGGGTGTACAGGAGGCAACCAATCAATGATTCTCTCTCATAATTGATGTTTCTATCTCTCTCTCCCTCTCCCTCTGAAATCAGTAAAAAAAAAAATTATAGCCGAAACCGGTTTGGCTCAGTGGATAGAGCGTCGGCCTGCAGACTGAAAGGTCCCAGGTTCGATTCCGGTCAAGGGCATGTACCTGGGTTGCTGGCATATCCCCAGTAGGAGATGTGCAGGAGGCGGCTGATCGATGTTTCTCTCTCATCAATGTTTCTAACTCTCTATCTCTCTCCCTTCCTCTCTGTAAAAAATCAATAAAAATAAAAAAAAATTATATATATATATATATATATATATTCAAAAAAAGAAAAGATATCAGTGGGTTGGGAGAGATAAAGTTTCAAATGGGGATGGAAAAGAATAATCAATATAGATGGGAAAGGGACTTCGGATATAGCAAACCAAAATGACTATGTAAAAGGAAATTTAGTTTAGGAGAAGGTAAACCTAGTTCAAAGGACAGATTAAAATCAATCTTAACAAAGACAACACTGATTAGAAATAAGCAAACAAAAGAAAAACTACCTTGGCCTTTAAGAAATACTTCAGATAAGGATCCTATACTTATCTCTAATTCCTTATTTGCCATTCAGTTTTCAATCATAACCTGGCTTTTTAAAACACTGATATTACTAAAAATATTACCCCTGAAGTTAATAATGACATTCTGAGTACCAAGTCCAAAGTCATACTGTCTGGTTACACTGACAAGGTTGAAGAAACATCAATATGAGAAACATCAATCTGCTGCCTCCTGCATGCCCCCTACTGGGGATTGAGCCAGCAACCCAGGCATGTGACCTGACCAGGAACTGAACTGGTGGCTTCTTGATGCATGGGACAACGCTCAACCAACTGAGCCACACCTGCCGGGGCTAAAAAGCCTTTTAAGACAAATGATACCATTCTCATTTTGTCTGTTTAAATGTTACAGAATGGACAGGAAATAAATTCAGTCTCTTAAATTTGAGATATAAATTGCTTAAGTGCTGAAAGAAATTATTATATATCACTTTAGTGATTTCTTTCCCCCCAGAGTATTTTTATTTATTAATACTTAACTCACTTGAGGTACACAACACTGGGACAAGGAAAGCAGATCCAGGAGTCAGACAACCAGATTCAAACCTTAGCTTTACTACTTCCTGGCTGGCAGACTCTGACCACGTATATAAAACCCCCAAACTTAAGTTTCTTTTTTTTACATGAATATATTGGGGGTGACACTGGTTAATAAAATTATATAGTCTTCAGGTATACAATTCTACGTACATCATCTGTATATTACATTGTGTTTACCACCCCAAGTCAAGTCTCCTTCCCTCACCATTTATCCCTCCTTTCTCCTCCTCCACCCCCTAAACTTAAGTTTCCTCATCTGTGAATCAGAGGAAACAAGAATTTGTATCTCACAGGGTTGTTGAAGAATAATGTATGTCAAGTGCTTTAAAAATTTATGGTACAGAGTAAACACTTTAAAATGTTAATTATTACAATTATTTCCATTTTGCAGGTGAGAAAACTGAGGCTCAGAAGTTACCAGACTTAATTAAGAAAGTACATATACTACGTACAGCAGAGGAAGGTTCCATTTCTTCATTCCTACAGAGGTGATTTCACCAAAATTTGACAATTGTTTCAAAAATCTGAAGACATTCTACCCTGTAATTTGAAAGATCATTACCTTCCTTATCTAAACAATGGCTAATGCCACAACTTACCATATTTAGTAATTCTGGGCCCTTGACAGATATAAAATTTAGTCCAGACTCATTTGCAACAGCCTAGTAAAAGGAAACAAAGAGATACAAATAAGACAAATATACAACAGAGTAACAACAATCATTTATGATAACATGGGGATTTCTTGTGGCGTATACTCTATTTTCCCACTTTTACAGTTGCCTCTTTCTAATTAGAAGGAGAGGAGACTTATGGGAAAAAGAGAAATAAATAAAAAGAAATGTCAACCTAAAACTTTCTAAGAATCATGAAGACTAGAAATCAGAGGAAAGGGACATAAAATATTTATGTAAATGTTATACATGTGTAGCCCTAGCTTGGAATTCTAATGAAAGATCATCATCTCTGTATCAAGAAATACCTTGCCCAACGGAAGCAATCATTCATTTAACCAAAATGTAAAAAAAATCAATTTAAGCCTCTACTAAGGGTCAGTATTAGTGGGCTATTTTTTTTTAATACATTTTTAAAAAAATTGATTTCAGAGAGAAAAGGAGAGGGAGAGAGAGAGGTTGAAACATCAATGATGAGAATCATTGATTGGCTGCCTCCTGCTCGCCCCTTACTGGGAATCAAGCCCGCACCCAGCACAGGCCCTTAATAAGAATTGAACCTGGGATTCTTCAGTCCGTAGGCCAATGCTCTATCCACTGAGCCAAACCAGTTAGGGCTTCTTCAGGACTCTTAAATATCACCATCCCTTGCCCTAGCTGGTTTGGCTCAGTGGATAGAGCGCTGGCCTGTGGACTGAAGGGTCGTGGGTTCGATTCAGGTCAAGGGCACATGCCTGGGTTGTGGGCTTGATCACCAGTGGTGGACATGCAGGAGGCAGCAGATCAATGATTCTCTCTCATCATTGATGTTTCTATCTCTCTCTCCCTATTCCTTCCTCTCTGAAATCAATGAAAAAAAATATATAAAATATCACCATCCCTTGAACACAATACCCACAATAGCCATCTCCCAATCAATCCATCATAACAATCTGTTTATTTCCTTTAGAACTTAGCTGAAGCTGTAATTTTGTTTTTGTTTACCGCCTGCCCCTTCCAAACAGACAATAAATTCTATTAGCAGAGGTTCACTAGTTTATCCCTAGCACCGGAACAATTTCTGGCAAAGTCAGTAGCTCAATAAATACCTGCTGAACCATGAATGCATGCATGCTCCGCCACCAAAAATTGCTCAACATGAAGATTATCCTCTCTCTTAATCTTTGTCTTTCCTGCTGCCAATTTCATAAGTCTCCTATCTCTCAACTCATTAAGTAAGGGAGAGTCAGGATACACATCTAATGAAGTCTGACTCATTCACATTAGGTTTTCAACATCTAAATGCCAGGTACCTAAGATTTAACCCATCAAAACCTCCAATAGTTCCTGAAATGATCAGAAATCTTCTTGGGCTTCCAAATGAAATATAGTGGACATGACTGAATTTTTCATGGGCAGCATCACGAATCTTGCACTCACTGTCAGGCAAGATTAAAAACCAACATTGTAAGGCACCCAGGCAGGGGATGGCTTCCACCTGGTGGGTTCACATTTTAGCACGCAGGGCTTTCTTTCTGGCCATGTTTTCCTAAAACTGCTGTACAAGGTGCAGACCAAGACTGTGATGTACTCACCCCCCTCCTCTGTTCTCAAACTTCTTTATAGCAATGCCTTGTAAAGGTACTAGAAGCATTAAGAAAGGACATTTAGTAATAGACCATACCTTCGCCAGCAGCGTTTTCCCACAGCCGGGAGGACCAGCGAGGAGGACTCCGGCCGGAGTCACCAATCCGAGAGCTTGGAACTGATCTGGGTTACGTACTGGTGCCTGGAAGTAGAACCGCAGTGATCCGTTACGAGCGTCCTTTTATACTGCGTGTCACATGCTCTCCAGAGGCCCACTGTCAGCACTGATCACGAGGCCCGAAGAAACGAACAGTGCCTGGGACCAAGTGCTCACCTGCTCCAGGCATGAGGTATATGGTGGGAAACAAAAAAGTCCCTGCTCTGAGGAATCCATACTTAAGATGTAAGTTCTGAAAACATTTTGAACATAAAAGTTTCTAAAAAAATTATCTCAATTTCCAGGCTATAAGAATTATAGGCAACGTCCTCCTTTAAGAAACCAAAAGCAGCGGTGCTCTACATAGTCAAAAGCCAGAACCACCTGTTCGCTGTAACCTCCATGCATTTTCTCTCTCAATAGTTACACATCTCTGCAGAGATCACACTTCATTCATGAACCCCGAAATGATCAGCAGCGTGAAAAAGAGTAAAGAGAAATCCTAAGTTTCATGGGCATTAAACTGCTGTGACCCTCGTGAGCTTGACTAAGTTCAGAAAGTCTTTCTCTGACAATCTGGTCTTGGTTGGAACCTAAACTTTCATTTTTACTTACTCTCACAGAATTCATGCACAACCAACAGAGTAAGTCTAAAAAAGATCTCAGAAAAATGAAAAACCATCATTGGGGCTTAATGTTACTACCACAGAACATGTACAACCTAGTACACATGTGTGGTCATGTACCCGTCACACGTGCCAGCGGCATTTAGCCACAGACACACCTACCAATATTGCCATGGTGAGCTCCTCTCGAATGTCTTCCAGGGCACCAACATCTGCCCATGTCACGTTGGGGACCGTGACAAAGCCTTCCCTTTTGGCAGAGGGCTGGACTGAGGACAGAGCGACAATGAAGTCATTCAACTCAATGCACAGGCCTTGCAGCTGCTCCTCCGAGAGGGGATCCTGGTTTCTTAGCAACCTCAGCAGACTCTGCAATTCATCCTTAGCGGGAGCGATTGGGAGAAGAAACGAAAAATCACCAAGTTTGTTGAAACATTACTTTTTGTACTTTTAAAAATTATTTCTGTAATATTTCTGTAAGCTACAGTAAACTTCTAAGCATTTTAATAATCATCTCCACTGACACAAGAAGTTAATTTTATTCTAAATAGGTAATTAAATTGGGCAAGGAAAGGAACACCAATTATACTCAAATACAGAAGAATGATTTTTGCATCCTATACGACAGCTAGCTACAGCAAATATAAGCAGCTGGCACCGATTCATTTCAATAAACCATGTTATTTCCATTTTTCATTTATAAATATTTAAGAGCAGCTGTATTTTGGTGAAATTAAAACAAAGTTACTCTGATGGCAGTAAAATTTCAGTCTTGAACTTCACAGGCAGATTTCTTGCTTGTGAAGAAAATGAAAGGACAAGTATAAAGAGTAAGTCTGAATAATTCAATTTATAAAATCCTAACCTATATGCAACATTATAAAAGGGATACATTTATATTTTTAACAGATAAAATTGTGGTTCCAAATGAGTAAGACAAAAATAATTTGAAAAACCAATGGCCTACTAGTAGATCTAAGTTCCTGCTCTGGAAAGTAGAGGGAGTAGGGCCTTAGGCAAGTCACACTCTCTTAACCTGTTTCTCTGATTATAAAATGAGGAAAGTAATGATATTTACTTGGCAAAGTTACATGGATCAAATTATATAATACGGAGACACCCCCTGTGCAAACCTTCAAATGCTGTAAAAATGTTAGTTTGAGGTTTCGTGATTTACAAAACTCAAAATTTTAACAGTGACCTAGACTGATCAATGCCCCTCTCACATTCATAGAGATAAAGTATGGTTGTGCCAGCACTTTCCTAGTCCGCCTAACCAAAAGGTAAACAGGAAGTAGAACTGAGTGCCCAGTGCTCTAAGAGGAGTCAGCACACTTCCATGAAGGGCTAGAGCAGGGGTCCTCAAACTTTTTAAACAGGGGGCCAGTTCACTGTCCCTCAGACCGTTGGAGGGCCGGACTATAGTTTAAAAAAAAACTATGAACAAATTCCTATGCACACTGTACATATCTTATTTTGAAGTAAAAAAACAAAACGGGAACAAATACAATATTTATATTTGCATGTGGCCCGCGGGCCGTAGTTTGAGGACCCCTGGGCTAGAGAGCACACGTCTCTGCTGCAGGACTCCTGTGTAGAGAGTGCTGTGAAAGGTGAGAGTGGAAATAGACACCATGTAAATAAATGACCACAGCTGGGTTCCAATAACAACTTTCATTTACAAAAACAGCTGGTAGGCTGAAGGCGCATAGTTTGCCAATTATCATAATCATTATTGTAAAATGAATTTATTCAGGATAAACAAAAAACACCACCAACCAACCAACTTGTAATTTTGAAATTACAGACACTCTGGGCATAACTTATAATTATTCTAAAGATAAAATGCCAAGACAACAGAAAATCATAAACCTCAAGGACAACGACGCTTGCTGGTAAGGTCACACAAATGAAGAACATGTGAAGGGCAGTTTAGGTACCTGTCTAGAAAGCGCCTGTGTTGTGTAAGTGGGCTCAGTTCCCATCCTTTCTCCTTGGCCTCCTTCACAGGGAAACCCTTCCGTCTCAGGCTCTTTCTTCTGTGCATCCTGCAGCCGCATTAAGACCCTGCTGACTGCACACATGGCTGCCTCCCGGCAGAGTGCCATCAGATCTGCACCAACAAAGCCGGGCGTGAGGTGTGCTAAGTGGCGAAAATGGAACGTTTCCGGAAGTCTTAGTTTTCTGCACAACGTTTGAAGTATTCTGTAGAAAAGACGGAGGGAAAATTCAGATTCCTAACCTACTAGTAAAAACAAGTCACTGAATATATTCATTTGAAATACAGTATTTCAAAATATTTTTTTACTAGATTTCTACTCCTAAAGAGAGCCCCCTGAGGTATTTTTAGTCATTCGGTGGACATGTTTTTGCTCTGCTGACATTCAACACCAATGACTAGGAAGGGCTGGTCTATAACAAAACCCAGGTTTCAACTCTCTGGCAGCCATTTCTTTCTTTTTCCCAGAACCTCTGGTCTTAGGCAGGTTAGTGCAACAGGTTAAGGTATGGTACTCAGATTGCACCCCCATGTGGACCAGTGAACACTGCTCTATTCCATACTCTAGACCAGAGGTAGGCAAACTTTTTGACTCGAGGGCCACAATGGGTTCTTAAACTGGACCGGAGGGCCGGAACAAAAGCATGGATGGAGTGTTTGTGTGAACTAATATAAATTCAAAGTAAACATCATTACATAAAAGGGTACGGTCTTTTTTTTTTTTTTTTTTAGTTTTATTCATTTCAAACGGGCCGAATCTGGTCCGAGGGCCGTAGTTTGCCCACAGCTGCTCTAGACACTGCCCTAAAGCTGACCAGCCAAAGTAAAAATGCAAGCCACTGTTAATAATGGACAAATGAGTATATAGGTATGTCAGTCCATTATTACTGCTGAAAAAAGTCTGAAAAAATTACCCTATTGATGAGCAAATTATTTTCTTTAACATTCATTTAATGTGGGCTTCTTCCCCTTTCCAAACCAATTTAAATGGTGATAGAGAGAGAGAGAGAGAGAGAGAGAGAGGAAGACAAGGCAACATGCTTCTCATCCCTCAATTTCAAAGCATTCATTCAGATGACACAGTGGCACACTTGTTCATTCTCTAAGAGCATACCTTTCCCTGGACGCTTCATCGGGGATACCGAGGCAAATTTCCTGGTCGAATCTTCCTGCGCGTCTCAAAGCAGGGTCTAAGGAGTCTGGCCGGTTAGTAGCTCCAATGACTAGGACCTGAGCTGTAGCAGCCACATTATTCAGATCTAGTAAGAAGCAGACACAGGGTGAGTGGTGAACAAGATACTTGACAATGAGGACAATAATGCTTACACAAGTCATTTAAGTGGTTAGAGAGAAAGTATTACACATTTTAAAAGCAATATATATATATATAAAACTAACATTTACTAAATGCCTGATACGTGAGGAAGATAAATACAAACGGTCCTCAAGCAACTCACAATCTATTGAGAAACATAAAGACAGATTCTGTGAGGTTTAACAACAGGTATAAACAAAGCACCACAGCCCTGGCTGGTTTGGCTCAGTGGATAGAGCATCGGACGGCGGACTGAAGGGTCCCAGGTTTGATTCTGGTCAAGGGCACGTGCCCAGGTTGCGGGTTCGATCCCCAGTTGGGGGCATGCAGGAGGCAGCCGATCAATGATTCTCATCATTGATGTTTCTGTCTCTCTCTCCCTGTCCCTTCCTCTCTGAAATCAATAAAAATATATTTTAAAAAAGGCATCACAGAGACATGATGGCTGAGGAATAATGGAGAGTGGATGGACGAGGGAACATTCCATTCTCGAAGGGCAGGATACTGATAAGCAGCGTTACGTGAAATCCTACGTGGGAGGAAAGGTGAGGGGGAGCACAAGGTGAGCAGTCCAACAACAGGGAGACAGAGGTGTACACGTCTCCAAAAAGACTCACGGCATTCATCTGAGATGGGACACAATACAGTCTTCAGTTGCTCTGGCTTAATGCACAGCTAAATTTTTAGGCACACACAGAATACAGGGCCTAGTGTGTCTTTCCTATATATTATTTCTCTCAACTGATTTTTACCAATAAAAGCATATCCTTGGGTGAGGATTAAAAAAAAAAAAGAATATAATTGCACTGAAATGGTAACATTCCCAAGACATGTTTAAGATACAAATAGCAAATTACAGAACAATGTGTATGGTGCAATCAAAATATTGTAAAAAGCGCAACAATATGTTAGTGTGTTTATACATTTGTGTAAACTCATTAAAAATAACTAAGTTACACTCCAGAAAACTAAAATATTAATGATGTAATTTTTTATGGGGGAAAAAACAGATTTCTGTTTTTTACTCTGAGTTTTATTCTATTTGAATGTTTTATATCCTCACATATTACTTACACTATTAAAAACAAAGACAGTTTATTCTCTCAAAGTGAATTCATCATTTTAAACTGACCATCCATGCAGGTTAGGAGCTGGGCTACAATTCTTCGTTCCATATCTTTTGAAGCAACTTCTCTTTTGGGGGTAATGGCATCAATTTCATCAATAAAAAGAATACAGGGAGCATTTGACTAAAAATAAGAATATCACAAAAGACAATCATAAATATATTTCCTATACCGCAGCATAGTTAACTACACATTTTTAATCTTCACGTTCAAGTATCATTCACCAAAACAGTAACCCTAAAGAAGGCAGTCACAGTGCATTACTTATGTGACTTAAGAGAAGCAAGATGCTTAAAAGAGACTCCATATAAGAGAACA
Source organism: Myotis yumanensis (assembly GCF_028538775.1). NCBI lineage: Eukaryota > Metazoa > Chordata > Mammalia > Chiroptera > Vespertilionidae > Myotis > Myotis yumanensis. The sequence goes on along the minus strand of NW_027223773.1, from coordinate 6,023,686 downwards.
CATTTAAAGTCTTCTCATCAATCCATGCTTTGTGATGATAAATTGACCACAATTCTTTTGCAAATTAGGCATGTTTGCTATGCTATAATATATAAATTACAAGTTTATAGGCGTTAAATAAAAAAACCTAAACTTATAAATGTTATATGTGTTCCTGCCGATGTAAAAATATCTAAGCCTTTCCCTAGAATCTGCTATAAGTGGCATTTAAGAAGACTAAAAGCTTTATTTCTCATTTGTTTTTATGTGGTAAAATATCCATAAAATTCCTATCGTAACCATTTTAAGGGCACAGTTTAATGGCATTGAATATGTTCATGCCCTGTGCAGCCATCCAACCATCTCCTGAACTTAGCAACCTCCCTCACGGAAACTGCGAGCGGCAGACTTGAAAGACGACACTGAATCAGGAAGGGTGGCCAAGCTCCTAGGCATCAGTGTGGAGAATGCGCATTTTAAAAAATATAAACTAGATAAGAGCTAAGGTAGAATAAGTTAGGATGTAATACGTATAAGCAACCGACTACCTGGAGTAGTCAAGCTGGTAGAGACAGAAGTAGAATGGTGGTTGTCAGGTGCTGGGAGGAGGGGGAAATGGGGAGTTAGAGGGTTTAATGGGTAGAGCTTCAGTTTGGAAAGATGAAAACTTCTGAAGATGGAGGAGGAGGGTGATGGTTACAGTGCAATCTGAGTGTACTTCATGCCACAGAAGTGTACACTCCAAAATGTTTAAAATGGGAAGGTAAACATATCTACCCCAATAAAAACAAAGAGACAAATAGATAGGGACCAGTTAAAATAAAAACTTTAGATAAAAATATCTATATATATAAGCTACAGCACAGCTCATTCTGAGTTACTCAGTGGGTGGGAGTGACACTGATTATGATGAGTCAGACTCTGAGCCCGGCTAAGACTCAAAACCACACGATTTAAAAGAAAAGAGATTTGGCCCCTCACTAGCTGGCTCTCCTCCCAGCCCCCGATGACAGTGTTTGCAGAGAAGCACTTAGACTACTGGACACGTGAGCCAGTTGCATGAGAAGTTCCAGAGACCACAGGTCGCAGACACCACATGAAAGGTTTTAGAAGAATCCTCACAACCCATGAGATGTGCGTAGTACTATTAACCTAGTTCACTAGTAAGGAAGCTCAAGGTTAGAGAAGTTAAATATCTTGTCTGAGATCCCACAATTACTAAGGGGTGGCACAAGGATTGAACCTATGCTTTTAGACCTGAAAGTACAGACAATTAACGAGGACACTGTATGGAAGAGAAAACTTTAACTGGACCCAAATGTCATCTTTCTCAGAAGTTCTTAAGCATAAAATTTAATGACATGAATTCCAACCAGGATACAGTCCAAGCTGTAATTTCTCACGTGACAAAACTTTATTTTCACAGCTTCAATTATGCAAACACAGAAGAGTTTATGCTGGTATTTCTATGGTTGCTTTTATAATGCGATCATTCTAATGTTAAAATTTTTCACATTGCTTAAAAGGTGTTGGGCAATCCTGTATTGTGAAAAGTGAAAGTAAAATTATCACAAGGATAATCTCTTTTCAGCATACACCAATTTATCTTTGGTTTCAGAATCAACAGATTATTTTATCCCATGGTCTGTATCAGTAAATCTACTTTAAATATTTAGCATTCATCATTTCTCAGCCTTTGGCTAAGATCAAGTGTAAATATTCTGCCATCATGAGTAGCAAAAATTATGTTTACCAAAAAAATGGCCAGTGAGCCCTAGATGGATTGGCTCAGTGGATAGAGCATCAGCCTTTGGACTGAAGGGTCCCAGGTTTGATTCTGGTGGGCACATACCCGGGTTTCGGACTTGACTCCCAGTGGGGGGCATGCAGGATGCAACTATCAATGATTCTCTCTCATCATTGAAGTTTCTCTCTCTACCCCCCCCCTCTCTGAAATCAATAAAAATATATTTAAAAAAAAAAGTGGCTAGTGAATGGGTAACAATACTGGCATTGGAGAAAACAGGGTTTTCAATGTAACCTTATACAATGTGACAACGTGACATTACTCATTAGCTGACTCACCACAGCTTGTTCAAACAGTTCTCTCAGCTTCTGTTCAGATTCTCCAGACACTCCAGACACAATCTCCGTAGCAGCTACTTTGAGAATTGGAAGGTCAAGTTCCTGTGCACAGATGTATAAAAGAATGATCAATTTTTGAATTTTTCACTTCCCTACTTTGTCCGTAGTCAGTCCCTCTCTCATAATGACATTTTAAAATGATGAATTTCCTGAGAAATATCTTTTTGTGTTGGTCCGATAGAAAACTTTAAAATCTATGATTTTATTCAAACACAATGACAAGATAACTTGTTTTTACTTTACAGATGTCACTATAAAACTCTGTTATCGTCTCCTAATAAAGGGTCTGGAATATCAAGAGAGCTGTTTTCCCCCACTTAGAACTGAACCAAAGCAATTTATCTTTTGCAGAGGAAACAGCAGGGGTGGTGACACCGTTGTCCCTCACACTCTACTAGCACTGCTCTCTCCTGAGTCCAGAGGAGTAGCCATTTACTAGTCAGAGGGCAGGCTCTTTAAGGAGAGGAAGGAAACTACCACTTCCCACCCGACAGATGGTGACAAGCCTGCCTGAATCCTACTCATTCACTGTGAAATTCCATTCCGCAATCACATTTTCTTTGCTCCAAACTCCTAACTTGGGTTTCAACAATCATATGGCATTCTCCACTTTTTGTGTCTCTCATTTATTACCATTGTAACTATGTAGACATTTATTTGCATGAATGACTATGTAATGTCTGTCTCCCATATTAGACTGAAAAATTTCTTAAAGATAAAAATTGGGTTTGTTGAACTTATCACTATATTTCAATGTCTGGCACACAGCAGTCACATAATAGATTTATCCAACAAATGAATAAAGGAAGCAAATCCATCAAATTCTTCTATATAAAGTCTCATAGAGCACTAATCTATTAGTGATCAGTATAGCACCCTGTGCTTAAAATTGAAGGACTCCTTTTGTATTTTACCATCTACTACAGTTTCTGAAAAATTTGATGGGACTAAAATAAGATTGCTAACTTTTTATTTTGCCAAGTATCTATTTTAGAAAAAATAGTATGAGACCATTACCCTGAATAAATTTAGTTCTATAAAAAACAATACATCCTTAGTTTTCTCATTTCACTGCTCTTTAGAACCACTGGCTTAAAGAGAAAGAGAACTAAAATGTAAATGTGTTAAAAAAAGAGGGGGTGTTGTTCACAGCTATATAATTTTGCTTCCCACCTAATCCTTGCCATATAAATAGCCAGATATAAAAAAATAGTATGGGGGGGGGGGGGGCGGGCCTCAAAGGGATTGTTAATGGGGGCGGGGGGAAGGAGACATAATACTTTCAACAATAAAGTTTTTTTAAAAAATAGCATCTCACAAACAGCAGCATGAAAGAGGTAAAAAAATGAGGAATCAGTCCTGAGAACATGCCAAGTCTGGTTAACCAAAGAGTAAAAACAAACAACAACAAAAATAACAAAAGCCACCAAGTGTCAGCAAACCTCACCCCAGCAATTGCATGTGCAAGTAACGTCTTCCCGCAGCCTGGCGGTCCGTGAAGGAGAACTCCACGGGGGGGTGTGACGCCCAGGTGCTGGTACACCTCCGGGTGACGCATGTGTATGAGCATCTTGCAGACTTCCTAGCAGGGAGGAAACAGCAGAGATGTCTTCCCCAGGCCAAGGGAGAAAGAATCAACACGGAATGAAACGTCCTATTCTCTGGAGCAGCAAAATATAGGAGGGAGAGTATACGCTTTGGATTTAGACCTGAGCTTGACTTCCAGCTCTGGTACCGACTGCATGACGTCAGCAATAACATCGCTGAGCTTCCACTCCCTGATGTCTACCTTGCAGATGTGTTGAAAAATAACTAGCAGGGTCACTGGACTAGAGCAGACACTAAAACATGAGCAGGAACCATTATTATTACCACTTTTAAATAACAGCACTTACAAAGCAGGTGGCTTAGGCACACTACAATTAAAGTGGTGACGAAGTTGAAGCTATTATGGTGCTTTTATCCCTCAATACCCTGCAGGGTACACGTTAGGTTTGCTCTTCTCCCTTTCCCAGTCTCCTTTCCTACACCCAGTTCCTTTTAGGAACAAAGAAGTGGACTTGATTTGCATAACTGATTAGCAATACCCACTGGAAGTAAAATTCTGAATCTGAATAACCTTTAGTGTCACGTCATTGCCTCCCACATCTTCAAACTTCACGCTGGAGGTCTGGAAGTCTAGCCCCCTGGCTTGAGCTGGTAAACGAAAAGGGAGGAAGTGAAAAGATTAGTGATTCAGCAGTAACTCAGAATTATATTTAATAATTGTGAAGTAAACAAAGATCCATTAGCTATTGACACATTTCCTAGTAAATGTCTCTGCACCTGGAAGGTTCCCCAAGCAAATCAGCCTGGAGGAGTGATGACTCCCCCAAAGCAAACACGGCCACCACCACCCACAAGGCCTGCGTCGCACCTTTCTTTTGCAGGACAGCTTCTATTTCTCCATCTACTTCCTGAAGATCTTCTTTCTTCCTTTTGCTTCCTCTGCTCTTTAACCTGCCTTTCCTTTTCTTGTTACTCTCCAGAAGAGACGACTCTTTGGAATCCTGGATGATTAAAGCAAAGAGATTTGGAAAAGATCCATTACTAATTCAAAAGGAGCAAGATTTTGGCAAAACAAAAGGCTTGGTTCTTGGAAACCACTTAGAGATGCCCTGTCCAAGAGAAATAGAATGCAGGCCACATAGGTAAATTTATATATTCTAGAGCCCCATTTAAAAAAGCAAAGAAGCTGAAATTAATTTAATAATCTATCTTTTTTAATCAAATATATTCAAGGCATTACCATTCCCATATAGCGTCAGTGTGAAAAATTAACAAGGTGTTTTGTATATATTGTTTTTGTAGTAAATTTGCAAAGACCAACGTGGACTTTATGCTTATAGCAAGCACATCTCAAGACAGGCACTAAATTTTCATCATTGATTGGCTGCCTCGTGCACGCCCCCTACTGGTGATCGCGCCTGCAAACTGGGCATGTGCCCTTGACCAGAATCGAACATGGGACCTTTCAGTCCGCAGGCCAATGCTCTATCCACTGAGCCAAACCAGCTAGGGCATTTGCGTCCACTCCTGCTCCCCTAGTTCAGTGGTCAGCAAACTGAGGCTCGGCAAACCATGGCTCGCGAGTCACATGCGGCTCTTTGGCCCCTTGAGTGTGGCTCTTCCACAAAATACCACGTGCGGGCGCGCACGCAGTGCGATTGAAACTTCGTGGCCCATGCGCAGAAGTCGGTATTTTGTGGAAGAGCCACACTGAAGGGGCCAAAGAGCCGCGGTTTGCCGACCATGGCCCTAATTTATTCTTCACACAGAGGTATCTTCCTTATGGGTTAAGTTAGGTCATTGTCAATCTTATATTCAAAATCCTCCAGTGGCTTCGTTAGTCTGAAGTCAAAGCTCTTGCAGCTGCCAGCAATGCCCTGTGTGATTTGGCTGCCCTACTGCCCTAGTCTCATCCACTGCCCTCCACCCACACCTGCCGGCTTTGCTTTGGCACAGTGGCCACTCGCTGTTTCTAGAACACACCAAGCACCCTCTCTCTTGAGGCATTTGGAGAGTGTCCAGACAGAGAGAACAAGAGTGAATGCAAACGCCATAGCTGGTTTGGCTCAGTGGATAGAGCATTGGCCTGCGGACTGAAAGGTCCCATGTTCGATTCTGGTCCAGGGCACATGCCTGGGTTCCAGGCATGATCCCCAGTAGGGGGCATGCAGGAGGCAGCCAATCCATGATTCTCTCTCATCCTTGATATTTCTAGCTCTCTCTCCCTTCCTTTCTGATATCAAAAAAAAAAAAAAAAAAAAAAAAAGGAGTGGACGCAAACTCCAGTTGGAAGGTCATTTCAATAGTTACGACAAGAAAGAGTAGATAGAGGTGTGGTCTAGGATGGAAATGATGGCAGCAGTAGGAAGTGATGAAATGCCACACTTATTTCAAAGTTCCTATGTATTTTATTTAACACAGAATCTGCTTAATATCATCCTCAATGAAAAGACGGCAATGTGCTCTAGCTACGTGGGGCTAGAATTTCAGCATAAAAATACCTCTATCTCAGATAATGGCTTCTTATTACTTGTCTCCTCTGATAGGTCCAAGAAAAAACTGTCTTTGTTTCCACCTGGAGTTTTGTCAATGAACCACCCTCCTTCAGAGCCTGGGGCAGGGGTCTTCAATGGAATGGAGCCAGCTGTGGGAGCTGTCGGTGGTGCTGAACCGCTGGTTTCTCTTTGCTCCCTCTCGGGAGTAGTGGCAACAGAATCAGGGTTTCCTTTCCGATATAAGGAGAGCAGGGAAGAGTTCATGTGATTTGCCAACTGGGAGAAACATGATTTTAGTATAAGTTACTCAAAAGTACTCATGAAGGTTTGATGGCTTGTTTAACACGTTTTCTACTTTGTGCTTCCAACAACTTCTCTCATAACATTTATAGTCAGAAAAATAGGTGTTTGCAAGGAGATGATTCCAACACAAATATTTACTATCCAAAAAGGTGTGTCCCCTTGCCACTCCAAGTTAATGTACCAATTCATAATTGGCAGGTAAATAAAACTAAATAAGAATTTTAAAAAATGTAAAAAGCAAGTATGAAAATGAGCTGGTAGGCAGTCAATGAGAGTCACCACTATCCCATCAATTAAAAACTAGATCACATATATCTGAGTATCATCATGGTTATTAATAAATTTAAATACTGAATTAACAATGGGGAAAATAAAGTTACCAATAATTTTACATATTATTCCTGTGCTCTTTAATCCAAGTCTATTTATTGGTAATGCAAACTCTGGCAGAGTATCCTTTTTTTCATTTTTACTATGAATTCCCCTTTCTGTGCATGTCTGCCCTTTATATGGCCTTTCCCTTCCCTTCTTTTTCCGTTGTTATAATAGGCTATAAAAACAAACATGGGCACGATGGTTAACCCCAGAGTTCACTAACCCTGTACACAGGAAGCACTCAATTGTTCACAGATGAAGATGTTCAAAGTCTCTCATTGTATTCCTCACTGATTTTTCTCTAAGGAGGTTGATCATGATTTTTAAAAGACTCAAAGTCCATTAAATGTTTGGCTTACCTGTGGATCTGGGTAATCTTCCATATTTGAATCGTCATCCGAATAGCTTTCAGTATACCTGAGTGAAAAGAGGGGGAAAAATTGTAAAGGTTTTTCTCTTACATCCTAAAAAAATTACTAACTAAAGCAAGAAAATACACTGAGGGGGAATATTATTATGGTGGTTCAGAGCACATGCTTTGGGATCAGAGAAATCTGGACTCAAAATCCAGGTTTACCAGTTACTTTCTAGCTTCTATTTAATCTCTCTGAGCCTCAGCTTCCTTATCTACAAAATGGACATCTCACTGGATTATTAGATTAAAAGAAACCTTGCAAATCAAAAGAAGAAAAAAAAGAGAAGGGGGAAAAAAAAAAAAAAGAAAGCTTGCAAAGTCCTTAATACCTAGTAAATGCTTAATAAATTGTGGCTTCCATTAGCTGAGCAATAAATAAAAGTGCAATGTGAATTCCCACTAGATCCCAGGGTCTCATTTAGGAATGTCCGATGCCAGGAGAGGGAATACTCCGTAAGCCACGTAACCAGATAGAACGTTTACACGTCTGTTTGGAGGAATGAAGATACACAGTTGTTCAACATCATATGATAAAAAAACAATATAAATCCTAATAATTACAAACTGAGAATTTAGTCTCAGTTCTTTATAACCTAGAGTTGGTATCTAATAACTACAGGACTCTACTATTTATTATTGTTTCTATGGAAATAATTCCATAAGAAAAGGGCTTTTCCAACTAAAAAGGTTTACATAAATGCTATGACCCATCTTTATAATTAAGACATGAATTTCTTTGCTATTCATTAAAATCAACTAAGATAATTTGGTGCGTTTCTTTTCAATATAAAGAAGGTAGATTACTCAACTATTTGGGAAAATATCATTTTGCCCTAGAACTCATGCCATACAAGTATAATTAATTACAAGTGGATTAAGTAGTTAAATGTAATACCATAAAGGAACAAGAAAAAAGTACAGGTAATTATTCTATATGCTCCTGTGACAGAGGTCTATGTAAGCATTCAGAGCATAAACCACCCAGGAAAAGGTTGGTAGCTTTGACTAGGTAAAGATGCAGAACTTCTCTAATCAAATCATTATAAACAAAAAGAAAAGGCAAGTGGCAAAATGGGACAAGCATTTGCAATACATGTGAAAAGAGGTGCTATTTTATACAAAGAACTCTGACAACTAATAAGGAAAATTCAAATACTTCCCAAATGATAGACAAAATCCATAGGTAAGAAATTCACAAAGAAATATGAAACAGTAAAAAAAAATCACAAGTTATTAAAAGATTACAAATAAAAACAGTATGATCAATGTTTGCCTATAATACTAGCAAAGATTAAATAATTGTATAACTCGGATTACAAGGGGGAAGAGAAATGCATTCTTCACACAAAGCTGTTGGAGTATAAACTAAGGCAACCTTTCTTGAAGGGCAGCTTCAAATGCACTAAAAAAATACATGCTTGAAAATATAAATCTCTGTCTCCAGAAATACCACTTCAGGATTTTAACATATAAAAACAAACAAATGACCCTAGCCAGTTTGGCTCAGTGAATAGAGCATTGGCCTTCAGACTGGAGGGTCCCAGGTTTGATTCTGGTCAAGGGCACATGACCAGGTTGCGGGCTGGATCCCTAGTAGGGGGCGTGCAGGAGGCAGCCAATCAATGATTCTCTCTCATCATTAATGTTCCTATCTCTCTCTCTCTCTCTTCTTTCCTCCCTGAAATCAATAAAAATAAATAAAAAATAGAAAACAGTCTAGGAAGGCCTGACAAAGACAATAACACAGGATTCTGAAAGCTGATTCTCGAATGCTGAGTGGGAGTTTGTGAAAGAGAAAGGAACATTCCAGCTACAGAAAACTGCAGTTAAGGACTGGAGAGGTTAGGCAAGTGTTACACAGCGCCTCCTGGGCAACGAGGAGCCACTGAAAGTTTTACGCGTAGAAATATAATGTGATCAGATTCATGTGCCAGATAGAAAAAACCCTCCACTCCGAAATCCTTACTCATTATCCTCTTCACCTTGTCTTGCTCTTTTTGCCAGATGTTCATCTTCTAATTCTGTTAGATTCTTAAGTTCCTTCTCACTATTAATTATGCTAAATACTGAAACAAAAAGAAAAAAGCCATGAGCTAAAACCATTCTGTAATGTTATCAATGATTCATTTCTAACACTAATAGACTCACCTTTTTCTACCTGAATCCTAAAAGCATTTCTTTTTCTTCGACCGTAGTCTATGCTGAAAAAGAAAACAGAAGTTTAGTACAGTGGTCTCCCCCACAGAAGTTTGCATGAATATATAATTATGCCACTGAATTTACAGACCATAAATCTATTTTCAAACAACTTTGGAGCTTACACGTTTACAACTATAATTTCTCTTGATATCCTACAGAACAGGCCAAAAGAGCTAAGCAACTGGGAACGTGCATTCTCCTTTGAAAAAATAAAAAAAAGGAAAGAGTGACTCCCCAGGAGGCTCAGAGGTTGGCAGAGCTGCCACTGCCACCAGGGACCCAGTGAGCACAGACGGGCCCACAGGACAGGGCCCTGAGCCACAAGATTAAAGTCAAGTGGAATTCACCCAGCTACGTTTCAGACTTGCTTGACACCATAACCCCTTTCTTCTTTCCAATTTCTCCGTTTTGGAATGAAAATGCATATCCTATACCTGTCCATTACTGTATTTTGTCTTTTTTAAAACGTTTTATTGATTTTTTTTTTTTTTATTGCTTAAAGCATTACAAAGGGTATTACATATGTGTCCTTTTTTTCCCCCCCCCCGCCCTTGACAATACCCCGGCTTCCCCTACCCCCCGTTTTATTGATTTTTGAAAGAGGAAGGGGAGAGAATTATCAATGAGAGAGAACCATCAATTGGCTGCCTCCTGCACGCCCCCTACAGGGGATTGAGCCTGCAACTAGGAATGTACCCTGCCGGGGAACTGAACCAGTGACCTCTAGGTGCATGGGAAGATGCTCAACCAACTGAGCCATACCAGCTAGGGCCACCATTGTATTTTGTTAGCAGATAACCTGTCTGGTTTTCCAGGTTCACAGCTGAAGAGGAATTCGGCCTCAGAATGAATCATAGCTCCAGTCACACCATATCCGAGTTAGATGAGATTTAGATGTGATTTGGGAGTTAGAATTGAGACTGAAATGGATTACGACTTCTGGGGTTGCTGCTCTTTTACTTGTAAGCAGAAGGATTAGGCTTGGGAAGGCAAGAGGCAGAGTGTTATGAACTGAACTGTGTCCCTCCAAAATTCATATGATGAAGTTCCAACCCTGAGTACCTCAGAATGTGACTGTATTTGGAAACAGGACCTTTAAAGATGTAAGTCACTTAATATGGATGGGACTTAATCCCACAGGACTGGTGTCTATAAGAGGAGGAGATTAGGATACACTTATACACAGAGGAAAGACCATGTGACGACATAGAACACAGCCAACTGCAAACCAAAACTCCCCTGTGTAGCCGTCTGGGCTGAGTGACACATTTCTGAGAGTCAGGAAGCTGAGGGAGATCATGCCTGATGGTTTAATTTTTTTAATGAAGCAGGAAAAGAAGTAATATTCCTGACCAGACTATAAGGTACTGAAAGATCAGATGCAGCCATTACCCCCTAGTAACAAAGAAAGCTCTTTGCCTATAACAGGTGATGGGTAAATGTTTGTATACTAGTAACTTACTTGAATTCTGAACTCAGGGACTGGAGAACTAATGTCAGCAGTTATTGATATCAACTGGAAATTTAGGCAGGATGGAAAGTTTAAAAATGATAAGAAAGAAACAACAATGGAAAAAAATGGAAGGAAAGAAAAGCAAGAACCTGCAGACTCTATTTCTTTATACCTGTACATTCTTTGTAGATCAGATGCCATGATTCCAGTGTCCACATATTTGCCACATCTGCTACTGGTGAGGTACTAAAACAGAAAATATGATAAATATAAACACTCAATATTTCAAACTCAGAGGTTTTATTTATTTTTTAAATATATTTTATTGATTTTTTACAGAGAGGAAGGGAGGGGGATGGAGAATTAGAAACACTGATGAGAGAGAAACATCGATCAGCTGCCTCCTGCACACCTCCTACTGGGGACGTGCCCACAACCAAGGTAAATGCCCTTGACCGGAATCCAACCTGGGACCTTTCAGTCCGCAGGCCGACGCTCTATCTACTGAGCCAAACCAGTAAGGCTCAAACTCAGAGATTTTAATTGACAAATTAGAGTCTGGGCTACTCAACATGTCATATTTCAATGTAAACTCTTCATTAATAAAGCGTACCAGAAACATAAATAAAAATCACTAAATGATTGTCACATCTGGAATCAGATAATTTAATTAAAATTATCAATCACTATGACACACAAAAATATCAACTAGAATATCTATAAAGTAGTGAGGACTTATTATATCCTAGGTTCCCAAATACTCCAGAACAAAGCACTAAACTCCCAAGAGGTATTTAAAATTTGAAGGAACACAGTAATATCTGACATCTGCCCAACACTGTAGGAATTACAGCCTGAGGCAGTTCATGGCTTCAATATTACACCACCTTTTGCTGATGTCAGATCTGCAAAACTGGGTTTTCAGCAGCTGCTATAATAAAAAGCAAATCCCATGGAAAAACCAACGTGCAACAGGATGAGAATGGCAGAAGAGACCTGTGTGAGGTATGAGAAGTTGTCCCTTACGCACATAAATCCCACTCGCAAATAAGTGTGGTCATTGAAGAACGAAATATAAATGTATTAATTTTTCTTTCCATTTTTACATATTATCATCTCAAAAGGCTACTGAGTTAGATGAACTAAATAGTTATTAAGTTGCTAAAATCTAACTACTTAATAAACAGACCCATTAGGTATTACTTTTGGTCTAGGAGCACCATGAAAATATTAATGAGAAACCAAGGGCCCCGTGAGCCTGTACCAGGGGGCCTTTTACACATTATCTCTTTCAGCACTCACAATCCTATGAGGTAAGATGTTGAAGAAAGCCCTGACCGGTTTGGCTCAGTGGATAGAGCCTCCGCCTGCGGACTGAAGGGTCCCAGGTTCGATTCCGGTCAAGGGCATGTACCTTGGTTGCGGGCACATCCCCAGTAGCGAGTGTGCAGGAGGCAGCTGATGGATGTTTCTCTCTCATCGATGTTTCTAACTCTCTATCTCTCTCCCTCTGTACAAAAATCAAGAAAATATATATGTATATTTTTTTAAAAAAGATTGCTTCCTGACTGTACCATTCATTCCAAGCCACTTAGCACACACTGCTTTTACTAATGATTATGGAAAACAAAACCCTTAGGTAAAGTGCGTATTGCAAAGTCCCATCCATACTACCTATTTCTACTGTGTCCCAACCTGACCCCAAGTTTCCTGAGATGGAAATGCTTTACGGCCCCCAAAGAGTCTCGTCCAGTGGGGAGGGTCCTAGCTTCACGACAGGAAGATTTTAACTCCAAGGCCATCTCCGCTCTCCTTCCTGATCCGCGCTGAGGGCTCCAGACCCGGGCAGGGCTCCGGGCTGCGTGCATCCTCCCACCCGGGCGGGTCCTAGACACGCCGCCCCGGCGGGAGCGCAGGCCCGGCTCCTCGGGCGGCGGAGTGGAGCTGCCAACAGCCCCACGGGGGCGGGCGGCTAGTCCCGTCCGACGAGGGAGCCGCCCTGCCAAGGTGCCGTGGGCAGCGAGCGCGGAGCACTGTGAGGCCCACCTGGATGACTCGCTGCTTCAGCTTATTATCCACGAAACCTGCAGGTCTGGGCTTCATCCCGTCTGTCTCCGCCGCCACTGCTCCGACGCCGGCGTCACGTGATCCGGTGGGAGGGGGGGGGGGGGTCCTTCCTCGGGGCTGCCCGCGGCAATCGCCGGACCAGCTGCGCCTGAAATGCGCCCCCACCCGGCCTGGCGCGCGCCGCTCCCCGCAGCACGTGTGTCCCGCGGGCGAGGGAAAAACTACCGAGAACAACGAGCAGGACTGGAAAGCCATCAGGGAGTTTCTCGGGACCTTATTTTGCAGGCTCGTCCAACAGGCCCTGGATGACAAGGACCCCTATGAACAAGCTCAACTTTATTGTTTCCAGCTGTGCGGACAAGCGCACGCGGCGGCCGCGGGGAGGGTCCCGGTGGGCTCTGTCACCGGCGCCTGTTGGTAAACTTGTTTTTGTTTATTTTACTCCAGGCGTTCCAGCCACGCCTCTATTAGGGTGCAAAGTTAATCTTGGCCTAGAATCTTAACAAAACCGGAAGCTTTGTAGACACTTGGGACGATAAAATTTTTTAAAAAAAGATAAAATCCCACCGCCACCCTGCTGCTTGCTTTTCGAACTTAATTACCCATGTCTGGAGGCCCATGAAAAGGCTGGGTATCAAAAGACTGGTTCAACCACATAGCTAAACCATCTTGTACATTTGGAAATCATTTGACCTTATGCCATTTTTGACAGATGATTTGTTGAGCACATCCAGTGCAAGAATTTTATTAAACACTAGAGGCCCCATACACGAAATTGGTGCAAGAGTAGGCCTTCCTTCCCCTAGCTGCCGGCAGGCACCCAACAGGCACCAAGACCCAGGCTTCCCTTGCAGTCCCAGCTTCACCTGGAAGGTCGTTCAGAAGGAACGTGCAGTCTAATTAGCATATTATGCTTTTATTATTATAGATATGTATTTGCCCTTGCAAATTATGTAGCCCATACAGACCTGATGTACTCTGGAATGGCACTTACTTTTATATATATATAAATAAATATATGTGTGTGTGTATTTTTATTTATTTCAGAGATGAAGGGAGAAGGGGAGAGAGAGAGATACATCAATGATGAGAGAGAATCATCCATGGGCGTGCACTGGGAATCAAGCCAGCAACCCTGGCATGTGCCCTCGAACTGGAATCCAACCGTGACCTCCTGGTTCATGGGTCCACGCTCAACCACTGAGCCACACCGGTTGGGCTAGAATAGCACCTTAAGGGCACGGAGTGTGTTTTCACCTCTTGACTGCCTCAAGTGCAGTAGGCAACAATTGAAAGTAAATTAATACTAGATACTAATACTGTTATACTTGAATATATTTTTCCATTGGGATTATTTTGACTGTTTATTACCCTGAAGACAATTTTACGTTAATTCCAGTGGTCAGAATTTACAATACCATACATCTAAACCAAAAACATACCGAGTAGCAACCTGAATGCATGTACATCTTAAGAACTTACTGCAGTAATTAAATGGCCTCCGTTCTTTTTTTTTTTTTTTTTTTTAATGATTGGAGAGAGAAACATGGATGTGAGAGAGAAACATGTCAGTTGCCTCCCGCACACTCCAGGGAATTGAATGGAATCTACCACCTTTCTGGGAGGAGGCTTCAAGGAACTGAACCACACCAGCCAGGGCAAATGTCCTCCATCCTTTAATGGTGCAGCCCCACCTAGTGGTAGTGGCACATTTCACCTCCTGTTCCTCATACCTTGGCTCCTCCGGTCCCAACCCCCGCAAATGTTGCACCTCATTAGCAAACAGCCTCTTGTCTAATTGTGCTTTATACTTAGGTTGACCTATGTGCTCATTTACTCAGGACAGCCCTGGTGCTTGCCTCTTGATCCAGCACGATTATTAATAGTATCCCCTTTATGGAAATAAATGAAAATCACCTAAATGAGACTAGGCAAAGACTCTTCAGAAATTGCAATAATAGCAAGGGAGTCAGCCACCATTACTTGCATTTTGGCAGAGACTCAAAGGCAGGCAGAGGAATGGGAACACTTTATAACTGTAAAAGGGAAGGTTTCGGATATGCCCTGATTGGAGACTATTGTCATAGGGAAGCTGTAGGTGGCTAAGTAGAGGCAGGGCATCCTATATGACTACTTAGGGGAAGCATTTTTGGCTTTCTCCGGTTGGTCCTAAGTTGGAAGAAACGTTGGGACAAATGTTAGGGAAGCTGTCAGTTATCAATGGAGTCCTGGCCACTTGGGGCCAGTTGTTACAAGATTTATTGTTTGTTGGGGATAGTGGGGGAGCGGGCAAGGTGGGAAGAAATTAACCAAAGATCTTATATGCATACTAGAGGCCTGGTGCATGGATTTGTGCACCAGGGGTTCCCTCGGACTGGCCTGCGCCCTATCGCAATCCGGGACTCCTGGGGGATGTTGGAGAGCTGGTTTCGGCCTCATTCCCACAGGCCAGGTGAGGGACACATCTGTGCACCAGGCCTCTAGTATTAGAATAAAAGTCACACTCCTTGCCAGAGGTTCACAAGGCTCATGTGACCTTGCCCTGCCCACCTCTGACTTCCTCTCCCAATTCTCTCACCCTTATTCATTGTAATTCAGTTCTATTGGCCTTTTTCTCTATTCCAGACAAGAGCATGAGTCTATGAGCGGTTGAGTTTTGCAGTCACTGTTCTCAATGTCTGAAACACTTTGCCTGCAAATCTTCACGTAGCTATTCAACTTAAGTGTCATTTCCAGCCTGGCCTTCTCTGATCACTCAATCTTCAAGTGTTTTCCCACCTTTCCCCCATCCTTTGCGAGGGTTTTTTGTTTGTTTGTATGTCTCCCTCACTGTAATGTAAGCTACAGGAGTGTAGGGACTTTTTCTCTCGTATTCATCATGCATCCCTAAGTCCAGAACCTGGTATATACTAGATCCTCAGAAAATACTGGTTGAATGAATGTGTGACTTGGAAATAACTTGCTCCATTGATCTTATGACTCTTCAAAATAATCTTTTTTTTCTGTAATTAGTTGCTACTTTATTGACTGTTCCACCCACCCAGTGAGAGCAACATCTTGTCTGCCTCGTTCATTTCTGTATTTCTGGAGTGCAGAGAAGCTCTTGGCATATAGTAGGAGGTGGAGTCAGTAGATATTTTTTATGATTGAATAAGACGACATACTCAATTTTCAAAGATATTAAAATCAAGAGTGGAGAGAAACATCACTGCGACAGAGAATAACAAGGGACTGTGAAATTTCTGGAGACACTGATATCAGGAAAGGCGAGTCTCAATTGTCAAGCCAAGAGGGTTGAGGTTAGATTTGTGCTTTGAGATGAAAACCTCTCACCATTTCCAAGTCAGGGGACCCAGTGGGTCCAGCATGCAATCAAAGGAAAATTTCTCACATGGCAAGGAAATGCTACTGTGTATCCAGAAGATTACAAGCATTCAGTAAATGCTCATTGATTAATTCCTTGTCACAATTTCTTGCAGTGGTTCTCAACCTTCCTCATGCCGCGACCCTTTCATACAGTTCCTCATGTTGTGGTGGCCCCCAACCATAAAATGATTTTCGTTGCTACTTCATAACTATAATTTTGCTACTGTTACGAATCGTCATATAAATATCTGATATGCAGGATGTATTTTCAGGGGTCTCGACCCACAGGTTGAGAACCGCTGGTAGAGAGACCTTGCCCACCTCGTTGACAGGTCCTCGTCCTAATGAACTACATTTCCCAGCATGCTGCAGAACCAAGGCGGTTTAAAATGGACTACAACTCCCGGCATGCCGCGCGCCCCGGCGGAATGGATTACACGCTCCAGCAAGGCGGGTGGAGAGCCTATCAGGGCGGGGCGGGGCGGGGTGGGGCGGGTCGGGGCACCCGAACCGGTTTCACGGAAGGACCGGCGGCGGCCGTGGAGGAGGATGGAGGCGGTGGTGTTCGTCTTCTCTCTCCTCGACTGCTGCGCGCTCATCTTCCTCTCCGTGTACTTCGTATCCTTGCCTGAGGCGGGCGGAGGCCTCCTCCCCGGGGCCCCCGCCGGAGGGACGGGCTGAGGTTGGGCCCGGGTGGGGGACCCGGGCAGGTGCGTGGGAAGGAGGAGGCGGGCGCGGGCCCCTGGGTGCGGGCCGCCGGCCCCGGAGTGGGTGTGGCGAGCCCGGGCCGGAGAGCGCCCGGCAGCCGTCCTCCGCCCCGCTGGCCCTGCCCGGGCTGCGGGCCTCGGGTCCGAGCGCGCCTCTCCCGCAGCGCCCCGGCCGGGCCTGCCCGCCGCCGCTCGCCCCCGCGGTGCCGGGACCAGCCCTGCCCGGAGCGGGCCATCGTGGCCTTGTCAGGTCTTCGGAGGAGAGGGGGCGCGCTCGCCTTCCCTGTGGCCCCCGAGAGACCGGCTGGCGGTTTTTTGTGTTTTTTTTGGAGATCCCCCCAGGGCCGGGCCCTTTGTCGGATGCGGGGTGTCCCAAGGGCGAGTGCCCACGTCCTGGGGTGCTCACTCCTGGGCCCGCGGGCGTTGGGGCGAGTTGGAGGCGCTTTGCCGCCTCTGGTCATTCTCTGGGCACCCCCCAACTCCCTCGCCCCCCTGCTGCCCTTTGTTCTCGCGGGTTTAGGAACTTGGAGGGACCTTTCACGTCCAGGAGTTGATTCTTTTTCAAAAACGGGTGGAGGACACCCCCCTTTTGTAGGTGCCGTTTTGGAGGGAGTGTTGGGAAGGATGCATGTATAAACCATCTGCGGTGGATTCTTTTGGTTGCCCTGGCGGCTGCTGGTCGGTGAATGGAGCCGCTGGACACGTGCTCTGTCTGTAGTTCCCAGGTCGCCCCTCGA
This sequence comes from Myotis yumanensis, assembly GCF_028538775.1. NCBI lineage: Eukaryota > Metazoa > Chordata > Mammalia > Chiroptera > Vespertilionidae > Myotis > Myotis yumanensis. The sequence goes on along the minus strand of NW_027223773.1, from coordinate 6,005,897 downwards.
CGTGCCCACTTCCCTGGGTCCGTCCAGGTTCAGAACTCAGTGTGTCGTGGGTAGCTCTTCATGGGACAGCATTTCAGCTGCATTTCCAGGCCCGCAGAGGGGGGTACACCCAACCCCAGCCCCCCAGGAGCTGTGTGCGCTGCAGCTCATCCCTGCCCTGGAGGGGAGCAGCTAGTCTTCGCTGTCGCCCAGTGCATTGAAGTCATTAAATATAAGCCAGGAAAAACTGCATTGTTGTTTTTTTCCCCCCTTGGAAATCACACGTGCCCCTGTCCGACAGATTTAAACGTTTTGTTGGGCCCAACGAGTATCCTGGCTTTTTAGGGTGGTTTTACCGAGTGCGGTTTCCATGCATTATTGTGGGAGAAGAGTTTGATGTCGGGCCTCCTTGCTCAGCTGGATAGTCGCCGTTTGCATTACTTCACCTCTCTTAGTCCTTCGTTTTCTCTTTATTTTTAAAATATATTTTTGCTAGAGGCCCAGTGCACAAATTTGCACACAGGTAGGGTCCAGCTGGCCCAGCCGGATTGGGGGGTGATCGGGCCGGTGGGAGGGGCCGAGGAGGTTGGCCAGCACCCCTGCCTCCAGTCTGGCCAGTTGACTGGCCGCAGTACGTCATAGTGACCGGTCGTTCTGGTTGCTTAGGCTTTTATATATATAGATTGATTTCAGAGAGGAAGGAAGAGGGAGGGAGAGCTAGAAACATCCATGATGAGAGAGAATCAAGGATCGGCTGCCTCCTGCAAGTCCCCCACTGGGGATTGAGCCCACAACCCTGGCATGTGCCCTTGACCAGAATCGAACCTGGGGCCTGTCAGTTCGAAGGCGGACGCTCTATCCACTGAGCCCAACCGGCTACTGCTCGTTTTCTCTTTAAAATGTGCGGAGGTTTTTACTTCCCTGGTGTGTGTGTGTGTGTGTGTGTGTGTGTGTGTGTGTGTAGTGAGAACAGGTGCTAAGCACCTAGCATTGCCCGTCCCATGGCCAATATTCAGTAACTATTGCTCTGCCTTCTTCTGGTGCAGTCGCATGAGGTTTGAAAGGGCAGCAGCATCTGCCTGCGTTTGGATGACCTATGTCCCTTTTGTGACAAAGGAACTGGAGCTTACACTCAGGGGAATGAAACTTGGGTTTCTCGTTTTTGCAGTTTGGAAAGTCAGGCTCGATATTTTAAAATAGCCTTGGCGTATACCAGTTTAATATTCATAGAAAAATGTTAGGTGGAATATTTGACTTCGACCATAAGGTACATTCAGGGTGTGTTTTGATGAAACCTGGTCTATTGTATGACTGTGTTTTTGGGTAGTTGAACTAGCTTTCTTTTTTTTTTTTTTAAATGTATTTTTATTGATTTCAGAGAGGTAGGGAGAGGGAGAAAGATACATCAATGATGAGAGAGAATCATCAATCTGCTGCCTCCTGCATGCCCCCCACGGGAGACCGAGCCTGCAACCTGGGCATGTGGCCCCAACTGGAATCGAACCCAGAACCCCTCAGTCCACAGGCCGACACTCTATCCACTGAGCCAAACCAGCCAGGACTGAACTAGCTTTCTTAATATTACAGCCAAGAGGTGGGAAGTGGGCAGGGTAGACATTCTGTAGGGATAGGAGTTCTTTGGACTTGGAACCCTACAGAGCACCTGCAGAGGAGGAAAAGGGGTGGCTGTTTATAATCACACCCGGGCAAGAGCAAAGGTGTGCCCATGGCATTTGTGGGTGCTGGGGTTAAGGAGCACATGGCTGATTTTGGTGGTAGTAGAAGCTCCCGGTGGAAAGGCTGAATTAGGAATTAGATCAGATTTTGGAAGCCTGGAATGTTAAGGAGAAGGGCTTTCCACTTTTATTCTCTAGGCAGTAGGGAGCCATGGAAAAATGTCGACATAAAGGGGTGTGCTAGGAAGATGAATCGGCAGAATGGGTTGAAAACAGGAAAGATTGGAAGGTAAGAAACCATTAGGGTTCGTTCACCTGGATTTGAAAAAGAGGGCTCCTTGTGGGCAGGCGGAAGGAGGGAGTGAGGAGAGTGGAATTCGGGAGGAATGATCGCTAGGACCTGGTAGCAGCTGATTATGAGATGGAAGCAGAAGGCAGACACCACTTTCCATGTTTTGAGCCTGGGCAGGTGATGCTTGTGTCATGGACAGAAATAAAACAAATAGGAATAATTTGTGGAGAAAGTGATAAGTTGGACTATAGCGTATCGAGGTCATAGGGGAATATTTATATGAAAATGTTTTAGAGTTTAATGGAAAGCATTTGTTTGTACTTGCATTGTTGGGCATTTTCAAACTTAGAAGTAGAGGCAGTGATGTAATAAGCCCCATGTTCCTATCGCTCACCTGGAGTGATTTTCAGCATTTTGCCATTATTTTTCATCTCAATCCCAGCTAGTGGGGGGAGGTGCTGGGCATTTTACAGTAAAGCCCAGGCATTGTCTTCCAGTTGAAGGCTTTTCCTTTCGTCTATCTGTCCCTCAAATGTTTATTTGTGAGTTTATATTTTGTACTAAAAACCATTTTTTTGCTTAATTGCAGTGTAATAGATGTTTATTGTAGAAAGATTGGGAAATAGAGAAAAATATTAGGAAAACAAATCATTTGTAATCCAACTTTTGCAGCATACGGGCTGCTAACATGTCCATGCTATATTTATAGTTTTGTATTCTGTTTTCTTTTTATATATCTTAAGTCTTTAAAGACATTTTATGGTTATGTCATAAGTAAACACTATTTTTCTACTATTGAGGAGAATTCAGGTTTTTAACATTTACACTGTTTTTATAGGTCTTCTTTTTCCATTTCTTATAGCCACTGTTTGGCATTTGAGGAATTCAGATAGAATGTCCTGCAAGGGTCACATTAGAATTGAGCACAATGAAAGGATTATTTTGTGAAAATCATTTATTTGTTGAAGGAACACAAATGAGAAAATTCTGTTGTCCAATGAGTGAGCTTTAAGGAAATAACTAACTTTTTTCAAGTCAAGTCTAATAATGCCTTGCAACTGGGATTGCTTTCTGAAACTTAAATACTTAATTGTTATAAAAGAAGTCTAAAAATTCCTTATCTTGATCATCAGATCATTACATTGTCTGATTTAGAATGCGATTACATTAATGCTAGATCATGTTGCTCGAAATTAAACAAGGTAAGACATTTCTTTGCTCATTTTCTGACATTGAAGGCAGTTCTGCATTTTCTGTGTAAGATTATAGATAATCAACATGTATATTTGATTTCAGAGTGCATATGGTCTCTTATCGGAATGCTGGTAGAATTATGTGTTTTGCAATGTTTTAAATCATGCAACTACTAGAAGACCTATCTTGGAATTTTGTTCCTTTATTCTGCTTCTTCCTTGTCCCTTTGTCCACAGAGCACGTTATTACTCAGAGTAGGTAAAGGTTTCTCATGAGGTTAATTGCTTTTGTTTTCTGTGTCCAACCCCCCTCCTCGTCCTACCCGCCCCCACACACACCCCCGCTTTCATGGAAAGAAAGCTTAATCTGTCTTCAGTTGAATGAAAGACCTTCTTTTTGTGGCTTGCTGAGAAATAGAATTAATTAGCAGATTTGTTTGACAGCCATTTTGCCTTTGGTATCCAGTCAGAGCTTTAAATTGGCAAGAATATTCTGAATGGCAGAGCTTGTCTAGATGCAGAGAAACCCGTTGATCCTGATTCAGTTGAGATGAGCAGACAGAAGAGCTTTCTAGATAAAAGTTCATATAAAAATAATACTGAGAGGTGCTTTTGGCCTGACCTAAAAGTGATTTCACATCTTCAGGCTACGTGAGCTTCTCTGGCCCAGAGGGAAATAAAGATACACTCGGAAAGTTAAAATTTCTAGTAAACTATATTCCTTCTCTCTACTTTTCTTTCCCTTCCTCTCTCTCTCTCTCTCTCTCTCTTCCTCTCCCCTTCCCTCCCTCTCTCTCTTTCTTTCTGTCGAATTTTCCAGGACATGGTTTAATACAGCAATAGATTTAAATAAAATATTTTATGTTTACCTGCTATGCTTTGAGAGTTCTCTTTAAATTTTTTATTGAGATAGTATTATATGTAACATTAAATTAGTTTCAGGCCTTCTCATCTTTTTTTTTTTTTTTTTTTAATATATTTTATTGATTTTTCACAGAGAGGAAGGGAGAGAGATAGATAGTCAGAAACATCGATGGGAGAGAAACATCGACCAGCTGCCTCCTGCACATCTCCCACTGGGGATGTGCCCGCAACCCAGGTACATGCCCTTGACCGGAATCGAACCTGGGACCTTTCAGTCCGCAGGCCGACGCTCTATCCACTGAGCCATGCCGGTTCCAGCAGGCCTTCTCATCTTTACAGAAATGACTACATATAATAAGATGGATTGTGTGTCTTTATATTGCTTGCTTTCTCAATATTTTAGGTGGGTATTTGTTGGTTTTTTAAAAAAATAAAAATAAAAGTCTAAATACCAAGAAAAGCTTATCTGGATTCTTCTACTGAGAAAATTACTCCCTCACTTTGAAGTTAAGTACTTTTTTTAATGCTAATTTTTATAGGTAACTTTTCCTAGTTTCCACAGCTAATAACAGGATAGCGCATGATTCCACTTCAGGTTTGTTTGACTTTGCTGCTCACACTTACTTAAATTGGTCACATTTAAAAAATGCATATACATATTAAAAAGTTTCAGTTGTTGCAGATTAGGTTTAAGGCTCAGAAAACCCCTCTTTGTTTGCAAAAAGAAAACTCTAAATGCAAGAGACCTGGAGCAGCATGCCTGGACTTACTGTACTCTGTGCCGCTAAGTCGTGGGGCAAGTTACTTAATCTCTCTGAATTTTACTTCCCTCATTTCTACAAATAGGGAATCTCAGGTTTTGGCTCCATAAATATTAGCTTCTCTTAACTTCTATTAAAAGAAAAATGTCTACTCTTAGAAGAAGAAGACCATTGATGAATTGAGAACCTGCCACCATAGTGTTGAGGCATGAGAAGTAGAACATTGTCCAATAAACAAAGAGCATAGCTAAGGGCATTTGGGTGCTATAAAGCCAATAGGCTGGGATTCTGGTAGCTTAGTTCATTATCATATTTGTTCAACTTTGAGCTGTTATTGTTAAAGTACTTTGTCTTTGTGTGTGTGTGAGTGTGTGTGTGTGTGTGTGTGTGTGAGTGATTGTAAAATGTTAAGGCTGATATTCTGACATGAAAGGCAGCATGCATGTGGATATACGTCCCAAATTAGAGTAGGGGCTTCAGCATAGATAGTGGTATAGAAAGTAAACACTACTCGATTTTCCCCCTAATTGTCATTCATACCTGCTTAGTGGATGACTTGGAACATTTGCTAAGGACACATAAGACATACTTGAAGTTTAAGTGCATTATTTGCAAGCTGTGCCCTGATGTGTCTGCATGGGCTAAGCAGTTACAGCAGTTTGCAAATCTGGGACATGGAGTCTAAAAATATCTTGAAACACTAGCTTGGAAGTTCCCCGTCCCTTCACTGATTTAGCTTTAAGTGACATGTCATTCAGGAAGAACCCAGCAGTGAGATGTGTGCTCTGTTCTCCCCTTGCAGTGGATCATTCCAGAATTGATTGGCCACACCATTGTCACGTTATTAATGCTTGTTTCATTGCACTGGTTCATCTTCCTTCTCAACTTGCCTGTTGCCACTTGGAATATATATCGGTGAGTCTTGTTTGTTTGCTGTTTCATGTTGGGGAAGTTTAAAGACATTAACAGCTTTCTCTTCTCCAATAGAAGAGTCGTGGGACTCAGAGGGGCATTTGCATTCCTAGAATCAGGGTTGAGAACTGAGTGTGGGGCGAGAGGGAGGGAGAACTACAAGAAGATTGGACGTGAAAGCAGGGAGAGGCCACGGGCAGTATCGGGCGAGGCTCTGTGTGTGGCACAGAGCTCCCAGTCTGGATGTTGAAGCCCAGGTTCTTCTTAAACTCATGGTTTCTCTCCAAGTACCCCAATTTCCTTATTCGTAAAAGGAACCAATCGAGGAAGACTATCGTGTAGCTATTACAGACAGTGATATTAAATAAATAGGAAATGTTACATGTTACCTGAAGCACCCTAAAGGACTCCATAGTATTAACTATAATATATTAAATACAGTATTACCAAGGTTTCTTTAAACAGTTGGAGTCTATTCTGAGTCTGTGTGAACTGGTCTGGATGTGGAACGAGGAGCACGCTTACGGTGCCCTTACCTTCTCTGTTGACTTACAGCTCCGTTCCTAGTTCCCCACTGTGGTCACACCGCCACCACTGTAACAAGTACAGTTCTTACGTGTGTATTTGGCACTTCATCTGTTTTTTTTAGTTACGTAAAATTAGACATCGAATTTTTAATCTGAACTATCCATTTACTGTCTTGATGGAAGAGTTTTATTTCATCACAATAGCATTTATTCTAAATCATTTCTGTTCTGTTTCCTTTGAATTGCCTTGTAAGGGAGGTACTGTTCATAAACCACGCGGATTGAGACATTCTCTATTGATCAGCAGGAGCACAGAGATGAGGTTTCCGGTCTGGACATAGACCCTCTCTTTTGATTATCATCTGAGAAATGGGAATGATTATGTCTGACACTACTCTTCCTTATGAAGGATGAGAAAGTGAAGGGATTTGCATTAATTGATTTAGAACCTTTTAGATAAAGACGTTTCTAAGAACTTGATAAGATTGGTTTGGTTTGGAGCCCCCTCCAGTGGTTTTCTACAGAAGATGTGGAAGAGGGTCTCAGTGCATAGAATACGCTTCTCTAGAGTGTTCCTGTATTTGTTTCAGAGGGCAGAACACTGCACCACAAATTAACAGAGTTGTATCTTTCAAAGGAAAACAGCGGTGGCCTGTGACTTTACCATAATCCCCTGTTCATATTTGGTCTGAATTTAAAACTGCTATGATTGGCTCACTTTTAAAGGTTGACGATTATTGGTTACTTAGTTTTGAATATTTTTGCTGATGACTTGATTTTCCTTCTAATATGTGTGCACCCTTTAATTGATCAGGTTCATTATGGTGCCAAGCGGTAACATGGGAGTGTTTGACCCAACAGAAATCCACAATCGAGGGCAGCTGAAGTCACACATGAAAGAAGCCATGATCAAGCTTGGCTTCCACCTGCTCTGTTTCTTCATGTATCTTTACAGGTGAGTCTGCCTGTAAGGTGGCCTTTCCTGGGCCCCCTGCCTGCTTCTGTTGGGTGAGACACTATTCTGTAGGATTTAGCGTTGACATTGCAGAGCTTTGGGGGGTTATGTGAATTTCTTGCAGTGTGTAGGTTTTTGTGTATGTCATTGCATCAGCATTCTGTCTGACCTACAATAGAGTTACTCTATAGTATTAGTTATTCCTTAGCTGTAAAGTTGTCAACATGCTTAAACTGTCTTTGCTACTCCTTTCCTGCCCTGGTGTCCAGTTGTGAGGTCTCACTGCCTGTTTTAAGTATAAATATTTGTAGCCTAAAGCTTGTCCCACTCATGGGATACCAGACCACTGGAGCAGCTCTCAGCAACTTACAGCCAACTTGGCCTATTTTTCTCGGCAATAAGGGACTGAGGTGTGATGCCTATTCTCCAGCCTGCTAAGTGGTCCATTCTGGTAAAACTGCATCAGGCTTTGGTTATAACAGGTTGGAAGTGTAAGAATTAATTTTGGCCGGCGTGGCTCAGTGGTTGAACATCGACCTGTGAACCAGGAGGTCACAGTTCGATTCCCAGTCAGGGCACATGCCTGGGGTGTGGACCCAATTCCCAGTGTGAGTCGTGCAGGAGGCAGCCAGTCAATGATTCTCTCTCATATCTCCCTCTCTCTTCCTCTCTGAGGTCAATAAAAATATATTAAAAAGAAAATTAATATGAAGGATTGGCTGTCAGACACTGTTTGAAACTTAGATTTATTACCCTATGTTTTAGAGATAAACACGTCACTTTTTTTTTTTTAAATCTATTATAGACCCATAGAAAAAGCAGAAGGAAAAAAGTTGTCATGTGTATGGCTTGATTAAGCCTTTATGATGCTAGATGTCAGGCTTAACCTTTGTATCTGAGCTTAATTAGATCATTCCTATTTTTTTTGCAGGTAAATTTTAATTTTCCACAAGGGCATAAGGGCTGTTAGGAAAAACTTGCACTGAATGAAACTTCTATTACTCAGAGGAGTCTTCTTAATAATTAGAAATTGAATAGAGACAGCAGGTTTAAAAAATGTCAGAAGTTGCCCTAGCTGGTGTGGCTCAATGGATAGAGCATCAGCCTGCGGACTGCAGGGTCCCGGGTTTGATTCCAGTCAAGGGCAAATGCCTGGGTTTCGGGCTTGATCCCCAATAGGGGATGTGCAGGAGGCAGCCAATCAATGATTCTCATCATTGATGTTTCTATCTCTCTTTCCCTCTCCCTTCCTCTCTAAAATCAATAAAGATATATTAAAAAAAAACAAAAATTGTCAGAAGTCAGAGCCGTTTTAGTTCTTTCTGAATAACTAGGCCTCCTAAAATCCTTTGACTGTGCTAATTTCACCCACTAGCATAGAGTAGATTAAAGTTGAGTTTAGATAGTTTCCTTTTCGCTATTTATCTTACTTGCTTTTCTGTTTTTTAAAAACTAGGACAGAAAAGCACATTGGAATTAATTTCTGATTCTCATACCCTACCTCACTGCTAATGTGCTTAATTTTTTTGTTTTTTTTGTTAACCCTCACTCAAGGATATTTTTCCATTGATTTTTAGAGAGAGTGGAAGAGAGAGGGAAAGACAGAGAGAAACATCGATGTGAGAGAAACGCATCGATTGGTTGCCTCCTGCACAAGCCCTGACCAGGGCCTGGGCCAGGGAGGAGCCTGCAGCCAAGGATCTGTCCACTGACCCAAACCAGCTAGGGATAATGTGCTTAATTTTTAATTCTCGCATTAAAGATGAAAAATAAAGAGCAGCCCTAGCCGGTTTGGGTCAGTGGATAGAGCTTTGGCCTGCGGACTGAAGGGTCCCAGGTTTGATTCTGGCCAAGGGCACATGCCTGGGTTGCGGGCTCAGTCTCTAGTGGAGGGCGTGCAGGAGGCAGCCGATCAATGATTCTCTCTCATCATTGATGTTTCTATCTCTCTCTCACCCTTCCTCTCTGAAATCGATAAAAATATATTTTAAAAAAAGAGCAAAGAAATGTAATGTTAAGAACACAATGGTACACCTATTTTCATTTTTGCCACTTTTTGAAGTTAAACCATATGAAGGTATCTTTACCATCATATATATTCCCTTATGTTTCTGAAGGGACAAAAAGCAAGCAGGGATCAGCTTAGCTCAAGGTTACTGCTTCATCCTCCCCACCCCTCCAGGTTTTACATGGTTGGAGCAGAGTAGAGGGGCCATTCCCTGGTCTTGCTAGCAGGAGCTTCTTGGGACAGCTGTGGGCACAGCACTGTGGTCACACTTCCGGGAGTGAATGTAGGATTAGGGAGCAGTGTCTTCCTTGGTTGACCAACACGGTGCCTTAAGAATTAAAAACGCATGACAGTCTCTTAGCTCTCGGTTGTTGAATTTCAAGCAATGGGAAGATATGGGATGAAGACGGGGATCAGAGGAATCAGGAAGCTGTCTGGGGCAGGTTTAACGTGTGGTTCTTTACAACTGAGTAGATGACAGGCCACCTGGAAGGGGTTTGACTGAGTCAGCGGCTCCCTTTCTTTCTCTTCTCTCCTTTTTCCGTCTTAGCTTGTCATTTTTAGGCTCATTACTGTTACCTTACCCCTTGGAGCCACCCATGGCTCAAGGGATCAGGATGAAAGAATCATCTCAGATGTCCTTTGCTCTTAGCTTGTGGTTGCTGTTGTTTGAGTGGTTTTATTTCCAAAATCATCAGATTTCCAATGCAGGGATTTTATGCTGCTCCTTTCTGTGTCGCTGGCCACAGCTTGCCTGGGTGCCTTGCCTATGGCATTCCTTCAGGGTTTATGAAATAGAATTAAAGGGAAAAAATGCCCGTCTTCTTTTAGAGATTGGTAGCATCTATGCCGTTGGTTTTTTGTTTAGTTACTGGTGTAGGGGCATCTGGGCTCTACCTTAGTCACTGTGTGAGCTGGGCCAGGTTTCTTAACCTCTCTGTGCCTCAGTTTCTTCCTCTGAAAATGTGATAGTAGTAGTACCTACCTTATCAGTGATGTGGACTAAATGAGATCATGTCTGTAAGCCCTGACGTTTGTGCTGACCTATAGTAAACTCTAAAAAAAAATTTAAAAAAATATTGGTTACTACCATTAATCTGTTGTGTGCACTGAGTACACTCAGTATGGTTAACGTTGAACAACTTATACCACTGGTAACGCCAGGTTATTTCTGTGTATTTCATCATTTGATCCCAGTAGAGCAGAGCTGATTCCAGTAAAAGGAAATGATAGTTTGTTACTGTGGTGGTTTTCATAGAGTATTTATTGAGAGACTGCTACATGTCAGGTGACACACAGGAGCAGCACACAATCTCTCGGAAAAGCCAGGAGCCTGGGATTGCTGTAGTTGGATGTTATTCTTGAATATGAAGGTGACGGTGCCCAGGTCAGAAGAGCACGAGTCTCAGAAGAGCTCACAATCCAGGGCTAGAACGGAAGCCAGCAGGTGGGAAGATCAGTTGTGGAAGGAGCTTGAGCAACTGCCCTGGGCTGAGGGGCTGGCTTCCCAGAGGAGAGGCTGACTGAGGCCCGACTAGGAATGTCCTAGTTGACGGGGCAGGATGGGGAGGCGGCTGCAGGCACAGGGTTAGCCTGTACAAAAATCTGGCTAGGGAATTCGGTTGTTTCCTGGACATAGCTTGTTTTTTCCTAAATGACAGCTCAATATTGGTTTTAGATTGTATTCCCCACCCCCACCTTGATTACCTTATTTTTTAGTGAAAAAACATAGGGCATCTAGAAACCCCAACATAGACTTTCTTTTCTTTCGGTATCAATGTCTTTTACTCAAATGGGTGTTCCCAGTTGAGCCTTAGGGTTATGAGTTGGGACACAGCAGACTGTGGGACGTGCCTTAAGGAAACGTTGGTAACCTGAGTTTCTTCTCTCCACAGTATGATCTTGGCGTTGATAAATGACTGAAGCTGGAGCAGCCGTGGTGGGAGTCAGCTACACTACAGTGCGCAGTCGAGGAGCCAGAGATGCTTACATCATCCTTAGGACCGTAACCATAGCAGTATATTTTTTCCTCTTTGAACAAAAAAATATTTTTGCTGTATTTTTACCATATAAACTATTTAAAAAACATGAATTGAGTTTTTGTAGATTTCTGGTTCTCCACTTTAGCCTGAACCCCAACATGTGAAGGTGCTTGTCATTGTTTGTCATTGAAGATGGTAACTTGGATGTGGGAGCGGGACTGCCACTCCAACCTTCGCCAGAGAAAGGGAGGGCACACTCAAAGGGAGAACGTGCTCGACGAGCAGAGCTGCTCATCACGTGACGGGAAAGGCCAAGGACAGAGCAGCCCCGTTAACCTGGGCAGAGGAAGAGAGTCAGTTACCCTTTCGCCTCTATCGTGGCAGCTTCATGTATTTAATGTAAAGATTTATGGGACTGTCAGGGAAAGCCTTTTCCTCAGAATCTTAACAGAAAAAGACATTTCAAAGATCATATCTTTCTTTATGGAATTTGTGACACCTAATAAGCCACCTGCCATGTGCAGTGCCATTCCTGCTTATGGGGAGGGGAAAAATTAACCAAGAGATTTCATGTAGAGCCACTGCCTCCACAGTCACCCTCAGACCTGTGCAGTCCCACTGGCTCTGGCCAGCTCTCCTGCTTGTGTGCTCCCTGAGCCATCTGCACATGGTCTCTCCCAGCCGTCTTTCTGTGGGTTTGGAGAGGTGATTTGGTAGATGCTCCTCAGGTTAGAGGCAGGAATAGTCATTCGGTGTCAGGGCTCTGCACGGTGCCAGGTTACCCGGATGCTGTCCTGCTGCACTGGCCACTCGCAGTGGGAGCTGCAGGACCAGCTATTTCAGACACGGCAGCGTCCAACCGAACGGTTCCTTGGAGCTACACGGGTAAATCTTGCCGTTGGGGAGAGCACTTAACCTCTTTGGCTCTGTGTGCTGGGTCAAGTGAACCTGGAAGTTAATTCTCAGTCCTCGTTTGGTGCTTTAATCTTAAGTATTGGCATTTAGGCAAAACGTGGCATGTTTTATGGCAGAGTCCAAAGGGATGATTCCGTGTTGAGGCAGAATTGGGTGGCTGAACAAGGCGTGTGGTTACCAAAGCATCAAACACTGCATGTCCTTTCGACCCTGGACTAGGTTTAGCTTTGGCAGAAGCCAGGGAGCCAGCAAAAAACTCCGTGCGGATAGGCCCACATTTCCAGGGTGGACGTGGTGCCCCGGCCACTGGAAAGGAGCAGTGAAACAGCAGGCACGGGAACCTGGTTCTGTTGGCCTCGGGGGGGGGGGGGGGGGGGGGGGTGTCTCAGAACCTGCTCCCTGTGGTTATCCTGTATTTCTCCCGGCAAAGAGCCAAGAACCTGTAACATAGAAGTTACTTTGCTTGCATCTCTCTTGAACCTTTTCCTTCTGAGGCACCTTTTCAGTCCCCTCACTCTGCCTTTCTCCCTAACTTCCGGGGTCTCTTCACGTTCTACTCGGGCTATTACAGCCACGGGAGCTGTTGGAGAATTGAAATCCTTAGAAGTGAGATGCCAAAAGCTTACATCGAGTAGCTAAAAGGTGGTGGAGGACCGTGGACCGAAATGTTTTATCTTCTGTTTCAAGTTTTCTCAGTAACCCACGTCAAACCCACGCAGTTGAGTCTGGCTGTCCGTCTACAGGTTGTCAGGCGGCACTGCGGTGGCTGCACACACTGGAAGGTGCCTTGTTTACGACAAAGGACAGCTCTTCTGGGACATGAACTGAGCTTAAAAACAAACAAAACTGCCGTTCTTGTATTGCTTGTCTGCAGCAAAGCCAGGAAAAGGGGGGTAACTCTAGGTTTTTTCCCATTTTCCAGGTGCTTCTCTATAAATGATGTAAAGGGGAAAAAGCACCACTTTTAAAAAATTTTTATTAATTTCAGAGAGGAAGGGAGAGGGAGAGAGAAAGATACCAATGAGAGAGAACTGCTGATCAGCTGCCTCCTGCACACTCCCTACTGGGGATGGAGCCCACAACCCGGGCATGTGCCCTGACCTGGAAGCGAACTGTGGCCTGGTTCATAGGTCGATGCTCAACCACTGAACCATGCGGGCCGGGCTGACGGGTTGACATGTTTTAACAGTCAGCTTTATTCCCAGGCAAGTAGCCATCGTAGACTAAGGGGGGTTTGTATGGTGTCGTGCTTACAAAGGAGCTCAGAGGCACCTAGCTGAGAGGCCCAACTCCTTTATACCTATTGGTTTGTTTTAGCCCATTTCCCTCCTTTGTAGAATGGAAATTGCTTGTAAAGTTACTTTGAGAACTAAGTGAGAATGCATATAAAGTGGCTCATCCATCGAGACTGGCCCACTGTAAGCATCCAGTACATTAGCCCAAATGCATACCTGTTCCGTGTGAATGTTCCTCAGTGACCAAGTAGGTGTGCAGCTTTGGGGTTAGTCCCTCTCAGTACACTTCTTGCTCCTGCTTCTATTTCTTGGTCTCATTGCTGAAGTAATACGGTAGACCTGTGGTTCCCCAAAACTGCCTACGAGTGGATCAGTGCCAATTGACAACATAAAATTACTTGGGGTGTAAGGTAGCTTAAAAATCTCAAAGTTAAATGAAAACCATTTAGCACATTCATTAATTTCAATTGTGGATATGGTCAATCATCATGATTAATTATGTCTTTGTCTTAAGTAAGCTCTTTTTCCTGAGGCTATAAAAGAAAAACGTTTTGAAATGTATATGAGGGATCCCCCTTGCATCAATATGACCAATCCTCATATCCAAAACGGAATTGAGTGAGCCCGGCCGGTGTGGCTCAGTGGTTGAGTGTGGACCTATGAGCCAGGAGGTCACGATTCAATTCCTGGTCAGGGCACATGCCCGGGTTGTGGGCTCCATTCCCAGCGTAGGGTGTGCAGGAGGCAGCCTATGAATGATTCTCATTATTGATGTTTCTGTCTCTCCCTCCCTCTCCCTCTCTGAAATCAATAAAAAAAATATATTAAAAAAGACAAAATGGAATTGAAAACTTGACTGAAACTCGTTTTTCCCCATTTCCTGCGGTAGCTATAATTCATTACATGCTGCTTGAATATTTTGTTAATTATGTGATTAGAATGCTGTTTCATATCTAGCAAGCTCACGTTCAGTACACCAATAAAGTCTGAGGGAGAAGAGCTCATTGCCACAAAGTCAATGGTGACACTTAAGATGCTTGGAGGTAGTATTAGGATGATGTGGTCATACTGTTTGTTGAATCTTTAACAGTTTTAAGTTTTTTCTAGAAAAAATTTCAAGAAGCCATTAAACGATGTAACCAAAGACCATCAACTTTTCTTGTGGAAGGGAATTGTTATAAAATACCACTCTCTACTCTTCGATTTAAGGTTGGGAGGTTTTTATTCCTGGTGCTGGAATCTGGCATGAAGCTTGAAATGCAGATGAACAATCCGAGTTAGCTCATTCTGCAATGCACAGCTGTATTTAAAGAACAACCTGAGTTAGCTCACTCTGCAATGCACAGCTGTATTTAAAGAACAACCTGAGTTAGCTCACTCTGCAATGCACAGCTGTATTTAAAGAAAACCAGTAGGAAAACTCCTTTGTTCTCTTGCCTGGTGACCAGAGGAAGCCGTAACCCTGGCTCAAAGCAGTGCTTCTTGGCCTCTGAGTGGCTCTGCCACCCTAAGCTGACAGCCAGCATTTGCCTGCCAAATACTAATTTTTCATATTTGAGCTTCCTTTTACTGAACAGAGCTCCACTCTTAGTAAAAATCTTAAAGCCCACTTCTGTAATACTTCACCCCGATGGGGCAATTGGTTTTCTTTTTCCCCCATAAATACAAATGCGCTACAGGTTTGTATACAATGAATGCTTTTCTCCAAGATCTTTAAAGAACTAATACAATTATTATGACATAAATTTTAATTTCAAACTAGAAGTATATTTTTTCTACTAATCAATGTATTCGATGCCTAAGTGCATAATTTCAGATCAGTAATATTTTTGAACAAGCGGATATGTGACTCCTTTAAAATGTAAATTTTTCTAAGTTAATCCATGATTCCACACAATAGTTCTTTAAAAAGATATCCCAATGGCCGAAACCGGTTTGGCTCAGTGGATAGAGCGTCGGCCTGCGGACCAAGGGGTCCAGGTTCGGTTCCGGTCAAGGGCATGTACCTGGGTTGCAGGCACATCCCCAGTGGGAGATGTGCAGGAGGCAACTGATCGATGTTTCTCTCTCATCGATGTTTCTAACTATATCTCTCTCCCTTCCTTTCTGTAAAAAATCAATAAAATATATTAAAAAAAAAAAAGATATCCCAACAGATAAAACAGTGCTTCCTTAGACATCAACTTAAAAAGTCAAATTTAGCAAATTGGTTGTTTCAGGTAAAAACAGTACTAAGACATGCAGATCAATGCATATTATGAGATTTAACACAGCAACAATGACTTACTCATTCTGTTTATTGGATTGAAAGGGAATACAAACGATTGGTTAAGTGCTACGCACTGACATGGAAAGGTGTATTAAAAAAAACAAACCAGTAACACAAATCAAAGTTAATGTAGCTTCAATTGAACAAAATTTTAAAGACATTTAATATACTACACATTTATAAACGTTAACAAAGTGTGTTTCGTAAATAATTAGTGGGACAAGTGAAAATAAATATCAGAGACCTGAAGTTTTTTATGCTTTAATGAAATAATAAAGCAAAGAAATTTAAAGTACTAAATATAATTTGAGAGGCAGTTAAAAAAACAACACAAACCAACAAAAAACAATACCCCCCCAAATTTAAGAACACAATCCTTTGAAACATTTAATCAGTCCATAGCAAGTAGTTATTACATACCAAAAGCTCTAATGTTAACTAGTTCCACCACAATGCCATGTAAATCTTGACAATTTAGAAATCTTGAGATCAACACAAGTTCTTTTCTTGATCTCTCCAGCTTGGTTTGTAAGGACATACATGCTCTTGTGGATCTAGTCCCCTCGCCACACACCCACATTTTCAAGGAGCCAATAACATTGTTTTCCATCTGTGCCTAAAAATGTTACGATTCAGTTTTAGCACATTGACCCTGATAATGAAAATGTTTAAGTTCAAAGATGGGGATACCATATCAGTCTTATAAAAATATACCAGTATTAACCAAACCTTCAATTCAGAGGGCATTCGCATGTGCACAAGACTTTTAGTAAAACTGACAGGAGCCTAGAACAGCCGTTTCCAGGCCTTTTATGAATACTCTCTCTCTTCCACAGACACACAACACACACATTTTTATACTATGAGTTCCATTACATCCAGGCTATCTGGATTAAGTAGATAGGGGATGAGTTTTTATCGTTTTTGTTTTTGCAACTATATAGGGCAGCTACTGTAACAACAGCCTAACAACATTGAAAAATTTCAATTAAGTTCACCCTGTTTTTAGAAAGTGTCCATGTGAAAATGAAATTCACCTCTCTTTAAGTTTGCTTATATTAAGTCAAACATGGTTTTTGACTGGGAGTACTATTTTGGAGAGCAACCCCAAAAGAGAGATGCTAACGTCTAAGTGAGAAATTAAACCCAAATCAAAATGCATATACATTTTAGAGATGGGGCAAAAGGATATTAAGAAAAATGTCTTCTTTCCTCCCCATTCAAAAGCAGCCATCTTCTGCTGTGAAAGAAACTGACATGGACATGTCCCTTTCAAGAGATGTACCATATATTTACCACTGTGAGCAGAGGTTCTTGTGTGCAGGAACCAACATCCTAAAAAAGAAAATTTCAAGATGGGGAGGGGTGGGAAAGAAGGGTTTTCTATTAATGTCACGGAATGCCACTCTGGAGGGAGAACACTCCTAACAATAAATCGCCAGATTACTACTAGTGTGATTTCAGATTAAGGAAATACAAAATTGGATTTTTCCCCCCTTTGCAACTAGCAGGTTATTTTAATTAGTTTATATTTAAAGTCAGGTCATCCCTTTCTGTTCTCCCACCCACTAAAATAGGCCAATTTGCAGGGGCATTTGCAAGTAAAATTTCCTCTGTTTAAACTACTTACCTGGTTTCATGTAACACATTTACCTGGCCAATAAGAGTAACAGAAAGGTAGCTGGCATGAACACTAGTAATTAAACTACAAAAACCAAAACTGAAGCGTAGTCATCCCTCCCAATTCTCCACTCCTAATCCTTTACCACCACCCACACGCGTCTCAGTAACCCCCAAATCCAACACTGTACTATTAATAACCAATTATTTGGAGGAAAAAGACATTTAACTTCATACTTGCTCTAGCCCTTAATCAATGAATAACAACAACAAAAAACATTTTTAAGCACATGGAAATGAGCCTACTAACCTGATTTTTGGGAGCCAAAATTCTCCACTCTATTTTGATCTATGTGCAAAAAGTATTGGTACTTTTCAGTTTATACATTTGTTAGTATCTTGTGGCTGGTTTGATAGTTTTCTCCCATATATTCTCACTCTTAACCCTATGCCACACTACAGTTTTGTTACATCTAGGGGTAGGCCATCCTGCTCTTGGGCTCTTTGTATCCTAAGTCCCTGGGTTTCTTCTTCATTTATTTCACCTTTCTAGCACAATCACAGCACGGCAAATGCAGGAGACAGACATTTACAGCAAATTGGCACAGCAAAGTACCAGTGTATGTAGGAAGCGGCCAGTTCAGACATACCTGGAAAACACACTCACCTAGCTAGCTGCTGCAGAAACCTTTGCATAGTTGTGACTCCGTTTTAAGGGAGTTATGTCATTGCGAGATGTGCCTCACACGCTCACTCCACTGTTTGAAAGTGTTTGCCACTGGACTTGAGAAGCACTCTGAAATCGCAGGCCTAGGGGCGGCTGGGTGGAGGAGAGCAGAAGCTGAGGGCCTAACTGCCCGGAAGGGGCACACGTTTCAGCGAGTGTTACCATGTTCCCGGACACACCGTGACCCTGTTTGTAAACAGCTGTGGAGTGTCTAGGCCCGCTTTCTGTTAGTGATGTTGCTGTAGACTGGGGTGTATTAACGGCTTCAGGGTACATACATGAATCACTGAAAATATGGATTTAACTGTACTGAGGTAAAGAGAAGTTGCCACTTAATTATATACAGTTACCAATGAAGATTTTTTATTCAAGCTTAAAGTAAAAAGTAATTGTAGTTAAGAAAAATGAAGTACCAGATAAACTGTAACATATAGTATCTTAACTTAGAAGTATCAAAACAGGAATTCTTGATTCTAAGTAATGATCTCTGCAAAATGGAGCTTAAGGAAATCTTTTACATACCAATTTGATAAAATAATCTGCTGACCACGATTTGTCATTTTCTCTGACTAGGAGAGCTTTTGGGAGAATCCGTGCTATTTTAAGGCCAATTGTGTTTTTCTTTCTTCTCCCCTTCCCCGACTTTCCGGTTTCTCTCTGCTGCCATCCCCAACCCCTCAGCCCCAATGGAAGAATGTCTGACATCCAAGTTTTTCCCTTCTTTGTGGATCCTCTAGAGTCTACTCATGGAAATAATATAGACTTGGCTGGGCCAAATGGGGAACTTAGTTCAAGATTTTCTTCACCAGAATCTTATTTTGGGGGCCTTCCCACTCCTCTTCCCAGTGTAACAGCTGTGGTCACTGTATTTATCTTCTACTGAAAAAGGGAGGGAATTTCAAAGGAGTCTAAGGATGTTGCATTCAGCTGTTACGAACTTAAAAGCACAATGTGAACATCAGGCTTTTGGCTTATTTTAAATGTGAAATTCTCAAAATTAAAAGTGCTTTTCCATGAAGGAAACCTTTCCTTACACTAAAAGGGGAGGGGAGAGGGAAAGACTACCCACAGCACCAGTTTAGAATGAGGTTCAGTATGGCAATATCTGAAAAACTGACAAGGAAGATTCTGTAAATGTATGTATCCCTACATGTCAAAATATTAAGGGCAATTAAGAGAAATGACTATGAGGTTTTAAACCCAGGTTAAATATGTTTGTAACCTGCTGAATTCTTCTAACGAGCTGTTATACTAGAAACTTCCAAAGTGGTTATTATCTGCTGACGTCTACTCTTGCTAGATCACACCAAACCATTTCCCAAGCTGAGAACAACTGGGAACAAGCTTTGCCGAAAGCCTAAGCTGACTACTGATCTCTCATGTTGATTGTATTTAACATTCTTTTTACATCTTGAATTTCTTCAAGATCAGGTACTGATGTTACTTCAGGAATAAAACAAAAGGGGGCAAACCTTCGCATTATTACTCTGAATGTCCTGTGTAATGTCCTTCCCACACTGCTTCTGACCATGTCTCAGGTGGCATTCCCGGAGAGCGCCAGTTGCACTGCGCATCTGAGTCAGAGGAAACTGTTTTTAAGCTGGTTTAGATTCCAAATGTATACAAAGGAAGTCACTTTGATCCTATAAATACTTCTTAATTTATTTTTAAAAAAATTGTGCTGTTAACCCTTTTACGGGGCAACAAGCTATGTGAAAAGTACAAAACTTTTTGTCAAATGTAGTATTGAGAGTGCTTTTGACATAGTTCACTGGTTTATCATCTGGATCTGTATATACTGTGCAACGGGCAAGGCTAGAATCCATGAACCAAGCTGCAAAGATCTCAAGCTAAATAAGGCGGAAAGATTTGGAGAAACAAAAGGAGGAAATTCTTTCCTATCCAATGTATACTCTTCAGACTAATGCACTCTTTCTATCAAGCCTTCTAAACTGTTAAATAAAGTTTCCAAACAAGCATTTTAAACTTCATTACACAGAAGAGCAACAAGAATGGTATCCCCCCAGACAAAAGGCAGGGGGGGAAAATATATATACTGAGTTCAATGGGTAAGCCTGAATGTAGCACAGTTCTTCACAACCGATGGGGGAGAATTCAACATGGCGTCCAACAACGTTCTAACGACGCGCTTCATCTCAACTGGTTACTATGAAGCAAGGTGTAAATGTTTGGCCCCAATCGGGCTTCAGAAATGGTTCTTTTTTTCATGACGAGCATGTCTGTCCAGCTATCAATCATGTTTGTTTGCACCAAATCCCAAGCCATTAAAATACGACTAATTTAAGTTAAACAGAAGTCGTCTGCTCCAAATTCGCCATCAACTATCCATGCTACTGCATTCCTCTGAAGACAAGACAGGAGTGTATGGGAAGGGCGGTGAGAGGAAGAAGAGGGGAGGGGGAGAAAAAAGTTGCCAGTTAGAAAGTTTTAAAATCAACACCATGATATTAAAAAAAAAAAAAACACATACAGGCAAACTCTTAGTACTTTCATCATAATCACTAAAACGATGCCTGTATCATGTCTCAGACTATACATTAGAGCTAAACTCATGATCATTTTGAATATTGCAGTACTCAAGTGAATAACCATATTGGAATCTTTTACTTTTAAAATGAACCTTGAAATAGTTATGCACAATAGGAAAATCTTTATGACAGTTTATAACAGTAAGACATATATGGCAGTCCAAGGCAGAACTGTGCATTATAACTATATACTTAATTCTCCTTTTAGTAGCTCAGTTTGAAATTCTGCAAAATCACCCTACTTTTTTTTTTGGGGGGGGCGGTAATGTATCAACAGCTTTACTGATATAATTCACATGCTATACAATGTACTAATTTAAAGTGTACAATTCAATAGTTTTTAATATATTCATAGGATTGTTAAACCGTCACCACAATCAATTTCAGGACATTTGCATCACCATTAGCATATACAAACACCCGCCCCCAGTCCTAAGCAACCACTAGTCTACTTTCTGTCTCTATGGATTTGCCCATTCAAGACCATTTCATGTAAATGGAATCACAATATGTGCTATTTTGTGTCTGCCTTCTTTCACTTAGCATATTGTTTTCAAGGTTCATCCAAGTTTAGCATATGTTAGTATCTGAGACTATTCCATTTTATATATTCCTCAAAATAAAACAAAACAAAAAAACACACACACAGTATGAAACTCTACTATTATAATAAAAGGTTAGCAAATTCTCTATTTTGAAATGGAATTAAGTGACAAATTTTTATTTAAATGACATGTATAGCATATCTTGGGGTGTTATGATTTTTAAATGGTAATTTCTTTAGTTTCATCTATGTTTTTCAAAATTTCTATTCCAAACAGGTATTACTTTAATTAGAAAAAAAACACACAAAAACATGTTTTCAAGCAGGGGAATAAGAACCCAGAAGATATCTGTATAAAAGGCATATAACCAAATTTCTATATAAAAGTTGTTTTCCTGCCAAAACCGGTTTGGCTCAGTGGATAGAGCGTCGGCCTGCGGACTGAAAGGTCCCGGGTTCGATTCCGGTCAAGGGCATGTACCTGGGTTGCGGGAACATCCCCCGTGGGAGATGTGCAGGAGGCAGCTGGTCGATGTTTCTCTCCCATCAATGTTTCTAACTATCTATCTCTCTCCCTTCCTCTCTGTAAAAAATCAATAAAATATATTAAAAAATAAAAAAAGAAGTTGTTTTCCTATTTTAGGTAGAAGTGAAAATCTTTTGGGGGCTATACCTATGTACCCAAAATACAATGGACAGTTGCTGACTTAGACCAGGACCCTACAGCTGAGTTCACACCTGGCTTACATACTGCAGTGAGAATCCACAGTAATCACACCCACCGAAGAGCAGCGAACTCGATCCCACTGCAGTACACACATCCTCAAGGGCAGCTCTAAAACAAACCCACTTACTATAAATCTCTTATTTTCCTACTTCTTTAAATCAAATATGCTTATTTAAAGAAAGAGCTTTTAAATGACTGATAGTCAGAAAAGCACATCTAATTATAGTTATAGATTTATAAAACATCTGAGAGAGTGGGTCTTGACATCTAAATAGGACAACAAAAGGGGGTTAAGTTTCTTGGTCTTAGCTGATTTCCCATAAGGAAGGTTAGAACGTCAGGCAGTAATCTACAAATACAAAAAGGCCCTTCACGGTCTGAACAACCCGGAAGGAATTCTCAAAACTTGGTGACCCACATGCTCTTCACGTTCCCCCCTCATCTCTGGCCATACATCCTCACCTGCCAGTAAGATCTGGCCGAGTCTTTTATAGTTTGTAGCACAAAGATAAACAAAATAAAAGCATAGAGAAGATGCTTTTTCAAACCACAGATGCTGTCCTGACAACCGTTCTCTGGTGAGAATAACTTAACTGAGAGCAGCTGGTCATCTTTCTTACTAAAACACTCACGTGGGACACACTATGAACAAAACAATCTGTTTCTAGGTACATTAGTTCCTTCTAAGCAAACTACACATTTTACTTGCTTTGTTTGAAAAAAGAAGGGTATGTCATTTACATAAAGTTTCTCATTACCTCTTCTCTCTAGTGCTGCTATCTGGGCTCAGTTAAGCTCTTTCTTCACCTCCAAGTCTTTGAAGCAGGGGAACCACCTTTCAGGCCTGGATGTGCAAGACCTGCAGCCTCAGCAGTTTTCTCCCCACAGCAATGAGGGTGAGCACACTTCCCTCTCAGGGCCGTGAAGGTTTATGGGGGATACATATACGAGCCTAGTATGCTGCCTGGCACACAGGTACATGACATTTCAGTAGCTCCCTTCCCTTTCTCTATCCATCGTGCATAGCTCATGCTAGTATGTTACATGCTGTTAACAGATGTTTATTTTTAAGGGTAAAATCCATAATCAAGATCATTCTAAAGTTGCTCACATTTTGTGCACTAGCTCGTTCTCATGAGTTTAAAGTATAAAATGCTTCAAGATTTCTCTAAGATTTTAAAGTGACAACACTAACTAGCTAACTGGTTGTAAATGAGGTGGCATGTTCTAGCTGATTCTCCCTACTGCCACCAATGAACCCACAAAAACAACACTGGATGTTAGAGCACTTGAACTCCAAATGAGGAGTGCGTGCACTATCTCTATTAAGGGAGAAGATAAATGATATCCCACACTTTAAACTGCTGCAACTTTCTAATAAGCAGGGCCGTTTCAGCTGGAGAGGAGACGGGGAGCTGGGCAGTGGTGTTACCTTCAATATTCTGGTGGTCTAGAAAAGGCGCTGGTCCCCATATTCTAACGGTGCCATCGTCTGAGGCGCTGGCCATCATGGATGGGATCTGTGGGTTCCAGCTCACACAGTTGACTGTACGTGTGTGCCCTGTCAGCTCCGCAATGGGCAGTTCACTACGTTTGTGCCAGATGTAAACCTTGTGATCTGAATAAACAGTAATTCAGAGGACAGTTATGAAGTAGTCATGCATTAACAAAACCGGCCTCATCACACACACAGAACACATGGCTGGACTATCAGAACTTAAAAAAAAAAAATAACATTAACAGTTTAACAAATTACCTGATGAAAAGCCACTTTAACAAAATATAGACACATTAATGTAGGTTAGAGATGATAAATTCTATGGAAATGTGGTGCCAGAAAAGCAATGTATCCAAATTCAAAGTAGCAATAATAAGGATAACAGCTCAATCTTGACTGCTTACAGTTTACTAGGCACATGTTATTATTTTTTGAATTTGCATATATTATTTCATCTTCACCACCATGTGAGGTGGGTACTATGCCCATGGTTAACAGCCAGTAAATGGTGAAGCTGGGACTGCCATCCACGAGGCCCTCTCAGTTGCTTACCAGTGAGTCTAGACAACTGTCCCATATCTGCATCATCATATGGCTTTGCAGTCGGCTATTTATCACCCCATGAAATGACCATAAAAACCCAACCCCCCACAACTTTGTTACTTTGTGATAAAACCCTTAAAAAACAAAACACCCAACCAAATAATACAGAACAGTGGTTTAGAGTGCGGGCTCTGTGGTCAGATGACTCCTTCACACCCTCCCTCCATCACTAGCTTAGCTGTGTAACTTTGGGCACGATGCCCACTCTTTGCAACGCTTCCTCTGAATATGGGGATTCACACTTCCTCACTGTGTTCTGAGGACAGGTAAGTTTGCATATGAAAAGGTGTTTTAAACAGTCTAGCACACAGTAAACATCATGTGTTACCATAAGAGTTAACACATGTAGCTGGTGGTTCTTAAACAGAATCCCAGGGTAAATCAGAGAAGTGTTCAACCTGAAGATCTACTGGTCAATGTGGGAACTTCCAGGGGGTGTGCTGCCAAACGAGGAAGTGTCCGAGTTGTGAAAGGTGTGAACTGGTAAAGAAATATGCCCTGGTTTCAAAACTTGTAAGAAAAGATGAAAAGCTGGGACTGTATCTGAACTTTTGGTGTGTGTGTGTTTATGTGAAGCAAAGGCTAAGACAGTCATTGAAGAACTGCATTTGTCTTTCCTAGAAAGTACTTGTTCAGTAATTTTCGAAAATATTTTTTTTCTTGCATAAAATGCAAATAGCAAAATAAAGAAAAGAGAGAGATTAGTTGTTTCTTCTTGAACTGAAGAAGTCAACAAAAGAGAAACATTACAGGCTTGAAAAGTGTGGATGCAACCAAAATCTGCTACATTTGGAGGAAAATGCTTTTATGAACACATATCCAAGGAGGGTATTTCCCAAAGAGGCAGCCTCAAGTAGTCAGGTCAGAAGGACAACTCTGCAATCAAGCCCTGCTTGCCGCCCCGATCTAGGAACCCAGACCTTACGCAAAGGTACACAATCAGTAGTTCTATATGTTGCCAGCACAGTGAAAGGGCTGGAGGAAAGGCATACTTTTTTGGGGGAAAGGTTTTCTAACTGCTCTATTTGATATTGGCATTCACATACTTGTGAATTTGGAAGGTCTTTGGAATATATTCCTTATAAATAAATGACAAATGAATTACTGTGGTCACCTTCAGAGATAATACACTCACTATATCCACATGCTTTCAAAATAAACGTTTCATGTTTAGCCCTACACAGAATATAATGTGTAACTACATTATTCATCAGATTTAGTTCTGAAAAGATTAGCATGACTAGGGATATTAAAGCACTTCTAGAGAACGTATTATTTTTAAGAGCTACCGGGGATTGTGAGGAATAATTAAGAGGGGAAAACCCACCAGAAGCATGATTGAAGAGAGCACAGGGGAAAAGATCTTAGAGTAGGAGAGGCTAAAAGGCAAGTAGGAGGTTGTATTTAGACCACATCCAAACAGAAACCAGCAGAGAATCAGGGGAGCATAACATTGAACTAACAGGTAAAAAAGATTTTTTGACTGGAGAGAAGTAAACTCTCAACTGTCACCTAACGAATCACTCTTCTCTCCTCTAAATGCTGTCTGTCACCGACCTGGGGGGCGGGAGGCGGGTGGAGAATAAATTCATATACTTCATGTTCAAGTCTGAATTCCTAAATGTCTGCTTTTGTCCCAATCCTTACACAGACCTTATACACACAGGAAACACTCACGGATCACATGTGATCCTCTTATTTATGGAGATGAGCTTTTTGGCAAGATCGGGACACTAAAGATCTTATGTAAAAAAATGGTACGTTCCCAAAAGTATTTAGCAACATGATCCAGTTCCTTGGAGTTTCTTGTAAAAGCAGATTCACAGTATTTTAAAAAGTGATGTAAATAATTTGCTGTCGTAGTACTTAGAACAGTATAGTAAGTCCCCAAGAAAAATGCGTTAAATGAAAAATTGCTATATTATGTTTCTTTTTCCTTTACCTTAAAAAGTACACTAATTTTTAATACTGCCTTACTTATCTGTGCTTACATGTTTTAAATAATTTATATATTTAAGTGAGACTGACTACTTTAGGCACATGCTTGCCTGAAATACTAGTGCTGTTAGACTGGAGCATAAATTTATTCAAAAAGGTGGTAGAGACAATTCTGTAATTTCAGCCTTTCTGAGACCATATGAATGATCAAACTAAATTACTCTCTTAGGCCATTAAAGAAATGCCATATATCTACCTATAGTCAATTCTGTGCAAGTTCAGGTAAAACATCAAATTAACCTTGACTTTTTATATACTAACCTCTGATAAAAAACATTAGTCTCATGAAAAAAACAAGTCAACATATGAAAGGTTTAACTAAATCTTGACTTCATACATGCACCAAACATCTCCACATGGTCAGAACAGGCACTATTGATTTCTTTTTTCTTTCTTTTTTAAAAAATATATTTTATTGATTTTTCACAGAGAGGAAGGGAGAGGGACAGAGAGTCCGAAACATCGATGAGAGAGAAACATCGATCAGCTGCCTCCTGCACACTCCCCACCGGGCATGTGCCCACAACCAAGGTACATGCCCCCGACTGGAATCGAACCCGGGACCCGAGTCCGCAGGCCAACGCTCTATCCACTGAGCCAAACTGGTCAGGGCAACACTATTGATTTCTGATAAGACTCAAGTCATTCCAAAAAAGGAGAAATTAACAGTGTGCTGGATAAATAACTCCTACAACTTTAAATTTAACATCTGAACTTGCTTGGAGACATGCCCACCTTCACATATTGAAAAAGTTACAGAACTTTAAACCCACCAATACGTGTGAAAGGATAGTGACACAAATGATTTACCTTCACTGCCACTAGCGATGAAGTCTTCATTATGGCCTCCAAAACATGAATGAATTGTATAAAACCCTTGTGTAACACCTTGATACTTTCTTACTAAAACTCTGTCTTGCAAGTCCCATAAATGAACTCCCTGTAGACAAAAGAGAATATAGGTATTTATTTACACCAACTCAAAAAAGAGTTTTAGAAAATCATCTGTGAATATCCCTTTCCCTAATGGAACATTTTCATTTTCTATTTATGTAAAATGCCAATGTTCTGAGAAATTTAGAGTTGATTCTATGCACTTAGGATCAAACACATGCAGTATAATTTAATAAGTGGTATAAATATTTCTGTTTATATTTATAATAAAAATCACAATTAAAATTAGAACTAAGATAAATTTTTTTGAGAATCATATTAACTAACTTACCTGAGTTGCTACATTTAACAAAGCTAATCGGCCATTCTTTGAAATAGTAAAAGACATAATGGGATGATCTTCTTGTACTCTGTAACCAGAAAACAATTTGTCAAAAGCAACATACTAGGAATCAAGGCATTCAAATTATTAAAATGTAAAATGTTCTAGTTTAAATATCACACGTTTGTCTGTAGTCATTATTTACAAGAAATATAATTTGAGTTAAGGATTACTCAGCATCATCTGACCATCAATCCAAATCACCACAGAATTAACTAACACCAAATCCATAAAAACTCTTCTGAAGAGCAAGTTCAACTACACATTTAAAAAAATATATTTTTATTGATTTCAGAGAGGAAGGGAGAGGGAGAGAGAGAGAGAAACATCAATGAGAGAGAACCATCGATTGGCTGCCTCCTGCACCCCCCGCACTGGGGACCAAGCCCCCCAACCCAGGCATGCGCCCCTGACCAGAATTGAACCCAGGACTCTTCAGTCTGCAGGCCGACGTTCTATCCACTGAGCCAAACTGGCCAGCGCTCAACTACACATTTTAATATAAACCAATTAATTGTTATTCAATGAATACAAAAAATAGTTACATGTTCCTATCTGTAAGGTCCTCGAAGTTATATCCTCGAATTCGCTGGTGTGTATCTGATGCCAGAACAGTCTTCCCGTCACTCAAGCACCAAAGGCATTGCACTCTCACACCTTCCCAAGAGTCAAGGAGATTGCCATCTAAATCCTGAGCAGGAGAAAATGACAATGACCTTGGTCATTAAAAATAAACAACCACCACTCAGAAAGCAAACAAAGAAACAAAGCAATTCCTTATTTTTCTGTATTAAGATTGTCTATTAAATGTTTTTAATCATGAAAATCTGAACACAAGTCAAATTTCATTACACTGAAACCAAAGCGGGAGGGGGCGAGCATCTCTGCCCATCTGTCCTCCCTTCAAACACCCTGCACACAGATCAACACAAAGAAAGAACGAACTCCTAGGCTCCAAGTAATGTCTCACCTTTAGAAAACAATTCAAACATTCCTTTAAAATTCATTATACCGGGGTCTGTCCTATCATATTCAGAAGTTGAGACATGAAAAGATTACCAACACTGTAATTACAGTTACAAAACTTAGAAATATGTTACGTCATTTTTTAAAATTATGTCACCAAATTTGTAACGTGCTCTAAAGATCAAGATTTTTGAATATTAAAAGTGCTAAGAGGCACTTCACAGATTCGGGAACTACCACTCTACCAAGTAAAGTTTCCTAAAGGTTTAGACACAAATTTAGTAAAACAAATTTTAAACATTTTACTAAACTCATGGTCTACACTTTGCATGAACACTTAAAACAGTTAAAACAAGGTCTTCATATAGTATATTTTAATTTTTAAAAATACATTTTTAGTGATTTTTAGAGAGGAAAGGAGAGGGAAAGAGAAACATCAATGAGAGAGAATCATTGACTGGCTGCCTCCTGCATGCCCCCCAATGGGAATCGAGCCCGTAATCCAGGCATGTGCCCTGAGAATTGAACGGGCAACCTCCTGGTGCATGGGATGACACTCAACCAACTGAGCAACACTGGCCAGGCCATATATTATCTATGTACATAAATGCCTAAGTGACTGAATGACCCGGTCACTATGACATGCACTGACCACCAGGGGGCAGACACTCAACACAGGAGCTGACCCCACCCCCAGGGCAAGAATGAGCAGGAATGGCAGGCAGGAGCGGCAGGCGGCAGACTGCCGGTTTCAACCGCCCGATCCCCGCAGGCCACACCAAGGGACCCCACTGGTGCAAGAATCTGTGCACTGGGCTTCTAATATTTTATAAAAATCAAGTGAATTCTTTCTTCAAACAGAACTAAATTTGCTTTCAAACAAGCAGACATCTGAAAGGGGAAACTAAATACTCACACACTGATAGAACTGCCCACGCTGACCTCCAGTGACAAAGCGTTTCCCATCTGGATTCCAAGCCACACTTGTTAAACTGTCTTCATGTGATTGGCTCATTTTTGTCCTTAGCTCTCCCGTCTACAAAGAAATAAAACTGTGAATAAGACCTTCAAGATACTCCTGTAAAGGGAAAGTGTACAGAAAAAAAAAAAAGAATACTAACTGGGATATCTGGTTAGTTTTCTTAAATTGGCCTTATGAAAAATACTTATAGCACTTACAAGAGAAATTAAAGACTTGAAGAAAAATCCAGGAGTTGAACAATGCCTGGCACCAGTGACCCAAAGAATAGCTATGATGAGATAAACTCCAATAAAATTCCCATCTGAAATCAATTACATGCACAGATTAAAACATGGAATCTTTCCCAAGTAAGATGAAAAGTCTAACACTATACACCTACTCCTTCTGAGTTTCCACGACTTCTCAGGCCACATTTTATTTTAAATATTCCTCAGAAACATTACTAATAGGTAGAAAAACTATGTCCTTTAGGCCAAGGGTGTTAAATTTCATATTCAAAATGCTCAAAATGTAGTAGGGAAATGGGAAAGGAGAAATGAAAATTATTTTTCTGACATGTAACTTTATTTCAACTAAAAGTAACAGAAAAGAGAGAGGAATTTCTGTACTATTTAGCAATAGCCATTCTAAAGCATTCCCAACTAATAAGCAAGGCTATTTAGTGGTTACAACCTTCAGATATCCTCCTGTTATTTTTTCTAAGTTATTCAACTTAGAAGGTAGACACATACCATTTAATCTAGTCTTGATTCCATTTTGTTCATGGATTAGAAACAGGATCTGAGAGAGAATAGCTGCCCTTGGTATAATTAAAAGTACATGGGCATAACTTTCCTGTGAGAAATGGGTAATCAAAAGTAAAAAAAAAAAAAAAAAAAAAAAGAGTGAAAACAAAGTGTATGATCAGGAAATGGGGGCACAAAAATAGAAAACCAGATGTCTCCCTTACACTGAAAAAAATATTCAGCAATCTTAAATCCTTCCACCATATTGTTAACTGCTCTCATCTACTTATTTTTGGGTTGGCTGATATAAACGGTTAAAATAGAAGTTTAGAAGCACAAATACACATGCAAGAGCTAAACCCTCGGCATTTTCTATCCAGGAATATGTTAATACACTAAGTTCTGAAATGGCTTTTTCTTCTATTATGTTCAGGATAGTGAGTATATGAGGCTATTAATTTGGAACCTACCTAAAAACGTAACGGAATAGTTTGAAAACTGACTAAAAAGACCACCCTTTTAGAACAAGTATGTAAAGTCATGCACAGTAAAACAGTTAAGCTAAGAATAGTTTAACTGTCCAGAAATTAAAAAACTGATTCAAAGGAAGACTACACAGGTACTATAAGTTAAGTCTCTATTACAGGATTATGAAATACAATACTGGTTTGATAAAAATGGCATAAAAACACTTTGGGAATGATTTGGGATTTTAAATTATGAAGTGAGTATTAGATAGCAGAGAACTATAGTTAATGTTCTTCGATAAGATAATGGCACTGGATTATATAGGAGAATGTTAATTTTTTTTTTTGGAGATACGTGCTCAGTATTTAGGTGTAAAATATATCTAATTTACCTTGACATGTTGTGAATATGAATACATGTGTAATGTGTATGTGTGCATATCTGTATGTATGTATGTAAGTACACACACAAATGTCTACAACCACTGAATCTAGAATGGTGGGCACATGGGTAATTATTGGGCTCTTCTTTCAACTTGTCTTAATGTTTGGAAATTTCTTTAATAAAAAGCTGGTGTTGAAATTTCAGTAAATGACTGAGCAGTAAGAAAATTTTACTGATATAATAGCAGGATTAAAATTATGGCACATCATCTTTAGGTACATCTTAGTACTCAGTTTGTCCTCTATTTTTATTTGAGTCATTTCCATGCAGCTTAATCTTCACTGTCTTGGTAAAAATCAACTTACTTATAAAGTTCCCCAGACTCAAAATCCATTCCTAGAAATTTAAACTTTTATACTCAAATCATAGCCTAGGAGTTAAAAAACAAAAACAAAAAACAAACAAAAAATCACCTAATCAGCGTAGCAAAGGAAGTTTTTAATAAAAAAAAATTAAAAATCCTAACTATAAGTTTTCCAAAGCATAAAATGTAGGTAATGGAGCGAACGTAATGCTGAGTTTATCTAAAACGGGCCCTGGATAAAGTTCATGTTTTCATTTAGGAAGAGAACAGTAATAAAGCCCTAAATAGTAAGTACTGAAAACATCATTTAAGTTTACTAAACTAAATAAAAAAATTAAAAATAGGTAGGGAGATGGTGGATTGCCATTAGAATAGAAAATCTGATTCAATGCTGATGTCTTCACACTTGAAAGGTAAGTTTTGTGTACAGTGATGAAAACTATGAAATCTAAAATCTTTTTGGAGATAAAAAGTACCATAGTAAATAGCAAGAATTCTACACTACAGCATTCTTGAAAATACTTATTGACCATTCTTCCAAAAAATGCTATTGTACTTAGCGTAATATTTAAATCTGTAAAATTTCTGGACCCTTGGGCTCCATTTGAAGAATTTCCTTTTGTAAGAGGCACATTACGGTAATTTTGGTTGAATGGCTCTGTTCCATGTAATGAATGTGCAGTAGGACTATGCTTTACTTAAAGGCTACACCACGGATGGAACTTGCTCACTTGTACATTCCAAAGCCAAAGCTCAGAGCAGTCATCTGGGCCACAAGCAACAAGATAGTTGTCATCTGGACTCCATGCAATATAAGAAACGCCATAAGCATGTCCTTCTAATGTTTTAAGCAGTTTTAACAGGTGTGTGTCCTAGGAGGAAAAACAGACAGCTTAGTTAACTTCCATCCTTAAAGTACTGTTTCATGGGCATGAGAATTTATATAGCTACAAAGATATACTTTGATAATATAATCTGAGGAAGTGCACAATTTCACCCCAACTGAAGCTCTGACAAGCTTGCTTCAGAAACACCTGTTCATGCTGCAGCATCTTTTAAGCATCTGCTTTTCACAAGACATTGGCGCTAGATGGAAACATAAAGATGACACAGACAATGTCCTTGGGGGCTTTCAAGGAAACGAAAAACAGGTAGGAGTAGGAAGTGCTACCTCTTACTTATTTTTTAAAACAGCTTTATTGAGATATAACATATACTAAAATTCATCACCCCCAAAAAGAAACTAATATTCATTAGCCGTCATTCACCATTCCTCTTCCCTTGGCAACTGCACGTTCTCTATGGATTTGCCTATTCTGAGCATTTGATGCAAATGGATCATACAACATGCGGTCTTCTATAATTGGCTTCTTTAACTTGGCATGGTTGTAGAATGTATCAGTGTCTTATTTTTTTAAATTGTCGAATGACATTCCACTTTATGGATGTACCATACTTCGTTTATTCACTCATCAGTTGATGAACATTGGAATTGTTTCTACTTTTTGACTATTATGAATAATGCTGCTACCACTATGTGTGAGTTTTTGTACAGACCTATGTTTTTACTTCTCTTGGGCAGCTTATCTAGGAGTGGAATTCCAATATTACACACAACTCCATGATTAATATTCTGAGGAACTGCCAACCTGTTTTCCAAATGTCTACTATTATTTTACATTCCCACCAGCAGAGCTACCACTTTGGTGGTAATCAATATTAGCACTGTTCACAAACAGTATCTCATTTAATCCTCATAACTCTGAAAGGTAAGTATTCTCCTCCCCCTCCATTTAGAGAGGGTTGAACTTGCCTCTGTTTACAAGTAGGGATACGAACCTGGATAGCCTGACTCTAAACAACTTGATACTCTTGAGCTGTGCAGGATGAATTGTAGAGAGCAAACATGGAAGTGGCAAGGGACAAGCATGACATCTTTATTTGAGGGTAAGGGCTTAAATTTTATCCTGTGAGTGAAAAGCCACTATGACTTTTTAGGTGTGGAGTACATAGATGATATTTGGCTTTAGGAAGAGAACTCACACAACAATGCAGAAGACGAATCAGAATGAAGGGCCACAGGATAAGGACGCCCTTAACAAGCCAATGCAACAGCCAGAGTGAAGACAAGAAATGAGGTCCTAAATGAACACAGTTGGGACTGAAAGAGCCCGATCAAATTATTCTCGGGACATAAAATTGATAGAACAGAACGAGATAGGAAATGCTCAAAGACAACCTCCCAATTTCTGTCTTAGGAGATACTGATGGATATGGACAGGAAATAAGAGGTAGGAATTTAACCAGAGGTGGGAAAAGGCAGTAAGTTTCAGACTTTGGTCTAAAGTTGAAAAAAAAAAAAGAGGATACTAATACTATATTCTCACAAGAACAGTCTCTCTATACTAATCTACCCAAAGCAAAAATACCATGTTCATGGAATCCACTTACTTTTGCTTAGGTTTTGACAGGGGGAATGGGCAAGACTATTGTTTTTAGGGGCAAAGGTAAGAAAACCCGCTAAAAAAAACTAGGCAGTGGGATCACAGCAATTCAATCTTAAGGTTCTCTAAGTTTTTTTTTTTTTTTTTTAAGCCATTAAAAACACGTACACAAAAAGATCAATTTTCTCACAAGTTTTTCAAATAGTATTTGTCATAACAAAATACCATCATACCAAACTAAACCCATAACATCTCAGATCAGAATGTAAGCATTAACTCTACATTTCCCAACTAATCTGGCCACAAAAGCCCTTCACACTTAACATCTATTAACATTCTGTACAACCAGAACTCGGACAAAAGCACTCTGGAAAGCACTGGCAAGGAAGTCTAAATTCCTTAGCGAAGTATACAAGCGCCTTCTTCATCTGGCTGCTCCTGAATCCATTAACCTCACTTACTAGTCTACGAAATCTCTTCCCCGGAACTGCCCAAATGCTCTGCCATGTTTTCTTTCATTCAAGGGCCAGTGGTAACTAGCTTTGCCTAAGTAATTATTTACTTCTTCTTCACCTGAGACTTACATGTCTTACTTTCCAAACAAACGTGGCTCATACACGCTGCTGCGAGAAGAAAGCGTAATAAAGCACAGTTTTATATTGTTGCTCTTTTCAGACATCTGAGAATAACTGCTGAATGAACATACAACTCTTAAGAGTAGTTTCAAAGACCATGGTTGGATCCCAAACTATTTTCCTACCCTTACTTCCCACTCTATGCCTTACGCATGCTATTCTCTTATTTGGGGGTGAGGAAAAGTCCCCCTCTTTCTAGAATGGCCTGTTCCTGTCTCCTCCTGTGTTTGCACAGCAAGGCTCACAGGAGGTGCTCTACCTGGGAAGCTCGTGTGCTCTCATAAAACGTGATGTATATTGTGTGATACTTATTTCAGTGTTAATTTCCTTTCCTAAACTCTAGATCCCTGAGATCTCCAAGGAGTCAATCAGGAATAGAAGCGGGGATCCTTGCACATAAATGAGAGGAAAAGCACATCGTTATTTTTATGAACCATGGGCTAAAATTCCGTATTTCCTTCAATCTTGAATGTAGGTAATTAACAAGGTACAGTGTTAGTTATTATATTAGGCAGCATATTAGGCATATTAGTACACTGTTAATAAAAATCTCAAATATTTTCACATCATTACAGTTGTTGCAGAAATATCAAAATACTATTTATGCTCACTACTTCAAAATTTTGGTAGTTATTAGGTCTGCTGTTACAATTTGTTATTCAATATATTAATAAACAAGCAATGTATTATTATACTGTATCTGTACCATTTTGATAACTATGTTTCACTATAATTGGGTTTCCTTAGTAATTAATATGTAATATAAACTTGGGCTTCCTATGTGTTTTGGTTTATGTATTTAAAAGCATTGTTCTGCAGAGGGGCTCACGGGGTCATCAGAATGACAGAGGAGTACAAAAAGGAAAGAACACCTGCTTCAAGGCAAAGACTAGCTCTTATTTACTTTCCTCATTCATAGTATATTACAGATACACAAGAATTGACTTGATGTATGTCCTCAAATTTGAATCTCTTATGTTAAAAATACTTCCTTCTATGGATCCTTTTCTCTATTTTTTCAACATCGGAGTCCAAAATCTTTATCCTGGGCTAATATATTCTAATTCTAAATTTTTAAAAAAAGATCATTCACTTTATGATTTTAGGTGAAGGACTGCTAACCAAATACATTTCCTTAACCTATCTGGAGCCATGAACGTCTTTGGTTGCTTGATAAATGTCCAAGTGGCTGAAAGAAATGGAAATACTTATTTCAACAAATCTGTAGGTCACCTGGTTACACACAACGACAAATCGGATTTTAGAGAGAAGTTAGAATTTTAAATCCAGAATACAATACTGTTCATATGTATCACTGGGAATAAAAAGGGATGTGTGTGTGTGTGTGTAACAGAAGTTCCACAAATTACACGAAACAATGAAAGATTTCAAAAGGCAAAATGGTAGTAAGTCTTTTCTAACTTGTGAGAGAAGGGCATTATATTAATCCATATATCAAGTATTAACTAAGATAAAAATGACACTAAGAGCAGGTCTGGAATAAAAACATTCCTGGATTTGAGTCTAACTCTTCCATTTACTAGCTGTGAGAGCCTGGGCATTTAGCTTGTATATCAGTTTTCTCATTTAAAGAAAGGATGTTTGTATCTCAGAGAGTTACTCAGAGGAGTAAATTAAACAATGCACACACAGACTTAGTACAATCACTCGCACATCACACTCAACAATTTTGATAATTTTTATACCCATAATCTAGACAACACAGAAAGAGGTAAGACATGACAGAGATGACAAAAGCGGTTCTTGCAAAATACTATTTGTATGTCATACTTTAAACATGTGTACTCAATTAGACTTAAAACGATCTCTCTTTGCAATCTAAACATCCATACTAGAGTACATACCGGATCAACTTGCCATATGATAACTGTTGTATCTTTTGATCCTGTTGCTAGTTTAGTGCCATCGTTAGAGAATTTACAGAACCACACTTCATTACAATGCTCCGTAAGGATCTGCTGAGTATAACATGGGAACTGCCTCCTAAAACAAAGAAGTCCACAAATAATTATTCTTTCAAAATCGATTAATCATAATGACAAAGATTAAACAACTGATAAAACTTCTTTGGAGATCAAAAACTTTAAAAATAAGATATGAATGCATTTGTAAATCTTAACAATCAAGTTTACAGTGATCTGTCAAAAAAGGCAGTATTATACATTAGTCAAGGCAATCTTAGGGGAAATCAGTAACCCAAAACCTGGTTCAATTTACAATTTATTATTATTTTTTTTCTTTTTATTTATTTATTTATTTATTTATTTATTTATTTATTTATTTTTTTTATTGCTTAAAGCATTACAAAGGGTATTACATATGTGTCCTTTTTTCCCCCCCACCCTTGACAAGCCCCTGCCCTCCCTTACCCCCCAGTGTCTTATGTCCATTAGTTATGGTTATATGGTACAATTTATTATTTTTAAGAGACATCTAAAATCAGAGTAGCAAAATATTTTTAGAAAGGACTGATGCACAATCAAAATTATAGGGCACAGAGCTAAACCCCAAGGACAGATGAAGTCAGCGGAACAAATATAATGACAAAAACCCGATTAAAGCCGGACAGACCTAAGATAAAAGTAATACAATAAAGCAGACCAGAGTAACCCCAAACTCCCCTATGCGCTCATTCTGATGCATCAGCAAATTAAAAACACACCTGGGAAGCTGTTGAATATTCTGCTGAAATGCTCCCAAGATTCTCACC
Source organism: Myotis yumanensis (assembly GCF_028538775.1). Lineage (NCBI taxonomy): Eukaryota > Metazoa > Chordata > Mammalia > Chiroptera > Vespertilionidae > Myotis > Myotis yumanensis. The sequence goes on along the minus strand of NW_027223773.1, from coordinate 5,969,088 downwards.
CACAGGAAAAAGATAAAACCCCTCAAAACAAAGACCTGCTGTGGGTTTGCTCTATAGCAGCAGTCACCAACTGGTGGTCCGCGAGGTGCTCCACAGCACACCCATGCCCCTTCCTGGGCATGAACTTTTTACTTCCTCCTAAAATCTAAGGGTTCCCCAAGGCTTGCAGTCAGGGGAGCAGTGGGCAGTGGTAGCTCATCCAGGGCAAATCCCTTGGTCCTGCCTCCAAGGCCCCCTTTTCTCTGACTTCCCAGTGAGCTAACAACAGCCCGGCCTTGGCTCCCTTCTTTCCTACGTTTCTCGGGAGCCAAAGCAGAGCACTGCCTCGGCTCTCCTGTTGTTTCTTCTACCCTAAGTCCTTCCTTTGTTTCACTGTCCCCCGCTCTAACAAACACCCTCTCAAAATAAATAAATAAGAATTACAGGGCACACATCATCCAATCTATTGACAATCAGTTACATTTGAATGTCACTAAAATGGTAAACTGTCACTATTTTATTGTTACTTAATCTTTTAAAAGACTAATAGCCCCCTGTTTATTAAAAGACTAATTTTGGATGTATAGAAGTGATAGTGTACCTATATATTCAAATAAATTTAAGATTTAAGACGGTGTTAAAAATATCAGTACCTTCCCAAATAAAACTGAACAAAATTTAGCATTTCAATCAAACTGAACCTTAGCACTTTAAGTTTCTTTAAAATATTACATAATACTTTACTTAAAAATTAGTATTTGTAAAGCAATCTGTGGAGACATCCTTCCATTGATTGCTGCTGAAAAAAACCCACCAAGTCATTGAAAAACAACAACACAACCCTATTCTTTCCCGGTCAAATTTAACAAAAAATACGTATACTTTAACTGTGAAAAACGTAAATAATGTACAATCTAATCAAAACTTTTAAGGGCTGATTAGGATATTTTAAAAAGTTATAATTTAGCCCCAGCCAGTTTGGCTCAGTGGACAGAGCGTCAGTCTGCGGACCAAAGGGTCCCGGGTTTGATTCTGGTCAAGGTACATACCTTGGTTGCAGACTCCTCCCCAACCCTGGCCCTAGTCGGGACTCACACAGGAGGCAACCAATCGATGTCTCTCTCTCACACCGATGTTTCTCTCTGTCTTTCCCTCTCTTTTCCACTCTCTCCAAAAGATCAATGGAAAAATATCCTTGGGTGAGGATTAAAAAATAAAAGTTATAATTTACTTTATCATAATCAATTTTCTATTCTCCAGAGAGAAGAGCTGGTATTTCATTTCAATGCTAAGATTTAGCTTGTGAAAATATAGTTTCTGGTTTCAATGCTAAAATATAGTTTCTAAAAAGGAGTAAAGGAGATAATAAGAAACATCGACTTTTCTTTTGAAGACCAAATATCTTCTATCATTTACTTTCAAAGGTATCGGTATAGAAGTTAAAACACTTAGGAAAAATGTAGGTCACACTCTCATAGATTTCAGTTTCCAAACAGGAACGCAATCTCTTAACCTGCTGACACCTTTGAATCATAAAGTCTGCCATAAATACCTTTCAGTGTATTCCACCAACAATGAACTCAAGAACCAAAAAAAGATTTGGGTTCACAACTGCCTTAATTTTCACATTGGTCTCAAATTCCCTAAAGGAGCTATGAAATAAGAAACCATATAGCCTTTGAATCTATTATCTCTTCCGACCTCTATTCAATTTAAATGAAAGACTTACCAAGTCAAAGAATCATCTTAAAGAGTAAAAAGGGATAAAGGAAAAGGACCTTTATTTTCTTTTAGAACATTTAAGACATGCACCAAGTAATTACCTAGTACTTTAAGATAAATAACACTTGAAATTTAAAAACAGTAGCACAAATAAATTATTATTTTTTATTGCAACTAGGGAGAATGAGGTGAGAACTCACCTACATGTGAAAGTAGCTTATGCATACCTAAAAAATTATCGTAAATCACAGTGCATATGTGTAAGTTTGAGAGTTATTCCGAAGTTCCTCAGTTTTCCAAAGCCCTCACACTTATGTATTTCTGTCCTTCCTAGTCATGCTCCTTCCAGGAGTTCTTCGATGTTGTCGGCAGAAGAAACTGACCACACGTACTGCCGCTGTTCCTATTTGGTCCCCCAGACCCAAATCATTTCCTTCCTGGAGTTTGAAAGATTTCACAATTTGGTTTTTTTCTTTTCAGTATCTTAAAAATTAAAAGCTATGTTTTCATTTTGGAGTTTACTAAAATAGTAGGGACAGTTATATTCAAAATACTCCTAACATCAAAAGTGAAGCCTGAATTTTTACAAGTTAAACAATGTATATAGGTAGCTATAAAAACAAAACCCACACCAGGGAGTTAATATTGTTAGTCTAACCATTTTTAGCAGAACTTTCATTAGGAAAAAGTATTTTGGGGCAGGAAATAATTTGGGCCAAAGTTAAAATAGCCATAACGTCCAGAAAAAGAGCCACTAAGAGATCTCTGGCATCCAAGGACACCAAGCACTTGGACCCTGGCATCCTTACACAATATTCCTTACAAGTCCTTACAAAAACGGCCAGATAAAGAAAATGACCAGCCACAGTTTTCCAGCTTCAGGTCTCCAGGGTGGCTTACTGAACATAAACATATACAGATTTTTCGTACTTTTCAACTTCAGTAGTTCTAGCTTTACTTATGAACAGATGCTAAAACAGACATGAATTGTTTTATAGCTACAGGATAAAACTAAAAAAGGAAACATCTTACTAAAGTTCAAATTGAGCTTGTAAAATGTTAGCCTACTTCAGAATTTAAGTTTTCCTCTTACCTGCTACAAACATGATCTATAAGCAGAGACACAGAATCTAGATTATTATCAAGTTTGGTATTGTGATATAGGCACCGATCCCTCTGTAGTTCCACCGCCTGCCGCAGGAGAGTCTGTAAACGCCGTGGGGGAAGCATCACTGATGGTGGTAAATACGCTTTAAATAGAAGATATTTTTAAAAAGAGAAAATTAAAAAACAAAACAAAACAGGATAAACTTTTACATAAGACAGTTACTTATCTTCTGCTGCACTTGCCCCCACCCTAATAATACTGTTCTTAAATAGAGCAGTTCTGGGTTATGAAACATGAACTGTATGAATATTTATTTGTCTCTAGATGTGTTGCCACTAGAATGGAAGATACTTGAACAGAAGGGCTTTAATATGTGGATCTTCTAAACAACAAACAAAAAAATCAATAAAAAAGAAAAAGGCTGCCTGGCAGGTGTGGCTCAGTGGTTGATAGTCGACCTATTAACCAGGAGGTCATGGTTCAATTCCTGGTCAGGGCACATGCCCTGATTATAGGCTCAATCCCCAATAGGGGGTGTGCAGGAGGCAGCTGATCAATGATTCTCATCATCAATGTTTCTATTGCTCTTTCCCTCTCCATTCCTCTCTGAAATCAATATAAATACTAAAAAAAATAAGTTAAAAAAAAAAGAAAAAGGCGGTAACAATGAAAACAAAATTAAAGCTGATGTGTGAGAGGGAGACTATGCATCACTAGAAGTGTAAGAAAAATCTCCAGTTAACAAAGAACAAGTCAAAATCCTAGAACAAGCCAAATTCTAGTTGCTTCTAATGCCAATGAAAATTCAAGGAATAACTGGTGTCTTGATACTGATACCGATCCATTCTGATCCTTTAATGTCTTACACCTCTCAGTCCCATTGTTTTCTGATTCTCAGAATCTCTGCTCTCAGATCAACATGAAATATAAAGAATAACATGACTTAAGCACAGAGGGAAAGGTCTTTTATATAAAGATGTGGCAAAATGAAACTCCTACCCTAAATTGGAAGCCACAGAACATAGTTGAGGGGAGGGTAAGACAATTTACAGAAGAAATCTGGGCCCTATTATTGAAAAGACAATATTTACAACACTCATGGTTTACATATATTTTTGCCTAACCACAGCACTTTTCCCACAGACAAAATCTTACGGGGAGCATCGTTACATAAAACAAATAAAAGGGGAACTGCCTGGGACCAGCACCCTCACTGCCTGTGAAGGGTAGCTTCTTAGACTCCATGGTTTACAGGGTCTCTTGATGGACTTCCCCACCACCTTTCCCTAAATAACCACTCAGTAAGAGTGTGTCTAGACACAAGCCCTTCTAATTGGCTCACAATAGCGATTTCTCATCTAAGAACAAATAGAGACACAAAAAATTAAGACTCTTACTTTGAAGTTTGTCCAACAGTTTCGAGCGGGAAGCTGTTCCTTTGCCTTCCCATTCTGCTTTTGCACGTAGGTCTTCTGCATGGCTACACATCAGATACCTAAAAACACGACAGGGAAAGAACCAAATAGCAAGTCCTTTTCTCTGGATTAAAAAGAATTGAAAAATACTGATTCTACTCAAGATAGCTAGTTCTTACTAAGAAACACTTATCAAGAATAAACTTCTGGAGTGGACCCAATTCATTAATACAACCTGGCATCTGGATATAATTAAAAAAATGTAACATAACAGAAGTAGCTAAATACATGTAATTGTTATATTATCTATGAACATATTCTTATATATAGTGTAATCGTTATCTATATATAGCTCTTATTGTGTGCCAGCCTCTGTTCTAAGCACTCAACATCTATTATTACTTCATTTAATGCTCATAACCATTCTATATGAAGTATGCCCTATTATTCTAGTTTTATAAATGAGGACTTGAAGACAAAGAGTTTAAGTCACTGACTTAGGGTAAAGTTAAGAGGCAAAGTAGGAATATGAATCCAGACACTCTAGCTGTAGAATTTGCTCCTAACCACCATGCTAACTTAACAGCTTTCACTAGTAATACAAAACAAAACCTTAAAAGTTATATTAAGTTAATTAAACAAAACAACATACCTTTAAGAGATTATCATAAACGTCACTCAAGAAATGGTATAATTGGACAACCATCCTTGTGTCATCCTGTGAAAGGTACTGCGATCCCAAAGCAGGAAATTTGGGAACTGCTTTCTTACTATCTGTGCCGAAGGAGGCATAAACGCTAAAGTTCATGGACTCTGGAGAATACATGAGGGCCCCCTGCTGGAAGTGTGACCCTGACCTGGTTCTGGCTCTTCTCAGAAGAACGGGCTTTAAAAGTAAAAGAAGTGAAGGCATTATTCAAACATGGAGATTAGACCTGGCAAGTAACTCTCCTGCTATTTTTTGTCTGTTCTCAGACAAATCTGTTCTTCTCACTTGTAAAGAAGGTATGAAACAAGGCAGTAAGGATTAAGTGAGATGGAGTATGAGCATATGAGGTACTCGGTCCACTTCCTGGTATACACGTAGAGCTTAATAAATGATAATATAAGTACCAGAAACCTCTCAGTTAACCCGAGTATCACCTCCTCCTTTTCTTAACTGCATAAAGCATATTGCACTTAGCCTGTAAATCAATTAATAGCCTTTCACCCAACAACAGAACTACTTGTTCTCTTGCTATTTAGTATATAGAGCCTTAGCTGATAAGAACTTAATTTTAAAAAAATAGTATGAGTAGTTAGATTTAAGCTGAATACTGCAAAAATTTGGTTTCTAAAATAACCTTTTGGGAGTAAAGTTTATTATCAATAATTCTGAGAAAATAATTTACTTTTCAAATTTTGCAAAAATAACCTACAATGGTTTCTGCGCCCTTTTGAAAATATGACACCTTAAGGTTTCAAAGGAAGTCACATGTCTAACTGAAAACACTGGACTGAGTTCTGATGTCAGTTCCACATCTTGTCACCTCTAGGCCATTTACTTATGATAGTCCTGGGACAAACTTGATGAAGCTCCCTGCAGAATAAGACCGCTGTGATTAAAGTGTATGCACTACTGCCAGAGCAGAAAAGAAAGCCCACCATGTGAATGCCACTTAGGTGACACAGAAATCAGACACCTCTGAAAGAGGTAATCCGCATAGAGTAATGTGTCAGCTACAATACTGAAATATCCACCAGAACTGACTATTTCAAGATGTAGTGGTGGGTCAAGACCAATGATTTTAGAATCAGTCAAACCAGGCTGTGAATCTTGGCTGACACTTGCCTTATCTCGGGCTGCTTGCTTCGCCCGTTCGTTTCCATACCTGCAAAAACCCTAACATGAACCCTGTACATCTTAGGGCCTATCTTTTTGTATATATTTGAAAACTCATTATGTGTCAGATATTGCTCTAGATCAGGGGTGGGGAACCCTTTTTCTGCCCAGGGCCATTTGGATATTTATAACATCATTTGCTTAATATAAATTTATGTTGCGATGAAAAAAGCTCCTAGATTCATTGAATTTCGAGTCCCACCTGCAGTTGCATGGCCAGACCAAATGATTTCACCGGCCTTATATGGCTTGAGGGCCGGACATTCCCCACCCTGTTCTAGATGCAAGGGGCCCTATCATATAGTGAAAAATGCTATAAAGAACAACAAATTAAAAACAGAGTGATGTGACAGAGAATGCCTGGTGGGTGGTCTCAGGAGTGGATATTTGGGTTGGGACCTGAGCCAACTATGCAGAGACTAGGGGAAGAGCATTTAAGATACAGGGAATAGGCAGTAAATGCCTTCACGTTAGTGTCACTACAATAATGAACAAGGGAAAAGATGGAGGGAAAGGATCAGGGCCCTTGTGGGCCTGAGCAGTGCTTGCGTTTTAAGCTAGAAAGCCAGGGGACAGTTTTAAGAAAGGAGAGAAATGGTTAATGCATGGTTTTGCTTATGTGTTTCTAAGGCTGCTGTGCGAAATATGCATTAAGGGAGGGAGAGGCGCTTATGGCTTAACTAGGGTAGAAATTGTGGAGGTGAAGAGAAATGGACAAATCTGGGATGTTTTAGAGTTAGGCCCTTTCCCTCCAGCCTCCCGGGGCGTTACCTTTGCCTTTCTCTCTCCTAAGTTCCAGCGCCCTTCTTCTGCTTCTATAACTTGTTTCCTGAGCGTATGCAGCCCAGCTGGTTCACTTCTACTACCTCTAGAATTTTCCAAATGAATTTTCTCTTATAAATTTTTTTTTTTTAAAAAAAAGCAAGGATCAGGCTTAAGTTTTTTGTCTGAGCAAGTGGGTAAAAGGTCTTACCATTTACTGAGATGAGGAACAGGTCAGTGAGAGTGAAGTGGACAGATGGGCAACTGGAATCAAGAATTTTGTTTTGAACATTTAACTGAGGCACCTATTAGCCAAACGGAGACTGTCAAGTAGGCTATTAGATATGTACGCTGGGAGTTCAGATGAAAGGTGAATGTAAGAGCCACCGGCCGATCGATGGTATGTGAAGGCATGGTACAAAATGAGGTGCCTTGGGAGAGTGTTTAGACAGAACAGAAAGGAGGTCCAGAACCAAGCCTTTGGGCACGCTAACTTTTAAAGGATTGATGTGAAAATAATATGAGACTGTACATATGAAGTGCTTAGCAAGGACCTGGTAAATGATAAGTGTACATTAAGAGAATATACACATCAATTCTGGAAACTTCATTGCTTATTAGTTTTGTAGAAGATTCTGAAGTGGCCATTCACGGGCAATACATATTTCTTCTTCCTTTTACACACTTAAATATTTCTCTATTTTAATATGGAAAGCTTCCTACCAGGACAAAAAAGAGTACATCTATAAGTGAATCTATCCCAGGTTAGTGTTACCTAAGAATTTAGCAATATTCAGATCTTGGAAAAATGTTAAAGAGATGTAACTTTGAAAGCTGACCTTGATAAAAGTAACAGCCCCTCCATCAACCTGGAGTCTAAGAACTAGGCCTCCTTACCCACTAAGAACATGAATGCGCTCTGTATTGTATTTCAGTGGCGTCAATTCACAGCGTAGAACTTGAAGTGCCTCCAGGACCTTGCCATCCTCCAGGTATTCCAGGTACTTCTGCTGCAGCAGCAAGAACTTCATCCTCTGACATGACAGAAAGCAGCAGTCAGGGGAAAAAAGTTGATGGAAGGTTCAGAAAATGTTTGTGCCTAAACAGAACAGTAGAAACCATTCTACTACGCCCTTTGACAATAACTTTTTAAAAAGCTTTAATATGACTCAAAATATTTGGGTTTAATGGAGTCACAGTATATTAAATGTGACTTTGCTCAATTTCATGTCTTAACACAACAGTTTTGAATAATCTCAAATTAGATACGATCATTAATGACATCGAAACAGGAAAGAATGAATTCTGCCCTCAAAACATTCACCTAGAATTTTATTTCTTCTATAAAAATTTAGAACTATTTACAGTATTCTAAATTTTCTTTTTAAAAAAAGTCTGGGACTTTTATAATGGGCAGTGGGAACATTTTAGGGAACAGGTTTTGGAAAAAAAACAGAAAATTCCATTAGTGAAGAGATTATTTAAAATCCACAAGGTGAAAGAAGGACTAAGTAGACCAGAAAGCAGACCTGGAGACATGAGGTAGAAGCTGCAAAGTGTCAGCTTTTGGCTTATCAAAAGTAAGAAGAGCTGCCCAGCAAATGGACTAAAGGCTGGTGCGCAAAGTACCGAGTTTCCTAGGACTCAAGTAGACAAGCATAAGCCTCATGGGACTCACTCTAAAGGCAATAAAGGTTCAACTCAAAGGTTTTTAAGAAGATTCAATATTTGTATTTCTGGGTTGGTAACACTCTGATCACTGATACACATAACGATGAAGCACAGACAATTATCAGCTCTTTCCCCTTAAAGGATAAACCATTTCCAACTTATGAAATACTTCCACGTTTAGTTTTGTTTTTTTCCCCCTGAAATGTGCTGGGCTTTAGTATTTTCTAATGTTCCTTTACTATATTATTTTAACTGGAAAGTAACTTGAAAATCTTAGCAGCTTTTTGCTAGAGCAAAGAGAGATTTATGAATATCAAGTTTGGAATTTCTTTTAAACCTTAAACCTAATTAAGGACACTGCCTAGAGGGACTTTCATTGTATCTGCTACCTGGGGAGCTTGCAAGCCAACTGATGTACATAGAGAACCTTGTTAGTAGATAGGAAGTGTTAGTTATACTTAGAGAATCCAAGAAATAGTGGTAAAAATCTCAAATCCACTTACTTTAAAAAGCATTTACTGCTTACTTTAAACACATTAAAATATACTTCTCTCAAAAGATGGTTTGAGCCGAAGCCGGTTTGGCTCAGTGGATAGAGCGTCGGCCTGCGGACTGAAGGGTCCCGGGTTCGATTCCGGTCAAGGGCATGTACCTGGGTTGTGAGCACATCCCCAGTGGGAGATGTGCAGGAGGCAGCTGATTGATGTTTCTCTCTCATCGATATTTCTAACTCTCTATCTCTCTCCCTTCCTCTCTGTAAAAAATCAATAAAATATATTTTTTAAAAAAAAGATGGTTTGAAGAAATTATCATTTATATATGGAATTAAGAGCATCATATAACTGCTCTACAAGATTTCCTATTAGGGAGTATTTAGAAGAAAGGCATAACCTACAAGCTTATAAAAATGACTTCTAGAGAAAATAAATAAAAACAAACCCTCTCATATAGATTAGGCACACATTTAAATACATCTTTTATAACATACATTGCTTATGCTTGGTAATAATCTAATCTTAAAACTATAGCTAAAAAACAATAGGAAAAATTTCCAACTATGAGATAAGCTCCTATAACTCTAGAAAAATTACACTTACCAAATTTTACACAGTTACACTGACTAAATGAGCATTTCAAAAACAGATTAGTTTCCAAGATGCTCTAAAAATTGTTGCTGTACATGCAACCGTAAGTTTACTTTTATATATCAAATTAAAAAATACTTTGAAGTCCATCAGGTGACAAAAACACAAAAACAGAAGACTAAATAAAACAGAACAATCTAAAAATCAAAACATATTTGAAGTTCATTCTGGATATTCTCACCATTTTATCCTTTTAAAAACACTTCAACTCTTTATGAAGAGTTCGTCTATTTCCATTTATCAGTATACTGGTAAAAGTTTCATATCACATAGTGTTTTTGATTCAAATTTGAGAATCCTATTTTGTTACAGAATTTTTAAATTTAAATGCTATATGGAGCTGGTCAGAATTTGCATTTCATTTCTTCACTAAATTTTCTTAACAATTGGGAATTTGGGGGCAAATTTTTTTAATTCAGGGCAAATTCTTAACTTATTTATTTATTGGGTATCAATCATTACGTCCTATGCACACCCCTCTGCCATTCCAATGTGTGTAGGGACAGTGTCCCAAGTGCTGTTTCCCCCTTATTTCCCCACCAAGATCCTGTTAGAACATGTTATTCTCTTTCCATGGGGCAGAGGAGGAGAGGAGAGGAGAGGAAGGCAAGAGAAGCCAATATAAACACGTTTTTCTGTACACAGGGAATGCTATAAAAGCAGTGCAAGAACATTTCTCTATGAGTCATTCTATCCAGATTAAGACAAAGAATATCCTGAAACTGGTATCAAATCTTGGTGGTGCACATGGCAGAGAACATGCTGCTGACTCAGCACAGAAAGAGTTTGGTTGAGAGAGAAAATACTTATTCTACCTAAAACCAAGCATTTGATGCACATGACAAGGATGGCGAGTAAAACTGTATTTTACTTCCGAAAATTTAAGGCACAAAAATGCAAATATAGTTTCAAGAAAAGAAATATCTTTCAAAAATGATGTTAAATTATTTACTAAAAATGTTTTAAAAAGAAGGCAAAACTCAAGTCTGCTGGAATGTGGGGTCAGGGCTTTACTCATGGTTTTTTAAAAGACCACGTGCTTCTTAACTGAAGAAGGAAAGAAAAGAAGAGAAAGTGAACTCTCTTTTCTGTTTCCCCAACTCCTAATTTTTTAGATTATTTCTGGTGTCTGATAACTTTGCGGCATCTTTGGTCCAGCAGTGTTTCTTTCTCTTGCTATCTAACATAAACTTGACATTGGTAAGCGAATAGGACAGCTTGAAAGATGGTTTCACATGGTAAATCTGGCTGTTGCCTACCCAATATTTGTATTGGTTTATCCTTTCCTCCCATATAATTACACTGAACTCAATGTCGGGGGGGAAAAAAAAGAACTCAAAAGTTACGATACACAGGAAGTGTGTTTATCAAGAACAGCCTCTTAGCCAACTTAGTAGTGACTCTGACTAACTCTGGAACAAGGTTTTAACCAAGTTTTATCAATTAAATGACTCAGAGGAAAGGGGGAATGAATTATATTTAAACCATGGCTCTCAAAACTCCTCCCTATTTGACTTCAAAATATACTACTTTATCTTTGCGCATTAATATTTGAACAGTTTTGTTAAGCATTTCAATTATATTGAAAAATAAAGAATCAAACACATTTAGACATATAGGAGTTTTTTATGGTATTGACCTCAAATACCCACCCCAATTCCTCAGACATGGCTAAGCATATTTGAACCCAAACTAAAAAACATGTTGATTCATGAGCTCAGCTTCCAGAAAATCCAGAGCAAATGCTGCTATTTCTGGTATTATTTGACTGGAAACCATTTAAAAATATGGGGAGTAGGGAAAGGGAGGTGCGCAGGGGAAAGTGGAGAGTGGATCAGGTCAATAAAAACATTCAGGTTTAAAAAGTAAAATACAATTTTAGTCTAGACTAAGTCATCAAGTGTGTCTGGCTACAGTTAAAATAATTATGTTAAAAAAAAAAACACCCACCAAATAGTTGTCTTCTAAGACATTACTACAAACTTATGCTTACATTAGATTATCTTCTGGAGAAGGAGGGGGAGAGGAGTAAACCTAAACATATTTAGAAAGGTGAAAAAAAAATGCTGAACGGCATTTTTAAAAGCAATTGATTCATCAATGCTCAAAGTAAGATAAAAACTGGAACCCCTTTCTTTGTATAAATACCTAAACAGTTTGATGGCGTGAGGCTCAGCCAGAGATTTAATCTTCATCTTTTATTAGATCCTAGAATGTTCTATAGACTGAACAGGCTGTAAAAAGAAAGGATTCCTCCTTATTATCTAAAACTACCTTTATTCAGTTAACATGTTGCTTCTAATGAAGGTTTCTAATGAGATACAATAATCATCTAAATCCAATACAGAAGTCTCAAATTACTATAAAAACTTAAGAAAAAGAGGAAGTGAGCCTATTCAAATTTTTACTACTAAATTACAGATACAATTTGGGTGAAGCTTAAAAAAGGAAAGCAATCCTCCAAGAAATCACATCCTTATTTTAAAATAGTCCATGGGCAAGTTCGTTACTGTCACCATATAAGCAATGCTAGCTTGTCTGATGGGAAAAGAACCCCGATTCTTATTTTGGCTTTAAATGCCTTGATTTTATTTTAGGGTCACCTTCCATTCCACCAGAGCTAACAATTTATGAAAAGCTGGCCAGTTAAAATATGCTTGTTTTTCTTTTTAAAACTCCAAACACACTAATTGGGGAAAATTTAGTCACTGGAAAATTTGTAATCCTTTTGAATATAGATGTTTGTTTATTTTAACTTCTGTGTTTTCATTTTAAAAATTGATCATGGAATTGATTATTCCATGAGTTAATTAATAATCAACCATCTGATTCAATAATAACAAGTTAAAATTTTTAGTATTTTAAATACTTAGTAAGAGAAAAAAAGATAATCAATTTAAATGAACCAGTATTTGTTCATATTTGTTTGCACCTTTAATTCACCTAAAGGCCATTCTCTGGGATTATATAATTGTATAAAATCACATTAAGAATTTGAAAACTTTTGTAATTAAGATTTGTTTTTAAAACCCAAAAAAACAACAACAGGAGACTCTGTTAGGTTTACAGACAAAGGCAGAAAGATCAATGTTTGACCCAATTAAAAAAGAAATCAGCAGTAACACTCATTTACTAATATTTAACAAACAGCTGGTTTCCTTACTTCACTTCCTATTCACCCTTGTCCCTCCCCCACCAGACAGGAAATTGCTTCTGACAACAAATCAATCAGCTAGAAGTAAAAAAGCCAGCAGGAAGAGGCCAGGCAGCTGATTCTTCATGGTTTCCAATCACAAGCACTTAGAAAAAATTGTATCCCCTCCTCTCTCTCAGCAATATCTACTGAAGAGGTGAAGCCTATCAGTATAAAAGATTCATTGAGATTTATGGAAGAGGCTACCAAGTCAACTACTCGATTGATCTTGTTGGGGAAATAAGGCCAGTAAGCAGAACCCAATGGTCAAATACACATACAACCCCTCACCAGAGTCATACTTATTATACAAACTTTGACACTGTCAATTCACACAACTGGAATGCAAGAATGGGAAATGGTGAGCACACCAATAGAGCTGGGTTGAATGAACTATAATTATAATTGCCAAAGATGAAAAAAAATTAGTGTCGGCTACGTAAGGCCTATAGACATACATACACCCAAATAAATTCTTTACCAGCACATTCAGTATTTTTAATAATCTAAAAGTATAATTTATCCTTGATTCTAGAAGTATAGAAATCCTATGAAACAGCACTAAAGGCATGATCTTTCAATATAATTTTGTATTGAGCGTAATTTGTAAATTAGGTTCAAAAGACACACTTATTATATGATTTTAAAAACAGAGCTCAAACTTTAACAAATCATAAACACTCATCTTAGTTTATAAATTTAATTATATGAAATTTAATTCTTTTTAGGCCTTATCTTTTATAAGAGGCAGAAGCCTAGAGTTATCAATAACCTATTAAAATAAGCATAAATGTGAAACTAAGAACAAAAGTGTATTTACCACAATTATTCCCAACAACGTTTGAGAGATTTCAAGTGCGCCTCTTACCACAATAGCATGAGGAGAATGCACTAAAGGCTTTAGTTCATTCAGGTCATTTTCTGCCTGCAAAAATTGGTATAAGAGAAAAACAGAAATGTCACAACCTGCAACGTCAGACATATAATTTTAGCAGCAGTCACACAGCTCTACAGGCCCTACTTTACCTTATCCCAGTCTCCTTCCATGACATGATTTCGGAATTTGGTGGCAGAAGGATGTTCTAAACGACATCCTGACTCTTGCATGAGGAGATCAACAGTCTGGCTGCAGGAGAGATACAGTGTAAAAACGACCTGACCAAGTTCAGGGTTCACTCTTCCAAACAAGCGAATGTCTATGAAAACAGTTGCCAACGTTTTTAAACTAATCTCAGGAAGAAAAAAGAAATAAAGAGCTTTCATGTGCTTGGCTAAACCAACTTGATTTTTAAACTGCCACCTTCGCTTCTATCTAGTTAAGTTAAAAGCCTTCCTGAAACCAGAATCAAAGTTCTTTCTATTCTGCCATTTAATGCCTCAAAAGCTTAAATGAAGTATAAAATGCCTAAAAACATGTTGTAACCAATTGGTTAAATAAATGGAAAAGAACAAACATACACACACAAAACAGGATCTCCCTAACCCTGTGACATGTCGTAAGACAAAAAATGTTAGCTCCATACAAGGTGATAGCGATGACTTGCCATTGGGGGGGAGTCTTACATCCAGACATCGTGTTTGCATAGAAATTCTAGTAGGTCAGTCTTTAAAATGGAAATAAATCCAGCCTCAAAAATCATCCCCTTTCTCTCTATCCTAAAAATAGCCAATTTACTATGGTGTGGGTTCCAAACAGTCACGAGGTATTTCCTCCTGCTGCTGTCAGCTTGCTTCTGGTCTCAGTAAGACGCTGTTGGCACTTACAAAACCTATTTTCATACTAATTCCTTTTCCTTCGGGCAAAGAGGTGAAATCTTCCTATATCTCTCTTTGAAAGCATAAAAGACTCATCAAAAGTGGCCCAGATATTTTGACACCTACGAATCTTCCTTTATCAGTTCCTACATGTTTGTTTATGTTTCAATGTTTTCTTACTCAGCCCCAGTTATTTTTAAGCTAAACAGTGCCATCAGCCATCTGCCCGAGAATCAAAATACTTATGTCACCTTAGAAAAGTGCTCTTTCCCCCTCCCCAGAGCGAATGTGGACCCAACACGACCACACGGGCCGGCCCCAGAGTGTGTTCCAATCGCCGCTGGGAGCTGGCAAAGGCTGTGGCGTGTTCCCCCTGCCTCTGCCTGGGGCTCCTCGGCACCCCCCAACCGGACCTCCCCCCTTGGTTTTTCTTTGTACACACACGGTGGTTGGGGGCCAAGGTCGCCGCCCCCCTTCACCCTATTTAGGTCCAGAATGCCGCCGCAACTGTACTGGACAATAAACGATTCACCGGATCGGATGCCCCTTTTCAGAGGCAGCCGTCTCTCGGCAGTAAATCGGGGTTCCGGTCGAGCTGGGGGCAGGCCCCCCGGGACACACACACACACACCCGGCGGGGCCCCTGCATGACATCCGCGAGGCCTCTCCCTGCAGGACTCCCCTCCGATGCACCCAGCCTCCTCCCCCAGGATCCCAGCCCCTCGTTCCCATAAACACTTGTAGGCGACGGCCTCTCCTGATTGGTGGCTGCCCGGGCTGTCTGTCACGGCCGGGGGGTGGAGTGGGGGTGGGGGCGTGGGGGGGGGGGGGAGGCGTCCCACAAAGATGCCTCTGAGATGGACGCAAAACAAACCCTCCGAGGTTCATTCTTTCCACCGGTCCCCCCTCCCCTCCCCTCCCCTCCCCTCCCCCGCCGCACACGGACACACACCCCGCACGTCCTTACTGACCACCGGGCCCGGAAGGTGTGCGGGGAGGGGAGACCCCTTGGTCTCTACGCCCCCTTCCCCGATCCCCAATCCCCCCCATCGGATGGACGGTTCCCCCCATGTCCCCTCCGGGCAGCTCCCCGCCTCGGGCCGGGCCAGTCCGAGCCGCGTCCTCCAGGCTCCCGGGCCCCCGGACCCCCGCTCCCCGCCGCCGGTCCGTCCCCCCCGTCTGTCCGCACCGGAGACTTACTTGAGCCCCAGGCCGTTCAGGTGCTGCCCGATGAGCCGAATGACGTCCTCATCCGACTGGGACAGCCGCTTCTTCTTCTTGAGGCTGCTGCCCAGGTCCGGGGTGGCCAGAGCCGCGGAGGCGGCGGTGGTGGCGGCGGCGGAGGCGGAGGCGGAGGCGGCCGCGACGGCGGCGGCCCCGCCGGGGACCCCGTTATTGACACTCAGGCTGTTGCTATTGTTGCCGGCGGCGGAGGGGGCGGCGGGCAGAAGCCCATTGGCGTGGGCCAGGTCCCCCGCGGACGACGACGACGAGGGGGACGACTCCCCGTTCTGGGCCGACAGGCAGGCGAGTTCCTGGGTCTGTCCCGGGCCCCCGCCGCCCCCGCCGCCGCCGCCTCCTCCTCCTCCTGCCCCGTTGGCCTGCATGATGCTGCCGCTGACCAGGCTGTGGCCGCTACTCCGGTGGGGGGCGGCGGCGGCGGCGGGAGGGGCGGCCGGGGAGAGTCCCACCACTACCACCACGGAGGAGGAGGAGGACGACGAGGACGAGGACGAGGACGGCGGGGAGAGGCCTGCGCGGCTCGCCGAGGCCCCGGGCTCTCCTGCCCCCTCCGCCGCCGAGGCTCGGGGTTTCTTCCGCGGGGGCGGGGAGGCTCCGCCGGTGTCCGAGTCGGAGGAGGAGGAAGCGGAGGCCAGAGTTTCCTCGCCGAGAGAGGCCGTGGTGGGAAGCCGGGGGGGCGAGGCGGGCGCGGGGAGGCGGGGGCGGGCGGGGGTCGGGGTGCGGGGCCGGGCGGGGGTCAGGGGGGGGAGGAGGGGCGAGGGGCGAGGAGGAGGAGGAGGAGGAGGAGGGGGAGAAGGAGGATCCGGGCCCTTTCCCCCCCCCCCTCCCGGAGGCAGCTCGGGGTGCGCGGCCCGGGGGTCGCGGCGGGGCGGCGGCGGGGGGCGCCGCTGGGCTGGGCCCGGGCGGCGGCGGGCGGGCGGGCGGCGGCGGCGGGCGGCAGCGAGGCAGCTGCCGCCTCTGTGCTCGGCTCCGCGGCGCTCCGCTCCCCGGTGTGTTGATTCTTCCCCCAGCTGCTGCCTAATGGAGTCCAGGCGCTGGCGTCACAGGAAATGCCTATACTGCCCTCCTCACTCACTTCCGGTGGCAGGTATGGAACCTATAGGGGGCCTGTCACCCGGCACGTGCGCCCGGCGGCGGGGCCGTGAGGGGCGGGGTGCCCGAGGGCGGCGGGGCGCGACCCCGACCCTGACCCCGGCCCCGGCCCGACCTCCGCGGGGCGGCCTCGGGGCGGAGGGAGCGGGTCCCGCCCTCAGGCCGGAGGCGCCCCGGGGCCGCGGCCGCGCGCGTGGGGGCGTGTGGACCCCGTGCGACCCGGAGGCGTCGGGCGCGGGGAGCGGGCTGCGGAGGGGGTCGCGTCGGTGGCGAGGGGCGGCCACCACGTCCAGGCGCCGGGTGAGGGCGGGGCCCCGTCCGCGCACGTCACGGTGACCCCGGGACCCACACCGGGACCCCCGGCTCCTCCTCAGGGCGGAAAACCTCGGCTTTCCACGCCGGCCGCCCCGCGCGGCCTGCTCGGGAGGTTTGACATGAGCAGCTGAGAAGCTGGGCTCCACCCGGAAGCGGAAGTGACCCCGGAGGGAGCAACACCTGACAGGGACCGGGCGGCCCTCAGACCCCGCGGTGGGCGGGCGGGGAAGGGGTCCCCGGTCTCTTTCCCAGCACTCGCCCCGACCCCCCTCCTCACGCCCGCCCGGCGCAGGCAGCGGTCACAGGACAGCCATGGCCTCCCGTCGCCCCCCATGGCGCCTTCAGACTCCAGTGGGGACCCCCCGGCTTGAATTTTTAGGTGGAAACGGGGGTCACAGCCACCTGTTCACGTGGACGGGACGCTGGGCTGAGGCTGGACCGCCGGTGGCCGCTCTGCGGGACCCCACACAGTCCTGTAACACGGATGGGGTTGGTGGTCTTAGACACCTGACGCGGACGGACATTTTCTCGGAAATTGGAGCAGAACCCTTCCCGGAAGTAGCTTCCTTGTTGGAAAACCATCGACTCCACGAAGGCATGTTCTACCCCCGAGTCTCCCGCTTCATGAAGAACTCAGAGTAAACTTGGAGGCCCTGGGAAGACAGCCCTTTTGAGATTGGGAAAAAATAAATTTAAAAAAGATGATGTTTATGAGAAGTTAGTCAAGACTCTGAGCTCCCCGGGTTCTCAGGCTGGAAGGAGGCCGAGGAAGCCCAGTGCCCGTTGGGACACTCAGCTCTGTTGTCCTCCTGTCTTAACTCTGCCCCCAGGGACCGTGGGGGTCGCCCCGGATGTGTGTGTTCCCCGAGACAGACCCGAGTTCCTGCTAAGGTTCAGAGGGCACTGCCCCCGGGTCCCGCAGAGCCTGAATTACCAGATAGTTGACGCCTGCAAAGGTCCCTGTTTGTATATTAACTTTCAACAACCTTCCGACTATTGATTGCGTGGGTATGGCCTGCACAAAATTCAATTTTGGCCAAAGGAGAAAAAAAAAGGTTTGTCATGATGTGTCGGGCCCGTGGCAGCATGGGGGACACGCTTCAAGAATATAAGGTCTACAGCTTTCATCAAGGGAACACGCATGTAGTGGTCGCTCCTGATAAGGCTCAAACAGCATTGAGAAAAGTAAGAGGATGCAAAGGGGGGAGAAGGGGGGAGGATGGCATTGCTATCTAAATGCAATATAGATAGCCCAGCTTTTCTGTTTTTTTTTTACATGACCAAGAAGGATCTAAGTAGGATTCTGAGTTAACGGCATCCGTGTGCACGCTGATCACACTCCCCCATTTTCTCCCCACCCTTCTGATTGCAGCCCATCTTTCAAAGACAGAGCCAGCTCACTTGGGACGTCCTCCGGGAGCCTTTGCTGACCGCCAGCCTCCCAGCCCTCATGGTGAGTATCCCCGACGCAGGCCTCCAGCGGCGAAAGCTGCTTGTTGTGTCGTTTCCTAACTTGCTAAGACGCCTTCTTCAAGTCATCAAAGAGGAGCCTTTCTAGACCAACGTCCCCCTGATTGGCCTTGCCCTCTTCGTCCTTCTGGAAAAGACGGAGGTGGGTTTAGGAAACAAAGGTTGAAGTTGTCTTTCAGGAACAAGACATGGGATGTATGTTTAGGTATTTGATTCATTTAGCTTCAGGTCTGTACTGTTTTAACAGGTCTTTCTGTGAGCAGTCCTGTGCTAGGTTCCAAACAGGAGGCGACTTCTTGTCCTAGGGTTGTTCAAACACCTGCAGGTGCATCCCCCCTCTGTCAGGGATGTCCAATCAGTTACAGAGCAGATAGTTGACCTGATTGACCTCTAAGGATTCCCAACTATATTATGTCCGTGAACAATGCACCCATGAGACTCCCAACTAGTGTATGAATTCTTTGAAGCCGGACCTGTGTATGGTTCACCTAAGCCAGTGTTATTCAGACCCATTTTTGAGTCATAAAATCAATGTGTTCATCCATAATTACAATTTTAAAAAATGAAATGAACCCAACTGTTGTGGCTCAGTGGTTGAGCATTGACCTATGAACCAGGAGTCGCGGTTTGATTCCCCATCAGGGTACATGCCCCAGCTGAGGGCTCCATCCCCAGTAGGGGGCATGCGGAAGGTCGATCAATGATTCTCTCTCATTGATGTTTCTCTCCCCCCCCCCCCCCCACTTCCTGTCTGAAATCAATAAAAATATATTTTGAGTCCTAGCCGGTTTGGCTCAGTGGATAGAGCATCGGCCTGGGAACTAAAGAGTCCCAGGTTCGATTCCAGCCAAGGGCACATGCCCGAGTTGTGGGCTCGATCCCCCCCAGTAGGGGTCGTGCAGG
Organism: Myotis yumanensis; assembly: GCF_028538775.1. NCBI lineage: Eukaryota > Metazoa > Chordata > Mammalia > Chiroptera > Vespertilionidae > Myotis > Myotis yumanensis. The sequence continues at coordinate 5,949,434 of NW_027223773.1, read as the reverse complement.
AGGCAGCCAATCAATGATTCTCCCTCATTATTGATGTTTCTATCTCTCTATCTCTCTCCTTTCCTCTCTGAAATCAATAAAAAATATATATAAAAAATAAAATATATTTAAAAAAATGAAAAAATATGAAGGCATAGAAAATAACCAGGTAAACCACCCATAGGAAGGGTAATTTGGGTTTTGTGAAAGTTTGGTTCCTATAGCACATACATATCTGTGCTTTACAAGTTAAATCCATTTCTTCTGTAAGCCATTCTAAAAAAAATGAAATGTGAAAAACACTCATCAAGGACAGTCCTTACTGAGAAAAACTCAAGAAACAGGTGTTAGATACCTAAATGACAGATCACTAGTACTGTCCAGAGCAGTGCCTTAGCTAAAAATGGAGAGCTACTAGATTTTATTTTTTTAAATATATTTTATTGATTTTTTTACAGAGAGGAAGGGAGAGAGATAGAGAGTTAGAAACATAGATGAGAGCGAAACATCAATCAGCTGCCTCCTGCACATCTACTGGGGATGTGCCCGCAACCCAGGTACATGCCCTTGACCGGAATTGAACCTGGGACCTTTCAGTCCACAGGCCGATGCTCTATCCACTGAGCCAAACCGGTTTCGGCAAGAGAGCTACTAGATTTTAAAAGGGTGAGATGGAACGGGGTGTTCATAATAAAGCATAAAACTGGATTTTCACAGACATCTTTGTAAAACTAGTGGAGACTGTTACTCTTCTTCCAGGTTTAAGTTTGGTATCTCAACCTGGTACCTAGCAACATGAATATTATTCAGTTTATTAAAGTTCTACTAGGAAGAGGTAGTTTCCAGGATTTCAGGTATCCCTGGAGAGGGATATATCTATATTTAATTCTCTAGCTTCATTCTTAGCTTTTCTTTGTTTAAGGTTCTAAAATTGGTGTGTCCGACGTGAATGGTCCCGGGAGAATGCCGGGAAGAGCACAGTTCTTAGAACACTGAGTCAGCTGGTTGGCCGTGGGCAAGTCATGTAAGTTTGCTGTGCCACCGTCATTTTGTCTTTGAAGTGGGGACAGTGAGTGACACAGACCTACTTGCTGCATAGAATTGATGTGAGTCAACTGAGATAAATATTTGGAAAAATACTATGTTGAAAGGTTTCCAAGTATAATTTAAGTCCTTCACCGTTTCAAAAAGAATTTGAGGCCACTAAGTGTAAAGATAGGTTTTATTATTATTAATATTTCTGGGCTGTGAACTCTGTCGTCACTTTTCAACCCCAGCTCTGCCACTCAGCCGTGTTCCCGGGCACCTTGAGGCCAACATCCTGAATCATGATCTTCCATGAGCAGGGAGTTCCCAATAGCCGGGCAATAGAGTGAAGGTCACAGTCATCTGGCTGTTGTACCTGCTGTTCCACGCACAGCTCTCCAGCGCTTGCTTATGTCTCCCCTTCTACAAGCATTCCATTCATGCCATGAGCATTCGGTTCGCTCCCGGCAGTGGGGTAGGGAGCCCGCCAGGTGGATCTAAGTGCAAAGGCAGAATCGCTGCGCTGCTGCACGGATTCGAACAGGTAGAAAGAGTCACCTCCTCTAAGCTAAAATGGTCCTTTTCTCTGTGGGCCCTTCAAGCTGTTCCTGAGACTCAGGTGGGGTAAACCACCGTTGTCTCAGGAAGTCTCCCAAAGGAACGGAAATAAACCAAGGAAGCGAGATGGTTCTTTTCTCACCACACAGCTGGGATGGACGGCTTGGAGTGGTGTGTACTACCGCACTGACTCTCGTAGTAGGTCACACTACAAAAACAAACCCAAGACACATGTTAACACTAAGCTGTGTGTGCAAAGATGCTAGTCTCTGCCACCCTGTGCGTAAGAGCAGACAGAATGTGGTAATCACGTGTGCTGATGCGGAAATAGCATCAGGACGTGTTATTAAGTTAAAAAGTCTGTATCCGAACATGTGCAAGCGACCCCTTTTGGTCAATAAATGACTATATATGCAAACATATTTTTCCTGGGAGGAGAAAAAGCATAAACAGTGGTTTACCTTTGGCTGGAAGGACTCGGGTGGTGAGGAGGGAGGTTCTTATTTCTTCAGTGTTTGCATTTTCTAACTACATATAAGCATTATTTATTTATTTCGGTGACAGCAGGTTATTTGAATTTTGCTTTCTGTTTTTTGTTTTTGTTTTTGTTTGGTATTAATGTTATGCCTTTAAAGCACTCGTGTTTGTTAAAGTACACTCTAAAACCATCAAAAAGTCATGAGAATTTATTCATAATAGAAAACATGCCAGCTAAAGCAGTGATATGCATATTCAACAGGCATTAAATAAATATGTATATTTTTAAATCTCCTTTCCATTATCTGCACCTCCTGCGTTCTCAGATGGCTAATTCTGCACACACACCCCCATCTCTCATTTGGTTAAATCCATCTGGGGAATAAAGGGCAAAAGACAGGCCTATTTATTAACTTTGAAAAGTAGATAAATAATTAATAGCCCCGGAGTCCCTTTGGACAGTCTTCCTCACTCTCAGTCTCAGATATGCTGTTCGTCCTCCTGACATTGCGATAACCATAAATGAAGGTAAAACACAGTCATGATCGTTAACAACCCAATTCTAATTATTACGAGAAAGTACATTTTCTGAATATGTATGCACAGCCCAGGTAGAAGGAATGGCCGAATGTCCAGACTTTTAAAAATTAAAACTTTGAAAGACTGTAGTAGGTAATGATTCATAAAGGTTTTTAAAAAATGGTTGAAAGGATCTCTGGACTTATCCAGTTAATTATTTTTATTTTAAAATTGTGCTCTTTACTAAATAATGCTAAATGTATAGGCAGATGTGAAACACAGTAGCCAACATTTATTTATCAAGTTGGTTGACTGAGTCCCAGAGTGCTAGTGATTAACACCATAAGAGCAAGACAGTATCGTAGCTAATTTTTTGTGGCCTGTGGAGCTGTGCTTGGCTAACCCAGACCACAGAGGCTTGCTGTCTCCTTTAACACTAATAAGGTTTCTATTGTCACACATGTGAGCAGCCTTTCAGTACGCCTCTCTGAACTAGGAGGATGTCCAGTTTCCTGCTAGGCCTCTGACCCTTAGCTCAGAATATGTTTGTCTCTATCTCTAAATTATTGACAAATATTATGGAAATAGAAATAGATGTGTGTAGACTTCAGCCACAGTTTCAACAACACTGTTCTCATTTTCTTTCCAAGTGTCCACTCTTTCTGTCCTTATCCTTTCTTTCTGGTGATGGCACATGCCCATGGCAGGTCTCTGCTGATAATAAAGTCATACTGCCCTGGCCGGGGTGGCTCAGTTTTTCGGAGCATCGTCCAGTGCGCCAAAAGGTGGCGGGTTTGATTCCGGGTCAGGGCACATACCCAGGTTGCGGGTTCGATCCCCAGTCGGGGCACTTGTGGGAGGCAACCGTCGATATTTCTCTCTCTCCCTTCCTCTCTATTAAAAAATAAAATAAAATAAAGTAATACTATGCGCTAACACTAACCAGGCATTGTTTTAAGCACTTTACATATAGTGTATTATTTTACCTTCTCATCAACCTAACGAGGCATGTACCTTCATGACCCCATTTTACAGAAAACTTGGGTCCCCTAGCCGCTGTGCGGGAGAGCCATGTGCTCACCCCTGCTCTGCACTGATTTTCTGAAATGGCTGGTATTCGTCTGAAAAGTGCCCATTGTTTAAATTCCTAGGGGCCAAAAGAAGAAAAGGAAGTAAGTCCTGTAAGTTACTTTTTGAACTTTGCTCTTCTTGTGTGTATGAAACCTTGGTCCCTCCCCTTGGAAGCCCTCGTCGTTAATAGTAGATAAGTGAGCCCATGAAGGACAGGAGAAGGTTTCTCTTGCTCTAGAAGCTCCCACGGGGAGCGCCCGAAGGCTCCTTATCAAAGACGCAGTTCATTTCTCCAGAAGTCCTTGCTGAAGTGCAGCAGGATCCCTAAAAGGGGCCGTGCGCTAAGCGAGATGTCGTCTCCAGGTTACATCTTGAAATGGTGAATCGGGATGAGTGACTTTTCTTTCCCTGTGAACTGGGGAAGCTCCAGACCTGGAGCGCTTGCTGGGTGACATGAAGTCAGGAGGCCTCGCCGGGTTGTTTGGACAACCCCTTGTCTCTGTCTAGTGGGGGATTCTAAGCTGTAAGCCTACAGAAGTGTAGACCCTGGAATAAGAAAGAGGCAGGCTTGAGTCGTGTAGGAATTCATACTGCATCGTTCCAGTCGCAGCTCCAGCCAGGTCAGCTGGCAAAGGGAGCCACAGACGGCAGAGATGACGCTAGAGAGCAGACGCTGAACGCCCAGGGGTAGGGCAAGGAGGGTCAGTTCAGCGAGGCCACAGGAGTTTCTGTAAGAGTCTATTCCTTTGGGGGGGGGGGGGGGGGGGACAACCAAGCTGCTTAGACACCTCACATTGGCATATGCCCCAAAGTTTGTGGGTAAATGACTGGTCTGCCATAGCCAGGTCCCTGGGGGACGGTTCTTTAACTGCTCTGAGAGGAGGCCGCTGTGTCTCCTGTGCTGGTCAGTGTGCAGGTGTGGTGGGCTCTCCTGCTTCCGGTCCTCGGCTTGATAACCCAGGAATGGTCATGATGCCTTCTTTGAGTCCCTGTAGCCTCCATCGCTACATGGTATTACCCGATTAGGTTGGGAAGGGTAGGAGAGGGGAGCCCTACAAAGCCAAAGCACATGAGACCTTGGATTTGCTATAGTTTCTGGAGGTTTTATTGCCCTGCTGGCATGGCTCAGTGGTTGAGTGTCAACCTATGAACCAGGTGGTCACAGTTTTATTAAGCAAGATTTTAAAATACATATATATATTTTATTGATTTCAGAGAGGAAGGGAGAGGGGGAGAGAGAAACTTCAATGATGGAGAATCATCAATCGGCTGCTTCCTGCATGCCCCCCCCCCCCCCCCCCCCCTAAGGATTGAGCCAGCAACCCAGGCATGTGCCCCTACCGGGAATTGAACTGTGACCTCCTGGTTCATAGGTCCATGCTCAACCACTGGGCCACACCAACTGGGCTTAATATGCAAAATTTTAAACATACACAGAGGTAGGGAGAGCGGTGCTGTGATGCCCACGTGCCCATCATCCAGCTGCAAGAGCCATCAGCGCATCTATTCTTGTTTGAGGTGTCTTCCCGCTTCTGATTATTTTTAAGCAAATTCAAGATGTTGCTTTGTTTATAGTATATGTATTTATACTTCAGGACGTAGCTCTAAAAGATAAGTCTTTTGGAAAACATTGCCACAATATCATGATTCCTAAAAACCGAGTAATCCCTTCATTATCATCGAATAAGCAATTCGGGTTCAGATTCCCCCAACTGTCTCACAGTTTTTTTTTTAAAAACAGTTGGCTTGTGTGAAGCAAGATCCAAACAAGGTTTACACATTGCAGTTGGTTGGTCTATTTCTAAAGTCTCTTTCTTTTTTAGAAGACATTTTTATTAAAGTATACTATAGAGAGAGGCGTGCACACATCCTTAAGTGTACAGCGCAGTGGGTTTTCTCCTGCGAAGCCACCACACATGTCATGAGATAGAACGTGACCAGGGCCCCTGTGGTGCCTGACTGTAGCTTTAATTTGCATCACTCCAATGGCTAATGATGTTGAGCCAGTTTAAGATATATTTGGGGGGCCCTGTGGATATTTTTGATGAAGAACCTTTTCAAGTCTTTTGCTCCGCCCCCTTTTTCTTAATGATTTGTGGCAGCCTTCATACCTGCCAGAGATGAGCCCGGTGTTGGAGACACCGACTGCAGATTTCTCCTCCCACTGCGTGGCTTGCTTTCACTCCCTTAATGGTGTCTCGATGAGCAGAAGTTCTTAATGAAATCCGGTTCGTCAGCTGTTCCCTTTATGGTTTGTGCTTTTTGTGTCCTACTTTAGAAGTCATTTCCTGTCCTCAAGGGCAGGAAGATACTCTGCTTACTTACCCCCTGGAAGTTTCAAGGTTTTGCCTTCCCAATTTATGTCTGCACTCCTTCTAGAATTTCGTTGTGTGATGGTTGTGAGATAGGGGCCAAGGGTCATTCGTTTTTCCATGAGGATATCCAGATAACCCAGAACCATTAGAAACATCACCCTTTCCCCTTTGCCCCACAGGGTAGCGTTCTCATAAAGGAGAGGACTGTACATGTGTGCGTCTGTTTCTAAACTCTTTGTTCTGTTGGCATAGCTGTGTTTCTTTATGCTTCAATTGACAAAGGTTGGTGTTAATACCATACTGGCTTAGATGCTGGGATTTTATAAGTTTTGCCATCTGGTATTGTAAATCTTTCAACTCCGTTTTTCTTCTTCAAGATCATCTTGGCTATTCCTGTCCCTTTGCATTTCATAGAAAAAAATAGAATTATCTTGTCAGTCTCCACAAAAAAGTGCTGAGATTTTGACTGGGATTGAAAAATATCTATAGATTTTGGGGAGAACAAATAGCTTTATGATATTGAATCTTTGTGTCTAGAACTATGGCATATTTCTCCATTTATATAGGTCTTCTTCAAATTTTCTTGGTAATGTTTCTTGATTTTTCTGGATAGGTCTTGTACACCTTTTGTTAGATTAATTTTTATGTATTCGATGTTTTTGATGCTAATGTAAATGGTATTATGTTTAAAATTTCATTTGCTTCTCTCTGTCCTAATATTAAGACTATTGACAGGTACTTCATCATCAAAGATAAATTAAAATTTCATAGCAGAACTATCCTTTAGTCCTGGATTTTTCAGTCTTGAACGTTTTTACAGTTTATACTTGCTTTCCACTTCCACGAAGTTGAACACCACAGCTGGTCGTTCGCTCTTTTAAAGGATCAGATGTGAGCTCTCCTTTCCGACGACCAGAGGCCACAGCAGGGCAGTGGTAGGAGGAATCACCGCTTACACTTACTGGGTGCTTGCTCTGTGCTAGATTCTAGTCGAACTGCTTCATAAATACTAACTTATTTAATCATCACAGCTACCCCGTGAGGCAGGTTAGATAACGTCCTTATCTTACAAGGGCGGCAACTGAGGCTCAGAGAGGCTGGATAACGTGCCCCAGGTCACACAGCTTACATCTGGCACGTCCAGGACTCAAACCCAACCGGCAGGCACCAGAGCCCAGGTTCTTTTTTTTTTTAAATTGATTTCGGAGGGGTAGAAACATCAGTGATGAGAGAGAATCACCAATTGGCGGCCTCCTACACACCCCACACTGGGGATCGAGCCCACAACCCTGGCATGTGTCCCTGACTGGAATCGAACCTGGGACCCTTCAGTCCACAGGCCAACTCTCTGTCCACTGAGCCAAGCCAGCCAGGGCCCAGGCTCTTAACGTAGCCTTTTGGGTGGTAGCAGCAGATGAGGGCTAGCGTAGGAGGGAAGGAGGAAACTGGGGGTCCCTGCAGGGCATCTGGTCAGAGAGCCAGCTGTCTACATGCTTTTCAGCCCTGGTTGGGTCCCCTTTGTGGACTGTGAGAAATACCTTGGGGTTGGGGTGGAGGGTGCTGTAGAGGGGGCTGGGGTCTAACTTAGCAGTGATGGTCAAGAGAAGTGAACCATAGGTAAGGTCATCCGAATTTGATCTCCTGATCAGATTTGCAGACTGAAGAAATAGTCCATTGAGTTGCTTTTCAATTTCATCACCTGAAAATTTCCTGGGAGTAAGTGGAATCATGCCTGGTGGTCTGTTCTTCCTCTGAGGCGCAGGCACATCTATATTTAGACCAATAGTCATGCTTCTGTGTGATGGATCAGTGCGTGTCTCCAAAAATGGCCGTGCCTCGAAATAACATGTGCGCATCTTTATGAACGAACAGAGGAGTCGTCCCCACAGTGGCCCTGATGCACGCACTCAGAGGGACTTCCCTACAGGTGTACTCATGAGGCAGGTAAACGAACACGGTGCTAGGACCACAGCCAGCCACTTGGGCATGTGTCCCTGAGCCCAAGGAAGCAAGCAGGCTCAGACAGAAGGAATGTAGGGCTTCCCAGGCCCAAAGCATGAGAACCATGGATTTGGATAACACAAACCTCAAGCTGGGATTTCCTTTAACCTCGTCCTTTCTCTCACCTCCCACCTTTTGTGTGTCACTCTGCTCCATTGATTCCGCCCTTTAAATAGCTTTCACATCTTTCTCCATTGCCAGGAATCGCTGGGATCCTCGATGTGTTGTTTTTACCTGATTGGACAACAGCCTCCTGAGTGGTTGGTTCTTTAATTAATTGCCTTCACTGGTGCCAAAGTTATCTTTATGAAACATAAATCCGTCGTATCGCTTTCCTGCTTAAACTGATCTCAGTGGCTCCCATTGCTTAGAGCAGTGGTTCTCAACCTTCCTAACGCCGCGACCCTTTAATACAGTTCCTCATGTTGTGGTGACCCCCAATTTCATTGTTACAAATTGAACATCATTAAAGCATAGTGATCAATCACAAAAACAATATGTCATTATATATGTGGTTTCCGATGGTCTTAGGCGACTCCTGTGAAAGGGTCGTTCGACCCCCAAAAGGTTGAGAACCGCTGGCTTAGAGGGTTAAAAATCAAATGCCCAGAGACTGGTCTATGAGGTTCCTTAACTGGCCCATCCATGCTCCTTCGCGTCCCCATCTCCCTCAGCCCTTCACCCACCGTGGCACACCTGTGGCTCCCGGGCCTGTGGTCTGCTCTCAGCCGTGGTGCTCTTGTTGCGATGTTTCTCAACAATGTGCCTTCCCTGCCGCCCCAATCCTCACCTTGGCCCTTTTGGCCACCTCTTAGCTTTCCTTACAGAGCATCCTCATACTCATCATGCCTGTCTCCCTTGGTAGAATGTAGAGCCCCGGAAGGAGGGTCTTATTCCCTATTATTTCCCAGGGCACCATAGGCACTTCACAGTTACTTGCTGGATGGATTCTTCCTTCCTTCCATCCATCCATCCATCCTTTCAACTAATATTAATACTCGCTATATTCAAGTCACTCTTTTACCTGCTAGATATACGCAGTGAACAAGACGCATCATTTGTATTTCCACTGAGCTTATATGCTAGTGAGAGAAGATAGGCAATAAAGAGATAAAGAAGCAGGACATATATCAGATAGTGTGGATGCTAGGCTGAGAGTTAAAGCAGAGTTATGCAACCCAGAATGCATGGGTAACTTGTTTGGTGGCCAGAGAGGGCCTCTCTGAGGGGCACCCCGGAGGCTGCGAGCTGCAGGAGCGACCCTTGTGAAGATCAGGGGCCAGAGCATTCCAGGCAGCAGGCAGAGGCCACAAAAGCCTCAGGGTAAGAATCAACTGACTTAGAATAAACAGTGGTTACCTAAAGCCAAGTTACAGGGAAGGAAATGCCTCTAAGACAGAACCGAAGAGATAGATTATGGCTGGTTTTGGAGTCAAAGGTAATTCCTTTGTAACACATACTGGAGCCCTGGCCCGTGTGGCTCAGTTGGTTGGAGCATCCGTCTGTACACCAAAAGGGGGCAGGTTCGATTCCTGGTCAGGGCACATGCGTGAGGCAGCTGAGAGATGTTTCTCTCTCACATCAATGTTTCTCTCTCCCTCTCTCCCTCCCCCTTCCTCTCTCCAAAATCAACAAAATAATAAGCAAAAAACACACCTACAGGCTTCTTATTCAATGGCAAAATAAAAAGGCCCCGTTGTTCACAGCTGATGCACAAGAGCGGTTAGGAGTGTAGGCGCCGACTACCCTTCCCCACTCCACTGGGCCCAGCTCTGTCGGGACGGCCTGTGTGAGAAGCGGCCCAGGTAGAGTTCCCTTGGCTTTCTGTTCTTCGTGCCTTCAGTTTGCCCAAGCCACACAGTTACAGCCACAAGAATGCGAACCCTTTTCTGTCCTCTGAAATGTGCCTATTTTTAACCTTTACAGTGGGAAAAAGCCCTTCATTTACCTATCGTTCATTATTTCCCAGCTTAATATTTTTTATTTTTTTATTCCCTTCCTGTGCCCCCCCTCGCTCTCCCCCTCCCCCTTCTCCGGGGGAAAAGGTGCCGTATCAGAAATCCTGTGTGTGCTTTGGTGCCGGGTGAGCCGTGTGCACACACGGGCCATGGCCAGGGTTATGTAACAAGAGCTGTCCTGAGTGCAGTTGGCTCATGCGGAAGGCCATGCTGTGGCAACTACAGATCTCACTGCAGGTAGCTGAGGGTGGACTCGCAAAGCAGGAATCCCGGCTCAGGGCAACTTGTTGGCCAGCTTTGTTTCCTGACTCAGACTCTTCCTTCGAAACCCCAGGTGTGGGTTCAAAAGATCCAAGAGCGTTCCGGTTCATAGACAAGCGATCCCTGCCACAGTCACGGGAGATACACAATTTTTATTTTCTCCAGTGGGTGGGGGGGTGGGGGGCAGCTATCACAGAGGAGAGCTGGCCTGATAGGAGTGTTCATATTCTTGTGGTTATGTCAACCAACTGGCTTGGCCACACCAAGGCCATGTCTAGACAATGTAATAAACCCTTCTATGGCACAACGATCTGTTTTTTGTTTTTCCTTCTAATGATTCTGGTTATTCTTGTGAGAGTTGACCATCTAGAAAACTTATTTAATTATGCAGTATAATAATTTAGGAGTGAACAGAACTTTAAAAAAGTATTTTCATTGATTTCAGAGAGAAAGGGAGAGGGAGAGAGAGAGAGAAACATCAATGATGAAAGAGAATAATTGATCAGCTGCCTCCTGCACACCCCCTACTGGGGATCGAGCACGCAACCTGGGCATGTGCTCTTGGCTGGAATCGAACCTGGGACCCTTCAGTCCGCAGGCTGATGCTCTATCCACTGAGCTACACCGCTAGGGCATGGCTTCTACCTTTATACAGGTTATGTGCTCTCCAGTTCACCACAGTCCCCTCTATTCCCTTTTGCCTCCCAAACATTGAGGTTGAGTGTCAGCTTGCCATTTATGGTCAAACTTGTGCTGTTGTATTTCAGATCGTAGAATTAAGAGGACAGTGAGCTAAAAAGCCAAGTGTTTCAGGGCCAAAAGAATACAGCTCAAGATGATACTAGAAAACAAATCTATTTGGCACCTGAAAGGCACTGGAAGTTGTAACTCTTGTTCTAAACTAATACCATCATCAGAGGAACTTTGGATACATCTTTTCACTGTGAGGTTGCGTTATACCCTTGACAAGATTTGAAAGGAGATTGTTATAGTGTGGAGCTGAGACAAAGAGAATACAGTACATGGGACCCTTCTTTCCCTTTCCCCATACAAAGCTATGAAAAGTGAAATCCGTTTGTTTAGCCACCGAGTCCCAAAGATGGTGCAGTTAGAACGCGTCGTATTGACTTTCGGCAGGATTACCTTGAACCTTTCTACTGTGATCTGGTCATCATCCTAGCAGCAGAGCCTCTGGGGAAGTCAGAACGGAGGTTCCTCTGCCATTCGCTGAGCTAACAGTGACATTGCTGAAAGGAAATGCACTATATTATTCTGAGACATAAGTTACCAACACCCAAAATGGACCACAGTCATGGCTCCTCGAATAAAAGATGCCATGCTTAATCTACCCAAATATTGTACTATTTACAAGCTCATTTCTACTTGTGAAATTTTTTCTGGTCTCTGCTTCTAGCTACTACCCAACTAATATTTCTAACATTTCCACTCGACCAACTAATACTTCTTTGGCGACGCCAGATGCTCCAGGAGACTCCATAAAAGTTAAAAAATAATTCAGCTATGTTGCGTGGGACATAATTGAAGGGTCATGAACCATCTGGAGAGCAGGAGAACCAGTTCCCTCTTGTTCCTATTGGCTCAGTCTGTTGACTGCCCCGGTGCCAGTCCCTGGAGCCTGGCTGCAGGCCTGGCGAGGAATGTGGCCTCTGGAGTTTCGGCAGGTACAGCGTTCGTCACGGCCTCAGAAGCTGCTTGGCCGCCGGTCAGGAAGGCTGCCTTGATGGGAGGGGTAATGACAGGCCGTGACCTCTGAGTCTTAGCGTGGCCTTGCTCTGGGCCCAGACTCATCGCGTTCAGGAAGCTGTTCCTTTCTGTGTGTCCACCATTTCCTTACTCGCTTGTTGGAAGGGAAACAGCCTCGGGTGCTGATGAGAAGGGCTTTGAAGGTAGAGTCTCTAGTACAGGGGTGGGGAACCTTTTCTCTGCCCAGGGCCACTTGGACATTTATAACATCGTTCGCGGGCCATACAAAATTATCAGCTTAGAAATGAGCCTGCTATATTTGGCCAGACAGTTCATTAACTCACCCCTAATGCCTTGGCAGGGCCTTAGACTGCCTGAGGGCCGACGTTCCCCACCCCTGCTCTAGAAGGAGTGCGTAGAGGGCGGAGTCATTGTCATTAGGATACCAGACACATGGCAAAGCCAACCTAACCGCCCTGCCTCCTCTCTGACTCACCTACCAACGTATGATTAAGCTGGAGGGGCGGTGGCAAGCAGGTATTACATTGAGGGTGTGTGTGGGTGGGGCGGGGGGGAGGGCCGAATCCTCTCCTTCCCATTCCTGTGGCCCCATTGGTTGCTCCTTTTCTAGAGGACCTAGAAGCCTGGGGGGCGTGGCGAGCGGGGCAGGCGGGCTGAGAGTTGTAGCAAGATACACCTTGACTGGTGAAGTATGTCTTGAACTTGGGAAACCCTTGTCATCCAAGTGGCCTAATGCAGTAGGACTTGGGATGATAGATCACAAGACTTCTCAGGGGCTCGGGAAGCTCTTTGACTTACTGGGAACCTAGCGAGTCCAGGATTTTACCGGAGTCACCAAACAGTGACCTCCGTGCCCTGAGGGCAGGCCCATCATGAACCCGCCCTCCTCCAGGGGGAAGCCCAAGCAGGCGGGCGTGGAGCGCCATGGCTCCCACTCTTGGCTCAGCCCGGCCTTCCTCAGGGGGAGCAAGCCCTGTGAAGCAGTGAGGGGCGCAGTGTGGTTAGCACTATGGGAGGTCCTGTGTTCTGTGTGCTCCTGACCTCATGGCATATGGAGGAGGGTAATGGGAAGAACCTCGTTGCCATACCAGTGCGGGCCACATCAAAGCAAGTTGTTACACCCGTCGCGGTCAATTAACACGGCCCCAATATAAACATTGTTTTATCCCTCGTTATTTTTAAAGGAAGCATCTGGCTTCTATGTTATGTTTGGAACATCAAACATAATGCCCGGTCATATTGGAATATGAGTACTACCTATGTTTCAATAATACCTGGCAGTTTTATTACGCCTGTGGCCCCACAGGTGTGTCATTTCACATTATGCACACAGCATCGAAGGTGCAGAGTGACTTAAATAATTACTGTTGCTTCATGTGGCCTATGTAAGATGTACCAGTTTAGCAGATGAGGTCATTCAAGTCACATAAAAAGGTCACCTTCATGTGCCTGTCAGAATTCGTGGAAATGGCAGGACTAGACTAGTATTTCTCTGTCAGTAACACTGTCCATGAGATGTTGAACTCTTTCCTGTCGCCTCCCCGTTCCTGCCGCCACCTCCTGCCACTCTCCATGGGCTCGGCATTGTGAGCACAGTCAAGTTCCACCCATGGGAAGCCCCGAAGCCCCAGTATGTAGGGGGTCTGCACCCTGTCTGACCCCTTCTCTAGGCCCACGGCCGGAACTGGGATGTGGGCCCAGGAACAGCCTTGACCAGCGATTTTCAACTTTATAAACTAATTATTAAAATCCGGAGGCACACCAAAAATATCTATATTTTTGCCGATCTGACAAAAATAGGTGTAATTTTGATTCATTCACATCGGACGACTATTACTGTGTTGGCTATTGGTGACTTTTTAATTTGACAACCTAAGGTAGGGGTGGGGAACCTTTTTTTCTGCCACGGCCATTTGGATAGTTTTAACATCATTTGCGGGCCATACACAGTGAGCAACTTAAAAAGGAACCTGCTGTATTTGGTCAGGCATTTAATTAACTCACCCCTAATGCCTTGGCAGGGCCAGACCCAGTGATTTCTCGGGCCTTATATGGCCCGAGGGCTGGACGTTCCTCACCCTTGGTCTAAGGCCGTGGTCGACAAACTGTGGCTCGAGAGCCACAGGCGGCTCTTTGGCCCCTTGAGTGTGGCTCTTCCTAAGCCTTAGGAGTACCCTAATTAAGTTAATAACAATGTACCTACCTATATAGTTTAAGTTAAAAAAATTTGGCTCTCAAAAGAAGTTTCAATCGTTATACTGTTGATATTTGGCTCTGTTGACTAATGAGTTTGCCGACCACTGGTCTAAGGGAAGCCAGGACCAGAGAGTCAGGTACTGCATGTCTGAGAGACTCTTGCGGCATGCTGGTTGGAAATGGCCATCCCAGACAATGCCGACTGGGACTTGTGGCAAGCGTTCTCCTTTCTCTTGGACACTCCGCAGCTGTGCCCTCCCAGGGAAGAGTTTGCTCATTCTGCAGCCAAGGCCATTGTCCCCTCCTTGCACAAGTCTGTGCCGTAAGTGCTTCAGCATTCCCCTTTCTGCCGGGACAGATGTTGGTGATTCAAGAAGACATAAGACAAGGCTTGCCATGGGCGTCTCCCGGAGTCCTCCCCAGGCCTCCGCGGTGCCAGCCGGGCCGCCCTCCCGTGCTCAGCCCTGGGAGGCAGCCTGAAATTGTGATGTCAGACGCTCCACCCCCGGCTCCCAAGCATGGAGGGCAAATGGTTTCTGGGTCAGCAGCTCTAGGCGACAGCCGGGTCGGGCCTGGTAGAGGAAGTACGGGCCAGGAGCTCAGACTGGAAGTGAGTAAGAGACTCTGAAGTTAAAGGCTAATTAGGAAGAGCTCCTCATACAGAACTGGTTTTCCTTTTGTAAACACGGATGGCCATGGCTGACCCTCCTCTTGTGTGTGTCCTCCTCTTGTGTGCACCCCTCCTTCTGGGATCCTCACTGAGGAGAGGGGAGGGGCGTCTGGCTTCCAGAAGTACCCTCGCAGCTATGGGAGGACTGACTGCCCAGCCCTTTCTCCATTTCACAGAGCTGCTCTGAAGATCAAAGGGCACCCAGCCGAATGGGAATCCGTGATCTGAGAATTTAGTATTTTTTCCTACAGATTCCCTTACTCCCTCCCCTCAACTCCAAGTCGACAAAATATTGGGCCAAAGGTCCAAGTAGTCCTGTGTAGGGAGGCATCTCGCCACCTCCTTCCAGCCAGGTACTTTTCCCTTCCTGTAACTTTCCAGTTGTCATTTGGGGAATACTATTGGTAACTCTGCCACCTGGTGGTCATTCCAAAAACTGCACCCTGGGAGGATTGCATGTCCACTGTTACCATTTTTAGTTGCTTTAGTTTTCCCACTTCCATTTTCAATGTACAGGTAAATAAGATGTGATTTGTACATTAGTTTTTACTATTAAGTTACTTATTATTTATTATTTATTTGTTTATTTATTTTAGAGAGAGAGAGTAAGGGAAAGAGAAGGAGGGAGGGAAGGAGAGTGGGAGAGAGAGAGAGAAAGAGAAACATCGATTTGCTGTTGCTCTTATTTATGCATTCATTGATTGATTCTTGTATGTGCCCTGACTGGGGATGGAACCCACAGCCTTGGTGTATCCCGACAACGCTCTAACCAACTGAGTGGCCCAGCCAGGGCAAGTGAGTTATTTTTAAGTAAAATACTTGCGAATACATTCAGCAGAACACACTGGGATAGAACATTTCTATGACGATATACCAGAAACTGTATGGTATGATGTGATGCTTAGGGAGTGTAGTTAGGAGTGGGGAGGAAGGGACTTAGTTTACGTGATACCCTTTAGTTCTCTCTGAAATCTATAATGAACAGGAAGGATGTATCGCTCTAATAATTGTAGCTGAAGTTCCCCACTCGGAAGGAGGCCCAGAAGTCTAGAATATTCCTCCCCAGGGCTCCCACCCTCTCCTGGCTTTGTGTCCGGGTACCTCTAGAGCTCCTGGGTGTTCCCAGGGAGTGGAGTCCATAGGACTCACTTTGATCTTGTTTGCGGATGGTGGCAGCCGAGAGGAAGCTGGTCGGGGGAGTGTGACCAAAGCCAGAGAATTCCCAACTCCCTTGGTGGTCCTGGTAGCGAAGGCAGCAGCCCTCCTGTTGGGAGTGGGCTGCCCCCTTCCCAAGGCCATGCTCAGTGGAGGGGCTCCCGCTGGAGAGCCAGCCACACGTTCAAGTTTCTGAGGCCTCACAGGTGTGAGGCCGCCAGGAGCCGAGTCTCACAAGACATGGTGAGGCCACTCGGGGTGCGGGTGTGAGGCAGATGCTCCCCAGCTTCTCACATCAGAGAGCAGGGCTGGGGCGGATGTGGCCGCAGCTGGCTGGCGGGAGAGCCAGGGCTGAGGCAAGCAGCCATCGTCCGACTACCTCCTCTATGCCTCTTGCTGTCTGATACCGACATTTCTTTGCTCTGCTGGACAGACCTCCCACTGCGTCCCCCTGACTGCCCTTGATGGGGACATACCTACTTTTTTTCTTTTTTTTAAATAAGTCATTTTATTTATTTATTTATTTAATGTTAAAAAATATATTTTATTGATTTTTTTACAGAGAGGAAGGGAGAGGGGATAGAGAGTTAGAAACATCGATGAGAGAGAAACATCGATCAGCTGCCTCTTGCGCAACTCCTGGGGATGTGCCCACAACCAATGTACATGCCCTTGGCCGGAATCGAACCTGTGACCCTTCAGTCCGCAGGCTGACGCTCTATCCACTGAGCCAAACCTACTTTAATGGACTTGCTGGGCATAACCACTCTGCAAGCATGTGCTCAGGAACAGTGAACACTCCTCTTCCTTGACTGCACCCATTCACACACGCACCACCTGGAAGCCCGGGGTGGCTGGGTGGCCTCGGAGGAAGATGGGCCGGTTGGTGCACAGGGAGGGAGGCCCTGCCTGCACTTGTACTGCAGTCCTGAGGGTAGGACCAGCACACAGGGGCGGACCTCTTCCAGAGCAGCTCATCAGGCTAAGAAAATCTTAGCACCACAGTCAGCGATTGGTCCTTACAGCAGAGGACGGTCCAGCCCCAGCGGTCAGCCCCTGTAGAGATACCCAGCTGTTCTGGCACTGCTTGTCGAAAAGACAGCTGGACCGCCTTGGTGCCTTGGTTAAAAATTAGTTGTCCAGGTATGTCCGGATCTATTTCCGGGTTCTCTGTTTTGTCCCACATATCTGTTTGCCTTATTTACACAAACCGCACTGTTTTGATTCCTATAGCCTTTACATAAATCTTGAAGTCCGGGGCGAGTTCTCCAACTTTGTGTTTTTTTTCAGAGTTGTTTCGGGTGTTCTAACTTCGTTGGATTCTCACGTAACTTTAAAATCAGCTTAGTCCCTGGCTGGTTTGGCTCAGTAGATAGAGCGTTGGCCCTCGGACTGAAGGGTCCCAGGTTCGATTCCGGTCAAGGTCATCTGCCTCGGCTGCAGACTTGATCCCCGGCCCTGGTCAGGCAACCAATCAATGTGTTTCTCTCAAAAATCAGCTCATCAATTTCTCAGAAAGCGCCACTTGGATTTTCATTGGGATTGCATTGACTCTACAGAACAGTTTGGGGAGGAGAATTGACTTCTTAGCAATATTGAGTTTTATCACCCAGGAACATGTATGTTTCCCCCCTTTTCTTATCTTCTTTAATTTCTTTCAGCCTTATTTTGTGGTTTAGAGTGTATCTGGTTTTCATATCTTTTGTCAGATTTATTCCTACCGTTTTATATTTTTTGATTGTAAATAGTATTGTGTTTTAAAATTCAAATTTCTGATTTTGTGTTGCTAGTATTCAGAAATACAGTTGATTTGTCATAGACCTAGTATTCTGCAGACTTACTAAACTCACTTATTCTAGCAGCTTTAGAGTAGGTTCTGTTGCATTTTCTGCTTTCAGTGATGGCGAACCTATGACACGCGCGTCAGAGGTGACACGCGAACTCATTTTTTTGGTTGATTTTTCCTTGTTAAATGGCATTGAAATATATAAAATAAATATCAAAAATATAAGTCTTTGTTTTACTATGGTTGCAAATATCAAAAAATTTCTATATGTGACACGGCACCAGAGTTAAGTTAGGGTTTTTCAAAATGCCGACACGCCGAGCTCAAAAGGTTCGCCATCACTGGCTTAGATATTCATATTGTCTGTGAATAAAGACAACCTGATGTTTCCTCTCCTATCTGGATGCCTCTTATTTCTCGTTCCTGCGTGACTGGCAGCTCTCGTACCGTGTTGAACGGAAGTTATGAGAGAACATCCTCGTGCTGTTCCTGGTCATAGGGACGCACTGGGTCTCCAGCTGTGAAGCATGATGTGGCTGTGGGTTTCTCACAGGTGCCCTTGACCCCTCCTTGGATGCTTTCTCCCCCCTGCCGCCTCCCTTCCCCTGGGAGTGTGTACAAACCGATCAGCAATGCTTAGTGAATAAAAGCAAGCTGGCATAATGTAGTGAGAGGCGTCCCATAGAATCCCGGCCCTACCACTGCTTGGTGAGGCTTTTCCAAAGTTGCTAAACCTCTTGGAGGTTCAGTGTCATCGTCTGTAAATTGAGTAACACCCGCCTCCAGGATGATTGTTAGGATTAGAAATAATGCAACTGCAGTGCTTAGCACAGCACCTGCGCACAGTAGTAACTCAATAAACGGCAGCTATTGTGACGATGACAGATGCCGCGCAGCTGAGAAATGGAGAGCAGAGGGTGTTGTCCCCGGCTGACTGAGGAAGCAGGCTCCGGAGAGACCAAAGTCCCGACTAAAGTCACTCGAAGAGCCACTGACAGGTCCATAACCCAACTCACGAAAGCCACTTCCGGGACTCGGGGGCTCCTGCCAACACTCGACAATCTGATTTCTGCTTCTGTCTTTACGGGGATGCTCTTTCGTAACAGAAACAAGCCATTTCCAGCAGCTCCTTTCCAGAGGATTGACGAAGCTCACGATTCCAGGCATCACGTTTGTGCCTACAGCCATGTCCTCGCACCCACAGTAACAGGAAATGTGCGTATCAGACCAGTCCATCTCTGCTGGGCATTTGGCTGGTTTGTTTGTGGGCAGGCGGGTTCTCTGGACCACTGGCTGCTAGTGGATAGTTTGTGACACAGACTGAGAGCAGTGCTTCTGGTCTTACACAGACGGAAAGGATTGTTAGGCGTCTCTGTCTCTGTGTATCTGTCCCTGTGTGTCTCTCTCTCTATTTCTGTCTTTCTGACTCTCTCTGCCTCCTTGTCTCTCTTACACACACACACACACACACACACACACACACGTCATCCTTTTGCTCTTCTATTTTCTGGGTTCTGGAGAGGTATGCATATCTCCGTGTATTTTTCCCAAAGTGGAGAAATGACCTTTCTCCGATGCCTCCGCCACCCCAATATTTTACCGAAGTACCAACATGTGTCCTGGTTAATCATCTGTGGGTGTCTAGATGACATAAGTTATGCCTCAAAGCTACAGGCAACTTCAAGCAAAAATAGTGAAAATTGCATAGCAGAGGCTCCCCACCCCGCTGTGCTCTAAAATGAACAAAGTTAGGGGAGGAAAGGACTGTTGGAAGGAGCTCTGAAAAGATACTTGTAACATCGCCAGCTGATAGGAGACCCCTTCTCACTGGATTCACAACTCGACTTCTCCTTTTAGCAGGGGTCGTTCTAAGCCAGTAAAACCAGATCAGGATCAGCTGCCCCACAAAGAGTGGGCATCAGAAGCCATTGGAAACTCTTTTTTTCTTCAGAAAGAAGCAATGGGGCGTCCTCCTCGTATCTTTATCAAACTCTTGTTCCTTCGTTAAGGACAGTAACTAAGGCATCTTCATGTCTCTAGTACCTCTCATTGTGCTCTACAGGCAGCAGGCTCTTGGTAAAAACGATTTTGGATGCTAAATGTGTAAATAGGTATTATTTGAGGATCTCCTATGCAGCCTAACTTGGTTAGTTGCTGTGTGGACTGACTACTAAAGAGAGTTATAACTCAGGATTCCCTGCTTTCATTGACTTTCCAATCTAGAGAAGGACATAGCAATTTTGAGCAATATTTGGCCATTATTGCTACAAACATTTTGTCTGCTTTTTTTATTTTGCTTCTCTTCCTGGAATTCCAATTGTATACATGTCAAGTCTTTATATATTGTCCCACAGGTTCCTGAAGCCCTGTTAATTTAAGACCTTGTGTTCTCTGCTCTTCAGATTAATCTTTTAATTTGTCTTTAAGTTCACTGACTCTTTCTTCTGTCACCTCCATTCTGTTGTTAAACCCATCCAGTGATTTTTTTTGCTTAACATTTCAGATATATATTTTTTTCAGTTCTAGAATTTCTATTTAGTTCTTTTTTATAGTTTCTGTTTACCTGCTGAAACTTTCTATTTTTTCATTCATTACAAGCATATTTTCCTTTATGTTGTTAATCTTAAGTATAATATTGTTTTATAACCTTGTCTGCTGATTCCACAATGTTAATTATTTCAGGGTTGACCTTCATTGATTTAATTTTTTCTTGAATATAGGTAAGGTCTTCTTGCTTCATTGAATGTTACATAATTTTGAACTGTATCCTGGACATTGTGAATAATATGTTGTTGCGATTTTCAATTCCACTGTTCCTGTGAAGAGTATTTTTTATTTTTTTTATAGTAGGCAAGTGAAAAAAACAGTAGGCAGTTAACTTGGCTGAATTCAAACCATAAGCTTTGTCTTTTCTGCTGCCAACGATAGCTCAAATTTCTGCTCAGTTTCTTTGTTCTTAGCTGGACTTCTTGAAGTCTGCCTAACACATGTGTGGTGCTGGCATCAGCCAGAGGTTTGGGCAAAATTTACACACGCAGTTTGGGCCTCCTCCTTTCTGCCTCTCTACTTTTTAGGACTTCCCCTTTTACTTTCCAGCAGTTGTATTTCCTCAAACTCTGTCCTGTGGTTCTTCAAGCCAGTAAGACTGTAGGTTTTCTTTCTGACTCCTGGCTGCCTTGCACAGTGCAATTGGAGGTCTTCCCTCAGGATAAAAGCCATAACAAATGGAAAATTCACCCAGCGCTTTTTACTTCCAAATGTTGACTCCCTTCCAGTATCTGCCTGTTTTGGTTGTTCTCCAATGTCTTCAGATAGTTATTTTTATGTTTTATGTAGAGTTTCCAGTCTGCAAGAAGTGTGGTCCAACAGGAGCCATGTGGCCCTGACTAGGAGCAGGTATGTAGGACCAAAAAATAGGGACAAATAAGCAAGTTACTGCCAAAGAAAGACTCAGAGACATAAACATTTGGAAACGAAAAGGACTTTACTTATAATGAGGTTTGCAAGAGAGTCTAGGCTTTCGAAAGATGGGCTCATCAAATAAAATATGCAAACAGGTATTTAGAGTAAAAGAATGACCAAATAATTGAATTTACTGTCAGTGTGTTCGTGATGGAAAAACAGTACTTTTCTTGCATGATTTTCATATTTACAAAGGTTGAGAAGTATCTTCAGGCATTCAGAATGTAAAAATTAGGGATAGAGATGTTTTTGTTGGGGAGTCCGTAACCTACAGGAAAGGTTCAAGATTTTCATATTTTGGGGTTAGAATGAAACAGTGATCATGGTTTTTCACCCCACCCCGTCCCGGGCAAAGTAGACCCTCCTCCCTGACTGTTGGGCTGGGATGTGCATCCCATAGTGACGGCTCAGCAGGTGTTAGTTGTATTTTCACAATCTGTCCTTCTGGCCAAGTCCCTCTCTAAGGTGCGGATTTGACCGCATGCATTGTTCTGAGGTTTTCTGATTCAATGGAATTCATTTGATATTTTTCTTTATTTACGTAGTATATAAGATATGTTAATATGCGAAGACATACTATTATATATTAATAAAACCAGAGCAGTTCTGGTTTAAGGGTTAACTTGTAAATCCTCTGCAGTTGTAATTTGCTTTTCTGTATCAGAATTATTTTATTACCTGTATCAGCTCATCTACTGAGCTAAGGAACAAGGACCATCTAATTTGCTTCTGTGAAGTTTGCCTGAGTAGCCTCTGAGAGTATCCTCTGAGACCCTCAGGTTTGTCATTTCCTGACCTGCTAGGAGATTCTTTATTTCCTGCTGATATCCTGTAAGCCATAGCATAGGTTCCCGGGCAGTTGTCTGGGAGTGGTATGCTGCAACTGGCTCATACTGGCCCACGAGAGCTGATTGTCAAATTTGCAGGAATTTTGTAAGCTGCTTGTTAAACATGGCCATTACTAGGAATTACACTTTATAACTTACAATTAAATGAATTATATTAGAATCTGTGGCAATAAATACTCAAAACTCATCACTTCTTAATTATTGCATGGTATTTTATTTTCACATATGCCCTTGAGGTTATTTATGTCTGTTGTATCTTTGTGGTAGAAATACTATATAATGGTGTGCTATTGGGTGTCTCTTCCCAGCTCCATGCTTAGTGATGTCATGTTGAAATTGGCTACAATGCGAGTATTTACACCACAGAAATTGGCAAATATTACAAAGCAGTGCTTCTTTTCTCTTGGGAGAGCTGGTTGTTAGATACTTACCAACACATTATTGTTTGTAGGCATTTCTCTTTAAATTACAAAGCGTAATCCTTGGTCCTAGTGGTAGCTTGTCATAACTAATGGTTTGTGTCTTGCTTATTGTGGCAAATTTTTATCCAATTTAATCTTATAGGAAAGAGGATGGATTTTTAAAAAATATATATATTTTATTGATTTTTTACAGAGAGGAAGGGAGAGGGATAGAGAGTTAGAAACATCGATGAGAGAGAAATATCGATCAGCTGCCTCCTGAACACTCCCTACTGGGGATGTGCCCGCAACCAAGGTACATGCCCTTGACCGGAATCGAACCTGGGACCCTTGAGTCCGCAGGCCGACGCTCTATCCACTGAGCCAAACTGGTTAGGGCAGAGGATGGATTTTTATAGAGCCTAAGTAAATAACTACATGATCATGAAAAATAAAGGAAGTTAGGAAAAGCATTTGGAATAATATTTAACCATTGTTACCAGTGTCTTGGGTAGTTTGTAGATAAAGTCTGTTAATATATTCTAAAGAATCACTACTTTAAGTTTTTCTTTAAATTTCCTAGTTTATAAAAAAAAAAATTCCCCCTCTCCCTGAATTCTAAGGAGGGATGTTGGAATAACATACCACTTACAGAAAGTCTCATTCCGGTTTATAAAAGTATGTGCAGTTAAACGGATGGTAGTGATAAAGGAGAAAGAAAAGGATATTTCCTTATGTACCTATTTGAAATAGACTATTAGTCACAGTTAAATAAATTCACTTAATCCCAGGAAATTAATTTTTAGTTTTGCCGATCTCGGGCTCAGCAGTCTGCTGTCATGAAGTCATCTGTCTTTGTGCTGGGAGTTCTGGAAATCCCGGCTGAGTCCTTTGATGCAGACGGGACAGGTGTCTGTGGAAATGATGTCAGTTCCGACTGGGAAGCCTGAACTCATGAGTGTGGTCATTGCAGTGTCAGTCGTTAGGAGCACCTGCTGCTAACTGGTGTTGATGGAATTTCTTTTTGAGGTTTCTCCACAAGTTTTTATTTTATTTCTGAGCTTAGAGCAGAGGACGTTAGGCAAGTATAGGACCAAGCAGACACTGTCATCAATGGCAACACTGAGTGACTTTGGCCATTTTATTACAAGGTCCAATACATAATGTCAGAATGGAGGAGCGTGAGCTAGCGGATCAGCGTGTAGGGTAAGTCAGTGGTTTCCCTGGAGAGTGAGAGGATCGACCCCAGGCCTTCACTTCATCCCACAAATTGGTGTGTTTTTTGTTTGTTTGTTTTCTTTTTAAAAAACCTTTATTGTTGAAAGTATTACATATGTCCACTTTTCCCCCACATCGACCCCATCCAGCAAAATGGTGTTTTATTTATGACCAGTTGACAGGGCTATTTTAAGCCTAGAAATAAAATCTTCCTTTTATTTTTTTAAAGGAATCAATTTGTTGAAAGTTATTTAATGAGTCTTTGTATATAAACTTGAAATTATGGGTAATGAAAGAGATTTGTGGGTGGATGACTGATTTGTGTAATAAAAATGCAGGAATTTTATATCGCAGAACATAAAGGAAGTGTACAAGCCTTTTTTTTTTTTTTTTGCCTTTAAAGTTATTCGGAGCAAACCAAAAAGTCAGGGAAACCTACCTGGGCTCTGAAAGGTGAAAGGTTTGCGTGCACGTGTGCGTGTGTGTGTGTGTGAGTGTGTGTGTGTGTGTGTTTATGTACATATTTTAGGGGTGTGTGGGGAGAACTGGATGCTTCTCTGAATGCCCCAAAGGCTCAAGGAAGGGGCGTGATTGTTTTTAGCAAAAATAATGAGAAGTAAACACCTGGGAAGGGTGGAGAAGGCAGGGGTAGTTTCCAGTGCAGAACAAAGCACAGAGGTGCCAGCGGCTCGTTTTGGCTTGTCCTGGGCACAAAAACTGCATCAGGAGTTGCACACAGACAGACAGAGTTCCTTTCTCATTTACCAGCATTTTTCTCCTTTACATCCCAATTTTGATTGGTTTTAGGGTTGTTCTAACTGTTACATTTAAAATGTATCTCAATGGGAAATATGAATGGTTTTAAAACCTTTGAAATACAGATTTACCCCAATTTAAAGGAAGTTCATCATGGGAAGATCCAGATTGATAGCATAATTGAATAATTGCTCAGCTTTTTAAATAAAGACTTATCACAGAATTCTTTCACTTTACATTTTTAGTTTTAGAAGCATCATTCCAGAAAGTTTGGAAAGGAAAATGATAAATATTCCATCACCCTAATGTGCCAC
This sequence comes from Myotis yumanensis, assembly GCF_028538775.1. Taxonomy (NCBI): domain Eukaryota; kingdom Metazoa; phylum Chordata; class Mammalia; order Chiroptera; family Vespertilionidae; genus Myotis; species Myotis yumanensis. The sequence goes on along the minus strand of NW_027223773.1, from coordinate 5,924,738 downwards.
ACACTATTATCATTTTTGATAAATTCTATTCCAAAAGTTTATTATATATATGATGTCTGTTATTTAAAATTTGTAATTGCAGTGTACACAACACTAGTTTGACTATGACTTTTTCTTCCTAACACCAAGTCATAAGAATTCTTTATGTTGCCATAAGTCCTTGCAGCCATAGTTTTGCTATTTGTTTAATGTGGAATTCCTTTAAATAGGAAGCCCCCTTAGTGCCTTTCGAATCTGGGACAGTTTACGAAACACAAAATGCACTCAGGTTTTCAGGAGCACAGCTATTGTGTTAAGTGAGAGAGAACCACGAAGAGGTTGAAGCGAAGACAGATTATCTCCTTGGTTAGTAGGGAGTGCTAAAGCAGTGCATCTTTTTTTCCAGGAAAGCAATCAACTCTTTATTTAGCTTCTCAACTGGGTGCCCGGATGAGTTGCAAAGTGTGTCACATGTGATTTGTGTCCATTTTAGTAAACATGCTGTAAATTGGGGGCGGGGGAGGGTGTGATTTGCTTTTTATCAGATATTGGAGATCATTCGGGTTGATCCCATCCCCTGGCACTGAGTGCTTTCCGGAGGGAGCCGGGTAACAAGGGTGGGACTAATGCTGCGGGTGGAGGTTGAGGTAAGGAGAGGGGGAAGGGAGAATGCAATTCCTTTCTCTCTCACGCCTGGAGGAGACGCCATAATTGCCCCTCCAATCTGCACAGGTCAGAGTTGCTTCATTAACACACTACTCTCTGCTTGCTTTTGGCACAGAACCAAAATGTTATGTAAATCAGCTACAGTGTTGCAGCATTTTATCACACAATGTACTTGAGTGTATTGATCTGATAAGAAGGGAAAATGTGGAATCAGATTAAGTAAAATCAGTAAGCATGTCTTTCAGTGTTTGAGTCTCAGAAGCCACCAGGGTCGGTTTCTCCATCTGCCTTGTCACAGATGTTGGGTCCAATGCAGTGGTAATAGAATTTCCGAATATATTAGCAGTGTTGGTATTTCATATCCTTTATTGATAAAGTTGACTTAAAGGACCTTGAAGTATTAGATCTTATATCCTTTTCAACAGGATTTTAAAAAATCAGAGCCCCTTGAAATGCTGTCTAGTGGGAGTGATTAGAACGAGCGAGTTCCGCTCACATCTCCGTGGCATGCCAGGTCCTCCCAGTTTATCCCTGTGTCCTCCCGTGCTCTCAGACCTCAGAGAACACTGTCTGACAGTCGTCAAGGTCATGTACTTTGATCCTCCTGCAGCCCCCATTTTGAAAGCAGAAAGGGGAGGATGAGAATAGATCAAGAGTAGTAACTGGTTTATCAAGTCCGCTGCCTGCCAATCCCTGTTTTTGAAACTGCATTCTTGCCAAACCTTTGCTTGTGGCTGAAGCAATGTGATAACCAGCTTAATGGCCCTGAATCCTGGTTTCTAGAGTTTAAGTCCCGTGGTCCTTTCAAGTGTCTTCTTGTAGCCACTCTATCCTGGAGAGCGCTCAGGGATTCTGTCTGTCCCAGTCATCACAAGGAAAAACAATTGGGGTAACCATGCGGTGAAGGATGTTAACTAGACGTACGACAAATTTGCAGGACAGACAAATAGCAAATTGTCAAGGTGTACCCCTGAAAGTAATAAAATGCCGCATGCCAGGTGTAGTTCAATTAATCGCTAAGCAAAACAAAACAAAACAAAAAACCAAATTGAATTCATTGGTTCATCATATACTTATTGCCTGGCTCAGTGTCAGGCTTTGTGCTAGGTGCTCCCAGTCAGCGTAGCCAGGGTCTCTGTAGACATTAACAAAGTGATCACTCTCCACGTGTACTGGTACTTTTGCGGCAACGGGGAGCGTTAATAGAAGCTGTGCCTGAGCAACCTGAGAGCACAGGAGAGAGGCGTTGCTGCTTCATGGGGCCTCCCTGAGCTGAGATCCGGGAGGAGCAGCATCAAGAGCGAAGAGCGGTTGTGCACGGGGGAGCAGAGCCCAGGGACATGGTGGGGAGCAGCATTCCAGTGGAGGGCTCGGCCCACGCGCATTCTCTGGCACAGGATGAGCAGAGTGAGTTCAAGGAAAGAAAAAAGGCCCGTGAGTCTGGAGGACAAAAGTGGAGTGGGAGGGGGAAAGGGAGATGATGTAGAGGAGAAAAATGGAGAATTTTAGTTTGCATTTAGTCAAGGTTAAGACGCTTATGAGATATTGGAGGTGGGGGAGTGGAGGGATACCAACAGGCAGGAGGATGTGCTCTGGTCATGTGGAGGGGGACACGGTCCGGGGAGTGAAAAGTTATTCAACATCTCGCGTAGTTCCAGCCCCTTGTCCTCCCAGCTGCGGGAGTTGGTTGATCTCTGATCTCCTGCCCCAACACAGTGGTTCCCGAGCAACGCCCTTCCCTTTGTCCCAGTATCTGGGGGTCTTCTGCTTATGGCCTCCTCTCTGGTGTCTCCTAGCATCTCCCCACTGACATCTACCTGCGGAGGAGGCCCTGCTGGCCCCTCAGCCGTGGGAGGGGGTGTGAGCGGAGGACTTTCCCATCTGCCATTCAGTGCTGCTGGCACACGGAATTAGGTGGCATGGTGGTCCCACAGCACAGTGAATCCACTAAAACCCACTGGCTTACATGCTTTAGGATGGCGATTTTTATGTGATGTGGATTGCATCCCGATATTTATTAGATGTAGGAATTAATCCGTTACACTGTGATGTGTTGATACCGTGAGTGACAGGAGCCGGGTCACGTTTCCTTGTGGCATTGCCTTCACCCCCCATCTCTCGAGTCAGAGAAGCTGTGCCCATCTCCCAAGATGACGCGCGTGATGATAGACAGCTGTATGGAGGCCTGTAAGCTTTCTTTGTTGTGATGGTTACAGCATGGTTCAGACCCCCCCTTATTTGATCCACACCTTCATGAAGCAGCTGCTGTGTGGGGCGCTGTTTGTCGAGGCCCTTCGAGAGAATCCTGGAATCCACAGGGCCACGGTGAAGGCGTGAGGGACCTCCCCGTTGCTGCCCCTGCAGCCCAGCCTGGTCCTGGGCAAAACGGAGCAGTGGGTGACATTGGTGCGTCTTCCCTGCCTCCCTGGCCTGGCCGTCTTTGGGTTATCCTTTCCCATCTCTCCCATCTGCTTCTCTCAAGTGATGTGTGTTTTCCAAAGTGAACGCATCTCATTAATCATATTCGGGCGTGAGTGGCCTGTTGAAGCTATATTTGTATCTTTCAGGAAGACCAACAACAACAGAAACAAACTCAGAGGATGCTGCTACCCCGTGGAAAGGGAGGGTGAGGAGAGGGAGGACTTATTTTGAAGCAGCGGGGCCTTCCAGGCATCCCCGAAATCACACCATCGGGGCCCCGCTGGTCTCCCTATCTCAAGGCCGGCCCTGCGTGGCCCGTGCTTTCGGGGCTGCACCATCTGGGAGAGAAACTCGGGCAGGGCCGCAGGTCCTTGCTCCCGAGGGAGAGGCTGACACAGAGGTGCCCGCAGAAGCAGCGCCCACTGCGGTGGGTGGAGGTGGCCGGGGTGTCGTTAGCAACAGGAGTGAATCACTGCTGGGCCAGCTGTGCTCTCTGACTCAGCTTGGAACTGGTCTGCTCACAGGAAGCCAGCAGCCAGCGGAGCGGAGAGCTCGCATGAAACTCCCCGACTTGGAAACCACGGGGTGTTTTCTAAGCTTCTGTCTCTAAAACAAGAGGGCGATCGAGGGGGGGCCGCTTCCCTGCCCTCTCTGGGCCGAGGGACCAGCTTGGTGCGGGGCGGTTGTGAGCCAGGGCCCTGGTTTCTTACGAAATGAAAAACTTGTCCCGGGGCTTACAAAAACAGGAAGCTGGCACTGGCCGCAGTTGGACTTATGTAAATCGAACAGTTCGGAATGCAGGTGGCAGTCTGCCTGTGGGAAAGGCCGGGACAAGTCAGAGGGGAGCAGCCATGTTATCGAGTGTTGGTGTGCACAGGGAGGAAGCTGAGGCAGGGCTGGGGTGATGGGGGGAGTGGGGGGAGTGGAGTCCTGGCATTATCAGCCCAGGGCAGTGCTGGGGATGGGGTGGGGTGGGGGTGGGGGTGGGGACACAGCCAGGGCAGCAGGGAGGGAGTGCTTTCTCAGGATGGGTAAAAAAACGAGGTGCTGACACGCTGTTCCAGGAGACTTACATTTTCTCAGGGAGGTGAGGGCTGGAGCCCTGTGAGCTCTAGGCCCCTGATTGTCCAAGTCTCCAGGAGGCTCTAGCACCGGAGCTGCCCAGGGCCTGGGAACCCATTGCTGAAGGAGCTCCCCCAGGAGGGGAGCTGGCGCATCACAATCCAGATCTGTGATTCACCAACTTTTGGGGGCGGAGACACCGTGCGATAGCTTGTTGTTTTGGGGTGTATCCTTTCCCCCACCCTTTAAAAGGATTGTCAGTTTAAAAAATGTAAGTACGTTAAAATTAGCCTTTAGATGGAAAAAATGTCCTATTTTTGAAACTTCTAAGACAGCTGGATAGCCTTCTGAGGTTCTGCAGGATTGGGGTTTGGACGCTCTGAGTTCGTAAGGGCCCAGGCAAGGCCTTTGGCTCTGATAAGAGAGAGGCCATAGGAGCGTGTTTGCTCGCCTACCCCTCCCCACTCCCAGCCATGTGGACCTCTGGGGAGATTTGATAACACGTCCTTTCCCATACTCATTACTAATCACACTTTTTGCTTCTAATCTCTCTTCCCTCCCGGCTGTCATTTACCCTGCCATCGGAATTAATTCCCTACAACAGATTCAATCACGCCACCTCCCCTCGTGTACTGTTGTCAGTGGGTGCTGCACGTCCCCCATAGTGCAGCACCTTAGCCCGGGGCACAGAAAGCCCCCCTGATTTCACCCTCCGACCTGTTCTAGTTTCAACAGCTCCTACGGCCTTCCACGTGCCCACTGGTTCTGCTCTCCATGATTTCTGGTCATTTCTCCAACACCAACAAGCTTAACAGCTGCCTGGCCGGCGTGGCTCAGTGGTTGAGCGTTGACCTATGAACCAGGAGGTCACAGTTCAATGATCAGTCAGGGGCACATGTCGGGGTTTCTCTTCTACCACCAAGAGTTAGGGGAGAAGGGAGCCAAGGGAATGGGGCCTGTAATTCCGGAGCCCCCTGCCTGCATTGCCTGCTGCGTTCTTCATGGACCATCCGTTGAAAAAGGCTGTCCCCTTTTCATAGTCTATACCCCGGGGTGTGTTCAGAAGCAATTTAAACACTGGCAAACAGAAAGGAAAGCTTTTTATCCCTTCCCTAACCACTGAAAGGGAGGGGTGCATCAAAAAGCCATGTGGATGGCCAGGAACAGAGCCAGAGAGACCGGAAAGGTGGAGGGAGGGTGAGGTGGAGGGTGAAAGTCTGTGAGTTACAGATCATGGGAGGGCCAAGGTGAAGGGGAGGGAACTGGAGGATGCGGGGAGGGGAGGAGAGGGGAGGACAGGCTGGGTGCCCACCTCAGAAGACCCGGGGGGGAAAGGGGGGAGGGTGGTGGTGGTGGTGGTACACATCTGTTCTAAGGCGCACAGCTGTCCTGAGAGAGTCCAGGTGTGGGAACCTAGAAGGCTTTGGCAAGGATCAAGTTACCACCCTTTTGGGAGGAGAATATGAAAGAAGACGGTCTTTATTTTGTAGGGAAAGCCAGTAAGTACAGGATTTAGTCCCTAATGGGCTCAGTTGTGTATACAGTTTAATTTTGTATCAATGCAATTGATACTCCAGCAGGTCTGAGGTGCAGGTTCTAGCTTGTTTGAAAGCCAGGACTGGCAGCACTTTCTCCTGTGTTGGTCTTCGGCCCTTAATTCCTTTCTGTCTGTCTTCCATGTTTCTCTCTTCCTTCATCCGGTTGTCTCTGTCTCCCTCCTCTTTTTCCTTTTCTTTTTCCTGGAGTCTCAGGTCCCCACAGTGGGAAGGCTGTCGCTGCCCGGAGCCCTGGAGGGTCTGCTGGTGCTGAGGCTCGCAGCCCGGGCCTCCTGGGCCCCAAAGGGGCACAGACTCCGGCCTCCCGGGAGCTTGTGTGGGGAGTTGCTCCCCTCGAGGGCCCCAGCTCGGCACCTTGGTGCCCACCCACTGCAGGGGTGCGTCCACCCTCCTATCTTATCCTCGCACAACCCTGAGCGTGTAGGGGAGCTGGAGTAGGTCCTCCCCCCGGGAGAAGGAGCAGGGGACTCTCCTGTTGAAAACACAGCTGCTGCCCAGGAGATAGACAGGAAAGCCGACCCAGCCCCTGGCAGAGGCCTCGGTGGGAGTGCCAACTACTGTGAAACAGCAGGCCCAGCCCAGCAGGCACAAACAGGCGGCCTGGCCGCAGCCACAGCTCCAGGAGGGTGGGGCTGGGGAGCCCCCAGAAACCCCTCAGTTCTGGGAAGGGGCGCAGGCACTCTGTCCTTTAAGAGGTGTCTCATGTTACAGCTGGGTCATAGGAAGGAGGGGAGGGTCCTGGGGCCTGGCCTGGTTGGGGGTGCGCGGAGGGGGAGTTGAGGAGTAGGTGTCACAAAACGGGCTTTAGTTCTTAGTGGAGGTAAACTTGCTGAAGTTTCTTGGTCTCCTTGAGACTCAGTTTCTTCATCTGAAAAATGGTATGAATACTTGGCCTGCTTACTAACGAGGCTGTTTGGGGGACTGTATGGTTGAGCGAAGCCTTGCAGGGTTAGAGCTGGGTTTGGGCCCCGCCCTTGCCGTGGGTTAGCAGACCTTGGCCTCTGCTTTCTCACCTAGGGGGGCAGTACTAGCGGCTGCGGTGAGCTTAGTTCAGTGCCTGGTGGATCACACGTTCCTCAATAAATGCTACCTCTCATCACTGAGTGAGAAATTCACGTGTAAGCATTTTGTAAACTCTGGCGTGTCTTCAAAAATGTGGGACGTTGTTCATATGCAGGCTGACATTCTGGTTGCCAGTCTGGGCTCCAAGCAGCGGTTTGTGAAGGGTTCCCCTTCCAGCGTCCTTCCCCCCTAAGAAAGCTTCCCCGTCCTGGCGTGGTTTCCTCCCCTTGAGCGGGAGGCTTCTCCTCTGGTTTCCTGGCTCTGCTTCCTCTTTGCTCCCCTCCCCAGGCCAGATCCCATGTTTCCTTAGAGCTCCGTCCTCCAAGAAGTCTGTGCCCTAGGCCACTTCCACCTTCATCTTCCTCCGAGTTCCCCCAACACGTCGTTGGACCTCGTCCTCCCCTGCCAGTGTTTAAAGACTCAGATTGCTTGAGTTCAAAGCCCACATATGAGCTCTGTGGCCTTGGATAAGTAACTGAACCTCGCTAAGCCTCAGTTTTCTCATCTGGAAAATGGGAATAACAGTAACCACTTCATTGGGTTGTTAAGAGGATCAGATGAGAGCGCATTGTAAGGTCTCAGTGGGGTTCGTTAGGCCTTGCATGCAGCTGCCATGTCTACCATGGACATGTTGCCTCCCTGTTTGCATGTAAGTGCCTTGAAAGCAGGCCACGTGTTCTGTTTTCTCACCTGATTATGGATTGTGGTGCCCATGCATTGGGTACCCAGTAACTATCCTGGATTCCTTGTCCCCATTTTGGTTGGCTCACCTGTCCATTTGCAGACTGGTGCCACTGTGCAGTGGTGGCCTATTGTCTTCCTGCACCTTTACAGGGAAGGGAGACATCTGTGTGCGTGGCAGAGTGCTGGGCACTTCGACAGGCGCTCTCATTTTACTTTCACAACAGCATCGGGTCCCCAGGGCAGGTGTAATTGCCCCATCTCACCAGCGAGCAGACCAGGGTTCAGAGGATTGAGTAACTTGGCCTGGATGGCA